>NC_139554.1:2361114-3643632 GCF_965112155.1 Podarcis liolepis | reverse complement strand
GTAGGCCATTCCTGAATGGAGCTCTTTCTCCGTTAAAGAAACGGAGGGTGTTGGTGAGTGACTGTAAACTTAAAGTTTTATTTTTATTTTTCAGGGTGCAAATATTCTGCTGACAGACCATGGGGACATCAAGCTGGGTAAGTTTGCTTCCTCTCCTTGACTTCCTCGAGAGAGAGTAAAAACATGTGTAACATTTGCAGAGCAGCGGAGACCGTCTCGGAGGCATCTTTGCTTCAGGCAGTGCAAATGTACCTTCTCTTCTTGAGATTATGCTCTGTATGCCACAAAAGCCAGATGTGGGTAGGACTGATTGGCTAGCTCCTGTGCCATCTCCAACCCCTAAAGCAATTGTGCAGTTTTTTTTAATTCCCTTTTAATTCAACCTCCAGTTTCACCCACTCATCTGCCCCTTCCAGTTTGGGTGGGAGCTTGGGAGGCAAGGAGTGAGGCCCCTGTGGCTGGCACTATTGCAAATTTGGCACACATGCCTCTCTTCACCCTCCCCAACCCCTCCCAAGAGGGCCTGCTTAGAGCCTTTTCCTTGGCCTGCGTGAAATGGAAAGCCAGCTTCTAGAAAACATCTTCCACTCTTTCTCCTGCAGCTGACTTTGGCGTTGCGGCGAAAATAACGGCCACCATCGCAAAGAGGAAGTCGTTTATCGGCACTCCTTACTGGTAATAAATTCCTTGGGATTATTCAAACAAGGGCCTGTGTTGCTGAGCCAGGGTTTCTGGACTGCGCTATGAGGATGCAGAAAGAGGAGTTGAGGATGCAGTGAGTTGGCAGAAACAGACTCAAAGCTATTGAGCTCTTTTCTGACTTCGTTGGCTGGGCATCCCTCTGAGAATCACCTCTTCCGCTGCTGCTGAATACCTTCTGCTGATTCACTTTAAGGCAGACGTGGGGACCAAATGCAGCCCTCCAGTCCTCTGTTAAGCCCTTGAGACCCTTCCCAGTGCCTTTGCCAAGCTGGAATCAGTCTTTGAACTATGGGAATGCTGCTTGCTTGACAGGATGGAGGTGTTTGTGTTTGTGTAGCATGGCTGGAGTGTGACCTTAACAGTTGCATCCGTTGCTCTGTCTACTCTTGCATCTGGCCCCATTCAGAATTGGCATGTGACACCCCCCCCCCAAAAAAAAAAGTTGTCCATGAGGGAATGTGACACTCAGGTGTCCCACCTGCTTTAACAGCCCATACAAGGTGTCTACACAGGTGAGACAGAAGCACACAGATCTCAGCTGCAACAACTTTCAGAAATTGGAAGGTGAATATATATATATGCACCTTGGGTTCCTGATTTACATCCTACATTGTTCACAGGAATAGGCAGCTTTTGTCAGCCAAGGAAGCAACCTTTGGATGAACATGGAAGTAGCACAGATGAGCAACTTGTGAAATGCAGGTTGTTATGTGCAGCTCACTCCTTTAAAAAAGAGAGAGAGAGTTATAAATATCATGCCTTTACTTTCTTCTGCAAAAGGTAACTTCCTAGTCCTTATGGTGGCAGAAGCAAGGCTGAATTTGCAAGTGCGCCCTCAATAAAATAAAAAACAATCTGATCTTGCAGTCGGTTGTGCACAAATTGAGGATGGGTGCACCAGGTTTTTCAGCTGGGCTAATTAATGGTCAAGTCTTCCTTGAAGGAATTGTTCCGAGAAGTGGCTCAGCATTCTCAGAAGTGCAGTCCCCAAAATTCCTTAAGGGAGGCATCAACAGCTCAATCAGTATAGCTTAATGCTGCTGGCTTACCAAAAGCTCCACAAACCCGGTGGGGTATGTGGGATCCCCTCCCTGCTCCACCCTAGGACTCCTTGAGGTCCACCAGCTGGAGCCAAGCACAAAGGAGTGACTTACAAAGAAGGTCAGACATACACTGAGAATTAAGGAAGGGGTGGGAGTTGCTTATTATTATCATTGTCATTATTTTATTTTATTTATACTCTGCCTATCTGGCTGGGTTGCCCCAGCCACTTTGAGCGGCTGTTGTTAAACAATTCGGAGACAAAAAACGCCGGGTGATCTATTGCAAAAGAGATCCACAAAGCACTCCCTATCTGCCTTCTGCCCGCACCGCAGTCAGCCCCCTCCTTTTGCTGTCTCTCCCAAGTCTGCAGGACCAGGCGGCATGTCTGGCACCTGGTAGACAGCAACATGTTTCTGTCAGGCTCCAGTTCTCCAGTCTTCTTTGTCTAGCCCTTAGGACTCTCCCCAGGCCTTCCTCCTCAGGCTACCCTACTCTTTCCAGGGTATGTGTCCTCATTGCTTCTCCTTAAAAAGGTAAAGGGACCCCTGACCATTAGGTCCAGTCGTGACCGACTCTGGGGTTGCAGCGCTCATCTCACTTTATTGGCCGAGGGAGCCAGCATCCAGCTTCCGGGTCATGTGGCCAGCATGACTAAGCCGCTTCTGGCGAACCAGAGCAGCTCAGGGAAACATTGTTTACCTTCCTGCCGGAGCGGTACCTATTTATCTACTTGCACTGGCGTGCTTTCGAACTGCTAGGTTGGCAGGAGCTGGGACTGAGCAACGGGAGCTCCCCCCGTTGCAGGGATTTGAACTGCCAACCTTCTGATCGGCAAGTCCTAGGCTCTGTGGTTTAACCCACAGCGCCACCCGTGTCCCTTGCTTCCCCTTAAGGGACTGCAATAATACCTCTTGCTTGGGGGGGGGGAGGATGTGTGTGAGAGTATGTGTTTCTGTAGAAACCTCTGACTTCTGCATAACTGGGAATGCCACCTTCTGTGCAAACGAAAGGGCTGCATCCTGCGGCCCACGTGCTTTACAAACACAAATACCTTTATCGGCATTATGAGTTAAAACATTTCAAAACACTAGGATAAATTTAAAAGGGACAGGGGTGAGGCTGTTGTGGATCACAAGGTACTTGATTGTCCTGCTTCACCCTTGTCTATGCCCTAGAGAGGGATGATTAATTAAGAACCCTTTCGGGTAAGAGGCTTTATGCCTCTGGCTCTGCATGCAGCCTCCAGAAGGTTGCCCACGAGAAGATGTGGCCCTGGGACTGCGAAAGGCTCCCCACGCCTGGGCTACAAGCCCAGGAGGGGCATTTGGGTTCATTCAAAAGCTCCAAGGGGAGGTGGGGGAGGTCTTGGCTCTTCCTGCCGCCTGACAGCGTTTTTGTCTCCCCCACGAAGGATGGCTCCGGAAGTTGCAGCTGTAGAAAAGAACGGCGGCTACAACCAGCTGTGCGACATCTGGGCGGTGGGCATCACGGCCATCGAGCTTGGAGAGCTGCAGCCGCCCATGTTTGATCTTCATCCGATGAGGTATGTGGACAGGAAGGGCTCCTCTCCTCGCCCTGAAGTAGACGAGTGTTAAAAAGAACGCTAGTATCTGAGAGCTGGAAGGGACCGCAAAGGTCATTTGTTCCAACCCCCTTGCCAAGGCAGGGAACTCAACACTCCAGTATCCTTGGGGGGTGGTCCTCCCTCCTGCCCCTAAACATTACCTAAACATTAGGAAGAACTGATGGTGTTTCCTGCCTGGCAGGGGGTTGGACTCGATGGCCCTTGTGGTCTCTTCCAACTCTATGATTCTATGATGTCCCTGCTACAGAACCTTTGGCTGGAGAAAGAGGAGAACCTCCCCCCTAGAATAATATTAGCACTCTGTAATTTGCTTTTACTGACCTGTGGTCCT
The DNA here is from genome assembly GCF_965112155.1 of Podarcis liolepis. Lineage (NCBI taxonomy): Eukaryota > Metazoa > Chordata > Lepidosauria > Squamata > Lacertidae > Podarcis > Podarcis liolepis. The sequence goes on along the minus strand of NC_139554.1, from coordinate 3,639,970 downwards.
CCCCCCCCAAAAAAAAAACACCCCTATTTCTTTAATTGACAGTTAACACAGTTGGTGTTATTTTTAGATTTTCTATGTTGGTATTTTTTAATTGGTATGGAAATGTGCAAGCATCATCAAAAGAGGAAACAGATTCACAACACTTCAGTCTTTTGCAAACGCAACATTTATAATATCGACATTTTTAGATGGTTGCTGATACCGTGTTTGCGCGATACTGTGAGCTTCCTTGAGTGGGCTGTGCCCCGAAAGGCAGCTCACAGATAAATGAATCAAGCCTGACCTGCCTGACTGTTCCACCATCAATTCAGTGAGTGCAATCAGGAAGTTCTTCCTAATCTTTAGGGGTGTTGTGGACTGCAAATCCCATCATCCCCAGCCAGCAGAGCCAATGGTCAGGAAAGATGGGAATTGTAGTACAAACCATCTGGCAGGCGCCACTTGGTCTACTCCGGTCAAAAACCCCTTTCTTCCCTTACAAATCCTTTCCTTCAGGTAGGTAGCCGTGTTGGTCTGACACAGTCTAGATAGATAGATAGATAGATAGATAGATAGATAGATAGATAGATAGACAGACAGATAGTCCAGTTGCACTTTAGAGACCAACTAAGTTTGTTCTGGGTATAAGCTTTTGTGTGCATGCATGGTATCTGAAGAAGTGTGCATGCACATGAAAGCTTATACCCAGAACAAACTTAGTTGCTCTCTAAGGTGCTACTGGACAATTTTTTAATTTTTTAATTTATTTCGAATCCTTTCCTTGTACAGCTGTGTTCTGCACTTCTGACGGGGTGGTTTCCTTGTATTTCAGGGCCTTGTTCCTAATGTCCAAAAGCAACTTTCAGCCTCCAAAGCTAAAGGAAAAAACAAAATGGTAAGTCTGGGAGTGCCTTTTTCATTTATTTTTTCCCCAGTGGTCTTGCGCTTGATGGTTTATGCCTTGTTCCTTTCCATACCAATAGGGGTGCTCTTTGGCTGGTGATGGTGACCCCTGAAGGTGGCTGAAAGAGATGCTTAGAATATTCCATCACATACCCCCCCAAAAGTGGGCTTAAGGGATGGGTATGGGGAGCAGAAAGAGTTTGACCTGCTGATATTGACTGGCAGCCCCTCAAATTGCCCCTCCCTCCACTCTAGTCATGGGGCAGTACAATCCTTTGATGGTTGCCTTTCTTTTTAACTGGGACATGGGTGGCGCTGTGGGTTAAACCGCAGAGCCTAGGACTTGCCGATCAGAAGGTCGGCGGTTCAAATCCCCGCGACGGGGTGAGCTCCCATTGCTCGGTCCCTGCTCCTGCCCACCTAGCAGTTCGAAAGCACGTCAAAGTGCAAGTAGAAAGATAGGTACCACTCCGGCGGGAAGGTAAACAGCATTTCCGTGCACTGCTGTGGTTTGCCAGAAGCGGCTTAGTCATGCTGGCCACATGACCCGGAAGCTGTACGCTGGCTCCCTCGGCCAGTAAAGCGAGATGAGCGCCACAACCCCAGAGTCGGCCACGACTGGACCTAATGGTCAGGGGTCCCTTTACCTTTACCTTTACTTTCTTTTTAACCAAAAGGCTCCTCACTGGATCATTTTGGACACCCCCCTGCTGCAATTCTTTTAGGGTACATGCAAAAGTCGCTTCAGGCTGGGCACACCCACCTTTGCTTTGTGCTTGACCAGGCAGAGGGATAGGCAAGAGTGGAAGTATTCTCAGTTGACCGTGCCCCGTCCTCCAGCGTACAGCTGGCGGTGCGATTAAGGGGTGAGGGAAAGGATTTTAGGCCACAAGTTTCTGCTTTCTTGCAGGCCTGCCTCTGCTCAGTCTCCGTTTTTAAGAAGTGGTATTTCTCTAGAATAAGGACAAAAGCCATTTCTGAAGTTAGGTTACCTTTCCCTCTGGGAGGTTGGTCCGCCCGACATTTCATTTGCCTCCCCCTTATGTCAGTTGCAGCCTCGTCCTACTGTGTTGCCTCCTCTCGTTGCCTGCGTGTCTTTTTCTAATAGGCTGCAGTTCAGTTGTGATCTCCATGTTAGCCATATTTTCCAGCACCCAGACAGTCAAACCACATTCTTTTGCTACAGATGTTTTTGCAGTTTGCACAACAGTTGCACTGGCCTTCTGTTCTTCCCTTCCCCTTTTTGGCAAAAAATGTAGTTAAAAAAAACCAAAAACCCAGACAGTTGGGGGGTGGGGTGGGGGGAACAAACTTGAACTTTTTTCTTAATTCTGCAGCACTACAAGGGCCAATGCAGATGGAAGGGGAATGCATAAGACTTAAGAAGAGCTCTGAGGTTGGGTCCGACCAAAGGCCCATGCAGTCATAGAAACATCTAGTGGAACCCCATGCAATGCAGAAATTGCAGCTCAAGAATCCCTGCTTCTAGCCTCTGCTTTAAAAACCTCCAAGGAAGGAGAGTCCCCCCCCCACTCCCGAAGGAGTCCATTCCACTATCGAACAGCTCTTGCCATCAGAAAGTTCTTCCTAATGTTTATCATATTTTTTGCTGTGTAAGATGCACTCTTCCCCTCCTAAAAAGTAAGGGGAAATGTGTGTGCATCTTATGGAGCGAATGCAGGCAGGAGGCTCTGCTCAGCGCTCCCTTTAAAGAGCACCGTAGAGGGTGTGTGTGGCTCTTGGGGACTTTTGGGGGAGCCTTTCTCCTGCTGCCCTGAAGAGGTCCCATAAGCCAGCAGCGATCCCTCTTGCTGTCCTGGCTTCTGGCAGCCTCTTCCGGGCAGGGGGAGCCTTCATCCTGCTGCCCTGAAGAGGCTTCGTGCGGCTATCCCAGAAGCCAGAATAGCAAGAGGCTATCCCAGAAGCCAGATCCCTCTTGCTGTTCTGGCTTCTGGGATTCAGAATATTTTTTTTTCTTGTTTTCCTCCTCCAAAAACTAGGTGTGTCTTATGGTCTGGTGCGTCTTTTAGAGCGAAAAATACGGTAGTTGGAATCTCCTTTCTTGTAATTTGAATCCGTTGGTTTGTGCCTTGCCCTCTGGAGCAGGAGAAAACCAGCGTGCTCCATCTTCCCTTTGAAAGCAGTTTGGATAGCTCAACATTTGCTATGTTGAATTCCATCCTCTATTTCAGATAGAGATGATATAATTCCTATCTTTTGCACTTGCCCCCTAATGATCAGTCAACCTCTAATAACTGGAATTAAAAAGAGTACAGCTATGAGTTATCCATGGACCTTTTCCCGATTCCTCTTAAGCTACGTAAAGGAGATAATACTTCCAGATGATGGTTGAAACAGTACCTTCAAAGTAGCTCCACGTAGAGCGCATTGCAGTAGTCCAAGCGCGAGATAACTAGAACATGCACCACTCTGGCGAGGCAGTCCACAGGCAGGGAGGGTCTCATCCTACGTACCAGATGGAGCAATGCAGGACTGGTCTGTGGATGAAGGGCAGCATACAAATTCAATAAATAATAATAATAATTCAGAAATTGGGATTCTTCATACATTATACCAGCCTTTCTGAACCTGATGCCTTCCAGATGTTCTGTACTACAAGCCCCAGCTAGCATTGCCAGTTTGTCAAGGATGATGGGGGTTGTAGTCTAGAGCATCTGGAAGACGCCAGGTTCGGGAAGGCTGCATTTATAGGAATGGTGAGGTACTACATGCAGTGCAGCCACTGCTGCTATTTATGTTGAACTTTGCCTAAGAATGCTTAGTTTATTTTATTGTTGACTTTCCTTTGCATATATGTTTATTTGTGTCATTTATATTTTGTATTTTTATTATATTCATTTTCTTATTGTGCAATGGTTGCCCATTATATAAAAAAACTTTGATAATACAGAATCTGAACGTCTTTTAATCGCCATGCAGACCCATCACATACGATAAAAGCTGCGTTCTCTCTCTCTCTCTCTCTCTCTCTCTCTCTCTCTCTCTCTCTCTCTCTCTTTCTCTTTTAGGTCACCGACATTTCACAGTTTTGTGAAAGTAGCACTTACAAAAAACCCAAAGAAGAGGCCTGCGGCAGATAAACTTCTTACTGTAAGCCTGTTTTCTTTCTTTTTTGAAAGATGAGAGTAAAATCTCATCCCCACTAGTGGAGTAAATGTTCTGGCTTCCAGGGTACACTCCAAAGACCTTGCATACTTCCTTTTTAAATGCTGTAATGCGTGATGAATATCGAAAACTTTCCAGGCATGTAAAAAGCCTCTTGTTTTTACAAAAAAAAAAAGCCTCTGTGTTAAGATTGTGCTGAGATAATTCCCTCCACTACTAGATGAATCGCGTTTTTTAAGTGTCTTAAAGACTTTAGGCAAACAGACAGACAGACACTAAAAATCCCCAAATTGACCCCTAGTGCAGAGGCTGTCAGAAAAGTGAAGAATTGGGAGATTTTGCCTTGTTTGGATGCAAGGCTAAACCATGTTGCATGTCCTGGACCAGCGCTTCTTAAACTTCTGTTAATAATAATAATAATAATTTATTATTTATACCCCGCCCATCTGGCTGGGCCTCCCCAGCCACTCTGGGCGGCTTCCATAGAAACCAAAAATACAGTAAAATATCACACGTTAAAAACTTCCCTAAACAGGGCTGCCTTAAGATGTCTTCTGAATGTCAGGTAGTTGTTTATCGCTTTGACATCTGCTGGAAGGGCGTTCCACAGGGTGGGCGCCACTACCGAGAAAGCCCTCTGCCTGGTTCCCTGTAGCTTTGCTTCTCGCAATGAGGGAACCGCCAGAAGGCCCTCGGCGCTGGACCTCAGCGTCCGGGCAGAATGATGGGGGTGGAGACGCTCCTTCAGGTATACTGGACCGAGGCCGTTTAGGGCTTTAAAGGTCAGCACCAACACTTTGAATTGTGCTCGGAAACGTACTGGGAGCCAATGTAGGTCTTTCAAGACCGGTGTTATATGGTCTCGGCGGCCGCCCCCAGTCACCAGTCTGGCTGCCGCATTCTGGATTAATTGTAGTTTCCAAGTCACCTTCAAAGGTAGCCCCACGTAGAGTGCATTGCAGTAGTCCAAGCAGGAGATAACCAGAGCATGCACCACTCTGGCGAGACAGTCCGCAGGCAGATAGGGTCTCAGCCTGCGTACCAGATGGAGCTGGTAAACAGCTGCCCTGGACACAGATTTGACCTGTGCCTCCATGGACAGCTGTGAGTCCAAAATGACTCCCAGGCTGCGCACCTGGTCCTTCAGGGGCACAGTTACCCCATTCAGGACCAGGGAATCCTGGTTGCGCTGCAGGCTGCTGTTCTGGCTGGCATGTGTTTTGGGGACATTTTCTTGCCTTACAGTTGCCGCACGGAGACAGCGCTTGAAAGCCTTTTGATATAAAGCTCAGCCTCCTGTGTTTGGTCTCTGCTGTGCTCACAATCCATGCAGGGGAGAAGCTACAGAGGCAACCTCTGATTTCCACGCACATGAAAAGAGAAACCTTTCTTTGGGGCCTGACTCTGCAGCAAGTCTTGCAGTGCTGAAGAAGCAAGCTGCCTTTTCATTTAAGTTGTAATATGCAAACTTCAGCATGCCTTAGACATCTTGAAGAAGCCACATGTGATTGCTCCATTTATTTATTTTTAATTAAGTTAGTTAGTTGCTTTCTCTTGCTCAAGGCAACTCCGAGCAACTTACAAACAAACAACAAAGCCCAAATAGAAACATTGAAACAAAGGTGTAAAATACACTAAAAACATAATGATTTTATTATTAAAACTAAAGAAGAGCCACTTCAATAATAATAATAATAATAATAATAATAATAATAATAATAATAATAATAATAATAATAATAATTTTTTATTATTTGTATCCCGCCCTCCCTGGCCAAAGCCGGGCTCAGAGTGGCTAACAACAAGTAAAAGTAGCACAGTGTACATAAAATCACAGAGTCAATTAATTAAATTATATTCTAAAATCATTCTAAGAACGGGCGGTCAGGGATGTCTATAAAACATTGTAAAAAGCTTAACCACAGTCATGAAATCAGCATGTACTGTGGTTTTGGGATATTCTCTCAAAGAATAACTAGGCATAATGTTTATTATTATTATTATTATTATTATTATTATTATTATACATTTATATACTGCCTTTTCTTCTAAGGAGCTCAAGGTGGTGTGTGTGGTTCTCTTCCTCCCCATTTCATCCTCACAACAACCCTGTGAGGCAGGTTAGGCTGAGAGATGGCAACTGGCTCAAGGTCACCCAGTGAGCTGAGTGGCGAGATTCGAACCCTGGTCTCCCATATCAGAGCCCATCACTCTAACCCCTACACCCCACTGGCTCTCCTAAACACCCGAGGCGCAGCCTGGGGAAAGTTCCTGTTCGCGGGGGCAGCTAGCAGACGAAGGATTTTAGCTTTATGGTAGGGCTTTGGTTTCTGTGCAGAAAGTCCCTTGTCCACGCCACAGCTTCTCCAGGGAGCTGAAGAGCCTCTGCTAGCTGGTGTAGACCAGCGCTTGCCAAACTGGTGCCCACCGCAGCTGTGCTTGCGAGGCCTGATGGGAGCCATGGTCCATCTGGAGGGCACCCAGGTAGCATTGGTATAGGCTGGTTTGAACTGGTCAAGGCTGGTTTGTGCTTGTCCAAAGCAGTTTGAACAGGTCTAGGTTTGTTTGAATTGGCACAAGCCAGTTTGAACAGTTCCAGACAGCTTCGAGCAGGTCCAGGCCGGTTGGATCAGGTGCAGGTCATTTGAAACTGGACCAAGCTGGTTAGAATGGGTCCAGGGCGGTTGGAACAGGTCTATGTCGCTTGGATCCAGCCCAGGCTGACATGGACTGGCAAGTCCTGAAGTCGCCCTCTCATTCTTTCCATGTGTGTATATTTTTTAGCATACCTTCGTTGGGCAGCCCGGTCTCTCTCGGTCGCTGGCCGTCGAACTGTTGGACAAAGTGAACAATCCCGACAACCACCCTCATTACGCCGAGGCAGATGATGACGATTTTGAGGTGAGCGAGACCCTCCTCTGGGCAGTTCCCTCGCCTTTAGGCCTCGTTCTCCCTTGGAACTGGCGAGCCTGGGAGTCTTGCGTAGGTCTTCATTATGGGGAGCTTACACGAGGGAATGCTCCCTCCGTGGGGGAAAAATCCCTTTGCAACTATGAACATGCAGCCATACGGTTATGTGGGGCACCCCATTTCCCTTTGGTGGGCAATGAAACCTTGCATGTGTCACTGCCTCTAATCTCTCCCTTTCTGATTCCTGCAGCCACACCCGGTTATTCGCCACACCATTCGCTCTACCAACCGGAATGTCAGAGCAGAGAGGACGGCGTCTGAAATCAATTGTGAGCTTCTCCTCTATTTTATTTTATTTTATTTTATTTATTAGCAAAAGCATACATCTATACATACACTGAATAAGACATAACGGGGGGAAACAGACACAAAAACAAAGGACAAAACAAAAAACATTCATTAAAAATCAATAGAAACTAACCTTGCAGTATTTGTTCTTAGACTGATTTTGGTCTTTACTTATACATTCTAATATTGTCTGAAAATCTAAGATTTATTTACTAATATAGTTATATCATGCGAAAACAAAAATTAAGAAAAAAGAAAGAACGACTAAGTTGACGTAACAGCTTTAACAATAAAAATACCTATGTATTGATAAGTAGTGGTGCCTCCCAAGACGAAAAGAATCTGTTCTGTGATTCTCTTTGTCTAGCGGTTTTTTCGTCTTGCAAAGCAAGCCTATTGACGGATTAGCGGCTTTTAGCGGCTTTTAGCGGCTTATCTGCTGATCGGATCAGCTGATAAGCGGCTTAGCGGCTTAGAAAAAGGGGGGGAGGAAAAAACCCCGCAGGAACTCGCAAGACATTTTCGTCTTGCGAAGCAAGCCCATAGGAGATTCGTTTTGCGAAGCACCTCCAAAACGGAAAACCCTTTCGTCTAGCGGGTTTTCCGTCTTGCGAGGCATTCGTCTTGCGGGGCACCACTGTAATACCTTTTCATTTTGTTATATTATTGACTTCCTTCTACCTCGTTACGGTTTCTGTTTGATCATTCCTGTTTTTACCCTGTATTTAATTGTTTCATCTTCATTTTGGAGTGAAGAGAAAATATTTTACTTCACTTCTCCTCAATTTTAAAGCTAAACGTCTGCCTCCTAATTTAGCATCATCTTAAGTGTTCATTATTACTCCGGTGTGTGTATGTGTGTGTGTGTGTGTGTGTGTGTGTTGATGATGATGATAAGGATAAGGATGATTTACTAGTCTCAATAATTCATCTGTTGCCAAAAAGGTCTCCAAGAGACTTCGATTTAAAAACTGCCTATCGCCTTCTATGCAAATAGTAGTCTGGGATAAGATCTTGCATTATTCGGTTATATTGCCTGAACACCGGCTGCAAGGTTTGAGTGGGATAGTTGATTCTTTATCTGTTTGAAATAATTTGTAAGAGTGTGTGTGTGTGTGTGTAGCTATAGACATAGATTCATTCATATGTTTTTTAAATTGTATTTTAATCAACTTGTTTTTCTTATTGGTTGTTAGCTGCCCTGAGCCCGGTCTTGGCTGGGGAGGCCAGGGTATAAATAAAATTGATTATTATTATATAAAATTTAACCAACACCTACAATTCTTTTATACAGTGGATGCTTGGGTTGCGAACGTGATCCGTGCGGGATGCACATTCGCAACCCTCGTCTGCACACACGCGGGTTGCGATTCGGCGCTTCTGTGCATGTGCGACCGCCGAAACCCGGAAGTAACCCATTCCGGTACTTCCAGGTTACGGGGGTCCGCAACCCGAAAAAACGCAACCTGAAGCAGCTGTAACCCGAGGTGTGACTGTATATGAATGCAACACAGTCTTAGGAAGCTTTGGCAGCACAGTAATAGCAGAACAATACCAGCTCTGTCCATCAAAGGCCTGGCAGGAAAGGTAAATCTTCCCCTGGTGCGAAAAGGATGCCAGCGAAGCCACCAGGTGGTCCTCTGGAAGAGAGCATTCCACAGATGGGGATCCAGAAATGGAAAGGATGGAGCAAAGTTCTCTGAACTTCTTCATTGGCCCAAGAGACCCTTCTAGGCAGGCTGCTCCGAGTTGCTCATGAAGTGGTAGCTGTGTGCCAAAAAATGGTAGCTCTGCCTCCTGACCTGTGCGCTGCTCTCCTCAAAATCCCTTGGCAACGTGTGGTTGATCCATGTTATTGCCTCACCTAAAAGTGGATTGATTGGTTGATTAAAAAATAAATTTATATGCTGCTAAATCATAAAAATATATCAAAGCGCATTACAACATTAAAAAGATAAAAACCATAAAAGAAAAGTGTAAAAAAAACACCAAATCAACCCAAAAACAATTTAATAGCAAAAAAGAAAATAAAAAACTTTCAGACGGCAGGAGATTCCTTCCCCTCTGCTTTTGGGCCAGGTGCCCACAATCTCAATTGTTTTATTTTAGTCTCCAAAAGAAATTGGTCGAGGATTCTACCATGATTAAAATTCTCTTTACGTTGCCTTCTTGCCTAACGTCTCTTCAAAGCATGCCGTTCCAGATGACAGAGTTGGTAGTTGATATTCCTTCAAGCAGACACACTCCTTGGTAGTTTCATTTTTGCCGGGGGATAGTTCTTGGAATCGCAGCCCCTCAGAAAGAGTAGCGTTTCAGAAGAGAGTGTTTCAAACCGAAAACAAACCCCTCTACCTTTTCAGGCATGTTAAGAAGAAGTACTCTTTAATAGTCCGGTAATAAAACTATTTAATAGGCTCTTCTAAGCCACTTTGAGTCCCTGTCAGGGAAGAAGGTGGGGTATAATTAAATATATCATCACCATCTAAGTGGCTTATATTAATAACTTTGAACATTTTTGCTATGCCATGGGACATTGCAGTTGGAAGAAAAGCCTTGTAAAAGTTTTGTTGATAAAGTTGTAAATGCCTCATGTCTTTCAGTTGACAAGCTGCAGTTTGAACCGCCTCTAAGGAAAGAAACAGAAGCGCGAGATGAAGTGGTACGGATTTGTTTTATTTTTATTTTTTATTTAGTATTTATATATACCACTTCATATCTCTATAGAAATCTCTAGATGAGTTCACCACATGCTACATGCACACACACGTCCCCCAGGGGTTTGCAGAACGCAGATTGGGATCTACTGGTGATTATGCAGTAGATTGGCAAAGGGTTTCTGGCTCCCAGTTTAAAACCAAAATCGCATTTGGATAGAAACTGTTTCTCAGGCGGCTAGTCCTAGTCTTTATAGCCCTGGACCTTCTTCCAGAAGGCAGAAGCTGAAAGAGATCATTTCCGGGGTGCGCACTATCCTGCACTATCTCTGCAGCTTTCTTATGGCACCTGGAAGCATAGATTTGATCCAAGGTGGGAAGAGTGCACCCAGTTATTCTCTCCGCAGTCTTTACAACGCTGGACAGCATTGTTTTTTCCCTGGCCGTGCAGCTCCCAAACCACACACACAGACCATAAGTTAATACGCTCTCCACAGTGCAATGGTAAAATGCCATCAACAGGTCCTTTGAGAGATTATTTTTCCGGAGGATTCTCAGAAAATATAACCTCTGTTGTGCTCTCTTCATCAGGTCTTTACTGTTTTTGAGGCTACTGTTGATAGCCTCAAGCCCACCCGTGGCCTTTGGCCATGCGACCGTTGAGGCCTGGCGTTGGGCTGGTCCCCAGTCTGTGCCACGCCTTTCCTTGTGTACATTTCCCAGACCAGAAGCAGAACCGAGCAGAAATCCAGAAAACGCTACTCCTGAAGCAGAGCCAGGGAATAGGGCCTGAATGCGGATTGTATTATAGTGGGGTGCCCTCATTAGATGTTAGCTGGAGACATTGCTCAACTGAACGTTTTCCCCTCTGCAGGTGGTGGCAGCTGGCGCACACTTCGCTTCGCACTGGAATCCTTTTGTTGATGGCGGAAGCTGCGCCAAGTAAGTATGCCTGGCTCCATCGTGAATAAATGACCAACACTCTGCATTTCAAGGTTACCACCCACTTGGGAGGAAAAAGGGGGCGGGGGCTGGATGAACTGGGCATGTCAGGCTTTTGAGTGACAGGCAGGACAGGCAGGGCCTTTAAAAAAATAAAAAATACGTATCTCTGTTTTTAAACCGTAGAATCCTTCATACAAATCCATTGCAGTCAGTTTGAGACAGTTTTGTTGCAGGTAATGTGGGGGTGAGGGGGGAAAAGGAGAGAGAATAAAGAGTGTATGGATGGAGTTTCTTTGTCAGCATCATGTGGATAGGTGTCCTATTTTTGCTGGTGGAGCAAGAGGTCAGCAGGACCCCGGTGTGGTTGGTTGCAGCTGATTGATTGCAGTGTGTTGTGTGTTGTTGGTTTTTTTTTGGGGGGGGGAGAATTGCTGGAATAGGTTAACCATATTGATTTGTATGTTGTTGGGGGGATCGGTCATTGTCTTGTTGGGCTGTGTATATGAGAAAGGGGAGCCACACGGGGGTGAAGGCATCCTCCTTTGTCCCCGTGATAGTTTCAGTCAGTCAGTCAGTCAGTCAGTCAGTCAGTTAGTTAGTTAGTGAGTCAGGGCAGTTTCCTCCAGAGTTTGGTACCAGTGGTACATATCTGGTTATGATGCTCCTAGCTGTTCAGAGTAAGCGACATTCATTCTTTGTCACAATTTGCGCCCCACAAACTGCCTAATCTGGGGTCTGTGTGATTTCTGATGGGTGGGACAACAGGGGGAATAAGTAACTCCCATTGCCTCAGGGTAATGAGCTGGTAGTCTTTGGGCGCTGTTAAGTGTGGCTGCAGAATGAGTAGACTGGATCACTGGGCAGAATGTGGCCGGGGAGGTTCTGTGGCACAAGGCCTGTTTCGTGGCGGGTGGGGCCCCTCTGTTCATCGTGTCTGTTTGTGCAGAGGAGTGCCGTTTGCATTTTCTGCCTCAGGCCATGCTTCATGCAGCTGCTCCAGAGTTTATTGAAGCAACAGCTGCCCATCTCAGCTGTCTCCCAACCTGGTATTCTCCAGATGTTTTGGGCTTCGATTCCCGCTCGGCCCAGCCAGCACAGCTGATGGGAGATATTGTGTGGAACATCTGTAGGGCACTGGGTTGGGGAAGGCCAGGCCATCCCATTCTGTGATTTTAAATCCCTTAGAACAGTCTGGCGCTAAAAAAAACCCCTGACATAAGCAACTTCATGGTATTGCATTCCTGTGTCTCTCTGCAGCCGCAAAGGCCAGCCAGTGTCTTTTGCAAGCCAGGATTCCCCCAGGTTACCATAAGGAAAACTCGAGCGCCACAAGTTGCTTGTGCTGGAATGTGAAGGAGCCCATGGAGGCGAAATACCTTTGCCTTAAAAGGCCTTCTCTGCTCTGGCTCCCTTGGCCGTACAGCACAACTTGTGTTGCTTTTGGGGGAGCTGTTCCTTGAATGCCTTCCTCTTCCTTCTCCTGGTAAAGGCCTGCTCTCCTTTGGCCGGCCAGCTGTACAGCTGTTTCCACAATCACTCACTAAGCACCATTAATGTACTTCTTGCGTAGCAACACACACACACACACCCCGGCCCTCCGCTGCTGCTGTTGTAGGAGGAGAAAGAAGCCAGTCTCCCCACCACAAGCAGCTTCGAGTTTAGTTTTTTGCTATGGGGTAGGCAGCAACAGGGATGACTGTGCTGGGGGGAGAGAAAGGACAAATGTGAACAAATGCATTCCTATGTACTTGGGCTTCAAGGTGAGGGTGAAGCAGCCGTGCCAAAGTCTTTGTGGGTACCCACTTGGCAGATTTCAATTCTCTCTCCCGGTCTTCTCTGGCATGTGTCCGAACAGGAAGCTGGAGTAAGTGGGCCCTCTTTGGCCTGATCCTGCAGCCAAGCTCGCCTTATGCTCTCATGTTCTTATCTTCTCTGGTTGTAAATATCCACAGTGGTTTTGTAGGTCCTGCCTTCTGCTGAACTAAGAGGTTTTGCCTTGCCTTTCCCCTCCTCTCTCCCCACTTTTCTTTCCTTTCCTCTTCCCCACCTCCTTTCCTTTTCTACCGTGCTTTTCTCTATGGCCAAAGCTGTTAAATCCTTGCGTGTACAACCAGGCCGGCGTTTTCTGCGCTGGCTTGTAGGACCAGGCAACTGATAAGGAGAGGAGCATGCAGGAAATGCGGGGCTTCTGGCGTCACGCCTGGCATTTGCTGGGGCTCTGGGCGTCATTGGAAGTGGCTTGGGCACAGCTGCATTCCAGGCAGCTGCAGAGGAGCCCAGATCACCACATCACAGTCACCTGGGCAGACGAAGCCGGGTTGCTCATGCTCCCAAACCCCCAAAGAGAGGGAGCGTATCTGCCCCTCCAGCAGAGGGTCACGTTCTGCTCAGCGCCGTAAACAGGAAATGCTTGGGGTTTTGGGAGGCTTGGAAGGCTGGATAATGTCACTGCCGCGCAGAAAGAAAAAGGAGCTGTGGCTTTTGGGCCGCTTTCCGTCCTCTTGGGCTCGTCCAGAAAAAACACAGCGCTGATTTATGGCCTCCGCCAAGGGGTCAGCTCCGTGTGAAAGGTCCGTCGTGGCCTGCCAGCCTTCTGCTGGAGGGATATTTGCTTTAAAGCTGCATAAACATAAAGTTGTATGCGGATGAACGTATTGCTTGATTGCTTTCCCCCTGTCTCTCCCCACACTCCCCAAAAATAATTACAGAGGGAGAGAGCTCTCCAGATCTTTCTCCAGTGTTGCACATATGAATTTTCCCTGTCATGGGTCTGGCTCTTGATCTATTTAGCCCAAGGCTGAAGCATCCAAGGTTTTCTGGAGAGCTTTTATTCTCCAGCCTGGATATTTTTTTTACTGGGGAGATCAGGGATTGAACCTGAGGCTGTGTGCAAAACATGTTCTCTGCCACTGAGCGATGGGCCCGATCCTTTTTTTGGAGGGGAGGAGAGGAATGCCTATTTCCCCTGTCCCTTCAGGAACATTTTTTTTAAGCCATTCCTAAACCCTCTTTATTGTTCCTCCACCACCATGACTCTGCCCATTCCCATTCATTGTGGGCCCCAGACCTGGGCCGGTCGCCAGAAATAATGTGGTCGTGGGAGGGCCTAAGAGAACATTGGGAGCATTGTAAGTCAGCGAGAGACAGCCTTGACCTGAAGGCAAGAACTTAGAAGACGTTTCAATCGAAGTTACCGGATTTTGCGTTTCAGAGCACTAGTAACCCGGGAGGGCGAGGGAGAGCGCCTGCTCATCCCATTGCTTATTTGTTTAAGACTCTGTGGGTTTTTTATTTAAAAATAAATAAATTCCGAGACTTTATTGTGACGTTAAAGTAGAAAACATGAAATAAAACAGAGAAGGGGGCATAAAGGAGTACCGAGAAATGAAACCAAAGCAAACCAGGGTTTATAGCCATTAGCTCATAAAATAAAGTACATTTTCGAGAGAGACTACACCGTTGAGTTAGACGTCGCAACCCAAAATGGCCTGATACAGAAACGGTACAGAACAAACATTTTGAATACCAAATAAAGCCGTATTTCATCGGTGGATGGAGGGGGAGGGAGAGAGAGAGTCCTTGTGATTCATTTCTGTAATGCTCCTGAGCGCAGAAAGTGCTTTGCACTTGAGAAGTTTGGGACCGGCCCTTCCTTAGTGTTCTCTTCCCATCTCTGGAGCCCTGGGGTAGCCATTGGGTGAGGGGCGTCCTCAACTTCCGCTTGGGAGGCCGATGGGCAGGGTTGCTTCCCTCTGTAGCTCAGTGGCAGAGCATTGGATCTGCTTGCAGGAAGCTCCGGGTTCAGCCCACGGCAGCATCTCCAGGCAGGCCTGGGATTGTACGCTGCCTGAAGCCCTGGAGAGGCGCTGCCAGCCAGTGTAGACCATGCTGGGGTAGACTCAGGGTAAGGCAGCTTCCGGTGTTTCTCTCCTCCCTGCAGTGGGGGCCTAGTACCTAATATAATAATAATAATAATAATAATAATAATAATAATAATAATAATAATAATATTTATACCCCGCCTTCCCCAGCCAAAGCCAGGCTCAGGGTGGCTAACACCAGTAAAATTACAATAAAAACATAATAGGGGAAAGAAGAAGAAAAAACCATTTAAAATACAGGTTAAAATGCAATTTAAAATGCAGCCTCGTTTTAAAAGTAGCCCATGGATCAAAACCATAAAGGGAGGGAAAACATAAGGGTCAGATTACCTATTGCATTATTGCTGCTGTTTGTAGAGTTGGAAGGGACCCTGAGGATCATCTAGTCCAACCCCTGCAATGCAAGAATATGCAGCTGTCCCATACGGGGATCGAACCTGCAACCTTGGCATTATCAGCACCAGGCTCTAGCCAGCTGAGCTATCCAGACTGCCTCTGTTGCTATTATTAAATGTATAGCTCACCTTTCCTCCAAGGGAGCTTAAGATGACAAACATGGTTCTCTAGCTCCCCCTGTTATTTATTTATTTTACGGTCCAGTATATCTGAAGGATATACTGGAGGGACACGAGTGCCGCTGTGGGTTAAACCACAGAGCCTAGGACTTGCCGATCAGAAGGTCGGCGGTTTGAATCCCCGTGACGGGGTGAGCTCCCATTGCTCGGTCCCTGCTCCTGCCAACCTAGCAGTTCGAAAGCACATCAAAGTGCAAGTAGATAAATAGGTACCGCTCCGGCGGGAAGGTAAACGGCGTTTCCGTGCACTGCTCTGGTTCGCCAGAAGCAGCTTGGTCATGCTGGCCACATGACCCGGAAACTGTCTGCAGACAAACGCCGGCTCCCTCGGCCAATAAAGCGAGATGAGCGCCGCAACCCCAGATTCAGTCACAACTGCACCTAATGGTCAGGGGTACCTTTACCTATATCTGAAGGAGTGTCTCCACCCCCATCGTTCTACCCGGACACTGAGGTCCGGCACCAAGGGCCTTCTGGTGGTTCCCTCCCTGCAAGAAGTGAGGTTACAGGGAACCAGGCAGAGGGCCTTCTTGGTGGTGGCGCCCGCCCTGTGGAACGCCCTCCCATCAGATGTCAAAGAGAACAACAAGTACCAGACTTTTAGAAGACATCTGAAGGCAGCCCTGTTTAGGGAAGCTTTTAATGTTTGATGTATTACAGTATTTTAATATTTTTTTGGAAGCCGCCCAGAGTGGCTGGGGAAACCCAGCCAGATGGGTGGGGTATAAATAAATAATAAATTATTATTATTATTATTATTATTATTACCCTCACAACTGCCCCATGAGGTAGGCTCAGCTGAGAGACAGCAACTGGGCCAATCTCACACCCAGTGAGCTTCATTGCTGAGGGGAGATTCGAACCCTGGACTCTCTGCTCCCAGCCTGGCACTCTAATTTTCCTAGTGGCAGTTGCAAAGAGTGCTACACGCCAGGTCACATACTTACTCTATGTCTGCGAGGAGAAATAAAATCATGTCAGAGGGGTTCTGGCTAGGGGACCTTGTCCTTATAGGTGCTAAAAATCGTCCTCTTGCTTCATTATATAAGGGGCAGTGCAAGATATAATGCATAAGGTCCTCTACTTCAGGACATCCAGCCTTGACAGATGCAGCTATGGATTACAGTAGCATTTTCATTCTTTAAATCCGTGTTTCTCAAACCTGGGTTCCCGGCTGTTGCTGGACTACAACTCCCTTCATCCCTAGCTAGCAGGGCCCAGTGGTCAGGGATGACGGGAGTTGTAGTCCAACAACAGCCAGGGACCCAAGTTTGAGAAAGAACGGCTCAGTCAGGCTAAAGAAAGTCAGGCGGGATTAGAGAGCGGTTGTCACACGGTCTTAAGCCAGCAAAGTGCCACCCAGGACTTCAGGTATGTGAAGAATCCCTTTGTCATCGGTGCTGATGGTTTTGTACAGAATTTCAGAAGCTTCTGGGGTCTCCTCCTGAGATTGATTTTCCCCACGTAGCTGCTCTACAGATCACAATCCTGGAGTCTAAGCCACAGGTGCTCTTCAGCCCTACTACCCCAGTCTAAATTTTATTTTTTATAAAATAAAATAATTTTATCAACGTTTTGTCTAGGGGGCTTCTTACCAAATTTGGCGACGGCCACGAAGATGCTGAGGAGTGAGTGATCTCTTTCTTGACGTTTGACTTTCCTTTCTCTCTTTCTCTCTCTCTCCTTTGCTACCTAACAGAGTTGGCTTTCTTTAACAATGTCTCAGTCACCCTTGGAGACCCTAAAGGGGCTGGGGCTTCTCCTGAGTGGGCTGGGAAACCTGTCTTTCATTCCAGCCCAGCCTTTCTAAACTGTTCTGCATTCAGAGAGTACCTGAGATGTTTAAAGCAGTTAGAATCATCAAATTGTAGAGTTGGGAGGGACCGCAAGAGCAATTAAACACAATGTAGAGTGATAAAACACAATGCAGATCATAAAACTACATAAAAACCAAACACCATTTTTTAAAAAAATCCATAGAAGTAAAATGTACTGATTTGGGAAGGCCTAGGGAGAAAAGGGAAAGGGACGCGGGTGGCACTGTGGGTAAAACCTCAGTGCCTAGGACTTGCCGATCACATGGTCAGCGGTTCGAATCCCCGCGGCGGGGTGAGCTCCCGTTGTTTGGTCCCAGCTCCTGCCCACCTAGCAGTTCGAAAGCACTCTTAAGTGCAAGTAGATAAATAGGTACCGCTTTATAGCGGGAAGGTAAATGGCGTTTCCGTGTGCTGCTCTGGTGCCGGTTCGCCGGAGCAGCTTCGTCACGCTGGCCACGTGACCCGGAAGTGTCTGCGGACAGCGCTGGCTCTAGAGTGAGATGAGCGCACAACCCTAGAGTCTGTCAAAACTGGCCCGTACGGGCAGGGGTACCTTAGGGAGAAAAGGAGAGCTTTAAGTAAACATCGAAAATATAACAACGTTTGGACTTGCTTCACTTCTGAGGGAAGAGGGTTCCAGAGAACGTGATGCTTTTTCTGCCTCCACGCACAGAATTTTGGCTCTGGGCAGGAAGCTTCTCAGGACTTCCCTCGCTTCCCACCTGCAATGCGATGCCGGTGTAAGTGTAGCTCGCTTTGCAAAATTCCATGACGCCATCTGCAAAGCTATTAACACATTGTCCCACCAAAAATATGTTCTCCTTCCGATGGCTTTTATTTTTAATTGCCATCTGGCAGAATAATTCTGAAAAATTGAAGAATGGCAAGGCTGGAGTAATTAGAGGGTGTGCTTTCTCTGTGCTTAAAAAACAACGCCCCGAAACTTTGCATTATGCTAACTGCAGTTCTCTCCTGTGCAGAGTTTTCAAACCACGTGTGGTGAAGAGATTGTAATTGTGCGAGTTTACAGATCGTAGGGTTTGTGGGGGCGGCTGTATTCAGATTTGGCAGGGGGAGAGGGAAGAGGGGTGGGACAGACAGTCACAGTCCTGATCTCGTCACCGTACCTTAGTCCCAGGTGTCCGTAGGGCTTCCTGTGCCAAAGAAAAACTAAGATCATGCAACCTGTATAAGTCAAGCACATCTTCCCCATTGAAGCTGGATTTTGGAAGTTTCAGGGCAGACAAAAACAGAAAAATCCTTCACTCTGCACATAGTTAAACTCTGCAGTTCGCTCCCAGAAAATGTAGGGATAGCTACCAACTCACAGAGCGGGCCTTGTTGGGCAGTCAAGGTGTGCATCTGAGAAACCCCAGAGGGATTTGAGAGGCTGCTCACATTTTCAGGGCCTTGCAGAAGTGAAACATTTTCTGGTTTGTGACAGATATTGACGGGAGGAGAGGGAAAAACCCCACCAAGAAGGGTTGTCTTCCACCGTGTGTTTTATCCTGCTGGTTTTCCGCTGTCCTCACTAACACCCCTCCTTTCAAAAGTGACTTTCTGCAACCAGAGGCTCTGGTTTTGGAAAAATGAAACGATAGCCTTGTCAACCAGCTAACCTTCCTTTTGAAAACCTGCGTGCACCTCAAAGCCAGGTGGGAAGGAATACCATTTGTGTTGGCTTTTCTTCTTGTTTCTTTTTAGATCAACGCTGAAAAGGGGAGGACCCCCTCCACTACCTCCAAAGGTGAGCGAACGCCGCAGCCACATGACGTGTTCCTCTGGGCTGGAATGCTGAAAGTGTGTGCGTGGAGTGTACTGAACTGGTTAGCAAAGAGAGGGGGCAGATCAGTGGGGAAGAACATGGGGCAAAAGAGGGCAGCAGCAGCAGGGGGCAGGAGGAGAGGCCAAATTTTGCTAAATGTGGCATTTCCTCCAGGCCAGCTATTGAGGAAGGGGAGTGCTAGTACAGTGGTACCCCGCAAGACGAATGCCTCGCAAGACGGAAAACCCCCAAGACGAAAGGGTTTTCTGTTTTGGAGGCGCTTCGCAAGACGAATTTCCCTATGGGCTTGCTTCGCAAGAAGAAAGCCCATAGGGAAATCTCCGGGGACCTCTTTTAAATGCTGGTGGTGGGGAGCAAAGCCTTTCCCCCCCTCCGGCCTTCAGAAGAGGTCCAGGAAGGCCGGCGGGGGCCGAAAGGCTTTGCTCCCCACCGCCAGCATTTTAAAAGCAGTCCGGGATAGCAGGGAAGCGCTTCCCACTATCGCGGACGGCTTTTGAAGGCAGGCGGGGGGGGGGAGCAAAGACTTGGTCCTGGACCTCTTCTGAAGGCGGATGGGGGGCGAAAGTCTTTGCTCCCCCCTGCCTGCCTTCCCGGGAGAGCGGAGAAAGGCAGCGCGTTTCTCCGCTGTCCCGGACGGCTTTTGAAGGCAGGGGGGGGGGGCAAAGACTTTCGCCCCCCGCCCACCTTCAGAAGAGGTCCAGGACCTCTTCTGAAGGCGGGCGGGGGGCGAAAGTCTTTGCTCCCCCCTGCCTGCCTTCCCGGGTGAGCGGAGAAAGGCAGCACGTTTCTCCGCTGTCCCGGACGGCTTTGGAAGGCAGGCGGTGGGGAGCAAAGACTTTTGCCCCCCGCCTGCCTTCAGAAGAGGTCCAGGACCTCTTTTGAATGCGGGCGGGGGGCAAAAGTCTTTGTCCCCCCTGCCTGCCTTCCCAGGGGCTTTTACATCGCCCCGGACAGCGGAGAAGTCCTCCGCTGTCCCGGGCGATTTTAAAATGCCGCCCGCCAGCATTTTAAGATCGCCCCGGATAGTGGAGAAGTCCTCCGCTGTCCCGGGGTTTTTTAAAATGCTGGGGGTGGGAAGAAAAGCCCTTGTCCCCCCCCCCCAGCCTTCAGAAGAGGTCGGGGGACAGACTGTCCCCTGACCTGGTCTGAAGGCGGTTTCCATAGGAATGCATTAATTGATTTTCAATGCATTCCTATGGGAAACCGTGCATCGCAAGACGAAAAACTCGCAAGAAGAAAAAACTTGCGGAACGAATTAATTTCGTCTTGCGAGGCACCACTGTACATCAGATTGCAAAGCAGCTGCCATCGCCATACTCAACAGCAGACTCCATTGGCAGAACCGGTGCTGTTAACGTAACAGACATTCTGCATTTCTAAAAACTCGATCTTTTTGTATGGCGGCACCTGCACTGCGGAACTCCCTGCCTCTTGATACCGTACCCTGTTCAACACCTGCTGAAAACATTCATGTGTGGAGAAGCCTCCCCTGGTGTTTAGAAAGCTGGTGGCAAGCTTAAATCTGTTTTTGGTCTATTGTCGTTTCAAAAAGTATACCTTTGGTGCACATTTTTATTCTTATTTATTTATGATTTAAAATGTAAATCAAGGTTTAAAATATAAATGAAAGAAAAAGAAAAAATATATTACTTTTAATTTGTCTTACTGATGTATTTTTGTGCTTTCTCTTTTTTGGAAATCACTTTGATTGGTTGGTTGATTTAACAATCTAGCACTGCATCAATGTTCTGAAATCAATCAATCTGTTTCACTCTCTGTGTCTTCTTGCTGTAGCCCAGGCTCAGTATCTACCAAGAGGAAGGCCTCGTCGATGATGAGAAGTCCCAGACGATCAAGTATTGCCCTGACTCTCACGGCCAAGCCCCACCGTCTCACCGGAGACAGAGCATCCCGGTGTGCGGGCCTCAGACAGAACCCTCCCCAATTGGGATGACCAGCAGCGTCAGCAGTCCTGGTTTGCTCACCACCCGGTACAGCGACTTGGGTGAGTATCCTCCTCCTGGGAGGGCCACCTGCCCTGCTGTTTTGGGCTGTGTGCAGAATGCACTAAGCACCTGAGCACCCCGGTCATCGCAGCCGCCCCACGAGATATCTGGGACTACGGGGGGAAAACGTTAGAGGCAACCTCCACCGGCAGTTTCCGAAGGTGAGGGTGCCAAATTAAGACTTGGCTCCTTGGTGCTCCCATGCAGCTGTACTGAGAACAGTCTGGGGGAGATGAAGTCCCCCCCCCCCGTGGGGGGAGCAATGCTTGATGCCCCACGCCACTGACCCGCAAAAGTCCCATTTCCCTTCAGTCGACCGTGGTTCATTCTTTTGGTTGGGGATGCACAGTACAGCTGCACCAGAGTGTAGAAGGAGCTGGCGTTTTCGTTTCTGCTTTCAAAGCAGAAGTTTTCTAAGCAGGCTTCTTAAATCATCTGAATCATCTGAAGGGTGCCAACTTGGTGAAGTGTGCTGTAATTTTAAAAATATGGTCTGCAGTCAAAACAGACCGGGAGGTCACCATATAGCATAGCTTGACATCTTGAGGCCCTGGCCAATAGCAAGGCGCCCCAGGCCAGAAGCTGGATTTTGCACCTTTGCCTCCCCAATCTACATTCTACACTCTCCCCACCATTCCATCCTGTCCCAGTTTTTTAAAAGCCCACGGACTGACCTTTAAAGCCCTAAACGGCCTCGGCCCAGTATACCTGAAGGAGCATCTCCACCCTCATCGTTCAGCCCGGACACTGAGGTCCAGCACCAAGGGCCTTCTGGCGGTTCCCTCATTGCGAGAAGTGAGGTTACAGGGAACCAGGCAGAGGGCCTTCTCGGTAGTGGCGCCCTCCCCGTGGAACACCCTTCAGATGTTAAGGAAATAAAGAACTATACAACTTTTAAAAGACATCTGAAGGCAGCCCTGTTTGGGGAAGTTTTTAATGTTTGATGTTGTCTTGTGTTTTTGATACTTGGTTGAAGGTATGTATACCCTGCCTATCTGACTGAGTTTCCCCAGCCACTCTGGGCGGCTCCCAATCGAGTGTTAAAAACAATACAGCGTTAAATATTAAAACCTTCCCTAAACAAGGCTGCTTTCAGATGTCTTTTGAAGATAAGATAGCTGCTTATTTCCTTGACATCTGAAGGGAGGGCGTTCCACAGGCCACTACCGAAAAGGCCCTCTGCCTGGTTCCCTGTAACCTCACTTTTCGCAGGGAGGGAACCGCCAGAAGGCCCTCAGCGCTGGATCTCAGTGGGGGTGGAGACGCTCCTTCAGGTATACTAGACCGAGGCCGTTTAGGGCTTTAACGCTGCTAACAAGCCAGCAAGTAAAAAATAGACTAAGCGTCACCAGTATATCATGTCATATTATATCATTAGCAAGTATATAAAGGCATCTGTATTCTAAAAACAATATGACTTGCATTTTTGCTTCTTTAGGCAACGGGGACACTGTGCCAAAGCTCGCGGAGGAGAACGCTGATGGCTTGGGCTACGTGCCACAGCTGCCACGGAAAAAGGACAAGCGGGAATATCTGGTGGGTGGTTTTGCGCTTGGCTCCCTTCCGTGGCCTCCTTGTGGCTGCTCGTTATTGCCTGGCTCCATCAATCTGTACCCAAGAACTGCTCTTATTCAGGGCCTTGGGAATTTAATTAATAGTAATAATGTTGATGATGTTCCTCTACCAGGAGGGGTCATGTGTACCAGAATGTATTATTATTATTATTATTATTATTATTATTATTATTATTATTATTAAAAATTGTATACTGCCCTGTACCCGCAGGTCCCAGGGCAGTTAATGTACAGGTAACAAGGACAAGGTAGCCTGATCCAGGCTTGACAATAGAAAGTTACACACCGCTTTTGCGAAGCAACTGCATAATATGTCAGCTTGGATTTGAATTTCAACCCCCTCCTTTTAAGGTGTTGCTCCCAAGGAGCAATGTTTGCCTTCCAAAGGTGGTTTGTGATACTCTTTTTTTTCCCCCTATCCACAGAAGCCAGCAATCAATGGTCTCCCACCGACTCCCAAGGTGCTGGTAAGAAACCTTTTTAATAATAATAATATCTTTATTGTCATTGCCCCCTTCGGGGACAATGAAATTACTTTTGATCGTGTACGAGGAGCTGGAACGGCACGTGTTGAAACTGCTCTGCATGTGATGAATTCTCACTCTGCATCTCCTTAACGTTAGCCCCCTGCCTTTGAGCCAGGCTCCCATCTCTGTTTCTTCTAACGGAGATCAGGGTTTGCAAAAGCATCTGTGCCCAAGGTCATCATCAGCGCCTGGCAGACTGGGGCATATACTGGGGTCTCCGTAGCACTGCAGGGGCCGCCCCCTTGCCTGCGCCCTCCTCTGTTTCAGCCCTCTGGGACTTCATTGCTTCCTGTTCCTGGCTTTCCAGAGGTGGGGTGTGCATGCTGTCACGGGCCAAGAGCTGTCATGTTACAGCGGTGTTGATATAGGGCAGCCCCCTTCCCCCCATCTTGAACAGGAGAGGGGTGCTCAGTGGGCTCCCCAGGGTTTTACAGTGTTGCTGCCTCCACTTAATAATCCAATTTGCAGGAGAAAAAAATCAGAAGCGAAGATCTTTGTGGGAACCTGGCTCAAAGGCAGGGGCTAACAGATTGAGGTTAAATCCTGACAAGACAGAAGTACTGTTTTGGGGGGACAGGAGGCGGGCAGGTGTGGAGGACTCCCTGGTCCTGAATGGGGTAACTGTGCCCCTGAAGGACCAGGTGCGCAGCCTGGGAGTCATTCTGGACTCACAGCTGTCCATGGAGGCTCAGGTCAATTCTGTGCCCAGGGCAGCTGTCTACCAGCTCCATCTGGTTCGCAGGCTGAGACCCTCCCTGCCCGCAGACTGTTTGGCCAGGTGGTGCATGCTCTAGTTATCTCTCGCTTGGACTACTGCAATGCGCTCTATGTGGGGCTACCTTTGAAGGTGACCTGGGAACTACAGCTAATCCAGAATGTGGCAGCTAGACTGGTGACTGGGAGCGGCCGCCGAGACCACATAACACCGGTCTTGAAAGAACTACACTGGCTCCCAGTATGTTTCCGAGCACAATTCAAAGCTCTGCTGCTGACCTTGAAAGCCGTAAACGACTTCGGTCCAGTATATCTGAAGGAGCGTCTCCACCCCCATCGTTCTACCCAGACACTGAGGTCCAGCTCCGAGGGCCTTCTGGCAGTTCCCTCGCTGCGAGAAGCCAAGTTACAGGGAATCAGGCAGAGGGCCTTCTCAGTAGTGGCACCCACCCTGTGGAACGCCCTCCCACCAGATGTTAAAGAGAAAAACAACTACCAGACTTTTAGAAGACATCTGAAGGCAGCCCTGTTTAGGGAAGCTTTTAATGTTTAATAGATGGTTGTATTTTAATATTCTGTTGGAAGCCGCCCAGAGTGGCTGGGGAAACCCAGCCAGATTGGCGGGGTATAAATAATAAATTATTATTATTAGTAGTAGTATTCCCATCCTGGCACAACCGGTCATTTCTCTGGCCCCTGAGACATCCATTGGCCATTGCCCCCTCATCTGCTTTGTTCCTTTGTGTTTTCTAATGGTCAGAGGAACTAGAGACTTGTGTGTTGCATTTACGCCAATGAAGACACCCCGTGGTTTTTTTTTCCTTTTTGCTGTTCCAGATGGGAGCCTGCTTCTCCAAAGTGTTTGACGGCTGCCCTTTGAAGATCAACTGCGCCACATCCTGGATACACCCGGACACGAAAGGTGAGGGTGACTTTCCGTTTTTGAGCCGGGGAGGAATTCACACCCCACCGCAGTTGCGTTTCCGAAGAGGCTAAGCCAGTTTCTCCTCTGCCATGTTCTAGATCAGTATATCATCTTTGGCACAGAAGAAGGCATCTACACTCTGAACCTCAACGAGCTCCACGAAGCCACCATGGAACAGGTAGGGGAGAACGGCTCAGGGCCAGCAGGATCCTTCTGGGAGGCCGAGGCCAGAGAGATGGGCAAAGCTCCCTTTCAGGATGGGGGACTAGCTGCGCCTCCTCCAGGGCAGGAGGGCTGGATGGCCAGTGTGGGTGGAGCAAAGGGCTCTCTAATCTTCCCTACTCTTAAGTTCCATCATCTTAAGACAGCAGTGGAAAACCTGTGGCCTCCAGGTGCTGCTGGAATCCAGTTCCCATCATCCCTGGGTCTTGGCCACACTGCTTGGGGCAGATGGGAGTTGGAGTCCAGCAATACCTGGAGGGACACAGGCTCCTCACCCTGAGAAAAATGTGGAACCAGCCATCGGAGCTTCTCAGGTTCCCCAATTTCCCTAACTAGTATCTGCAGCCATATGACTTCAGATCAGCCTTCCCCCAGCCTGTTGCCCTTCAGATGAACAACAGCTGCAGCCAGCGCCATGCCATGCTGATGGGATCTGTAGTCTCTAAAACACGAGTTCCGCTTTTGTTTTACAGGTGAAACTCGAAAAATTAGAATATCGTGGAAAAGTTCCTTTATTTCAGTAAATCAACTTAAAAGGTGAATCTAGTATATGAGATAGACTCATGACATGCAAAATGAGATATGTCAAGCCTTTATTTGTTATAATTGTGATGATCATGGCATACAGCTGATGAAAACCCCAAATTAACAGTCTCAGAAAATTAGAATATTAAATGAAATCAGCAAAACAAGGATTGCAAATAGAGCAATATTGGACCTCCGAGAAGTAGAAGCATGCATATGTACCGTATTTTTCGCCCTATAGGACGCACTTTTTCCCCTCCAAAAATGAAGGGGAAATCTGGGTGCGTCCTATGGGGCAAATGCAGGCTTTTGCTGAAGCTTGGAGAGCGAGAGGGGTCGGTGCGCACCGACCCCTCTCGCTCTCCAGGCTTCAGG
Source organism: Podarcis liolepis (assembly GCF_965112155.1). NCBI lineage: Eukaryota > Metazoa > Chordata > Lepidosauria > Squamata > Lacertidae > Podarcis > Podarcis liolepis. Next base: position 3,614,178 of record NC_139554.1, on the reverse strand, counting down.
AACACATCCGCAGCCTAGGCAGCCCTACGGGAGGTCCGGCAGTAATGTCTAGGCTGCGGATAGCAGCCTGCCGCCAGGCGGGCGGGGTGCCCTGAAGCAGAGCGCCTCCCACGCCAGGCAGACATCCGCAGCGTGGGGAGCCTTGCCGGAGTTCCCGGCAAGGCTCCCCACACTGCGGATAGCAGCCTGCCGCCCGGCGGGTGAGGCGCCCTGAAGCAGAGCGCCCCCCTCGCCAGGCAGACATCCGCAGCGTGGGGAGCCTTGCCGGAGGTCCCGGCAAGGCTCCCCACGCTGCGGATAGCAGCCTGCTGCCCAGCGGGCGGGGTGCCCTGAAGCAGAGCGCCCCCCTCGCCAGGCAGACATCCGCAGCGTGGGGAGCCTTGCCGGAGTTTCCGGCAAGGCTCCCCACGCTGCAGATAGCAGCCTGCTGCCCGGCGGGCGGGGTGCCCTGAAGCAGAGCGCCCCCCTCGCCAGGCAGACATCCGCAGCGTGGGGAGCCTTGCCGGAGGTCCCGGCAAGGCTCCCCACGCTGCGGATAGCAGCCTGCTGCCCGGCGCGAGGGGCGGCCTGAATCAGAGCGCCCCCCTCGCCAGGCAGACATCCGCAGCGTGGGGAGCCTTGCCGGAGTTTCCGGCAAGGCTCCCCACGCTGCAGATAGCAGCCTGCCGGCCCGGCAGGGGGGGGCGCCCTGATGCAGAGCGCCCCTCGCGCAGGGCAGACATCGGCCAGCCCCACAAGCTCGGGGGACAGCAGGGAGGCGCAGCGCCGCCATCCAGCTGTTCCTCGACCTGGTTCTGTTTCCCCGACCTGCTTTTGGGGGAGAAATAAAGGGAATTTTTCCCCCCTTTATTTCCCCCCAAAAAAACTAGGTGCGTCCTATGGGACGGAGCGTCCTATGGGGCGAAAAATACGGTACTCAGTACTTGTTTTGGGCCCCTTTTGCATCAATTACTGCTGATAGCATCCATGCCACGCCGCATTGAGGCAGTAATAAAGGCTTGCCATATCTCGCTTTGCATGTCGTGAGTCTATCTCATATATTAGTTTCACCTTTTAAGCTGAATTACTGAAATAAATGAACTTTTCCATGATATTCTAATTTTTTGAGTTTCACCTGTACTCATTTAATTTCCCCAGGCCATCCTTTTAAGATACTGCCTGAAAGAGCTTTTATTCTGTGCTGCTGCCCTGCTTTTATTCTTTCTGCTGCTTTTTAATATATTTGCTTCCGATGTGTTGGTTCTCATTGTCTTTAGTTATTCAGTATCATCTCGGGAGGTGACGAGGTCCACCCGTACTGGAGGAATTTAAAGAGAGGTCAGGCAGCCCTCCGCAAGGGAGACTGAGGTTGCATCCTGTATTAGGGAGCCTCCTCTGAGGTGGACTCTGGCCTCCAAGTGTCTCCTTCTGATTGTAAATTTCTGTGGTCTGTGAGTCAGCCTGGAAGTGTGAGGGATAGAGAGCGGTTATATAAGCTATGTATATATGAAAATAAAACAGATTACAGCCGAGTGTAACTCTCGAAAGCTTAATAGTAACCTCATGACCCAATGCATACTTATCTGGGTATACACCCCATTCATCACAGCAGGACCTACCGTATTTTTCGTCCCATAGGACACTCCGTCCCATAGGACACACCTAGTTTTTTTGGGGGGGAAATAAAGGGGAAAAAATTCCCTTTATTTCCCCCCCAAAAGCAGGTCGGGGAAACAGAACCAGGTCGAGGAACAGTGGGATGGCGGCGCTGCGCCTCCCTGCTGTCCCCCGAGCTTGTGGGGCTGGCCGATGTCTGCCCCGCGCGAGGGGCGCTCTGCTTCAGGGCGCCCCGCCCACTGGGCGGCAGGCTGCTATCCGCAGCGTGGGGAGCCTTGCGGGGAACTCCTGCAAGGCTCCCCACGCTGCGGATGTCTGCCCGGTGCGAGGGGCGCCCTGAAGCAGCAGGCTGCTATCCGCAGCCTAGACATCCCTGCCGGACCTCCCGTAGGGCTGCCTACGCTGCGGATGTGTTCCTGAAGCCTGGAGAGTGAGAGGGATCGGTGCGCACCGACCCCTCTCGCTCTCCAAGCTTCAGCAAAAGCCTGCATTCGCCCCATAGGATGCACCCAGATTTCCCCTTCATTTTTGGAGGGGAAAAAGTGTGTCCTATAGGGCGAAAAATACGGTAACTTCTGAGTTAACACAGAATCATAGAGTTGGAAGGGACCAGAAAAATTTAACCTGAGTTGCCAGAAACTGCCTTCCATGCTTCCTTTAACGCCTCCCCAGTTTTTCACCCATGGGAATCTCTTCTGCTCCTTTTTCTAGCTGTTTCCGCGGAGATGCACCTGGCTCTACGTGATCAACAATACCTTAATGTCACTCTCAGGTATGTCAGTTGCTAAAGAAATGCACCGCAAAGCTTAAATGGGGGGTTGCAGGGGAACAGGATATTCTCTTAGGAAATCTTCCCTTTGGTGTGCTGAATTTAGCTTGGCTTACGGTAATGCCACGGAAGTCATTTTTAATTTGTTTCTTTCCCTTTTGCTCTCTGCAATTTGCTTGGACCTCTCTGGATATTTTGGGGCTGTCCTTTTTAGAAGGTAACCTTTTCCCACTCTGTATTCTTTGTTTTTATTCGGTATTTGCATTTATTGTTATAATATGCCAGAGTTTTGAGACAGGCCATGTTTCTGTCACAGGGAGAACATTCCAGCTCTACTCTCATAACCTAATAGCTTTGTTTGAACAAGCCAAAAAAACAGGCCTTGCTGCTCATATTCAGACCCATCGGTTCCCCGACAGAATATTGCCCAGGTAAGCTAGCACTCTCTTACCTCTTGAACCCAGTCTCAGGGCTAGCCGACATAATGCCTTCTAGAAGCTGTAGGGACTACACCTCCCATCAGTCCCAGCCGGTCAAGGATGATGGGAGCTGTAGTGCATCAGTGTCTGGAGAGCACCTCGTTCACTGTCCTGGCAGTAAGTGCGCTTTCCCTTGTTTTTTATTTTATTTAGATAACACAGATTGTAAGCTCTTGTAAGGTGTGTGCGTGTTTTCCACAATGAAGTAAATCATTTTTAAAAGTCAGGTAAAACTGCAGTTTCAAGAAACAGGAAAACATGGGGCAGAATTCAGTATTGCACTCTAAGAGTTGTTGCATCAGCACAAGGGTTTTGGCTTCCCTGATGGAGTGGTCACCCCTTTCCTCCCCTCTCTGTGCTGTCCTGGGCATTTTCCAGAAAGCCACACGCACCCCAGGCAATTTGCAGCGATGTGGGTAAGCCTTCTACACTAGCAGGCGTTGTTGCACTGGCTCACACTAGTGCAAGTATTCAGTTGAATCCGTCCCCAAGTGCCCAACATTGCGCTTTGGGCCTCTTCTTACCCCATGAGCCTCCCTGGACATGAAAAAATCTTCTTCCAACAACCTTCACTTACCTTCAGAGGTAAGTGGCAGCTTATCTAAAGAAACCTCATTTCTTGGAGGTTTTTAAGCAGAGGTTCGATGGCCACCAACTTTCAGGGATGCTCTGATACAAAATGCAAAATGCCCTGATAAAGAGCAGGATATGAAATCTTGCATGGGGTGGAGAACGTGGGAAGGGGATTAGACAGTAATGAGGGCTATCAATCATCGCTTCCCATGATAACTGTGTTTTACCTCCGCTGTCAAGAGGCAAGCACCGTATTTTTTGCTCTATAAGACGCACCAGACCACAAGACGCACCTAGTTTTTGGAGGAGGAAAACAAGAAAAAAATATTCTGAATCTCAGAAGCCAGAACAGCAAGAGGGATCGCTGCGCAGCGAAAGCAGCAATCCCTCTTTCTGTTCTGGCTTCTGGGGTAGCTGAGCAGCTTGTATTCGCTCCATAAGATGCACACATATTTCCCCGTACTTTTTAGGAGGGAAAAAGTTAGTCTTATAGAGCAAAAAATACGGTATATTGCTAGACACCAGGTGCTGGGGAAGAACAGAGGAAGAATGCCATTGCGCTCATCTCCAGAGGCATTTGATTGGCCACTCTGGGTAGCAGGAGACTGGACTCAATAAGCCTAAGGCCAGATCCAGCAGCCAGGCTCTTCTTATCCTCGTAGATAAGAAGTCAGATAAAACATGGAGGTCTGATTTGTGGGGGAAGGCGGGTTACATAAGGAGAGCCCTGCTGGCTCAGGGTCCATGCTTTTGGTAGGTCCTTCAAGGGAACACAAAGACTACCCACTTCCCTCTTGTATGCTTCCCCGGCTGCTAGGCAGAGGTAGACTGCCTCTATCCCCGAAGTGTCTATTTTGGGCCCATTTTGCAAGCTTGGCCAACAGTCGCATTGGTTTCGCTCCATCTACGTTCCCGTTTATATTTAGCGGGCTGAAAACAAAAGTGACATAAGAGACAGTCCTAGTTAAACAAACAAACCATTCACACTTAACTCTCATTTCAGGAAATTTGCCTTAACGACAAAGATCCCGGATACAAAAGGGTGCCATAAATGCTGTATAGGTAAGTCTTCCGCTTGAGCTTCTGGAGACAACCCTCTCCCAGCTTTGTGGACCTGCCTGGACCTTCTCGGCCGGGGCATCTGCTCCTCCCTCCCTCCCAAGTTTGTAAGATATTTATTGAGATTTTCAAAATATTACGAAATAGAAACAAAACAAAAAAAGAAGAAAATACAAAGTAAAAATGGTTAACAAAGTAGAAAAAAAAACAAACCACTTCCAACGATTCGAATACAAATTCAAGATAAAAGGGGAAAAAACAGAAATACACCACACACATTTAAGAACATTTAAAAACAAATTCATTATTCTCAAATCCTCAATTGTCATTACCTTCTTTCTTTGACCTCCTCCTCCTCCCTTTCTTTGTATCCTAGTTATTAATTATCCCAGCAAATCCTTTCCATATTTCATAATATTCTGTCATTACATTACCTTAAACTGTTTTAATCTTATCTTTCTATATAAAAAACAAAACCTTGAAGCTTAAAGCTTAAATCTTATCCTTACCAACTTCTCAAAACCATAGTATTCTTTCATAATTCTTTAAGCATCTTTACTAAAGCCGAGTAATTTCATTCCAACAATTTTTTAACATTCATCAATTTTATAAAACAGTCCTGATATTAAAAAAAATAAATGCAAACAGATCCAATCTTCATCCAGCGTCCCTTCCTCCTGGTCCCGGGTTTTGTCAGTCCTTATTATCCCGTCGCTCTAGCGCATTAACCTGGCAACCTTATATCTGAGGCTCTCAAGTCTCTTCCATGTCCCTTCCACAGCTCTTCTTCATATTTGTAACTGTATTTTCCCTTGTCTCCTGCTCATGGTAACTCCAGCTTGGCAATATTTTTGACCCTTCTCGACAGATCAGCCCCTTTTCCATATTCAACACTACATTCCATGTGGTATTTAAAAACATGTTTCAAAAACCCTCCAAAATTAAGAGCCCCCACCATCCCAAACATCTCACGGCCCATTGCCAGATTTGAAAAGTCCAAACATCCCAGCATATGTTCAAATCCCAGATTTGAAAAGTCAATCCAGCCCCCCATTTCCAGGCCAAACCAAACTTTTTCTTTCCAAATCTGGCTTTTTCCAAGTTCATTTGTCAAATCCGAAAGCTCATATTCCTGTTGGGCCTGTTCTGTCAAGACACACTCCTGATTTAATTCCTGGGTGGGCTCCACATATTTTCCCACCCTCTGTTCAAAATTTCCCATTGCCTGTTCAAAATTTCTAGTCGAAGTCGCCTCAAATTCATCTTCTCATGTAACTGTTCCAGTAGGGCATTTGTTTTATAGAAAGCACACAACAGAGCTTCTGAATACATTGTCCTGCAAGGTCAAATGTCTATTCCCACGATTGTAATCTGTAACAGCTGCCGGCTCCCTGGAATTGGTTAGTTTCACAGTCTCCCTCTAGGGGGAAAACTTCTATTTGTTCTTGCAACAAAGTTTTCCTTTTTGAGATATTTTGTCAATATTTGTTCCTTTAAAATGCAAAGGGAAACAGCGGAATCACTATGTTTCTCTTCTTTTAGCTATCTGTCAAAAACGTTTGTCTCTGGTCAATGAGCTTCAAAAGTCAGTCCTGACACCCCGCTCCAGGATCAGGGCGGTGGAAAGTTACTTTACTTTAAACTCACTTTAAACAGTCCGAAAAAGATCCCCCTTCTTCTCCTGCTGTCGAAGGGGGGTTCCACAATTTTAAATGATGAAATCCAATCCTTTAAAAGCGATTTTCTGAGCTCTAGTTTACATTGTCTTTGCTTTATTCTGTCTACAAAAGAACGGAAGGCTGACTTCCTGTTTAGACCTTCCCGTTCAGTACCAAATTGAGATAAATTTTTAAATCCAATTCCTTTCTGCTCGCAAGTCCTTATTTAAGATCCAGTTGTTCAAAGTTTAAGTACTCACGGGTGCTTATTTTAGAGTCCAAATTGTCCCAGGAAAAAGGCAGCGCTCTCCAGCAACGGCTATGCGGCTTCGCTCCACGGAAATAGCAGTTGACTCACAGCACCACGCCACTTCCCCCTCTTCACTTTGGAGCCCGTTAGTGGGTTCCATTGCGAGTTGGGGGGGGCGCTAAAGGTGCCCGCCGAGTCCCATGGTCACAGGCTTCATCCGCCTGTGATTTTTAAAAGGGTCCCTGCTTCGCCGTAGCGGAGAAGACCTGTTTCACGCGGAGCTAGTCCCTCCAGTTCAGAGGGAGTCCGCCATTGCAGATGGCACCACCCAGAAGTCTCCCTCCCAAGTTTGTTACCTGCTTATATCCCACCTTCCTTCCATCCCAGAAGCCAAAGCAACATATATGTGTTTTGATATGTGTTCAGACCCCTGGGCTCTCACTTGTGGGGTGCCTCAGGGTTCCGTCCTCTCCCCTGTGGTTTTTAACATCTACATGCAGCCGCTGGGAGAGATCATCAGGGGGTTTGGGTTGGATGTTCATCAATGTGTGGATGATACCCAGCTCTACCTCTATTTTAAATCACAACCAGTGAAGGTGGTGAAGGTCCTGTGTGAGTGTCTGGAGGCGGTTGGAGGATGGATGGCAGCTAATGGATTGAGGTTGAATCCTGACAAGATAGAAGTACTGTTCTTGGGGGACAGGAGGCGGGCTAGTGTGGAGGACTCCCTGGTCCTGAATGGGGTAACTGTGCCCCTGAAGGATCAGGTGCGCAGCCTGGGAGTCATTTTGGACTCACAGCTGCCCATGGAGGCACAGGTCAATTCTGTGTCCAGGGCAGCTGTTTACCAGCTTCATCTGGTACGCAGACTGAGACCCTCCCTGCCCGTAATCTGTCTTGACAGAGTGGTGCATGCTCTAGTTATCTCCCGCTTGAACTACTGCCATGCGCTCTACATGGGGCTACCTTTGAAGGTGACTCGGAAACTGCAATTAATCTAGAATGCGGCGGCTAAACTGATGACTGGGACTGGCCGCTGAAACCATATAACACCAGTCCTGAAAGATCTTCATTGGCTCCCAGTACTTTTCCAAGCACAATTCAGAGTGTTGATGCTGACCTTTAAAGCCCTAAATGGCCTCGGTTCAGTACACCTGAAGGAGCATCTCCACCCCCATCATTCTACCCGGACACTGAGGTTCAGTGCTGAGGGCCTTCTGGTGGTTCCCTCACTGCGAGAAGCCAAGTTACAGGGAACCAGGCAGAGGGCCTTCTCGGTAGTGGCGCCCGCCCTGTGGAATGCCCTCCCATCAGATGTCAAGGCAATAAACAACTGTTTTACTTTTAAAAGACAACTGAAGGCAGCCCTGTTTAGGGAAGTTTTTAATGTCTGACGCTGTATTGTTTTTAATATTCGGTTGGAAGCCACCCAGAGTGGCTGGGGAAACCCAGCCAGATGGGCGGGGTATAAATAATAATAAATTATTATTATTATTATTATTATTATTATTATTATTATTATTAATACCAAGTAGTATGCAGAAGATTGAGGTGGGGGGTCAGCGTGATGGAGCTGGCCTGTCAAAGCAGAGCCGGCCAAGTGAGTTCTGCTCCCAGCTCTCCCACTGCTGGAACTGACTCAGCCCTGACCCTTTGGGGTTGTTCCTCTCCTTTGCTTTTCTTCCTCTGTAGTGAGAAATCCCTATACAGGCCACAAATACCTCTGTGGAGCGTTGCAGCTGGGGATCGTTTTGCTTCAGTGGTATGAACCGATGCAGAAGTTCATGTTAATAAAGGTGCGTGAGGCTGTTTCTTGCGCGACTTCGTGGTGGTGTTTCATGGGAATGCGTCCGCTGAGGGTGGAACTTCAAGGCTTTCGTGCAAGACGTTAAGCCGTATCAGATCTGGAGTGGGAGTCGCATCTGCCGTCAGTTAACTTCTGTGCTTGGTTCAGGGTGTTGATCAGAGCCCCAATAGACCGCTTTGAAGGGGCAGCCAAGTCTTGAGGGGCAGGGAGGACCCCTTCACCATTGACCCCTGTCCTGGGGGATACCAAGTCCCTCCCTGCAGCTCATCATCACACTGTCTCCAACTCCAGCATTTAGAGTAGCAAGTGAAGGGCTCCTTTTCAGGAGAACCTTTTGAAAGTGATCCTGAGTCTTCTATACCTGTATGTTTTTATTTTGATGTTGCTTTTGTTCATTTGCATTGCAAAGGGGGTTGGACTAGATCAGCGTTTCCCAAACTTGGGTCACCAGCAGTTTTGAGACTACAACTCCCATCATCCCTAGCTAGCAGGACCACTGGTCAGGGATGATGTCAACTGTAGTCTGGAGACCCAAGTTGGGGAAACTCTGGACCCTTTGGCTTCCTCCCAACTCTGCAATTCTGATTCTATAGTGATTTTAATTTACCGTATTTATCTGTGTATAAGATGCCCCCAATGTATAAGATGACCCCTATTTTTTTTAACCCAAAATTAAGAAATTAGGTTGTTTAGCTTTTGGGGGGGGGTCACTTTTGCCAATTGCCACTGCCTGCCTGCCACTGCCAATCGCTTGCCACAGCCACTGCCGATCACACACCTTGCTGCAGCTGCCAATTGTCTGCCTAATTGCCACAACCACAGCCAATCACCAGCAGGCCTTGCCACACCCACCAATCACCTTCCCAATCGCTGCTGCCAATCTCCTGTTTGCTGCTGCCATTAATCACACGTCCCCCCTCTGCATTCACTATCCATGTATAAGGCGACACCCAATTTTTGCCTAATTTTTTTTTTTTTTTTTTAGCAAAAAGCATCGTCTTATACACAGACGATGCTGTTGAGGCTGGTCATTGTTTACAGGGTGAGATCTAAATGTTAAAAATAATTTAGATGTCCACTCCGTAAGAAGCCAAATTTCAGAACAGGCTGGTTGCTGTTCAGTCTCTTCTTTACTTTCATTTTGGTGGCCTTGTTGTTTCTTTCCCCCTGCCCCTTCCAGCACTTTGATTTCCCGCTGCCGACCCCCCTGAACGTCTTCGAAATGCTGGTGATCCCAGAGCAGGAGTACCCCATGGTGTGCGTGGCGATAAGCAAGGGAGTCGAACCAAACCAGGTCGTGCAGTTTGAGACAATTAACCTGAACTCTGCTTCTTCGTGGTTTACAGAAACTGGTGCAGGTGAGGCTCCAGCAGACCTGACTTCAGTTTACTGTAAGAGACAATATGAGTTACTCACAGCAAAAGTGGGGAAGTGCCAGAGGTTGGAGAGGCCGAGTTCTTCTCAGAGGAGGGTTCTGTCACTTGGCAGTCTCTTTTGTGGGGAAGGGCAGCAGAAGAGGTGGCCTTATAGCGTGGATGGCGAGAGCGGAGAAAGAAGATTCATGGGTTTGAGGAAGAGTTGCATCAGTGGCCTGGATGCAAATGGTTTCTCTCTCTTCTTCTCCCCTCCATCAAGGTTGCCAACAGCTCGATGCCATCCACGTCACCCAGTTGGAGAGGGACACAGTTCTTGTCTGCTTGGACAGTAAGTAGCAGGAGCTAGAGCTTGCTGGCTTTTTTCCTTTTCTTTTTTGAGCTCCGAGGCAGAAAGCAATAGAAAAAGAGGAGGGGACAAAAACAGAATAAACACAGTAAAACATAATAATAAGCTAGCTAGGGGTGATGGGAGTTGTAGTTCAACAACATCTGGGGACCCACAGGTTGAGAAAGGCTGTTTTATGGCAGATGAAGATTATGGATTTTTTGGAGCTGGCTGGAAGAGTCCGCGACCAGAAGGAGGAGGAGTACCAGGAAGAATGGATGGGATTTAAAGACTATTTAGCTAAATATGTTAAGATAACTTAATTGGAAAAGCTTGCAAGTATTAGATAGGCTTAGGATTTAAATATGTAAGGAGAGGATTTAAGATGTTTAAAGCTAATTGAGAAAGAATGAAAGATGTTAAGTGATCAAGTTAATTTTTTGAGAAATTTGATTTTGGAATACTGTTAAAATGATATATAATGAAATTCAACCAAGGGGATTTGAGGAAGTCACTTAATAATGTTACAAAGATTGGTTTAATTACAAATAGGGTGTGTGTGTGTGTGTGTGTGTGTGTGTGTGTTTGTTTGTTTCTGTGTTTGTTTTAAATTTTTGGAAAATCAATAAAAAATTGGAAAAAAAGAGAAAGGCTGTTTTAGAACAAGGCAGCCTAAAAGCAGCATTTAAGCTAAAAATCAGTTTAAAGCAGCAGTAGAATTACACATTAAAACCCTATATAGATCAGTTCCTCATACACATAGTTTATTAACATTCCTGTGTTAGTATTATGGTGGTGGTGGTGATTTTGCACTCTGTCGCTGTGGTTCTCCCACGGCAGACATTGCATGTCTTGTGGGCTGAGTGGCTGCTGCCTGGGCCCTGGCTCTTCCCACTTCCATATACAGTGGTACCTCAGGTTACATACGCTTCAAGTTACATACGCTTCAGGTTACAGACTCCGCTAACCCAGAAATAGTACCTCGGTTTAAGAACTTTGCTTCAGGAAGGGAACAGAAATCATGCTCCGGCGGCGCAGCGGCAGCAGGAGGCTCCATTAGCTAAAGTGGTGCTTGAGGTTAAGAACAGTTTCAGGTTAAGAACAGACCTCCAGAACGAATTAAGTACGTAACCAGAGGTACCACTGTATTTGTTGGGGCAGCCTCTGAGCTGACCCAGCAATCCCGATTTGGCTCTCATTTCTCCCTTTTAAGGATTTGTGAAAATTGTGAATCTGCATGGGAAACTGAAGTCGAGCAAGAAGCTGGCCTCCGAACTAAGCTTTGATTTCTGCATTGAATCTGTAGGTGAGCAGAGACCGCCTTCGCCATCGTTTATTGTCTCCAAAGTGCATGCTGTATGTTAACTCGGAGGTGGGGGTCCCTTTTCAAGCCGAGGGCCACATTCCCTTCTGGGCAACCTTCCAGGAGCCAAATGCCAGCAGTGGGTGGGGCCAGGTACAAAATCAGGCGGGGAAACAAATGTGAATTCCCTCTTTGTCCTCCACCAGAAGTTTTGTCAGAGTTCAAGGATGCATTCTAGCCAGGCAAAAATCCTCAAGGAGGGTGCCAAGCTGTGGCCGGTGAGAATGTGTGGCCTCGAGAGAGTCTTGGGGGCCAGGTAAAGAAGCCTGGAGGCCCCAAATTCCTGCGGTAGATCGCATGCAACCCCACAGACTCAGAGTCTGCAAGACACAAGACAGGAAGATGTTGGAAGGAAAGCCCATAATGACATTCCTCAAATGCCTGGGAGGCTTCCTTGGTGAGAACCAGCCATTGTTATGGCGGGAATGTTCCTCCTGATGGCATGTTTGGGCTCCTGAGGGCTCAGAGTGTGTGATCAGTGTCCCGCATTGGCTGGAGGCTGGTGGGAGTTGAGGGGGGCAGCCCGACTCTTGCCATGACCCACTGACCTTGGAGGCTTGCGGTGGAGGCTGCAGACAGAGTTCTCTAGCCAGGGTTACAGCTGTAACCCAGAAGCCAGGGCTCTGTGCTGGCGTTGAAAAATCAAGAGGCAACCATTGGGCAATGCCTTGGCAGACACTTCCTGGCATTGCCAAAGACCAGCTGTCTCCAAGACATGTCTCTGGACTCCTTCACACCATTTAATGGACCTCTCACTCAGTATGTGGGGAGAGCAAGTAGGTCTCCCCTGGAATCCCCTCCCCGTGCTCGGCAAGACCACCCCGTAAAACAGCCCTGATTGGCCTTGCCTTGTGTCTTGAGGCAGCGGTGGCCACCGGCCTGGATGGCTTTCAGAGGATTGGACACATTCAGGTTGGAGAAGACCATGCATGGCTTTTAGCCCCGATGGCTGTGGTCTGCCTGCAGACTTGGAGGCAGCAATGCTTGTGAATACCAGTTGCAGGAGGTATTCAGGACAGGAGGACAGGACAGTGTTGCTTTTTGTGCTCAGGTCACGCTTGCCGGTTTCCCATTGAGACATCTGGCCAGCCACTCTGAGAACAGGATGCTGGACTAGGTGGGCCCAGGGGCCTGATCCAGAAGGGCTGCTCTTCTTCTTCTTCTTCTTCTTCTTCTTCTTCTTCTTCTTCTTGTCGTTTAGTCGTGTCCGCCTCTTCGTGACCCCCCTGGACCAGAGCACGCCAGGCACTCCTGTCCTCCACTGCCTCCCGCAGTTTGGTCAAACTCATGCTGGTAGCTTCGAGAACACTGTCCCACCATCTCGTCCTCTGTTGTCCCCTTCTCCTTGTGCCCTCCATCTTTCCCTACATCAGGGTCTTTTCCAGGGAGTCTTCTCTTCTCATGAGGTGGCCAAAGTCTTGGAGCCTCAGCTTCAGGATCTGTCCTTCCAGGGAGCACTCAGGGCTGATATCCTTCAGAATGGAGAGGTTTGATCTTCTTGCAGGAGTCTCCTCCAGCACCATAATTCAAAAGTATCAATTCTTCTGCGATCAGCCTTCTTTATGGTCCAGCTCTCACTTCCATACATCACAACTGGGAAAACCATAGCTTTAACTATACAGACCTTTGTCGGCAAGGTGATGTCTCTGCTTTTTAAGATGCTGTCTAGTTTTCTCATTCTTACCTTATTGCATCTCTCCCGCAGTGTGCCTTCAAGACAGTGTTCTGGCCTTCTGGAAGCATGGGATGCAAGGGAAAAGCTTTAAGTCTGACGAAGTAAGTCTTGGGCTTGGGGGGGGGGCTTGTTTTCCCAGCCTTGCTGCCCTCCGTGGAAGGAACTTGGTTGCTCTACTGAGAAAGGAACGCCCCTTCTCAGGGAAAGCCAGAGAGGGGAGGGGAGCCCTTGTGGCTCTGTCCTGGTGAAGGATCATAGTTGGCCCACGTTCGGTTAGAAGAATATTGGGTGCCAGGTGAGGGGAGTCTTCTCTGGCCAAGATCCTGCAGAGCAACAGACAGTCAGAGTAGAAGGGCCATTGGCCTGACCTGGTGTGAGATGGCTTCTTGTGGGGGTGCCTTATTATCGTCTTCCGGAGCAACTACTCTATTCCGAACTTAAAAATGGAAAGCGTCATGCTGGTGGTCAACAAAAGGTTTATAGACTGTCTCAAGGCAAATCTAAAAAATGTAGTATAAACACTAACAATTGGGAAACACTGGCCTGCGAGCGCTCCAGCTGGAGAACAGCCTTGACCAAAGGTCTCATGGGCTTTGAAGACACTCAAACTCAGGATGCAAGGGAGAAACATGCTAAGAGGAAGGCACGCTTGGCAAACCCTCACCGTGATCAACTCTCGCCCAGAAACCAGTGTCCCCACTGTGGAAGGACGTGTGTATCCGGAATTGGCCTCCACAGTCACCTACGGACTCACTGTTAAGACCGTGTTTATGGAAGACAATCTTACTTGGCTATGAGGGATCGCCAAAGAAGAAGACATTCTCAAGTATAGCGACTTAAGGGTGGAGGGGCATCGGCAGTCAGGTTTGTAGCCCCCAGAACACATCACAGCTATGAAGTCATAACAAGCCTTGGTCATTCCCACCACCATGGAGATAATAACAGAATCAGGGAATTGTAGAGTTGCAAGGGACTCCCAAGGGTCATCTAGTTGAACCCCCAAATAAAAGCATATGAAGTTGTACAAACGCACTATACAAAGTTGTTGTGAAGTTTATCACGAGGATGTAAAGTGCTATTTATTATTATTATTATTACTCACGGTTGGTTTATATTGTTTTACCAATACAACTGCCTTCTAACTCTTGTGTAAGGCTCGCCATAATGGCACAAACAACGTGCTCAAGGTTCTCACTTCATTATGGGAGGTACCATTGCCCAGTGGCGTAACACCTTCCTGGGGGCATTGTTTGCTGTCTTTGTGCTGAGTCAGGCCATTGGTCCGCCTAGTTCAATATTGTCGACACTGACTGGCAGCGGTCTTCCTGGGTTTAGGCAGGGGTCGTCCCCAGCCTCCCCCCAGGGTAGCAGCACATAAGCATTCCTATCTAGCCCATTTGGAGAGTGGGAAACATGATATGCACACATTAACTCAGTGATAAACCTAACAATAACCCTGTAAGGCAGGCCAGGATAATAACAGCTTGCCTAAGGCCATAATGAGTCTGGTTGAAGTGAGATTTGAATTTGGGCTTCCTAGCTGGCACGAGAATCCTGCCCTTGGGCCACTACACTGTCATACAAATTAAATTTAAGATATAACAAATAGCAATGCAACAATAATGTATATGGATAGATTTCTGTTGTGGCCTTTAGCACTCAGGGCTGTTGCACTCTGTTCCAGCGCAGAGGCGAGGAAAGGGTGCCTGGGCCTGACACCCATTCCCAGGTGGATGGTGTCGGACTCCATCTCCCTTGACCCCACTGGCCCAGAAGTCAGGAATGGTGGGAGCTGGAGCCCAGCAGCCTTGAACCGTGGTTCAGTAAGCGGCGAAGGTTGCTTCTGAACTAACTTGCTGTGCATTTTGTCAACAGCGACTGGACTATTTGACTCAACCCTCCTCCGCAGTCTTAGCTGGCTCAAGTGTCCCTTTCTCTGCCCCTTTTGCAGGTAACCCAGGAGATCTCAGACGAAACTCGGGTGTTCCGCTTGCTGGGCTCCGACAGGTGAGCTGAGAAGATTTTGACACACTGCACAAATCTTATATTTAGATTTCCAGTCTTTCTGCATTAGAAAACTTCATGGCCACGTTCTTAAAAGAGATGCCTTTTCCCATGTCATGGGATGCATCCAGCAAGACGCCCCCTTGTAGCATGTTAAATAATAATAATAATAATAATAATAATAATAATAATAATAATTACAATGGTACCTCCAGTTGCGAACAGCATCCGTTCTGGAGGTCTGGCTGCATCCCAAGGTATTCACAACCAGTGGATGGCTTTTACGCATGCGCATGGCGTGGTTTAGCGCTTCTCATGCGCATGGTGCATAGAGCGCTTCTGCGCATGTGCGTGCAGCAAAACCTGGAAAAATACTTCCGGGTTTGTCGCATTCGCATCCTGAAGTTTACATAAGCAGAGGGATACATAAGCGGAGGTACAACTGTATTATTATTATTATTATTATTAAGTCCAATGTTGCATTACAGCTCCCAGCGCCCACAGTGGCTGGTGGCAGTGGGAGTTGTCGCCCCCACATCTGCAGGGTGCCAGGCTGGGGGAGGCTGTGATGCCAGGGCCCCAGGGTGCCCACTTGCAGTGAGGGCTAACTTTCTCGTTCCTCCTTCCCCTCACAGGGTGGTGGTGCTGGAGAGTAGGCCGACCGACAACCCAACAGCCCACAGCAATCTCTACATTTTGGCCGGCCACGAAAACAGTTACTAGGCAACCGAAACCCGACTCGGAACTGCCAGCCAAGGAATACGTCACATAAGGAAGCAGCCCTCAAGGAAATGCTATCCAAGCCGGACTCTCCCTCCCTCCCTCTTGCTCTCTCTCTCTCTCTCTGTTTCTCCCTCCCTCTCCCTTTGCTCTACTGTGTCAATATCCAAACGGACCCATTTTTTTAGGAACGAGAGCCAAACGTCGCCTGGGCGTCTTGCAGCTGGGAAGCAGCTGATCTGTCACTTGCCACTGTGTGGTTGGTTATGTTGAGTTCGCTTAATAAAAGCTACGAGGTTAATAAGCCACTCTGGTTCGTTAGGCCCGGGGGGGGGGAGGGAGAGATCCCAAATGCGTTCACGGTGCCATGCGGTTCTCGACGCAGACTTCTTTTGTCTTCCGGTTAAAATACCAAGGCTGCCGCTGCCTTCCAACCTTGTGGCAATGCCAACTTTTGAATGCTGGTGGCTGAGATCGAAATCAGGAACATTGAGGCTGGCAGAGAAGGCGGGTGCACTTTTGGGGACCCCCCCCCCATGGGGAAGACTTCCTACGCAAAGCCACTCTGGATCTTCTCCAAATGATCCGCTTTCAAGAGGTCATCAGCATTCCCGGGATATCGTGGGTTTTCTGTTTTTTAACGCAACTGTTCTCTGTGGGTTTGTAAAATAGACTATTTAATCCTTATTTATTAATCTGCTGCTAGGGTCGTGTGATGTATCCTAACTTCTAGCACATGAAGGTTGCAGAGCAGCTTTTGGGGGGGGTTGAGGGAGGGGGGCTCCCCCCCCCGTCTTTATACAATTGTACAAAGAACCTGGTATTCATTTCACCCTTTTTGCCTCTTAGATGAAGCCCGTCGTCTGAGGGAGGTGTTTATATATAGATAAATATATATATATATAGGGGGACGCAGGGTGGGAGGAAAGACCTTTTGGCTATTCTTGCAGAAATGCTGTTTTGTACAAGAGTCTTTTGTAGGAGTTTTTGCTCGTGGGATTTGTCGCCAGAGGGAGCGTGTGGCAGAAATGCAAAGCCGTATCTCCGTGAGGAATCAAGGATCCCTAGATTGGCCCGAAAGATAGATTGTGTGTGAGAGAGAGTGTGTGTGAGGGGAGCACACAGGTGTGTCGTCATCACGAGCTCCTGAGAATGTACGGAGAAAAAGAGATGAAAGCTCATCCAGGTCTTGTGGATCCCTGGATCCCCACCCAATGGTTCAGGCCAGGTGAGACAGAGGTGGTAAGGCCGATTCCAGAGGCCCCCTGGTCCTTGCAGCTGGGTCCCTGGTGCGAATCATCCCTTTCCCTGGAAACATCCCCCTTTCTGTCACGATAGATGCCAAACTGGGAGCGCAGGAAGCCACCGACTGGATGAGCCTTTCGAAAACTGCTTTCAGGGGAGAGCTCTTTTTAACGCTTCACGGACACGTATTTTATTTATACTGTGCCAGAGGAGAAAATGCCGTGCCTGGAAGAAAGGAACTAGATTTCCCCCGGACTGGGCGAGTTTCGAAAGGGTCTGTTTTTTAAAAAAAAATCCCGGTGGTATAGTATAAATATATATATAAGACGCAGTATTGTCTAATAAATCTTGGGGAATATCCTTTGTTCCATTATCCCTTTCTCGAGGCTCTCATCCATGTTTCTCCTCCCCGCCCCCCCTTTCATCCATTAAAGTATCCCTTTTGCTCCTGAGTTTTGCCTGCTTTCATTCATTACGTTTTAGTGGCTCTGCAGAGGAACACGGGGGGGGGGCATGGCTCTCTCAGCAGAGCAACTGCCTTGCATGCAGGAGGGCCCAGGTGGGGGTCTCTGGCGTCTCCAGGTGGGGCTGGGGGTGTCGTCCGAAATTCTGGAGAGCCACTGCCAGTCCGTGTAGGTAATATTGAGTTAGGTGGACGAGTGGCTTGGCTTGCTACAAGGCAGCTATGTTTACAAGGTAACCATTCTGCACTTCCTGCTAATTCGGTAACGATTTGGATTCCTCCCTCCCCATAAGGAAAAGCTACCACTTCAGGGATATTACATCTTTCCAGGGCTTCGTAGAACTGTAGATTTGGAAAGGGACCCTGCAGTGCAGGAATATGCTGCTGTCCCATACGGGGATCAAACCTGAAACCTTGACCTTGTCAGCTCCACACTCTAGCCAGCTGAGCTATCCAGGCACAATATACCATTGATGGGAAGGTGTGGTTCATTCCCCAGCTAGCAGGGCAACTGGGATGTCAGAGCACTGCTCTCCAGATGTTTCAGACTAGTAATAGTGATTTATTATTTGTACCCCGCCCATCTGGCCAGGTTTCCCCAGCCACTCTGGGCGGCTTCCAACAAAGATGTAAAATACACTAAAATGTCACACATTAAAAACTTCCCTGAGCAGGGCTGCCTTCAGATGTCTTCTAAATGTCAGGTAGTTGTTTATCTCTTTGACATCTGGTGGGAGGGCATTCCACAGGGTGGGCGCCACCACCGAGAAGGCCCTCTGCCTGGTTCCCTATAGCTTTGCTTCTTGCAATGAGGGAACTACCAGAAGGCCCTCGGAGCTGGACTACAAATCCCATAGCCAGTGGGAGTTTTAGTCCAGCACATCCCGAGGCACCAGGTACCTGGCATAGGCCGGTGTGGAGTTTGGTTACATAAGCGTCCCTGGATACTGGCCGTGCCATCCCTGACATCAAGAATGACACTCCCCCTGCCCGTGTCAAAACTGGAGCGTTGCCTGTAAAGTTTAAAAGCTATAGTGGGAGCCAACAGAAAGCAGAGAAGCCCCTGCTCACTCTGGCTCCCCTGTTTTCAAGACCCAAAGGGCTTGTTGGGCACACCGACCCCTCTCTGCCTGACCTGTGGGACTCTTGTCCCCTGGGGACACCCATCACCAGCTCATAGCTGTCAACTTACAGATTTGAAAATAAGGGACCAGCAGCCTCGAAAATAAGGGATCAGCAGCCAAAATAAGGGATTTTTTTTAGCTTATACAGAAATCCGCCACTGATGGAGCCAGGCTGCTTTGGCTGGGACTGACTGTGTTTTGCAGGGGGTTGGACTAGATGATCCTAAGGGTCTACAACTCCGACCAGAGAAGAGGGGCAGACAAAACGGATGAACGACGTCGAGATGGCAAAGCTTCCAGGCAGAATTAGAAATCAGGAAGAGGACCTCTTGAATAAAGAATGGGGAAAGTTTATAATTTAGTTGAAAAGCTATTGTAAAGAGTTACATACATTGGTAGGATTGACAGAAAAAGTAGTAAAAATTTGAACTATGGATGGACAGATGATTTATAAAAATAGAGTTATGAAAGGGATGCAGAGGGGGAAATCACTACATTAAGATGCTTCACTGGTTGAAGGGAATGCTAAGCAGCACGTCGGGGCTGCCGTCGTCCTGGTGCGAGGAGTTCCATCGGCTCTTCCCCGCCCAAGAGAGAGAGGGAGGGAGAGAGAGAGACTCGCCCATGCCGCCCGTGAGCCCAGCATGAGGCGGTTGCAGCGCCGCCCTTCTGCGTCCCTCCCCATACCCTCCTCTCCCTCCTCCCTCAGGCCGCCGCTGCCGCTTCCGGCTTCCCCTGGCAGCGCAGTGGAAGTCTCGCAAGAGGGGCTGCCTGCCTGCCCACTGCCACCCGTCTCCTCACGACGCGCCCCTGAGGGGGAAAAGGGAGAGACGGAGACGCGGCAGCTCATGCGCTCGCTCTCTCACGGCGGAGGACCCCGAGCCGCAGCTTCCCTCCTGAGCCGGGCGAGCATGAAACCCGGGAAATTTAAGGGACATCATCAATAAGGGACAGCAGCGGGACACGGCGCTGGGATAAGGGAGTTTCCCGCCAAATAAGGGACGGTTGACAGCTATGCACTGGCTCTGCTCCACACTCCTTCAATGGTTTTCATCTGACTAGGTGGTAAGGATGCCTCTTGCTTGCCCGGACGTGTGTGTGTGTGTGTGTGCAGAAACTTGCTGAGTTTTCCCTGGCAAGAATGCAGCCGTATACAAAACTCAGAATCCTACCTGTTGCTCCGCCCACTTCCTGCCTCTGGCCCCGCCCTCACATGTATGGGTCCTTAAGGGGGTGTGGCCTTTGGCCTGAAAAATGTTCCCTATCTAGAGAGAGGATTTTGTGCAACAGAAAGGGCTTCGCCTGGTACCTGAAGACTGGCAAAGGTGGTACCAGGTGCATCTCCCGAACAGCAGCATTCTGTAGAGGGACACCATCCCCAGTTGGAGGACGGGCTTTTGAAGGGCTTTTGCTGAAGACCGCAGGGTCCGGGCCGGTTCACTTATTAATCTAATAAAGGGGGAGGGCCAGTTTCTAGCTGATGGGAGTTGTAGTCTGACAACCTCTGGAAGGAAAAGCTTGACAAAGGCTGCCCTACAGGGAAGGTAGAACCTATTAACTGTGGCCATTGGCGTCCTTCCCCTTGCAGAAGACAGAATTGGGGTTCAAGAGGACCTTAACGGAGCGGAGACCTGGGCACAAGCTAACAAAATGAATGTCAACAGGGACAAATGTCAGGTTCTGCCCTTAGGAAGAACCAGAAGCACAAATACAAGGCGGGGGACACCTGGCATACTAGCAGTACATGTGAAAAGGATCTAGGGGTCTTGGTGGACCCCAAGCTGAACATGAGTCCACAGTGTGATGCAGCAGCAAAAAAAGCTAATGCTATTCTAGGCTGCATCAACAGATGTAAAGTGGTTCCTCAGGTTACAGACGCTTCAGGTTACAGACTCTACTAACCCAGAAATAGTATCTCGGGTTAAGAACATTGCTTCAGGATGAGAACAGAAATCATGCTCTGGTGGCGCGGCAGCAACAGGAGGCCCCATTAGCTAAAGTGGTGCTTCAGGTTAAGAACAGTTTCAGGTTAAGAATGGACCTCCGGAACAAATTAAGTACTTAACCTGAGGTACCACTGTATAGTGTTCAGTTCAAGGGAAGTAATAGTCCCACTCTCTTCTGCCTTGGTCAGACCACACTTGGAATACTGCGTCCAATTCTGGGCACCACAATTTAAGAAGGACATTGACAAGCTGGAAGGTGTGCAGAGGAGGGCGACCAAGATGGTCAAGGGTCTGGAAACCAAACCTGATGAGGAACGGTTGAAGGAGCTGGGTATGTTTAGCCTGGAGAAGACTGAAAGGAGATATGAGAGCCATCTTCAGGTATCTCAAGGGTTGCCCCATGGAAGAGGGCAGATGGGTGGGGTATAAATAATAAATTATTATTATTATTATTATTATTATTATTATTATTATCATCATTATTATTATTATCCAAACCAACAGAACCAGATGCACAGATATAGGATGGGGGGCACCTGGCTTACTAGCAGTACAAGTGAAAAGGATCTAGGGGACTTAGTGGAACACAAGCTTAACATGAGCCAAGAGTGTGATGCTGCAGCAAAAAAAGCTAACGCTATTCTAGGCTGCATCAACAGAAGTCTAGTGTCAAGGAAAGTCATAGTTCTGCTTGATTCTGTCTTGGTCAGACCACACCTGGAGTACTGGGTCTAATTCTGGTCTCCACAGTTTAAGAAGGATGTTGAGAAGTTGGAAGGTGGGCAGAGGAGGGCGACCAAGATGATCAAGGGTCTGGAAACCAAGCCTGGTGAGGAACGGTTGAAGTAGCTGGGTATGTTTAGCCTGGAGAAGAGAAGACTAAGAGAAGATATGATAGCCATCTTCAAATATCTTAAGGGCTGCCACATAGAGGAGGGAGTATGCTTGTTTTCTCCTGCTCTGGAGGGTAGGACTCGAACCCATGGCTTCAAGGTACAAGAAAGGAGATTCAGACTAAACATTCAGAAAAAAACTTTCTGACAGTAAGAGCTGTTTGGCAGCGCAAGAGACTCCCAAGCAAGGTGGTGGACTCTCTCTTTCCTTGGAGGTTTTTAAGCAGAGGTTGGATGGCCATCTGTCATGGATGCTTTAGCTGAGATTCCTGCATTGCAAGGGGTCAGACTAGATGAAATTGGGGGTCCCTTCCAACTCTACAGGTCCAGTCCAAGTGGGTGCCCTTCTCCACCTCCACCGTCCCAGCTGCGCGCTGCGCGAGGAAGGACGTCGAGGATTCCTTGCTCTGCCCCGAGGAGCCTCCTGCTTCTGCCCAGCGCTTGGAGGGCAGCGACGGCGCCGCCTGCCAGTCTGTGCCAAGGCAGGGAGACGCCCGCTCAGCCTGGCTCCTCCCGGGGGCGGGCATCGCCCCCTCTGCCCAGGCTCCGCCGCCCGCCCTGATTGGCTGCTGCGCGCCTTTAGCGGCTCCGCGCAGAGCTGCGCCCGGACAGAGCGAGAGGCGGCGGCGGCGAGAGGAGGAGCGCGCGGAGCTGGCGGCGGAGGCAGCTGCAGGCAAGAGAGTCGGGAGGGAGGGAGGCGGGGGGGGGGAGAGAAAGAGCAAGGGGTCCTCTGAGCGCGTGCAGAGTGCCCAGCACCGGAGGGTTGCGCCAGCCCCAGGCGGCATGCCGCTCTCCTCCCAAACTGCGCTCAGATGCTCCTCTGCGCTCTTGCAGGGCGGCTGGCTGCATCGGAGCCGACTTCTAGGTCCCTTTGCCACCCCCCAAATAAAATATTTGAAAGTGGTGCCCCCCTAAGTTGATAGGCACCTTTCAGATGATGTGCGTGTACTGCATCTTGTGATTATGTGGGACGGAGCTTACCTGCCCCTACCTAATATATTACTCAGGTTGGCACCGCTAGCTGCCCGGAGGGGAGAGTGCCCCTGGGCATGTGCAGAGGGCCCTTTAGCGTGGGGACACTTTTCCTGCTCCAGGAGGAACTACCAAGCTGCTTCAGAGGGTGTGCCAGGAGAGCCTCTGCCCGCCTCTTGGCTGGCAACAAGGGAGGTGGTCCCAGCAGAAGGGGCCTGGGGGTCTGCCTTTTCTCCTTCTGCCCTTTTGCCCCTTCCCGGTGGCGGCGCAGGGTTCCCGCTGCGGGCGATGCCCTTCTCACCTCCTGTGCTCCCAAGGAGGCTCCTTCCTTCTGCAGACAAGGAAAGTGATCCACGAAACAGGATCCTGCCCGCCTCCTTTCTAAGAAGAGGCCCTTGGGGGTTTGCTGCTGATCTTGAAGCTGCCCGCAGAGCCTGCCCTGGCAACCTGCCTTCCCCCAAAGGGCCTGAATTAAATTTTAATTTCCAGACGGGCCTTCCTTCCGCAGGAGGAGGAGGAGGAGGAAGCTGGCCTGAAGATGCAGAGGCGGCTGGAGCCGCCCCAGAGATCGGCTTTGGCTGAAGCCACCGGCTCCTTGGCTTTGCGCTGACGACATCCGCGCCACCTTCGCCACAGGGTGCTTTCTCCCAAGTAAGTCCATCTGTGCCCGGTGGCACTTATGCCAGAGCAAATGTGTGGGCCGTTGCTGGCTTAGAGGCACGACTGGCTTCTTGTGGTGCTGGAAAACCTGCTGGGAGCTGCAAGGATTCTTGTGGCCCAAAAGTGAAAATCCCAAGAATTCCCAATCCTAATGGAGTGGCAGACGAAATTATTCAAGTATATTGAATTGGCAAAAATGAGTTATAAAATTCGAGACCAAAAAGTGACAAAGTTTGAGGAGGAATGGAGTAAATTTGTCATGTCTATACGAAATAACTGTAGAAGTTTAAAAACTGTAGCAGGGCTAACATAAATCTTGTGATGTATATAGAATGTAATTAAGAATCTGCAGGGATGGATGTAAATTGGGAAAACCGAAGCAGGGAAGGAGGGAAGTCCGGGCGCGAAATTGCACAGGGTAAATAAGAAGCTAAAAAAGATTGAATGTTAAAGTTTAAGTTTTATTTAATTTTGTGGTTTTTTTGAAAATCAATAAAAAAGTGTAACCTGAAACCCTGCTGGGAAACAGCCTACAGTGCTAGATGCTCAGGTGCACTATATGAATTACCGTCGGCAACAGGGCCAGAATTAGGTTCAATGCAGCCCTCAGCTCCTGAAGATAATGGGGCCCTTTATATGTCCAGCTGTCCTTTGCCAACAACAAATTGTCACTGTTGTGGTTTTTTTGTGTGTGTTGAATATATGCTATATGGTCATTTATGGACCTCATAGGTATCTCAAGCCATTTGCCCATGTTGCCCTGCGACCAGTCCATGCAGAATGTAGGCACCCTGTATATAGAAAGGAGGAAAGCAGTGATATTTTAGGGAGCAGGCTAGCAGGCGGGGCCCATGACTTGCATCACAGGAGCCTACACAACACAAAACACTGTTGCTGGATGTAGGTTTTATTTTATTTGTTTTTTATCTTGTATTTTGGAAATGTACATCCAGGGGTTTTTTTTCCATTGAATTTTTTTGTGGGCCCCCAACAGAGTGGGGCCCTAAGCTAGAGCTTGTCTAGCTTATACAGTGGTACCTCGGGTTACATATGCTTCAGGTTACAGACTCCGCTAACCCAGAAATATTACCTCGGGTTAAGAACTTTGCTTCAGGATGAGAACCGAAATCACATAGCAGCGGTGGGAGGCCCCATTAGCTAAAGTGGTGCTTCAGGTTAAGAACAGTTTCAGGTTAAGAACGGACCTCCAGAACGAATTAAGTTCTTAAACGAATATGTAAATCCGGCACTGGCCGGCAATGAGATCTCCTTGATAACTAAACAAACGATTACTCCGTCTTTCCACCTGGCGCTTTTGCAAACAGAACAGGATTCGGAAAGCAAATAACCTTCTTCTCATCTCTTAACAGCAGCCTGGGGTTGTATTGCCAAATTCTGGAAGTCTTAATAATTTGGACTGTTTGGCAAATCACCCTCCGGGAAGTGATGTACTGATTCACAAACTAAGAGCTTAAATGGCTGTTTTTTAAATACATGGCATGATTTTATTTCTTACTCAAATATTGAGGCAGCTGGTCATTCAGTGCCATCAGTACATGCAAATGTCTGGCTCATTTAAGACTATAGAGAAACCTTATTCTCAGTAATGATGGCATTCACAGGTGGAGATAACTTATTTATATTTATTATTTGTAAGGGGAATCTTTGTGTAAGTTAATACTTTATTATTCCATTAGAGCTGTGCTGTGTCTTTGAACTGTTGTCCTTCCAGGCAGTGACACATTATGGTTTAAATTTTCAATTATTTGCTTTATTTATTTGTGTTATGTTTGCACTTTTTTGTTAACAAATCAGTAATATATCTACATATTTAAAATGAATGGCCTTTGGCAATCTTAACTTCACTTAAAACAATTTGAAAATGTAGAACAACACTATGACGCCATTACTGTGGAGACTTCATTTTATTTTTCAGTTTTTCAAATTAACAATAATCATCATCAAATACCATTGCATACATAGTTGTTTAGACCAGTGTTTCCCAAACGTTTTTGGGCAACGGCACACCTGTTAGCCGGAAAAAAATCTCGCGGCACACCACCATTAAAGCCCCGCCCCGTGACGTCAGCGCGCAGCGTCACGCCGGGAGGGACGCACAAAAGCGAAAGTTTTTTCCCTCCCCCTTGCCGGGGTGGGAGGAGGCAGCAGAGCGAGGGCAGCTGAGGCGGCGGCGGCGATAGCGGGCGGAGGAGGGGGCGGCGGCGGGAGTTGCTGCTGCTGTTGTTGCTGCTGCTGCCCGGACATGCCGGCCTCCTCCTCCTCCGCTGTCTCGCGCTCCTCCCTTTTGCGCGCGCTGCCCCGCCGCTCGGCACCACCACCGCGGAGCCGCCCCCGGCTCGACGCGGATCCTCGCCGCCGCCGCCGCCTCTCACCGCCCGACTCGCCCGCCTCCCTCCCACGGCACACCAGCCGGTGTCTCACGGCACACTAGTGTGCCGCGGAACACCGGTTGGGAAACACTGGTTTAGACTTCCCTCCTCCCCTTCTTTGGTTCCCTATACAAACATTTTAAAAACTTCATCTCCTCCTTAACTCCTTTTACTTATCACTCTCTATATTTCTTCCAAAATCACCTTTAAACTGCTAGATTTTAAATTAATCCTGCTAAGGTACTTAATTGTTTACAGTTTTAGATAGTCCAAATATCTCCCCCATTCTTTGTCTAAAAACTCTTTCTTCTTGATTTCTGAATCTTCCCGTAAGTTTTGACATTTTTGTGGAGTCCATTAACTTCGCCATTCTTCCTTTGGAAGACTTCATGGGTAACACAAATGACTAGGTCTCCTTGCTCCAGGGAGCGCACAGAGTGTAAATTTTGTCAGAGGAGTGAGATTTGAAGAGGAGGGTTTAACCAGACAAATGCAGCTGTGTATTAAGCTGAGTTTCTGTAGCTCAGCTTACCCCAGTCTGGATCTCCCCAGATGTTTTGATCTACATCCCCCATCAGGTTCAGGGTTGGCGAGAGTTGTACTGTACTCCAGAACATCAATAATAATAATAATAATAATAATAATAATAATAATAATAATAATAATTTATTATACCCTGCCCATCTGGCTGGGTTTCCCCAGCCCCTCTGGGCGGCTTCCAACAGAATATTAAAATACAATACAGTGGTGCCTCACAAGACGAAAATAATTTGTTCCGCGAGTCTTTTCGTCTTGCGATGTTTTTCGTCTTGCGAAGCACGGTCCGTCGCAACTGCGCCTCTTCAAGCGGCTTTAAAAAAAAAGCGCAAGACGTTTTCGCCTTGCGAAGCAAGCCAATAGGGAAATTCGTCTAGCGAAGCAACTCAAAAACGGAAAACCCTTTCGTCTAGCGAGTTTTTCGTCTTGCGAGGCATTCGTCTTGCAGGGCACCACTGTAATCTATTAAACATTAAAAGCTTCCCTAAACAGGGCTGCCTTCAGAAATCTCCTAAAAGTCTGGCAGGTTTGTAAACACTGTTGTATATATAATGAGTCCAGTTAAAAAGAAAGGCGTTGTTAAAAGAATTCCCTACTCCTTCTAATCTGTATCGCACCTCCAGGACCCCGTCCATTTGCAAAAAAGAAAAAGGCACCAAAATGGATTTTGCATGATCACAGAATGATGGAGAGGGTCTGCTATAATCTGTGTTCAACTCCTGTTTTCCTATGAACTCTAAAGTTTCTGCAGCTTCTCACAGAGTGTTTTCCGTTGTGGTTTGCTCTCGTTTTTACAGGTTGAAGACGTCTCTGGTCGTCTGAAGGATTCAGATACCCAAAAGGATAAATTAATTGCTGGAGGGTATTTCCGTTTCATATTTGCAATGGAGAAATACGAAAAGATCAGCAAGATTGGCGAAGGCTCCTACGGGGTGGTGTTCAAGTGCCGGAACAGGGACACAGGTCAGATTGTGGCCATCAAGAAGTTTCTGGAATCGGAAGACGATCCCGTTATCAAAAAAATTGCCCTTCGGGAGATCCGCATGTTAAAGGTAACTTCGTCAGAATCCCGTTGGGAATCCAGTTAAATGAGGGGCTGCCTACAGATTCATTTTCCCACAAATTAAATAATGTTATTCTTTTTAACCGATCTTATTGACCGAATGATTTTAAGATCAAAAAAGAAGACGAAATCATCAGCACATCACAGCATAGGTATATTCCCTAATACGCTAACTTTTGTGGAGCTTTGTTTGGTTAGAGATCTCCCCTGGGAAATTTGGGCCGGTGCAAAATTCAAAGCATGCCTGTGCTTTGGTTCTCAGAATCTTTTGGAACCTGCAAAGATCTGATAGATTGGACTAATGCAATGCGCTCTACGTGGGGCTACCTTTGAAGGTGACCCGGAAACTACAACTAATCCAGAATGCGGCAGCTAGACTGGGGACTGGGAGCGGCCGCCAAGACCATATAACACTGGTCCTGAAATACCTACATTGGCTCCCAGTACGTTTCCGAGCACAATTCAAAGTGTTGGTGCTGACCTTTAAAGCCCTAAAGGGCCTCGGTCCAGTATACCTGAAGGAGCGTCTCCATCCCCATCGTTCTGCCCAGACACTGAGGTCTAGCGCCGAGGGCCTTCTGGGGGTTCCCTCCCTGCGAGAAGCCAAGTTACAGGGAACCAGGCAGAGGGCCTTCTCAGTAGTGGTGCCCGCCCTGTGGAACGCCCTCCCACCAGATGTCAAAGAGATAAACAACTACCTGACATTTAGAAGACATCTGAAGGCAGCCCTGTTCAGGGAAGTTTTTAATGTGTGACATTTTAGTGTATTTTTCGTCTTTGTTGGAAGCCGCCCAGAGTGGCTGGGGAAACCCAGCCAGATGGGCAGGGTACAAATAATAAATTATTATTATTATTATTATTAAATGCAAACCATATCAAATCACTTTCCCATCCCTAATCACGGCATCCCTGCCTGCTGTCCTTCCTTCCTGGCAAACTGGGAGAAGCTTGCTAGTTTGAGAGTTGGCGTCAGAAGCTGCCATTGGCCAAACATTGGGTCTGGCAAATGGTGACTGGTGTGGCCACCCCATTCTGCCCACCCAGCTTTTGCGCAGTTTCTGCTGCGCAGGAGAACTTCCCCGGGGGTGTTCACCTTGAAGATCCGATCTCCCTCTAGCCCAGGCTTAGCCAACCCGGCGCCCTCGCACTACAACCTCCTTCATCAGCCCCTCACAGCATCTTTCCTTTTTTTGCATTTTATTTATTTATTAACATTCTTATATTACAGCAGTAAACGTCGTCATATTACATTACAGGACTGACTATAATATAATTTTCAACATGTGTCAGAGCTGCTCCCAGATCCTAGCTCACAGAGGATCACGCTAGCCAGCGTTCACTTTATAAAAGTCTTTATTGAGTTACAGTTTCCATTTCCAAGCTGCCGCGTGCAGCTCTACGTCTTATAAGCTAGACCGGCGAAGCTCCGTCTGAGTCCCCGCCCCCTGTACACCAACTTAATACCCTAGCCTTACTCCACCTTTTCCGCCTGACCGTTCTTCTCTGGGTCCCTCTGCCCCCCGGGGTCTCTTCCTTCCTGGACTCTTCTGACGCTGACCCCCCGGACCCTCCTGTCTCCTTGCGTCGGGCTTTAGGACCTGGCTCCCTTTCCGAGCTGCTTACTGCGCCGCCTTCCTGTGCATTTGAACTTGGCGCGCGCGCCCAACCTTCCACTTTCCGCTTGACCGTTTCTTCGCTCCCCGATGGAGGTGTGGCCACTCCTGATTCATGCCCTCCCCCCTGCTGCGAGCTGTCGGAGCTCGATACCTGGCGCCTTTCCTCCCCACTGCGCTCTGTTGGGGGATGCTGGCCCCGATTTCCAACTGCTGCCCTCTGAACCCCCTCTGGACCCTTCTTCCTGGGGTGTCCCCCTAGGCTCCCCCCTTGCCCTGGCCACTGGTGCTCCTTTCTGTGAATCTTCTGATTCACTGGAAAGACTCGGAGATCTCGGGTCGTCGTCATCACTCATCTTTTCTTCGGACTCCTCCCCCTCGCTCTCTGTTTCCTCCCTTGCCCTCGCCTCTGCTCCTGAACCCCTGACAACATGTATACAAAAATTATATACACATTTTATATACCTAGAAAGAAAATGAAACAAAAGAAAAGAAAGAACAAAGGAAAAAAACAAAAACAAATTTTTCCAAAAATCATATACATACCAACACACTAGACTTCCTGTTTTTCCCATTGTATATTCCTTTTTTACAAATGAATGTACTCTTATTATTGTACATTTCTTTACATATTATCTAATACATTCCTATATCATTAGGTGCTCTTAGTCTTCTTTCTCAACTCAGTCTCACTCCAACGTCAATCAAATGCTAGCATAGATAGCGAACCTTTACTGTATTTTTGAACGTATGTTTTATATCTATCCCACTTTTCCATAATTTTTTGTTTTGAATTGCCTCTCGGGGTATTTGTTAACTGCACCATTTCAGCAAATTCTTGGAGCTTGTAATGCCAGTCTGTTATTGTCGGGGCTTCTTGTTCCTTCCACCCCTTTGCCACCAGAGTCCGAGCTGTGCCCGTTGCACATAAGAGCCCCTGGCAGCATCAATGCTGGCTGATTTGGCCTGTAAGGACATATCCCACATCCCGGCTTTGTCTCAGGGTAGTGTTCTGAGCTTAAGGGATGTGAGAGCTGAATGCAGCCATTGCTGTTTCCCCCCTTGCTAAGGATATATTTCCCGTCTCCCCTCTTTGTTCTGAACGGTTTTAAAGTCTAGCTTGGTGTCCCAGGGTGCAGGAATGCGTCACCTAGGAAACATTAGGGGGGTGCCTGGGGGCGGCTTTTCCTGGGAGACACTGGCCGAGCGCGCTAACTAAGCCATCTTACTCTGTGGCTCCTAATCTCTGGTTTCATCTTGGCGCATCTCCCAGAGCCCTTGGCATTCTCGCCCGCATTGTTGTAGGAACACAAGGAGCAGGCGGTGTGGTCTCCTTGGGCTGAATGGTCTGTGCTTTGCTCCCAGCAGGGAAGAATAAAATTGTAGAGTTGGAAAAGGGCCTCCCAGAGTTATCTAGTCCAACCCCCCAAAATGCAGGAATAGGCAGCTGTCCCTTACGGGGATCAAACCTGCAACCTTGGCGTTATCAGCGCCACGCTCTAACCAGCTGAGCTTTCCAGGCCCAGGTATCACCTTGGGCAGAGATTTCCCTGAACCGCAGTGTAATGTCCAGTAGGGGAACAGTCTAGCTAGAAGAGCTTTGTTTGCTCATTAATATTGTGAAATAATAATAATAATAGGGACGCGGGTGGCGCTGTGGGTTAAACCACAAAGCCTAGGGCTTGCCGATCAGAAGGTCGGCGGTTCGAATCCCCGTGACGGGGTGAACTCCCGTTGCTCAGTCCCTGCTCCTGCCAACCTAGCAGTTTGAAAGCACGTCAAAGTGCAAGTAGATAAATAGGTACCACTCCGGCGGGAAGGTAAACGGTGTTTCCGTGCGCTGCTCTGGTTCGCCAGAAGCGGCTTAGTCATGCTGGCCACATGACCTGGAAGGTGTACGTCGGCTCCCTTGGCCAATAAAGCGAGATGAGCTCTGCAACCCCAGAGTCAGGGGTCCCTTTACATAATAATAATAATAATAGTAATAATAATAATAATAATAATTTATTTATACCGATAAGAACAGAACACCAGCCCATCAGGCCCCTCTAAGTGAAGCATCCTGTTCTCACAGGGGCCACCCACAAGCGCACAAGAGCAACTCTCCCCCCCCGCCCCCGGGGTTTCCAGCAGCTAGTGTAGCCTTATTGGAGTTCACCGATTGGGTCTGCGTTGCTCCCAGACAGGAGGAAGGAAGTCAAATGACACCGAGGGTTGGTTCAGAGAAAGAGTTCTTTATTTTTGCTCTCCGGAACAGCAGAAAGGCACTTGCGAGGTCAGTCCACAGCAAGTCCAAAGAAATGAGGAATTTCATGCAGTATATATATCCTCCAGGCACCCTCTCCCCCTTCCCCAGGAATCCAGCCACGTCAGCCTATAGACGCAGGTTGACATCACAGATGTTCCTGCTCCGGTACTCTTAACCATAAAAGGGTATTCCTTCCTGTACTTCTGACCATAAAAGGGTATTCCTGTTCCTATTCTTATCTTGGAGCAAGAGGTCACCATCTCCAAGAACACACTCTGGCGCTGTTCCCGGACTAGGTCTGTGCGTCAGAGTGTGGTAAGATAAGACCCAGACATGTCATCCCTACTCCGCTGGAACAGCCAAGGTCATCCTTGCCGTCACAAACTGATAAAGGAGAGGGCTCTGAGCACTTGTTTCTACAGCCGGGTTTTTGTTTATACATTGACTCAGAGCTCGTTAATGGATTTTAGCTAAGGGAAAATAGGGATTTTGGTGCCCCTTTCAAACTGCCTGCACAGTCAGTTTTTGGGTTTGGGAAACCCATTCCTTCACTAGTATTCAGAACTCCCTCCTGTGGCAGAGAGTCCCACAGTTTAACTACGTGCTGCATGAAGAATGGGCTAGCTACCACTCTCTCCCTTTGTGCCCTGTGTCACAGGCGCAAGGCTAGTCAGTGACCCAGACTATGCAAATGGTAGCCTGCAAATTAAAACACATTCTGCATATTATTATTATTAATATTATTATTATTGGTGTTTGTTTATGCCACGTAACTTTGCCATAATGGTGTGAACACATTGATTTCCGCCAATCCTTGGACAAATTTGTAGATAGTTCCTGGGGAGTCACAGTGCTGTCTTGTTTCTGGGGCTTTCTATCAATGGTTCCCCCCACCTAAGTTTTTTGTTGTTCTTATGTTATTGTATTTTAATGCTTTGCTGGAAGCCAGCTAAAGTGGTTGGGGAAACCCAGCCAGATTGGTGGGGTATAAATGTATTATTATTATTATTATTATTATTATTATTATTATTATTTATTATTATTATCTGTAAGCCGCCTTGGGTCCCTGTCATGGAAAAAAGTGGGGTATAAATAAATATTTCATCATTTTAACAATAATTTCAAGCAAGAAGCTTTGCAATCAGAGCCTGTTGCTTTTTCATCAGCCTTGCACTCTTAAAAAAAAGGACCGTTCCTGACACGCTCTTCTGGCCTGCAGATGTCTGCGTAACCTTTATCTGCCGCATCAGAGTCGCGTTTCCTTGGTGCAAGATTTGTCGTGGGTGACGGCGGTTACCCACCGTGGGCTGTGCCTGCCATAAGTCTTCCGTATACAATACCCTGGCACCGAACTTGAGTCGCTGCCCATCAGCTAAGAGCTGGAGATTCGGCCGTTTGCAGGAATTTGCTTATTGTCAAAGCACAGAATTGTACAGCAGGAAGGGACCCCGAGGGTCATCCATCCCAACCCCCTGAAACGCATGTCGTACCCATCCAACCTCTTGCTTGATTGCATCAAAGTTCTATCCATTCCAGAGACACCTGAGGCCTGATAGAGCCCGGCAGAATGGAAATGTTTTCTGCAAGCATTTAAATGTTGGCACAGAAGGGGCTCGCTCAATCTCTAGTGGCAGGGGGTTCCACAGGACTGGGACAATAACCCTAAAGGCTCGGTTTCTTGTTATTGTCAAATGAGCCTCATCAGCTTGGGAAATGACCAAAGGTGCTCCTGCAGATGATCTCAAGGATTGAGCTGGGATAGAAGGGTTCGGGGGGGTCCCTGAGACACCCCGGTCCTAACCTGTTCTGGGCTTTGTAAATTAATACAAAAACCTTGAATCCGGCTTGGTAGTTAAGTGCATCAGCTAAGCCTGCCTTCCGCCAAACTGGGGTCAATATCAGATGTTGTTCCTTTTAATTAATTATTATTTAATCAATAATTTAATCAATAATTTAATTAATTATTAATCAAATAAATAATCAATTTAGTTATCAGTTTAATTATTAATTATTAAGTTGCTTATTAACCAAACTAACAATTTAATTCATTATTAATTTAATTAATTTGTTTCTACGTGCAAACAAAAGTAAAACCAGCACAGTATTTATGTATTTTTTAAGCAAATTATTCGCTGCGGAACTCACTCCCACTGGAGGCAGTGATGATCACCAACCTGGGTGGCTTTAAAAGAGGACGAGACAAATTCAGGGAGGAGAGGACTATTAATGGCTACGCTCTGCATCCAGAGTCAGAGGCAATGATTCCAGTTACAGATAGGTAGCCGTGTTGGTCTGCCATAGTCAAAATAAAAAAATTCCTTCCAGTAGCACCTTAAAGACCAACTAAGTAAGTTCTTGGTATGAGCTTTCGTGTGCATGCACACTTCTTCAGAGGCAATGATGTCACTGTTGCAGGAAACCCCAGGAGGAGAGAAGGGCTGCTCTTGTGTTTGGGTGCTGCTTGCGGGTTTCCCACTAGGGCAGTGAAATATACTCGGAGTCGAGAGTGGATTTCATGCTCTTTATTCAGCTCATAGGGGTGAGGAGGAATGAAAGTTCCCCCAAAGTATCTGCTTTATATACGTTATTTACACAAATGGCCCCACGTGATTGGCTAATTCCGGAATTCTCCTGTAGGCCAATCAGGTTGTGGATTCACTTCTACCTGGAGCTGGATTGGGTGGCTCCTGCAGACCAATCAGACTGCTGCATTTTGGATCCTATTCAACTCAGTACATAACAGGCAGCCTTTCTCAACCTGTGGGCCCCCAGATGTTGTTGAACTACAACTCCCATCACCCCTAGCTAGCAAGGCCAGAGCTCAGGGATGATGGGAGTTGTAGTCCAACAACATCTGGAGACCCACAGGCTGAGAATCAGTGCACCAGGGCATTTGGATGGCCACTGTGAGTACAGGATGCTGGACTCGATGGGTCATTGGCCCTGATCCAGCGGGTTCTCCTATGTTCTTAAGTTCAGCAGGAAGCTCTGGAACATGCGCTGACGGTATGAAACGGTGTGCCCACCCAAAAGCCTTTGCAGATGCCAATGGCATTGACTGTGTAGGACCATCCTTTGCACAAATAATAATTAATGCTTAATTTTTAAAAAGACTTTGGTGGTCCCCTTTGGCCGACCAGTTTGTGTGTCTTGGTGGAAACCAGCTTCCTTCGGTGGGAAACTTTGGTCCTCCAGATGTTGAGGAACTGGAATCCAGTGGCATCTCGTGGGCTAGAGATTCCTTTTCCCTAGTCTGCTGTCCCCAGTGCCCAAAACCCTCTTGCCGAAATAATAATAATAATAATAATAATAATAAATATTTATACCCCGCCCATCTGGCTGGGCCTCCCCAGCCACTCTGGGCAGCTTCCAACACAATATTAAAATACAATAGTCATTCAGATATTAAAAGCTTCCCTAAACAGGGCTGCCTTCAGATGTCTTCTAAAAGTTTGGTAGTTATTTTTCTCTTTGACATCTGGTGGGAGGGCGTTCCACAGGGCAGGTGCCACCACCGAGAAGGCCCTCTGCCTGGTTCCCTGCAACTTGGCTTCTCGCAATGAGGGAACCGCCAGAAGGCCCTCGGTGCTGGACCTCAGCGTCCGGGCAGAACGATGGGGGTGGAGACGCTCCTTCAGGTATACTGGACTGAGGCCGTTTACGGCTTTAAAGGTCAGCACCAACACTTTGAATTGTGCTCGGAAACATACTGGGAGCCAATGTAGTTATTTCAAGACTGGT
Source organism: Podarcis liolepis (assembly GCF_965112155.1). Lineage (NCBI taxonomy): Eukaryota > Metazoa > Chordata > Lepidosauria > Squamata > Lacertidae > Podarcis > Podarcis liolepis. The sequence continues at coordinate 3,579,629 of NC_139554.1, read as the reverse complement.
GTTATGTGGTCCCGGCGGCCACTCCCAGTCACCAGTCTAGCTACCACATTCTGGATAAATTGCAGTTTCCGGGTCACCTTCAAAGGTAGCCCCACACGTTGACTGTGTAAGACCATCCTCAGCACAAATAATAATTAATGCTTGATTTTAAAGACTTTGGTGGTCCCCTTTGGCAGACCAGTTTGTGTGTCTTGGTGGAAACCAGCTTCCTTCGGTGGGAAACTTTGGCCCTCCAGATGTTGAGGAACTGGAATCCAGTGGCATCTCGTGGGCTAGAGATTCCTCTTCCCTGGTCTGCTGTCCCCAGTGCCCAAAACCCTTTTGCGGAAAGATGGGTGTGGGTCTCTAGAGCCTGTGGAGAAACCCAAAAGTGGCAGCGGCAGCAGCTCAGGCCAGGCTCCCGGGTGACAAATGCGCCTTCTGGCCATACACCCGTCGGTCAACAAAACGAGAAAGGCGATGGGGCCGAGTGGGGAACGTTTGCCAGCCTCCGCTCTGGGTTGGTTCCGGCAAGTGTGGGCTTGCTGCTCCGCCATCTCTCAGAAAACACCTTCTCAGTCAATAGTAACAGATTGTTTGTTTGAGAAGCGGAGAAGGCTGAGCAACGGAAGGGCTTGTCCGACATCTCGGGCGGCTGCACGTTCAGCAGGGGGAAACGGGATTCCTGATCAGTCATTTTTCAGCCGTGTAAATACTTGCAGGACAAAGGCCCCAGTGGCACACAGAAGCCCGGATCAGGGAGATTAAAGAGGCCCTGCTGTTTATCTTCCTTTTTTCTCCCTCTCTTTCTCTGTTTGAGATGCAAATGATGGGTTTTGAAATATATGGGAGGCAGGAGCGGAACAGCCCTTCTCCTCCTGGCTGTGATGTTTTTAGCAGCTCTGTGTTGAGCTGGGCATTAAAAGGGACTTTAAAGAGTTAGGATAATCAAAGCTGGGTTTCTGCAGCTGACAAAGGGAAAAGGCGTGTTTATTGGAGAATGGAGTTTGCAGGTGAGGAAGGGAAAAACTGATACATGAGAGAGGCCAGATTCATGGGAAATCATGCCCACGTTTAAAATGGAAAGATTTCACTTGTTCATTTCATTTTTCATTCATCCCATTTGTTGTATTTTTAGTCATTTAGTCGTGTCCGACTCTTCATGACCCCCTGGACCAGAGCACGCCAGGCACTCCTGTCTTCCACTGCCTCCCGCAGTTTGGTCAAACTCATGCTGGTTGTTTCAAGAACACTGTCCAACCATCTCATCCTCTGTCATCCCCTTCTCCTTGTGCCCTCAATCTTTCCCAACATCAGGGTCTTTTCCAGGGAGTCTTCTCTCCTCATGAGGTGGCCAAAGTCTTGGAGCCTCAGCTTCAGGATCTGTCCTTCCAGGGAGCACTCAGGGCTGATTTCCTTCAGAATGGAGAGGTTGGATCTTCTTGCAGTCCATGGGACTCTCAAGAGTCTCCTCCAGCACCATAATTCAAAAGCATCAATTTTTCAGCAATCAGCCTTCTTTATGGTCCAGCTCTTACTTCCATACATCACTACTGGGAAAACCATAGCTTTAACTATACGAACCTTTGTCTGCTTTTTAAGATGCTGTCTAGGTTTGTCATTGCTTTTCTCCCAAGAAGCAGGCGTCTTTTAATTTTGTGACTGCTGTCACCATCTGCAGTGATCATGGAGCCCAAGAAGATAAAATCTCTCACTGCCTCCATTTCATCCCCTTCTATTTGCCAGGAAGTGATGCGACCAGTGGCTAGGATCTTCGTTTTTTTGATGTTGAGCTTCAGACCATATTTTGCGCTCTCCTCTTTCACCCTCATTAAAAGGTTCTTTAATTCCTCCTCACTTTCTGCCATCAAGGTTCCTTTTTCTCCAAAGAGCTCAAGGGGGGCTGCGCATTTCTCTTCCTCCTCAATTAATTCCCGCAACGACCCTGTGAGCCAGTGACTGGCCTAAGGCTCATGGCCAAGTGGGGAGTTTCATAATTTTGTTGTTGTTTGTTATTAAGTAGGACGTCCTTATTTTCATCATAGAGATATTGGAGGGCCTGTGGTTTTAACTGATTTTTATTGTCTTTAGTTACTCATATATTGCTAAGATATTGTTGTAATTACGGTAAGTGGTATGCAAATTGTGTGTGTGTGTGTGTCTATATATATATATATATATGCAGGTTTTGGTGTCTTCGGGTGTCTTCCCGTGTAAGAGTTGGGGTGTCTAGGCGACGTTTCGACGAGGTCGCCTAGACACCCCAACTCTTACACGGGAAGACACCCGAAGACACCAAAACCTGCATTCCTGTACCCGTGAAAATCTACGAAAGCAAATATATATATATATATATATATATATATATGCTTTCGTAGATTTTCACGGGTACAGGAATGCAGGTTTTGGTGTCTTCGGGTGTCTTCCCGTGTAAGAGTTGGGGTGTCTAGGCGACGTTTCGACGAGGTCTCACTCGTCATCTTCAGGCTGGTGCTTTCGGCTTCTTGTTACTGGAACAGAGCGGGATCTCAGTGTTTGAGTTCCTATAAATACTGTAGAGGGGTGTGGTGTATTGCCTCAAAAGTTCTGGGCAGAGGGGAAGTTCCCAGGCTAGTGTTCTTTTCTTCTTTTGTTCCTTAATTACTTGAGGGATATCTTGAGTGATTTCTTGAGTGATATTCTGAGTACCACTTAGGTGGGTCATTAGGTGTGGATTAGTTGCTAAAGCCTTCGTGTCTTGACCTCTTGAATTTGTGAAGAGTTTTTCTGGGAAGATGGCTGTACTGCACTTAGTTGTGCTTTGGCTTGGCTTCGTGTATAGGGGCGAGCTGTGGTTTTGTGCCCTGTGCCAGCCAGATCTGTGTAGGGATTGCAGGGGGGTGCAGCATCCGGAGGTGCCACTATGGTTTGGTTACTGGATGGTGTCTGTAATTTATCTGTGGAGAGGGTCTGGGTTTGGGTCTGGTGTGGTTGATTGGTGGTGGCGTTCTGTGTGCCTCTGGATCTGGTGTCGGTTTTTGTGGGGAGGGCTAATTTCCAGATGTCTGGCAGGCGGGACGTGTCGTCACGCTTGTTCATGTTGTGAGGGTGTTTCTCTATCTCGATGGCTTCCATGATTATTCTCTTGTGGTGATGTTCCATGTTAAAGAGCAATTTGGAATCTGCAAAATTAATTTCGTGTCCTGTTTCTTTCATGTGTTGGAAAAGAGAGGAAGATTTTTCTTCTTTTTTGACGGCATTCTTGTGTTCTGCGATACGTGCATTTATTCGTCTGTTTGTTTGTCCAATGTACGTGGCTGGGCAGACTTTGCAGGGTATTTCATAGACCCCTTGGTTTTCCAACTGGATTTTATCTTTGGGGTTTCTGAGGATATTGGCTATTTTTTGGTTGGTGCAAAAGGCTGTTTTGATATTGTGTTTATGGAGGATTTTGCTAATTTTATCTGTAGTGCCCTTGATATAAGGAAGGAGGGCCATGCCATTGTTTTCTTCCGTGTCTTGGTTTTTGGGGGGTGTTTCTTTTTGGATTAGCTTCTTAACCCTGTTTTGCTGGTATCCATTGGCGATTAACACATTTGAGAGATTCTGTAACTCAGTTGTCAAGTGGTCTTTGTCAGCCAGGCGTTTGGTTCTGGAGATGAGGGTCTTGGCTACGGAGTTTATTTGTGCAGGGTGGTGGTGTGATTGAGCATGTAAGTAGCGGTTGGTGTGTGTTTTTTTCCGGTAGATAGTGTGTCCTAGGGAGCCATCAGGTTTTTTCCCTTCCTTGACGTCCTAATCTACAAAAAACCTGATGGCTCCCTAGGACACACTATCTACCGGAAAAAAACACACACCAACCGCTACTTACATGCTCAATCACACCACCACCCTGCACAAATAAACTCCGTAGCCAAGACCCTCATCTCCAGAACCAAACGCCTGGCTGACAAAGACCACTTGACAACTGAGTTACAGAATCTCTCAAATGTGTTAATCGCCAATGGATACCAGCAAAACAGGGTTAAGAAGCTAATCCAAAAAGAAACACCCCCCAAAAACCAAGACACGGAAGAAAACAATGGCATGGCCCTCCTTCCTTATATCAAGGGCACTACAGATAAAATTAGCAAAATCCTCCATAAACACAATATCAAAACAGCCTTTTGCACCAACCAAAAAATAGCCAATATCCTCAGAAACCCCAAAGATAAAATCCAGTTGGAAAACCAAGGGGTCTATGAAATACCCTGCAAAGTCTGCCCAGCCACGTACATTGGACAAACAAACAGACGAATAAATGCACGTATCGCAGAACACAAGAATGCCGTCAAAAAAGAAGAAAAATCTTCCTCTCTTTTCCAACACATGAAAGAAACAGGACACGAAATTAATTTTGCAGATTCCAAATTGCTCTTTAACATGGAACATCACCACAAGAGAATAATCATGGAAGCCATCGAGATAGAGAAACACCCTCACAACATGAACAAGCGTGACGACACGTCCCGCCTGCCAGACATCTGGAAATTAGCCCTCCCCACAAAAACCGACACCAGATCCAGAGGCACACAGAACGCCACCACCAATCAACCACACCAGACCCAAACCCAGACCCTCTCCACAGATAAATTACAGACACCATCCAGTAACCAAACCATAGTGGCACCTCCGGATGCTGCACCCCCCTGCAATCCCTACACAGATCTGGCTGGCACAGGGCACAAAACCACAGCTCGCCCCTATACACGAAGCCAAGCCAAAGCACAACTAAGTGCAGTACAGCCATCTTCCCAGAAAAACTCTTCACAAATTCAAGAGGTCAAGACACGAAGGCTTTAGCAACTAATCCACACCTAATGACCCACCTAAGTGGTACTCAGAATATCACTCAAGAAATCACTCAAGATATCCCTCAAGTAATTAAGGAACAAAAGAAGAAAAGAACACTAGCCTGGGAACTTCCCCTCTGCCCAGAACTTTTGAGGCAATACACCACACCCCTCTACAGTATTTATAGGAACTCAAACACTGAGATCCCGCTCTGTTCCAGTAACAAGAAGCCGAAAGCACCAGCCTGAAGATGACGAGTGAGACCTCGTCGAAACGTCGCCTAGACACCCCAACTCTTACACGGGAAGACACCCGAAGACACCAAAACCTGCATATATATATATATATATATATATATATATATATATATATATATATAATAAATATTTTCCATGGAAATGGAAGCATTTACTTAATTCTTAGTGAGGCCTCTCACCTTCCCTATTCCTTTTTCTTCATACACTTTAAAAAATTATTCTTACACAACTCGAAGATAAGGGAAGGGAAGGGAAGGGAAGGGAAGCACTCCAGCATTTTTCTCCATCCATTTCTATGCAAAACTGCAAAACGAACTTGCTAACCCCAGCAGAAGAATGCAAATAAAGTCAATGCACAACTGACCTGCAGACTCAACCTTGCAGCTGTTTAAAGGGTGGAATTAAGAAATGCAGGGTTTGGGTTTGGGGTTTTGTGTGTGTATATTTGCAAGGAACGCAAGTCTGCTGAGAAAACCTCCCCTCTGCTCTGGTCTTTTGCGGGGAAAGAGCTGTGGTTTGCACACTTTGCACATGCTCAGAGCTCTTTTCCCTCTCTGGGTTCTTGCTTTGACCAGGGAGCTCTGAGTTCAAGTCTCCATTTGGCCACAAAGCTGACTGGGTGACCAGAGCTTGCTTGTGTTCTCTCTCTCTCTCTCTCTCTCTCTCTCTCTCTCTCTCTCTCTCTCTCTCAGCTACTTCACATGGTGGTTGTTAGAATAAAAAAAGGGGGGACATTATTTACATTTTATTTTATTAGATTTACTTTAGTTTTCCAGCCTGCTTTTCAGGGTCTCGGCCCACACGAAGTAGAGTGCAACGTACTTTTAAAAAAGAAAGAATTTCAAGCCATAGAGAGAGGAATACCCAGCTAATCATTATAGCAACAAATAGCCGCCTATTTATTCCAGCGTGCATTTGGCTAATTTTAGTGTACTGCGCTTGTAACTGAGGTTATTATCTGCGGCTGTTATCTTATTTATTGTCTTAAGAGTGCAGCAGCAGATAGTTCCTTGGTTACGGGTTCAATCCACAGTCCTCTTAGAATAAGGTTACCAGATTTTTTTCAATGAATCCGGGGACACGTTAAATAAATAAATACATAAATACTACACTTTGGGACGTTGATCATGCAGCGATGGCGGTAGCAGAGGGGCGGCCGCTGCCTTGACCTCAACCGCCACGTTTCCCTTCCTCTGAGGTTTCTATCTCCTTTCTCCATGAACCTGGGCAACCCCTGAGTTGTTGGTTCTTCAGTGGTGGTGGGTAGGAAGCGTTGCGCAGTGGTTCAGGCATGGAAGGCGGAGAAGGAGGGCCGAGAGTGGCGGCGGCGGACCAATCCCACTCCTACTTGCGTGACACTGCCTTTCAGAGCAGCCCCATCCCAACTCCTACTTGCGTGTAAGCAGGAGGGGGCAGGGATCTCTCAGCCAGTGTGATGCCTCCCTTCCCATCAGACCAGCCCCAATCCCATTCCTACCTGCGTGCAAGCAGGTGGGGGCTGGGATCCCTCAGCTGGGCAGGGAGGCTTCCCATTGCCTAACTGAAAGATCCCTGCCCCCTCCTGCTTGCACACAAGCTCTGATAGGCAGCGTGAAGCCTCCCTTCCCAGCTGAGTTGCTGGGGTCAGGGAAGGTGGAGGCAGCCCGGAAGCTGCGTCTTTGAGCCCCTGCACCACCATCACATGGGGACTTCCAAGCAGCTCCTGAAGCCAGCCAGAGCCAACTGCTCCGGGCTGCTGAGGCTGCCGCCGCTGCGTTTCCCGGGGACATTAGATGAAATCCGGGGACATTCCGGGGATGGAATTTGTCTGGGGACTTATTCGCAAATCCGGGGACTGTTCCCGACTATATGGGACTGGCCGAAATGACTGGCAGAATCCGGGACCAGGGGAAAGAGACAGCGGAAGAAGATTGGAGGAAATTTAAAATCTATCTTAAGAAATACTGCAAAATTAATGATTGCTAAAATGTTGTGGTTATAGAGAATAGGGGATTATAGAAGCAAAATATTATGTAAAAGAAAAGAATGAGGAAAAAGTAGATAAAATTAAGGGGGAGGATTTGCTGAAATAATTTGTGAATTGGGATGCAGAAAGGGGAGGTATGGGGAAGTCGGAGAAGTAAGTTTTAAGAAAAAAAGGTTTTGAAATTATGCATGTTTGTCTTTGTGTGTGTATTTGTATTGTGTATTGTGTATTTTGTGTGTTTGTTAAAATTTGTGAAAAGCCAATAAATATTTATTAAAAAAAAAAAATCCGGGGACTGTTCCCGGGAAACGGGGACGCCTGGTCACCCTATCTTAGAATGCCCTCCTGTCCTTTCCAGCAACTGAAGCACCCCAACTTGGTCAACCTCTTGGAGGTTTTTCGAAGGAAGAGGAAGCTCCACCTGGTCTTTGAATACTGCGACCACACAGTCCTCCATGAGCTGGACAAGAACCCACGGGGGTAAGTAGCTAGTCCCTGGTGTGACTCCCCTGTAACCCCTCTCAGTCAACAAACCGGTACAAAACAAGCACACCATTTTGGCACCAGTTTAGAGCCAATTGGACCAGGCTGGGTTTGGGGCCCTTTACTCATGACCCCGGTTTGAGTGGCAATCGCTCAGTTTTTTGGGGGCGCAGCGTCACAAAAAGTTGGGATTGTGGCACAAAACCAGCACAAAACTTTGGCACCTGTTTGGAGTCAACCAGACAAGATTGAATTTTGGGGCATTAACTTGCGACCCTGTTTTTGCTTCGTCAATTATGCGGTTGGAGGGGCAGCACGGAATGTGGAGTTCGCAGCCCAAAATGGCACAAAACTATAGCACAAAGCTTTGACATCAGTTTGAGGGGGCTGCAGAACTTCGGGGTCACGCATTAATTAAGCTTCAGTGAATGCTGGGGAGAGACGATTTTGACTTACTGTTGCTGTTTGGTTGTTTTAAGATAGAGTTAGGGTTAGCAGACGTCCCTGGTTCCCGGGGACAGTCCCCGGTTCCCGGGGACAGTCCCCAGATTTGCAAATCTGTCCCTGGACAAATTCTGTCCCCGGAATGTCCCCAGATTTGCAAATCTGTCCCCGGGAAACATGGCAGCGGCAGCCTCAGCAGCCCAGAGCCAGCCTGGTAGTGCAGTTGGCTCTGGCTGGCTTCAGGAGCTGCTTGCTGCCATGGTGCCCACCATTTTTGCTCGCCGGAAGTCCCCATATGATGTGTCTTGAGCGCATAGGATGTGTCTTGTGCGATCCCCTTCCCCCTTTGTTTTGACTGATCTGGGGAGGCTTGGGAGTTGCTGGCGGGCAGCCGTTGCCCAGTTTTTTTAAAAAACTCTGTGCATTTATGTTTCACAGGGTGCGAAAGAAGGGCTTTGCACCTTTATACAGTGTGCATGTGTGCTTGGGCTCAGGGTCTTTTGCCTCACCATCCCCACTACGGACTCCCTGTTGCTACTCAGCTTCCAAAAAAAAAGAAAAAAAAAAGGAGAAAAAAGTGTCCCAGATTCATTGAAAAAAATCTGGTAACCATATTTTAAGAACGTAAGAAGAGGCCTGTTGTCTTTGTCCATGGAGTTTTCTTGGTAGGGATACTGGAGTGGCTTGCCGGTTCCTCCTCCAGGTGGATCACATTTGATCAAAACTCTCCACTATGACCTGTCCATCTTGGGTGCCCTGCACGACATAGTTCATAGCTTCTCTGAGTTATTCAAGCCCCTTTGCCATGACAAGGCAGTGATCCATGAAGGGTGCTGGAGGAGACTCTTGAGAATCCCATGGACTGCAAGAAGATCCAACCTCTCCATTGTGAAGGAAATCAGCCCTGAGTGCTCACGGGAAGGACAGATCCTGAAGCTGAGGCTCCAAGACTTTGGCCACCTCATGAGAAGAGAAGACTCCCTGGAAAAGACCCTGATGTTGGGAAAGATGGAGGGCACAAGGAGAAGGGGACGACAGAGGACGAGATGGTGGGACAGTGTTCTCGAAGCTACCAGCATGTGTTTGACCAAACTGCGGGAGGCAGTGGAAGACAGGAGGGCCTGGCGTACTCTGGTCCAGGGGGTCACAAAGAGGCAGACACGACTAAACAACAACAACAACAACAACAACAACAACAACAACAACAACAAGAAGAAGAAGAAGAAGAAGAAGAAGAAGAAGAAGAAGAAGAAGAAGAAGAAGAGGCTGCTGGATCAGTCCAGTGGCATAAGATGGAGATGCTCACTGCATTAGCATTCCTATTGAAGATCTTGATCGCCCATTAGGTGTCATGGGGGGGGGGGTCATAGCTTGGGACACAGCGCAGAGAATGAGTCAGGTCTCTTCCCAGCTTCAGACAAGGATGGTCCCCCGGCAGATTCCCTTACACCCAGGAAGACATTGTCTGCAGCCTGCCTAATATCAAGTGGCAGGGAGTTCCAAAGTGGATCATTGGCAGCCTTGTCAATGAGCAATGTTACCATTTGGAGGTGAATTGACACCTTTAGGCAGACAAAATGGAATTGCCCAGAGCTTTCATTATCATGCCTCCTTCTCTCTCTCTCTTTTAAGTATATCTGTATTGACTTAAAATAAATACATTTATGGGAAGACGGACAAACGAACATATAAACAAACATACAATCAAACAAACAAACACATAATGAAGAAGTCAAACAAACAACCACAATATAAGAAACAACAAAATTAGTATAACTAGCATCATTTATACTCCCGATACTGAAATCAGTTATAAAACTTATAAAGAAAGAAATTAAAAATGACTTCCAATTAATCTCACTGTACTTTATCTATCAATTACCTTATACCGCACAGTTGCATATTTCTTATCTAGTCTCTTTTTATATCATGCCTCCTTCTCAACAGCGTTTTTGCTCCGAGAACCAAGCAAACCACAGGCTCCAGCCAAACCACAACCTGTGTTTCAGGGAGTGTGGGGTTGAGAACTGGGCCTGCCGTCTGGGGTTCTGCCATCCTGAAAAGAACTGCATTTAAATTATTTTCGTTTTAAATCTGCAGGGCAGGGCAGGAAAAAAGTCCCATACATGTTGCAAATTCCTGAGATGTTGGACTGGACAAGTACAACATTTTAAAAAACAACCACCATATTGTGGGACACTTGATTTTCGGATTCCCCATGGATGAGACCCCATCTCTGGGGGAACGGGGCCACGGGTGGTCCTGTGCAAGCGGTTGCCAGGGGGTCTCCTTCACTGCCTGCAGTATGCGGGCAATAAACCGTCTCCTAAAAGTCACACAGGGGCAGCTGCTCTAACTTTCACTGGTTCCGGCGCCTGCGAGAACCCTTTCCCCTTTCATTTGTCATTTTTATCACCCAGTTTTCCTCCGCACAATTGTTTCAGAATTGCTGATTCTGTTCACATGAAAAGTTTTAAAAGTTGTGTCAGCTTCTTCTCTGAGCTTCTGGGACCTTCTGCATTCAAAGCAAGTTTTCTGACACTAAATGCTCTGGTCAGACCTCACCTGGAGTACTGTGTCCAGTTCTGGGCACCACAATTCAAGAAGGACACTGACAAACTGGAACGTGTCCAGAGGAGGGCAACCAAAATGGTCAAAGGCCTGGAAACGATGCCTTATGAGGAACGGCTAAGGGAGCTGGGCATGTTTAGCCTGGAGAAGAGGAGGTTAAGGGGTGATATGATAGCCATGTTCAAATCTATAAAAGGATGTCACATAGAGGAGGGAGAAAGGTTGTTTTCTGCTGCTCCAGAGAAGCGGACACGGAGCAATGGATCCAAACTACAAGAAAGAAGATTCCACCTAAACATTAGGAAGAACTTCCTGACAGTAAGAGCTGTTGGACAGTGGAATTTGCTGCCAAGGAGTGTGGTGGAGTCTCCTACTTTGGAGGTCTTTAAGCAGAGGCTTGACAACCATATGTCAGGAGTGCTCTGATGGTGTTTCCTGCTTGGCAGGGGGTTGGACTTGATGGCCCTTGTGGTCTCTTCCAACTCTATGATTCTATGATTCTATGAAATTACGGCCAATCTCTGTGTGTGAACAGAGGATGCTGCGTTATACAAAGCCAGAGTCTTTGTCCACCTAGCTCAGTGTTGTCGACTAACTTTTGCCCCAAACTTACCTGGACAGATACCGGGGTTTTCGGTGCATAGTTAAACTATGGAACTCACTGCCACAGGAATCAGTCCTGGCCACTAACCTAGAAGGCTTTAAAAAAGAGAATTAGGGAAATTCATGGAGCAGAAAAAGGCTATTGATGGCTATTAGCTACGATGGCTCGGCTCAAGCTCCATACTTGGGGCAGCAATGCATTTGAATACCAGTTTCTGGAAACCGCAGGTCCTGCAGCAGGGAGTTCCAAAGGTTCGTTGCACATTGCGCAAGACAGCTCTGTTTATTTCCAACGCACATGAGCACATGTTCAGTGAGTGGCTACTAGCCACAATGGCTCGGCTCTCCCTCCACAGTCAAAGGCAGCAATGGTTCCGAATACCAGATGCCGGGAACCGAGGAAGGGGAAGATGCCTCTTGTGCTTATAATATAATAATAATAATAATTTATTATTTATACCCCGCCCATCTGGCTGGGTTTCCCCAGCCACTCTGGGCGGCTTCCAAAAGAATATTAAAATACTGTGATACATCAAACATTAAAAGCTTCCCTAAACAGGGCTGCCTTCAGATGTCTTCTAAAAGTCTGGTAGTTGTTGTTCTCTTTGACATCTGGTGGGAGGGCATTCCAGAGGGCGGGCGCCACCACCGAGAAGGCCCTCTGCCTGGTTCCCTGCAACTTGGCTGCTCGCAGTGAGGGAACCGCCAGAAGGCCCTTGGTGCTGGACCTCAGTGTCCGGGTAGAACGATGGAGGTGGAGATGCTTGAATCCTGCTTGTGGGTTTCCCATAATAGACATCTGGTTGGCCACTAGGAGAACAGGATGCGGGACTTGATGGCCCTGGGGCCTGATCCAGCACGGCTCATCGCAGGTATTTCAGTTTCCTGCTTAGACGTGTTTTGTTGCTGTTGTTGTTGAGTGGGTCTGCGCATTATGTTAAGTAACATAAAATACTCCTTCTCATGGATCACTGCCTTGTCGTGGCAAAGGGGCTTGAATGACTCAGAGAAGCTATGAGCTATGGCGTGCAGGGCACCCAAGATGGACAGGTCATAGTGGAGAATTTTGACCAAAAAGCAGAGACATCACCTTGCCAACAAAGGTCCGTATAGTTCAAGCCATGGTTTTCCCAGTAGTGATGTATGGAAGTGAGAGCTGGACCATAGAGAAGGCTGATCGCCGAAGAATGGATGCTTTTGAATTCTGGTGCTGGAGGAGACTCTTGAGAGTCCCATGGACTGCAAAAAGATCAAACTGATCCATTCTGAAGGAAATCAGCCCTGAGTGCTCACTGGAAGGACAGATCCTGAAGCTGAGGCTCCAAGACTTTGGCCACCTCATGAGAAGAGAAGACTCCCTGGAAAAGACCCTGATGTTGGGAAAGATGGAGGGCACAAGGAGAAGGGGACACAGAGGACGAGATGGTGGGACAGTGTTCCTGAAGCTCCTAACATGAGTTTGACGAAACTGCGGGAGGCAGTGGAAGACAGGAGTGCCTGGCGTGCTCTGGTCCAGGGGGTCACGAAGAGTCGGACACGACTAAACGACTAAACAACAAAACCCCAGTGCAGGAATACAACCTGTCACCATCCCTTCCCTTTGCTGATGGACTTGTGTCAAGCGGTTGTGGAATTTCAAGCTCTCTCCTCCTTCTCTTCTTTTTAATTCTCTTTGCAGAGTCCCGGAGCACCTCGTGAAAAGCATCACTTGGCAGACCCTCCAGGCAGTGAACTTTTGCCACAAGCACAACGTAAGTCTTGCTGTCAGCACAACCGACCTGCAATTCCATTTCCCCTACCATCTGTCCTCCCTAACCGAAAATAATCCATTCCGTGAGTCTCTTCGTCTAGCGGTTTCTTCGTCTTGCGAAGCAAGCCCATTGACGGATTAGCGCTATTAGTGGTTTAGCGGCTATTAAAGGCTTAGCGGCTTAGCGGCTAAAAGGCTATTAGCGGCTTAGCGGCTTAGAAAAGGGGGGGGAAGCGAAAAAAATCGCAAGACTCGCAAGACGTTTTCGTCTTGCGAAGCAAGCCCATAGGGAAATTCGTCTTGCGAAGCGCATCGAAAAACGGAAAACCCTTTCATCTAGCGGGTTTTTCGTCTTGCGAGGCATTCGTCTTGCGGGGCACCACTGTATTTTCTTTGGCTGCCAGTGCTAGCGTCCCTCTGCAAGCGATCAGATCAGACCTCTGGCAAGAGCAGCCTGCCCACCCGCTTGCAGCCCCCTGGGGTGCGAAGGAAGGGAGAAGAAAGGGGTGGGGCCTGCTAGGGATAGGGGGAGAAAGTTGGTGCTTTGCATTTAAAGGGGGGGGTTACCTAAGTCACACATTCCAAAACAATTCGCAGACGGAAGCCGATGCCCTTTGAACTTTGCACTTCTCTGAAACCTTTTGTGCGAATTGCAGATACTAGGATAAAGCCTTCATAAAAATGCACACATTATTTTAAAAAGCATGCAAAAGTGCATTGTTTTTTGGGGGGAATTGCTTTGCAAAACTTAGCATGTTGGACAGAATTGCTTACAAACTTGTGTATATTAGAAACCCACACCAGAATGCTGATGAATTCTCATGAGGATGGTGTTGTTGTTGCTTAAAACAACAACCACAAACTGTTCTGGGAATGTGGAGAACAAAACTTAAGATTCTTTGAATATTGTACACCACCTTGATATTTTATGATATGGCAGTACAGACTGCCTCTATAAATAAATACTTTTCTCATATGTTAGTTACAGGGGGGGAAACTGTTACAGTGTGGAATGTTTCTGTTTATTACCATTTTTCTTCCTTCCCCCTACAAATAAATGTGGGCTTTTCAACATGATGATAATAATAATAATAATAATAGGCAGGCCCAGATTGCATCAAGGGCCAGATCCTAACTGGGGCTCCCCATTTCCCACCCCCAATTTTAAATAAGGTGAAGCCTCTAGCTTTCTACTTGTCACATTGACAGCTCTTCCTTTACTTCCAGTGCATCCACAGAGACGTGAAACCAGAGAACATCCTCATAACCAAGCATTTTGTCATCAAACTCTGTGACTTTGGCTTTGCTCGCATCCTCAGTAAGTGCCTTTATTTATTGCTACAATTTCTGTCTCTCTATCTGCTAAGCGACTGGGTATGGCTCTCCCTGCATCTACTTTTCCTATATAATCCTTGGAATGTATTAATAAAATTCAGCAAAGGAGGAATATATCAGGAAAGGGAGGAGCTCCTCTGGCGATCTTGACCCTTCCGGGGCGATTGTTGGGTAGATCACCTTTCGTGTGTGATTCTCATCTCCTGCTCCCACCCTCCCTTATCCAGCTGGGCCCAGCGATTACTACACAGACTACGTGGCCACTCGGTGGTACCGGTCTCCCGAGCTGCTGGTGGGGGACACCCAGTATGGTCCCCCCGTGGACGTCTGGGCCATCGGCTGCGTCTTTGCAGAGCTGCTGTCTGGGATCCCTCTGTGGCCGGGGAAATCGGATGTGGACCAGCTTTACCTGATCAGAAGGACGTTGGGTAAGTCCTTGAGAGGTTTCCTTGACTGCAGCTGGCTACAATCTGTCTCACTCTCCTCTCCGTGGGAATTGCCGTGGAAGGTAGTGGAACTATAGCGGAATAAAATGCAATTATGGCCTTCCTTTCCATATTACTTGCAAATGGATTTTCGCCGGAAGCAAATAACCCAGAAATGAGAACCAAACCTGCATTATATTCCACTATGGCTCCAGAAGAGGGTTTTATGGCATGCGAAAGCTCACGCGTCATGCGAAACGTAACACGGAGGGGATGGTCGTGAGTGTCAGTTTGCATTTCTTAGTGCAGAAAGTATTGATCTGATGTGTAGAGATCTTTCCTATTCTACTTAATTCAAGAGGGTTCCGGAAGCTTCTCTGTGTGAGAGAAGCAGGCAGAAAGTTCATGATTGTTTGGGTTATATACCTTCAGAGAAACTGAGTACAGCTGGTTAAAACTGGTTCTCTTATCTCTTTATAAAAGTAAGGCCAGAAGGAGGCTGAGTTTCACTTTCTCTTTCTGTCTCTCTTTTCTGGCAGTATGCTGAGTGTTAAGGTTTAGACTTATCATAAGTTAAGTACAGTGGTGCCTCGCGAGACGAAAAGAATCCGTTCTGTGATTCTCTTCGTCTAGCGGTTTTTTCGTCTTGCGAAGCAAGCCCATTAGTGGATTAGCGGATTAGCGCTATTAGCGCTATTAGCGGCTTTTAGCGGCTTTTAGCGGCTTATCAGCTTATCGGATCAGCTGATAAGCGGCTTAGTGGCTAAAAAGGGGGGGAAGGGGGAAAAACCCGCAGGAACTCGCAAAACATTGTCGTCTTGCGAAGCTAGCCCATAGGAGATTCGTTTTGCGAAGCACCTCCAAAACGGAAAACTCTTTTGTCTAGCGAGTTTTCCGTCTTGCGAGGCATTCGTCTTGCGGGGCACCACTGTAATTGTAAATTTGTTAAGTCTTCTGCAACTGGATTTCTTAGGGGCAGTGCCAGTCCTGATTGTATTGGATTTGTGACCATTATGCTCATTTGCCTTCAGTAGCAGTAAAAGCTCTGCTGGATGAAATTGCCTCTGGTCTATTTTGGGGGAATCCTGCAATGTGTTCAAGTTTTCACTCTGCTAACTATACAGTGAAATCTACTCTGGATCACCATTGAGTAGACTCCCATTGACAGTGGGCCCGAAATACACTGCCATGGGAATGCAACCTGAGGTGTCTCCCGCGTGGCCCATTTGGAATATCTCCTGCACAACCCCCACTATAAGGCACAGGACTTGCACGCTGTTTTGAGAGAGACAGGTTGGCCAGGGAGAAGACTGTTGGAGAGGGTGCATGGAAGTGTAAGACAACCATGGAAGATGGAGAACCCAGCCTCCTTCCCCCTTCAGCAGGCTGCCAAGGCCTTCTTTGTGATCACTGCCTTAGCATTTGGGTTTTCACAGTGCAGGCTAATGTGGGAATTGAGTTGGGAATCAGAGGTGGCTTCTTCCATCCAAGACATCAGCACAGCAATGGGGAGGAGTTGTGGTGGACCGCGTGGCCACCCACTCTCCTCCGGGGGTGGGGGACGTAGTCCCGTGTTGCCCGGGGGATCTTGGCCGCGTCAGCAACCGGCCAGCCAATCAGCTGGCCAGGGGGTGTGGCCAGGGCCATTTAATCAGAGGCACGATCTGGAGGGCTTATTCTTTGGCTCGCTTCCTCAATCTCCCACCCTCCTTCCCTATTTTGCAGGTTTTAGTCATTGGCCTTGCTATGGACCTTGGTTGGTCGCCATTGAGGGGCCTGGTACGAATTTTTCCACTTGGCAAATTGGCACAGTCCATTTGGATTTCGCCTGCCTCGTAGCAATGGTCACAACTTTGTTAGGGTTGCTGTTAGACATTGTTTGACCTTGTGATGGGGGGGGGGGAGATGTGGCCATCACCTGGCCCTCCAAGCTGAAGGGTATTCCGTTAAAGGAATCTGGGTGTGTGGATCTTGTCCGAAGCCCTGTTGGGGGCTAGGGCCATGACACGACCCCGACGGGAACATCAGGGGGAGCTCGAGTTGGTCTGCATCGACGGGGGCTCCCCCTTCCGGTGGTTGACCCTTACCGGACTCCCTGCACATCGGGCAGGAGTCAGATATAGCCGCGTCCATTCAATGCCTAAGCCAATACCGCTCACATTCTGTAATCAATAAAGCTGTGGCCAAAATTTGCCCAATAACATTAATTCAATATTTGTGTCCTTGTGTGTGTTAGTGCCACACTAAAAGACTGAGATATTACAAATGCAGAACAAATGCGGATTTGAGTGTGATTCGATTTCCTTCTTCTCCAAAGGGGACCTCATTCCCAGGCACCAGCAAGTCTTCAGCACAAACCAGTTCTTCAGCGGGGTGAGAGTTCCAGACCCAGAAAGCATGGTGAGAAATCCCCCCCCCCCGCCTTGCACAAGTCCTGTTGCAAACAAGATACAGGAGGCTCCTCCGCTTCCTAGGTTTTTAAGGCCTTTTTGGGTCTCCAGGCAAAGGATTGCTTTTTTGTTTTCGGCTGCTTGGAGATGAGGCCCATTGTCTGGGAACTAGCGACCAGCTCAATGGAATGGCTGGCTCCTGGATGTGGTTTCGGAGACACGTAGACGCTGGCAATTGGGACATCTGCGCCCGCATTTCAGTGGTTGGGAGGGAAGGATCACTCTTGGAAACGGAGAAGAAAATTGAAGGTCTCCAGGTCCAAAGCGGCAAGATGGGCGCGTCTGCTTTCTGACCTGTCCAGGGAGCGAGTTCTTCTTCAAATATAGAACTATAGCCGCTCTGAGCCCGGCTTTGGCTGGGGAGGGCGGGATATAAATAAAGTTATTATTACCATATTTTTCGCTCTATAAGACGCACCAGTCCACAAGATGCACCTAGTTTTTGGAGGAGGAAAACAAGAAAAAAAAATATTCTGAATCTCAGAAGCCAGAACAGCAAGAGGGATCGCTGCGCAGTGAAAGCAGCGATCCCTCTTGCTGTTCTGGCTTCTGGGATAGCTGCGCAGCCTGCATTCACTCCATAAGACGCATACACATTTCCCCTTACTTTTTAGGAGGGAAAAAGTGAGTCTTATAGAGCGAAAAATACGGTATTATTATTATTATTATTATTATTATTATTCAGATTTTTTGAAGTGGGGAAAAAAAAACATGAAAGGGGGGAGGGAACATCTAAGCCAATGATGCTCATTATTTTGTCCTCTTTCCCCCCCAGGAGCCTCTAGAAATGAAATTCCCAGGCATTTCCTACTCGGCTCTCGGACTCATGAAGGTGAGCACATACCGTGGTTTTTTGAGGCTGGGCCAGGCTTCTACAGGCTGCTTTGCATACAGAAAGTCCCAGACTCAGTCCCCAAAAGCAGGACGAGATTTCAGGCTTACCATCCACATTAAAATGCACTAGCATTTTGAGTTGGCTCTTTTGCCTTCATACCTGCTTAACCTTCTTTACCGAAACCCAGTTTAGCAAGTTTAACCATCCATTTCCATTTCATTTGCCTAACGCTCATTTGAGAGGGCCATTTGGAACTCGCTGCTTTGCACGCCAGTTCCGCTGCCAGCTTGCAATTAAGTTGATGATTGACCAAGCCCTCGGCAGTCTTTTTCCCATTTCTTTTTTATATAAGCAAACCAGGAAAGGGGAGTAAACAAGTGGAACTTGCAACGAAGCATTCACAGAGCGGAGTGTTTCTGCTCGGCCGCTCCATTTCAATCGTCTCCCAATTTCCCTCTCCCTTCTCCCCCAAAGTCAGCTCACATTCTATGCCCACTAAGTACTGCTGGGTTCGAGTTTTTTTTTGTGTGAACCCATGGGCTGTTTCCCTCCCCTTTTTTTGTCAGCTCTGCAAACCTCTGCAAGCCTTCCGAATAAAAAAACCCCACAGAAAAAGTCCTGAAACCATTTTATCCCTCCCAAATTGACCTCATATATTTCTCTGCAAGGTCAAAGGAAAATGGAAAAGGCTCCCCATTGTCTTTTCGTTCACAAATCCTGTCTCATGGGTATGTCTGTGTATGAATAGGGTGAGCCTGTGATCTGGCTCAGGAACTAAGTATTTGTCATTACAAAAGACTGGCCAGGCTCCCCAGGGTATCCAGTCAAGTAACCATTAACAGGTAAAATGCCAGAAAGGAGATAAACAATGCACTCAGATTTCTGCTGTAGACCACCTTTTCTGTGATGTAGGTATGATGTATCTGGGGGGTGGTCTTGGGCTACACCCCTTCTGTGATGTATGTATGATGTTTCTGGGGGTGGTCTTGGACTCCAGGGCGGGCAATTTAAAATATCTATATAAGGGCAGACACACCTGGGTTCTGGGTCCTCTTCCTTCTCCTGCTTCTGAAGGAGGCACCCTGCTCCTACTGAAATCAAGCCTACCTTGATTTCAGCAAGGCATTTGACAAGGTGCCCCATGATATTCTTGTAAAGAAGCTGGTAAAATGCGGTCTTGACTATGCTACCACTCAGTGGATTTGTAACTGGCTGACTGACCGAACCCAAAGGGTGCTCATCAATGGTTCCTCTTCATCCTGGAGAAGAGTGACTAGTGGGGTGCCACAGGGTTCTGTCTTGGGCCCGGTCTTATTCAACATCTTTATCAACAACTTGGATGATGGACTCAAGGGCACCCTGATCAAATTTGCAGATGACACCAAACTGGGAGGGGTGGCTAACACCCCAGAGGACAGGATCACACTTCAAAACGACCTTGACAGATTAGAGAACTGGGCAAAAACAAACAAGATGAATTTTAACAGGGAGAAATGTAAAGTATTGCACTTGGGCAAAAAAAATGAGAGGCACAAATACAAGATGGGGGACACCTGGCTTGAGAGCAGTACATGTGAAAAGGATCTAGGAGTCTTGGTTGACCACAAACTTGACATGAGCCAACAGTGTGACGCGGCAGCTAAAAAAGCCAATGCAATTCTGGGCTGCATCAATAGGAGTATAGCATCTAGATCAAGGGAAGTAATAGTGCCACTGTATTCTGCTCTGGTCAGACCTCACCTGGAGTACTGTGTCCAGTTCTGGGCACCACAATTCAAGAAGGATACTGACAAACTGGAACGTGTCCAGAGGAGGGCAACCAAAATGGTCAGAGGCCTGGAAATGATGCCTTATGAGGAACGGCTAAGGGAGCTGGGCATGTTTAGCCTGGAGAAGAGGAGGTTAAGGGGTGATATGATAGCCATGTTCAAATATATAAAAGGATGTCACATAGAGGAGGGAGAAAGGTTGTTTTCTGCTGCTCCAGAGAAGCGGACACGGAGCAATGGATCCAAACTACAAGAAAGAAGATTCCACCTAAACATTCGGAAGAACTTCCTGACAGTAAGAGCTGTTCGACAGTGGAATTTGCTGCCAAGGAGTGTGGTGGAGTCTCCTACTTTGGAGGTCTTTAAGCAGAGGCTTGACAACCATATGTCAGGAGTGCTCTGATGGTGTTTCCTGCTTGGCAGGGGGTTGGACTCGATGGCCCTTGTGGTCTCTTCCAACTCTATGATTCTATGATTCTATGCTGCAACAGTTCAATAAAGGTCAAGCTCACGAGCTGCTTTGCTTCTCAATACCTACAAAAGACTCTATAAGGGCTCTTGTGTCCCCCATAAGGGAATAAGGGCAGATTTTTGTTTATTACATCATTGTGGCATCTGGTTGGCCAAGGTGAGATCAGGATTTCAGGTGGTGGGCCACTGGTCTGACCCTGCAGGGCTGTTCTTACGTTCTTAACATAGAAAGCTGCCTTATATTGGGTGATGTGATTAGTCCATCTGCCTCAGCAATGCCTAGGAATTCAGGCAGCCAACATTCCCAGGCCGGAATTGAACCCAGAACCTTCTGTGTGGGGAAGCAGGCACTGTTGCCACTGAGCCATGCTTGGTTTGTGTCTGCATCCTCCAGACTCTTTGCTTTTTCCCCTTATCACAGGGCTGCCTCCACATGGATCCTGCGGAAAGGCTTACTTGTGAGCAACTCCTGCAGCACCCCTACTTCGACAGCGTCCGAGAGGTTGAGCTGGGGAGGGAACGAGAGAGATCCCTCACGCGGAAGCCAAACCGGCCCACGCGGAAGCACATCCCCGGGGTAAGAGGCTGCTCAGATATTTCAGGGGTCTCAGGGATCAAATTGCACGACGGCCAGGAACACCCTCCTGTTGCAGGCCACCCCAGTCCCTGCTGAGCCCTGCACAGGACCCCCAGATGTCTTGACCCTCAGCTCCATCTGGTATGCAGGATGAGACCCTCCCTGCCCGCAGACTGTCTCGCCAGAGTGGTGCATGCTCTGGTTATCTCCCACTTGGACTACTGCAATGCGCTCTACATGGGGCTACCTTTGAAGGTGACCCGGAAACTACAACTAATCCAGAATGCGGCAGCTAGACTAGGGACTGGGAGCGTCCGCCGAGACCACATAACACCGGTCTTGAAAGACCTACATTGGCTCCCAGTATGTTTCCAAGCACAATTCAAAGTGTTGGTGCTGACCTTTAAAACTCTAAATGGCCTTGGCCCAGTATACCTGAAGGAGCGTCTCCACCCCCATCGTTCTGCCTGGACACTGAGGTCCAGTGCCGAGGGTCTTCTGGCAGTTCGCTCACTGCAAGATGTGAGGTTATAGGGAACCCGGCAGAGGGCCTTCTTGTTGGTGGCACCCGCCCTGTGGAATGCCCTCCCACCAGATGTCAAAGAGAAAAACAATTACCAGATTTTTAGAAGCCATCTGAAGCCATCCCTGTTTAGGGAAGTTTTTAATGACTGATGTTTTAATGTATTTTTAATCTTTTGTTGGAAGCCGCCCAGAGTGGCTGGGGAAACCCAGCCAGATGGGCAGGGTATAAATAAATAATAATAGTTATTATTATTATTATTATTATTATTATTATTATTATTATTATTAGGGCCTGTGCACCTTTGGAGAATTGAAGACGTGGCGGTTTCTTAATGGCCGTAGCTTGGCCAGGTCCTTTTGCACAGGATAGCCCAGGAATTCCTCTGCAGCTGGCATTTCTCCCTTCATATCCCAAATAATCAAAATCTGCAATTTATTAATTTCTAGGGTTTAGGGGGGTCCCAGCCTCAAAACTATAGTGATACTTTTACCGGCATGGGTGGTGCCAGAGGTCAGCAGGACTGGGTCTAGACTAGATGACCCTTGTGGTACGTCCCAATTCTTTGATTCAAATTTACAAACTTGGGGCCCGGATCCCGCAGGGATTGCCTGAACCCTTCTATCCCAGCTTGATCCATGAGCTCTTCTACAGGAGCTCCTTTGGTCATTCCCCACGTTGGTGGGGCTCATTTCACAACCACAATAAACGGAGCCTTTAGTTATTGACCCAGTCCTGTGGAACTCCCTGCCAACAACAGAGACTCAGGCAAGGATAGTTCAGGGGCCAGGAGAACGCAATCTGCAAACAAGCCTTTGGCTGATTAAACAACGTATGGCCTTTTAAATGTGTCTTGGAAGCTATCGCTTCCGTGATATTATGCTATGTACAGTGGTGCCCCGCAAGACGAATGCCTCGCAAGACGGAAAACTCGCTAGACGAAAGAGTTTTCCGTTTTGGAGGTGCTTCGCAAAACGAATCTCCTATGGGCTTGCTTCGCAAGACGACAATGTCTTGCGAGTTCCTGCTGGTTTTTTTCCTTCCCCCCCTTTTTCTAAGCCGCTAAGCCGCTTATCAGCTGATCCGATCAGCAGATAAGCCGCTAAAAGCCGCTAATAGCACTAATAGCGCTAATCCGCTAATCCGTCAATGGGCTTGCTTCGCAAGACAAAAAAACCGCTAGACGAAGAGAATCACAGAACAGATTCTTTTCGTCTTGCGAGGCACCACTGTATCTTGTGCTTTTAAGTTGTAAGCTAGCCTGTGATCTTCAAATGAACATACATTTTTATTATTAAGCAGGTGTCTTCTGTGCCAAACGTTGAACACCCACTGGAAATTTTTCTATTTTGTCAGGCCTGTGTTGCATCTTTCTACAATAATGCATCTTGCCACCTTTTTAGTTATATGGTTTTATTGAATGGTTCTATTGTCGTAAACCACTTTGATTTTTTTATGTATAGTGGTATACAGATATTTTTCTTTAAAAAATAAATAAATTCAAAACCAGCACCACCAAAAAA
Organism: Podarcis liolepis; assembly: GCF_965112155.1. Lineage (NCBI taxonomy): Eukaryota > Metazoa > Chordata > Lepidosauria > Squamata > Lacertidae > Podarcis > Podarcis liolepis. Next base: position 3,556,856 of record NC_139554.1, on the reverse strand, counting down.
GGGTGGATCCAGCCCCCAGCTGCCCGTTACCCTTTGTGTCATTTTCAGAACAGTTTGCATTGCTGTCCTTTGCTAAACTGAAAAGTGGGTGGTCAACTGCCTGCAAGTTACTCTTTATTCTCTCCTCTTAGTTACAGTACCTGCCCCAGTTAACCAGCAGCAACATTCTACCTGCTTTGGATAACAAGAAGTACTATTGCAGCACAAGGAAACTCAACTACCGCTTCCCAAACATCTAAAAAAAATTTAAGTGTGGGTGTCATGGCTAAGCCAGATTTACCGCGGACAGCCTCAGCGCATTCCCAGCCTTGAAGTGAGCTTGAACGGAGAAAGGGGGTATTATTCTGTTGGTGCACAATGGAGCGAGCTGTGAAATTACCGTGTTAAGAATGGCAAAGCTTTAGAACGAAAATCTCTGCTCCGAGAGACAAGAGAGTCAGCTGAAGGTCTGGAACTTCTTGTGACTCGGCAGAAAATGCATCTATTTAGGACTTTCGGGGGTGGGTTGGGGGCAGGATAATTGTGATTGCATCTGTTTGCGGTTCTCAAAAGCTCATCATGTGTACTGGGGGGGGGGGCGGAAAACTCTGCTGCCTGTTTGGGAGCAGATGGGAGTGGAAGCGGGGGGCAGGGGGTGGGATCCAGCTATGCCAAATACATTTAATTCACAAAATCCCATGGTGTCAAAGGAGGGAGAACTTCCGTTCTCATGTGTATTTGTAGTTAATAGCTCAGGCTGGTTGATCCTGCAAGACGCAGTCAAAGATGCAAAGAGCTCCGATTCTGTGAAATCTTGCCTCAAACACAGATCTCCCAGCAGGGTGGTTAGAAATCAACATCTTTCCTCTGCTTTTAAACGTGTAAATTTCTGTTTGTCTCTTTGAATGATACTTCCTAAAAATAATAATAACCTGGGTTTAAATGAAACCTCCATGGAATAAGCAAGCATGTTTGCCGAAATATAGGATTCGGTTGCAAGAGATGGAGACGTTATCGCACATTAATAGGACCGGGGGGGGGGACCCTGACTTTCGAATTCTTTAGTTAGAAATTATATAATTAGTCATTCTTGTATTTATTATTGTGAGTTTCCTGCTGGACCCTAGAGATGCTCTGTTGCCCACATGGTGATCCGACACTCCCAATGTTATGCCCTTCAACTAACTTTGCCCTGCAAATCCTTCAGTTCTTGGAGTGTCTGGCACTGTGCAGACCCAAGCAGAATGTGGCCCTTCTATTTTCCATCTCCTGGAGAAACACTGCTTTCCCCAGTCCTTGCTGCAGAAACTATGATGGATACACAGTGGTCCTCTGGACGTTCAGAAACTCCCATTTCCCACCAGCTCTACGCAGACTGGCCAACAGCCGGGGGTCTTGGCAGTTGTGGCCCCAACATCTGGCAAGCCACAGATTTTACCATCCCAGCTGCACGCTTACTTGGAAAGCCCTACTTTGTTATTTCTTTAGTATCCTTGAATGGAGAAGAAGCAACAACAAAAAAAGAAATCTGACTGTGAATAGACACAATTTTGGGCTGTATAGCCAAAGGTTTTTGGATTACGCTCCTGGGTTTCACGAAGGTTCTCTGTGTGGTTGTGTTATAATATAATTGTTGTAGCAACCAGGTATCACGTATGCTGGTTCAGGGAACAAATGCAAAATTCTGTTTTCCTTGTGACCTAGATCAAGGGTCAGCAAACTTTTTCAGCAGGGGGCTGGTCCACTGTCCCTCAGACCTTGTGGGGGGCCAGACTATATTTTGAAAAAAAAAATAATGAACGGATTCCTATGCCCCACAAATAACCCAGAGATGCATTTTAAATAAAAGCACACATTCTACTCATGTAAAAACACACAGATTCTCGGACCGTCTGCGGGCTGGATTGAGAAGGCGATTGGGCCGCATCCGGCCCCCGGGCCTTAGGTTGCCTACCCCTGATTTAGATTCATTTGAATGGATGGGTGGAATTCACCTTCTCCTTCAGGCTTAGCTGCTCCCTCATCTGCAATAGGCAAACTGTGATTAGGGGGTTTCTTCTTCCAGGGCTGCGGTCGTACGTAAGGAGAGTGTCATGGCTGCCTTGGCAACGACACCCTCTGCAACAGACAGGTCCAGCTGGAAGAAATGTGTACCTATGTGTTGTGCTTGCAAGATCAGCCCTCTGCAAAATCCGCTGGTTATCGGAGCTGCTCCACAGAAGCTGTAGCCAAGTTTTGCTATGCCATGTTTCTGGCAAACGACTACCAGATTTTGCCTGGTATAAACCAATGTCTGTAACGCTTGCGTAGGAAACAGTAAACTGCATATTACTCTGAGTTGTTTCTAGTTCATTTCCACCCCACCTACCCCGCTTACGTTACTCTGTAAATTGCCATAACCGCCATAATCTCCTTGATGATGTGAGAGTATCAAAGCAAATATTTTTGGTTTGTCTAAGCCAGGCATAGCCAAACTTGGCCCTCCAGATGTTTTGGGACTACAATTCCCATCATCCCTGACCACTGGTCCTGTTAGCTGGGGATGATGGGAGTTGTGGTCCCAAAACATCTGGAGTGCCAAGTTTGGCCAGGCCTGGAAGCAGAAGGGGACAGGGGGTTAAGATGACTTTGTACTTTAAAAAAATCTCTGGAAGAAGTACAGAGTTCTCTGCAGGAATCTAATTGACCTTAGATTGCCCAAACCTCCAGGATTTAGCACCCAAAGTTAACATATTCAACAACAAAAGAGCTCTTCAGAAAGTGGCCCAGGGGTGTTGTAGTCTTGCTTTATGGAAGTGGGGGCAGTATCTTAAGGACAGATCACACGCCTAGCATTGACCAAGCCGTAGCATCACCTGTTAAGGGATTCCCAAAAGCAGAGGCCTCCCTTGAGAGGCTGGAGAGCAGAGACTCTGCAGAGACAGCAGTGGGCTGAGCAATTCTCCACCTCCACAACTTCCACAGGTTTAAAAAGACTATGAGGCCCAGTGAGGTGGCAATGCCTTTAATCCAAGTCCAGTTCTAGCTGCAAGCCTGGCATTGATTGCCGGAGGGTCTGAGCAGTGGCTGCCTTCTCCTTTATCCCAGGTAGGTCGCTCAAAAACAAATATTCCAGATTACTGTAAAGAAGAAGAAGAAATATTTAATTTAGCAAAAGCTGCTGACTGCACTGGAAGACAGGCACACATTAAGCCCGCTATTCACAGATGCCCTTTATTTTCGTCCAACCAAATTTATATACAGTGGTACCTCAGGTTACATACGCTTCAGGTTACAGACTCCGCTAACCCAGAAATAGTACCTCAGGTTAAGAACTTTGCTTCAGGATGAGAACAGAAATCGTGCTCCAGCGGTGCAGCAGCAGCGGGAGGTCCCATTAGCTAAAGTGGTGCTTCAGGTTAAGAACAGTTTCAGGTTAAGTACGGACCTCCGGAACGAATTAAGTACTTAACCCGAGGTACCACTGTACTGCTTGATTGTAACATAACCTCTAAGTCAGTGGTTCTCAAAGGGTGCGGCAGGAGAAGGTGGCAAGTGTGGTGGGAAAGTTCTAGGACAATCAAAGAAGCATTGTAACATTTTTGTGTAGCGCAGGACCAAAATGTTTTTTTTATTTGCAGAATATTGATAGACATCTTTTCGAAACGTGAGCAAGAGCATCACGTGGCCCTGACGAAAATCCTAGTTGTGTTTTCCGACACCAATTTAAAAAATTGATGCGGCAGGAGCAATTTTTTACTCTGCAAGTGTGTCCCCCTTGTCCCCTCCAACAATTTGGCTTGGGGAAAAACGCCTTTCATGGTAGCCAAAGGAAGGAATCTTTGGAGCCTAACTGCAGCAGAACTCCTGTAAGTCACCCATATTTTCCGTTGGTGGTTGCGAGAACAACAGGGTTCATGATGCAGCAAACACGCTTGCAGTGTGAAATGCAGGGCTGCCTTGGCGGCTATGCATACCTGAGCTTATGCAGCGCAATGATGCCTTTGTCCGTGACGTTCCCGCAGGAAATGATCCACAGGCGCAGGAGGCTTCTCTGCAGGTTGGGCGTCTGGCTCAGCCGCTGCAAGCACTCGTCGTAGATGTACATGCACTTGCAAAGGCGGATTTCCTCCACGTGCTCCAGGCCGTCTGAAACAGGCAGAACGTCAAGGAGGGGACTTGCAACACACAACCGGCCTGAAGATCTACAGTTTTTGCCCATACAAGTGATAAAAGTCTCCTTGTGGAGACTTCACCACCTGAGAAAGGGCTGGGTCTATGTTCCACAGTGCGACCTGTATAAGCAGGCAATGATCTAAACCAGATTTCAACAACCTTTTTGGACCAGTTGTGTACATTTCAAATTTTGTGAGTGCTGGTGGACAGGGGTGTGTGGCATATTGGGAATATTGATGGACCAAGCTGGTAGTGTTTCAGCTAAAAGGTAAAGGTAAAGGGACCCCTGACCATTAAGTCCAGTCGCAGAAGTCTCTGGGGTTGCGGCGCTCATCTCGCTTTACTGGCCGAGGGAGCCGGCGTACAGCTTCCAGGTCATGTGGCCAGCATGACTAAGCCGCTTCTGGCGAACCAGAGCAGTGCACGGAAACGCCATTTACCTTCCCGCCGGAGTGGTACCTATTTATCTACTTGCACTTTGACGTGCTTTCAAACTGCCAGGTTGGCAGGAGCAGGGACTGAGGAACGGGAGCTCACCCCGTCGCGGGGATTTGAGCTGCTGACCTTCTGATCGGCAAGTCCTAGGCTCTGTGGTTTAACCCACAGCGCTACCCACGTCCCTAGTGTTTCAGCTACTTACCCAAATAATCGAATCCCTTGGCCATGATGCAAGATTCTGTGGCATTTATTGACTGTATCTTATATTTCCCTAATGGTCCCGAAGGGAGTGCGTTGTAATCTTGCTGCCATTTGTCCAAGCCTTGGTAACGCACAAGTGCCCCGCATCGAAGGAGCCATTCCGAAGCGGCTCTGTCTGGGCCCACAGCTTGGATCCGCTCATAGTCCACCCTGTAAACGAGGAGGAACAGCTAGTTTTAAGGAGAGTTTTGTTTTTATTTTGCAATCCTCTTTTAAAGGCATTCAGGTTGGGTGGCCATTAGCACCTCTTGTGGGAGTGAGTGCCACAGGTTAACAGTGCGCTGGGTGACCCCTTACCTGCTCTGCCTTCTGTTACTGGGCCCTGCTAGGCCTATGTAATGTAAACAAGTGTAAAGTGATTCAAGTCAGGGCAAGCAATAATTTCACATATATGCTTTTTGGGTCTGAACTGGCAAGTGACCTGGGGTTTGCAGTAGACAGCTCAATGAATATGTCAACTCAGTGTGTGGCAGCCGTAAAAAAAGACCATTCCATGCCTAGTGATCATTAAAGGTAAAGGACCCCTGGATGTTTAAGTCCAGTCAAAGGCAACTATGGGGTTGCGATGCTCATCTTGCTTTCAGGCCAAGGGAGCCGGTGTTTGTCCGCAGACAGCTTTCCGGGTCATGTGGCCAGCAGGACTAAACCGCTACTGGCGCAACAGGACACTGTGACGGAAACCAGAGTGCACGGAAATGCCGTTTTCCTTCCCGCCACAGTGGTACCTATTTATCTACTCGCACTGGTGTGCTTTTGAACTGCTAGGTTTGCAGGAGCTGGGACAGAGCAACGGGAACTCACCACCATCACGTGGATTTGAACCGCCGACCTTCTGATTGGCAAGCCCAAGAGGCTCAGTGGTTTAGACCACAGCACCACCCGCATCCCTATCTAGGGATCATTAAGGAAGGAATTGAAAATAAAACTGCTGGCATCTTAATGTTTGGAATACTGTGCAAAGTTCCGATTGCCTCACCTCAAAAAGGATATTGTAGAGTTAGAAACATTTCAGGAAAGGGTGAGCAAAATGATTAAGGAGGTGGAGGGACTCCCCTATGGAAAGGCTGCAGTGTCTGGGGGTTTTCAGTTAAGAGAAAACGCAAGAAAGGAGTCACATGATGGAAGTTTACAAAATTATGCGTGGCACGGGGAAAGCAGACAGAGAAAAGTTTTTCGCCTTCTCCATCAGTGCTACAACTCAGGGGCATTCAATGAAGCTAAACGCTGAAGAAAGGGCTTCTTCATATGGCATGTGGTTAATCTTTGGAACTCCCTGCCACAGTAGGAAGCGACACCCACCAACCTAGAGGGCTTTAAAAGACAAATGGGTTTCAATTCGCAGTGTCCTTTGTGGGAGCTGATTTAGTTGTTCTGGCCAGCACACTTACTTGTTGAAAACAGCATTAAGCCATCCCCAAAAGCTCCTGCCTGTATCCCAGGAGGGCTGCCTCTTTAATAAGCCCGTCCGACGTGTCAAAGCTCCAATCAGCATCATTCAGCTTCTGAAAAAGACACAGCGGCGGTTAAGCGGATTCCCGCACAAAGAACACACAACATTTGTCGGCAGGTATAAGAGTGACAAATAAAGACGATCTATTAAGGGATATAAAACACTAATAATAATGATCCTCAGCATTTATAGAACTCGTTTCAAGGATTCAAAAACTTCATAGGTTGTCTCGCTAAATGCTTAGAACAGGTTTGTGCGACAATATAACAACTGGTAGTCTTTAATATGCCACAAAACAGTACCTTTTGCAGCTGAACTGAGGTTTCCTACGTTGACTAGATCCAGATTAAAATTTAGGCCCAATGACATCAGTGGCGCCATGGGCATAGCCAGGGTTTTTGTTTGGGGGGGGGCAGAACCACAGTTTTCTATGTATTTTTATTGATTTTTTTATGGGGGTGACAGCTGCCTTTCCCTGCCCCCTCCCCTTGGCCCATGTGTGGGGGACGCTTGCAATGACTTAATCTCACCGGTCTCAAAGGGAACTACAGTGGTGCCTCGCAAGACGAAAAGAATCCATTCTGTGATTCTCTTCGTCTAGCTGTTTTTTCGTCTTGCGAAGCAAGCCCATTGACGGATTAGCGGATTAGCGCTATTAGCGGCTTTTAGCGGCTTATCTGCTGATCGGATCAGCTGATAAGCAGCTTAGCGGCTTAGAAAAAGGGGGGGAGGAAAAAAACCAGCAGGAACTCGCAAGACATTTTCGTCTTGCGAAGCAAGCCCATAGGAGATTCGTTTTGCGAAGCACCTCCAAAATGGAAAACTCTTTCGTCTAGCGAGTTTTCCGTCTTACGAGACATTCATCTTGCGGGGCACCACTGTAGTTGCAATTTGCTAGGTATGGATTTACCCTTTGGGTCCCTTCCAATTCTACCATCCTATATGACTCCAGGCAAAGGATCCCTGCTGCCCTGAAAGGGGCTGGACTAGACTGACTCTCGTGGTCCCTCCCAGCTCTACCATGCCATGCAGACCAGGGCCGGATTTAGCTTTGATGCGGCCCTAAGCTACTGAAGGACCCTACAGGACCCTTTATATATCCAGCTGTCCTTCGCCAACAACAAAGTGCCGCTGGTTTTTTTGTGTTGAATATATGCTATATGGTAATTTATGGACCTAATAGGTATCTAGAGCCATTTGCTACAGCTTGTTTTTTAGCTTATACGTAAACCCGGCACTGAAATGCAGACAGACTGGTAACAGCAAACAATGACGTTTCTGAACGCATGTCGCTTTGCAAGATGCAAGTCGCTTTGGGCTGCCTTGGGCAAGACAAAATAGCAATAGCAATAATAATATGATGGTGGTGGTGGACATGTCCTGGGGAAAGAGGACACATAGCAGCAGCAACAGCAGCAACTTGCATAAACAACAACAACAATTTGCATAAACAATGTTTCTGAACGCAGGTCGCTTTGCAAGATGCAAGTTGCTTTGGGCTGCCTTGGGCGAGACAAAATAGCAATAATAATAATAATAATAACAACAACAACAACAACAATAATAATAATAATAATGATGGTGGTGGTGGGCGTGTCCTGGGAAAAGAGGACATATAGCAGCAGCAGCAGAAACAACAACAACTTGCATAAGCAACAACAACAATTTGCATAAAAGACGTTTCTGAACGCAGGTCGCTTTGCCAGATGCAAGTTACTTTGGGCTGCCTTGGACAAGACAAAATAGAAATAGAAATAGCAATAATAACAGGATGATGGTGGTGGACGTGTCTTGGGAAAAGAGGACATATAGCAGCAGCAGCAGAAACAACAACAACTTGCATAAGCAACAACAACCATTTGCATAAAAGACGTTTCTGAACCCAGGTCTTTTTGCAAGATGCAAGTCGCTTTGAGCTGCCTTGGGCAAGACAAAATAGGAAGAAGAAGAAGAAGAAGAAGAAGAAGAAGCAGAAGAAGGAGGTGGTGGTGCACATGTCCTGGAAAAATAGGACTTATAGCAGTAGCAGCAGGAACAACAACAACAAGTTGCATAAACAACAACAACAATTTGCACGAAAGACGTTTCTGAACGCAGGTCACTTTGCAAGATGCAAGTTGCTTTGGGCTGCCTTGGGCAAGACAAAATAGCAATAGCAATAATAATATGATGGTGGTGGGCGTGTCCTGGGAAAAGAGGTCATATAGAAACAGCAGCAACAGAAGCAGCAACAGAAACAACTTGCATAAATAATAACAACAATTTGCATAAACGACGTTTCTGAACCCAGGTCGCTTTGCCAGATGCAAGTTGCTTTGGGCTGCCTTGGGCAAGACAAAATAGAAATTGCAATAATAATAATAGTAATAATAATAATAATAATAATATGTTGGTGGTGGGCGTGTCCTGGGAAAAGAGGACACAGGGCGGCAGCAGCAGCAGCAGCAGCAGCAGCAGCAGCAACAACTTGCATAAACAGCAACCATTTGCATCACGAGCAGTCCCCACTTGCCTGCTCGCCTCCCCCCGGAGCCCCCGGGCGCCGCCTTCTTCTTCTTCTTCCTCCTTCCCGGCGCTGCAGGCCCTGGTGTCGGGGCGAGGGCGAGGCGGAGGCGGCGGCGGCGTGGGGCCGGGCGGGCCTGGCTCCTCCTCGGGGCGGCGCCTGGCCGGGAGGGCGGCGGCTTGGGAGCGCCATGGCCCCGGTGTGCGGGCGGGCCTGCGTGTGGCGGGGCGGGCGGGCGCGCTGGCTGCGGCTCTTCTCCCCGGCGCCGGCCCGCCTCCTCCCCGCCAGGCACCTCGGAGGGACCCCCGGGAGGTGAGCGGGCCGGGAGGGCAGGGGAACCGGCGCAGCGTCGGGGGAATTGAGGTGGAAGTGAAGCAGGCTCTGGCTGAGGGGCAGACCAAGGCCCGCCAGGGGTTTGGGGACTACAATTCCCAGCATCCCACGCGCCGGTCCTGGTAGCGAAGGATCATGGGAGTTGTAGTCCCGAAACAGCTGGGGCCTGACTTAGGGCCCCACTCTCTTGCCCCCATTAAAGGGAACAACAAACGGGATGTCCATTTCCAAAATAGAAGATAAAAAGCAAATAAAACCTACATTGTCAATATTTGGCTGGGAGGGCATAAGGACCAGTGCTGCATTTACATATAAGCGAAACAAGCTCTAGCTTAGGGCCCCACTCTCTTGGGGGTCCCCAAAAAATTGAAGGGGAAAAAACAACTGGAGGCACATTTCCAAAATCTAAGATAAAAACATATAAAATAAAACCTACCTACAGCAACCGTGTTTTGTGTTGTGTAGGCTCCTAGGATGCCCTCTAGCCTGCTCCCTCAAAGATCCCTGGTTTGCTATATCAATATTGCTGTATCAATTACAGCGGTACCTCGGGATGCGAACGGGATCCGTTCTGGAGCCCCGTTTGCATCCTGAAGTGAACGCAACCCGTGTCTGCGCATGCGCGGATCACAATTTGCCATTTCCGCCAATTTGCTCCTTTTGAGCATCTGTGCATGCGCGAGTGGCGAAACCCGGAAATAACGCGCTCCGTTATTTCCGGGGCACCACGGAGTGCAACCTGGAAATACTTAACTCGAAGCACATTTATCCCAAGGTATGACTGTACTTGGATAAAATAAGAATCTAGCTGGGTTTCCCCAGCCACTCTGGATGGCTCCCAACAGAATATTAAAACATGATAAAACATCAAATATTAAAAACTTCCCGAAACAGGGCTGCCTTCAGATATCTTCTAAAAGTCAGATAGTTGTTTCTTTCCTTGACATCTGATGGGAGGGCATTCCACAGGGCGGGTGCCACCACCGAGAAGGCCCTCTGCCTGGGGGTTTGGGGTTTTTAGCACCATTTTGGAACAGGAAGATGCGTAGTAATGAAACTGTTGCTATACTGGACCACTTCAGACTACAGTGGTATATCGGCCTACAAACTTAATTAGTTCCGGAAGTCCGTTCTTAACTCAAAATGTTCTTAAACCGAGGCACGCTTTCCCCAATGAGGCCTCCCGCCGCCGGTGCCCTTCCAGTGGTCTACTTCTATTCATCTTCCGGGGCAAAATTCACTAGCCTGAACACCTACTTCTGGTTTTGCGGAGTGCGTTGCCCGAATCGTTTGTTAACAGTACTGTTCTTAGACCAAGGTACCACTGTACTGTAGTCACTACAGGGAGGGAATTAGATTGTTAGGTTCCCTCCATTAAAACCTGGAGACACAGCTTAGTGGTGGAGCACTTGTTTCAGCTGAGAACACGAGAAGTGCCTTTTTAAAACAGAAAGCATAATTTTAAATCCCAGAACATTGTCCTGCCCAGTTTGTTCACCTAACAACTTACATATTTGTGGCTCATTCACATCAACTGAAATGCCCTCTGTGCACCAGATAAGCTCAATATAAACTTAATAGAGGGTTGAATCTGTATCTGTTAAATACTGTTAAACACTTGGGTGTTACTATGACAAATATGAACTGTACATTGTTTCAAAATATTTATGTCAAAACGTGGGACAAAGTTCAAAGTTTAAAAAGATATGTCAGGATGGGAAAAGTTAAAATTGTCATTGCTGGGCAAAATTTCAGTAATAAAAATGAATGTTTTGCCTAGAAAAAAAGAAGTGCCTGTTGGATCGAACCCAGCCTCCTGCTCTTACGGTGGCCAACCAGATAGAATCATAGAATCCTAGAGTTGGAAGAGACCACAAGGGCCATCGAGTCCAACCCCCTGCCAAGCAGGAAACACCATCAGAGCACTCCTGACATATGGTTGTCAAGCCTCTGCTTAAAGACGTCCAAAGAAGGAGACTCCACCACACTCCTTGGCAGCAAATTCCACTGTCAAACAGCTCTTACTGTCAGGAAGTTCTTCCGAATGTTTAGGTGGAATCTTCTTTCTTGTAGTTTGCTGAACAGCTTGGTAGGTTGCTGAACAGCTTGGTAGGTTTCTGGATGAAACATCGGCTCTGGATCCATTCCAGTCCGGCTTCCGCGCTGGTCATGGGACCGAGACGGCTCTGGTCGCCCTAACAGATGATCTTCGTAGACAGCTGGATCGAGGCGGGTCGGGGCTGCTGATTCTTCTAGATCTGTCAGCAGCTTTCGACATGGTTGATCACGAACTTCTGGACCACCGCCTCGCCGACGTGGGGATCCAGGGCACAGTCCTTCAATGGCTGCGCTCGTTTCTCTCTGGTCGGGGACAGAGGGTGGCACTTGGGGGGGAACTGTCATCCCGCCACTCCTTGGTGTGTGGAGTGCCTCAGGGTGCGATTCTCTCCCCGATGCTTTTTAACATCTTTATGCGCCCCCTCGCCCAGCTTGTCCGGAGTTTTGGGCTGGGCTGCCATCAGTATGCTGATGACACCCAACTCTATCTGTTGATGGATGGCCATCCTGACTCGGCCCCAGACACACTGATCAGATGCTTGGAAGCTGTGGCTGGATGGTTACGTGGGAGCCGGTTGAAGTTAAATCCTTCGAAGACAGAGGTCCTCTGGCTGGGACGGGACGATATGGGATTGAGGGGGCAACTCCCATCTCTTGCGGGGGTGCAATTAGTGCCAGCACCGTCCGTTAAGAGTTTGGGTGTAATCTTCGATACCTCCCTTTCCATGGAGGCGCAGATTGCAGCTATAACAAAGGCGGCATTTTTTCATCTCCGCCAAACTAAGCAGTTGGCTCCTTACCTCTCTCGCCCTGACCTAGCCACTGTGATCCACGCGACGGTCACCTCCAGACTGGATTATTGTAACTCGCTCTACGTGGGGCTGCCCTTGAGACTGACCCAGAAACTCCAGCGGGTGCAGAATGCCGCAGCGAGACTCCTTACAGGGTCTTCGCTGCGGGATCACATCCATCCGGTGCTATACCAGCTGCACTGGCTCCCGGTGGAGTACAGGATCAGGTTTAAGGTGCTGGTTTTAACCTTCAAAGCCCTACACGGCCTAGGACCCTCGTATCTACGGGACCGCCTCTCCTGGTATGCCCCACAGAGGAACTTACGGTCCTCAAATAAAAACATCTTGAAGGTCCCAGGCCACAGAGAGGTTAGGCTGGCCTCAACTAGAGCCAGGGCTTTTTCGGCTGCGGCTCCAACCTGGTGGAACGCTCTGTCACAAGAGACAAGGGCCCTGCAGGACTTGACATCTTTCCGCAGGGCCTGCAAGACAGAGCTGTTCCACCAGGCCTTTGGTTAGGGCACAGCCTGACCCCCTCCTTTTGGCAATCTTTACAATGCTTTAGTTTATGGTTGCCATCAATTTTGATTTTAATTAATTCTTATGATGTTTTATAATGTGGCACTATTTTAGTGTTGTTAGCCGCCCTGAGCCCGGCTTCGGCTGGGGAGGGCGGGATATAAATAAAATTTATTATTATTATTATTATTAGTTTGGATCCATTGCTCTGTGTCCGCTTCTCTGGAGCAGCAGAAAACAACCTTTCTCCCTCCTCTATGTGACATCCTTTTATATATTTGAACATGGCGTTTCCAGTACGTTTCCGAGCACAATTCAAAGTGTTGGTGCTGACCTTTAAAGCCCTAAACGGCCTCGGTCCAGTATACCTGAAGGAGCGTCTCCACCCCCATCATTCTGCCCGGACGCTGAGGTCCAGCGCCGAGGGCCTTCTGGCGGTTCCCTCATTGCGAGAAGCAAAGCTACAGGGAACCAGGCAGAGGGCCTTCTCGGTAGTGGCGCCCGCCCTGTGGAACACCCTTCCAGCAGATGTCAAGGCGATAAACAACTACCTGACATTCAGGAGACATCTTAAGGCAGCCCTGTTCAGGGAAGTTTTTAACATGTGATATTTTATTGTATTTTTGGTTTTTATGGAAGCCGCCCAGAGTGGCTGGGGAGGCCCAGCCAGATGGGCGGGGTATAAATAATAAATTATTATTATTATTATTATTATTATTATGGCTATCATATCACCCCTTAACCTCCTCTTCTCCAGGCTAAACATGCCCAGCTCCCTTAGCCGCTCCTCATAAGGCATCGATACTTCTGGGAAGCCCAAAAGTGGGACCCCAGTGCAACAGTGTGCTCCTCACCTGGTTGTGGAGGTAGACCACAGCCATCGTAGAGAAGGCTGTGGTGATAAAATGAGACACAGGATGTACATATAACCAATAAATGAAATATCTGGTTTAAAGAGTCGGACAGGGCAACAGGTGATGTGAAAGACAAGCTGGAGAGCAGCTGCAAGTAAGAGGAGACCACAGGAACTTCCACACTTGTGTTTTGTGTGGAATTGCAATTCTTGGTTCCCTCATTTGTTCTGGGGCATCCACACGACGCTGTCCAGTCATGGCCATTCTGTCTTTTCCCTGCTGCTCTTCTGTCTTCTCAGCCCAAAGACAGTCAATGACCTTTTAGGGGAACAGAAGAGCAGTACAATCTTTAATGGTGTAAATGCGTGTAATGTCACTCTCCCATCTTTTTTTAAAGGGCGGGGATTTTGGCATGGGCTGTGACGTAATGGGACAGTGAACAGCTCAGCCCACATTTGTTATAACTTTCATTTTTTTACTTAAAACATCTTTTAAAGGTCAAGGGACCCCTGACCATTAGGTCCAGTCGTGGCTGACTCTGGGGTTGCAGTGCTCATCTCGCTTTATTGGTCGAGGGAGCCGGCGTACAGCTTCCGGGTCATGTGGCCAGCATGACTAAGCCGCGTCTGGTGAACCAGAGCAGTGCACGGAAACGCCGTTTTCCTTCCCGCCGGAGTGGTACCTACTTATCTACTTGCACTTTGACGTGCTTTCGAACTGCTAGGTGGGCAGGAGCAGGGACTGAGCAACTGGAGCTCACCCCGTTGCGGGGATTCGAACCGCCGACCTTCTGATTGGCAAGTCCTAGGCTCTGGGGTTTAACCCACAGCGCCACCCGCATCCCTTACGTAAAAAAAATCTTTTACGTAAATGCAAAAAAAGCAAAAACAAAACAGACCCCTCTTGGAAATTGTCTGATAGCTTTTGACCGAAATAAGTTCTTTGCCAGTGTGGAGTGTGTGATTTTCATTCTTCTCAAACCCGTTTTTAATAGCACTTTCGATGTGGCTGTTGTCGGCGCTGGGATTGTGGGGCTGGCATCGGCCAGGGAGCTCAGCCTGCGACATCCATCCCTCACTTTTGGAGTGCTGGAAAAGGAGAAGGAGTTGGGTATGATATCTGAATCTGATAAAAGAGCTCATCGCCTTCTGTATTAGTTTCCCTCATGCATTTTTAACTTCCGCCTGCCCCATCTTCCAGATATGGTGGTGGTTGTTTAAATGGCTTACTAAAAGGCATCGTTCAGTTAGGCGCAAACCAGTGGGAACTTTTCCTGTAAGGGGCCAATTTTGTACAACTTCCCATTTATCTTAAAAGGCCTACTGCATGGAAAGGGGTGCTCTCCACCCTGCCCCTTATTCCACCAAAATTAGGCTTGGAAGAAGACTTTATTGTCACCAGTAAGAGCTTTTTTTCAAGCCTAATTGCAAGGGGGGGGAGGGCAATTTGGAGGGGTGGTGGCAGTGGATGGGGGGCGAGCTAATCCACCATTGCAAACTTTTCCTTATACATTTCTGGTCAGTTTACACCGCATTTATAGTTACTTCTCATGGCTTGAAGTCTGAAGAATCACCTGGCGGTTTAAATATGTATTTCACCCGACAGTTAAAAAGAATAATGGTCCATGCAGCATGTATTTCAATATTTCTCCTTATTTGTAACACATTTCTCCAACTAGCCTTCCACCAGAGTGGACACAACAGCGGTGTTATTCACAGTGGGATCTACTACAAACCGGGATCTCTAAAAGCGAAGTTGTGTGTGGAGGGGGCTGCCCTCTGCTATGAGTACTGTGACCAAAAGGGAATCCCATATAAACAATGCGGCAAGGTATGGTAGGTGCAGCACTTTTTGCTTTTCTGTTCCAGCAACTCTTAATATCCTTGTAGAGCACTGTACATCAAAAGAGTCCTCACACCTTTGCTTTATACATTTGAATTTTCTGACTGCCGGAAGAAGTCTCCTAAGGCCATGCAGACAGAGCTGTTCCACCTGGCCTTTGGTTTGGACTCAGTCTGACCCTTATGTTTCCCTCCCCTTATGGTTTTGATCTATGGGCTACTATTAAAATGAGGCTGCATTTTAAATTGTATTTTAACCTGTATTTTAAATTGGTTTTTTTCTTTCTTTCTTTCCTCCCCTATTATGTTTTTCTTGTAATTTTACTGGTGTTAGCCGCCCTGAGGCCAGCTCTGACGGGGGAGGACAGGATTTAAATAAATTATTATTATTATTATTATTATTATTATTATTATTATTATTAGTGGTACATCGGCAATGAATTAACTGAGTTTCCTGGTCTTAATTAGGGGTCTTGCTCAGTGAAGCCCTAATCACGAACTGGACCCAGGATGAGATATAGCTATTAAAAAAAAAACCACTCTGAAAATGCTCTGAAAAAACCGTTGTAATGCTCACAATGGAAAATTTCATAGAGTTCCAATTTTGGCTCTGCAGCGCCATCTAGTGTCACAGTGTTATAATGCATTTATAATGTTTTATTTTTACTAATGTAGCTAAGTCCTTGATCTTTTGGATATTTCGGGAAAAACACACCAACTGGTAGATTGGTAGATCGCAGGACCCCTTGCACCCCCTTCCCCCCCAAAAAAACATAACTTCCCAAAAAAGCTCAACAACTAGTAGATCACTGCCAGTTTTTTTTTATAGTGGGAGTAGATTGCAGTCCCTTGGAAGCTGGACAAGCCTGACCTATGCCAAGTTTTTGAAAAGAGGATTAATTTCCATTCCATTAAACTTGTAATTAATTACTATGACAACATGACGTTCCTCCTGCTGCATCCCACACAGCACGGTTGTCGTTACCTTTGCTTTATTGTTGCATTTTTACTCTGTGGCTGACCCATGTACCGCACTGTAACTTCCTTTATTTCTTCTGCAGCTGATCGTTGCAGCTGAACATGAAGAAGTTCCGAGACTCAAGGCACTGTATGAGAGAGGCCTGCAGAACGAGGTCCGCGGACTGAAACTCATCTCTTCCAAAGAAATACAAGCGAAGGAGCCCTACTGCCGGGTACGCGACCACCTTCGATGTGATGCATCTTTTCCTTTCTGGGAACCTTTCGGAGGGGGTTGGGATCTAGGGAAGCCCAGTGAAGCTGTTCACCTCCCCACCTGAATTGCAGTGGTACCTCGGCTTACAAACGCTTCGGTTTACAAACTCCGCTAACCCGGAAGTAGAACTTTGCCCCAGGATGAGAATGGAAATCGCATGCTGGCAGTGCGGCGGCAGCATTAGCGAAAGTGCATCTCAGGTTAAGAACAGTTTTGGGTTAAGAACGGACCTCCGGAACGAATTAAGTTTGTAACCCTCCATTAAAGGAGCATAAGAACGTGTCTTCTGACGAGTCACATCATTGATCCATCTAGATAAGAGGTGGAAGCCTCTGGCCAGGAGACCATTAATAGCCTATCAGGCTATTATCCCCCAAGCTTCACCCATGGTAGTGACCTCAGCCGATGGGCGTGAGGACAGGATTTAATTCTGCATTGGCTGCATGATTCTGTTCCCAGGCAGCAGGATTTAATCTCTGCTCATTCATTTAGTGAGTGTTAAAACGCTATGCAAAAGTGCGCTTTGAAGCGAGCTACTTCAAAGAGGCTCCTTCACCTCTGTGGTTTGAAGGAGAAGCGCAGAAAGCTCTTGGTAACATTCTCCTGTGAGGAGGTTTACAAATGTACAGAGGGCTCTTTGAAAGCCCTGTAGTTTGCTTTGAGGTCCCGACAATTAGGTTCTTCAAAGTCAAGTGATGTCACTGCGACACCAGAGGATTGGCAGATGGGCGGCCCAAACACCTGCCAACTTTTGCCTGCCCCGGGTGCAGGAGATGAAGATCAGGCCCTTCAGCCAGAAAAGGTGGCCCACCCGCTGTTTAGATCAGCTCTGTCTGCACTGGCAGCCATCCTCTAGCCTTTTGCTTTCGCTGAAGGCTGGAGAGCAAGAGGGGTCAGAGCGCACAGACCCCTCTTGCTCTCCAGGCTTCAGGGATAGCCGCCTGAAGCCTTTGGAGCACAGCGGGACCTCGCGCTGTGCTCCAAAGGCTTTGGGTTCCTTTTGCTAAAAGCCGGGAGAGCTGTTCTAGCTTGGGGATGGCTGCGCATAGCCTCCGCAGGGCGGTGGGGTGAAGGCACCCCGCTGCCCTGCAGAGGCTTCACAGGCTGTCCCAGAAGCCAGAACAGCGAGACGGACCACTGCGCAGTGCTCCGTCTCGCTATTCTAGCTCTGGGGTTAGCTGTGCAAAGCCTCCACAGGGCAGTGGGGTGCCTTCATCCCGCTGCCCTGCGGAGGCTTCGCGGGCTGTTCCAGAAGCCTCTGCAGGGCATGGGGATGAAGGCTCCCCGTGCCCTGCAGAGGCTTCGCACGAAGCTATCCCAGCGGCTATCCCAGAAGCCAGAACAGCAAGAGGCTATCCCAGAAGCCAGATCCCTCTTGCTGTTCTGGCTTCTGGGATTCAGAATTTTTTTTCTTGTTTCCTCCCCCCCAAACTAGGTGCGTCATATCGTCTGGTGTGTCCTATAGAGTGTAAAATACGGTATATAAGCCCTGCTAGACCAAGCCAAAGGGGGCCTCCCGCAGCAGCCAAGCAGATGTCTGTGGGGAGCCCACAAACTCTCTCCTGCTTGCAGCCCCCAGCAGCTGACTGGGAATTGGAGGTCCTTTGTGTTTACTGCTCGAGAGGGCTACTTAGGAGCCTGTCTGGACTGGCAGCTTCTGAGCTGGCCTGAAATGGGGTCTTCCTCCTTCTTGAAAACTCTCTGTGGCCCTAAATCCCTTTGAATGCCTTTTCAGGGTGTGATGGCCCTGGACTCGCCGTACACAGGCATTGTGAACTACAGGCAGGTGGCCTTTGCCTACGCTGAGGATTTCCAGGCAGCCGGAGGGACTGTTTTGACGGACTTTGAGGTCAAGGGCATGGAAATGGCCAAAGAAAGTCCTGCTGGAAGTGAAGATGGTAAGAAGCTTTCCTTCTGATTTCTTTGTCCTTCCTTCCCACTTTGGCAGTCTTCCTCCGTGAGGTTCTCTGCTGATACCCAGCACAGGTTCAGAATGCCGCGGCGAGACTCCTTACGGGGTCCTCGCTGCGAGATCACATTCACCCGGTGCTATACCAGCTGCACTGGCTCCCGGTGGAGTACAGGATCAGGTTTAAGGTGCTGGTTTTAACCTTTAAAGCCCTATACGGCCTAGGACCCTCGTACCTACAGGACCACCTCTCCTGGTATGCCCCACAGAGGAACTTACGGTCTTCAAATAAAAACATCTTGAAGGTCCCAGGCCACAGAGAGTTTAGGCTGGCCTCAACCAGAGCCAGGGCTTTTTCGGCTGTGGCTCCGATCTGGTGGAACGCTCTGCCACAAGAGACTAGGGCCCTGTGGGACTTGACATCTTTCCGCAGGGCCTGCAAGACAGAGCTGTTCCACCAGGCCTTTGGCCAGGGCGCAGCCTGACTCCCTCCTTTGGCAGTCTTCACAGAATCTCTAGCCCAATGGTTGCCATCAATTTGATTTGAATTAATTTTATAATGAATGATTTTAGAATGTTGTACTATTTTATTGTTGTTAGCCGCCCTGAGCCCGGCTCCGGCTGGGGAGGGCAGGATATAAATAAAAAATTTTATTATTACTATTATTACTATTATTATTACTATTATTATATGCAGTCCTGGAGCTCACAGCCTCTCAGGTGCTTCTGGAGATCCTGCGGTTCATGGGATGATCTAGGGCAGGGGTCTGCAACCCGCGGCTCCGGAGCCGCATGTGGCTCTTTTACATCTTTGCTGCGGCTCCGGGGCGGATACTAGCGAGGGGAGGAGGTGCATTGTGCGCCCCGACATTCCTCACTGTGGCGGGCACTGTACTGGCTGTGACGTCGCATGGGGGCGGTGCGTGCATTAGTCACGCACCGTCCCGACATCACCTTCCCGCCCGCTGTCAGATCGTGGCTCCGGAGATATATTTGTTTTAAATGTCGCAATGGTTTTGTGGCTCCCAGTTGTTGTTTTTTCTTCGGAAACGGGTCCAAGTGGCTCTTTCTGTCTTAAAGGTTGCAGACCCCTGATCTAGGGGAGCGACGTGGAATGTTTTCAGGTGGATGTAGGAATCGCTTTAGAGACCATCCTGGGAGATGCAAAATTCCAGAACTAGCCCATAGCCTAAATTCAAAGAAGCCATAGCTGAGAGAGAGAGAGCTGTGGCAATTCAGTAAACTTTTCTTCCTTGCAATTAAATAGGAAATCGTTAGTTTATAGTAGGTATTCTGAAATTATTTTAAAACACAACTGGCGCCTTGGAACTGAAGCCGTTCTCTGAAACTTTTAACTAAAACGCGATGATGGCACATTCTCTTTTTTGGCCCATTCAGAATCCAGTGCGAGATGTGGTCTGACTATTTTGTATTGTGGGTACATAGAAAACGTGCCTATTTGTCACCATCTGAGTCTGCAGAGCAGTGGAGGCTGTGCGGAGGCAGGGAGAGGGTGAAAGAGGCGAGCTAAATACCTCTTGCTTATGGGTCACTTCTGAAAGAGCAGCTGTCTCTCTTTAAGGGTAGAAACTCAAGCTTAGTAGCAGAGAACCTCCCTTGTATTCAGAAGGTTTCAGGTTCAATCCCCAGTCTCTCTTGCCCCACTCCTCTCTGCCTGAGATGCTGGAGATCTATTGCCCATCACAGCAGATAATGCTGGCCTAGAGGGAAAAATGTCCTGACCCTGGAATTAGAAGGTTGGTGAAAACTCCTGTTCCATTCTGCTGGGTACAGCTTTGTTTTTAGCCTGGGCTGCCCTAAGTATTTAGGGCCTGAGGGACATGGGTGGCACTGTGGGTTAAAGCACAGAGCCTAGGACTTGCCGATCAGAAGGTCGGCAGTTCGAATCCCCGCGACCGGGGTGAGCTCCCGTTGCTCTGTCCCTGCTCCTGCCAACCTAGCAGTTCGAAAGCACGTCAAAGTGCAAGTAGATAAATAGGTACCGCTTCGGCGGGAAGGTAAATGGCGTTTCCGTGCGCTGCTCTGGTTCGCCAGAAGCGGCTTAGTCATGCTGGCCACATGACCTGGAAGCTGTACGCCAGCTCCCGCGGCCAATAAAGCAAGATGAGCACCGCAACCCCAGAGTCAGCCACGACTGGACCTAATGGTCAGGGGTTCCTTTACCTTTTATCTGCCTGACAAGTTCTTCTGTTTTGTCCTTGTGGTTCAGATGTTCTGTTTATACGCAGTTGTTTTAGGTGTGCCATTTATAGTTTTCATCTTATTGTTTACAGGGATGAAATATCCAATTGTTGTTAGAAACTCAAAGGTAAGTCCAAGCTTTCAGATTACATTTTACTTTTCAAGTGCAGAATATTTTCTTTCGTGTTTTGGCATTTGTCGCATGTCAGGCGTACAAAAACTTTAACCACGATTGCTGTCGTCACCACAAAAACAGTTTGAGATGGATATTAATATGAGTCAAGCAGCTCTTGCCTCGAGGGCTTCATAGTCCTTTCCCTGCTCAAGGTCTAGTCTTAAGAGAGGATGGTGCCTGACTCTCTCGGAAGGTGGTAGACTCTCCTTCATTGGAGGGTTTTAAGCAGAGGTTGGATGGTCATCGGTCATGGAATTGAGATCCCTGCATAGCAAGCACAGGACTGGATGACCCTTGGTGTCCCTTCCAACTCTACAATTCTGTGATTCTATGACTCTGCCCTTGAAGGACCTCAAGCGCTTCTCATGTGGAACCTGAATCTGCAGTTCTAGCCTGCGCAGCAGCTGCCTCAGACCCCTTGCTCCTCTGCGAAGGAATAGAAAAGACACTGGCAGGTCACCCAGTGAGGATCAACTCGGGGGTTCCAGGCTGGGATTCTGCACCTTTAATTCCTGCTGGCTTGGCTATCAGCAAGCCACACCAGCCTCCTCCGGGAGCTCTCCATGGTCCTGAAGAGCCTGCCAGGTGCTCTTTGGCCTGTCAGACCACTCCTGGTCAAGATCAGGCCTCTTCACCTCCACCTGTCACACTAGAATAGGTACCTTCAAGCATGGTGAAGTGAAGGACATGAGGCAGGAGTTGATAATGCAGGTGAGTTGCGCACAGGTGAGCTGCAAGCAAGCTGCCGGCCAACTCTGTGGAGCCTCCTTTTATTGACACAATATGCAAACCCAGGCAGATACATTTTGGGCTGTGACCTTTACACATCTTCCAGTTCCGAGATCATGGGGTAGTACAAAGTAATTTTGGCACCTGTTTCCACCGCGTCATTTTCCCTTTGCACAGTGTATGACGAAGGAGACAAAGGTCTCAGAGACAAAGGTTACAGACAGGACACAGCAGACTACTGAGACCACAAAACGTTAGACAGAGGGAACGATTTTCAGACAGCTGTGGCTTTGTCTGTGAGGGGGAGTGTGCTCCGCACCCCAAGGTCACGCGTGCAGGCGGGCTGAGGATGCCTGCAGGTAGGGAGTGTTCTCTGCACCCAGTGATCATCCCTACACATGGGGAGCAGCAGGCTAGAAGGTGTGGAAATGGAAGGATAAACAGACAGCCTAGCGGGTCAGCTGGTTTTGTGACAATGTTAGATGGAGCTATAGTTTTGCTGAGCCTCGACATCTTCTTTTGCGCAGGGGGAGGAAATCCATTGTCGGCATCTTGTGTCCTGTGCAGGGCTTTATTCGGACCGCATCTCTCAGATCAGTGGCTGCAGCCCGGAGCCTCGCATTGTTCCATTCCGGGGTGATTACTTGGTGTTGAAGCCAGAGAAGTGCTATTTGGTAAAAGGAAATATTTATCCGGTACGTCAATTTACGGAGAACTTGAGAAAGCCCCTGGTGCTTCTGAATGCTTTGAGTACTGGTGTTATTTATTTAATATTTATTTAATACGATATTTAATATTTACTAAGCTGTACACATAGTGTGAGAGGCCTTATAGTTTCAGGGCAGAGCCACTCTGCGTACTTTAGCCTATTTGAACTACTTTGGCTTTCCTCTAATGAATCTTGGGATTGTCCTCTTCTGAGAATCCTCCTCAACCTGTGGAACGCCCTCCCTTCAGATGTGAAGGAAATAAGCAGCTATCTTATCTTTAAAAGACACCTGAAGGCAGCCCTGTTTAGGGAAGTTTTTAATATTTAATGCTGTATTGTTTTTAACACTCGATTGGGAGCCGCCCAGAGTGGCTGGGGAAACTCATCCAGTTGGGCGGGGTATAAGTAATAAATTATTATTATTATTATTATTATTATTATTATTATTATTATTATTAACCACAGGGAAAATGAGTCCTGTGGCTTTGGTGGTCAAAGACACGTACAATGCCGGTGGGAAAGTTACATAGATATTGAAATTACATAATCTGAACCAGTCTGCTTTAGAGAGGGTATATTTGGGAAATGTTGGTTGCTCTAAGCAATTTCCCAGAATATTCCAAGTTACTGCTGCCAATTTCCCTTTCCTCCATTCTGACTTAAAAGCATCTCTCTCTACACTCCCCCCGGATGCTGATTTTTATATATCTGTACATTTAGCTAAGTAAGAGATTGTATCTCGATAGACACAATCCTCGGAGATGTATTTGGGTCCGCACATAAACAAATCTTTCTCGGGAGGGCAGAAAAGAAGAAGGAGGTGTGTGTGACTACAAGTGTTGTTGCTCAGATTTATCATGTGATGTGCCTAGCCTAAAGGACTCCACAAAGATTGGCACTGAGACACATGGGGGGGGGGAGCTCCACCTGATGAACTATAATTGCCAGATCCCCAGCTTTCATTTAAAAAGAGGGTATGAGAGAGAGAGAGACAAGCCTGCTCCCTTCTTTTCAATGTTTTCTTTGGTTTGCGCCATTCAGAGAGACGCTCCTTCGGCCATTCTTGTGTGATGCAGAGTGTGGTTCTTTCAAATGCGTTTTGACTCCCGAGTGTGTTTCTCGTGCTTTAGGTGCCTGATCCCCGTTTCCCCTTCCTGGGTATCCATTTCACCCCGAGGATGGATGGCAGTGTTTGGCTCGGGCCTAACGCCGTGCTTGCCTTCAAACGAGAGGGCTACAGATTTTATGACTTCAGTTTCCAAGACTTTGTAGACGCGGCGGCTTACAGGTAGTGTCCTCTTTCCATTCCTCTGCAGGTGAAGAATGAGAATCTCATTACCTCTGCCCTGCCCCACTTTTCTGCAGTCTGTAGTATGAACTATAGTAATCCCAGGAAGCATCACACTGCTTACTATGGGCGATGGAGACCTTCTCCTTGCATAGGTTGTTCTCCAGGGTGTTATGGGTTGAGCGTGTGCGTTTCTGGTGCTACAGGGAACACCAGGGGGTGGGTACAGTTTCTGTAATATATATATATATTCCTGTATTGTTGCTCTTTCCTCTTATGTCAGCCAGCTTCATGCTCTGCACCAGCTCCTTTGTTGTTGTTGAGTTGTTTAGTCGTGTCCGACTCTTCGTGACTCCCTGGACCAGAGCACGCCAGGCACTCCTGTCCTCCACTGCCTCCCGCAGTTTGGTCAGACTCATGTTTGTAGCTTCGAGAACACTGTCCAACCATCTCGTCCTCTGTCGTCCCCTTCTCCTTGCGCCCTCCATCTTTCCCAACATCAGGGTCTTTTCCAGGGAGTCTTCTCTTCTCAGGAGGTGGCCAAAGTCTTGGAGCCTCAGCTTCAGGATCTGTCCTTCCAGTGAGCACTCAGGGCTGATTTCCTTCAGAATGGATGCGTTTGATCTTCTTGCAGTCCATGGGACTCTCCAGAGTCTCCTCCAGCACCATAATTCAAAAGCATCAATTCTTCGGCGATCAGCCTTCTTTATGGTCCAGCTCTCACTTCCATACATCACTACTGGGAAAACCATAGCTTTAACTAGACAGACCTTTGTCAGCAAGGTGATGTCTCTGCTTTTTAAGATGCTGTCTAGGTTTGTCATTGCTTTTCTCCCAAGAAGCAGGCGTCTTTTAATTTTGTGGCTGCTGTCACCATCTACAGTGATCATGGAGCCCAAGAAAGTAAAGTCTCTCACTGCCTCCATTTCTTCTCCTTCTATTTGCCAGGAGGTGATGGGCCCAGTGGCCATGATCTTCATTTTTTTGATGTTGAGCTTCAGGCCATATTTTGCACTCTCCTCTTTCGCCCTCAATAGAAGGTTCTTTAATTCCTCCTCACTTTCTGCCATCAAGGTTGTGTCATCTGAATATCTGAGGTTGTTGATATTTCTTCCGGCAATCTTAATTCCGGCTAGGGATTCATCCAGCCCAGCCTTTCGCATGATGAATTCTGCATATAAGTAAGCAGGGAGACAATATACAGCCTTGCCGTACTCCTTTCCCAATTTTGAACCAATCAGTTGTTCCATATCCAGTTCTAACTGTGGCTATTTGTCCCATATAGAGATTTCTCAGGAGACAGATGAGGTGATCAGGCACTCCCATTTCTGCACCAGCTCCAAGTCCTCACATATAAAGTCTTCCACTCTGGCTACATTTCCTCCTCTCTCCCCCCCCCCATTCAACACAACCCAAATATTTTCGTTGTCTGTGCTCTCCTCTCACTTAAGGCTTCTCCCAACGCCACCTCATTTAACGAGGTCCACTTCGTAATGCTTTTTCTAAACCTTTTTTTTTTTTTTGCTCTCCTCTTCCACCGAACATCCTCCTGGCCCAGCCCCAGAGCCCTTGACTTTGGCTGCACCTCGGAGCTAAGGAGCAAAAGGACTATTTAATCTCGTCACTTCTTTAAAAAGTATTAATCGGACCTGTAACATGCAATGTTAGTGAGGGACTACCATTGCTGTTATAAAAATGAGAGTTTGGCAGCGCCTTCAAAGTTGAACAGGTTTTTTAATGGCAGAAGTTTCTACAGAACAGAGTCCAGCTTATAAGATGCATGATGTGCAATCCTCAGTTGCCAAATATATATTCTACACGTGGGGTGTCAAGAAAAGTGTGTATGTAGAGAGATCAGAGATAAATGAAACACACAGGCATTAAATGGCCTGAATCAGGGTGATTAGTTTCCTACCACTACAGGAGTTAGTTAGTTTACCAATGTCAGGATTATTGTAATCAACAAGGCTTTGTGACAGGGTGGGTTTTATTTAAATCAAATTGATTTAAATCACTAGTCAGGAAGACTTGATTTAAATCATTTTTTTATAGAAAGACTCATTCTTGCTAGTATAATCTTAATATTTACAACCAGATGAAGGTTTCATTTTTGGAATAATAAATTTTCAGAGTAGTTTTTACAGTTATATAAAAAATTACTGATTTGGTTATACTATTAGAAATATATAGACAGATAATTATGAACTGATTGTTTATATTTGGACAACTTTTCCGCTGTACTTTATTGGAAGGAGAAGAAGAATCATTTCCTTAATATCAATTTAAACAATTTATTTATCTAAAACAATAATATTATAGCATATGTATCCGTGTTTGTTAACTGATGTGGTTAAACTATTTTTTTATTTAAAAAAACCTTAGACTGAATTTCAGCACACATGAAAAACTTAAAACAAATCCTTATTTCCTGATGAATAGCCTTTGGACTATAACGTAACTTAAATAGAAAACTATCTTTAGAAAAAAAATTCCTCCAAAAGCTTTTTATTTTAAAAATTCGATTTAAATAAAAAAAAATCTGATTTGAATAAAAAAAATCTCCAATATTTTGTTTTTTAAAAATCATTGATTTTTATCCACCCTGCTTTGTGAATGGTAACTGCAAATAGTTTACATATGATTAGGTTTACACTTCACCATGAGGGACTTTTTTTGCATTTCTTTCATTTTTGTCTGCTCTACTTAAATTTTTTCTTTACACACGTGTGTGTGTGTGTGTGTTTGCATGCATGTGTATGTACATATCTGTCTATCTATCTATCTATCTATCTATGAATGGAAGCTACTTAAAAAAAAATCCTTCCAGTAGCACCTTAAAGACCAACTAAGTTAGTTCTTGGTATGAGCTTTCGTGTGCATGCACACTTCTTCAGAGGTGGAAGCTACTTGCAATAAATGTTGCTTTCCCTCCCCAGTGGCCTATGGAAGCTGGTGTTGAGGAACTTCTCTTATGGAATGGGAGAAATGTACAGAGCGTGTTTCCTTAGTGCTCAGGTGAAGCAGCTGCAGAAATTTGTACCCGAAGTTACCATCGATGATATACTCAGGTAATCCTTTTGGGGATTTAGACATCACGGAAGATGAGAAGAGCCCAGCTGCAAGTCCTGCACCTGGTTCTCTCAGTGGCCAAACAGATCCCACTTCTGGGAAGCCTTAAAGCAACGGCAGGGCTCTCCTGACCTGCGATTCCCAGCAGAGGCATACCACCTCCGACAGTGATGTTGGATAAAGGATGGTTGTCAGGGAACTGCCATCAGAGGCACGGGAGAAGGAGAGGGTCTCTGATTCTGCTGGGGAAGGTCCAAGTGCTAGAGGGAGACTCAGCCGGGAAGAAGGGGAAGAGAATGAGTGTAACACCAGGGATCCAGGAGAGCAAAGGGACAGGGAGGTGCAGGGGCTCCAGGACTCTTTGTTGGAAGTTAGCGAGGAGAGCCCAAGCACCCCGCTGCCCACGCCCACCCTGCGCAGGAGACTCTCGCGCAGTGAGAGGCGGAAACGCTTGGGCGTCAAACAACTCTTATGTTGGCAACGCTTTAAGAAACGCCCACAGACAGATTCTACGAGTGACTAAGGGCAGCCACGCTGAGATGGGCTGTGCAGTCCGGAGGGTTTAACCAGGCAATCTAATGCTCAAACGGAGCAGGATTACGCACGAGTAACTCCCAACCCATTATAATGGTATATAAATCTAATAAATTTTAAAAAGCGCCCGAGATACGCAGTTTCCACTTAAAACAGCATATGAGCATCTGTAGGGTCTAACAGCAATTTAAGCATTTTGTTCCTAGACAAGCAGGCTGGGTTCCAAGTCTCCTGTTGCATAAGCTGTGATAATCAGAGATACAATTCAAGGTCCACTTTGCCCTGTTTGAATGCCCAGCTTCTCCTTTCTTTTTGCAGAGGCCCAGCAGGTGTCAGAGCTCAGGCCTTGGACAACGACGGAAACTTGATTGACGACTTTGTGTTTGACGGAGGCACTGGAGACATCGGCAGCCGAATCCTCCATGTCAGAAATGCCCCTTCACCCGCTGCTACCTCCTCCCTTGCCATTGCGAAAATGATCGCTAACGAGGTGGAGCGGAGATTTGAGCTCTGATGGAATCCAGGAGGCCCGTTGGACCTCTTTGTGTTCAGACACTGTGCCTGGAAGGGTGGCAGTCAAGGAAATGATAGGGAGGTGGCCTTTTGGGGAGAAGCAATCAGAAAGAGAGGCTGCCAGCTGGATTGCCTTGCAGAAGCCTCAAGCTTTGCAATGTTCTGATGAGCCTCAGAAGTCATGCCACGTAAGGTCAAACACCAGTCAGGTCCATTAGATGCCGTATTAATTTGGCAGGGGAAATTGGTCCTGTGGTGTACTCAGGAATGCAGTTAGAGCAGTAGACATCACCACTCTTTCTCCTTATAATTTCGCTTTCGAACTAACTGGGTACGCAGGCGCTGTGGCTGTTTTAATTTCCCTCCGTCCCAAAGTCACCTGAAAAAGGCACAGAAGGAACACAGTCTGCTCTCCACAAAAAGGGGGTTGTCTCCCCAAAACACGGTAAACCCACAACTCTGTCTTTCTCCCTGCCCATGCCAGGCCACACTGTGGGTTGTGGCAATTGCAGTAACAGGCGGGTGGTACCATTGCCAATGTGCCCTGAGCCCCAGGGAAGGATACCTGTTTATCAGAGTACTGAATGTGATTCCCACCTTCCAACTTGCAGAACATAGGAAGTACACCGCTGGCACGATCCAGAGGGAAGGGCTCATGGGGGGTTGGACTAGATGTCTCTTAGGATCCCCTCCAACCTTACAATTCTACCATTCCAAGCCCCATTGAGTAGCTGAGAAGTGTGCGGGAGGACAGTAATAGATAGTCCTCTAAATATTGGATGCACGGAGTGGTTTGGTCACATCGAGTGGTGCTTTTTCTTTGGATGGTTTTTTTGGTTCAGTCTTCATTGAAAATGGGCTAACGAATCAGTGTTTCATTTTCTGGTTAGATCTACATATGCACACAATCTTCATTTACTGAATAGTACAGATATGCAGAGATCAGGAAAAATACGTTGTATCTAATTAAATGCAAGCTATTTTTATAAAACAAAAGATAATGGGGGTATATGATTAGAAGCAAAAAGAGCCATGATCTGGATCTACGTTTTTAGAATGTGAATTCATGCAAAACTTGTGCATTACGATCAATAAACTTACACAAAAACTGTTGCATAAACACAAATGCGTTGTCTTCATTGAGTTATGGTGTACATTACATTATGTTTCTATTCCAAATGGACTGTGAATCACTGCAGTTCTTGGTGTTACAGTCGTCTGCATCCCAATATTTTTTGGACCTAGCCATCCGCTTAGGTGAGGAACGTGAAAGCCTGACTTCTTGACGCCCCTTTTCTGTCTGCAGAACCCCCTTCCAACCTTCCTACTGAACCTCTGCCTTGTGAAGCAGGAAAACTTGCTTGTTGCACTTAAAACTACATTCAGACACCAGTGAAAGCTGAAAGGGAGAGAAGCAAAGCTGTTGTACCCTGGATGGGGAAAGAGGCTGCAAATAAATCCCCCCCCCCCTGTAAATGTTTGTTGCCACCACCTTTCAAGGCAGCAGAGGCAGGAGTTACATGTTACCAGTGCTTAATACCACTAGGAGAACCTAGTATTCTGGATCTGTTATTGTAAGGGCAACATCGGATATATATAACACCAAATCAGTCTGAAAATCGGTGTACTGTGCATATTGTATATTGTTAAAAGAGAATTATATGAAAATGATGTACCAATGGTCGTCTTCTGCAGCGATCATTCGTAGCCGAGTAAGATTGCCTTCCATAAACACGATTTTAACAATGAGTCCGTAAGTGACTGTGGAGACCAATTCTGGATCCACACATCCTTCCACAGTGGGGACATTGCGTGCCTTCCTTTTAGCACGTTTCTCCCTTGCGTCCTGAGTTCGAGTGTCTTCAAAGTCCATGACACCTTTGGTGAAGGCTGTTCTCCAACTGGAGCACTCACAGGCCAGTGTTTTTTTCAGTTGTCGGTGTTTATACTACATTTTTTTTAGATTTGCCTTTTTTGGATGTTGAGTGATAGGCCAAGCTTTTCATAAGCTTCTGCAAAGATATTTAGGATGGTTTGGAGGTCATCCTCTTAGTGTGCGCACACTACGTTGTCATCAGCATACTGAAGCTCTATGATGGAAGTTATGGTAACCTTATTCTTTGCTTCCAGCCTGCTCAGATTGAAGAGCTTTCCATCTGTTTAATATATGATTTCTACTCCAGTGGGGAGTTTCCCTTCAACAAAGTATATAAAAGACCAGCAGCTTTCTTACTGGGCATTTTAGGTCAAGATTGCCAAAAGACAAGAAGAAAGTATTTATGTATGCTATAACAGCAGTTAGAATTTTACTAGCTCAAAGGTGGAAACAGGGGCGCCGACTTATAAAAAATATTGGGGGGGCCCATACCGGGGTCCTGCCGCTGGTTCGCTCGGGTAGCCGGGAGAACGCAGTTCGAGGTGGCGGTGTTGGGGAGAGACCCTCGCTCAGGGCGCCACTAGACTTGGCAGCTGGCGGCCTATCTGGGGGGTTTTGGAGCGTATTTCGGCGGAGCGATTGGGGAGGAGGGGGCTTGTTGCCGGATTCTTCAGCTGAGCCGGAGATCCGCTGCTGGGGGTCCCTGGGCCGAGTTGTGAGCACGGCCTGCTGAAGGGAGATCCAGCCGATTGCGCGACGGGGACGGCCGGGGCTCTCCGGCTAGGGCGCGCGGCTGGCTGGCTGGTGAGGGAGCAGGTGGGGAGGAGGCGGGGGTCCTCACTCTCTTAGGAAACGCACCCGTGCGCCCGATTGCCACGAAGTCCGAAGGGTGCGTGTGTGGAATTAAAAAGCAAAAACGAGATACGGGCAGGGCAGGCAAAGAGTTTTCTGCAAGAGGATGGAGGGCAGGTTGAAGAGAAAATCACTCAGGATGAGACAGTCAAATCAGCCATGATAAAATGGGCTCAGGATATTGGGTATAACATCATGTTTGAGGACTGGGAAAGGTTATGGACCACCGGAATGAAATTCACGGCATGTAATGCCTTGAAGGAAAATATTATGAAAATGATTTATAGGTGGTACATGACCCCAGTCAAGCTTGCAAAAATATATCACCTGTCTGATAATAAATGTTGGAAATGTAAGGAGGCTGAAGGGACATTCTTTCACCTCTGGTGGACTTGTCCAAAAGTGAAGACCTTCTGGGAAATGATCTATAATGAGTTAAAAAAGGTATTTAAGTATACCTTTCCCAAGAAACCAGAGGCCTTCCTCTTGGGCATTGTTGGCCAGAAAGTGTTAAAGAAGGATAGAACTTTCTTTATGTATGCAACTACAGCAGCAAGAATACTTATCGCAAAATATTGGAAGACACAAGATTTGCCCACACTGGAAGAGTGGCAGACGCAATTGATGGACTACATGGAACTGGCTGAAATGACTGGCAGAATCCGAGATTTGGGAGAAGAAACAACGGAAGAGGACTGGAAAAAATTTAAGGACTATTTACAAAAACAATATAAGTTGTATGAATGTTAAAAATTTACACGATTCGGAAACTATAGCTTCAGCAATTAGATTTGAGAAACAGGAAATTATATTTTAAGTAAGAAAAGGTCAAAATCTAAGGTAATACTATGTTTAATTTAAGATATAAGTAACTGATGAAAAGTATGTTAAATTTAGAGGTATAGTATTTGAAAAGTACAAAATAAGGTACGAATCAAGGTAATAATTTGCTGATATCTTTATTATAAAGAATGCAGGGTAAGGGAGATGCGAGGAAGTCCAGTTAGTTATATAAAAAATGTGTTGAATGGTTGGTTTTCTTTTCTTCTTTTTCTTTTTTTCTTTTTCTTGTTCTTTTACTTTTTTCTTCAGTGTATGTTTCTAACTTTGTATTTGAAAACTTAATAAAATATTTATAAAAAAAAAAGAAGAGAAAATCCTTTCGCTTTTCTGGGGCGCAGGGAAGTCTCAGAGCCGGAGGTTGGGGAAGGGACCCCCTTTGCTCTGCCCTCTTCTCCCATCTTAGATTCGCATGGGGGTCCCCGCCCGAGCTTGCCTGGCCACCAGGCCACACAAGGGCCGCGCTCTACGCGGCGCGCCTTGCTAGCCGCGCAGCTGTCCTCCGCGGCTGTGGAGCGGCCCTGCGCCGGTGCCCAGCCCCTCTGGGCGCCCGCTGCGCTGCCAATGACAAGCGGGCGACGTTGCGGGCGGGGAAGGCGTCGCTTTCTTTCCTGATCCTTCATCCTCCCAGTCTTCCAGCCCTTTTTTGGGTTGGAAGCTCGTCTCGTTCGCCCTTCTCCTTTCTTCACCCTGCGCGCAATTTTCCTCCCTCGTCTCCCTCCCCATTTCTCCTTCCTTCCTTCCTTCCTGACTGACTGACGGGCTCGGGCTCGGGCTTCGGGTCGGGCTCGGGCAGCCACAGCGTCGGCGGTGTTGGCGATCGGCGGCGCAGGGGGATGGCCCTCCCGGGGGAGCCGGCGCTGCTCAATGGGGTTGCCAAGGAGACAGGCCGGCCGCCCCCCTCCCCCGGCCCGGCGCCCCCCGCCGCACCGGTGCCCGTTATTGAGCTGGTGCGCGCCGGGCGCCCTATAAAAGCCGCGGACGCGCCCACCGCCGCCCGAGATTATTGGGGGGGCTGAGCCCCCCCAAACGAATTTTTGAGGGGGCTCGGGCCCCCTCAGGCCCCATGGAGTCGGCGCCTATGGGTGGAAAAGCAATGAAATGCCAACAAAAGAACAATGGGAAGAAAAATGGATGGAATATGCTGAAATGGCAAAGTTGACTGAAAGACTTAAAGATAAGGACAATAAAGACTTTTAAAAAGACTGGGAACCTTTTATGATGTACCTACAGAAGCAATGTAAGGAAATGGACTCACTTGCAGGTTTGATTAAACACTTACAATCAACAAACAGGACATAATAATGATATATAACTTTAACTTTACTATATTAGTGAATAAGATAATAAGCAGGAGAAGTGAATTCGTTATAAAACAGAAAGGATAGTTGGGGGAAGTCGTGGGGTGGGGGTGTAATTGGGAATTTATTTTGTGACTATCTCACCAGCAGTGATTATGTTAAAATTTGTTGTAAAACTTAATAAAAAAAAATTAAAAAATTAAAATCAACATACTGTAGAGTTGGAAGGCAACCAGAAGGTCATTTTTGTCCAACCCCTTGTAATGCAGGAATCTCAACTAAAGCATCCATGAGAGGAGATACGATATCCATCTTGGAATATCTTAAGGGCTGTCACATGGAAGAGGGAGCAAACTTGTCTTCTCCTGCTTTAGAGGGTAGGACTTGAGCCAATGACTTCAAGTTACAAGAAAGGAGATTCCACCTAAAAAAACTTTCTGAAAGTGCTGTTTGACATTGGAACAGTCTCCCTTGGGAGGTTGTGGACACTCCTTCCTTGGAGGTATTTAAGTAGAGGTTGGAATGCTATCTGTCCGTCTGCTTAAAAGCCTCCAAGGAAGGCGAGTCCACCACCACCTGAGGGACAACGTTCCACTGTCAAACAGTTCTTGCCGTCAGAAATTTCTTCCCGATTAGTGGGAATCCTCTTTCATGTAACTGGAAGCTACTGGTTCAGGTCCTACCCTCTGGAGCAAGAGAAAACAGACTTGCTCCGTCTTCCATGACAGCCATTCAGATATCTGAACATAGCTGTCTTATCTCCTCTCAGTCTTCTCCAGGCTAAACATCCTCAACTCCTTCAACCGTTCTTCATAAGGCTTCGCTTCCAGACCCCTGGTCATCTTGATCGCCCTCCTATGCCCACGTTTCAGCTTGTCAATATCATCCTTAAATTGTGGTACTCAGAAGTGGACTGCAGGCGTGGTCTGGCCAAGGAAGAATAGAGTGGTACTCTTCATTCCCTATATTTCTATATTAACTGTTGATGCAGCCTAGACTAGCATCAGCTTTTTTTTTTTTTTGCAGCTGCATCACAGTTTTTGGGTTGTTGCCTTTTCATTAAATATTTTATTGGGATGCTTAAGCAACACTTTTTCCTGACCCCATCTTCAGGTGGGACTGGGAATGAGTCTCTAGGTCCATGCTGCACTTTTTTCTTCCACAGACACAAATGGAAACACGTGCAAGCAGGAAATCCCACCAGTATTTTTGAACGTGGGATCTCTATGAATGTTGAAACTGAAAAGCTGCCCGCTTACTTGGGAGTAAGATCCACTGACTCTAGTGGAACTAACAGCACAATCCTAACCATATATATTTGGAAGGAAGACTATAGGAGCCAGTGTGGTGTAGTGGTTAAGAGCGGTAGACTCCTAATCTGGGGAACCGGGTTCGCGTCTCCGCTCCTCCACATGCAGCTGCTGGGTGACCTTGGGCCAGTCACACTTCCTTGAAGTCTCTCAGCCCCACTCACCTCACAGAGTGTTTGTTGTGGGGGAGGAAGGGAAAGGAGAATGTTAGCCGCTTTGAGACTCCTTAAAGGGAGTGAAAGGCGGGATATCAAATCCAAACTCTTCTTCTCTTCTATAATGAATTCATCAGGACTTAGGAGTTAGGAATGCTGCCTTCATTCCTAGGGCTATACTCCATGTGCTCTATGTATGAGAAAGAGATGTACCAAATGGTCAGGTCAGGTCTACACATATTTATTTGGAACTGGAACCTATAAAAATAATTTGCTACACATCATAAAATAAATTAGGCTTATCTAGAAATTGATACAATCATTTTTGCATATGTGCCAATTTCTCATCCATGGTGTTTGCTTTAATGCCAGGGACGTTTTAGGAACCAAACTGTAGTTAAACGGTGGAAGTGGCAGAGGGTCCTACCATTTTTTAGCCAGAAGAGTTTATGGGGAATAAACGAGGGGCCACAGCACTTCTCACAGGCATGGGGGGGACCCCTAAAAGGCTCTGGTTGCAGGTAATTGGGAAGCACAGGGTCTGAGAGCCTTGGGAGCTGCTGCCAGTTACAGTCCTGGGCTAACAGACCAAGGGCCTGACTCAGTATAAGAGAGATTCATATACAGATATGCAGATTACACCCAACTTCCCATATCAGTTTTGGGGTTCAGGATGACCTACTTTAAGACAAGGATCCTGACACCTTTGTACTTATGCAATGGATTTTTTTTGCTTCACATGGAGCAATAAAGAGTTGGATGAGGCCCCTGGGGTGCAGTGGTTGGAGTGGGGGGGGGGGGGATAGCGACCTCCAAGTGGAGCTTACTTCTGAATAGACACATATAAAATCACACTATTAATAACCCAGGAAGGTCACAGTGAGGCAGTCTATGTGCTACACTTGATGACTCCCAGCTGAATGTGGGAAAAGCCTCCAGTGGATTATGCACAGGACTGCATGCTTCAGGACCTTTCGTTCAGCTCTCCTCAATCTGGTGTCATACAGATGTTTTGGAATGCAACTGGCTGGAGCCGATAGGAGTTGCAGTCCAAAACATCTGGAGGGCACTAGGTTGCAGAAGGGTGCTTTATCTGATTAAGCAATGAGACCCAGATTTAATCAAGGGGGGAGGGATTAATTGGTAGATTTTAGAATTAAGAGCATACTTGTTAACAATGCACAAACCTCAAGGCTCCTTCATGCTGGGGTGTCACAATAATAAGGAATTGGGGTGGGACAATTACAGATGACCTTTCCTTATAACAACGATATCTTTCATTTGCCAAACTCTCAGTTATCTCACACTTCCTTCAATATCTCAAAAAGTCACCTATATTGACCTTTTGTAACAGGCAAATTTATTTACATTTAATTCATTCATGAATGCATTAATTTGCTTAAAGGCAGATCAGTCAAAATACTTTAGTCAGCCGGTAGCTCTGATTGTGTTGGAGGTGATGTGAGATAGTAGAATCATTCTGTTGGCGGGGTTTGATCACCTGAAGCCACAGCTACCAAGTGATGAATCTATTATCTTTAAACAGGACTGGAGTCTCGGCCTTATCTTTATGGCATAGAGGCAAGCAAATGAGGAACTGATATATCACTATTCGGTGGTGGCTGGTGCCCACTGGCACTGGTGGGGCAGAAGGCAGGGAGACCAACAGCAGGTGCAGCCAAGGCCAACTAATTCTAGTTTTGTCCCCATCCTCTTCCCTGCCGAGTTCTGTAAGGGCAACACTGAGTCGGAGGAGGAAGCTAACAGCCAGGGCCACCCCCTGCACTGGATAAATAGGTGGTGGTTGGATCAGCCCCACGGGTGCTATTAAATCATTAAATATCATTCAAGCAGATGAAGCACAAAATAAACAGGTTTCCCCATTTTTATTCTGCCATCTGTTTTCCTGGGAGCTTTACTTTTGGTCTTGTAGCCATAGCTCTCCAAAATGCCATAGTCCTCTCCCACAGCAGGGTCAACTAACTCTCAGACGTCTCCAATCTCTTAAGGCCCTCCTCCTATCCACCAGGCATTGCAGGTTCCTCATATGGTTCATCACTGAGGTAGGTTGGCTGTGAACCTTCACTGATCTGCCTATCACTCAGGTCATAATGGCTCAGCTCAGGCGAATAGCTATCTCGCCTCTGGGCTGCTTGACTATCTGTTCCAGGCTTTTGAAAGGAAGACTCGTCTGTCTGCTGAGTATGAGATACCACCAGCCTGCCAGTTCTAATATTGATCCAGCTTCCTTCTGGCACAGAAACAATACTGTAAGTCACCTTTGATTCATGCTCCAGATCAACATATGTATCTACGCTCAGCAGCGTAGTTGCGCTCTGGTGGTTGCTTATCACTTTCTCATAAGGATCCTTCAGTTCTTCCCAAGGTTGTACAATGCTGGAGCTTGATGAACAACTTTCAGATTGTACACTGCTACAGCAGGAGTTTTCGCCAGATTTTCCTATAGATTGCATCACATCAGATTTCATTGGTTTTGTACTTCCAACTGTATCTCTGCCATCTTCCACAGCTACTCCATTAACACCACAAAATGAACTTTTGTTTGTCTGCTGACCATGACTGAACAGGAACTTACCAGTTTTTCTGTTCAGCCAGATTCCATCTTCTAGAGAAATTATGCTATATGTCTGCTGAGCTGCATCTTCACCTTCTGTGTATGACGATAAGCTCCCAAGTGTTCCTTTGCTTGCAGACTCATCAGGCTGCTGGGTTGGATTTCCTAACGTATTCCATATGGTGTTACTAAAATGAAATTCATCACCCAAAACCTGCTGGGTTTTGTATTCCTGCTCCATTTTCAGCTCTTTGCCCTGCAGGCTTCCCTGTCTAGACTGTGGCACCCCTGCCAGCTGGCTGCCACGTCGGGAACCTTGCACCTCCATCTGCTGGCTGCCCCGCCGGGATTCTTGCACCTCTGCCTGCTGGCTGCCCCGTCGGGATTCCTGCACCTCCGCCTGCTGGCTGCCCCGTCGGGATTCTTGCACAACTGCCTGCTGGCTGCCCCGCCGGGATTCTTGCACCTCCGCCTGCTGGCTGCCCCGTCGGGATTCTTGCACCTCCACCTGCTGGCTGCCCCGTCGGGATTCCTGCACCTCCGTCTGCACCTCTGCCTGCCGGCTGCCCCGTCTAGATTCTTGCACCGGTGCCTGCTGGCTACCCCGTCGGGATTCTTGCACCACTGCCTGCTGGCTGCCCCACCGGGATTCCTGCACCTCCGTCTGCACCTCAGCCTGCCGGCTGCCCCGTCTAGATTCTTGCACCGGTGCCTGCTGGCTGCCCCGCCGGGATTCTTGCACCGGTGCCTGCTGGCTGCCCCGTCGGGATTCTTGCACCACTGCCTGCTGGCTGCCCCGCCGGGATTCCTGCACTTCCGTCTGCACCTCAGCCTGCTGGCTGCCCCGTCTAGATTCTTGCACCGGTGCCTGCTGGCTGCCCCGCCGGGACTCTTGCACCACCATCTGCTGGCTGCCCCGCCGGGACTCTTGCACCTCAGCCTGCTGGCTGCCCCGTCGGGACTCCTGAACCACCGCCTGCTGGCTGCCCCATTGGGACTCCTGAACCACTGCCTGCTGGCTGCCCCGTCTAGATTCTTGCACCGCTGCCTGCTGACTGCCCCGCCGGGACTCTTGCACCACCACCTGCTGGCTGCCCCATTGGGACTCCTGAACCACTGCCTGCTGGCTGCCCCGCCTAGATTCTTGCACCTCAGCCTGCTGGCTGCCCCGCCGGAATTCCTGCACCTCCAGTTGTTGACTGCCCTGCCGAGACTCTTGCACCACTGCCTGCTGGCTGCCCCACCAGGACTCCTGCTTCTCCGTCTGCACCTCCGCCTGCTGGCTGCCCCGTCGGGACTCTTGTACGACTTCCTTTTGACTGCCTCGTCGGGATTCTTTCACCTCCACCTGCTGGCTGCCCCGTCGGGACTCCTGCACCACCGCCTGCTGGCTGCCCCACCGGGATTCCTGCACCTCCGCCTGCACCTCCGCCTGCTGGCTGCCCCGTCTGGATTCTTGCACCACTGCCTGCTGGCTGCCTCGCCGGGACTCTTGCACCACTGCCTGCTGGCTGCCCCGTCGGGATTCTTGCACCTCTGCCTGCTGGCTGCCTCGCCGGGCCTCTTGCACCACTGCCTGCTGGCTGCCCCGTCGGGATTCTTGCACCTCTGCCTGCTGGCTGCCCCGCCGGGACTCTTGCACCACTGCCTGCTGGCTGCCCCACCGGGACTCTTGCACCTCTGTCTGCACCTCTGCCTGCTGGCTGCCCCGCCGGGATTCCTGCACCTCCGCCTTCTGGCTGCCCCGCCGGGACTCTTGCACCACTGCCTGCTGGCTGCCCCGCCTGGATTCCTGCACCTCCGCCTGCTGGCTGCCCCGCCGGGACTCTACCATATCTGGCTCTGGAACCCCCCTCTTTTGGCTGTCCCATTGGAACTGTGGCATATCCTCCTGTATGCACTCTCCCTGGGATGGTGGCATCTCATTCTGTTGGCTCCTCACTGCAAGTTTGTTTTCAAGCTGCAACAGTTCTTCTGCTTCTTCAGGAGACATTAGGGTTTGGGCTGCAATTAGCTCTGCTGTTGCCCCCTTATTCTCAGTCGGAAATTCTTTCTTACAGGTGAGCTCCTGCTCTACTTCATCTTTTCCATCACTCTCAGATCCAGGCTTACTTGGTTCAGGTGCAGCACTCCTATCCATACTTCCTTTAGATGCACGCCTTAGTTTTTTTGCTATATAATCCTGAAGCCAGCTTCCCTCAGTTTGTTGACTGCTACAAGACATTAATGTGCCAGTTTTTCTGTTAATCCAAGTATTTATCTCAAGGGAAATAATACTATATGTTTGTTGAGCCTTTGCAGAAAAAGAAGTTTTCCGTTTTGTTTGACTTGTCTCACTTGCAGCAGCACTTGGCACTTCAGACTCTTTTTCAGCACCCAACTTGGCTCCGGTCCCAAGTGATTTGTCACTTTGGGATTCTGGCACAACGGGCTGCTCACTTCCCCTCCGGGACACTGCTGCAGTAGGTGGCTGGCTGTCTTTCTGGGGCTCAGGCAGGATGCGGAGTTCACTTTGCTTCCGGGACTCAGGCACAAAGGGCTGCTCACTTCCCCTCCGGGACACTGCTGCAGTAGGTGGTTGGCTGTCTTTCTGAGACTCAGGCAGGGTGTGGAGTTCACTTTGCTTCCGGGACTCAGGCACAAAGGGCTGCTCACTTCCCCTCCGGGATACTGCTGCAGTAGGTGGCTGGCTGTCTTTCTGGGGCTCAGGCAGGGTACGGAGTTCACTGGGTTTCCGGGACTCAGGCACAAAGGGCTGCTCACTTCCCCTCCAGGACACTGCTGCAGTAGGTGGTTGGCTGTCTTTCTGGGGCTCAGGCAGGGTACGGACTTCACTGGGTTTCCGGGACTCAGGCACAAAGGGCTGCTCACTTCCTCTCCGGGACACTGCTGCAGTAGGTGGTTGGCTGTCTTTCTGGGGCTCAGGCAGGGTCCGGAGTTCACTGGGTTTCCGGGACTCAGGCACAAAGGGCTGCTCACTTCCCCTCCAGGACACTGCTGCAGTAGGTGGTTGGCTGTCTTTCTGGGGCTCAGGCAGGGTACGGAGTTCACTGGGTTTCCGGGATTCAGGCACACCAGGCTGATCACTTCCCCTCCGGGACACTGCTGCAGTAGGTGGTTGGCTGTCTTTCTGGGGCTCAGGCAGGGTCCGGAGTTCACTGGGTTTCCGGGATTCAGGCACACCAGGCTGATCACTTCCCCTCCGGGACACTGCTGCAGTAGGTGGTTGGCTGTCTTTCTGGGGCTCAGGCAGGGTACGGAGTTCACTGGGTTTCCGGGACTCAGGCACAAAGGGCTGCTCACTTCCCCTCCAGGACACTGCTGCAGTAGGTGGTTGGCTGTCTTTCTGGGGCTCAGGCAGGGTACGGAGTTCACTGGGTTTCCGGGATTCAGGCACACCGGGCTGATCACTTCCCCTCCGGGACACTGCTGCAGTAGGTGGTTGGCTGTCTTTCTGGGGCTCAGGCAGGGTACGGAATTCACTGGGTTTCCGGGATTCAGGCACACCGGGCTGCTCACTTCCCCTCCGGGACACTGCTGCAGTAGGTGGTTGGCTGTCTTTCTGGGGCTCAGGCAGGGTACGGAATTCACTGGGTTTCCGGGATTCAGGCACACCAGGCTGATCACTTCCCCTCCGGGACACTGCTGCAGTAGGTGGTTGGCTGTCTTTCTGGGGCTCAGGCAGGGTACGGAATTCACTGGGTTTCCGGGATTCAGGCACACCAGGCTGATCACTTCCCCTCCGGGACACTGCTGCAGTAGGTGGTTGGCTGTCTTTCTGAGACTCAGGCAGGGTGCGGAGTTCACTGGGTTTCCGGGATTCAGGCACACCAGGCTGATCACTTCCCCTCCGGGACACTGCTGCAGTAGGTGGTTGGCTGTCTTTCTGAGACTCAGGCAGGGTGCGGAGTTCACTGGGTTTCCGGGATTCAGGCACACCAGGCTGATCACTTCCTCTCCGGGACACTGCTGCAGTAGGTGGCTGACTGTCTTTCTGAGACTCAGGCAGGATGCGGAGTTCACTTTGCTTCCGGGACTCAGGCACAACAGGCTGCTCACTTCCCCTCCGGGACACTGCTGCAGTAGGTGGTTGGCTGTCTTTCTGAGACTCAGGCAGGGTCTGGAGTTCACTTTGCTTCCGGGATTCAGGCACAACGGACTGCTTACTTCCTCTCCGGGACACTGCTGCAGTAGGTGGTTGGCTGTCTTTCTGGGACTCAGGCAGGGTGCGGAGTTCGCTTTGCTTCCGGGATTCAGGCACAAAGGGCTGCTCACTTCCCCTCCGGGATACTGCTGCAGTAGGTGGCTGGCTGTCTTTCTGGGACTCAGGCAGGGTACGGAGTTCACTGGGTTTCTGGGACTCAGGCACAAAGGGCTGCTCACTTCCTCTCCGGGACACTGGTGCAGTAGGTGGTTGGCTGTGTTTCTCAGGCTCAGGCATAACAGGCTCTTCACTGCCCATCCAGGACTTGGGCACAGCAGGCTGGTCACTATCCAGCTTGGATTCCAGCACAAGGGACTGTTGGCTACCCCTCTGTGAGTCAAGCATGAAGAGCTGTTTACTGCTCTGCAGCAACTCAGGCACAACGGACAGATCACCTGCCTTCTCAGATCCAATGAACTTGGGCTGTTCACTGTCCTTTGGGATTTCTAGAGCAGCAGCGTCCCTCCAATTCTCAGGTATGCTGGGCTGTCCAGTGCTCCTCAAGTACTCTGGCATTTCACTGCCTCTTCGAGATTTGAGTCCCATTAACACTTCACTGTCTTTCTGAGGCACAGCAGACTGTTTTCTGACCAGCCAGGGGTCATCCTCCATAGGCTTCTCAATATCCTTCCAGACAGGTGCTTGTACTTCTTTTTCAGACTTGGGGCAGGTTGATTTTTGAACCCCAGTTTCCCAACTTGCCATCATTTCTTGATCACCAAGCTTCTTTTCTCTCTCTCTATTAGCCTGGAGCCAACTGCAATCAGTCTGCTGACTGAGGTTTCTTATTAATTTGCCAGATCTTCTGTTTAGCCAGGTAGAGTCCTCAATTGAAATGATACTATATGTTTGCTGAGCAAATGAGGCCTTTTGCTTCAGTGGTGCTGTCTTACTATCCAAAGAAGTGGGCCCCTCGGTCTCAGTTTCACGATCCACCTTGCATTCTGTCTCTTGGGGCTTTTGGTTGTCATGCTGGGAGTCCTGCTCAATATCCTGTTGATTAGGTTGGGGGCATACTTCCAGTTCAAGTGGGGGACTGCTCTGAAAATTCTCTTCCTCAGCCTCCAGAGGAGTTTCCCCAAGATCTTCCACTGCAGCGAGGATATTGCTATAACGGAACTCTTGAATTTCAGCCTGCCTGCTATTGCGGAGGGAATCTTGCAATTCCAGAGGGAGGCTACACCGGCGGAATTCTTGTACCTCATGTTGTAAATGAGCTGGAAGACTGCCACGGTGGAGTTCTTGAACATCAAATTGCTTGGTGCCATTGGAGGAAAGTTTGTGTGGGAGGCTGCCATGGTAAATCCCAGGTGCTTCAGAGGGCTGGTTGCCCGAAGAGGGATCTTGTAACTGAACTGGAAAACTCTCCTGATCAATTTTTTGCAAGTCAGACTGGCGGCTGCCATGGCGGGAACCTTGCAATTCACTTGTTGCACTAATTGCTGAACTGCCATGGCTATCTGTCTGTAGACTCTTTTCAAACAGTTCTCTTTTCAGAGATTCTGCGCTATCTGTCTGCTGTGCCTGGTCAGTTATATTTCTGTGCATTTTTTTCAGTCTCTTTATTCTTTTATCTTCTGGCATTTGGTAGGACCCCTGTCTTTTTGGCAGCTGGTTGCCGGTCTTGGACTCCTGCTCTTTTGGCTGTTGAGTAATGTAATAAGATTCTTCTGCTAAAGCCTGTTGACTAGTTTGCCTTGATTCCTTTCCCTCTGGCTGCTGAATACTGCGGCGAGACTCATTTGCTATAGGTAGTTGACTAGCCCGCCTTGATTCTTGCCCCTCTGGTTGTTGAATACTGTGGTGAGAATCTTGCGCTATCAGCTGTTGACTAGCTTGCCTTGATTCTTGCCCCTCTGGTTGTTGAATACTGTGGTGAGAGTCTTGAGCTACAGGTGGTTCTACTTTTGTATTTGCGTAAGCAGCCCTGCTTATTGCAGCCTCATGAAAAGGACGCAGAATTTCTTCAAGTGTTTCTGGGCCCCAAACAAAACTAGTTTGCTGACTGCCAGATATCATTTTGATGCCTGTTTTTTCGCTGATCCAACACCGTTCATCCATTAATTCAGTTTTGTCTAAGGCCTTACCTTGGGAAGATTTTCTGCTCTGCGGATTCTGGCCATGAATGGACTGCTGACTGCTACGCCGAGATTCCAGTTTCTCATATCTGGAGTCTTGCACAACAGGTTGCTCTGTCTCTTCAAGTAAACTAATAGCCTGTTCCTGGCCTAGGATATGAGGGCTGCTGCTGCGGGATTGTTTCCTAAAAGATGTTTCACCCTCTGGTTGGCACATCTCATTGCAATTCTGTTCCTCAGCACCTAGCATGTCTTCATTTCCAAGGATTACTTGGTCAAATGCAGGTTCAGAGTCATCCATTCTTCCTTTCACTTACAAACTGCTACAGTAGACACTTGAGGTCCACAGGTGCAGATCTGGCAAGCAAAGTATCGACCTCTTGCCAATCTCCACCTTTAGTTTAAAAAGCTATAAAAGAAACATGAGAGCTACCTTGTCTGATCCCACTTCACGGGGGTTGTTTTATTCTTTTCATCAGGGCTGCGACTTGTATGTAGATGGCGTCATTGTCTGGATGGGTGGCAGACTTTTTTTGTTTCTTGTTTTCTATTTACAGCCGGCTGGAATCATGGCCCTTATGACAAAACAACAGCCCTGGATTAGGTGGTCACCAACTCTCCCCCTGTAGTGGTCTTCATGTTCTCACTCCAACTGCCTTTGTTCTAGAAGCTTCAGTAGCAGGTCTATGACATCATTGCCTTTTCTGCTCCAGCCATTCATACGATAAGAAGGCATTAGTCCAGGGCTCTAGAACTGGGCACAGACTTCTTTGTGGTTGCCATTCAGGCACAGAAACTAAGCCTTTGGCTGTTCTAATAGGCTGGACTACAATTTGCTTTCTATGGAAACTAACTTTAGGAGGAGGTAACTAATAACTATTTCCATTAATGGAACTCTTAAAGTGTGGTGTTAAGGTTGCTCAGCTGGTTTAGGGATTGGAGGGTTGGTCACCCTGTTGATGGACCACGTTGCTGAATAGTGGTCAGTCAAAGAAAAGCTGGTTTTTTTGTCCCTAGGCCACAGCGTGACTGATATGAGGCCTGAAGGTCAGATGGGTTCAAGCAGGGCTTGCCTGGGATCAGCATTCAATATACAGTACTGTACACATCTAACAACAACAGTGGTCTCTCTTTGCCATGTGTATGTGTTTCAATTTCAATGTCAGAAAGTTTGTTGCTTAATACTATGCCTAAAGAAGTAGGCATAGTATTAAGCAATAAATGGCCGTGTATTTTATAAGGACACACAAACAAACAACAACAAAAAGACATTGCCCCAAACGAACTGAAGAGATGAGAAGCACCAGAAAAAATTACCAATGCAATTAACCGTTTGGCAGGGACCCAAAATGGGGACCATCACAATTTATAATGCACAAGGACCTGAAAAAAGAAAACACTGTGATAATAAGTCACATAACAATACCTGGTTAACCACCGCCAAATAACAAATAAATTTGTTTTTATTTTATTTATTAAATTTGTATACCACCCTTCATCCATAGATCTGAAACTCCAGAAAAATAAATTCTGGAATCATAGCTCTCTGGAGTTTTTTTTTTTTAATAAGTTGCTATGGAGCATGTGCCAGGACCTCTTGGCACACCTCACTGACAGGGATGTGCCTTGGTGTAGGACTGTAGGTGGCCTGCAAGGCTTTGTTGGAAGCTTAAGCTTTGGGAGTCCTACACTGCAAAGGCTGTGTTGACATTTCCTCATGCCAGAGAATTCTGTTAGATGTGTTAGCATACCTGCATTGTAATTTATTCATCTATCTATATGCATGGGAAAGTTATTCCTCATTTTTTAATCAGTCATGACAAAGCTTTTCCTGCAGCTAATCCCCACACAATTTGACATTAACTTTTGGCAATTAATCATCACATTAAGCAGTACATGCAACAGTATATTCAAAAATAAAAGCAATATCTTCAGTAATATTGTACTTTTTAGAATGGATACTTTTCCTATCCAGGAAATCTTCAAAAATACCCATCATGTACAT
Source organism: Podarcis liolepis (assembly GCF_965112155.1). Lineage (NCBI taxonomy): Eukaryota > Metazoa > Chordata > Lepidosauria > Squamata > Lacertidae > Podarcis > Podarcis liolepis. Next base: position 3,512,116 of record NC_139554.1, on the reverse strand, counting down.
TTACCTCCTGTACACGCTTGTCACAGTTGAATACAGTTATGTTAAAAGCCTGGGTAAATAAGTATGTTTTAAACAGTTGGTGAAAGCTCACCACATTGGGTGCCTGCTATACCTCATTCAACACACAGGGGCCCACTGCAGAGAAGGCCCTTCTCCAAACCTTGGTAGGCTTTGCCAGACCTCTGTAGGCTGAGGGCAACCTCCAAAGATTTTAGTGAACAGGCAGGTCTATATGGAATAAGTCTTTATTTTAACATTATTTTAGATAAGCTGGCCCTAAATTGATTGGGCTTTTCCAAATTAATAACAACATCTGAAACTTGGCTCAGTAGCACAGTTAACTTGTGAGGGAGGCAGGTTGCAGGGCAAAATACGTCCCATCATCTTCAGACCACATTGGCCCTGAGAAAAATGAAACAATTAATCCTGATATAAGAAATGAAATAACATTACAAACTAAACCTCAGTAGGGGAAGCCCCAGATGTAAACTCTAAATTCCACTTCACCAGTTATAAATCCGATAACAGTAAGAGCTAGTGAATACTAACACCAGGAAACCCCAGGTTACATCCCTGCTTTGCCATAAATCTCGTTGGGTGAGTTTTGAGCCAAACCGTGTCCAACTTTCCCCCCAACTACCTCATTGGTTCATTGTGTGGATAAATTAGGGAAAGCCATGTACACTGTCTTGAGCTGCTTGGAGAGAAGAAAGTACCTTCTTGCAGTCACCTGTGTGTTGATCGATGTTCACATGCAACAGTAATTGCACACACCTGTATTTAGTGTCTATTCCCTGCATCATCAGCATTCTTCGTATATGTCCCTTTAAAAACTGGAACCAAGTACAGTACAGGACTAAGGAGTCCAAGACTCCCATACAAGACTCTCATCCCCTGAGTGATTTGATGATGTCTTTATATTAATATGGGAGGAAACTAGGATGTTAGACCCTTTTAACATGTTTAGTCCACTTGCAAACTGTGTGCCTCGCTTTCTACCCATCTTGCAATGAACAGATCACACAGTAAGCATAAAATGCTTTAACTACAAAATGTTCCAAAGGTCAGATTCATGCATTTAATGTAGCAGCACCAAGGAGAACACAGGCAGAATACTCTTGGGTAGAAAAAACAGAAAGATAACTTCAAACCCATGCTCGAAGCTGGGATCAAAGCTAAGACACATCCTTCCTCATAGGTTATACGGCAAGAAGAGAGAGGACGGGAAGAGAAGGCTTCAATTCCCCTTTATCAGAGGAGGAGTGACCCAGCTGAGTCTACAAATCTAACTCTGTAGTCTTAACCCCTTCCTGTACTAACTAGCACTCATACATAGTTATGTTTGACTGCAATTTCCCACAAATATTTACTAGATTCCTTACCTGAACTTCACCATTAGTTCCCTGCACGGGTTACAACAGTTAAAAAATACATTATAAAAAAGCTAAAACATATTACAATGAATAGACTAGGGTGTGTTTTAAAATACATATTTCATGTGTCAAAGATGTGCATCTTCAACATCCCATAAAAACTACATGAAAGGGCTGGACACACCTATGGAGAGGGAATTCCACCACTGGGAAAACCCAGCCAGAAGGGCAGGTTATAAATATTATTATTATTATTATTGTTGTTGTTGTTGTTGTTGTTATCCATCACAGAGAACATGCTCCCAGGCAGCTGTCCCACCCAAACTACCAAGCAGACCCCTTCTGCCAATCTTAACACCTGAGGGGGTCTGTAGGGAAGGAGGCAGTCTTTCAGATATTTGCATCCTGAGTCACTTGTGGCATTGTGAGCACTGTGAATTGGGCCAAGAAACAAACTGGCAACCAACCCAGCTGTTTATACTATGAATACTGCTCATTCCATACCCCTACTTGTCCCTGTGTTGGCAACTGCAGGATCCACAGGGCCTGTGCCTGGATTTAACCCTGGGATCGTCAACTGCTAACCTCTAGTACACACTTTTATCCAAATGTTAACAAAATACAATGCCACATTTGCATTCACCTCATGATAATTTCTACTACAACTAGCACGGGAGAACTGTAACACTGCAAATGTTATTGGGTAACTTCCAGGCAACCGGTTTATTGAATATTCATCCTAATTTGTTTCCAAAAAGTTTACGGGGAGGTTAGATGATGACAGCAAGTACAATGTGCAGTAGGTGTGAAAAAGGTAAATGCCATGCTACGGATCATTAGGAAAGGAACCAAAGATAGAACTGTCAATATAATGTCATTATACAAATCTTATGGTGTGGCCACATTTGGAATACTGTGCACAGTTCTCATTTAAAAATGACACTGTAGGATTTGGATATTCCACAAAAGAGGAAGGGTATCTTTTTATATGCGACGGCGGCAGCAAGAGTTTTGATCGCAGCAAAATGGAAGAATAATGAAATCCCCTCTATACAACATTGGATCCAAAAGCTGACAGAATATGCCGAATTAGATGGTCTATCAGAAAAAATAAAGAATAAATCAAAACAGGAATTTGTTTCAAAATGGGAGGTTTCCAAAGAATATCTGAAAAATAAATATAGTAGTTTAAATTCTGTTGCAGCATTCGAGGAACTTCAGTAATAGTTGCAAGGTAGATATAAGAAATTAGATTTATTAAGAATAAGTTTAATTATGATAAAAGTGTGTATTGGCAATAAGTAATATGAAATTGAAATATGAAATAGACGGGAGGTTGGGTCTTTAGTGTTAAGACCAATATATGTTTTATTGTTTGCTAAGAAAATTATGTCTATGGTTATTCTTGTGTGTAATTTGGTATTTGTGGTTTTTTTTTGTATCAATAAAAATCTTTTTTAAAAAAAATGACTGTAGAGTTTGAAAAGGTTCAGAAACTGGCAAGCAAAATAATAATCATAGAATCTAATAATAATAATAATAATAATAATAATAATAATAATAATAATAATAAATTTTATTTATATCCCGCCCTCCCCAGCCGAAGCCGGGCTCAGGGGGGCTAACAACAATAAAACAGTACAAAAGTACAGCATAAACAACACTCTAAAACCATTCATTATAAAATTAATTAATTCAAGCCACTGGCAACCATTGGGCCAGAGCTCCGCGAAGATTGCCGAGGGAGGGAGTCAGGCTGTGCCCTGGCCAAAGGCCTGGTGGAACAGCTCCGTCTTGCAGGCCCTGCGGAAAGATGTCAAGTCCTGCAGGGCCCTGGTCTCTTGTGACAGAGTGTTCCACCAGATCAGAGCCACAGCCGAAAAAGCCCTGGCTCTAGTTGAGGCCAGCCTAACCTCTCTGTGGCCTGGGACCTCCAAGAAGTTTTTATTTGAAGACCGTAAGTTTCTCTGTGGGGCATACCAGGAGAGGCGGTCCCATAGGTACGAGGGTCCTAGGCCATATAGGGCTTTAAAGGTTAAAACCAGCACCTTAAGTGATCAAGAGAATGGAGGGACTCCCCTATGAAGAAAGGTTGCAGTGTTTGGGACTTCTTAGCTTAGAGAAAAGGCAAGAGGTGATATGATGGAGGCGTATAAAATTATGCATGGCTTGGAGAAAGTGGAGTGAGAAGATTTTCTCCCTCTCTCAGAATTCATGGATATTCAATGAAGCCGAATATTGGAAGATTCACATTACATAAATTCGCACAGCATAGTTGAACTATGGAACTCCCACAAGAGGCAGTGATGGCCACTTACTTGGATGGCTTTAAAATAGGATTAGACACATTCACGGAAGACAAGGCTATCCAAAGCTAGTAGCCATGATGTTCATGTCCTGCCTCCACTGTCAGAGGCAGTACACCTCTTAATACCAATTGCTGGGAATCACAGGTGGGCAGAGAGCTGCTGCACTCATGTCCTCCTGCTTGAAGGTTTCCCATTGAGGCATTGGGTTGGCCACTGCGAGAACAGGATGCTGGACTAGACTGATCACTGGCCTGATTCAGAAGACTCTTCTTATGTTAGCAGTTACTGAGCATTCATTCTGATTTGTTTGCAGAAACGTTAGATGGCATTGTGTCAAGCAAGTGCCATTCCACACTTTCCAGTGCACTTTGACCTCTGCTTCCTCACTGCAAAAAGTCCTGTGGAGAACTCCCAATCAACTTTTAAGTGCGCAACCTGAACCTGCAGGTACATGACTGGCTCTCACCCCAAAATAGTTACAGTGGTGCCTCGCAAGACAAAAAACCCGCTAGACGAAAGGGTTTTCCGTTTTTCGATGCGCTTCACAAGACGAATTTTCCTATGGGCTTGCTTCGCAAAACGAAAGTCTTGCGAGTCTTGCAATTTTTTTCCGCTCCCCCCCTTTTCTAAGCCACTAAGCCGCTAATAGCCTTTTAGCCGCTAAGCCACTAAGCCTTTAATAGCTGCTAAACCGCTAATAGCGCTAATCCGCTAATAGGGTTGCTTCGCAAGACGAAAAAACCGCTAGATGAAGAGACTCGCGGAACAGATTAATTTCGTCTTGCGAGGCACCACTGTACAGTATGGAAGTGTCCTTCGAATATAAGGCCTGTTAACACTATTGGCCATGCTATCTGTCTGCTGCAAGGTGCCCCTAAAGAGCCCGATCAATATTCCATCTGTATTGGAATTTTGGAACAGCCGAAGCTGCCCCCTCCTAGGGTTTCCACCTTGTCCCATATGTCCATGTAAAATGCTACATTCCGTATTGATAGTTTTGTCCTGAATTTCAGGTCTTCTCTCTCTCTCTCTCTCTCTCTGCCAAGTTAGGGATCCTCTCCAAATGCATGAGCTTGGAGGAGTGTGTGAAAGGTTTTAAGCTCCGGGTAGCCAAGCACATCTGTACAAATTCATGTATGTCTGTGTGCGTGTGCATGTGTGACAAATTCCAGAGGGGTTATTCTGTTAGGCTGCAATAGATTGTAAAGGATTACTTTGAAGTCACTTCAGCACCAGATAGGGGGGAAAGCCCGCCCACCCACCCTGTATTTTGCCAGAACAAAGGTGACAACACTAGGTAAAGGGACCCCTGACCATTAGGTCCAGTCGTGGCCGACTCTGGGGTTGCGGAGCTCATCTTGCTTTATTGGCCGAGGGAGCCGGCGTACAGCTTCTGGGTCGTGTGGCCAGCATGACTAAGCCGCTTCTGGCAAACCAGAGCAGCGCATGGAAACGCCATTTACCTTCCCGCCGGAGCGGTACCTATTTATCTACTTGCACTTTGATGTGCTTTTGAACTGCTAGGTTGGCATTTGACGTGCTTTTGAACTGCTAGGTTGGCATTTGACATGCTTTTGAACTGCTAGGTTGGCAGGAGCGTAACACTTTGTTGTTGTTGAGTCGTTTAGTCGTGTCCGACTCTTTGTGACCCCATGGGCCAGAGCACGCCAGGCACTACTATATCCCTAAATACCCCTATATAGTTGCAGATAGGTAGCCGTGTTGGTCTGCCATAGTCAAAATAAAAAAATTCCTTCCAGTAGCACCTTAAAGACCAACTAAGTTAGTTCTTGGTATGAGCTTTCGTGTGCATGCACACTTCTTCAGATACTTGCACTTTGACGTGCTTTCAAACTGCTAGGTTGAAGAAGTGTGCATGCACACGAAAGCTCATACCAAGAACTAACTTAGTTGGTCTTTAAGGTGCTACTGGAAGGATTTTTTTTATTTTACCCCTATATAGTCCTAGCCCAGGATAGTTCCCCAACGCTTGCAGAGCAAAACGGACAAGCCTGCGGGACGACGTCACCGCTTTCACTTTCTGCACAGCGATTTGCACTCCTTTCCCCGCCCCTTTTCCCCAACGCCCAGGAGGAAGAGGCGAGCCTGCGGCCCCGCCCCTCTTCAGGCCCCGCCCCCTTTTGATTGGCACCCGCCTCTAGCTTTCCTCCCCTGCCTTTCCCCGCTTGGGCCGCTAGAGGGCGAGGCGAGGCCTAGCTCGAGAGGGAGGGGGGAAGAGAGTGAGGAGGAGAGGGGAAAAAAAATAAAATACCAGAGGCCGGCCGCTGCGCCTGCGCAGTGTGTCCGGGACAGAGGCGGCCGCGGCCCAGGCTTGGGAAAGCGGAGCGGCGGCGGCGGCGGCGCCTGCTGCGGCTTGCGGCGGGGCCGGCGGCGGCCTGGGGGAGACGCGGATGCGCCCGCGGCTGGCTGGGCTGGGCCTCGCCGGCGGGTAGCCAGGGCCGGGGAGGGGGCGAGCGCCCCTCCCCCCTCTCCTCACGAGGGGGCGGGAAGGCGGGGAGGAGGGGGCTATGCAGCCGCCTCAGCCGCCCCCCTACGAGTTCCTCAGCGAGGAGAACGGGCAGAAATGGCGGGGGCTCCTCGTGCCGGCCCTGCGCAAGGTCAGTCGCTCGCTCCGAGCCTCCCTTTTCTCCGCCGGCGGGCGCCCCGTCATGCGCGCGCACCCCTCTCTCTCTCTCTCTCTCTCTCCGTCTGTCTTGTCGGTCTCTCTTGCGCGCGCACCTGGGCGGCGGGGGGGGGGGGGCGGCGGCGGCGGGAGCCCTCTGTTACCCCGGCGACGACGTCGTCTCCTAGGCAACGGGACCCCACCGCCCAATCCGCCCGGCGCTCCCCCTCCCCCTCCCTAGCGCTCGCCCGCCTCCCAAGTTTACCTCACGGAAAGGTTCGGGGGGGGGGCGCCAGCCACCGGTCCTGTCCCTCCAGGGAACGCCCCTTTCGCCCTCTTCCTCCAATCAGGAGGGCCCTCTGCCCTCTCCTCAGACAGCATCCCCTTCGTTTCCCTCAGAGGCGCCTGGCTGCGCACCTGCGAACACACCCGCGGAGACCCCGCGCCCACCCCATAATAATCCGCTTTCCCAGCCCCTCGCTGTCTCCACAGCTAGTTTTTGCTGTGTTTATGAAAGTATACTAATGTGTCCAAAAACTATCAGGCGGGTGGCAGAACTAGAAAACAGAATACAGTGGTACCTGGGGTTACAGACGCTTCAGGTTACAGACTCCGCTAACCCAGAAATAGTTCTTCAGGTGAAGAACTTGGCTTCAGGATGAGAACAGAAATCGGGCTCCGGCAGCAGCGGGAGGCCCCATTAGCTAAAGTGGTGCTTCAGGTTAAGAACAGTTTCAGGTTAAGAACGGACCTCCAGAACGAATTAAGTACTTAGCCCGAGCTACACTGTAGCTTTGAGAACAATTTGATATATATCTATATATCTCTTCAGTGTTTTTATAACCTGGGGGTCCTCAAAGGTACTGGCACCTTCTCCCCCCACCCCACAGAACAGTGATGGCCAAACTTGGCCCTCCAGCAGTTTTGGGACTACAATTCCCATCATACTTGCACACTGGTCCTGTTAGCTAGGGATGATGGGAGTTGTAGTCCCAGAACAGCTGGAGGGCCGAGTTTGGCCATCACTGCCCTAGAAGAAAAGCATCTGTACCTGTTATCTGCCACAAACGGCACGCTAGCCTCGTGTCAGGGTAAAAAGGTAAAGGGATCCCTGACCATTAGGTCCAGTCGTGACCGACTCGGGTTGCAGCGCTCATCTCGCTTTATTGGCCGAGGGAGCCGGCGTACAGCTTCCAGGTCATGTGGCCAGCAGGACTAAGCCGCTTCTGGCGAACCAGAGCAGCGCACGGAAATGCCGTTTACCTTCCCGCTGGAGTGGTACCTATTTATCTACTTGCACTTTGACGTGCTTTCGAACTGCTAGGTTGGCAGAAGCAGGGACCGAGCAATGGGAGCTCACCCCGTCAAGGGGATTCGAACCGCCGACCTTCTGATCGGCAAGCCCTAGGCTCTGTGGTTTAACCCACAGCGCCACCCGCGTCCCCGTGTCAGGGTACCATTGGCCAATTTCGCCTCTCCTTGGGAAGGGTGGAATAGATGTTGAAATAAAATACAGTGGATGCTCAGGTTGCGAACGTGACCCATGCAGGAAGCACGTTCACAACCCGTAGCGCTGTGTCTGCGCACGCGTGGGTCGCAATTTGGTGCTTCTGCGCATGCAAAAAGCGCGATTTAGCCCCTCTGCACAAGCACATGTGCCGAAACCTGGAAGTAACCCATTCTGGTACTTCTGGGTTCAGTGCGGTGCGCAACCCGAAATCACAAAACCCAAAGCGTCTGTAACCTGAGGTATGACTGTAGATAAATCTTTGGTTGCCCCAGAAACCCTCCCTAAACACGAGCGTTTCCCTCAGCTCCACCTAAAAACAGCCGGCACCCACCAGGCGTTCTGAACTGCAGCTCCCATCAGCCCCAGCCAGTCCTGCTGTCTTGGGCTCTGATAGGGGTCTCCAGGTGTTTTGGCCAAGGCAGGTGCACCCCGCTTCTCCTTCAAGCTGAGCCCATCCAGGCGCTCCTTCCCCGTGTCCACAGCCCTGTTTTTTCCCTTAGGATCTCTCTCAACACACCTGCCACCCCAATCCCAACACAGCAATCTCCCTGCACTCTCCGTCACCCTGCACTTTTCTTCCCAAGACGCACAATTTTGTCCAGGCTTTAGTGGGTGAGGAGAAGAATTGAGCATGTTTCTGTTTATGCCTTCTTCTTTCCTTGCTTCCCTTGCAACTGAAGTCGTTTGCTTTGATGCCATTGTTTCAGATCGTGTATATATTCCTACTCTGGGACATTTGAGTGAAGGGTGGGTTGTGAACAGCTTCTAATAAATAACATTTCTAAGGTTATGCCATAGGTAAGGCCGAAGCTTTTTTAAAAAATAAAAGGATCAGATTGTGGGGTTTCTCAAAGACAAGCTGTTGGCTCCCATCTTGGAAATGTGATGGTCCTTTACTGTTACGCATGCTCACGCTCTTCTGCTCAAACAATAGTGTCGGAGACCTGTTGCAAATACTCTCCACTCTCCTGCTTTTGTTCCTAAATATTCAAATTTGCTTATTGCAAGCACTGTGGACGTATTCTTGAATCAAAATACTCAATTCTTTGTAGAGCTTCCACCTATAGGTTACAGCCCCCATTTTTGTATTTACACAGTATCTTCCATGCCCATTATGTCCCACGCACACAGGAAAAATGCACAGTTGTCACTGTGTACGCACACATGCACACACAGATGATCACATCTGCACCATTTCCATCACGGCACAGATGTCTGTTCCCCCTTTTCATATATGTACAGGATTCACGTTGCATAGTATTAGCCCAGCACCAGTCAGTCTCCAGGCGCAGGAGACTGGCAAATGGCTCAGAATTATTTTGTCCGCTTGAGGCAAAAGCTGTTGCATGGTTACAATTTTGAAACAGTGGCATCCCTTCTCAGGCGCTCCCCACCCACCTCTGGCAAAACTCTAGACTCAATTTGAACAAAAGACTTCTGGATAAATTTGTATCAAAACGCTTTCCCAAAAGGGACTGCTGTGTAATTCTGGGTGCTTTTTTATATTCCCCTCCCCCACTTTCTGAAAAAGGGGGGAGAGGAGCAGGGGAACCTCGAAAGCACTTTCCACTGGTGAAAGAGCAACTGCTGAGTGTCAGATTGGAAGGGAAATACTGAGTACTAGGAACTCCACCAAATGTTCAGAAAGAACCTTGCATCTTTGTTTCTTTTGCAAAAGTATACTAACAGATGATTGAGCACTGTTATTTCTTGTTGAAGTACAGTGGTACCTCGGGTTACATACGCTTTAGGTTACATACGCTTCAGGTTACAGACTCCGCTAACCCAGAAATAGTGCTTCAGGTTAAGAACTTTGCTTCAGGATGAGAACAGAAATTGTGCTCTGGCGGCGCGGCAGCAGCGGGAGGCCCCATTAGCTAAAGTGGTGCTTCAGGTTAAGAACAGTTTCAGGTTAAGAACGGACCTCCGGAACGAATTAAGTACTTAACCCGAGGTACCACTGTACAGGAGATTGTCATATGCAACTGTGTTTATTGTAAACTGATTTGTACTTCTAGCAGCCATATATTGTATTTTTCCCCCTTTCCATTCTGAGGGTGAGCTGCCCAGGCAGGTGTTCTTACAGCAGCTCCAGACATTAGTATGGCTGTAAAAAATTGTGTATCTGAGAAACAGAGTAGGAGGAATGAGAAGACTACTAGTACGTCTTTCAGTGATGCCTTGAACATAAATCAGCAGGTGTATTGAGACTATTATTTTAAAACCAATCTATGAAAGTAAGATGCCACCTTTGTTCTGTTGCATGATTACTTAGAAATAAGTCCCACTGGGTTCAGGACTGAAATGTGTTGAAATTCTAATTTACCCTTGTAGATTCATTCTTACTGCATTTCCATTCCAATTTTCTTTTGAGTAAAGAGCAACTAAATCAGGGCTTCCTGGGAATCTCATGCAGGAATACACTAGGCTGTGATCTGATTTACCTTAAACAAGGCAGCAGCAGCAGCAGCAAACATCATAGGTCCTCAGCCCATTTTTGGGCCCAGAAAGGGGATCAGTGGTGGCAGTTTAGCGTGAGCCAGCTGATGGAATGTCTTCTCAATCAATAAATAGAAAGCAATAGTTCCTTTTCCCACACAAGTAGCTGTAGTTTATCTAAACAAATAACCTTTGATTTTACACATGGAAAACTGTTTTTAAGGCATTTTTAAATGACATCTTTTTGGGGGGAAAGTCTAATAGTAGATATTTCAGATCCATTCAAAAATATGGGCTGAGTAAATATAGCATTGGTTGCGATTGTGTACAGATTTATTTCTGCTTAGAACTCATTGACCTCTATGAGATCCATACACATGGAAATTCACGATTCTTTCCAAGTTAAAGTAACTTTTAAATGTAGCTTTACCAATTTTTATGATTGAATTGGGCTTTCACAAGCATGGAGCATCAGGTATTTCAAAGCAAAGTTTCAGTCCTATGCCTTTTTGCCTGGGAGTAAGCCACACTGAACTTTTACTTCTGGGTAAACATGTATAGGGTCACCCTGCAAAATAACATACCAAGAGACAGCTCGGCTGACACTGGAGTTCTGGAGATGACTCCATTGCATAATATGCTTTATATGTCTGCAGTTTTTGGTTTCTGGTTTTATATATTGTTGTATACCTCCCCATGATCATTGGATGGCGGGCAGTCTAGAAGCAAAATTATAGTAGCTAAAAATGAACACTGAAGTGTTTTGAGTGGGTATCCTCTTCCTCAGCCAATAGCAGAGCAGGTTTTCAATTCAGTTCCTCATCTTTGCTTCCTCTAAGCCTATACTAACTTTGTGTTTATATGCTTTAAACTTTTCAAACATTGCATTCTGTTCACACCCAGCAGAACCTTTCATCTGCCCTGAGACCTAAAATCTAGTGGCAGTCCAAGCTTGATAGAAGACGCATGTCAAGGATGCAGATGGGTGGAGACGTTCATCAGGGGAAAGCTACATGCAAATAAGGGAGCATGGGAGAAGGACAATATATTTTTCCCAGCACAAAGTACACATCAGCAGAAAACCCAGGGGGGAAGGAAGAAGTTAACAACTTAAGGAACAAGTTGCTGTAACACTGCTAAATGTTTATGTCAGGGAAGTAGCTGGAGTGGCAGTTAACTACACCATAATTCCATGGCTTAATTTCTTACGTTCATCTGCACAGTTCTCCTCCTTGATAGTGTGTCTGATGGACAGAACAGGGCTGGCTGCTTTAAGAGTTTCTGAGCCTGTCAGCAATTTTATAAATAGTTCTAAGTAACCATTAACTTCATTCTCATGGAAGAGATTTCAAAATAAACAGTCTGTACTTCAGCAATTATGTTTAACTTCTTCTATTTTAATTGGACACTTTGATCCCTTTTGCCTCCTCGTAGTCTCAGCAGAACCACTGAGTTAGTTTCTGTTTCCTAGATTAGAATAAGGGACATAACTTGCTGAATGACTGGCAATTCTTTAGCAGCACAGCATTGTCATTTTCGCAGACCAAGGCTATGGGCAGTTAGGGAGAGACTTTTAGTTAATGAAGTAAAATTTAACTTTTATCACTGCATAGGAATTCATTTTCTCTCATTTTGTTTTGGGATGTGCTGGAGAAACTGGGGCTTTGAAATGATGAGCAGGGCCTTGTTGTCAGTATCTCTCTCGCTCTGTTTTCTGGTTGAATTAAAATAAAATAAAATCTTTGTGCAGGTACAGCAGCAAGTCCACCCCAACCTTTCAGCCAAGGAAGATTCCCTCTACTACATCGAGGAGTTAATCCTTCAGTTGCTAAACAAGCTATGCATTGCACAGCCACGGACTTTTCAAGATGTAGAGGTACGAATGGGAGGGGAAAGGCCCAGGTGTTTCCTTACCAAACAATGTTGGTAGGAGAAAGAGGAACTGAAAAGCCTTTACTGCAATCCAAGCTGAATCATGATGGGAGCAAGCCTGCTGGAGAGAATGTGGTCTGCTTCCCTGAACTGAGAAAATAGACACTGAAAATTATGCTTGCATTGTGCAGGTGCAGATCTGTGGAACAGGCAAAGCCCTGATTTAAGGAACTGGGCAGCATGTGCATTTGTCTTCTGTGGCAGGAATGTATTAATCAGCCGTGTCTTCTGAGCACAAAGCAGTGCAAGGGTTGGAGAGCTGCTTTGCTCTGACGGCAAGCCCTTGTGTTCAGTGAGTTGCATTTGGCAAAATGTATACATGAGAAACTGCTTTTCTGTTGTCATATGAGGAGTGCTTGAAGGAGCTAGGTATGTTTTGCCTGGAAAAGAGGAGACTGAGAGGAGATATGATAGCTATCTTCAAATATCTTAAGGACTGTCAGATGGAGGAGGGAGAATTCTTGTTTTCTCCTGCTCTGGGGGGTAGGACTCGAACCAATGGCTTCAAGTTACCTTCTGACCGTAAGAGCTGTTCAGCACTGGGACAGACTCCCAGGAGAGGTGGTGGACTCTCCTTCCTTGGAGGTTTTTAAGCAGAGGTTGGATGGCCCTCTGTCATGGATGCTTTAGCTGAGATTTCTGCATTGCAGGGGGTTGGACTGGATGACCCTCGGGGTCTCTTCCAACTCCTAAGATTCTATGATTCTATGAACAAACCTGTGGAAGAACTGTGAAAGAACACACATTTTCTTGTATTTGGTTTACTCCACTGGTTTGTCTTCATGCAGGAAAAACTCAATAATAGGTTTTTGAGAAGCAATTTGAAAGAAAGGTTTGGGTGCAAAAGGCTGTGGGGAGGAGAGGGATACGGCCTCAAAGAAATAATTCCCATGCTATTGTGGCCGCTGAAAGAAACTGTGGGAGGGGGTGTGTGCACCAGCTTTTCCTTTTAGAATCCAGCAGCTATTTTAAAACCCCCCTTTTTTTAACATTTGTGCAGGAGCGAGTTCAAAAGACGTTTCCTCACCCCATTGATAAGTGGGCGATTGCAGACGCACAGTCCGCTATTGAGAAGCGGAAACGAAGAAGCCCCCTCTTGCTGCCTGTGGACAAAATACATCCTTTATTAAAGGTATGTGGTACTGAGAGCTACCAGATGGTTTAAAATGCCATTTTCAATCTTTTATTAAATTTCAGAAACATTTTAAAGCAAGTAATGCCCCCAATTTATATTTTAAAAAAACCCAACATCAATAAGAATCCAGCCATCATTGGAAGTGCTGGTATGACCTATAAAGCCCTAAACAGCTTAGTTCCAAGCTATCTGAAAGACTGTACTCCATCATACAAACCTACCTGGGTTTTCCACGCTTCTGGGGACGTCCTTCACTCAGCCCTGCCACTCTACAGGACCACTTGGTGGGGATAATAATAATAATAATAATAATAATAATAATAATAATAATAATAATAATTTATTTATACCCCACCCATCTGGCTGGGCCTTCCCAGCCACTCTGGGCAGCTTCCAAAAAAATATTAAAATACTGTAATACATCAAACATTAAAAGCTTCCCTAAACAGGGCTGCCTTCAGATGTCTTCTAAAATGTGGGAGACAGCCTTGTCGGTGGCTGATCCCAGAATTGGAACTCCCACTGTAAAGAATCTAGACTGTCTCTCACCTGGTTGCCTTTCTGCCAGCAGGTGAAGAGCGTTCTTGTTCCAACAGGCTTTTGGGAACTGGCTGCTTTTAATTAAAGGGCAGGTGTCATGCTGTTTTTATTGTAATTATTTGTATGGTTTTAATATATTTTATATATGTATATAGTTTTTATACATATATATATGCGGGGTTATCGTTTTTGTTCGTTATTATGGTATGCATTTTTGTGTTTTTGTATTGTAAACCCGCCCTGTGATCTTCGGATGAAAGGCAGTATAGAAATTTAATTAATAATTATAATAATTATATCAGTGTTTAATTGTTTTTTAATCATTGTTTTCTTTATGTTTTTAGCAGTTCTTTTTTTATTTGCAGGTTGCCTTGAGTAATTATTTATAAATAAATTAATAACAACAATAACAATAATGAGCTGGGGTGTTTGTCGGGGGTTGGGGGATTTTTTTACTGTTGTGGTTGCTGTTGGTTTTCTGTATCTTTATTTTGCGTCTTTTGATTTATGTGGAAATTGTTCCGTTTGGTTGTGTATTTTTAATGCTGCATTTATTGTTTATGACTACTTTTGTTGTGTCGCATTTATATATATTTATTTCATGTTGTAATCAGCCTTGGGCATGGTTGGAACTGTGGAAAGGCGGCATACAAATAAAAGAATGTATGTTTGTAATACAGTGGTGCCTCGCAAGACAGAAAGAATCCGTTCTGTGATTCTCTTCGTCTAGCGGTTTTTTCGTCTTGCGAAGCAAGCCCATTGAAGGATTAGCGCTATTAGCGGCTTTTATCGGCTTATCTGCTGATCGGATCAGCTGATAAGCGGCTTAGCGGCTTAGAAAAGGTGGGGGGAAGGAAAAAAAACCAGCAGGAACTCGCAAGACATTGTTGTCTTGCGAAGCAAGCCCATAGGAAATTTGTTTTGCGAAGCACCTCCAAAACGGAAAACTCTTTCGTCTAGCGAGTTTTCCGTCTTGCGAGGCATTCGTCTTGTGGGGCACCACTGTAATAACAGCAACAACAGCAACCAGTCAGTTAAATAAAAGGCAGTGAGGCAGTTTTTTAAAATTCACAAGCTTTGTAGTGTATATTGTCGTGACTCAGCATGCAATGAAGCAAGTAAGTGAGCAGAGACAGGGGGTGATGATTCTGAAGAATCCCTTGCCAAGAGGGGGGAGGAGGCAGCAGAGGTTGGGGCTGCAGCTTCCTCTTCCTGTGCAAGCAGGAAGGTGGTTCTGTGGCAGCAGTGCTGCTGTATGGCATGATTCATAATGGTTGCCGCTACCTTCAAATGCATTCTTGGAATCCATGTCACTGTCATCTCCCTTTCTGGTTTCTGACTTCGTTTAAATCAGAGGAAAAATCAATGTGATTTTTTTAACACTTCCCCTTTTTGTGTTGAATTTCAGGAGGTGCTTGGCTATAAAATAGATTATCATGTGTCCCTATACATCGTGGCTGTCCTGGAGTATATTTCGGCGGACATCTTAAAACTCGCTGGCAATTATGTTTTCAACATACGACATTTTGAGATCTCGCAGCAGGACATTAAAGTATCAATGTGCGCTGATAAGGTGAGGTGCCGTGGAAATCCTGGGCTTAGACGGCAAGCGCTTCATACACATCCAGATTCATTATAGGGCTGTGATTTTTGTTTTTTGTTACTGCTTAAGAACTAATCCACCTTGACATGATTAAAAAATAATGACAACCTCATTGTTTCTGTATAAGCAACAAACTTTACAGGACACATTTCTTCATTACCAGACTCTACCCAGAGATTGTGAACCCTTATGCCGTAAAATAGTAACATTACCCTGTAAGACTGGCTTGGATTCAGTCGTTTGCAATCAGACATAAAGTTCATATTTGATTATAGAAAAGTCGAGCATGAATGAAATGTGTGTTTTCTTCTTAGGTGTTAATGGATATGTTTGATCAGGATGACATTGGCTTGGTTTCTCTCTGTGAAGAAGAGCCCTCTTCCTCAGGTGTACTCAATTACTATGACCTGGTCAGGACTGAAATTGCAGACGAAAGACAGTATCTCCGGGAGCTGAATCTAATAATAAAAGTGTTTAGAGAAGCCTTCCTGTCTAACAGAAAGCTGTTCACACCTAATGTAAGTCAAGCCTTTTACTGTGCCAACCCTTCTGTGTTTTAAACAATTGTGTGCTTTGAGACACAAACAAGGTGGAAGTGGGAAGAGGCAGAGACCAGGTTGGCTATCACAAGGAACACCTGACTTGGAAACTTTTTAGGGGTCTGGACTGTTGGCTGTGGACTGTTACTGTTGAGAAGTTTCTTAGTTGGTGTGGTTTCCTTTGGCCATAACCTGATGATGGCCTAAAGCACAAATCCCCATATGATAGTCCTTAGTTCTGAAAGGAAGTTATGAAGATAGGTTGCAGCAGCATTTTAAGAGTACATTCCTCCCTTTATCACAGATTTATTGTGGGAATTTCAGTATGAAAGTCCCAGAGAATTGCTTCTCTGGCCCAAACAGAGAGGGCAAAGACGGAGGCAGCCCCGTGACTGCTGGTTTTTTAAAGGAATTGCTTCTTTCTCCAGGGAACCAAGGCAGTTCACATCATTCAGATACAACAATGAAAACTAGTGATGAAAAATTAATGCTTGGGAACCACAATTGAAACCTAGCCTTGTAAAGCATAACAGCTGCAATAATGATAAAACCCCAAATGCCTTTCTGAAAAGAGAGGTTGCATATTGTCTTGTGAATATGCTTATTCTGGTGGCACAGCACATGAAGAATCTTCATGCAGGCCTTATTAATATGAATGCAATCTGTGCAAGGGGACAGTAGTTCTCTACAACTCTGCAGGTACATGAAGGAGCGGCCAAATCTCCTATAGTAAGAATATTTTCTGGGATAAGCAGGGAGCAGACTGTTAAAATGCTAAAAAAATTCCTTCCAGTAGCACCTTAAAGACCAACTAAGTTAGTTCTTGGTATGAGCTTTCGTGTGCATGCACACTTCTTCAGATACACGAAAGCTCATACCAAGAACTAACTTAGTTGGTCTTTAAGGTGCTACTGGAAGGAATTTTTTTATTTTGACTATGGCAGACCAACACGGCTACCTATCTACTACTGTTAAAATGCTGTTAGTCTTGAACTTCAAAATGACCTGCAGCGTTTTCTTCCAATCCTTCATCTCAATTTAATTGAGATCCTGGCATATATTTTCAGTTCGTTTAAATAAGGATGGAGAAAGATGCGTGCATATTCAGGGAGATTTTCTTTCCCTTAGGATATTGATATGATATTTAGCAACATCACAGATATCCATGAACTGACAGTGAAGCTCCTGGGGTTAATTGAGGACACTGTGGAAATGACTGATGAGAGCAGTCCTCACCCCCTGGCTGGAAGTTGTTTTGAGGACCTTGCAGAGGTGAGTTGGCCAAGCCATTCAGTTTGTTGCGTTGCTGAGCATGAGTGTCGTAGCTCAAATTCCTTCCTGGATTAGAATGTGTTTTTCTTGCAGTGGAGAGTCCCCCTGCCCCAACACCACCCTCCAACTCCCGGAGAGCAAAATGAGAATGGAACTTAGCACCCTCATCCCCGCTTACAAGTGGCTTTTACTCACAAGTAACATGTCTGAGTATGCCTGCTATATTTCAAAAGGAAGCCTCTGTGGTGGCCTTAGCCTGCATCAGCCTCTTTTTGCTGTCAGATCTATCTGTAAAAATATGCCTGTACAAAACAGACTGATTAAATGCTTTACCCTGCTGAAGGGGGCTAATGTGCTGTCTTCCAGATGTTTTTGTCTACAGCACGCATCATTCCTGATAGTTGGCCAGGTATATTAGTGTACATGTCCAGTATCAGAAGGAGCAGCAATGCTTTGAAGTTACTTATGCCTTAATGTCCTGAAGTTCTTTGTTTCTTTTGCATGTAGTGGCCAAAATCTTACATTATCCAGATGTGTTTTCCAAATATCCCTACTAGCTAAATAAAGTTGTCCACTCTATTAATGTATTCCAGTTATTTATTCATTACTTTTCAGAGCCCAATCCTCACAAAGTACCTACTGGGATGCAGTTTAAGAGATTTTCACATCTTTCTTCAGTAGATTTGAAATATCCAACTCCAGTCAGTCTTCAAGAGACACTGTTCAGATGAGGTGGTTGGGCTTCCATTACCCACATAACGGCAGAATCAATATAACCACCACCATCCATGTATAATTCTCAGTCCATCCAGCCCCATAATGTGCTTTTCCCTCTGTCCATAATGTACTTGGAATGCTTGCTCTCTTTTCCTAGGAACAAGCCTTTGACCCGTATGAGACCTTGTCCCAGGACATCCTTTCACCGCAATATCATGAACATTTTAATCACTTGATGGCTAAACCTGCTGTGGCTCTTCACTTCCAGGTAGGAATGGATTTAAATATACTTTCCCCAAAAAGCCTGAAGCTTTCCTGCTAGGAATAGTTGGCAAGGAAATCAAAAAAAGAGGACAAAAATCTGTTTCTATATTCCACAACGGCCGCTAGAACTATGTTAGCCCAAAGCTGGAAAACGGAATTAATACCTACTATAAATGACTGGCAGATCAAGATGATAAATTATTCTGAACTAGCTAGAATAACAGGAAGACTAAGAGACCAGGATGACCAGAAGTTTCATGAAAATTGGAACAAATATCTGACGTATATAAGAGACAAGTATAGAACTTTGATGACTCTGGCAGGGTTAGAATAACTCTAACAGTGTTTGGCAAATATGTAAAGGAGATAAAGCACGTAACTTTAGAAATTATCTGATACTTACCAATGAAGTGAAGGGAAGTCCGAGGCTCGGCGGAGCCTAAAATAACTGTGTACTATATATATGATTCTTGTAATAGCTATGTTATATGCAACTTATGTAACCTGGACTGTATATATGTATAATCAATGGAAAATTAATAAAAATGTATAAGGAAAGGGGGGGGAAAGGAATGGATTTACGTAGCTCTTTTGTACCCCACCTTTCAATCAAATGGTTCTCAAGATACAGCAGATAGTAATAATAATAAACTCACATACGCAAAATACAGCACCTTTAGGTCTTTGATGAATGGTGGGGTTGCCATACACCCAGAATTTCCCGGACATACCTAGAATAATGTAGTGGGAAGCCTTGTCCGGGCAGAAATCTGCAAAAATGTCCAGGAAAATCCGGACGTATGGCAAGCCATGTCAGCAATGCCATTTTTGCTGATTTTCCTTTTAAAAAAGCTCAAAATAGCTTAACAACTTTGGCTCAACAACTTTTGTGTCTGGGTGTTCACTTTTTGAAATATGACAACTCAATGAATGTGGTCAAAGCATCTTCCCCTCTGATTGTGCTTTTTAAAGCAATTGACAGGTGGAAAGAAGTATTCTTTTGGGAGGGAGTAAATAACTAAGCTCTTTGCAGCTGCTTCTTCTTGGACTTGTGGAAGGGGCCAGGCTGTTTCCCCCCTTGTCTGGGAGGCAAAGGGTGCAGTCTCTCACTGGATGGTGGCAAAGGTCAGAGTGTGCTTCCTTCAGCTCTGCTGTCCCAGAGAATTTATGTGCATTTTGCATTGCATGTTGATGTTTACAACATGCAGGGGTAGCCAACATGGTACTCTCCAGATATTGTGAACTACAACTCCCATCATCGCTTCCATTGGCCATGGTGACTTGAGCTGATGGGAGTTGTAGTTCAGAACATCTTTGACTACCCCAAGCTAAGTATTGATAAAAGTGTTGAAGAGTATAGGCCCAGATGGAGCCCTGTGACATCTTACAAAAACACTCTTCAGTTTGATAAGCTATTGGATGTGCACTCCTTGAGGATGGTTTCTGATCTAGCTGTGAATCCTCCTGATAGTGGATCTTCTAGCTCCCATTTTCTATGAAATGTTTTTATTTAAGTATTGTGATGAGAATGAATAAGGAAAACAGAACAAAATACAATATAGAGCAGTCATACAAGTTCATGACAAGATTAATACACATTTCATTGGTCTAATTATATCACGATCTATATCATAAAATAAATTTAAAAAGAGAGTTACAGTGGGTGGGATTCCACTAATGAGGCCTGTGAGCAGAAGCACTGCACAGGGACTTCCTTCCCACCCGCATTAGCTCTGAACGGATCAGGTGAACCCCTGGAACATTGTGCAGGGGGAAGAGACAGAAGGATTGTTTCATCTGACAAGCTGAAGTGCTTGCCCTGACAGAATGAGCGCATTAGTGTGAGGTTGAATTCCTCCCAAAATATATAGGAATGTATAAAATAGTTTATTGGGACGCGGGTGGCGCTGTGGGTTAAACCACGGAGCCTAGGACTTGCCGATCAGAAGGTTGGCGGTTCGAATCCCCGCGACGGGGTGAGCTCCCATTGCTCGGTTCCAGCTCCTGCCAACCTAGCAGTTCGAAAGCACGTCAAAGTGCAAGTAGATAAATAGGTACCGCTCCGGCGGGAAGGTAAACAGCGTTTCCGTGCACTGCTCTGGTTCGCCAGAAGCGGCTTAGTCATGCTGGCCACATGACCCGGAAGCTGTACGCTGGCTCCCTCGGCCAGTAAAGGGAGATGAGCGCCACAACCCCAGAGTCGTCCGCGACTGGACCTAATGGTCAGGGGTCCCTTTATCTTTACCTATAAAATAGTTTACCCCAGGGTTCCATGTGTTGTGCTGTAGGCTCCATTAAGCAAGCAACCTGACCAAAAAGAGATAGGATTAACCTGGTAGGATTTATTTTTGACAAATTCATGCTTGCTCCTATTGATCACTGCATTGCTATCAAAATGCTTACAAATCGACTCGTTCATAATCTGTTCTCGTATCTTCCCTTGTAGTGAAACCAGGCTGACAAGTCTGACGTTTTCCTGGTTCTTCTTTCCCCTTTTTGAATATTGGGACAACGTTTGCCTGTCTCTAGTTCACTCCTCACCCTTTCTCAAAGTTGATAGAAGTTCATCCGGCCCCAAAGGCTTGATTGCACAGTTCTTATCAGTCTTGAGCAGGGATCCTGATACCTCACCAGTCACACTACATGGGCAAGGTTGCACCCTGTTCCTCTTTTGGAAGACGGTGGAAGCCAAATAAGAGCTGAGCAGTTCTGCTTTCTCTTTGCCACCTGTTAATATTCTACCATCCTTACTGAGCAGCAGGCCTTCCTTATTCCTTCCTTCTTGTTTCAAATACAGTATAGCTGGAAAGTCCCTTTTGTTGCTCTTGGCACCCATTACCAGCCTCAGTGCATTCTGAGCTCAAGCTTTCCTGACAGTCTCCTTGCAGGCTTTGGTCATTTGTCTCTATTCTTCCTTGGGGAATCTGCTCTTCCTTCCATTTCTTAGACGTGCCCTATTGTTTGTATTTTCAGCTCCTCTCTCATTTTTTAAAAAATGTGCCCCATTTCTCTCATTTAAATTGCTTTCCACTTAGGGCTCCTTAGCAGATCTAGCCATGGAGTCCTTAGGATATCCCTGAGCTTATTCAAATCGGCTTTTCTAAAATCCAAGGTACACATTTGACTACGTTCACACTGATTCTACATAAGATCAGGCATTCCAGCATTGCATGGTCACATCCCTACTACTTTAATGTCATTGGCCAACTCTTCGCCGCTATTGGTTAAGAGCGAGTCAAGGATAGCCAATCCCTTCATTCCTTCCTTCCTTTTGAAAGAGGATTCCTGGAATTTGTTCGGAGATTCCATGCTTGATGGAGTTTGTCTCCCAGCATATATCAGGGTACTTGAAGGCCACATGAATACTAATTCTTGCTTCTCTGAAACATCCGTCATTTCTAAAAGGAAGCCACAGCTTACCCTTGTTTCGGTGCTTTGTAGAAGTCTCCAATCACAATATGTTTTTTTCTTGGTTAATTTTTACCCAGGTGCCTTCCATGGGACTACCTTGTTCGCTCTCTAGAATGTCTGTGTAGATGTACATATTTTTGACATATAGCACTAGTCCCCCTCCCTTCCTGTTGCATACATTATTTTTGAACAATTTGTCCTTCCACTGCTACATTCCAATCATAAGAGTCATTCCTCCAAGTCTTAGATATACCTATCCTGTTATATTTACCTTCCTGTCCTGGGAGTTCAAGCTCGTCTTGTTTATTTTTCCATTCTTTGTGCCTTCGTGTAGAGTCAGTTGGATAGTCCAAGGAGCGATGCTTCATTGTCTCCTCTGTTATTTATAGTGTGGGGTTTGCTAGGCACTCCACCCCAAATCTCCCCCAGCTTCTCCTGTAGTGCCCAGACCCCTGTGTTAAGTGCTTCCCTTTTGTACTCACCTGCAAGCTATTATTTCCACAAAATTTAGTTAAAAACCCTCTTGATCAAGTTCCCCATGCTTCTTCCAGGCACATTTCCCCCAGGTCTTGTGTAGTGAAGCCCATCTCTCTCCAGTAAGTCGTTCATTAAGAAAGTTTTAACTGTTGTCCCACAAACCAGACTTTTCTATAGCCCATTCTCTCTCTGTAGCTGGTCACTCTCCTGAAGCATTCTTCTCTCTGTTTGTGGTCCTCTACCTTTTGCAGATAGAATTGACAAGAAAACCACCTGAGCCCCAAGATCCAGAACTTTGTAGTCATATGTGATGTGTTCATAGCTATGCCTGGCATTGTCATTCATTCCCATGTGGATGAGGAAGAAGGGATAATGACCGGTGAGCTTGATAAGTCTTGGCAAACTTGCCCATCACATCCTGGATCCGGGGAGACGGCCTTCTTCACACCTGGACAGGTTCAGTTGGCACAGTGCCACCTCTGTACCTCTCAGTCCATGGCCATCACCACCCTTCTCTTTCTGCATGTGTTGGTGAAGTCTTATATGTCTTTGAAGGGTTAAGAGCAGGGGTCAGCAAACTCTTTCAGCAGGGGGCCGGTCCACTGTCCCTCAGACCTTGTGGGGGGCCAGACTATATTTCAGGGGGGAGAGAGAATGAATTCCTGTGCCCCACAAACAACCCAGAGATGCATTTTAAATAAAAGAACACATTCTACTCATTTAAAAACACACCGATTCCCGGACCATCTGCGGGCTGGATTGAGAAGGCGATTGGGCCTGATCCGGCCCCCAGGCCTTAGTTTGCCTACCCATGCTTAAGAGTCTTCCATCCCACCTGTTGCAGCTGTCCTCTGTTTAGATAGTCAGAACCACTCTCGTCTGAAAGGTGCTGAAAATGATGCATTAATTTCAGTGGTTCAGAAGGCTTTCTGATAGACCACTATGAGAACAGAGTCCTGGGCTGGGTGGGCCTTTTGTCTGATCCTGCCAGCTCTCCTTGTGTTCTCCCATGCAGTGCCCCCCCCCCCGCGCCCCCACTCTCGTCTTCTTTCCTCTGACCTTCCTGCTTCAGTCCTTGTGCTTCTTCGTTTTTACCTTCTGTTCTTCAGAGAAATAAACTTCAATTTGCTGCAGGTGTAGTCCATATTACGTTCAGGCAAGGAAGAGGATTATTTATTTACTGATTACATTTATATATCACCTTTCTGTCCAAGGAGCTCAAAGGTGGTATACATGATTCCTCTCCTCCCCATTTATACTTCCTGTGAGGCAGGTCAGGCTGAGAGCTGGTGACTGGCCCAAGATCACCCTGTGAGCTTCATGGCTGAGTGAGGAATTTGAACCCTGCTCTCCCAGGTCAGAGTCCAACACTCTAGCCATTACGCTGCACATGTTACAAGTCGTTACTGCTGTCCATCTCCTTAGCTCTGGTTGAAGTCCTAAACTCTGCCTCTGACAAGGAAGTAGCTCCTTGCTTATTCCTTCCTTCATTTATTGCCTATAGGTTGCCTGTGTGTATTGCTCCCAAACTTTCCCCCTCGTGGATCACTTGAAAACTGCTGAGCAGACCACTTAATATTCCCCGTTCCCCGCCTGTTGTAGCAATTTCAATGTGCTGTCCTAGATGTGCTGTGTGATTTTTAAAATTGTATTTTTGTTGCTTCTTTTGTTTCTTACATTTTATCGCATTGTATTACAATTTAAATCCTATAGAATTCTTCACAGGCATGCCTCAGACCACCTGAATGATGTTTTTGGATCGCTGGTGGTCTGCAGACCACAGTTTGGGAACTCCTGGTTTAGACGATGAATTTGCCTGCTTCATAGAGATTGCGGGCCAAGCCCCATTAAGCGACCAGCAATCCCAGACAGAATCATCATCATCATCATTCATTCATTCATTCATTCATATCCCAGCCACTCTTCAGCAGAGGCTGCTGGGTGGATTTGCAGAGGAGCTGCTACCTCAACCATTTTCATACTACTATGAATCTTCATTTAAAATCTATTTCGTAACATCACTTTTAAAAACAGTAAAAGCAGAGGAGCATAGGAAGCTGGCCTTATGCTGAGTCAGACTCTGGATCCGTTTAGCTCAGTATCATCCACAATGACAGGCAGTTGCTGCCCAGGATTTCAGGCAGGAGTCTTTTAAAGCCCCACCTGGAGATGCTGGGAGTTGAAACTGGGACCCTCTGCATGCAATGAAGGTTCCCTGCCTCTTGAGTTACAGCCCTTCCCCAAGGGTCTCTAAAAGTGCCGTTGGGAATGAGCATTTTCAGCTAATTTATAAAAATGGGAGTGTGGAAGAGAGAAGAGTACAGGAAGCTGCCAGAATCGTAGTCTGAACTAACCCTGTTCTACAATCTAACTGTCTGCTCTGACTATTGAAAGTTGTTGAGGGTCAAAATGATTGCATCAGTCAGGGGCTGCTCCAATCAAAAATTCTATACAGAATGGGAATGCATAGGGGAATACATGGAGAAATATGGTGTTAAAGCAGAACTCTTAATAGGCAATTGTTAAGCATGTAAGGACAAAAGAAGTAATTATAATTTATCAGTTTTCATGTTATTTTGTTAAAGCAACTAGAAAAAAATGTTATGTTGGGAAGATCTCACACAGGTGAAGGGAAGCAGTGGGGAGGAGGGGAGGGTTAGGTTGAATTTGGGAATATATGGGACAGCAAAGGATATAATAGATTCTTATATAATAGTAATATATTGTAACCAAAATAGAAGTTCAAAAGGGGAAGTAAATGTACTATTAGTATTTTCATTATTGCAGTAGTTATTATTATTATCGGTAGAAGGCAATGTTAACAGACTTCTTCGTTTTGCTGTCTGTATAATTTTCTTAAGTCAATTTTTTAGAAAAGTTGTTGAGGGTCTTGGATGGAGAGCTTTCCTCTCACCTGCTACCTGATGCTGGAATTTGAGCCTGGGAGCTTCTGCGTGCAAATCATATGCTCTGTCCCTGAGCTGTGGTCTTTCCCCTTCTGACTGGGATTGCTCAGTCAGTAGAGCATGGAGCTCTTATTCTCAGGGCTGTGGGTTCGAGTCCCACAATGGCCAAAAGATTCCTGCATTGCAGGGGGCTAGGCTAGATGACCCTCTGGGTCCCTTCCAACTCCACGATTCTAGGATTCCCTTAAAGAAGATGAGAGGTACATTGTGTTCTGGTCTTTCAAAAACCCTGCTGGATTGCTGTGCCCCACCATACCAAATCCATCAAGGCTTTTAGGTTAGAATCATAGAATTATAGAGTTGGAAGACCCCTGGGGGTCATCTAGTCCAAACCCCTGCAATGCCGGAATCTCAGCTAAAGCATCAGTTTAAAAACCTCCAAGGAAGGAGAGTTCCAAACCTCCCAAGGGAGTCTGTTAAACTGTTTCCTCGTGTCTTTCGCGTGACAAACCACTTAAATCTGGCTTGCTTTTTATTCTTCAGTCAATCGCTGATGGCTTTAAAGAAGCAGTACAGTATGTCCTCCCACGGCTCATGTTGGTTCCTGTTTATCACTGTTTGCACTACTTTGAACTGTTACAGGTAAGCACATGCTCATAGAAGGAAAGCAGAAGTTGGGACTTATTTATGTTTATCAAGGCCAGATCTGTTGGTGAAGTATAGAGCGTTCTTGGCACTGCTTCTGTTCTTATGCAAAGAATGCTGGACTAAGAGGACCTCGCACTGATCCAGCAACAAACTTCCAGTGTTAGGCAAGAGTACATGTTCAAGGGTAAAGTAGGTTAGTTATGCCGGCTGCTCAGAAATCTTTATCATATATAAGAAGTGCCTGCTGGATCAGGCGAAAGGTCCACATAGTCCAGCATTCTTTTCTCGCTGTAACTGACCAAATGCCCCAAAACAAGGACTCAAGTGCAACAGCAACTATCCTGACTTGTGATTCCCAGCACCTCCTGGCCTGTGTTTCATTTTAAAACACATCGGTGGGCCCCAACGTTTTAGCTAAATGCATTTTGGAAGACCAGTTGCCGTTCCAGTCATCCCAACCCTGGACTAGACTGTTGTGTACTTCACAATAGCTGGGATAGTTCATCTGGTAGAGCCTGAGGCTCTTAATCTTAGGGTCATGGATTCAAGTCATATGTTGGGCAAAAGATTCCTA
Organism: Podarcis liolepis; assembly: GCF_965112155.1. NCBI lineage: Eukaryota > Metazoa > Chordata > Lepidosauria > Squamata > Lacertidae > Podarcis > Podarcis liolepis. The sequence continues at coordinate 3,485,844 of NC_139554.1, read as the reverse complement.
GATGATTCTCATGGTCCCTTCCAACTCTACAATTCTGTGGTTATGTTGGCTTCTGATTTTGAAGAAAGTAGGGCCAGAGGCAGAAGAAAGTCCCTTTCAAAGCCAAAATGTCAGTGTTATGCCCTACAGGAGTATAAAGTAAGGATTGCTGTCAGTCAGGTATCAAAGAATGAATAGCTCCTAGGCACCGTCTTTGTAATTAAAAGTCCTGAGCCCACAGTTCCTCAGAAGCTTTCATTTTCACCGGTGAGGCAAGCTTTCAAAAGCTTCCCAGAGATAGTTTCAATGAATAGTTTTGCAGTGTCTGCAGGAGGAAGTGAATAATTGAAAGGAATGCTCCACTTTCGGTGACTTGACTTCAAGGAATGTTCCGTATCATGACTGCTTGGAATTTTGTCATAGAATTTGGAGCGGCCCACTGCCAGAAAACATACCTGTATGACGGTCACACAGATGTTTTAGACATGCTGCTTGATCCTATGCACATTTGTTCATGGGAAAGCCCCGAGGAAGCTAATGGAATCTACTTCCCTGCGTGCTACACAAATCCTTTTTTCCTGCCCTCAGCAATTGCTCAGGTCTGATGGAAATAAACGTCTTTCTTTTCAGCAATTGCAATACTGTAGTGAAGATGTAGAAGACTGCGAATGCTTGAAACAAGCCATCACAGCTCTCCTTAATCTCCAATGTAGCATGGAACGCATCTATAACAAGCACTCACCTAGACGCCGGCCTGGGTAAGGAAGTAGCCTAACGGTGGACTTGGCCATAGCCTGAGACCTTTGGGAACAGCAAGTCATAGGTTGAAGTTTGGAGGGGGGTCGCACTGCAGGAGTTGGGGCTGTGGGTGACGCATCCTAATAGTTTCTCTTCTTTTAGGACCTGTTCACAAGATGGGAGCCATCCACCTGCCCAAGTTCACAGTGGGTTTCAACTTGCATGGCAGGTCTTCCCTTTTCTCTCCTCTCTTCAAAATGGGGGGGGGGGGCATGTACAGGAGAGGAAGGTGAAGCCCCCCTGTGCAAGCAGAAATCTGTTTGGCAGTAGATGTTACCTTTGTGCTTAAAAAGCAAGCATGTTTTCTAAACACCTACATTCATCGTGCATACACAAATTGGAACCTGGGCTGTCTGTGGTTCCCATTCCCATTCAAGCATGAATTCAGTGGCAGGCAAGGATATACAGCTAATGTGTGTGATCCCCATGCTAGTTTGGGGCGTGTGTGGTGCTTTGGCCTGACTTTCATGTGTTTTTAAAGCTCATTTTTGTGGTGGTGAATGTGGCCAGAGGAGTATTTAAATGAAATCAAGCAGCTTAGCCTGATCCTTGATAATGTTTTTCCTCCTAGCTAACAACTGTCGATATTGGGGGAAACTCTTAAACTCATATATTGTGTTGAAATAAATAAAAAAATTAAAAATTGTCCAGTAGCACCTTAGAAAGTTTATACCCAGAACAAACTTAGTTGGTCTCTAAGGTGCTACTGGGCAATTTTTTAATTTTATTTATTTATTTCGACTGCGTCAGACCAACACGGCTGCCTACCTGAATCATATATTGTGTGTTTTAGGGAGCCGGTGTTTTGGTTCTATAATCGCCAAGTAAGAAGCAAGCACCTTGCCATTAAAAAAATGAATGAGATCCAGAAGAACATTGATGGCTGGGAAGGCAAAGATATCGGCCAGTGCTGTAATGAATTCATAATGGAAGGGACGTTGGCACGAGTTGGAGCCAAACACGAGCGGCACGTCTTTCTTTTCGATGGCTTAATGATCAGCTGCAAAGCCAATCACGGTCAGTCGCGGCTCCCGGGCTACAGCAACGCAGAGTACCGACTGAAGGAAAAAATTGTCATGCGGAAAGTCCACATAGTTGATAAGGATGACACATGTGAATACAAGAACGCCTTTGAACTGGTCCCTAAAGATGAGAACAGCTTCATGTTTGCGGCCAAGTCTAGCGAGGAGAAGAACAATTGGATGGCGGCACTGATCTCCCTGCAGTACCGCAGCACCCTCGACCGAATGTTGGATGCGGTGCTGTTGAAGGAGGAGAATGAGCAGCCCCTGCGGCTCCCCAGTCCGAGTGTCTACCGCTTTGCAGTGGAGGACTCCGAGGAGAATATCGTTTTTGAGGACAACCTTCAGAGCCGGAACGGAATTCCCATTATCAAAGGTGGAACCGTAGTGAAGCTCATTGAACGACTGACCTACCACATGTATGCAGGTATCTGGCTTTCCTACCTAGAGGGTTGATACCTCTCTTCATTGCATTATTGGCATGGGGGAAAGGACCAATTGTTAACTAAAACCAGGTCAGAGATCTTTCATGTGATAATTGTATTTAAACTTATTCCCGTTTGCTTTTCTAGATCCTAATTTTGTGCGTACTTTTCTTACCACGTACCGCTCATTTTGTAAGCCCCAGGAACTCCTAGCTTTGTTGACAGAACGGTAAGTTAAAAAAACCTCAGTTACTTGGCAATTGATTTAACTGTTACATTTGCAATAAGAAGTGTAAGCAGATTTCTTGTGTTGGCACAATCATCTTGGAGCTGTCTATTCTAAGGACTTTTCCTAATTCTCTCCTGTTCTCCAGAGTCCATTAAGTGTTTAATTAAATAATGCTTTTAGGCTCGTGTGGTCTCTGGCAATCTGAAGCTAAAACAGTCTGGCCTAAACCGAAAGCAGAATGTGTACTGAAAAAATAATGTTGCTGAAGGTTGATTTTCTGTGCAAAAGATATCCCTAATAAATCTAAAATGAAGAGAGGGAAAGAAGGGTGGCATTAAATTTGGCCTATTGACAACACGACTCTGGATCTTAGCTTCTCAGTTGCCTTTATAAACCTTACAGCTGGGAAGACAGGCTTGAAAACAAAAGAGAGATTGCAGGAATCTGATCAAGTCATTTAAAAAATGTTTTATGAATGTATGATTTTGTGAGAGGCCTGTTAAGAAGCACTGCATTGTCAGCACTAAGGCTCGTCCCAACTGTCCAGAGAATGTGAGGTCAGATAGCAGTCTGAGCAGAAAACACAGTAGGACTTGAGGAGAGAGACTCCCTTTCTACAGTGGATCAGCGATTTTAGTTTTTAGTTACTGTAGAAATTATCCCTGAAAGTACAGTATTGTGTCCTAGTTTTTAAGAAATTATTTCTTGGTAACCATTTAAAAAATGCTCATTCTACAAATTTTCTATAACATTGGAAACTGCATTTCATTTGTGCAACTTCGATGGGTATGTTAAGACATGCTAATCATGTCCAGAATGACTCTGGGAGATAAATAATATTCCCATTACTGGAATTTAAAGTAGAAGCCAGGAAAGGTAATTGTTGAGATATTGAGGGAGCAGAACTTCATGTTTCAAAAGCATCGAAAGATATAGAAACATATTTTTTTAAAAAAATCTTTGGGGGATGCAAAAATTGGAATATCAGAAATAAGATAGATCTTATAAAGACTTGCCGATCAGAAGGTCGGCAGTTCAAATCCCCGCGACGGGGTGAGCTCCCGTTGCTCGGTCCCTGCTCCTGCCAACCTAGCAGTTCAAAAGCACGTCAAAGTGCAAGAAGATAAATAGGTACCACTCTGGCGGGAAAGTAAACGGTGTTTCTATGTGCTGCTCTGGTTCACCAGAAGCGGCTTAGTCATGCTGGCCACATGACCCGGAAGCTGTACGCCGGCTCCCTCGGCCAATAAAGCGAGATGAGTGCCGCAACCCCAGAGTCGGCTACGACTAGACCTAATGGTCAGGGGTCCCTTTACCTTTAATAAATAACAGGCTATTTGCAGGTTAGGGAATTCAGTGCCCTACAATCAACAGCCTTAATATTTCTTAATGTTAGCACTTTAGCCCCCACCCTCACCCAGTTATGGATCAGAATGTATTCTAAGGTAGTCCTCCTTTCTTTGTATTCTGGATGTCATGTAACTCACCTTTCAACTCCTGTTTATTACTAGATTTGAAATCCCAGAGCCTGAGCCAACAGAAGCCGATAGGCTGGCAATAGAGAAAGGAGAACAGCCAATCAGTGCAGACCTTAAAAGATTTCGCAAAGAATATGTCCAGCCAGTGCAACTCAGGTTTGAGCTTTCATCTCTTTCTTAGAATCTGACTTAAACCATCAAGGGGGAGAATGTGTGGGTTACCTCATTTCATGTGAGATTGCACAATGTTCATGTTGCTTGGGAATGGACCTGGTTTATGTGGGTAGGCCAGACAGTGCAATACTATACAAAGTAAGAGCCCTTGAGTTCAGTGGGACTTCCTCTTGCGTAAGGATGTGGTAGGACTGCAGCCTGGGAGTTTACTCTGGAAATCAGTGGACATGGTACCAAGAGAGGGTGCAGCATAGCAGCTAAAAATGTGATCTGGGAAATTCAGACCCCTCACTGGGTGTTCTTAGGGGGAAAAAACCTTTTCTCGCAGGATGCACCGTCTGCAAAATGGGAGTAATAAATTGGCTCACCTTACGAATTATATTGTAAGAATTACAGTGATTAAATGTGTAAGGCACTTAAACAGCTAGGAATGATGACAGGGTTCCCCACACAAAGCAATATAAATTACATTACCAGGCTTGTAGTAAAAATTATTATTATTAATTTGATTTCTTACCTGCTCTTCACTATAAGGTCCCAGGGTGGGTTACAGCAATTTAGCAATACAAGCTTAATGCAAACAGTGTAAAGGTCTGCGTTAATGTTAAGTAGTACAGTGGTACCTCAGATTACATACGCTTCAGGTTACAGACTCCACTAACCCAGAAATAGTACCTCGGGTTAAGAACCTTGCTTCAGGATGAGAACAGAAATCGTGCTCCAGCGGCACGGCGGCAGCAGGAGGCCCCATTAGCTAAAGTGGTGCTTCAGGTTAAGAACAGTTTCAGGTTAAGAACGGACCTCCGGAACGAATTAAGTACTTAACCCGAGGTACCACTGTAGTGAGAAAGATAATAGTGAAAGTATCTAATTCATAAGTCACAGATAGGTCAGGGCAAATGGTGGACTCTCTATTGTTGTTTGACCAGATGCCCATGTAATATTGGAGGTGTTACTGTGGCACTACAAGGGAGAAGGGTGAATTTTCACTAATATTGTTGGAAGATGTTTCTGCTTCCCTTATGAAAAACATGAGCATGATCTTGGGAATTAACCTGTGCCTAAATGTGTCTGAAATAATACATGTACCGGGGAGATTCCAAATTGCATACCTCTAAGGCAGACTATGGGTTGTAGCCAGCTAAGTTTTACCCATTGAAATGGATGAACCTAATTTAGCAATAGGTTAAACCACAGAGCCTAGGACTTGCCGATCAGAAGGTCGGCGGTTCGAATCCCCGCAACTGGGTGAGCTCCCGTTGCTCGGTCCCTGCTCCTGCCAACTTAGCAGTTCGAAAGCACGTCAAAGTGCAAGTAGATAAATAGGTACCTCTCTGGCGGGAAGCTAAACGGCGTTTCCGTGCGCTGCTCTGGTTCGCCAGAAGTGGCTTAGTCATGCTGGCCACATGACCCACATGACCCTCGGCCAATAAAGCAAGATGAGCCAGCCCCAGAGTCGGTCACGACTGGACCTAATGGTCAGGGGTCCCTTTACCTTTAATTTAGCAATGTCCATTAATTTCAGTGGTTCTACTCTTGAGTTTGTCTAGCATTGATGCAACTCAATGTTTTGGATTAACTATTAGGAAGTTGTTTTGTGGGTCTTCATATGTGTGTCTGATATCTAGGCCTGTACTTACAACTTTCCACTTGAAGCCTTGCCTTCAGATTTCCTACAACAATGAGAGTTACGCGGTTCAAGCTATTTTGGGAGAAGATGTGTGCTCCTAGTACCTATGTCTGTGTAGAGAGATTTGCAGTTTGTTAGACACAGGGAATTTTAATCCTCTAATCAGAAATTAACTTGGTGGCTCACAAAATAATCCACATTTTTTAAAAAAAAAATCAGAAAATGCCATCCATCTCTAGGCTTGATTTCTCCTTGGTTGAACGTGTCTGCCTCAGTCTGGGTTTATGAAAACTAAACTGGTGGCATTTTTTTCTTCACCTCCCACTTCTTTTCACCCCCAGGATATTAAATGTGTTTCGGCACTGGGTGGAACACCATTATTATGACTTTGAGAGAGATCAGGAGCTACTTGATAAATTGGAAACATTTATTTCCACTGTAAGAGGTACGTGTCTTGAGTTGACTTTTGTTTAAATTGCTCTGTCTCATCTGCTATGTGGATTTAGCATCTTAAGAAATTCTGAAAATTCTGCTTGGCTGTGCTTACTCAGAAGACAATGGTATTTACAAGCACTACAAGCCGACGACAGTCTGTCAGTTTCCTTTCCATTTAACTTTGTTTTGCAACAGGAAAAGCATCTCAGTTTCATAACTTCAATCAGAAGCTCTTTGAATCTGTGTCTTGCTTCTTCCAGGAAAAGTTCACATATAAAGTAGTGCTGTAAATGATTTAAGAGCAACTTCACACATGGTTTTTGTCGAAAACTATGTGTGCAAGGTGGCTTCAGTCAGCTCTCCGGGAGCCTGCATGTTTGCTCGTTCAAGCTAAGCCATAGTTTGTCTTAGCATTATGTGCAAACTGGGACACTGTGTACATAAAGGTGTAGCCCTTTGGAAGAGCTTGACTTGCACTGATATATTTAAACTGCTTTCCGCAGCCTATTCTATAACTCATCCAATGAAGCTGGTAGTTGGCAGATTCAGAGCAGACAAAAATAAGTACCACATTTTTCCGTGCATAAGATGCCCCCATGTATAAGATGACCCCTATTTTTTTAACCCAAAATTAAGAAAATGCACTATGCACTATCCATGTATAAGACAACCCCTTAGTTTAAACTTCAAAAATTTAGGGGGGGGGAATAGCCTTATACACGGGAAAATACAGTACTTCTTCACATAGCACATAATCAGACTATGGCGTTCACTCCCACAAGATGCAGCAATGGCCAGCCAACTTGTATAGCTTTGAAAGAAGATCAGATGAAATCATGGAGATTATGATTGCCAGATGCTATTATCCATGAAGGCCATGTTCTGACTCCACTGTCAAAGGCAGTGTGCATTTGAATACCAGCTGATGGGACTCACAGGTGGAGAGTGTGGTCTTGTGCTCAGGATCTGCTTCTGAGTTTCCCATGGGCATCTAGTTAGCCGCTGTGAAGTCAGGATGCTGGTTTAAACAAGCCTTTAGCCGGTTCCAACAGGGCTCTTTTTATGTTCTTACATGGCATACAGAGCTTGAAAAAAGGCAGGGCTGATGAAGAATACTAGATGTGTACATAAGGTGTTAGAGGGGATTGTTGAACAAGATTTCCAGAGATGGGGGGCAGTGGATTCATTGCTCTGTGCAGTGGTACAGTGCACGCTTCTGCATACAGAAGGTGGCCATTTCATTTCCTGCAGAACTGGCCATAAATTCAGCCACCGTAAAATCCCAAACCAGTGAATATGGAACTGAGCAACCCTGCCACAAAATAATTAAAGCATCTGTATGATCTTCCCTTCCCACCGTATCCAATATGTGTCTTCCAGGCAAATCCATGAAGAAGTGGGTGGAATCCATTGTCAAGATCATCAGGAGGAAGAAGCAAGCTCATGCAAACGGCATTAGCCACAACATAACTTTTGAGAGCCCTCCACCCCCAATTGAGTGGCACATCAGCCGCCAGTTTGAGACGTTTGACCTCATGACGCTGCACCCCATAGAGATTGCTCGGCAGCTGACTCTCCTGGAATCTGATCTCTACAGGTAGAGTGTGTTCTGTTGGACCTCCATCACCTGACGAACCACAGAGTGCTCCTCTCCTATCAGGTTCATTGGTGCAGATTCAGTCTGAATGGTATAGGTAGCAGTATGAGGACTCCCATACCAGTATATGCCAAGTGCTCAACTAGGGTCTGTGGTATTTATGTCATGCACCAATCAGGTGCAACATATCAAAGTAGCTGAGCAGTCAAGGGAAGAGCCATGGTGATGCACATTGTCCCAAGGTTAGTCCCTGATGTTGTTGTTTAGTCGTTTAGTCGTGTCCGACTCTTCATGACCCCCTGGACCAGAGCACGCCAGGCCCTCCTCCACTGCCTCCTGCAGTTTGGTCAAACTCATGCTGGTAGCTTCAAGAACATTGTCCAACCACTTCATCCTCTGTCGTCCCCTTCTCCTTGTGCCCGTCATCTTTCCCAACATCAGGGTCTTTTCCAGGGAGTCTTCTCTTCTCATGAGGTGGCCAAAGTCTTGGAGCCTCAGCTTCAGGATCTGTCCTTCCAGTGAGCACTCAGGATTGATTTCCTTCAAAATGGATAGGTTTGATCTTCTTGCAGTTCATGGGACTCTCAAGAGTCTCCTCCAGCACCAGAATTCAAAAGCATCAGTCCTTGATAACTCCAATTAAAAGGTAGGAAGATGGGGGAAAGACTTGAAGGGACAGTCCAGGACTAAATGGACCAATAGTCCGTTTCAAGGTAGCTTCATGCACACAGATGAACCAGGGAGTCTCTGATTAAAATCTCTCTTACCTTTAAAGAGTGCTTGGATAATAAATGTACAGTGGTGCCCCGCAAGACGAAATTAATTCGTTCCGCAATTTTTGTCGTCTAGCGAATTTTTCGTCTTGCGAAGCACGAAATCCCATAGGAATGCATTGAAAATCAATTAATGCGTTCCTATGGTCAAAAAAAGTCCAAACAAAGCCAAATTTGGTACAACAACAGTTTATTAACTGCTCTTTAAAGTCACACATACTGTAAAGAGCAGTTCAAAAATTTAAGGGAAAATAAATAAACTTTATAAACATGACAGAAATACATTTAAAAATCAACAAAGTACAGTATACAGACATTTTCTAAGACTCTGGGGGACCACTTGAAGAAGGCTCCTCTTCCACTCTTTGCTTCTTGGTCAAGAACCTGTCCATTGTCTGCTGCTTTATCCGCCTTTTCAGCAGCTCCCTGAAATACGACATGACCCTCGTATCATAAAAGTTCCCAGCGTCATGTGCCACGTGCTTCTCATGGTGGTGTAGATCTGCAAAAGTCTGCACCTCCTTCCACCTCTGGCAAATGTCCCTCAGTCTTTCGGAGGACAGCCGTTCCTCAGTTGCTTCCTCCTCTTCCAGTGAGGCCTGCTCCTGCGCAGCCTCTGCCTGCAGTTCGACCAGCTCCTGGGTGGTCAGCTCGTCGTCGTGCCCCTCTACCAGCTCGCAGACGTCCTCCTCCGTGACCTCCAGGCCCATGGTCCTCCCCAAGGCAACAATGTCCTGCACCACTGTTGACTCTGGTGCATCAGAGTCACTTGGTGCCACACAGTCCGGCCACAGGCTGCGCCAAGCGCAATTCAAATTTCTCTGGCTGATCCCTTTCCAGGCCGTGTTGACCATCTTCAAGCAGGTGGCGATGTCGAAGTGGTCCTTCCAGAATTCCCGCAGGGTGATGGTGGTGCAGTCAGTCACCTCGAAGCATCGCCTGAAAAGCTCCTTGGTGTAGAGTTTTTTGAAATTGGCGATGACCTGCTGATCCATCGGCTGGAGCAGTGGCGTGGTGTTAGGCGGCAGGAACATGATGTTGATGAAGCTGAACTCCTCCAACAAGTCCACCTCAAGGCCTTTAGGATGGGCAGGAGCATTGTCCATCAGAAGCAAAGCCTTCAGCGGCAGGTCGTTGTCCAGCAGGTACTGCTTGACAGCAGGGCCAAAAGCAAGATTGACCCAGTCCACAAACAGCACACGTGTGACCCAAGCCTTGCTGTTGGATCGCCACATGACACTCAGCCGCTCCTTGTCGATCTTGTGTCTCTTGAAGGCCCGTGGGTTCTCCGAGTGGTACACCAGCAGGGGCTTGATCTTCAGGTCGCCGCTTGCGTTGGCACAGAAGAGCAGGGTCAGACGGTCCTTCATGGGCTTGTGGCCAGGCAGCCTGGACTCCTCCTGAGTGATGAAAGTCCTTTTGGGCATCCTCTTCCAAAACAGCCCGGTCTCGTCGCAGTTGAAGACCTGCTGCGGAACGTAGCCCTCCGTCTTCACAAGCTCCAGGAACTCCGCTGCAAAGTCTTCAGCCGCAGGAACATCAGAACTGGCAGCCTCTCCATGCCTGACCACGCTGTGGATGCCAGATCTTGTCTTGAACCGGTCAAACCAACCTCTGCTAGCCTTGAAGACTTCTGGCTCGGCTGAGGTTCCTGGCTGTTCCCGGATGAGGTCAGCATGCAAGGCCTTGGCCTTCTCACAAATGACGGCCTCAGACACTGTGTCCCCTGCACGCTGCTTCTCTTCTATCCAGATGAGCAGCAACTTCTCGACCTCCTCCAGGACAGCTGGGCGGTTCCTCACGATCCTGGTGACTCCCTTGGCTGCATCAGTCGCCATGATCTTCTCCCTCATCTTCAGGATGGTCCCGATGGTCGATGGGTTCCTGCCGTACTCCCTGGCGATGTCCGTCACACGCATTCCGCCATCGTGCTTCCGAATGATGTCCTTCTTCATTTCCAGCGTCACCTTCTCCTTCTTCCTCTCGCCGGCCACCGCAGCAGCAGTCTTCTTGGGTCCCATGGCAGCACAGGTCCTACCTTCGTAAACTAAGAAACAGGAAAAAAAATCAGTGATGTGATTCAAACCAAAAAAATACAAAAGCACCCAGCCACCCACCACACAGAAATTAAAACCCAGAACCAAGGCTTTGAATCCCAAGCACCCCAACCCCAAATCCAAAATCCCAAAAACCCCCAAAAAAGTTTTAAAAGTTGAGCTTACCAAATGAATGAAAGAGAAGTTCTGGAAAAGCTTCAACAATCAACCACCGAAGTCCTCAGGAACCTCAAATGGCTGCAAAAAAAGTTTAGGAAAAGCTTCAAAAATCACCAATGTCTTCAAAAACCTCAACTGCTCCCACAGACACGCACCAACCCACCCACAACACAGAAATTGCAAACCCCTCCTCAACTGCTCCCCCAGCCTCTCCCCTACTGCTGCAAACCCCTCCCCAACTGCTTCCCCACCCAGACAAAAAAAATTAGAAAAAATAACAACATGGCCAGCACTCAGAAATTCAAATTCAGAAAAAAAAAATTTGAAAAAAACAGCCATGCCTAGTGGTCACAGAAAATCATAAAAATTCCCAAAAAACCCCCACAAGCCCCCAGATTTCTGCAGAAACCTCCCCCACTGTTCCCCCAGCCAGCCAGCACTCAGAAATTCAAATTCAGAAAAATTTTCAAAAAAAAACAGCCATGCCTAGTGGTCACAGAAAATCATAAAAATTCCAAAAAACCCCCCACAAGCCCCCAGATTTCTGCAGAAACCTCCCCCACTGTTCCCCCAGCCAGCCAGCACTCAGAAATTCAAATTCAGGAAAAAAATTTTTCAAAAAAAAACAGCCATGCCTAGTGGTCACAGAAAATCATAAAAATTCCAAAAAACCCCCACATGGTTCCAGATTTCTGCAGAAACCTCCCCCACTGTTCCCCTAGCCAGCCAGCACTCAGAAATTCAAATTCAGAAAAAAAAATTCGAAAATAAACAGCCATGCCTAGTGGTCACAGAAAATCATAAAAATTCCAAAAAACCCCCACAAGCCCCCAGATTTCTGCAGAAACCTCCCCCACTGTTCCCCTAGCCTGCCAGCACTCAGAAATTCAAATTCAGAAAAAAAAAATCGAAAATAAACAGCCATGCCTAGTGGTCACAGAAAATCATAAAAATTCCAAAAAACCCCCAAATGGTCCCAGATTTCTGCAGAAACCTCCCCCACTGTTCCCCTAGCCAGCCAGCACTCAGAAATTCAAACTCAGAAAAATTTTCAAAAATAAACAACCTGGCCCAATGGTCACAGAAAATCATAAAAATTCCCCCAAAAAAACCCACAAGCCCCCAGATTTCTGCAGAAACCTCCCCCACTGTTCCCCCAGCCAGCCAGCACTCAGAAATTCAAACTCAGAAAAATTTTCAAAAAAAAACAGCCATGCCTAGTGGTCACAGAAAATCATAAAAATTCCAAAAAAAACCCCACATGGTCCCAGATTTCTGCAGAAACCTCCCCCACTGTTCCCCCAGCCAGCCAGCACTCAGAAATTCAAACTCAGAAAAATTTTCAAAAATAAACAACCTGGCCCAATGGTCACAGAAAATCATAAAAATTCCCAAAAAAAACCCACAAGCCCCCAGATTTCTGCAGAAACCTCCCCCACTGTTCCCCTAGCCAGCCAGCACTCAGAAATTCAAACTCAGAAAAATTTTCAAAAATAAACAGCCATGCCTAGTGGTCACAGAAAATCATAAAAATTCCAAAAAACCCCCACATGGTCCCAGATTTCTGCAGAAACCTCCCCCACTGTTCCCCCAGCCAGCCAGCACTCAGAAATTCAAACTCAGAAAAATTTTCAAAAATAAACAACCTGGCCCAATGGTCACAGAAAATCATAAAAATTCCCAAAAAAAACCCACAAGCCCCCAGATTTCTGCAGAAACCTCCCCCACTGTTCCCCTAGCCAGCCAGCACTCAGAAATTCAAACTCAGAAAAATTTTCAAAAATAAACAACCTGGCACAATGGTCACAGAAAATCATAAAAATTCCCCAAAAAGGCCCACAAGCCCCCAGATTATCGCAAACCCCTTCCCAACACCAAGTCCTTGAATCCCAAACACCCCAACCCAAAATCCAAAACCCCCCAAAAAAGTTATAAAAGTTTAACTTACCAAATGGATGAAAGAGAAGTTCTGGAAAAGTTCTGGAAAAGTTTTGGAAAATCTTCAAAAGTGAGCAAAGTCTGATAAAAGGCTACCAAACCACGTGCTAACAGTTGCTCCTCGAAGCCAAGTCGCAACTGCAGCTGCTCAAGCTAAGCACCTTTGGTTTTAACGGTTTTTACACAAAGGAAACAATGTCGCGAGACGTTTTCGTTTTGCGAAGCAAGCCCATAGGGGAATTCGTCTTGCGAGGCAAATCGCGGACAAAAAAACCTTTCGTCTAGCGAGTTTTTTGTCTTGCGAGGCATTCGTCTTGCGGGGCACTACTGTAAAGTGGTTTGTTTATTCTCCATTAGGTTTTTGGGAGGCATCCAACCTCATCCAGTTACCCCAAAAAAGGGAGGGTGCTTGGATCATTCTAAAGTGGGTGCTCTGATCTTTTTGAAGTACAGTATAAATCATAAAGATTTATACAGCAAAGCCATAATTGGGGGTTTCTGAAAGGAGGGGATTAGTAGAAATATGTTGTTGTTGTTTTAATCTAGCACTTCTTTAGTTAGTGCATCTAATACTTAGTTTCTTGTACACGTGATCTGATACTTAATAGGGAGGGTGAATTATAGAAACATAGAAACTTAGTATTGGAAGGGGTCCTAAGGGTCATCTAGTCCAACCTACTGCAATGGTAAAGGTAAAGGACCCCTGGACGGTTAAGTCAAAGGTGACTGTGGGGTTGTGGCGCTCATCTCGCTTTCAGGCCAAGGGAGCCAGGGTTTCTCCACATACCAGCATGACTAAACCGCTTCTGGCACAACGGAACACTGTGACGGAAACCAGAGCGCACGGAAACACTGTTTATCTTCCTGCCGCAGTGGTACCTATTTTTCTCCTTGCATTGGTGTGCTTTCGAACTGCTAGGTTGGCAGGAGCTGGGACAGAGCAACGGGAGCTCACCCCGTCGTGGGGATTCAAACCGCCAACCTTCCCATCGGCCAGCCCAAGAGGCTCAGTGGTTTAGACCACAGCGCCACCCGCACCCCCCACTGCAGTGTAGGAATCTCAGCTAAAGCATGCATGAAAAGATGACTGTGTCATTTGAAAAACGAAACAAGCCTAGAATGATGGAATCGGCAGACCTCAGATTTAGAAGAATTGGGCCACTGATTAATTAGCTGAAATTGATGTCCTCATGTAAGCTCTGATTCCCCTTTCTGGAAAATTGCTGAGCAATTGCTGAGCAGCAGCCCACAGTAGCAGACATGTGACCACCATATCGCATCTCTTGATCATATCATCCTTTCAGTAGCATTAATGTCTGGACTCTTCCTCAACTTTCCATATCTCATATTCGTGGGCTTGTCTGTTTCTGTTTCAGGGCTGTCCAGCCATCTGAACTTGTTGGGAGTGTGTGGACAAAAGAAGATAAAGAAATTAATTCTCCAAATCTGCTGAAAATGATTAGGCATACCACAAACCTTACGCTTTGGTTTGAAAAGTAAGTGGTGAATCAAGTAGAGGCATCATTTTGGTCACTGCCCTGGGAGGCTCTTGTCATAGAAAGCCATGAGAACACACATTTTTCGTCAGGGAGCCGGACAATAACTTTTTTATCTTTCAGACCAAAGCAGAATAGGAGCAGGAAACTCCATATACAGCCAAGTCCAGTGCCACCTAGTGACTAAACTGTATAATAACGCCATTCACACAACTCCTAACCTTTTCATTATAAAACGTTTACTGAACATTTACAGTTTCCATTACAGTCGTACCTTGGAAGTCAAACAGCTTGGTTCCCGAACGACTTGGCTCCCCAGCGTCCCAAACACGGAAGTGACTGTTCCGGTTTGCAAACTATTTTTGGAAGCCGAAAGTCCGATGGGGCTTCCACAGCTTCTGATTGGCTGCAGGAGCTTCTTGCAGGCAATCAGAAGCTACGCTTTGATTTTCGAACATTTTGGAAGTCGAACAGATTTCCGGAACTGATTCTGTTCAACTTCCAAGGTACGACTGTATTTGTTACGTTCTGTTAGTAAGGCTTGGGCCCCTTTAAAAAAAAGCATTGCAGGTAACTTGCCTTTTTCAGATTAATCTGATTATAATCATTCCATACCTTTCTTCTTGTTACTTATCGCCTGAAATATTTTTTAAAAAATATTTGAAAGTAGCATACCTGATGAAATAAACTAGAGTGATCAACACTCTAGTGATCAACAGGGCCATTCATTCATGTTGTACCTGATTTTTCGGTGACATTTGCCTTTATAGTATATGTGAGGGTTTGATTAGCTGCTTGTGCGTGAAAACGTGCTCCCTCAGAGTTTGTGCGACCCCACAAACCTCCGTGTGTGACGGAGCTCCTCAGACATGTCTGCTCTAGTCACTAGTAGAGTCCGACAGTGGCTGTCTGCGGAAGCGTTTCCAGCAAAGAAGTTCCTTAACGGAAACGCGTCTCCTGGACTCACGGCGTGACAGTTTCCTGCGAGGTGTGGGTCTCCCTATGGGAGACTCCGATACCTCCCCACTGTTCTCGCTGGAAGCCTCCCTGAGCCCTCCCTCCTGCTCGCATTCCCTCAGAGACCCACTCCTCCCCCTGCTGGTCCCTGCTTCAGCAGTTGAGTCTCTTTCATCCTGCCTGAGTCCCTCCACCACCTGATGGTCTGATGGCAGTTCCCTGACATCCACCTCCCCTCCAGGGCCCCCCTCACCCCCTCCCAATTCCTCCCCCCTGGGAGGTGAAGGGCTAAAACCCCGAAACGAATCTTCCTCATCTTCTGACGTCTCGAACAATTCTCTCCATCGATCGTCGTCCTGGCCAGCTGCATCCTCCTCCTCTTCAGAATCTGGGAACCCCTCCAACTCCTCTTCCTCGTCGGTGGTGGCAAAGTATTCCCTTCGGAACCTCGCTACAGGCTGAGGTTTACGTGGGAACCTCTGATGAAAAGTCTCTATTAAAACCTCGTCATTGACATCCTCTGCCCTAACCCAGGTGTTTTCCGACTCCGGTTCCCCTTCCCACATTACCAAATACTCTACTTGATCTCCCTTCCACCTGGAATCGAGGATCTCCGCTACATGGTAGCTGTGTTCCTTCTCCTCCATTGCTGGTCCCCTAGTGACCCTCCCCTCACTGTCTCCTCTATACGGTGACAGCAACGACCTGTGAAAAACTGGGTGCAGCTTCATGTGGTTCGGTAACCGGAGCCTGAAAGCCACTGGATTGACCTGCTGTATGACTTCAAACGGACCCAGCCTTTTGGGTCTTAATTTCTTACAACCTCCTTTGAATGGCAACCCTTGGGTTGACAGCCACACCTGGTCCCCCACCCTGATGGTTTCACCTTCCCTCCTGTTTTTGTCTGCCTGCCTCTTATATTCCTCCTTAGCCCTGTTTAAGTTGAGTTGGAGCTGGCGATGGATCGCTTCCATTTCTTCCACGAACTGTTCTGCAGCTGGAACGCTCCAGTTCTCCCCCTCCCCCCCTGGGAAGGCTCTGGGATGGCACCCGTGATTAGCCAAAAAGGGGCTCATCCCCGTGGACACGTTCTCTGCATTGTTGTAGGCAAATTCTGCCAACGCCAACTTCTCCACCCAATCATTCTCTCTGTCATTAACATAACACCTCAAATATTGTTGGAGAACCCCATTTGCTCTTTCCGCCTGCCCGTTGGTTTCAGGATGACGGGCCGTCGAAAAATTAACCTCTACATGCAGTAAGCTCATGAGCTTCCTCCAGAACCTGGAAGTAAATTGTTTCCCTCGGTCTGAAACCACCCTCAAGGGGGCGCCATGCAACCTGAACACATTCTCTACAAACAATTTGGCGGTTTCTTCTGCTGTAACCGCATGTGAGCAGGCTATGAAGTGGGCCATTTTAGTTAACAGGTCTACTACAACCATGATGGCTGTTTTCCCTCTAGACCTTGGCAGATCAGTCATGAAATCTATTGCCACTGCTTCCCACGGTCTCTCAGGTGTGGGCAGTGGTTCTAATAAACCAGCCGGCGCCTGCCTCTCCCCCTTGGCTCTTTGGCATTGTTCACACCCTCTCACATACTCCCGCACATCTTCCCTGACCTTGGGCCACCAAAATTCCCTGGTAACCAGCCACATGGTTTTGTGTTGCCCAAAGTGCCCTGCTGTGGGGCTATCGTGCAGCTGCTTGAGTACCTTCTCCCTCAATTCCCCTTCAGGTATATATAACGCTCCCTTATAATACAATGCCCCATTTCTCTCCTCAAAACCACCGGATTTGTCTTCCTCCCCTCTGAGATCCCTGAGTTTCCCCTGGGCGTATGCATCCTGCACCGTACCCTCTACCAATTCCCTTTGCCCCACCAAAGTCGCCCCACACACCCAGCGGTCCTCTGGAATGATATGGGTTTCTTCGGGTGCTCCCTCCCCCTCCAAATATTCAGGTTTGCGTGAGAGAGCGTCCGCCCTAACATTCTCTGGGCCTGGCACATAACAAATCTCAAAGTTAAATTTGGAGAACTCTTGGGCCCATCTCAACTGCCTTTGGTTGAGCACTCGCGCCGTTCTCCAGTACTCTAGATTTTTATGATCCGTGCACACTTGCACTTTATGTTGTGCACCAACTAGCAGATGCCTCCATCTCCGGAACGCCTCATGAATAGCAAGCAGTTCTCGGTCGTACACCGTGTAATTCCTCTCGGATTTGTTCAGCTTCCGCGAGAAGAAGGCACACGGACGCCACTCTGACTCCTCCTTCCCCGGCTGCAGAAGAAGCACCGCCCCTATGGCTCTGTCAGATGCGTCTGTTTCAACCCTTAGCTTCTTTCGTAAATCCACATGCAGAAGTTGTTCTTCAGAGGCGAAGGCCCTTTTCAGTTCCTCAAACGCTCGCTCCGCCTCCGCCGTCCATACAAACTTCTTTTTACTGCTGAGACAGTCAGTGATGGGCGCCGTCAGATGGGCGAAGTTGCGGATGAACTTACGATAAAAGTTTCCAAACCCTAGGAACCTCTGCACATCCTTCTTGGTTTTGGGTGTTTTCCATTCCAGCACTGCCTGTACCTTGCCGGGATCCATGGCCAATCCCTTGTCTGACAGGCGGTACCCCAGGAATTCCACCTCCTTGGTATGGAACCGACACTTCTCCAGTTTGACCCACAGCCTGTTGGCTTGCAGTCTGCTCAACACTTCTCTGACGTCTCTCACATGTTGCTCCTCATTCTCAGAATACACCAACACATCATCTAGAAAGGCAACGCAATTCTTGTAGAGCAAAGGGCCCAGCACGTGGTTCATAAAAGATTGAAAACACGCGGAGCCTGCTTGTAATCCAAATGGCATAACGAGGTATTCAAACGCCCCCAAAGGGGTAAACATGGTGGTTTTCCATTCATCCCCTTTCCTTATGCGTATCAGGTTGTACGCCCCCCTTAGATCCAGCTTTGTGAAAATCTTTCCCTTCCTCACCCTGGTCAAAATATCATCAATTCTGGGCATAGGGAACGCCACCGGTTCAGTCACTGCATTCAGCCGCCGAAAATCACATACAAGTCTCGGCTTGTCCGCATTTTTTTTGTCCACAAAGAACACTGGGCTCCCCCCTGCGGCTTTGGACTCTCTGATGAAGCCTCTCTTCAGGTTCTTGTCAATGAACTCTCGCAACTCCTGCATTTCTCTGTCTGACATGGCATACAACTTGCCTACAGGAAGCTGCGCTCCAGGGAGTAAATTGATCTGACAATCAAAGGGTCTATGAGGTGGTAGTTGGTCAGCTTCCTTCTCGCTGAACACGTCGCTGAGATCTGCATACTGTGGTGGTACCTTCACCTTCCCCATTACTTCAGTCCCTGCTAGGGTGGCTTGGGCCCCTGCTGAACCCTTCTCCCCTTTGCAGTGTTCTAGGCAATGTGCTGAACCAAAGGACACCACTCTTTGATGCCAGCCAACCAGCGGATCATGTAGAGCTAGCCAGCTCATTCCCAAAATAATGGGAGCGCCTCCCAGGGTGGCCACATTAAACGCTATCAGTTCTGTGTGCCTTGCCACCCTCATTATCATTGGGACAGTCTGCAAGCGGACTCCTCCTCCCAACAACTCCCTGCCATCAATCGTGGTCACCTGCAGGGGGTTGCTTAAAGGGATGGTCTGTATCTGGTGTTCAGCAGCAAACTCCTTGCTCATAAAATTGCAGGAGCTGCCTGAGTCCAATAGCGCCTTTATTTTTAGGGGGTGCCCATTCTGCAGCTCTAGCGACACTTCAATCACTAGAGCCGGTCGAGGAGCTTCTGGCACGGGCACTTTCACTGCTCTTTGGCCTGGCTGCAGTGCCCCAATTGTGGCAACCAGGCGTTGGCTTTTACCTGCTCCGCTCCCCCTTCTTCTCCCCCCTCAACAGCTCCCACCATCCCTTGCCATTCCTTCCTCTGGGGGCAGACTCTGGCAAAGTGGCCTGGCTGTTGGCAGAGATAGCATTTCCGGGGGCCCTTTCCCTCCTTCTTAGCTCCCTCGCTGGTTTTTGAAAATGCGCGCGCGCGCGCTGTTCCGATTTCCATCGGCTCTGCCGGCGGGAAAGCTGGCTCAGGAATGTCTGGAATGCGGAACTCCTTCCAACGTTCCCCTCTCCCTTCCCGCCTCTCCAAGGCTCTTGCCTCCTGCCGCGCTCCTATGGTCAGCGCAGATTTGGTCAGCTGATCCATAGACTCCGCCCTGGGGCTCCGTGCCAGCTCGTCTTTCACCCCCGAAGAAAGACCTTCTTCAAATAGCATTTGAACGGGTGCCGCCGATAAATCCCAACTCAGTCTGTGAATCAGCATGGTAAACTCAGTCCAATATTCATGGACAGATCGACTTCCCTGCTTACAAGCCATTAACTGTCTGCGCACCACCCCTTCCTCAATATCGCTGGCAAACATGATATCCATTGCACGAAAGAACTTCATTGTGTCCTTTAGTATTTCATTGTGCGTTGCCATTAGGGGTCGAACCCAGTCTCTAGCCCCTTTCTCAAGATGCCCAATTACAAAAGCAACTCGCGATTCCTCATCAGGGAACTCATCGAACTGCACATTAAGGGCATATTGCATTTCTGTCCTAAAAGCATGGTAGTCCTTGGGGTCCCCCCCAAATTTCTGCACCAATCCAGGTACCTTTCTGGGGAATTGCGTGGCTCTCCCCTTCTTGTCTGCATCCTGAGCCCTTCTCTCCTCCAACCTCGCCGTCTGCAGGGCCAGTTGAACCTCCAACGCTCGGTATCTATCTTCCAAGCTTGGACCAGCTCCAGCCCCTGCTCCTCCGGTTCCGGTGGGTTCGCTCATGATGCCTTCTCTTGCACAGGCAGCGTACAAAGACTGTCGGACTGCTGTGAGGGTTTGATTAGCTGCTTGTGCGTGAAAACGTGCTCCCTCAGAGTTTGTGCGACCCCACAAACCTCCGTGTGTGACGGAGCTCCTCAGACATGTCTGGATTAGCTGCTTGTGCGTGAAAACGTGCTCCCTCAGAGTTTGTGCGACCCCACAAACCTCCGTGTGTGACGGAGCTCCTCAGACATGTCTGCTCTAGTCACTAGTAGAGTCCGACAGTGGCTGTCTGCGGAAGCGTTTCCAGCAAAGAAGTTCCTTAACGGAAACGCGTCTCCTGGACTCACGGCGTGACAGTTTCCTGCGAGGTGTGGGTCTCCCTATGGGAGACTCCGATACCTCCCCACTGTTCTCGCTGGAAGCCTCCCTGAGCCCTCCCTCCTGCTCGCATTCCCTCAGAGACCCACTCCTCCCCCTGCTGGTCCCTGCTTCAGCAGTTGAGTCTCTTTCATCCTGCCTGAGTCCCTCCACCACCTGATGGTCTGATGGCAGTTCCCTGACAGTATATCAGTTTGAAAAATGCTTAATTTGAAAAGCTGTAGTCAGAGGAGCTGAGCATGTCCCTTCCTCCCCTCTTCCCGTTACCCTTTAAACCTCTGTGATAGGATCAGTAAGGTTGATGGTATGTGATTACAGTGGCCAGGAAAATGGAATGTTAGGAAGAGGGAAGCAGCATTGGAACAGGTGTTTTGCAATGGTTATTAGGAAGGAGAAGGCAGCAAGGAAGAGGATAGATGGTTGGTAGAAGAGAAGGAAATGAGGGAAGAACTGGGTAAATAAAAACGGGTTTTCTCTGTCTCTGTCTCTCTGAAGCAGGCATCAAACCAGCTTCATGGTTGATAGAGTGGTTTCAAATCCCGCCTGATCATCATAGATAGATAGATAGATAGATAGATAGATAGATAGATATCTTTATTGTCATTGTCCCATACAGAACAGTGAAATTGAAAAACTACATAAAACATTTAAAAACCCCTAAAAACTCTGAAACCCCATTTTAAAATACACTATAATATACTATACTATAAAAACCCCTAAAAACTCTGAAACCCCATTTTAAAATACACTATACTATAAAATACACTATACTATAGAGACCCCTTATGCTGCGTTTAGAACCAGAATTGCATTTGCATAGAAACTGTTTCTCAGGCGGCTAGTCCTGGCCTTTATAACCCTGTACCTTCTTCCAGAAGGCAGAAGCTGAAAGAGATCATTTCCGGGATGCGTACTATCCTGCGCTATCTCTGCCGCATTCTTATGGCACCTGGCAGCATAGATTTGATCCAAGGTGGGAAGAGTGCACCCAATTATTCTCTCCGCAGTCTTTACAACCCTGGATAGCATTGTTTTTTCCCTGACCGTGCAGCTCCCAAACCACACACACAGACCATAAGTTAATACGCTCTCCACAGTGCAATGGTAAAATGCCATCAACAGGTCCTTTGAAAGATTGTTTTTCCAGAGGATTCTGTACCATCATGGTACAGAATGGTTTTGAGGGGCAGGTGGGAGCCAGTGCAGCTGACAGTCACTGTGTATTGCCCTCTTCCACTTCCTGAGATAGCATGTGTGCGCATATTTCCAAATTAGATTTTAAACTTTGAGGAACTGAAGAGATAATTTTGTGGGAACAGCTAATGATAAAGAGGAGGAAGCACTTTTTATTTAATTTTAATGTATGAAACTGGCAGGTGCATCCTTCTGGAAAACAGACATGGTCTTCATCACGTTCTAGTTTCTTTTATGCAAGGATATTTGTGTGGTACAATAAACAGAACATTTGGGTAGGATCAGAGATACGTGGGTTTGAAGCGCTGCCCAGCCATGAAGGTTACTGAGTGGCCTCAGGCAAATCATTCCCTCAAGGGACTCAGCAGAATGAGCCTCCTGAACAGATGGAGTCTACGGGAGGCTCTTAGTTGCAGAGTGCAGCAATTGATTTGGTATATAAGGGGTGAGATTATTTTTCAGCTATCCTGATTCTAAGCTTTATACACCAAAACCAGCAACTTGAACTTAGCATGGTAGCTAAAAATGTATGGATTTTCTCTCCCTCTTTCTCATAAATTAGGTGCATTGTGGAAACAGAGAACTTTGAAGAGCGAGTGGCCATCTTAGGCAGGATTATTGAAATCTTGCAGGTTTTCCAAGACTTGAATAATTTTAATGGTGTGCTGGAGATTGTAAGTGCAATGAATTCTGTCTCCGTGTACAGATTGGATCACACATTTGAGGTAAGCTTTGGTATCTGGACCAGTGTTGGAAGTGTAGCCAGCTTTTTAAAAACTAAAATTATCCACATTTAAAGGCTAATGAAGCGCAGTACAGATCTGCGTGGTTTTGCTCTGGGAAAATATATGTGGTTGTATGTGGGGAGCTGGGATGGAAGGGTAGAGTTGCTTTTCCAAAATCAAGCCTGTGTATCTCAGAGCTCGCAGAGATCCTATCTTCCCATTTTGCTTTGTGCTCTGCCAAACGTCAGCCTGGTGGATAGTACCGGTAATGTTTTTTGGCAGTTTCTGTATTATGAACATTTTTATTCTTTTTTATTTGCAATACATTTTGCAATTTGCTGAGTATTCCTAGTGTCTGTCTTCATATACTGGGTAAAATAGCTTTGGCAGACCCTAAAGCTGACTTTGTAACTTAATTGGCTGAATAATTAAAAAATGAAGATATTAAATGAAATAATGTATAGCACGATCACAGATTTCTGGCAAGTGTTAAATATATTGTAGTATTAAATATAGCAGTGTGTGGCTCTCTTTCTCTCCTTGTGAAATTAGGCACTGCAGGAGAGAAAAAAGAAAATTTTGGATGAAGCAGTAGAATTAAGTCAAGATCACTTTAAAAAATACCTTGCTAAACTCAAGTCAATCAACCCACCCTGTGTGCCTTTCTTTGGTAAGTTACAGCACAGAAGCGGAATTAAGGGGCAGTTTGCTGCATCTCTGTGTAGAAAGAGGTGATAAAACCATGGCACTGTTTTTTGTTTTTTAAAGAAGCTTTCTACATTATTAAACAAGCAAAAGTTTTATGTTACTTACTTCTTCTTTCATTCTGTCTCTCTGTACATTTTAACAGAAAAGTAATGAGTAGCTGTAGTAACTACTCTCAGACTACATATGTCTGGATCAAGAGGTAAAGGGGTAAAGTTTCTAGATACCCTAAATGATTTTGCCCTAGAACAGTATGTATATTATTTATATTTATATTATTTATATGCCACCCATCCGACTGGGTTGCCACTGTCACTCTTGGCGGTTCCCAACGAAATATTAAAAACACAATACAACAAAAGACCTAGTGCAAGATGTAAGTGTTGCCAAGCCATTTGGCAACAGTGACTACAGTATAGTGCTGGCAAATTACAACGAACATGGCCAATTCCCAAGAAAATCCAGCATGGTCACAATAGACTTCAAGAGAGGAAACCTTCCCGAAAGGCAGAGATTGGTACAAAGGAAGTTGAAAGTCAAGAGGGTGAAATCAGTCCAAAATGCTTGAGAGTTGTTTAAAAACAATATCAGAAATTCAGCTGGCATGTATACAACAGATAGGCACTACCAAGGCCAAAAGGCATAGATAACGAGAAAAGTCAGGGAAGCTAGAATGAGCTTTCCTTCCTTTACTTACAGTCTTAGGTAAAGGTAAAAGGACTCCTGACCATTAGGTCCAGTCGCGGACAACTCTGGGGTTGCAGCGCTCATCTCACTTTACTGGCCGAGGGAGCCGGCATACAGCTTCCGGGTCATGTGGCCAGCATGACTAAGCCGCTTCTGGCAAACCAGAGCAGCGCACGGAAATACCGTTTACTTTCCCACTGGAGTGGTACCTATTTATCTACTTGCACTTTGACGTGCTTTCGAACTGCTAGGTTGGCAGGAGCAGGGACTGAGCAACGGGGGCTCACCCCGTCGCGGGGATTCGAACCGCCGACCTTCTGATCGGCAAGTCTGTGGTTTAACCTACAGCGCCACCCGCGTCCCTACTTACAGTCTTAGTCATGAGCAAAAAAGATGGCATGAATGTGGAAAACTTAAAATCTTTTCCTGTTCCCCAATTAGGAATATACTTAACAAATATTCTGAAGACTGAGGAAGGGAATCCCGACTTCCTTAAAAGACAAGGGAAAGGATTAATCAACTTCAGCAAGAGGAGGAAAGTGGCTGAAATCACAGGAGAAATCCAGCAGTATCAAAACCAGCCATATTGCTTACGGGTCGAACCAGACATACGGGTAATGGGAGAGCATGGGTGGTCTTGGCTGTGTGCATGTGAAGGTGACAGAAAACTCTTTGGTGTTCTGCTGAGGCAGCAGCTGCAAATGTGAAGTAGAGGCTCACATTTAGCTGTGCATATCTCAGAGCATTTTTAAAAAGCAGAGACATCACCTTGGCAACAAAGGTCTGTATAGTTAAAGCCATGGTTTTCCCAGTAGTGATGTATGGAAGTGAGAGCTGGACCATAAAGAAGGCTGATCGCCGAAGAATTTATGCTCTTGAATTATGGTGCTGGAGGAGACTCTTGAGACTGCAAGAAGATCAAACATCTCCATTCTGAAGGAAATCAGCCCTGAGTGCTCACTGGAAGGACAAATCCTGAAGCTGAGACTCCAAGACTTTGGCCACCTCATGAGAAGAGAAGACACCCTGGAAAAGACCCTGGTGTTGGGAAAGATGGAGGGCACAAGGAGAAGGGGACGACAGAGGACGAGATGGTTGGACAGTGTTCTCGAAGCTACCAGCATGAGTTTGACCAAACTGCGGGAGGCAGTGGAAGACAGGAGTGCCTGGCGTGCTCTGGTCCAGGGGGCCACGAAGAGTCAGACACAACTAAACGACTAAACAACAACAACAACAGCAGTCTCAGAGCATCCATTTTCCAAGCTGTATTTGCTAAATGTGTCAGTTAAACGAGCCTAGTTCAGAACTGGGCACTGTTCCACTCTGGGCACCCTTTGCTAATCTGAAGTGAGCGTCATGTTCTGAAAATGATGTATGTTGCTCAAGACGGGGAAACAGCTAGGCTAGGTGTTCTCCAACTTCCTTCTCATGGCATTCTGTGAATTCAGTGCAGGGCATAAGGAGGGGTTGGCCTGTCGAACTGCTGCCTCAAACACAGCACCTTTTCCCTCAAAGACGGGTCTGGGCGCATCCAAGTTTGTAAATGGGAATTTTTATTCAGTTTGGTTGAAAACGTATTTTTGTCTTTCCAGAGGTTCTTTGAAAATCTGAACCCCATGGGAAGCTCCCCAGAGAAAGAATTTACAGACTACTTGTTCAACAAATCGCTGGAGATTGAGCCTCGAAACTGCAAGCAGCCCCCTAGATATGTAAGTCACTTGGGGTGTCTTCGATTCTGTTTAAAAGTGTGTACATACGATTTGCACTTTTTAAAAAAATGGGTGGAGTAGGAGCTTCCTTGTACGTAAAGATGCAGGTGGTTGCTTGTCTGAAGGGGGGGGGGAGGTGGCTGGACCTCAGTCCTATAAGGCCGGTGAGAGCAACCAGTCTACATTCTGGGGGGCTGCATGTGGTACCCCAATGCCTTCAGAAACTGTGTCTTCTTTCCTTCCCATCAAAATCCCTTCCTTCCAGTTTGTTTACTCCTTCTGTTTCTTGACTTTTAAAAGTGTTCCCCCCTCTTTCTATGTAGTTTCAGAACAACTGGGCGGTATTTTATTTGTTAAATATTAATTGATGGGCTCCCCCTCCCCGACATTTTGGCTTGGAGAAAATGCGTTTCGTTTTCCTATCACACTAACGTTGGAAGGAAATTATTTCTACTTGCTTTGCGTATTGGTCTACAGAATTGGTCTGTAGTTCGATGAAAAAGAAAAACCTTGTGTAGACTTACTTCAGAGTAACCCCGTAAAACCCAGTTCTTTCAGATAGCTGTTTCTTCGTCGCTAAACGTTTCCCACACTGGTTTGTTTCCTTGCAAGGCATATGTGGGAGGGAGGTCTCTGAAATGGCTTCTTTTTCACTCTAGCCCAGGAAAACAAACTACTCTCTGAAATCTCCTGGAATAAGGCCCAATGCCGGCAGGCACAGCTCCACGTCGGGCACATTGAGGGGCCACCCAACGCCTCTTGAAAAGGAGCCCTACAAGATCAGTTTCAGTAGAATCACAGAAGCCGAACACGAGTCTGCAGCGTCAGCACCAACCTCGCCAGTCATACCATCCACTCCGCCGGTGTCTGCATCCTCAGACCTCAGCGTGTTCCTAGACATGGATCTCAACAGCTCTTATGGTCTGTGTTCTAAGTAGCCTCCAGTGAATTAGTTACACTGATAAAATGGAGCCAAGTGAATTCTTTGTACCTCTTGGCTTGAAGACAGGCACGGGGGATGGGAATTGCTCTCCTCCTGTGAAATCTGATGGGTGACTTGGTGCATATTTTGAGCTCCTCCTTTCTGCCGGAGTCTTCTAAACCGTTGCAGCCTGTTTTAAAATTAGTAGCCCTGATTGTTTGTAATGTTGGTTTTATTGAGCTCAAATGGAGGAGGGGCAACAAGTAGGCTGACTGTGGTTTGGTGGGGTTGGGGTTCAACCAAACACCTGGCATCATCTCATTCATTAAAAATGTGTTGCTCTTAGGACTTCCCCCATCCTTTTTTGAACTTTGAAATTAGGGTAGGAGGTGACTTCCTGCAGTTTCTATAATGCTGATCGGAAACTTCAGACAATTTTGGGCCCAGAATATTCAAAGTCCTGTTCATAAATTAAGAAACAAATGGGTTTATCAAGCACTGGATGCATGTTCATCCTGCAAGAAATGAACCTGAAAGTTCTTTTTAGGTAGGTGTATGCTGGAGTAAATGGTCTAAAGAACCCATGGTGTCCTTTAAGCAAAGTTTGGGTAGCAGAAAATTATGTCCTTATTTGGCAGGAATTGTATGAGCAACCAGTACTCAGCCTTTCTCTTATTTTCTTAGCCGACTGGGGCAACGGGACACGCAAATGATCTCCTTTCCACCTTATCTTTACAGGTAGCAACAACAGCATATTTGCGCCTGTCTTTTTGCCGCAATCAAGTGAGTACTGCAGGATTCCCTTAAACAAATTTGTTAATTTCTATGGACTTTGACTGCCGGCAATAGAGAATATTTCTATGCTAGTTTCTTGTTTAAAAAACCAGCCAATCTCACAAATTTGCTGTACTTCTCTGTTAGAAATGTTGAAGTCATAGAGATTGGCTTCTGAATTTCTTGAAGACCTTGATGGTAAAGAGCAGCAAAAGTTAGACATGACACGCTCTCTTACTTCTCTCTCCTCCCTCATTCAGAGTCGTTCTTCAGCTCATGTGGGAGTTTGCATAAATTAAGTGAAGAGGCTCTGGTTCCTCCTCCTCTGCCTCCTCGCAAGAAGTTTGATCACGATTCTTTGAACTCCAAGGTATGTATGTAGCCAGACACACAAACTCAGAATGCAGTGTGCCAGCCGCTTCCATGCTGCAGCTGCGGGAATGTTCAGGGTGGCAATATTAATATTGTTTATTAATATCCTTCCTAACTTGCATTAGCAAGTTCCTTTACTTAGCAGAGTGCATTCCCCTTTACACAGCAGAAAACTAGTTGCAAAGTCGTGTGAGTTTCTTAAGACAATATGCAGTTCCAGCTGGCTTGTCCAGATTGAAATGTGTTCTAATATTTTCCTGGTAAGACCCCTTGAATCCCTCCTAAAAGAATAAAGATACTTCAGTCTTGTTCATAAGCAATAAAAAGAAAGTCTACTCACGATCAGGCAGAGCAGAGAGTGATCCCTGAAGGCAGGCTTAAGGCTTAAAGTTACAAGTGTATAAAAACAGGTTTACCCCATATGTGGGTTGACCTAATGACTGCAGTTAGCAGTCTGGGAAGTTCACAGGACGAAAGGAACATGGAAAAGAGGGAGAGTGGCAGCAGGCCTTGGCCTTTTACCAGGTCTGGAAAGATCACGCCCACCCACTAGTCACATGCAAGGAAGGATGCTCCAGGCCAGGAGGAACAGGAAGTTTCAACCGGCTGGACCAAACATCCCCTGCATGTCCACTCTAGCAAAACAAGGAATGTTGTACTTGACTGCTCCCAGTGGATTACATCCCACAGCAGCAGCCTTCTCAAAAGTAGCTGGACCTATTTGTGCTACTGGAGATTTTGAGATGTCCTTCTCCAGGGGACGAGCTCCTTTCATTTTGCACAATCAGGTTCGGCTAGGTGGCGTGTGCTTGCATGCCTGAGGAGCTGCTGTTCAGATTGGGGTGTGAGAATACAAAATTTGATTTTAAAAAGCAGATTTGTGGGGAAGATAGGGAGGTATGGGAAAAACTAGTGCAAGATCCCTGCTCTAAATATCCTTCTGCTTTCATGCTACTCTGGGAGCCTTGCTGCATTCTGGGTAACTTCTCTTCTCTCGTGTTCCAGGGCGGTTCCAGATCCGATGATGATCCTCCCGCTATCCCCCCCAGGCACCCACCTCCTCCAAAGATACAGCCCCGAGTCCCAGCTTACACTGGTCTGCTGCTAAGCCCTCCGCCGCCGCCTCCCAGAGACCCGCCTCCTCTTCCTGACACCCCTCCTCCAGTGCCCCTTCGCCCTCCAGAGCACTTTGTGAACTGTTCCTTCAATCTCCAGCCGCCCCCCGTGGGACGCTTTCACAGGGACCCCGACCGGCTGCGGGAAGCCAGCACCTGCCCGAACTCGCCCAACACTCCTCCGAGCACCCCGTCGCCTCGCGTGCTGCGGCGTTGCTGTGCGCTCAGCCCGAATCCCAACAGCCTGGCGGCCCCCCCTGTCCCGCCGCGCCACAACTCCAGCCCCCTGCTGCCCAAACTGCCACCAAAGACTTACAAGAGGGAGCTGTCCCACCCTCCTTTGCACAGACACTCTTTGCTCGAGAACGCGGAAACTCCTCAATGACCTTCACAGCAGTAGTCATGGACACTGGAATCGTAGCTGTAAAGTACCCGTTTTCTTTTAATTTATTCCAGCGAGGCAGTGGATTTGGAAAGTTAACGCTTGCACCCAGAGCGCTGCTGGTCGTTCTCAAGCATCGGAGCAGCAAGAACAACCTCCTGCCGCCCTCCGCCTTCATACCCACTTGCAACAGCGTTCTCCTCAGGGGATCAGTAGCACTGCCTTCTCCTCCTCCTCCTCCTCCTCAGTGCCGACCGTTTTGCCAGTACAAAGAATAT
Organism: Podarcis liolepis; assembly: GCF_965112155.1. NCBI lineage: Eukaryota > Metazoa > Chordata > Lepidosauria > Squamata > Lacertidae > Podarcis > Podarcis liolepis. The sequence goes on along the minus strand of NC_139554.1, from coordinate 3,456,640 downwards.
AGATTTTTGCACTGTAAATGACACACTACACTACTTCTAAACTGACATCAGTTCATTGCACTGAGCCAAAAAAAAAAAATTATGGTTGCTAGTGGGATATTTTATTTCCAGACTGGAGCACGTGCAACCTTTTCTACATATGTATTTTTTAAAAAGACCTAGGTTCTCCCGAGCAAGGCTCACTGGGTTGCATTGAATTCTTTTCAGCGGGTCTTGCTTGGGAGACTGCCTAGTGGGTTGTATCTCCAAATGGTAGAATCCCCACCAAAGCATGAAGATGTATATCATGTTTCTGATATTTCTTTAAAAAACAACAACAGCTCTTCAGCTACCTGCCTTTCAGAAAATATCTATAAATATAAATTTTAAGAGGTTTGTGAATGACCATTACTACTGTTCTCAAACATTAGTGGATAACATGTCTTATTTTCCATGGATTTTGCTGCTGAAGACTTAGAAGGGATAGGCAACTGAAGAAGAGTAGAGCATGCACTACAATTGTTCTGCTTAACATGAGCAGAGCAGGGCGGCCTCATCCAGTTTAGCAGATAGTATTTAGCATGTGTCAGGTCGTGCCTTTTTTTTGTTCAGGCAAGTGGAGATGTCTTAAGCTAAAAAAGTTGCCTGCTGTTTCGGCGAACAAAGCTATTACGCCATATTATGTACAGTTGTTTATAGTGTATATTTACAGATTGATAACCTGTATACATTTCTGTGATCTGAGGCCTATTCTGCAGTCTGTTACTCCAGTACACTGTCGTAAGCATTTTCCTGCATACGAGGGAAAAAGTTTTTGCCTTCCAGACTCAAAGCAACTTCAGCTAGGTTTTCGCTTTCGTTTCATTATGAGGTCCCCCTTGGAAAATGTGGTGTTTAAACCAGCAAATACCGAAGTTCTTTATCCGGACCTTTTTTGCAACTTAAAAAAACAAGGGAGACCTTCATTTGCCCAGCAGAGCTCTGCATTCTTGAGCTGCAGCTGGCAAGCTGAGTCTGGTCCAAGTACTGTAGAAACCAGAAGCCTTTTCTTGACTGGTCTGTGGCCTTTTACTGTGCTTTGTATCAGAGTTCTTAACCAGATTAATAAATCAATTTGGTCTTAATTTTTAAGAGAGTCTGAGCAAGTTACGTTTTCCTTGCAAAGATTGTCAGGCGGGTTACGGATGACAAACAGAACCTTTCTTGCTTATTTGGACCAGAGATGGCTCAGTATGTTTTAGTGTTGGAAGCCTGAAATCTACATGGGTGCCCATTTGGAGGTAAAAATTATTAACCAGTTGCTGCCCAGTAAAATTGTACTGTATCTCCTGCTTGAGGTGGAATCCCTGACCTGGACTTCCTGGGCTGGTACAGAAACCTAAAAGAAGAAAAAAAGAGAGTTACATTATCAATTTTGGGGAAATAGTTCTGAACGAGGAGGAGGAGGAAGAGCACCTTGTTCCTAATTAGACCAGCCAAAGAGACAAAGTCTTAAGTAGATAAATTATTATGGGAACACTTGGGAAGCAAATACACTTGGGAAGCCTCGCCTTTCGTATAATTTCTCAGTATGTAATTGTTTAGCATTCTGGGTCTTATGAAAAGGCTCCACGGTGCTTCTTCTGACAAATCATTATTATACTGTCTCACTGGTATACATGGGTAGTAAAAGAGTTATTCAGTCCGTACAGATAAGAGCTTGCAGTTTAAAATCAACCATGGGCAAAACAGCAAGAGCAGGAGAGCACAAGGAAGTACCGTATTTTTTGCTCTATAAGACTCACTTTTTCCCTCCTAAAAAGTACGGGGAAATGTGTGTGCATCTTATGGAGCGAATGCAGGCTGCACAGCTATCCCAGAAGCCAGAACAGCAAAAGGGATCGCTGCTTTCACTGCGCAGCGATCCCTCTTGCTGTTCTGGCTTCTGAGATTCAGAATTTTTTTTCTTGTTTTCCTCCTCCAAAAACTAGGTGCGTCTTGTGGTACCTACGGTACCTACTTTTTGTGCCGTTGGAAGATCTTGGGTTCAGTAGCTTGGCATCTTGTATCAGGTGGAAAGGTTTCTACCCACACCCTGCAAAAGGTAGGCAAATAGCTTGACCTGGTTTGAGGCAGATTCCTCTGTCCAAGAATGCAGTCAGCTGCATTGTGCATAATTTAAGCTTTGTTAGAAGGGTTAACAACCCCTCTGCAGTGCCACAAATCCAACTCAATGGTGTAATGTTGGAAAGTGTCAATCACTTCTACCTGGGCAGTTATCTTTCCACGAGGGCCGACATTGATGCCGAAATCCAGCATCGCCTGAGCTCTGCGAGTGCAGCTTTCTCCCAATTGAAGTGCAGAGTGAGGACCAGGACATGTGCAGGGAAACCAAAATGCTTGTTTACAAAGTATTGTACTGCCAACCTTACTGATGCTTGTGAAACTTGGACCACTTATAAACGCCATCTCCAGCTCTTCGAAAGATTCCATCAATGGCGTCTCCAAAAAAATTTACACATCACTTGGGAAACGAGGTGAATTAATGCCAGTATACTGGAAGAAGCAAGGATCACCCGTGTTGAAGCATTGGTTCTTCAACATCAACTTCGTTGGACTGGTCATATTGTGCGGATACCTGATTATCATTTTCCAAAGCAACTACTCTATTCCAAACTTAAAAATGGAAAACGTAATGCTGGTGGTCAACAAAAGAGTTTTAAAGACACTCTCTAGGCAAATCTAAAAAAATGTACAGTGGTACCTCTAGATGCGAACGGGATCCGTTCCGGAGCCCCGTTCGCATCTAGAAGCAAACATAACCAGTGTCCACATGTGTCAGAGCTGCTTGAAGATCCTAGCTCACAGAGGATCACGCTAGCCAGCGATCATTAAGTAAAAGTCTTTATTGAATTACAGTTTCCATTCTCACGCTGCTGCGCGCAACTCTACGTCTAGTAGCTAGATCGGCGAAGCTCCGTCTGAGTCTCCGCCCCGTGTGCACCAACTTAATATCCTAGCCTTGCTCCACCTTTTCCGCCTGACTGTCCTCCTCTGGGTCCCTCTACCCCCCGGGGCTTCTTCCTTCCGGGATTCTTCTGACGCTGACCCGGACCCTCCTGCCTCCTTGCGCCGGGCTTTAGGACCTGGTTCCCTTTCGGGGCTGCTTACTGCGCCGCCTTCCTCTGCATTTGAACTTGGCGCGCGCGCCCAACCTTCCACTTTCCTCTTAACCGTTTCTTCGCTCCCCGATGGAGGTGTGGCCACTCCTGACTCATGCCCTCCCTCCTGTGGTGAGCTGCCAGCGCTTCCCCCCTGGCTCCTTTCCTCTTCCCTGCTTCCTGGCGGTGACGCTGGTCCCGATTTCCAGCTGCTCCCCCCTGAGTCCCCTCTGGCTCTATCTTCCTGGGGTGCCCCCCTAGACTCCCCCCTTGCCCTGGCCACTGGTGCTCCTTTCTGTGAATCCTCTGATTCACTGGAAAGACTAGGAGATCTCGGGTCGTCGTCATCACTCATCTTTTCTTCTGCCTCCTCCCCTTCGCTCTCTGTTTCCTCCCTTGCCCGTGCCTCTGCTCCTAAACCCCTGACAACATGGTTCACGTTTTGGCGCTTCTGCGCATGACGTCATTTTGAGCGTCTGTGCATGCGCAAGCGGTGGAACCCGGAAGTAACGTGCTCCGTACTTCCGGGTTGCCATGGAGCGCAACTCGAACGTGCTCATCCCGAAGCACATTCAACAAGAGGTATGACTAGTATAAACACCAACAACTGGGAAACACTGGCCTGCGAGTGTTCCAGTTGGAGAACAGCCTTTACCTAAGGTGTCAAGGGCTTTGAAGACCCTCAAACTCAGGATGCGAGGGAGAAATGTGCTAAGAGGAAGGCACGCTTGCAAATCCACACCGTGATCAACTCCTGCCCAGAAACCAATGTCCCCACTGTGGAAGGACGTGTGGATCCAGAATTGACCTCCACAGTCACTTATAGACCCACTGTTAAGACCATGTTCATGGAAGATCATCTTACTCAGCTGCAAGTGATCGCCAAAGAAGAATTTTGTTGTTGTTTAGTCGTTTAGTCGTGTCCGACTCTTTGTGACCCCCTGGACCAGAGCACGCCAGGCACTTCTGTCTTCCACTGCCTCCCGCAGTTTAGTCAAACTCATGCTGGTAGCTTCAGTGTCTATTATTTACACCCTGCCCATCTGGCTGGGCTTCCCCAACTACTATGGGGCTAATGTGGGAAAGCTGGCTCTCAAAGTGTGGCTGGGAGGAAGGGAGAGCGAGTTAGCATCATGTTCTGCATTCAGGGATGCAGCTCTGCACGTAGCTTGAATTCCACACAGCAAATATTTTGTGGAATAGGCCTCTCTAAAGATCTGGGTAATGTGCGCAACAGTTTGAAATCTTCAACTGCCACCAACTTGTGAAGAGGGCATCACGATTCCTGGTGAGATGTCCATGCCATCTTGTATTTTTATCCTGTGAACTGCCCTGAGATCTTGTGACGAAGGGCGGTAGATAATAATAATAATAATAATAATAATAATAATAATAATAATAATAATAATAATAATGCTGCCAGATGTCAATGGGCTTGGTAGTCCACAGGTTCACTTTCCTGATGTCCATTGCCTGTTCCCTCTCTTCCTACTTTGCTGGCTGATGTCAAACTGCAGTACAGTGGTGCCTGGCAAGACTAAATTAATTCGTTCCGCAAGTTTTTTTCTTCTTGCGAGTTTTTCGTCTTGTGAAGCACGGTTTCCCATAGGAATGCATTGAAAATCAATCAATGCGTTCCTATGGAGACCGCCTTCAGACCAGTTCCGGGGACAGTCTGTCCCCCGACCTCTTCTGAAGGCTGGGGGGGGGACAAGGGCTTTTCTTCCCACCGCCAGCCTTCAGAAGGCTGTTCTGAAGGCTGGCGGTGGGAAGAAAAGCCCTTCTCCCCACCTCCCGTCCCGCAAGCTCCGGGGACAGGAGGGCTTTGCTGCCGACCGCCAGCATTTTAAGATCGCCCGGGACAGCGGAGAAGTCTCCGCTGTCCCGGGAAGGCAGGCGGGGGGGAGCAAAGACTTTTGCCCCCCGCCGGCCTTCAGAAGAGGTCCAGGACCTCTTCTGAAGGCCGGTGGGGGGCAAAAGTCTTTGCTCCCAACAGCCAGCATTTTAAAACAGGTCCCCGGAGATTTCCCTATGGGCTTTCTTCTTGCGAAGCAAGCCCATAGGGAAATTCGTCTTGCGGAACGACTCAAAAACGGAAAACTCTTTCGTCTTGCGAGTTTTTCGTTTTGCGAGGCGTTCGTCTTGCGAGCCACCACTGTACTGAGAAGGAGGAATGGCCAAGGGAGCTTCCTTGATTTTCAGGTTGCTGATTCGAAAGGTTGCATTTCAGGGCCTTTGTTTTCCCGTGGGGCTGGTGCTCCTTGTGCACGCAGGTTTTTCACAGATTCCACAACATGGTTGGCATCAAACTGCCACATACCCCACCCAAGCAGGATTTACTCCTCCCAAGAAAAATGCAGTGAATTATTTGTAAAGCCTGCTGGCAGTTACCAGTCTGCCATTTCTCAATAAGCTTTGCTATTAATCTGCCTCCTGGCCGGAGGGCTATAAATCACTGTAAGGAAGCAAAAAAGTGGGAAGGAGAAAATCTTGGAGGATGGACAGCGGAGTGAGCTACGAGTCCCAACTGAGGTTTCTGCTGGCGTCTTTTTATATTATCATTAATGTTTATTACATTTCTATCTTGCCCTTCTTCCCCAAACAGCAAATCACCAATAACAACAAAAATAATAATGACATTGGTTGTTAATGAGTTGTGTTGATTTATGTTTTATCACTGAGACTGCCGGTAGCTTTTTGGGCCCCAAAGTGGTGGCATGCTTATTTATTTAATAAGGTGAATGAAAAACCTCTGTGTGGTTTACAATTTTTTTTTTAACAAAATTACCGGTAAAAGCAATAGTTTGGTTTCCCAACTTTTTTTTTACTGCAACTCCCATCATCCCTCACTAGCAGGACAGGTAATCAGGGATGATGGGAATTGTAGTCCAAAAAAACAGGAGATTCCCCAATTTGGGAAATCCTGGCAAGCCTTTTGAAAGGTGGTTAAAATAGGGATGGGCTAAAAACAGATTAAGGGACGCGGGTGGCACTCTGGGTTAAACCACAGAGCCTAGGACTTGCCGATCAGAAGGTCGGTGGTTCGAATCAGCTCCCTTTGCTCGGTCCCTGCTCCTGCCAACCTAGCAGTTCGAAAGCACACCAAAAAGTGCAAGTAGATAAATAGGTACCACTCCGGCGGGAAGGTAAACGGCATTTCCATGCGCTGCTCTGGTTCGCCAGAAGTGGCTTAGTCCTGCTGGCCACATGACCCAGAAGCTGTCTGCGGACAAACGCCGGCTCCCTTGGCCAATAAAGCAAGATGCATGCCGCAACCGCAGAATCGGTCACGACTGGACCTAATGGTCAGGGGTCCCTTTACCTTTAAAAACAGATTAAGAGCCGCCCCAGCTTCCTTACCAAAAGTGCTTTTAGCAGGCGCCGAAAGGAGCACAGCAAAGGGACCTCCCCAGGGCCAGATTTGATGAGACCCTCAGCTACTGACGGTAATGGGGCCCTTTCTATGTCTAGCAGTCCTTTGTCAACAACAAATTGTCGCTGTTTTTTGTGTTGAATATATGCTATATGGTAATTTATGGTCCTAATAGCCATTTGCACATAACAGTCCATGCAGAGTGGGAAAACTTTTTATGCACCCTATATATAGAAAGGAGCAAACCAGTGATATTTTAGGGAGCAGGCTAGCAGGCAGAGCCCATGACTTACACCATAGGAGCCCACACAACACAAAACACTGTTGCTGTAGGCAGGTTTTATTTTATATGTTTTTTTATCTTATATTTTGGAAATGTGCATCCAGTCCCCCCCCCCTTTAAGTTGTTTTTGGGGCTCCCAAGAGAGTGGGGTCCTAAGCTATAGGTTATGCGTATATCCGGCACTGCCTCCCTGAGATCATGAGGCAGGGAGTTCCAAAGTGTACTGTTACATAAAGTGAATAATAAGCAGCAGTGGCTCCGCTTTGGAGGCGGCTTTCCCTTGCGTGCCTGTGATCATGAGGCAGGGAGTTCCAAAGTGTACTGTTTATACATAAAGTGAACAATAAGCAGCCGCGGCTCCGCTTCCCTTCGAGGCGGCTTTGTGTCTGTGAGGGGAGAGCTGCCTCCTCCTCCTCCCTCCGCCGCCGCCGCTCTCGCTCTTCCTCCTCCCCGCTCTCCCGCGGCCTGGGCCATGGCGTCTCCGGCCTGCCCTTCTCCGGGCTTGGAGCGCGCCCTGGCCCGGCGGGACGGCTCGGCGGGGCTCCGCCTGGGGCAGCGCTGGGCGGGCGGCACGGGCTGCGTGGTGTGGGACGCGGCGCTGGTGCTGGCGCGCTTCCTCGAGAAGGCGGCCGAGGAGGAGGAGGAGGAGGAAGCCGGGCTCCCTCTCCGCCGCAAGGCCGCGCTCGAGCTGGGCGCCGGCACCGGCCTCGTGGGCCTCATGGCCGCCAGCCTCGGGTACGTCGTCCTCGCCGCCACGGCTGGGCAGCTGGGAGGCGGGCGGGCAAGGAGAGCGGCCGGGCCTCGCCTCAGCGGCGCCGTGGGGCCGACACGGACTGGCAGCAGCGCCACACTCCAACCTTGAATGAGAACAACCCCAGCGCTACCTGGAGGCGCTGGTGCCTTCTTGGGATTGAGCAGGGGACCTTAATAATAATAATAATAATAATAATAATAATAATAATAATAATAATAATAATAATAATAATAATAATAATAATAGAGGTGGTCTTCCCACTGAGCTATAGCTCTTCCCTTAAAATTAACAGTAAGATTCCAGTCCTCAAGCCCATCTAATTGGCCCAGTATTGCCCACACTGACTGGCATCAGCGGCAGCCTCCAGCCTTTAATAATAACAATAATAATCCCAGCGCTACCTGGAGACGCCGATGCTTTCTTGGGATTGAGCATGAGACCTTCTGAATAATAATAATACAGGTGCCCTTCCCACCGACCTATAGCTCTTCCCTTAAAATTAACAGTAAGATTCCAGTCCTCAGGCCCATCTAGTTGGTCCATCTAGTTCAGTATTGCCCACACTGACGGGCAGCAGCAGCACCCTGGAGCCTTCAATAATAACAGTAATAACCCCAGCGCTACCTGAGTTTAACCCTGCGCTGTGGGTTAAACCACAGAGCCTAGGACTTGCCGATCACAAGGTCGGCGGTTCGAATCCCCATGACGGGGTGAGCTCCCGTTGCTCGGTCCCTGCTCCTGCCAACCTAGCATTTCGAAAGCACCTCAAAGTGCAAGTAGATAAATAGGTACCACTCCGGCGGGAAGGTAAACGGCGTTTCCATGCACTGCTCTGTTTCACCAGAAGCGGCTTAGTCATGCTGGCCACATGACCCGGAAGCTGTACGCTGGATCCCTCGGCCAATAAAGTGAGATGAGCGCCGCAACCCCAGAGTCGGTCACGACTGGATCTAATGGTCAGGGGTCCCTTTACCTTTATATGGATACTCCTACAGAGACAGGATATTCCATCCGTCGGGGATTCTTTAGCTGAGATCCCTGCAGGGCAGGGGGTTGGGTTGCATGACCCAAGAGGTTCCTTCCAACTCCACAGTTGATTCTATGTACAGTGGTGCCCCGCAAGACGAATGCCTCGCAAGACGGAAAACTCACTAGACGAAAGGGTTTTCCGTTTTGGAGGTGCTTCGCAAAACGAATCTCCTATGGGCTTGCATGGGCTTGCTTCGCAAGACGAAAATGCCTTGCGAGTTCCTGCTGGGTTTTTTTTGTCCTTTCCCCCCTTTTTCTAAGCCGCTTATCAGCTGATCCGATCAGCAGATAAGCCGCTAAAAGCCGCTAATAGCGTTAATCTGCTAATCCGACAATGGGCTTGCTTAGCAAGACGAAAAAACCGCTAGACGAACGGATTCTTTTCGTCTTGCGAGGCACCACTGTACCACCTTTTGTCAACAGGCCACAGGGAAGTTTACAACATCATAAACTACTAGAATATTATAAGAAAAGACGGCCTTATCCTCCATGAATTTGTCCAAAGTCTTTTTAAGGCCAGCACTCCCATCTTGTGGTCCTGCACCTAGAGCTAAAGGGATTGAGTCCAGGCTCCCCCCCCAAACCCCCACCCCCACAATTGTACTGGTATCGTACAAATTTAATGTTTACTACTGGAGACTGAAATAGTGTTCCAACATGCCGATGGGTTTTGCAGCATTGTTATTAATCATTGCCACTTTTTATTTTCATTTATATCCCTTTTTATGCAGGATTTATTTAACCAGGTTATTTTGGTGTGTGCCCTAATTGTTCATGCCTGATTCATTCCCACCAGAACTGAATCTGTTTTGGCTCATGAGTTTTAAGCATAGTCGCTTTGGCAGGAACTTAGTTGCAAACAGGACTTTTTCTAAGCTGAATGAGGGAGGCTTAAAAACCTGTGCATTGTGTGGTTTCTTGCATATTGTGTGTGTGAGAGAGAGAGAATGAGACAGGCAACTAATATAGCCCCCCCCCCCACCTCTTTTGTAGTGCAAACGTTACAGTTACTGATCTCGATGAAGTTCAGGATTTGCTGAAAATGAACATTGAGAATAATCGGCATCTTATCACAGGTTCCATTCAAGCCAAGGTACTGAAATGGTTCGTATGAACTTCTTGTTCTGTAGTTTAAAATTTCCTCAAGAAACTGCAAACCAATTTTAGGGAGTGGAAGTCAACTTTAACCAGAGAGTGACTCTTAGGTCGGGCCGTGATCTGTAGCATGAAGTCACAGATAATCATATGAACATGAGCTTGCTTCCAACTTCCTTCAGCCGTTCCCTACTTTGCTTTGAACTGACTTAGCATTTTATTTACAGATAGGTAGCCGTGTTGGTCTGCCATAGTCAAAACAAAAAAATTCCTTCCAGTAGCACCTTAAAGACCAACTAAGTTAGTTCTTGGTATGAGCTTTCGTGTGCAAGCACACTTCTTCAGACACTTCTTCAGATGTATCTGAAGAAGTGTGCATGCACACGAAAGCTCATACCAAGAACTAACTTAGTTGGTCTTTAAGGTGCTACTGGAAGGAATTTTTTTGTTTTAGCATTTTATGTATATTTGAAGCTTAGAAGGTTTTGCATGGGGGTGGCTAAGCGTTGAACTAAACTGGTAGGTGAGCAGAGGTAGATCTACCAGGCCCTGAATCATTCTGCCCCCTGCTGCCCTCCTTATACCTTGGACTACATCTCCCATCAGCCCCAGCCAGCAAGTGGTCCAAAGTTTTAGTCTTAGTTAACAGAATTGTAGAAGGGACCGCGAAGGTCATCTGGCCCAACCCCTCCTCAGCGTCACCATGTTGGTGAAGATTGGCCTGGCTTGTGCTCTTGGGGTTGCCCAGAAGACTCTGCCACACACACCTGCATAACTTGTAGATAGACTTGTACTTTTTTATGCATTTAATCATAAAGCTGCTTTGGGAGCCGCTGTCGACGGAAAACCAGGGCACAAATAAAACCAAATGTTCTTTTCTGCATTGCATCCACCTTCTTCTTGTTTAGGGGTGAAGAAGTATCCGACTTCCTTCCGTCACCTGATTACATCCTGATGGCAGACTGCATCTACTACGAAGAGGTAAATCACATTTTTTCTTGTAGATTCGCCTTTTAGCTGCAAGTGTGGAATGAAGTTAAGTGGCAAGTGCTTTCTGCTTTACGGACAGTCACTGGAGCCGTTGCTCAAGACTCTGAAGGACCTGGCAGGCCCTGAAACGACCATCCTTTGCTGCTATGAAGAAAGGACTATGGGGAAGAACCCAGAAGTGGAGAGAAAATACTTTGAGGTGAGTTGTCTGCCAGTGCAGAATGTCTCGGGGGAGCCCTTGTTCCTGTGGAGAAAAGCCTGGAAGTATCCCAAGGCGCTTTCTAGAACGGGATATAAAAATCAAACAGAAACCCGCCAGTGTCATAGAATCATAGAATTGTAAAATTGGAAGGGACCCCAAGGGTCTTCTAGACTAACCCCAAGTCTTACTGCTTTTTAAAAAAACAAAAATATGTGCTGTGACACACATTGAATGACCACCTCGCCTCCAAAAGGATATTGTAGATCTGGAGAAGTTCAGGAAAGGGCAACCGAAATGATCAAGGAGATGGAGAATCTCACAACATTTGAGACTCTTTAGTTTAGAGAACACGATAGACCTCTACCATGGAGCGTCTCCACTCCCATTGTTCAGCCTGGACACTGAGGTCCAGCTCTGAGGGCCTTTTGGCAGTTCCCTCCCTGCGAGAAGTGTAGTTACAGGGAACCAGGCAGAGGGCCTTCTCGGTAGTGGCACCTACCCTGTGGAACACCCTCCCACCAGATGTCAGGGAAATTAGCCACTATCTTGACTTTTAGAAGACATCTGAAGGCAGCCCTGTTTAGGGAAGCTTTTAATGTTTTATTGTGATTAATGTTTCTAATTTGTTGGAAGCCGCCCAGGGTGGCAAGGCCAGCCCAATCAGATGGGTTGTATATAACTATTAAATTATTATTGTATTACTATCTATGAAATTACACATGGTCTGAAGAATGTGGTACGGATAGTTTTTCTGTGTCTTAGATAGTACTCGAATCGGGGGTCATCCAGTGGAAGTGAATGGTGGGAGAGTCAGGACAGGCACAGGACATAGTTAAACTACAAAATGACTGCTGGATATTGTGATGGCACCGAATTAGATTGCTTTAGAAGGGGATCAGGCATGGAGAAGGAAGCTAGCAATGGCTGCAAACGTCCTCCAGAATCAGAGGCAGCGTGCTGGGGAACAGCTGTGGCTGAGGCCTGTGGCGCTCCTACCCTGGTTGTGGGCTTCCCATAAGCATCTGATTTGCCCCTTTGAGAAGCAGGGTGTGGGGCCAGGTGTGCCTTCGATGCAGCAGCAGGGCTCTCCTTCGGTTCCCAGGAGTCTGCGTGGAAGATTTCTGTGCTGTGCTTCTGAGGTTATGGTTACATAAGTGGTGCAGTTTCTCCGGGAGGCTCAGATCTGAATGAGGCCAAGGACACGTAGCTGCACTCTTTTATTCTTGCGCAATTTTAAATTGCAGCTTCTTCAGAGGGACTTTGATCTGGAGAAGGTTCCCTTGGAGAAGCACGACGAGGAGTATCGGAGCGAGGACATTCATATCTTCATCATCAGAAAGAAGAAAACGGTAGGTGGTCACTGGAAAGGCACCAGAGATGGAGCAGCTTATGCTCCAGAAAAACCTTCCATTTTTTGGAGCCATAGCAATATAAGGTTGCTGTTCTTGTGGTTGAATGTTCAAATCCTGCCTAGATGATGGTTTTGAGTGGAAGCCCACCCAAATCTCATTTCTGTGTTTCCTCCTCCTCCCTGCAGCCCTGTAAAGGATAATCATTGGCTCAGCACGGGTGTCATTCTGTCTCCCTCCAAATCACAGGTTCCCAAACTTATTTGGCCTACTGCCTCCTTTTCAGAAAAAAAATACCCAGTGCCCCCCTGCCATTGGCCAAATAGGCAGGTAAGCTGTGATCCACTTCCCAGGCCTGGTTGAAGCCAAAAAGGGTTCCCCCAGGCTCGGGAAAACCCCTCGGCTCCAGCAGGGCCACCACATCCAGGGGAGCATTGTTGCTGTCCCACAACGGTGCACGACGTGGCAGTAAGCCTCATTACACAACAGATGAAACATGCACTAATGGTTTTTCAAAATTATCTTCTTTATGCTTCCACTACCCTCTTATTTTTATTCAACGCCCCCCAATTGCACCCAAAGCTACTCCCGCCCTCCTGGATCGTTCCTGCGCTCCCCCCGGGGGGGCATTATCACCCACTTTGACAAAACACTGCTCCAAATCATAGCATGCAAGATGGGAATCAGGCTTAGGACTGCAAACACCCTTCCTCGCCTCCCTCCCTACTCAGATGCAAACCCCCTTTCCCATATGTGCCCTTATCATAACCATGGTTATACTAACCAAATTATTTTATAACTATGCTTTGTTAACTCACTTCAAACCATGGTTTCAGGCTACGGTTTCTGAGGGAGCCCTGGTTAGCGCTGGTGCGGATGCAGTGTTACAAACTGAGATATGAATTCTAGGAGCTAAATGCCACCTTGAACCTAGGTTATGGGCACCGCAGCGGAATGTCTAGGTGTGCTTTTTTTTAAATAACAAGACTACAAAGCTGAAAATGAATGCACTGCAGCTAAAATCTTACGTTCCTTTTTCACATGGTCTAGTCCTTCCCGTGCCCACCCCCCTAATATTCTTATGAGGGTCCCTTCTCCAGTCTTAAGAGAGCGGCTGGAAGTGCGGAGGTAGAAAAAGGTCCTCCTTTCCTTCATTCTGCAGTTTTAATCTGAAATCTTAGGCTCAGTACTGCGCTCAGAGCTCAGAAGCTGCTCGCATTGATGAAATCCCCTGTCGCAAAATGTGTCTAGAACAATGGGAGTTTCGAACACTGTGTGGATGTAACAAAGATAGCTTAGGCCCAGGAGAACCAGTGTGGTGCTTCTAGGTGTCGTTAGACCATGGCTCCTCTCTGCCTCCACAAGTATCTTCTTGGATGATGAGACTTTCACAGGCCAACAGCAACTGGAAGATGCCACATGAGCTATCCCTGGCTTATGCTGACAAGCAGGGATTTGTGTTAGAGAGAGAGGCTGGAAGCCTCTTTATAAACAAGAGTTTGTAGGGAGCCGATGAGAAGAAACTAGCAAAATAGTTTGCGCCAAGGTAGTTAGTGGTTTCTTGATGTTTTTCAGATTTTTCCATCATGATGGCTTCTTTAATGACGCTTTGTGAACTGGGAAGGATAGAGCCAAGAGCTCTTCACAGAGACTTTGCAGAGCATCTATGGCAAAAGTGGATCATCGAGCCATCTCCTACTAAGATGAGACATGCAGTCTGTTTTCTTGAAAGAGCTGCAGACTCAAGGCTCCGGCTTACCTTTCGACAAGGGCGCTGGCTGCAGAAGAAGAAAAACGAAGGCTTGTGACGCCAGCGAACAGAAATGGGTAACTCTGAGTCACACGGGTGGCTGAGTGTTTTGTACACATTTTCCAGCTACTTCTGAGTAACAATCTGCCTTGCTAGTTACAGTTTCCGAGAAATTTTGTTATGTAAGTAGTGTGATTTATTAAACTCTTCTTCCTAATGCATTCTTGAATAGGCATGTCTCCCCGACCACACCTTGTCTGAGTTCCTTGAGCCCACAATACAATTTGGGATGTTCCTGGTGACACAGATGTAAAACATATTGGAGGGGAAATAAAAAATCCCTTCCAGTAGCACCTTAAAGACCAACTAAGTTAGTTCTTGGTATGAGCTTTCGTGTGCATGCACACTTCTTCAGATATCTGAAGAAGTGTGCATGCACACGAAAGCTCATACCAAGAACTAACTTAGTTGGTCTTTAAGGTGCTACTGGAAGGAATTTTTTATTTTGACTATGGCAGACCAACACGGCTACCTATCTGTATATTGGAGGGGAATAGACACACAGACCCTACACCTGCATGAAGCTTTCAGAACAAGGAAAGAAAACGGAGAACACAGGGGATGAGGAACTTGTGGCCTCACAGACGCTGAGCGACTCCGTCTCCCATTCTCCCCAGCCAGCCTGGCCAGTGGTCAGAGGCGATGGGAAATGAAGTCTTTGGAGTGGCCGCAGGGGCCCTGAGATAATCTGTTGAGTTCCCAGCAAGGGTGTGGTCTGAGTTGGAGACCTCGTGAGCTGCTGCCTTCTCCCTCCCCAGCTCTGTTGCCCCAGTATGCAGCCCTTCGCAGGAGAACTCCTAAGCTCCGTCAGGCTCAAAGACTGCCTTGAGAGCCTCTGCAGTTCCCTCCCGACCCATTTCTGCCAAGGAGCAGCCTGTCCTGCGTGGAGCTGCAGCAAGCAGAGCTGTGCGCCAACAAGGAAGGGTTGTGGCTGTACGACATGTACCGGGTGGTGCACAGCCAGCTCCTCATTCATCCTTGGATTGCCACAGGGTGGGAAATCATTCCTGTAGCCGCAGAGGGAAGGGCTGCCATCCAGAGGGGCAGCACAGGCCCTACGTGTGGGGCAGCCTCAGCTTAGTTCCCTCCAGAAGTTTTGGACCACAAACGCTCTGGCTGGGGCTAATGGGAACTGCGGTCCAGAGCGCAAAGGAGGGCACCAGGTTGGGGGAGGCTGGTGGGTGTGGCTCCAAGCCATGCATTGCTGCCGAAAGAATCATAACCAGCAGGGCAGAGGTAGTCAATAATAATATAATAATAATAATAATAATTTATTATTTATACCCCGCCCATCTGACTGAGTTTCCCCAGCCACTCTGGGCGGCTCCCAATCAGTGTTAAAAACAGTACAGCGTTACATATTAAAAACTTCCCTGAACAGGGCTGCCTTAAGATGTCTTCTGAATGTCAGGTAATTATTTATCTCTTTGACATCTGATGGGAGGGGGTTCCACAGGGTGGGCGCCACCACCGAGAAGGCCCTCTGTCTGGTTCCCTGTAGCCTCACTTCTCGCAGTGAGGGAACCGCCAGAAGGCCCTCGGCGCTGGATCTCAGTGTTTGGGCTGAACGATGGGGGTGGAGACGCTCCTTCAGGTATACAGGACTGAGGCCGTTTAGGGCTTTAAAGGTCAGCAGCAGAGCTTTGAATTGTGCTCAGAAACATACTGGGAGCCAATGCAGATCTCGATGTGCCCTGACCAACTTTCATCATCTCTGAGCATCCCAGAGCAGGGTTAGAGAAGACCCTCCCCAACTTGAGACCGGAAGAGTCACTGCCAGCCTGGAGCAGTGGGCAGGTCAAATGGGCCTCTTCGCCTGGCTTCAGGGCAGCTGTAGGTGCCCCTGTGAAGTCACCAGAGACACCTGTTGGCTTTGGGTGAAAAGGGAGGAATCCAGCAGGCCTGTGGGGAAAAGGGTGGAACTGATACTGGAAATGTTTGATTCATGCACTGACTTCGTTTGATTTTGCTGCCCCCGCATTTGAGGACGTTTGCAGTGGTCATTCAAAAAGGGCTTATCTGGTGAAAAAGTCAGATGATCCAATTGCCACAAACAAAGCAATTGTATACACAGGATGGCTTTGTGATCTGCTTTGCAGAGCACGCTCCCCTGTTTGAAGAACTGCCTAGTCGAAGTCCGGTTTAAAGATGAAGAACTCAGAAAGGGGACCTGCAAGGACCTTGAATTCAGGGCACAGCCGTAGCGTGCAGCACCCAGGCAGCCGAAATGCAGGTCCCCTTGTCGCAGCCTCCCCCACGAGGGAGGGGTGCCTTGCAGTTGTATTTCAATTGCACTTGTCAGAGCTGCTTGAAGATCCTAGCTCACAGAGGATCACGCTAGCCAGCGGTCATTAAGTAAAAGTCTTTATTGAATTACAGTTTCCATTCTCACGCTGCTGCGCGCAACTCTACGCCTAGTAGCTAGGTCGGCGAAGCTCCGTCTGAGTCTCCGCCCTGTGTGCACCAACTTAATATCCTAGCCTTGCTCCACCTTTTCCTCCTGACTGTCCTCCTCTGGGTCCCTCTACCCCCCGGGGCTTCTTCCTTCCGGGATTCTTCTGACGCTGACCCAGACCCTCCTGCCTCCTTGCGCCGGGCTTTAGGACCTGGCTCTCTTTCGGGGCTGCTTACTGCGCCGCCTTCCTCTGCATTTGAACTTGGCGCGCGCGCCCAACCTTCCACTTTCCTCTCAACCGTTTCTTCGCTCCCCGATGGAGGTGTGGCCATCCCCGACTCATGTCCTCCCTCCTGTGGAGGTGTGGCCACTCCTGACTCATGTCCTCCCTCCTGTGGTGAGCTGCCAGCGCTTCCCCCCTGGCTCCCTTCCTCTTCCCTGCTTCCTGGCGGTGACGCTGGTCCCGATTTCCAGCTGCTCCCCCCTGAGTCCTCTCTGGCTCTGTCTTCCTGGGGTGCCCCCCTAGACTCCCCCCTTGCCCTCACCACTGGTGCTCCTTTCTGTGAATCCTCTGATTCACTGGAAAGACTAGGAGATCTCGGGTCGTCGTCGTCACTCATCTTTTCTTCTGCCTCCTCCCCTTCGCTCTCTGTTTCCTCCCTTGCCCGTGCTTCTGCTCCTAAACCCCTGACATCCATCCCCCCCTCGAAGCCCCCCATTCCCCCCTCCCCTCCTTCCGGTGCTGGAGCTGGGGGCTGCTGTTGCAAAGGGACGAACGTCGGGTATCGGTCGCTTCCCGTGGCAGGCCTCCATCTGAAGTCTCCCGGGTCTTCCTCCCCGCTCTCGTCGACGACAGTCACCTCCGCTTCCATCTCTGTGCCGCCGTGCTCGAAACCAGGGTCGTCCCCGAAAACGTCCATGTCCGTCTCTCCCTCACTTCCTCCTGTCGGTGTTGCTCGTCCTGGGCCTTCCAGCCACCGTCTGCGCCACTGCTCCTCTGGCCTATCGTCCCACCAATACGAGGGTTCTGATGCAGATCCCGAGGGTGACCCCTCCGGGGAACGGACGTCTTGTGTCGGGTCCTCGTCCGAGTCGAACCCCCGGAAAGTGCTGGCCGAAAGTGTGGGCGTGAAAAGCCAGTCGTCAAAATATTCTGCTGGCATAGGTCTATGGGGAAAGAGGGCATGAAACTCGTCTTTGAGGAGAGGTTCGTCCAAGGCGTAGCCCGGCACCCAGCTGTTCGCACTGGCCGGGGTGCCCTCCTTGGCGAGAAAGTATTCTACCCCCTCTTCCCCCCATCTGGAGTCCAAAATCTCAGCGACTTCGTTGATGCGCTCCTTCTGTGCCACTTCCGCGTGCCCTGTTCTGTCTCTGACCGGACTCGGCGCTGTTCCGGGTTCCTGGAACCTGTGCGGTGCCTTGTAGGGAGTGAGCACCGATCTGTGGAATACCGGATGCATTCTGGAACCCTCCGGAAGTGCCAGTCTGAAAGCTACCGGGTTGACCTGCTCTTCGACTTGGTAGGGCCCCAGTTGCTTATGCCCTAGTTTCTTCTTGGCCAACGACCTGGCCGGCACTGCGTGGGCTGCTAACCAAACCCAGTCTCCCACGTGGAGCTCTTCTCCAACCCTTCTGTGCTTGTCTGCTTGTACCTTGTATGCGTGCTTGGCCAGCTCCAGGTGGCGCCTCAGCTGATCGTGGACCTCCTGCAGCTCCGACGCGAACGCATCTGCTGTCTGCGGCTCCCCCTCCCCCATTCTTTCCAGTCCCGGGAAGGTTCTGGGGTGCCTCCCGTTGTTGGCGAAGAACGGCGTGACCCCCGTGGACACGTGCTTCGTGTTGTTGTAGGCGAACTCGGCAAGCGGTAGGTAATCCACCCACGTCGCAGGCTGTTGATTTGCATAACATCTCAGGTACTGCTGCATGATGGCATTGACCCGCTCCGCTTGCCCGTTGGTCTGCGGGTGTCTCGCCGACGCCAGGTTGATCTTGACGTTCAGGAAGCCCATCAGCTTCTGCCAGAAATTCGAGATGAACTGCCGCCCCCGGTCGGACAGAATAGACCGTGGCAGACCATGAACCTTGAACACGTGGTCTATGAACAGTTTGGCGGTTTGCTCCGCCGTGGCCACCTTCGCACACGGAATGAAATGCGCCATCTTGGAAAACAGGTCCACCACCACCAGCACTGCCGTCTTGCCCCTTGAGCTGGGCAGATCCGTGACAAAGTCCAGAGCCACCCTTTCCCAAGGTTCGACCGGAGTTTGCAGCGGTTCCAACAGTCCGGCCGGCGGTTTGTGCACTGGTTTGGCCCTCTGGCAGGTGTCGCACCTCGCCACGTAGTCTGCGACCTCCCCTCTCATTCCAGGCCACCAGAAATCCCTGGCTACTAATTCCACCGTCTTCTCCTTGCCAAAGTGCCCGGCCGTGGGCGCGTCGTGCAGCTGCTGCAGCACCTTGGCTCGAAGTTCGTCTCCCGGCACGTAGATGGCCCCTTTTCGGATGAGCAATCCATCTCGTAGCCGGAAACCGTCGGCCGCTGCCTTGCCCCTCTGCACCTCTGCCATCTTTGCTTGTGCGAAGGAGTCCTCCTGCAACGCACGTCGCACCGCCTCTAGGTCCACGGTCGCCGCGGCGCACGCCCACACTGCTGGTGCGAAGATGTGCATGGCGGCCGCTGGCGTTGCGTCCTCCAGATACTGTGGCTTACGGGAGAGAGCGTTTGCCATGATGTTGGTGTCCCCCGGGACATACTCTATTCGGAAGTCGAAGTTTGCAAAGAACTCAGCCCAACGTATCTGCCTCTGGTTCAGGAACTGTGCCGTGCGCCAGTGCTCTAGATTCTTGTGGTCCGTGCAAACCTGCACCGTGTGCTTGGCGCCGATCAGAAAGTGCCTCCACGCCTTGAACGCTGCGTGAATGGCCAGCAACTCCCTGTCCCAGATGGTGTAGTTCTGTTCGGACTTGCTGAGCTTCCTGGAGTAAAACGCTCCCGGTCGCCACACCCCCTGCGGGTCTTTCTGCAACAGGACCGCCCCCACGGCTCTGTCCGAGGCGTCTGTCTCCACCCTCATCGGCTTGCTGGGGTTGACATGAAGCAGCTGCTCTTCCGACGCGAAGAGACGCTTGAGTGCCTGAAAGGACTGCTCCGCCTGCGCTGTCCAAACGAACTTCTTCTTCTTGGAGCTAAGCGTGTCAGTGATGGCCGCTGTCTGCATCGCGAAGCCCTTGACAAACTTGCGATAGAAGTTCGCAAAGCCGACAAACCGTTGGACCTCCTTCCGGTTGCGCGGACTCTTCCAATCCAACACCGCTCGAACCTTGGCGCTGTCCATGGCGAGCCCCTTGTCAGACAGCTTGTAGCCCAGAAAATCCACCTCCGGCACGTCAAATTGGCACTTCTCCAGCTTGGCGTAGAGCCTATGTTGCTTTAGCCTGCTCAGCACTTCCTTGACGTGTCCGTCATGCTCCTGCTGCGACTCCGAAAAGATCAGGATGTCATCTAAGAAACAGACGCACGTCTTGTAGAGAAGTCCCGCCAACACGTGATGCATAAACGCTTGAAAAACGTGGGAGCCATTTTGCAATCCAAAAGGCATAACTCTATATTCGTAGGTCCCCAGTGGCGTGAACATGGCTGTCTTCCACTCATCTCCTTCCCGCATGCGAATGAGGTTGTACGCCCCCCGCAGGTCCAACTTGGTGAACACTCTGCCCTTCCGTACCTTTGCGAGGAGGTCGTCAATACGGGGCATGGGGAAGTCCGATGGCCTAGTCAGACTGTTCAAAATCCTGTAATCCACTACCAGTCTTTTCTGGGGCGTGTCCCGCTTCTTAACAAAGAATACGGGACTGCCCCCCACTGCCCTGGACTCCCGGATGAAGCCGCGTTGCAAATTATGGTCAATGAACTCTTTGAGTTCCTGCAGTTCGTCCTCTGACATGGAATACAGTTTCCCTTTAGGCAGCGCCGCCCCCGGCAGCAGGTCAATTTTGCAGTCATATGGTCTGTGAGGGGGTAGCCTGTCTGCCTCCTTCTCGCAGAAAACTTCCAAAAATTCAGCGTACTTGTGTGGAATCGCTTGCAGCGTGCCTAGCAGCAGCTGTGACTCCTCTTCCTCTCCTTCCTGCCTGGGCACGATGCAGTGTTCAGCACAAAAGGAAGAGCCGAAGGTCAGCTGCCTCTGGTACCAAGCCATCGCTGGGCTGTGCTTGTCCAGCCAACTCATGCCCAATACAATGGGCGTGTCAGATAGTCGAGTGACGTTGAAGCTGATGATTTCTCTGTGATTCCCAAGTCGCATCACCATTGGTGGCGTCTGCTTCACCACTTGCCCCCCGAGCAGCTCCCTGCCATCCACCGTGACAACCTGCAGGGGCAGTGTGGCCGGCAGCAACTGCACAGCGTGCCTGTCGACAAAGTCCTGCCCTATAAAGTCCGCATTGCTGCCTGAGTCAATGGTGATTGGCACGTCCATGGTGATTCCATTGGGCAGTTGGAGAGACGCTGTGAGCCTCACTACTGGTTTGGGCGGGAGGGGGTTCACGGGCTGTAAAATCGCTGGGGACTGCGTCACTAACACGTCTGGCTGGGCCCCAGTGCCTCTTCCTCCAGCCAGACAGCCTCGTTTCCCTGCTGTGGTCCTCCTTGCTGTGTTGCTGCAGTCACCATTGCTGAGGCTGCAGTGAGCTTGTGGGGCCTCTGGGGACACTCTTTCGCCATATGCCCTGGCTCCTCACAGACGTAACACTTCCTGTTCCCTCTAGGAGGCTTCGCTTTCACTGCTGCTGGTGCTAGGGCTCTGGTTGCTGACTGAGCCCTTGCACCTCCCACCTCCATAGGTTCGGCTCCTCCTCCTGGCGGAGGCGTGGATTGCGCCCGCGCTGCTTCCCTGGGAAAGAAGGAGGGGCCCCCGGCTGGTTCGCGCCCTCCACGCCCTTCGTCCCTGTTCCACGGACGTCCTTCCAGCCTCACCCCCACTGCCAGTGCCCTCTGAACGACCTCCTGGGTGGTTCGGGGTCTCTCCCCCCTGGCGATCTCATCTTTAATCGAGTTATGCAGCCCCTCCCAAAAGAGGTCTCTTACAGGAGCCGAATCTCTGTCCCATTCCAGGGCACTGACCAAGGCGAAAAAGCGGGCATGGTACTGCCTGACGCTGGCCCTCCCTTGTCTCAGCCCATGCACCTCCTTCCGTGCAAGATCCACGTCAATACTTGATAAAAAACACCCATCCATCGCTTTAATAAAGGCATCTGCATTCTGTAGCGCCGGATCCTTATCTCTCCATAAATTGCGTAGCCATGCTCTCGCATCCCCATGCAGATGGGACATGATGAACCCCACTCTCTCTTGTTCATCTCTAAAGTCTTTATGCAGCAGTTGCAGTGCGCACAGTACGTCGGCTCTAAAGTTGGGATACTGTTGCAGGTTCCCATCGAAGTGAGAGACCAGCCCGCCTGTCCGTCTCGCCAACCCAATGCCCTCCTGCCGGGGTGTCTGCTTTGTCAGCACGTCTAACCTGACCTGGAGATCCCTGCAGGCTGCGGCTGCTTCCTCCTCCCTCTTCCTGGATGCTAGAGCCTCGGCGTTCAGTTGTGCCACCGCGTTTCTGAGTTCCTCTATCTGCTGCTCAGCCGTCATGTCGTCTGCCGTTCGTGAGCTTGCTAGTAGGCACCTGTGTCTCTCCCCTCCTCGAGGCTGTAGATGCCCACAAGTTGAGACGGAGCTTACTGTCAGAGCTGCTTGAAGATCCTAGCTCACAGAGGATCACGCTAGCCAGCGGTCATTAAGTAAAAGTCTTTATTGAATTACAGTTTCCATTCTCACGCTGCTGCGCGCAACTCTACGCCTAGTAGCTAGGTCGGCGAAGCTCCGTCTGAGTCTCCGCCCTGTGTGCACCAACTTAATATCCTAGCCTTGCTCCACCTTTTCCTCCTGACTGTCCTCCTCTGGGTCCCTCTACCCCCCGGGGCTTCTTCCTTCCGGGATTCTTCTGACGCTGACCCAGACCCTCCTGCCTCCTTGCGCCGGGCTTTAGGACCTGGCTCTCTTTCGGGGCTGCTTACTGCGCCGCCTTCCTCTGCATTTGAACTTGGCGCGCGCGCCCAACCTTCCACTTTCCTCTCAACCGTTTCTTCGCTCCCCGATGGAGGTGTGACCATCCCCGACTCATGTCCTCCCTCCTGTGGAGGTGTGGCCACTCCTGACTCATGTCCTCCCTCCTGTGGTGAGCTGCCAGCGCTTCCCCCCTGGCTCCCTTCCTCTTCCCTGCTTCCTGGCGGTGACGCTGGTCCCGATTTCCAGCTGCTCCCCCCTGAGTCCTCTCTGGCTCTGTCTTCCTGGGGTGCCCCCCTAGACTCCCCCCTTGCCCTCGCCACTGGTGCTCCTTTCTGTGAATCCTCTGATTCACTGGAAAGACTAGGAGATCTCGGGTCGTCGTCGTCACTCATCTTTTCTTCTGCCTCCTCCCCTTCGCTCTCTGTTTCCTCCCTTGCCCGTGCTTCTGCTCCTAAACCCCTGACAGCACTGTTTATTAGTTTGCACCTGTGTATATAGGTTAGCAAATGCACATCTTTTGCAAAACACTGCTGTGTCCCTTTTGGGGTGCAGGGAGGAGTTGCGGTTCATTCCTTTAAAAATGCATTAATGACTCCCCTAAGCATCTGCACTGAGTCTCCATCTTGCCAGGATTCAGATTTAAACTGACTTGATATTTCTTACATCCGGTTCCAAATTCAAGTTGAACTCAGAAAAGCAGATTTCAAGCAAGGTCTGTATAGTTAAAGCTATGGTTTTCCCAGTAGTGATGTATGGAGTGAGAGCTGGACCATAAAGAAGGCTGATCGCCGAAGAATTGATGCTGTTGAATTCTGGTGCTGGAGGAGACTCTGGAGAGGCCCATGGACTGCAAGGAGATCAAACCTCTCCATTCTTCAGGAAATCAGCCCTGAGTGCTCACTGGAAGGACAGATCCTGAAGCTGAGGCTCCAAGACTTTGGCCACCTCATGAGAAGAGAAGACTCTCTGGAAAAGACCCTGATGTTGGGAAAGATGGAGGGCACACGGAGAAGGGGACGACAGAGGACGAGGTGGTTGGACAGTGTTCTTGAAGCTACCAGCATGAGTTTGACCAAACTGCGGGAGACAGTGGAAGACAGGAGGGCCTGGCGTGCTCTGGTCCAGGGGGTCACGAAGAGTCAGACACAACTAAACGACTAAACAACAACAAGTTTTGGCAGCCACACTGTGGTTTGGTAGCCAATTTTTCCTAGCCAGAACTAGAGAAGGCCAAATCTCTCAGCTTTGGATTCTTTCAGTCTCTCTTTTCATTTGTTAAGCTGGGTCCACCCCATTTCCACATATATTTGCAAACTTTTTGTTTTAAAAAATGCATATGAGAATTACTACACACTTTTGTGCACATAGTTTCTTAATATACAAAAATGCTTGGTAAGCAATATACTCTGTTTTGTGGGCATTTTTCACTATTATATTTTTGTGTGTGCGCCTGCTTTTGGTTAGGGAAGTGCATTGCAAAATTCTGAGAAGTGTGGATTTCAAAGAGTGTGTTTTGATTCATGTGTTGGTATGGGAAACTAAATTTGTGAAAGGATTTCTCTCCCACCCCTACCCAGAAGGGGGCAGCATAAGATAAGAGTGCAATCGTAGCCTGCCCCAGTCTCCTTTCTAGAGAGGCGGAATGTACCTAATACCACTAGACGTGTTTGTTTTACGGTGGCTTCTTCCACAGCAAGTGTCCTAGCAGTTGGCATTGCTGCGAATCTTCTGCCTGAGACACCAAACACACCTTGCAGACCTGGGCATCCCTGGGGGTGCGAAAATGACCACTGAACCAGCTGAAAGTTGTGATGCAGACAACTCTCACCCCTCTGCCCCAGGTGTATCGTAAAACTGCACATATCACCAGTTACCAAACTCTCCCAGTGCTGGAGCTTGAATCACGGTGGCATTAAGGCAGATGTTCTCCCCACCGCACCCCCATAACTGCAGGAATGATTTGTGCCCAGTCCAAAACTGGGGGACTGAGACATCTTCAAATATGGCAGCTTTTCATCTGGTTGTTTGTGCGCGTGTGTGTGTGTGTGTTATGCAGCACTAAAACAGAAGTAAAGAAAAAGAGCTGTATTGCAAGCGGGGTGGGAAACATAAACTGGGTGAGAGTCTTAATAGCACAAGGATAGAAGAATGAGGAAATCCCGACCGAAGAACTGTGGCAAGAGAAACTGATGGATTACGCAGAATTGGCGAAATTGACACACAAACTACATGATAAGGACAACTGTGGCTTTAAAGAAGAATGGGAACCTTTTACAAAGTACTTAAAGGAACAACAAAATGAACTGGACTCCTTGGCAGGTTTTGAATAAACATATACATTTTTTTTTTATTGGAAACATATTGATGGATTAATTAAGGATCTTTACAATTTTATAATATGTAGAGAATAACATGTGCTGAGAAACCAGAGAGAGCTGAAGGAAGTCTGTGAGGGTGGGTTTTTCTTTTTAGGGGAGGGGAAAATGGGGGGGATGAGGATGATATATTTTTGATAAATTGTTATGTTGAAATTCCTAATTAAAAAAACTAAAACACACACACACACATTGGGTGGCTGGGATTCGCACTCAGGTCCTGCATCCGGTTGGCCACTATGAGAACCAAGATGCTGGGAAAGCAGAACGGGCTCTCTTGGAAAGTAGGGGAGTTGCCTTCCTTGGAGATTTTAAGCAGAGGATGGAAGGCCATCAGTCAAGGATTCTTCAGCTGTGATTTCTGCATTGCAGGGGGTTGGACTAGATGACCCTTGGGGTTCCCTCCCAACTCTACTGTTCTGTTATTGTAGGTGGGCCCCTTTTGGTCTGGTCCTGCAGGGCTGCTCCTATGATGGGTCATCTCTCCATGATTGAATGCATATGTTCTGCTTACAGAAACTGCCGGGTTTAATTCTCTGTAGCATCTCCAGGGTAGGACTTTGAAGAACTCCTGTCTGAAACCCCAGAAAGCTGCTGCCAATCAGTGCAGACAATATGGAGCTGAGTAGTCTAATGGTCTTGGCCCAGCAGAAAGCCATGTTCTATGTTCAAAGACACCTGAATACCACTTAACCTAGACCAGGGGTCTGCAACCCGCGGCTCCGGAGCCGCATGTGGCTCTTTTACACCTTTGCCGCGGCTCCGGGGCAGATACTAGTGAGGGGAGGAGGTGCATTGTGCGCCCCGACACTCCCCACTGTGGCGGACGCTGTACTGGCTGTGACGTCGCATGGGGGCGGTGCGTGCATTAGTCACGCACCGTCCCGACGTCACCTTCCCACCCGCTGTCAGATTGCGGCTCCGGAGATATATTTGTTTTAAATGTCGCAATGGTTCTGCGGCTCCCAGTTGGTTTTTTTCTTTGGAAACGGGTCCAAGTGGCTCTTTTTGTCTTAAAGGTTGCAGACCCCTGACCTAGACAGAGACATCACTTAAAAAAAAGCAGAGACATCACTTTGCCAACAAAGGCCCATATAGTTAAAGCTGTGGTTTTCCCAGTAGTGATGTATGGAAGTGAGAGCTGGACCATAAAGAAGGCTGATTGCTGAAGAATGGATGCTTTTGAATTATGGTGCTGGAGGAGACTCTTGAGAGTCCCATGGACTGCAAGAAGATCCAACCTCTCCATTCTGAAGGAAATCAGCCCTGAGTGTTCACTGGAAGGACAGATCCTGAAGCTGAGGCTCCAAGACTTTGGCCACCTCATGAGAAGAGAAGACTCCCTGGAAAAGACCCTGATGCTGGGAAAGATGGAGGGCACAAGGAGAAGGGGACGATGGAGGACGAGATGGTTGGATAGTGTTCTCGAAGCTACCAGCATGAGTTTGACTAACTGCGGGAGGCAGTGGAAGACAGAAGTGCCTGGCGTGCTCTGGTCCAGGGGGTCACGAAGAGTCGGATACGACTAAACGACTAAACAACAACAACCACTTAATATATATATATATAAATCTAACCAGTGTCTAAAAAAACCATAGAATTAAAATAATGTCAGCAACCTAAAACTAGAAAAACAACAATATAAAAATGCATGAAAAGCTACAGACGTGAATGAAATTCAGACTTGTAAAACAGGATCCAGCCTTCCACTGACCCAAGGGTCTGCAACCTTTAAGACAAAAAGAGCCACTTGGGCCCGTTTCCGAAGGAAAAAAAAACTGGGAGCTGCAAAACCATTGCGACATTTAAAACAAATATATCTCCGGAGCCGCGATCTGACAGCGGGCGGGAAGGTGACGTCGGGATGGTGCGTGACAATGCACACACCACCCCCATACGACGTCACAGCCATTACAGCGCCCGCCACAGTGGGGAGTGTCGGGGTGCACAATGCGCCTCCTCCCCTCGCTAGTATCCGCCCCGGAGCCGTGGCAAAGGTGTAAAAGAGCCACATGCGGCTCCGGAGCCGCGGGTTGCAGACCTCTGCACTGACCCGAAAGATAGATGGCCCTTCCTTGGTTTGGTCCCTGTCTGGTCTGCCTGTCACAGCCCCTTTCCTCTCTCTCCCCTGTTCAGGGTCCTTAGAGGTCACCCAGGGGCGATCTCGTGAGCTTTGCCCTTGCAACATCGGTCCCAAGAATTCAGGGCAGACACCAAGCGGACAAGGGAGCCTTTGTCTGCTAGATTCCTCCCTCCAGTCCCCAAGGGATTTGAACCACTTTGACTATCAAGTGTGCTCCTTGCAGATTTGGTTCCTGCAGAGACTGGAAGATCAAAGGATGTTCATGACTTGCTGCCAGCATTGTTTGCAGACCTGTGAGGGGGCTTCGAGAAATCTCCTGTTTTCCTTCCTTTTCTCCGCCTGCTCTCGTCATCCCGCTGACGATCAGTAAGATCAAATGTGCAAGACAGCTGGGGCAGCAAGAGCTTGCATTTTTTAAAATTGCACCAGTAAAAAGGACTTTCATGTACAGGGTGCTATGGAAAAATAAAATTTGTCTTTGTGATAGGAATTTTGAGGTCTTAGATAAATGTTAAATGTTCAAAATAAAAAAATTCCTTCCAGTAGCACCTTAAAGACCAACTAAGTTAGTTCTTGGTATGAGCTTTCGTGTGCATGCACACTTCTTCAGATACACTGAAACAGAAGTTGCCAGATCCTTCTATATAGTGAGAAGGTGGGGAGGGGTATTACTCAGAAGGGTGGTGGGAATGGGAGATTGGCAGATAGCTGAGATGAGCCTGTTGACGACTCTTAACGACTGTAATAGGTCTTACAGGAAAAGGCAAGGGGTGAGAAGGTGAGAAATGGCTTAGTCATGTATAATGAGATAAGAATCCAATGTCTCTGTTCAGACCAGGTCTCTCCATGGTTTTACGTTTGGTAATGAGTTGCAATTCAGCAGCTTCTCTTTCCAGTCTATTTCTGAAATTCCTTTGTAGTAAAACAGCTACTTTGAGATCTTGTATAGAATGTCCTGGGAGATTGAAGTGTTCTCCTACTGGTTTCTCTGTTTTGTGATTCTTGATGTCAGATTTATGTCCGTTTATTCGGACATAAATGTTCATAAGTGTACCAACCAAGCCCATACCTAGATCAGCACAGGAAGACCGACCTGGAACCATTTTGATTCCCAAACTGAGCAAATGTTTTCTCTGCAAGGTCAAAGGAAAATGGAAAAGCCTCCCCATTGTCTTTTCCTTCACAAAACCCTGTGTTTGAATAGGGTGTGAGCCTGTGACCTGGCCCAGGAACTAAGTATTTATCATTACAAAAGACTGGCCAGGCTCCCCAGGCAATCCAATCAAGTAACCTGCCAGACAGGAGATACACAACGACAGGAGAAAAACAATATTCAAATTTCTGTTTTAAACCGCCTTTTCTGTGATGTAGGTGTGATGTATCTGAGGGGTGGTCTTAGGTTACACCCCTTCTGTGATGTATGTATGATGTTTCTGGGGGTGGTCTTGATCTACAGGGTGGCTAATTCAAAAGTCTTTATAAGGCCTTGCATGCCATTTTTCTGGGTTCCTCCTCTCTCCTGCGTGTGAGGGGAGCACCCTGTTGCAACAGATCAATAAAGATCAAGCTTACTAGCTGCTTTGCTTCTCAATATTCTCTGGCTGGCCTCTGTTATTCTCTCCTACCAATAGGGAACCTATGTAAGGACTCTATATGGGCTCTTGGATAGCCCATAAGGGAAAAGGGCAATTTTTGTTTACATCTTCATGGCACAGAAACTTCTGGCAAGAAAAAGGACCTAGGATGAGGACCAGTGATGCCCTGTTGCACTGGAAGCAGGCAGGGCCGGCCCTACCATTAGAGAGAGGCTAGTGGCCATTTGCACCAGAAGTGTTCAGGGTCATATTTTTTTCCTACTTGGAGCCCACTCACGGGGGAAATATACGTGGCCTTCATCTTTTGTCTCCCTTCCTGAGACTCTGGCAGATGTGACTTCCCTCTGCCATTTGCACTCTTAATTTCTTCTGTTTTGGAGATAAAGCATTTTGTTTTTCGTTGTTTTTTTTTAGGAGGAAAATGGTTTGTTTGTACTGTATTTTTATTTCCAGGGAGAAAGAGAGATGCTTGTGTGGTTTTCTGTCTCGGATGCCAAAATACATTGACAATGCCTCTCTGGTGCCACTATTTATTATTTCAGGCATATAACTAGGCACCTTGACTGCGGCGTATTGGGAGGCTGGGGGGGGGGGCTTGCCATTTACTTCTTTGCCTCAGGCAGCCAAATGTCTTGGGTCAGCCCTGGAGCTATGCGCGAGTGTGCATGCCCCATTTTAAGTGTGCGGTCTGCCCAGGATCTCTCTTCCATGAAGCACTGCAGAAGCAAACCTGTGTGGGAAGGAAGAGGGCTTCTGCAGTGGCTTTTAAAAGCTGTGTTGGGGAGAACCATGAGGTTGCTCAGAAGTTTATTGAGGATCCGTAAGGGAAAGATCAGGAGGTAGGAGACAGCCCCCCCTGCATCACCCCTGAGCTTCTTGTAGAGCGTGTGGCTCAGAGCGATGGGCAGTGAGCACACCCTCTGTTTCCAAGCGCCCGTCATATCCCTGTTTTTTGGGGACTAACAGGTGAACAGCAAAGGTGGGTCCTGAGAGCCCTTATAGCTGCAAAAGACATACACTGCATGACTAGAAGAGGAAACATCTCAGGAGGGAAGATCCGTGGCTCAGCTGTAGAGTGACCACTTTGCATGCAGGATCAATGCTCAGGAATCCATCAACGGTGTCTCCGAAAAATTTTACACATCACTTGGGAAGACAGGCGAACTAATACCAGAATACTGGAAGAAGCAAAGATCACCAGTGTTGAAGCAACGATTCTTCAACATCAACTTCATTGGACCGGTCATGTTGTGTGGATGCCTGATGATCGTCTTCCAAAGCAACTACTCTATTCCGAACTTAAAAATGGAAAGCGTCATGCTGGTGGTCAACAAAAGAGGTTTAAAGACACTCTCTAGGCAAATCTTTAAAAATGTAGTATAAACACTGACAACTGGGAAACACTGGCCTGCGAGTGCTCCAGTTGGAGAACAGCCTTTACCAAAGATGTCATGGGCTTTGAAGAGACTCGAATTCAGGATGCAAGGGAGGAACATGCTAAGAGGAAGGCACGCTTGGCAAATCCACACCATGATCAACTCCTGCACGGAAACCAATGTCCCCACTGTGGAAGGATGTGTGGATCCAGAATTGGCCTCCACAGTCACCTACGGACTCATTGTTAAAACCGTGTTTATGCAAGACATTCTTACTTGGCTTTTGAGTGATTGCCAAAGAAGAGGAGGAGAAGAAGAAGAAGAGGAGAAGAAGAAGTTGGCTCATGTTGACATGAGCCAACAGTGTGACGTGGCACCTAAAAAAGCCAATGCAATTCTGGGCTGCATCAATAGGAGTATAGCATCTAGATCAAGGGAAGTAATTGTGCCGCTGTATTCTGCTCTGGTCAGACCTCACCTGGAGTACTGTGTCCAGTTCTGGGCACCACAATTCAAGAAGGACACTGACAAACTGGAACGTGTCCAGAGGAGGGCAACCAAAATGGTCAAAGGCCTGGAAACGATGCCTTATGAGGAACGGCTAAGGGAGCTGGGCATGTTTAGCCTGGAGAAGAGGAGGTTAAGGGGTGATATGATAGCCATGTTCAAATATATAAAAGGATGTCATATAGAGGAGGGAGAAAGGTTGTTTTCTGCTGCTCCAGAGAAGCGGACACGGAGCAATGGATCCAAACGACAAGAAAGAAGATTCCACCTAAACATTAGGAAGAACTTCCTGACAGTAAGAGCTGTTTGACAGTGGAATTTGCTGCCCAGGAGTGTGGTGGAGTCTCCTCCTTTGGAGGTCTTTAAGCAGAGGCTTGACAACCATATGTCAGGAATGCTCTGATGGTGTTTCCTGCTTGGCAGGGGGTTGGACTCGATGGCCCTTGTGGTCTCTTCCAATTCTATGATTCTATGATTCTATGAAGAAGAATGGGGGGAGAGAATAAAAATTGCCAACTGACCTTGAGAGCCAGTGTGGTATAGTGTTTAGAGTGTCATCCTAGCACCTGGGAGAGACCAGGCTTTGAATCCCCACTCAGCCACGAAGCTCGCTGGGGGTGGCTTTGGGCCTGTCACTGCCACTCAGCCTCGCCTACCTCACAATGTTGTTGTGGGGAACAAAATAAGGAGGGAGAGGACCATGTGCACCATTGAAGGAATAGGTGGCATATTAATGTGGTAAATAAATAACAATATCCCAGTGATTCTGACTTAACTGCATGCATTTCTAGTTTATTTTTAAAAAATGATGCATGAGAAAAAGAAGAGCCATGCAACCAAGCGGCAGCAAAAAAAAAGGGAAATGGACCCCTGGAGGGTTAAGTCCATTCAAATGTGACTACGGGGTTGCGGTGCTCATCTCACTTTCAGGCCAAGGGAGCCAATGTTTGTCCACAGACAGCTTTCCGGGTCATGTGGCCAGCAGGACTAAACCACATC
This sequence comes from Podarcis liolepis, assembly GCF_965112155.1. Taxonomy (NCBI): domain Eukaryota; kingdom Metazoa; phylum Chordata; class Lepidosauria; order Squamata; family Lacertidae; genus Podarcis; species Podarcis liolepis. The sequence continues at coordinate 3,425,248 of NC_139554.1, read as the reverse complement.
TGGTGCAATGGAACACCGTGACGGAAACCAGAGTGCACGGAAACACTGTTTACCTTCCCGCCGGAGCGCTACCTATTTATCTACTTGCACTGGTGTGCTTTCAAACTGCTAGGTTGGCAGGAGCTGGGACAGAACAATGGGAGCTCACCCCATTGTGGGGATTCGAACTGCTGACCTTCTGATCAGCAAGCCCAAGAGGCTCAGTGGTTTAGATCACAGCACCACCCACATCACCCAAGCCTTGGATTGTGCCCTGGAGCCTTCTGCAATGCTCCGTCCAGAGGAGCAGGGTTGTGTCCTCTGCAGGCGGGTTAATGCGCAGAGCTGTCTCCAGACGGCATAGAGTTTGCAACTTCCTGCCCTCAAAGAAAAACAGGAGGCATTCATTTGCCATCTTGGCAGCCGGCGTAGAAAGCACCAAAGTGAATGGAAATGTCAAGAGATCTTTGAGCACAGAGGCCCATCACTCTTTCCATGTCCCCTCCCCTCTGCCACCCCCAATTGTCACGCTTTGCTCAACAGTGGAGATGAGAAGGGGAGCACTGGCTGCTTCCAGGGCTGACCCAAGACAGGAGACTCCAATGCGCTCCCCTTCCTTGCTCACGAATGAGCAGAGGCCACCATCCGGGCTTGCGCTTCCTTGCCAGGAGGGGGAGCACTGATAGGCCCCCTGTTCGAATTGTGGATGGTTAAGGGTATCCTCTGGGGCACTGTGCCCCGTGCCCATTGGCACACTTTGCAGTGGCCCTTGGTTGCCCTCAAAACCTGAAATATACTCGGAGTTGAGTGTGGATTTCATGCTCATTATTCAGCTCATAGTGGTAATAAAATTGATTGGCTACCGAAAAGACAAATTTCCTCTCCGCTAAAGGAAGAAGAAGTTAAAAAAAATGTAGTAAAAGAATTATTACACCCCTCGAAGAATTAGTGAAAGGCTATAGGACAGACAGGGCCAAAATAGTTTCAAAATTGTATAAGGTGTTATTAAACAAGGGGAAATCACCAAAGGAAAGTTTGAAAGAATATTGGAGGATAGATACTCAGGAACGGATTTTAGACGAAGATTGGGGAAGAATATTTCGACAACTACTCTTTATTGCGACCTCTAGGATAAAAGAAAGAAAGAAAGAAAGAAAGAAAGAAAGAAAGAAAGAAAGAAAGATGGGCCCCTGGCCTGATCCAGCAGCCTCTTGTATTCATACGTTGCTGTTGATCTGCCTTTCATTTAAAAAAATGCAAAGGTGGTTCTCTAAGACAATCCTTTCTTGAAAGTACATTTACACACACACACAAACACGCACACCCCTCCTTTTCTCCCTCCCTGCTGATCCCCTGGAATAACCCTGTCTCCCTCCTCTGCCTGCCTTGTTTGCCGACTGAATTGCAAGGTTGCCTCTCGCCTTCCCTGCTGTTATGTCATCCAAGAGGGAGTAACCGAGCCAAGACCAACTGCCGTGTCTTGGTTATATTGGCACTAAGAAGAGAGAGAAACAGGTTGTTGTTGTGAGTTGCAAGAAGAGCTGGGGTTGCGTGCAATGAGACGAGGATACAGGGAGCCTCTGAAGGGTCACAGGCATTACGGAAACCTGGTGGGATGAGACTCATGGCTGGGATGCAGGAATGGGGGGCGGGTAAGGGCTGCTCAAAAGAAATAGATCAAACAGGAAGGGAGGAGGAGTAGCATTATATGTAAAGGATGTGTACACTTGTGAAGAGGTCCGTGACTTGGAGCATAGAAGGCGGATTGAGAGCATATAGGTAAAAACCAGAGGAGAGCGAAACCACAGTGACCCTACTATGGGGGTCTCCTGTAGACCTCCAGACAGACTGAAGACCTGGGTGGTGCCTTCCTAGAACAGACTGCCAAACATTCAAAAAGGAGAGATGTAGCAGTCGATGTGGTGAGAGTTAGTGTGGTGTAGTGGTTAAGAGCGGTAGACTCGTAATCTGGTGAACCGGGTTCGCTTCCCCGCTCCTCCACCTGCAGCTGCTGGACAGGGGCTTGCAGAGCCAGGCAGAGGCCCGGGCCAGGTAGATAACGTAAAGGTAAAGGGACCCCTGGCCATTAGGTCCAGTCGTGGCCGACTCTGGGGTTCCAGTGCTCATCTCGCTTCATTGGCCGAGGGAGCCGGCGTACAGCTACTGGGTCATGTGGCCAGCATGACTAAGCCGCTTCTGGCGAACCAGAGCAGCGCACAGAAACGCCGTTGTAGATAATGTGCCCCCCCTTTTTTACCCTGGGGATAACTGAAGTCTTATGAACAAGACTCGCACTGCCAGCCATGGCCCCAGGGAATCCGCCGCCGCCTTTGCGCCTCCACGTTCACCAGAGTGCATCCCCTGCAATTGTGAATATGCTGTCCGAGGCCCCCTTTGGAATCGGAGGGCCAGGCCAAGTGGCCCATATGCCCCCCCCCCTCTGTCTGGGCCTACTGCTGGGTGACCTTGGGCTAGTCACACTTCTCTGAAGTCTCTTGGTCCCACTCACCTCACAGAGTGTTTGTTGTGGGGAAGGAAGGGAAAGGAGAATGTTAACCGCTTTGAGACTTCTTAAAGGTAAAGGGACCCCTGACCATTAGGTCCAGTCGTGACGACTCTGGGGTTGCGGCGCTCATCTCGCTTTACTGGCCGAGGGAGCCGGTGTACAACTTCCGGGTCATGTGGCCGCATGACTAAGCCGCTTCTGGTGAACCAGAGCAGCGCACAGAAACACCGTTTACCTTCCCGCCGGAGCAGTACCTATTTATCTACTTGCATTTTGACGTGCTTTCAAACTGCTAGGCGGGCAGGAGCAGGGACCAAGCAATGGGAGCTCACCCCGTCCTGGGGATTCGAACCGCCGACCTTCTGATCAGCAAGTCCTAGGCTCTGTGGTTTAACCCACAGCGCCACTCCTTAGGGTAATGATAAAGCAGGATGTCAAATCCAAATTCCTCCTCCTCCTCTTCTTCTTCTGAGACTTCAACTTCCCGATATTGGTTGGGACTCAGACTCTGCCAAGAATGTAAGGTCTGACAAATTCTTCCACTGCCTCGCTGACCATTTCATTTCCAAGAAGGTGGAAGAAGCAACAAGGGGTTCATCTATCCTTGACCTGGTCCTCACCAACAGGGAGGAACTGATCGACAAAGTGGAAGTGCTTGGATGTTGGAGAGGAAGCGATCATATCCAGCGGTGTAGCCAGCGGCTTGGCTGCCTGGTGCGGCGTGCGCATCCTGCAGCCGAGGGTGGGGCGAGCCGCCCATGGGGGCAGGACGTGCTGCATGGAGCCTCTATGCTGCCTCCCCCTCAGCTATAGGGCAGCTGAGGGAGAGGCGGTGGGCAGACGCAAGCCCCATGCTGCCATTTCAGGCAGCATGGAGCCTGCGAGCGCCCAAGCGAGCACATTACTCCCAGGAGAGGTAAGTGAGGTAAGTGCCGGCCCCCATGGTGTGGCGCCCAGTGCCAGCCGCGTTTCATTATGTTTGTTGACTGAACTAAAAGGTTTCGTGAGCCCATTTTTTTAAAAAAAACAACACCCTCATATTTTTGTCATTTTGTCACACACACACACCCCAGTGATGACACCCGGGGCGATCCGTACCCCCACCCCCACCCCTTCCTCCGCCACTGATCATTTCCTCCAGGGAGGCGGTTGGAGGATGGATGGTGGCTAATGGATTGAGGTTGAATTCTGACAAGACAGGAGTACTGTTCTTGGGGGACGGGGCGGACTAGTGTGGGGGACTCCCTGGTCCTGAATGGAGTAACTGTGCCCCTGAACTCACAGCTGTTCATGGAGGCGCAGGTCAATTCTGTGTCTACCAGCTCCATCTGGTACGCAGGCTAAGACCCTACCTGCCCGCAGACTGTCTCGCCAGAGTGGTGCATGCTCTGGTTATCTCCCGTTTGGACTACTGCAATGCGCTCTACATGGGGCTACCTTTGAAGGTGACCCCGAAACTACAACTAACCCAGAATGCGGCAGCTAGACTGGTGACTGGGAGCGGCCGCCGAGACCACATAACACCGGTCTGGAAAGACCTACACTGGCTCCCAGTACGTTTCCGAGCACAATTCAAAGTGTTGGCACTGACCTTGAAAGCCCTAAACGGTCTCGGCCCAATATACCTGAAGGAGCATCTCCACCCCCATCGTTCAGCCTGGACACTGAGGTCCAGGGCTGAGGGCCTTCTGGCGGTTCCCTCGCTACAAGAAGTGAGGTTACAGGGAACCAGGCAGAGGGCCTTCTCGGTAGTGGCACCCGCCCTGTGGAATGCCCTCCCACCAGATGTCAAAGAGACAAACAACTATAGTGGTACCTTGGGTTACATACGCTTCAGGTTACAGACTCCGCTAACCCAGAAATAGTATCTCAGGTTAAGAACTTTGCTTCAGGATAAGAACAGAAATTGTGCTCCGGCAGCGCGGCAGCAGCAGGAGGCCCCGTTAGCTAAAGTGGTGTTTCAATTTAAGAACAGTTTCAGGTTAAGAACGGACCTCCAGAACGAATTAATTACTTAACCCGAGGTACCACAGTATTTGACGTTTAGAAGACATCTGAAGGCAGCCCTGTTGAGGGAAGTTTTTAATGTGTGACATTTTAATGTATTTTTAATCTTTGTTGGAAGCTGCCCAGATGGGCGGGGTACAAATAATAAATTTTATTTTTATTATTATTATTATTATTATTATTATTATTATTATTATTATTATTATTATTATTTCATGATACAAAGGTAAGGGGAAGCCAAGTGTGGAGGCAGTGCGGAGTCATCCTGGTTGACAGCCACCAACAGCCCTCTCTTCCGCCAATGACTCCATGATTTTATGTGTCCAATCCTCTTTTAAAACCATCCAGATCGGTCGCCATCTCTGCCTCCTGCAGGAACATGGTCCATAGTTTATGCACTCCTCTTATTGTGTTGTTCTGATTTCATTTCTTTCTTCTTCCCCACTAGATTGGATTCCACTCCTCACTAGGAAGGCTTCTTGGCCTCTGCAACTACCAGCCTTCTTTCCATCTGAAATATACTCAGAGTCGAGAGTGGATTTCATGCTCTTTATTCAGCTCATAGTGGTGAGAATGTCCCCCCAAAGTATCTGCTTTATATACATTATTTACACAATGGGCTGCACATGATTGGCTAATTCCGGAATTCTCCTGTAGGCCAATCAGGTTGTGGATTCACTTCCATCTGGAGCTGGATTGGGTGGCTCCTGCAGACCAATCACACTGCTGCATTGTTCTAGGACCAATCAGAATGCTACATTCTGAGTCCTATTGTTCTAGGACCAATCAGACTGCTGGATTCTGAATCCTATTGTTCGAGGACCAATCAAACTGCTGCATTTTGGATCCTATTCAACTCATTACATAAAACCATCATCTGTTCCTAATGCTGGCCAGGGAACGGCCTGCAAGAGTTCCTTTTTGAGAGGCCTCAGGCCGTGTCCGGCATCACGTCCAGCCTCTTTGACACAGGCAGCGCCCAAAGAGATCATTTGAAGGAGCCCCATGCCTTGTCTGTGGGTCATTGTCTGCCCTTGTCCCAGTCGCATCCCCCCCACCACAAAGCCTGCCAGATTACATGCCTGTAAGAATGGGCTACAGAAATACCCCCTAGCTGTGCAGACAAAAAGCCCTGACGTTATGAGCACAAGCGCTTGTGTCATAGTCACAGAGGATGCCAGCGCTGTGTGCACTCAGGGATAAGCCTGCTCAGCTGCAAAGCTCTGGGGGTGAGGTGGTCGTCTTGGAGACACTGGTCAGCTCTTGGGGTGACATGGAAGCAATGTATCTGTGGGATGACATCCCTCTGCCGAGAGACGGGAGCCCTCAAGTCAAGACGGGACTCAGGGGGGTTAATTGCAGCTATAACAAAGGCGGTGTTTTTTCCATCTCCGCCAAGCTAAGCAGTTGGCCCCTTATCTCTCTCGCCCTGACCTAGCCACTGTGATCCACGTGACGGTCACCTCCAGACTGGATTATTGTAACTCGCTCTACGTGGGGCTGCCCTTGAGACTGACCCAGAAACTCCAGCGGGTGCAGAATGCTGCGGCGAGACTCCTTATGGGGTCCTTGCCATGGGATCACATTCACCCAGTGCTATACCAGCTGCACTGGCTCCCGGTGGAGTACAGGGTCAGGATTAAGGCGCTGGTTTTGACCTTCAAAGCCCTATGCGGCCTAGGACCCTCGTACCTACGGGACCGCCTCTCCTGGTATGCCCCGCGGAGGAACTTACAAAAACATCTTGGAGGTCCCGGGCCTCAGAGAGGTTAGGCTGGCCTCAACCAGAGCCAGGGCTTTTTCGGCTGTGGCTCCGATCTGGTGGGACGCTCTGTCACAAGAGACAAGGGCCCTGCGGGACCTGACATCTTTCCGCAGGGCCTGCAAGACAGAGCTGTTCCACCAGGCCTTTGGCCAAGGCACAGTCTGACCCCCTCCTTTGGTAATCCTCACAGAACTCTAGCCGAATGGTTACCGTTAATTTGATTTTGAATTGATTTTAGAATGAATTGATTTTAGAATGCTGTGTTACTTTTATTGTTGTTAGCTGCTCTGAGCCCAGCTTCAGCTGGGGAGGGTGGGATATAAATAAAATATTATTATTATTATGCAAGATTTTGCAGTCAAATATAATAACACATGTTCTTGTTACTCAGTAATGGGGCTAAGGACCAGAGAGCCATCAATTTATAGGTAGGCAAGTTATAGTTCTGCGGTCACATTAGCCCCTGGACTTGCTAATTAACAAGAATAGACCTCGTTAGATTGGGCTGCAAAATCTCCCACAATCTGGACATTTCCACAGAAGCAAAAGCCTGGCTGGCTGGCTGGGAGTCATAGTTGTCAACTTTTCCCTTTTCTTGCGAGGAATCCTATTCGGAATAAGGGAATTTCCCTTAAATAAGGGAAACGTTGACAGAGTTGTGCCAATTTTGAAGGGTGCCAACTTGGCCAAGAATGCTCCATGGAATTTTAAAAAGCAAGCACACGGCAACATTTGCAGAACATTTCTGGGAATAGGGCAGGGAGATGGGTTCATGGGGACATTGGCACTGGCCAATAGGTACCTTCCGCTTGATGTCTACAATCTGCCTCCACACTCGGAGGTGGCCGTTATTTCCTTTTTCTTCCTGTCGCATAACAGAAACTTTTCCTTTGCTTGCAAAGTGGCAAGCCTGCTCCTCCCACGCTTGAAGCAATGCGTTCGCACGCTCCTTTGGGCTCGCACCTAAGAGCGATGGCACGTGGTGCAGAAACAGCCTGTAGTCAGAATTCAAACCGGGTTTGCAAGGAAGGAAAGAGCAGGGCTCATCTTGACCAGAGACCCTCTCCTCTTCCTTTGTGCCTTACACAACAGGCTTCCCTTCTGTCCAGTCACGCTCAATGGTTCAGACTTGCACCCTGAAATATACTCAGAGTCCAGAGTGGATTTCATTCTCTTTATTCAGCTCATAGTGGTGAGGAGGAATGAAAGTCCCCTCAAAGTATCTGCTTTATATACATTATTTACACGTGATTGGCTGCACCTGACTGGCTAATTCCGGAATTCTCCTGTAGGCCAATCAGGTTGTGGATTCACTTTCATCTGGAGCTGGATTGGGTGGCTCCTGCGGACCAATCATACTGCTGCATTGTTCTAGGACCAATCAGACTGCTGCATTCTGAATCCTATTGTTCTAGGACCAATCAGACTGCTGCATTTTGGATCCTATTCAACTCAGTACATAACACACCTCCTTCAGATCTACCTCTCTTTCAAATCGGAACCAGTGAAGGCGGTGAAGGTCCTGTTTGAGTGTCTGGAGGCGGTTGGAGGATGGATGGCGGCTAACAGATTGAGGTTGAATCCTCACAAGAAGTACTGTTTTGGGGGGACAGGAGACGGGTGGGTATGGAGGACTCCCTGGTCCTGAATGGGGTCACTGTGCCCCTGAAGGACCAGGTGCGCAGCCTGGGAGTCATTTTGGACTCACAGCTGTCCATGGAGGCGCGGGTCAAATCTGTGTCCAGGGCAGCTGTTTACCAGCTCCATCTGGTACGCAGGCTGAGACCCTCCCTGTCCACAGACTGTCTCGCCAAAGTGGCGCATGCTCTGGTTATCTCCCTCTTGGACTACTGCAATGCGCTCTACGTGGGACTACCTTTGAAGGTGACCCGGAAACTGCAATTAATCCAGAATGCGGCAGCTAGACTGGTGACTGGGAGCGGCCGCCGAGACCATATAACACCGGTTTTGAAAGACCTACATTGGCTCCCAGTACATTTCCAAACACAATTCAAAGTGTTGGTGCTGACCTTGAAAGCCCTAAACTGCCTCGGTCCAGTATACCTGATGGAGCGTCTCCACCCCCATTGTTCTGCCCGGACACTGAGGTCCAGCTCCGAGGGCCTTCTGGCGGTTCCCTCACTGCGAGAGGCCAAGTTACAGCGAACCAGGCAGAGGGCCTTCTCGGTGGTGGCGCCTGCCCTGTGGAACGGCCTCCCATCAGATGTCAAAGAGAAAAGCAACTACCAAACTTTTAGAAGACATCTGAAGGCAGCCCTGTTTAGGGAAGCTTTTAATGTTTAATAGGCTATTGTATTTTAGTGTTTTATTGGATGCCGCCCAGAGTGGCTGGGGGGACCCAGCCAGATGGGCGGGGTATAAATAATAGATTATTATTATTATTATTATTATTATTATTATTTGCATTTGCATTTGCATTTGCATTTTAAAATTTTATTGATTTCCCATTATATATACATTATATCCGTATTTAGTACATCTCATACATTTTGGACTTCCTTCAACGTCATTGACATTCATTCGTATTTGTTTCTTTATAATGCATTCCGATCATTCATATTGCCATTCTTACCTCCCTTCGTACATTATTTCCATTAAGCAATACTTATTAGTACTTTACAGTGCCTCTTTAAATCCCACTAGCGTTGTATTTACAAAACATTTGTTCTCCAGATAACCCGCAAATTTCCCCCAGTCTTCAATAAACTTTTGATCCTTAATATATCTAATTTTCCCTGTTAATTTGTCCAACTCGGCATATTCAGTCAATTTTAATCTCCACTCTGCTATCGTTGGAATTTCTTCCTGCTTCCATTTCTGCGCTACCACAATTCTAGCTGCCGTTACCGCATACTGGAAGATTTTACAATCCTTTCTTTTGATGTCCTTTCCCACAATACCTAATAAGAAAGCTTCTGGCTTTTTTACAAAAGTATAACTTAACATCTTTTTCATTTCATTATAGATTATTATTATTATTCACCTCCCAAAGAAACTAACCAGCTCAAACGAGAGGCTGCTCAGTTTTCTGCCCGACCTGCCTGTCACCACCCATCGGCCAAGGATTCCGATTGGTTTCAGCTTTCAGCAGTTTGTTAATATCAAGAGGCATCCCTGGAAGAGAGAGGGGCGGGGAGAGCAAACTTCCTATCAAGGTGAGGGTCGCAGAGGCGCCATCATGGATTCATTACTGCAGGCCCAGGGAAATTGGGCAATATCATTAGCTGCGCCCCCCCTCACCTCCCCGTCTGCTGTTTGTCACCATGAGCTGGAGATTTATGCCGCTCTGGGAAGCCTCTGAATCAAAGACACATGCCCTTGCGTTCTTGGAGCATTAGCTAATGGTGTACCTCATGCAAAATTCAGGGGAGGGCTGTGAAAGGTTGTGCTCATAAAAAAAGGGGGGGGGGTTGTTCTGCCATACAGTGCAATCTCCAAACTAGGCTCCCATCAGGAGAATATTTCTTTCTCTCTTTTTTTCAGTCACTTTTTTGTCACTGTTAATTCTCCTGCATATGTCAATAAATTTCTGAGCAAGTCCTTCAAAGCCTGTGAACCTTCCACCCCATAATAATCTGCCAACTCTGGACACAGAGTATAGTTAAAGCTCTGGTTTTCCCAGTAGTGATGTATGGAAGTGAGAGCTGGACCATCAAGAAGGCTGACTGCCGAAGAATTGATGCTTTTGAATTCTGGTGCTGGAGGAGACTCTTGAGAGTCCCATGGACTGCAAGAAGATCCAACCTCTCCATTCTGAAGGAAATCAGCCCTGAGTGCTCACTGGAAGGACAGATCCTGAAGCTGAGGCTCCAAGACTTTGGCCACCTCATGAGAAGAGAAGACTCCCTGGAAAAGACCCTGATGTTGGGAAAGATGGAGGGCACAAGGAGAAGGGGATGACAGAGGACGAGCTGGTGGGACAGTGTTCTCGAAGCTACCAGCATGAGTCTGACCAAACTGCAGGAGGCAGTGGAAGTCAGGAGGGCCTGGCGTGCTCTGGTCCAGGGGGTCACGAAGAGTCAGACACGACTAAATGACTAAACAACAACAACAACTCTCATTTTGACTCAAGAAAATCACCATTTTATAGTTCAAATCGGGGAAAATAAATTCAGTAAGTGGACAAAAGTACAAAGATGCACAAAATGTTTAGAGGTATGCGTATCCCTGCGTACCCCCAAGGGGAAAAAGCCACTGGTTATGCTAATCGTGCTGCTTAACTAGCCAGCCAAAACTATGAATTAGCAGGATGGACGGCTTTGGCAAGCCTGCTCTCACGTTCCAAGAAGTGGAAGAGACTCGGGGCATCAGACTAAAATTATCCCAATTCATAACATCATAAGTCCCAAGTTGTCTTCCTCTTGGAGGAGAGAGAGGATTGGAGATTTGGTTGTGGCTGGTCTATATTTCTGCAGCTTGCACACACATGTTCAGCCATGTAGGAGCATGAATGAGAAGGAAGTCGTCTTGATTTGGGATTTCCAGTTTTAAAAATACTGCGACGGTTGCTATGATCCTGATCCGTGGCCCGTGTTTTATACCTGCCCAGAGATTGTTACACGAGGAAGAGGAGTGGGGGTGGGGGCTATTAAAGGGTTAGGAAGAGGAAGGAAATGCATGAATAAATCAATAGATCAGCAGCCCCTACTCATTACTTTGCCGTGCTTCTAAGTGTTCCCTGCATTAGTCCACCTCGGTGCAGCTGATTTACAGCTCTGCAACGAAAGGAATGTGCAACAGGCAATGGGACTCTTGCGGTATGTGTAGGTTTTCATCATCACCCAGAATTGGGACCAAGGAAGGCTTGGAGGAGCCGACTTTTTTCAGCGCTTGACAGAAATCCCATAAATTACAGTGCTCAAATGTGGCCTCAATTCAGAGAAGACTAGAAGCCGTGGGCGTCCAACGAATGTTGGAAAATACAGGACTGATAAATTTACATTTATATACCAGCCTACATCCGAGGTTCTCAGGGCAGTATACAGTGTAATAATAACTGGTCATGTTGTGCCGATGCCTGATTCTCGTCTTCCAGAGCAACTACTCTATTCCAAACTAAAAAATGGAAAGCGTAATGCTGGTGGTCAACAAAAGAGGTTTGAAGACTCTCTCAAGGCAAATCTTAAAAAATGTGGTATAAACACAGACAACTGGGAAACACTGGCCTGCGAGTGCTCCAGTTGGAGAACAGCCTTTACCAAAGGTGTCAAGGGCTTTGAAGAGACTCGAACTCAGGATGCAAGGGAGAAACGTGCTAAGAGGAAGGCACACTTGGCAAATCCACACCGGGATCAACTCCCGCCCAGAAACCAATGTCCCCACTGTGGAAGGACGTGTGGATCCAGAACTGGTCTCCATAGTGACCTACGGACTCATTGTTAAAACTGTGTTTATGGAAGACAAACTTACTTGGCTGCAAGTGATCGCCAAAGAAGAAGAAATGATGAGAAGAATTTTATTATTTATCATTTATACCCTGCCCATCTGGCTGGGTTTCCCCAACTACTCTGGGATTAAAGTAAGTTAAGAAGAAGATGAAAGAAAGAAGATTACCATGGTTGATATTAGACCCATGTAGAAGGCGAAGGAAGTCAATAAAGAAAATGAAGTCAAATTTAGTCTATATATTATTATTTTTGTTGTTGTTGGTAATATATTGTATATCTATGTGTCCTTTTTTGTTTGTCAGCATATAAATGAACTATTTTAAAAATGTAAAAAACAAACAAACAACAGTGTTTATGGAAGACAATCTTACTCAGCTATGAGTGACCACCAAAGAATTATAATTATTATTATTATTATTATTATTATTATTATTATTATTATTATTATTCCCCTGCCCATCTGGCTGGGTTTCCATCCCACCGGAGGCAGTGATGACCACTAACATGGATAGCGTTAAGAGAGGATTGGGCACATTCAAGGAGGAGAAGGCTGTTGATGTCCGCTAGCCAGCATAGCTACCCCACTATAAGACACACCCGACCATAAGACGCACCTAGTTTTTAGAGAAGGAAAACAAGGGGGGGGGGGAATTCTGAATCAAATGTTGTACTGAACTATTTAATAAACATAGGGGAAGTGGGAGTTGTGGTTCAACAACATCTGGGGACCCACAGGTTGAGAAAGGCTGAATTACGGTATGTGAGGTGGGGCTTACCTGCTCCCCCCCCCCCCAATATTTTATTCAAGTTGGAAGAGGGAGGGAGGGAGGGAAGGACAGAAGGAAGAGAGAGGGAGGGAGTGTTCACATTTGTGTGTGCCTGTGGTGGGCAGCTGCCTCGCCTCGCCTCCGAGGTGACGCCGGAACCGGAGCAAAAAATAGGAGGAGGAAACGGATCTCCCGTCAGCTGGGAGGAGGGGCGGAAGGGGCTGCCGTCTGTCCCTCCTCGCTGTAAAGCAAGCAGAGCAAGAGCTGCTTACACACGTGTAAGCAGCTCTCCCTTTGCTTGCTTAAAAGCTAGCCGCAGAGGAGGGTAGGAAGGGGAGCCATGACTCCCGTCCGCCCCTCCTCCGTGGCATTCGCTTCATAAGACACACAGACATATCCCCTTACTTTTTAGGAGGAAAGAAGTGCGTCTTATGGAGTGAAAAATACAGTACGTTCTGCCTCCACTTTCAGAGGCAGCAATGCTTCTGAATGGTAGTGTGCTGGTCCCGGGGGCTAACCGTGAGGCGAGGTCCGAGTCCAGTCCGAAATCGAGGGTGCAGTATAGAGGCTGTCCATCAGGCTGAAGCTGGGTCCAAGGCAGGGAGTCGGGTGAGGTCAGGAACTCTGGCAGAAGAGCAGGACAGGGTGCAGGCAGGAATAGGCTACCAACAATGTTGCTCCCGCAACCTGGGACTGGGCTGGCTGGCTTTTATCTGCCCCAAGGCATAGGGCGGCCCCGGTCCACAGGTGACTCACCTCTCCTGGCCTGGAGGCGAGCACTCCTCCTGCGGGAACTAAGTTCCCTCCGCCTCTCTGCCCTGAGCCTCTGCAGCTCAGGAGAGGCTGGAGGGTGAGCGGACCCAGAGGCAACCTCAGCCTCCCCTGACGGGGCTGAGAGTGGAGCACCTGCAGGCAATGGGTCCTCCATCACCTCAGGAGCCAGAGCAGACTCAGCTGGTGCCTGCACCTGAGGAGCCAGCACAAATGAGGACCCTTCAGGCTCAGGCCCCAGCCCTGGCTCAGCTGGTTCTGGAGGCGGGGAATCCTGTGCAGGCTGGGATTCCTCAGGTTCAGCCTCTGAGTCCGATTCCCAGGCCATCACAGGTAGTTTCTGGCAAGCACAGGAGGGGAGAATTGCTCTTGTGCTCGGATTCTGCTTGCAGGTTTGCCAGAGGCACCTGTTTGGCCGCTGTGAGAACAGGCGGGTGGACTAGATGTGCCGTTTTCCTCATCCATCAGGCTTGACTTATGTTCTTCCGCAGCCAGACCAGCCAGTGCACTCCTTTGCTTTTTATTTTTAGAGTTTTTTCATCTCCTGCTTTATTTTGCTGCCCTGTCTTCTTCCTGATGGCATTCCCTTTGGGCTGTGGTTTGGCCTGGCCATTGTGTGGCGGGGGGTCGGGAGAGCAATGGAGAATGACAGGCAATTAGTGGAAACATCCAGCGCTTTAATAACAAGCACCTGGGGCATGGCTTTCATCACACCCCGGAGAGCAGGAAAAACTGGGGCAGGAAAACGCTAGAGTCCTCCTATATGCAGACTGAGCTCCTGGATGAGACGGGAAGATGATGATGATGATGATGATAATAATAATAATTTATTATTTGTACGCCGCCCATCTGGCTGGGTTTCCCCATCCACTCTGGGCGGCTTCCAACAAAGATCAAAAATACACTAAAATGTCACACATTAAAAGCTTCCCTAAACAGGGCTGCCTTCAGATGTGTTCTGAATGTCAGGTAGTTGTTTATCTCTTTGACATCTGGTGGGAGGGCGTTCCACAGGGCGGGTGCCACCACCGAGAAGGCCCTCTGCCTGGTTCCCTGTAACTTTGCTTCTCGCAGGGAGGGAACCGCCAGAAGGCCCTCGGAGCTGGACCTCAGTGTCCAGGCTGAACGATGGGGGTGGAGACGCTCCTTCAGGTCTACTGGGCCTTTGAGGCTGTTTAGGGCTTTCGAGGTCAGCACCAACACTTTGAATTGTGCTTGGAAACGTACTGGGAGCCAGTGTAGGTCTTTCAGGACCGGTGTTATGTGGTCCCGGCAGCCACTCCCAGTCACCAGTCTAGCTGTCGCATTCTGGATTAGTTGTAGTTTCACAAGATATTCGCAAGCACCCTTTCTGGACAGAGAGTGTGGTTGGTTCTGCCCTTGGGCATCTCCAGGGCAAACGCAAACACGGCCAAGCTCAAGATGGCCTGGTAGAGACTCTGAACAACTCAGGATGCTGTTCCACTTCCCAGTTGAGCAAATTCAGTCTTTCAACCTCTTAATCTGCCAGTCCTCTACATTTGTTTTGGAAAAACGACTCTACGTGGAAATATCCCTCACTAGAAATGGCCGGCACTCACAGGACCTTTGTTGGCCACTGGAAGAACAGTGTGCTGGAGTTAAAGCCTACTGGGATATGATATACAATGAACTGAAAAAGATTTTAAAATATACAGTGGTACCTCGGGTTACAGACGCTTCAGGTTACAGACACTTCAGGTTACAGACACTTCAGGTTACAGACTCTTTTAACCCAGAAATAGTACCTCGGGTTAAGAACTTTGCTTCAGGATGAGAACAGAAATTGTGGCACGGTGGCGTGGCAGCAGCGGGAGGCCCCATTAGCTAAAGTGGTGCTTCAGGTTAAGAACAGTTTCAGGTTAAGAAAGGACCTCCGGAACGAATTAAGTGCAGTGGTACCTCGGGTTACATATGCTTCAGGTTACAGACTCCACTAACCCAGAAATATTACCTCGGGTTAAGAACTTTGCTTCAGGATGAGAACAGAAATCGTGCTCCGGTGGCGTGGCAGCAGCAGGAGGCCCCATTAGCTAAAGTGGTGCTTCAGGTTAAGAACGGACCTCCGGAACGAATTAAGTACTTAACCCGAGGTACCACTGTACTTTTATTTTAAATAAAGGGACTTTCCTATTGGGTATTGTGAGAGAAGAAATTCCAAAAGTAGACTTAAATATGTTTATGTAGCAGATAAAATTAATGGACTACGCAGAATTGCATAAAATGACAGGAAGGATTCGAAACCTGCAGGACAAGAGATTTACAGAAGATTGGTAGAAATATATGAATTATTTGAAGAGCAACTGTAATCAACAAATTACGCTAGAAGGACTACAAGAAGTTTTGCAAGGAGGAATATATGAAATATTGCAAAGAAGAGAAAAAAGAGAGACATTAGTTATGATATTTAAATATAATAGTGAAAGTAAGAAATGTATATTAAGTGAAAAAGATTGGAAAATTTTCAGATGTGATTGATGGAAGTCAAAAAAATTGTATAAGATATAAAAGTATGTTTAATAATGGTTGAAAATGATATGCTAAAAAACTAATAAAAAACTAAAACGTATATAATAAATATGTTTATGTATGCTACCACGGCTGCAAGGACACTTTTAGCCCATAAATGGAAGCAGCAGGAACTTCCAACTTTGGAAGAATGGCAGACAAAAATGATTGAATATGCAGAACTGGCAAAGCTGACAGGGAAAATCCGAAACAAGCGTGACGAACCGTTTGAAAAGCTTCTTCTATATAGTGAGAAGGTGGGCAACTTCTGTTTCAGTGTATCTGAAGAAGTGTGCATGCACACGAAAGCTCATACCAAGAACTAACTTAGTTGGTCTTTAAGGTGCTACTGGAAGGAATTTTTTTATTTTGACTATGGCAGACCAACACGGCTACCTATCTGTAACTGGAAGTTTTTAATGTGTGACATTTTAATGTGTTTTTAATCTTTGTTGGAAGCTGCCCAGAGTGGCTGGGGAAACCCAGCCAGATGGGTGGGTTACAAATAAATTATTATTATTATTATTATTCAGCAAACTCTTCTTACCTTCTTATGACCCGAAGATGGTGCTTGATTTATCTGCAGGCTTATCTGGTTGAGGGATTTTTAACACACAAGCCAGTAGACCTGAGCATTGTTGGCCGGCATGCACCATTATGCGCCCAATTGGCCGAATCTCTCCAGAAACTCATTCCAGCAAAGCAACGAAGCAGGACTCTTCCTTCCTGCCTCTGGCGGCTGGAGCTTCCTAGCATTGAGCCCATGCAGGTCTACTTTGGAGCAAGTCCCAAGTGGGGATGGGTAGACTCATGTAGGTTTTGCAGAAGTGAGGCACCAAGAGTTCATAAAGGAACAAGGAGGAGAGGGGTGTGTGGACCGGGGTGGGGGCAGTTAAATCACTTTAAACATTAGCTCCAGAAAAAAGAATTTAAAAATGTGGTTCGGGGTGCAGCATTCAGCATTAAAATAATACAGTGGTGCCCCGCAAGACGAATGCCTCGCAAGATGGAAAACCCGCTAGACAAAAGGGTTTTCCGTTTTGGAGGTGCTTCGCAAAACGAATTTCCTATTGGCTTGCTTCGCAAGACTATAATGTCTTGCGAGTTCCTGCGGGTTTTTTTCCCTCCCCCCCCTTTTCCCCAAGCCGCTAAGCCGCTTATCAGCTGATCCTAAGCCGCTAAGCCGCTTAACAGCTGATCCGCTAAGCTGCTTAACAGCTGATCCGCTAAGCCGCTTATCAGCTGATCCGCTAAGCCGCTAAACTGCTTATCAGCTGATCCACTAAGCCCACTAAGCCGCTAATAGCGCTAAGCCGCTAATGGGCTTGCTTTGCAAGACGAAAAACCGCAAGACGAAGAGACTCGCAGAACGGATTATTTTCGTCTTGCGAGGCACCACTGTATAAAAACCAAATCTGTTAAAATGAAAATAAAAACAGCACAAAGCTATTAAAAACTGGTTGCTTGAAACAATAAGTTCCATGTAAGTACAGTACAGTGATACCTTGGTTTACAACCATAATCCGTTCCGGAGGTCTGGTTGTAAACCAAAACAGGTTGTAACCCAAGGTGTGCTTTTGCCAATTGGGTCTCCCCCCCAAAATTGGTTTTAATCCCCCAAAAATGGGTTGTAATCCAAAAAACGGAACACACACTTCAGGGTTTGACATGGTTATAATCCAGAACGGTTCACACTTACAGCTATTGAAACGGACAGGCAGAGGTGTTTCCATCACAGTGTATCTAACTGAGCTGTGGAACTCACTGAGACTAGATATTGTACTGGCCACAAACATTGATAGTCTCTTTATACAGTGTGCACACCACCCCAGTCACCAAGCAACGAGAGATTCCAGGGATTCCAGAACCTACTAAGAGTTATGTTTCCTTGGAACAAAGGTCAGCAAAGACTGTGTTGTCTTTAGGACATATTGCTTTATTCACATCCTAAGCATAGGATGTAGGGACTCACATCATTAACACCCCGACAGATCCTGTTTCTCCATTAGCTGCAGCTTTGGATCCAGCACAGAGCAAGTAGGTCTCTGTGCCTCCAGCTTCCAGTGTGGTGTAGTGGTTAAGAGCGGTGGACTCGTAATCTGGTGAACCGGGTTCGCTTCCCTGCTCCTCCACATGCAGCTGCTGGGTGACCTTGGGCCAGTCACACTTCTCTGAAGTCTCTCAGCCCCACTCACCTCACAGAGTGTTTGTTGTGGGGGAGGAAGGGAAAGGAGAATGTTAGCCGCTTTGAGACTCCTTCGGGTAGTGATAAAGCGGGATATCAAACCCAAACTCTTCTTCTTTTTCCTTTTCTTCCAGCTCAGCTCATGCACACCAAACCGGCTATTGCTCTCCTACCTAGCAACTCCCTTGTTGTTTTTGTTGTTTAGTCATTTAGTGGTGTCCGACTCTTCGTGACCCCCTGGACCAGAGCACGCCAGGCACTCCTGTCTTCTACTGCCTCCCGCAGTTTGGTCAAACTCATGTTTGTAGCTTCGAGAACACTGTCCCACCATCTCGTCCTCTGTCGTCCCCTTCTCCTTGTGCCCTCCATCTTTCCCAACATCAGGGTCTTTCCCAACATCAGGGTCCCTTGGGGTACAGGACCGCAAGAATGGGAAGGGACTCAGAGCATCATCCACACTGACCCCCCACAAACCCACAACATCAGAATGAGATTTGAACCCAGAGCTCTCTTTGTGGCTGCTGCTGGCCACAAGACAACCACAAGCACTTCCTTCGCTTTCAGCACGAGCCTGTCTTGGGCTGGGCAGGTGTCGGCTGCTGGAGGTGCAGACTGCAGCGACTGCAGGTCCCTCTCCTGAGCTGAGGCACCCGGTTGGCGTGTGCCAATCAAGCTGTGTCACCAGCCTGGCCCTGCAAGGCGGATGCATGAGCACTGGCCTCGAATGGCGTTTGCATTTTGTTGTGCTTGGACGTTTCTCGGGTCCTGTGGCACGCTCCCTCCCCACAGAGAGACAGAGATATTTAGAGGGACACTGTCCTGGCT
Source organism: Podarcis liolepis (assembly GCF_965112155.1). NCBI lineage: Eukaryota > Metazoa > Chordata > Lepidosauria > Squamata > Lacertidae > Podarcis > Podarcis liolepis. Next base: position 3,406,509 of record NC_139554.1, on the reverse strand, counting down.
GAGCCGGCCTTTGCTGTCGGTGCAATTTCCTTTCAGCCCCCTGGTCAGAGGCGGCTGTGCTGAGCCGCCTAAGTATTAGGCTCTGTATTGATCAACAGGGACAGGCGAGGGTGAGTGGCGGAGGCAGCTGCGGGGAGCACCCCCCGGCGCAATTCATCCAACAGGATGCTCTTTCTCTGCTCCCACCTTCTTTTTTGAAAGTTCTCACAGCTGAAAAGGGAGCCCCAAAGCTGAGTGGGGAGTTCCCAACCTACTGTTAGAAAGTCCCAGGTTTTTTTTTGGGGGGGGTTGCAAGCAAAGCAGGTTGAAGAGGAGATTCTGATACGGGCAGATGTGGGGAATGAATTAAAAAGCGGAAATAGGAAGCCAGGGCAACAACTGCATTGTGTCACTGTGGAACGTTGTCACAGCTTTTGACAAGAAATAAAGCCATTAATCAAGTCCATGAAAGAAAGCTGATCGCCGAAGAATTGATGCTGGAGGAGACTCTTGAGAGTCCCATGGACTGCAAGAAGACCAAACCTCTCCATTCTGAAGGAAATCAGCCCTGAGTGCTCACGGGAAGGACAGATCCTGAAGCTGAGGCTCCAAGACTTTGGCCACCTCATGAGAAGAGAAGACTCCCTGGGAAAGACCCTGATGTTGGGAAAGATGGAGGGCACAAGGAGAAGGGGACGAAACAGGACGAGATGGTTGGACAGTGTTCTCGAAGCTACAAACATGAGTTTGACCAAACTGCGGGAGGCAGTGGAAGACAGGAGGGCCAGGCGTGCTCTGGTCCAGGGGGTCACGAAGAGGCGGACACGACTAAACGACTAAACAACAACAATTAATCAAGTGTCTCTCAGTCTGGCAAGAGGAGGAGATCTGCACGCAGGAGGAAATTATCCTGGTTACGGATCCAAACCCCACCTGCATCCCAGTTGAACTGGTTGGGCTTGGGTGGGTTCTGATGCATCCAGGGCACTTAAGAACGTAAGAACAATGGCCCATCTAGATGCCTCAATGGGAGGCATGCAAGCACAAATCAAGAGTCTTCTCCCTTTCTGTAGTTTCCAGCAACTGGTATTCAGAAACATCATTGTCTCCGACTGCGGAGGCAGAACACAGCCATTGTGGCTGGTAGCCATCGACAGCCCTCTCCTCCATCAATTGGGCTAACCTTTTAATGCCAACCAAGTTGGTGGCCATCACTTTCTCCTGGGGGAGTGAGTGCCACAGTTCAAATACTTTTCTTTGTTAAATGTTTATACTGCCGTTCATCCAAAGATCAGAGTCAGGGGGAAAACAACGCTGTCCAGGGTTGTAAAGACTGCGGAGAGAATAATTGGGTGCACTTTTCCCACCTTGAATCAAATCTATGCTTCCAGGTGCCATAAGAAAGCGGCAGAGATAGCGCAGGATAGTACGCACCCCGGAAATGATCTCTTTCAGTTTCTGCCTTCTGGAAGAAGGTCCAGGGTTATAAAGAGTAGGACTAGCCGCCTGAGAAACAGTTTCCATCCAAATGCAATTTTGGTTTTAAACGCAGTGTAAGGTAGTTTCTGTAGGAGTATATTGCATTTAATTATGGGGTATCAGAGTTTTTAGGGGGTTAACCAGGCTGGGATAGCAGGCTTGTTGGTTTTTGAATGTCTGATGTAGATTTTTTTCAACTTCATTGTTCTGTATGGGACAATGACAATAAAGATTATCCTATCGTATCTCAGGGCAGTTCACAGCCTAAAAACATGAAATAAAAACACAGAATACATAACAAAAGCAAGAGCAGTAACAAACCAAACCAATGCACTGTCCGAAGGAGAACTTTCTCATATCTGCCCTGAATCTTCCAACATTCACCTTTCTTGGATGCTCATGAGTTTTAGTATTATGAGAGAGGGAGAAAAGCTTTGATCCACCCACTTTCTCCATTCCATGCATGGTTTCTATAAACTTTAATGTGATGCCTCTTACCTTTTCTTGCCAGGCTCTCATCAGTGATCCCCGCCGCCCCCCCTCCATGGGACGGGGGCTCCCAGCAGATGCCTCCATCGGCTGAGCCTTGGCGCCAGCTCTTTTCCAAAAAGCCATCTTGCCTGGCCGCTTGCTTCCCCCCCATCCCTGCCCACAATGCTTTGCAGGCCAAGAGGAGCAAAACAGGTAGGATCCTGCCCCAAGGAGCTTACACTCTGAATTCCAGTTGAGGAGGAAAGAGATGGGGAGGAGGGAATGGAGGAAAGAGGGAGGCGGTCAGGGGATGAGAGCAAGCGGAGCTGCTTGCGCTGAAGCTGTTTCGTTCTAGGGCGAGCTTCATTCCAAACAACGCTCAGCACCTGCCAGCCAAGGGCCCTGGATCCTGAAGAGCAAAGTGATGGCAATTAGCTGCAACAAAACAATTGATTGTTTCCCCTTGGTTGGCCATAATGCAGGCGTTTAGATTGCTGCGACATGGTTTTAATTAAGTAGCAGGTTCATTACGAGCCACTGAGGAAGATTTAACAGGAGGACCAGAAATGTCCTCTGCCGCTGCCGCCCCCAACAAAAGCGCAGAGCAACAATTGCTTTATTTCCAAAATAATGATGAGGTTTGCTTTTTAATTTATGAATTTGGTTTAGATTCGCAGCCTGCCCAATCTTGCAGGCTCTGGGCGGATAGACACAGGAAGCTGACTTTTCCTGAGCCAGACCACTGGTCCCCCTAACTCAGTGCTGTCAACACTGATCAGCAGAGACTCTCCAAGTTTCAGGCGGGGGACAGAGCTGGAGGGGCTGCCGGGGGTTGACCCTGGCTCTTTTTGCATGCAGAACAGGAGCTCTGCCTCTCAGCCGCAGCCCCACAGTACAGTGGACGCTCAAGTTGCGAACGTGATCCGTGCAGGATGCACATTCGCAACCCGCAGCGTTCACAACCCGCAGCTGCATGTCTGCGCACGCGCGGTTTGCAATTTGGAGCTTATGCACAAAGCATGATTTAGTGCTTCTGCACATGCACAAGCACCGAAACCCAGAAGTAACCCATTCTGGTACTTCCAGGTTTTGGTGGTCCATAACCCAAAAAAGGTCCGTATAGTTCAAGCTCTGGTTTTCCCAGTAGTGAAGTATGGAAGTGAGAGCTGGACCATCAAGAAGGCTGATCAGACACGACTAAATGACTAAACAACAACAACAACTTCCGAGTAAACCTGCACAAGGGTTCTGCTTCAGCCCTTGCTGGGCTCTGGTCCAACTCTGAAGTTGTACAGCTGCCAAACCAAAACACACCCACAAACACCCACATACACACACTGATTTCAGAAGCTGCCGAGAGAGAGAGAGAGAGAGAGAGAGAGAGAGCGTGCATCTCCCACTTGGGGATTCAGAGATGGGATCCTGCTGCTCCTTTCCCCATGTGCTTCCCTTAATGCAACCGGAGCTGCGCGATGCTCGCCCCACCGGCCAGGCAGCATTCCACGACTCCAGCTCCTTGTCCAGCTGGTCTGCCGGCTCCAGCTTTTAATAGCATCGGCTTATTAGCCTGACCTTGCTGAGCGATGCGCCTTGAGCAACTCCATCCCTCCAGCGAGGTGTCTAAGAAGAGGCTGCCTGCCATTCCTGGGGGGGGGGGGGAAATAAAAGGGTGTTTTGCCAGTTCAGACTTTTTGCATCGAGACGGTAGACAGGAAGCGGCTATTTATTTATTCTAAATATTTATCAGGCCGCCCTTCATCAAAAGGATTGCAGACAAAGGATGCCGGCTGTCTGCAAAGCGAGTTGGTGGGGTGGATCAGGTGTGGCTTGGGTGGGGTGGGGGGCACAGATGTTTCCTGAGGCTGTTTCTGCGTTCGCTGTTTTCCCCTGTGCTCTGCCCAAGACACGTTCCAGGATCATCGGGTGCATCCCAGATAGCTGTAACTTCCAGGAACTTAGTAAAGTAAAGGGACCCCTGACCATTAGGTCCAGTCGTGGCCGACTCTGGGGTTGCGGCGCTCATCTCGCTTTATTGGCCGAGGGAGCCGGCGTACAGCTTCCGGGTCATGTGGCCAGCAGGACTAAGCTGCTTCTGGCGAACCAGAGCAGCGCATGGAAACGCCGTTTACCTTCCCACCGGAGCGGTACCTCTTTATCTACTTGCACTTTGACATGCTTTCTAACTGCTAGGTTGGCAGGAGCAGGGACCGAGCAATGGGAGCTCACCCCGTCGCAGGGATTCAAACTGCCGACCTTCTGATCGGCAAGTCCTAGGCTCTGTGGTTTAACCCACAGCGCCACCCGTGTCCAGGAACTTAGGATTTATCAAATTGGTTAGCCACTTGTTACACAGAAAAGATCCAAGCTGTGGGCAACATCTGAAAGAGTATAAGGATAAGAAAATGCCTGTCAACTGCCCCAGAAAAACAGGGACATCCTGGTATTTTTCCCCCAGTGAGACAACGGTGACCATTTGGGGCGCTTTTCTCTCTCACACGATTTCAGGCCAAGATCTGGTCCTGAAAAAACCATTTCTTTATAGGTCTGCAATCTCCCATCTAATCTACGGCGGGGTTGCGGCCCCCACTTCTCTGGCGGTGTTGCTTCAGGAGGGAAGAACGTAACTAGCAGTCTGTCTAAAACAGAAGGATGAGCAACAAGGTCATCCCCCCTTTGCTGCTGGAGTTGAATGGAGCAAACGAGAGTGAAAGAGCAGATCTTGCGTCCTATCCAAGGACAAACACGTCTGCCACTCTCAGTTCTCATTATTTCAATCTTAAATTCAATTCACCACATTTGCGCATCAATTTGAGCGTTTTTTGTTTTTTTTAAGGACCCCCATGAAAATTAATTGCCATTATATTGCATGTTCCTTTTCAACGCCCCCATTTTCAGATGTGATTTTATACAATGCCTACTACACACATAATGAGTTGTTGTTGATGATGTTGTTTCTTCAGTTTCTTACCCACCTTTCACCAGAAGGTCCCAGGGTGAGTTGCAGCAATGCAATATTAAAATCTGTTTAAAATGGTGCTGGAGGAGACTCAAGAGAGTCCCATGGACTGGAGATCAAACCTCTCCACTCTGAAGGAAATCAGCCCTGAGTGCTCACTGGAAGGACAGATCCTGAAGCTGAGACTACAATATTTCGGCCACCTCGTGAGAAGAGAAGATTCCCTGGAAAAGACCCTGATGTTGGGAAAGATGGAGGGCACAAGGAGAAGGGGATGACAGAGGACGAGATGGTGGGACAGTGTTCTCAAAGCTACCAGCATGAGTTTGACCAAACTGGGGGAGGCAGTGGAAGACAGGAGGGCCTGGCGTGCTCTGGTCCAGGGGGTCACAAAGAGGCGGACACGACTAAACAACAACAAAAATGAGGCCAATGAGGCCTTAGGACATGGGTAGGCAAACTAAGGCCCATGCGCCGGATCCGGCCCAATCACCTTCTAAATCTGGCCAGCTGACACTCTGGGAATCAGCCTGTTTTTACATGAGTAGAATGTGTCCTTTTATTTAAAATGCATCTCTGGGTTATTTGTGGGGCATAGGAATTCGTTCATCCCCCCCCAAAAAAAGTCCGGCCCCCCACAAGGTCTGAGGGACAGTGGACCAGCCCCCTGCTGGAAAGGTTTGCTGACCCCTGCCTTAGGAGGACACTCCTTCTAGGTTATGGGGCAGAGGTGTGGTGTGTAGCTGACCCTCTTTCCTTCTATTTCCTTGCTGCCTGCTGTGTCTGAGCTCTTTGCCTTTTCCGCCATGGGCTGCGGATGGTTCCGGACATTAAGCATGCAATTGCGCCAATCTGAGCGTGGCATTTGACACGGCGATTTGCCAGGCACTTTTGCAAATTGCCTGTTCACTGAAGCTGCTAAGCGGCCTCACTCCGCGCAAAAGCCAGCCGAGGGCATCACGCGCCTTGTTGTTCCAGAGTCGTGCCATTAACAGTGGCCCTCATTCCAGGACTTGCTCGCTTGCTCCAGCACCAAAGCGCAGAGAGAAGCTTTTCCTCACACGCGAACAGACTGCTGACAGAGGCTGGCTGGACAGAGCAGATCTCTCTCTTTCCATTATTTGTATCATCTTCATCGACTGCTTATCAATTCAGCAGGCTGGTCTTCACTAGTGCTTAGCTGAAATTTATCAGAAAAGGGTGTTGTTGTTTAGTCGTTTAGTCGTGTCCAACTCTTCGTGACCCCCTGGACCAGAGCTCACCAGGCACTCCTGTCTTCCACTGCCTCCCTCATGCTGGTAGCTTTGAGAACACTGTCCCACCATCTTGTCCTCTGTCGTCCCCTTCTCCTTGTGCCCTCCATCTTTCCCAGCATCAGGGTCTTTTCCAGGGACTCTACTCTTCTCATGAGGTGGCCAAAGTATTGGAGCCTCAGCTTCATGATCTGTCCTTCCAGTGAGCACTCAGGGCTGATTTCCTTCAGAATGGATCAGTTTGATCTTCTTGCAGTCCATGGGACTCTCAAGAGTCTCCTCCAGCACCAGAATTCAAAATTATCAGTTCTTCAGCGATCAGCCTTCTTTATGGTCCAGGGACGGGCAAATCCATCTATTTCAGCTTCACTTCTCATTTTCCCAAACTTAAGTTCAGTTCAGGTCTCTACACTTTGACAACAGCTTGAAAATTCATTGGTTTCTCAGTGCAAATCTCTCCTAACGTACACATTTGTATGCAATCTCCCCAACATGCACTCCCCCCCCCCAGCTATTTCTCCTAATATAAAGCATTTTGTATGTTATTTTCACCGATCTATGTGGGGGCTTTTTTACACGGCCAGAGGACTGCATTGCAAAATTTAGAGGCATGCAAATTTTGAAGAATGATTGTGTTTTGTCTCGTTTTATTTTAGAATCAGGCCAGTTTACCTTCAAACGCAAACTGAATCAGATTTCCCTCCCATGCGACGTCAGTTCTCCTGTGAAACTGAGGGCAGAGTCACATCATGCATTCAGAGCACAACCAGTGCACACTTAGGTATGGGAAGGGAAAACTACAGTTTCCAGGATTCCTTGTAGTGGGAAAGTGTGCTTTAAATGTGCGTTGGGTATGCTTCCGATGAATTCACCCCTGCTCCTGAGACACAGGCTGCTTCCAGGCTGCCACTATTTCACAGGTGGGGTTCAGTCATATACCAGCAAATTTAGGTTCTGCAATTAAATTAGGATCTGGCGCTCTTGTGCAACAAAACTGCTCCTCCCTCCCAATCCCCAATCCCCCCCCCCCCCGCTTCTTGATGAGCAAATGCCCTAGAAAGTGTGGGATGATAATTGCTTGTTAGGACATCCGTATAACCACACAGCCAAGTCACAATGCATGTTTAAACATCAGCAGACGTTGCATTGCCTCCATGCAAACTTTGTGAAAATGAATCAGGGTGAATGGCTCTTTTATGTAGCTCCATAGCAGGCTTTACATTCAATGGGGTTAATTAGAACATGAAACAGCCCCCTCCAAGCCACATGCACGCCTGGAAGCCAAGCGCTTCCAGTTCTACAGCAGCAGCTTTGTAGTTACAAAGACTTTTCTGCCTTAAAGAAACAAATATGAATTCTGCTACTCTTGGCGCCAGATTTAAAAGATGGGCTGCAGTGGCGTAGCGTGGGGGGTGCAGGGGGGGGCCGGCCGCACCGGGCGCAACATCTGGGGGTTAGGGTTAGGGGGCGCAAATCCACGGGTTAGGGGGCGCAAATTACTTGCCTTGCCCCGGGTGCTGACAACCCACGCTACGCCACTGATGGGCTGTGTGTTAGCTTGCAAATGGACAACGTTCCCTTTCCCCTTGCCTCTTCCATCAGATACTCACAAGGGCGGGGGTTTGGGATGTCTTGGCAGAAAAAAATGGAGCGGCTCCGTTTACATTGCTCAACCAGGTTAGTTGTCTTTCCCCACAATGGCCTGAGTGTACATGTGGATGCAATTCTGGGATTAGGTTTTGTATGTGCAAATGGTCGTAGCTGGGAGAAGGGAGAAAAAGTAGTTTTTTCCTCAATCAACCCACCCCTTCGAATATCTGGGGCTGATGCATGCACGAAGCAGAAATCCTGCAAATAGAAGCAGGTTTGTGCATTCAAAGATTTTCCTTCAATCTTACTAATAAGCGCCATCAATCATTTCAGCATCTCTGCACTCATTCCTTGCAGGTTTAATGAAAAGCTGGACTGAGCTGGTGCCTGCACATTTGTTATTTAACCTCTGTTCGTATTGCATCGCATTGCATTTATATAATCAAAAGTCGCAGACAATTTTAGAAAACGCTGTATGTCCAGGATAGAGAGAGGGCTGGAATACCCCCTCAGCTGCCACAAACCATCTACAGCCTCGCCTTGGGTTGCCCCGCTTAGCAATTCAGCTCTGTGTAGAGCTGCCCAATTTCAGAGTGAATGCTCTGTTACTGCTGCACAATTGAATCCACAATTGGTGGGGAGAACCTCAGGCCCGAACGTGGCCCCTCCTGGGCTCTGCACCGGACCCTAGGGTCTCTCTCTAGGCCCCTTGCCCCACCACAAGCCTTGCTGCACACCCTCTTCAAATGCTTTCTCCCAGACTGGATTGTGTGACCTTGCTTGAACCAGAATAATGCCTCTTAGTGCTGGGTGGAAAGGCGGGTGAACGGGGAAACCTCAGATTTCTGCCTGGCCAGACCTGGAATGCAGCCCCCAAAATGTGGCCCATGATAGAATTTGGCCCTTGTGATAGAGAAGGTCCCCTTCTCTTGATCCAGAGCAGGAGTGGGCAAACTTTTTGACCCAGAGGAGCTTTCTCTGCCCAGTCTGTGGGCCAACCTTTGACAGGTGCCCACCCACCTGTCAAAGTTGGACCACAGAGCACGGTCTGCTTTGCCAGCCTGGTCCCTGCAGGGGGACACACTGGCTGGCAAAGAATAAAGTATTTGATGGACTTTTCAGAGCTAGCTGACCCGACTGGAAGAATCCGCAACCAGAAAGAAGAGGACTGGAGGAAATTCAAGGACTATTTGAATAAATATTGTAATATAAAAAATTAGAAATTACTTGAAAGAAACAAATAGGCCTAGGATTAAATTAAGTCATAATTAAATAAATGGGATTTAAAATGTTAAGAAAAGTGAGTAAGATGGACTATAATTGGAAATTGTTTTAGTTTAATAATGATATTGGAAAGCTGTTACTTTTAATTACAAGGAAACTCAGAAGGGAGGGATTTGAGGCAGTTAACCAAGATGTTTAAAAGGTTGGATTTGTGAAGAATTAAATTTGTTGTTATTGTTTATCTGTTTATTGTTCCCCCTTTCCCCCCTCTCTTTCTTCTTTTTCCTTTTTCTATTTTTGTGTATCATCTTGCTTTGTGGTTTGTGTTATCACGGTGGAAAATCTAACATTTTTTTTTAAAAAAGAATAAAGTCTTTGCTCACCAGTTGATGAACAGAGACTTCCGTCCTGCGCTTCCTCAAGATCCCGCTGGTGCCCACTAGCGAAAAAAGATTGGCAATCCTGACACCAGCCCCCCATCTCTGCTGCTACTCCCTGCCCACCCCTAAGTCTGTACTAGAGGGAGCAGAAATTCAGTGCTGTTCACACTGAAAGCCAAACAGGTGGGAAGTACTTTTATTTTTACCTATTTTATTATTTGTAAAGGCAATCTTTGTATGACCCAGTACGTTATTGTGCCTTTTGAACTGCCCCATGGCTTTGTACCGCTGTCCTTCCAAGCTGTGATGCTTTATGGTTCTACCACAATTAAGAATAAAGGTTCCATAAAGTATTAGTGGTGCCTGGCGTTTGCAGAGATTGGTGACACTAAGTGACCATGTGCCTCAATATTCGTGTATGAAATAAAATCATGCCATATTGGGGAGGGGAGTCATTTGAGCTCTGCCCTTTAGATACGTTGGGAACTAAATTAGCTTCTCAATAAGGGCAGTCTGCCAGGACCACCAGTCCAAATTATTAAGAATTAGACTTCCAAGTCAAAATAAAAAAAATTCTTCCAGTAGCACCTTAAAGACCAACTAAGTTAGTTCTTGGTATGAGCTTTCGTGTGCATGCACACTTCTTCAGATACACCGAAAGCTCATACCAAGAACTAACTTAGTTGGTCTTTAAGGTGCTACTGGAAGAAATTTTTTTATTTTGACTATGGCAGACCAACACGGCTACCTATCTGTAACTAGACTTCCAAGGTTTGGCAATACTGTATAAGCCCTGGACTGCTGTTAAGAGATGAGCAATGAGAGCAAATATTACTAGTCCCTAGTTACCATGTTCCACTATGGGCAAAATGAAGGCTCTGCTTTTCTTTGGGGGGTTGGACAGGGCAACATCCATTTCCACTTGGTGTTTTGAAATTTTAATACAAAAGTCTCGTGCAAGGCTGAAAAGGGTTCTTGCAGTGCTGTTTGACATAAGGCCCAATGACCCAATAGTACTACAGATGCCAGTCTGTATGAATGATGTGAGTGTGAGTTATGCGCAATCATGTATGGGGTGTGTGTGAGAGAGAGAGAAGCAAAATGGATAAAAAGAAGTCTGTCCTCGCAGCTCCAAGAGCTTAGGAGAAAAGCCGTAATGACTGGTTCATGAGAATTTAACATGCAACATGGAGCAGGATCCCAGCCCTTGGGAAGAAAGACCCTTTGTCTTGGGCAGGAAATTCAGCCTCATTACTCCATCTTCCAGCTCATTAAACGAGAGGAAAAGCGATTGTTGAAGAGTGGATGCACCAAGAGCACATAACCATCTATTCTTGCCATGCTTGGCTCCAAAAGTTGGTTGATTTTCTGTTTCTAGAGGGGTGGCAGGATCAGCCTGTTGTCACAAAAACAGCAAAGTGGTAGCCAATTTTTTAATTTGCATTTCCAAAGAAGCTCAATATTTAAAAAACTTATCTAAAGATTGTAAGAAGAGCCTGCTGGATCAGACCAACGACCCACCTAGTCCAGCATCGTCTTCTGTGGTGCACAGAAGCATTGCTGCCTTCGACTGTGGAGGCACAGCATAGCCATATTGACAGCCCTGTCCTCCATAAGGGACGCGGGTGGCGTTGTGGTCTAAACCACTGAGCCTCTTGGGCTTGCCGATCGGAAGGTCGGCGGTTCGAATCCCCGCAATGGGGTGAACTCCCATTGCTTTGTCCCAGCTCCTGCCAACCTAGCAGTTTGAAAGCACACCAGTGCAAGTAGATCAATAGGTACCACTGTGGCGGGAAGGTAAACGGCGTTTCCATGCACTCTGGTTTCCGTCACGGTGTCCTGTTGCGCTAGTAGCGGTTTAGTCCTGCTGGCCACGTCACGGAAAGCTGTCTGTGGACAAACACCGGCTCCCTCGGCCTGAAAGCAAGATGAGCGCCGCAACCCCATAGTCGCCTTTGACTGGACTTAACCATCCAGGGGTCCTTTATCTTACCTGTCCTCCATGAATTTATCTAATCCTCTCATAAAGACATCCAAGTTGATGTTGAATGATCTTCTGCCAACTGCATTTGATAAGGGTAATGTTAAAAAATTGGGGGGTAGAATAATTGTCTCTACAGTGGTACCTCGGGTTAAGAACTTAATTCGTTTCGGAGGTCTGTTCTTAACCTGAAACTGTTCTTAATCTCAGGTACCACTTTAGCTAAAGGGGCCTCCCACTGCCCCCGCACGATTTCTGTCCTCATCCTTAAGCAAAGTTCTTAACTCGAAGTACTATTTCTCGGTTAGCGGAGTCTGTAACCTGAAGCGCCTGTAACCCGAGGTACCACTGTACATTTGGATATGTGACTGAATCTCTTTGACAAGTGAGTGTCCAACAGTGCCTGTAGTTTGCCAATGAGATGGATCCTGAGAGCTCACTCACAGGAGGCAGCTGCCTACTGCTTCTCTGCATGATCCAGTGTTCTGGCCTTGCCTTCTCCCAATCCCTGCACGGAAACAATTCTGCCACATTTTTTAGCAACCAGTTCTGGTGCAGCAGCATCAGCTCCCCTCAGGAGGAGTTTCCCCATTGCAACCCTGGATGAGATTCAGAACACAAGAACAGACTCCTTCAAGGGCAGATGAATAAGACCATTACTGACTATAGAAGCCTTTGGGGGGATAAAATGGTGCCCTGCAACTTTAATCCAGAAAATGAGAGTGCCTCTGCTATCAGAAGTCGGAAATGCAGATTGCTCAGGGAAATGTTTGAGAGATGTCCAGAACCCTATTTGTTAACTCAGGTTACAGATAGGTAGCCGTGTTGGTCTGCCATAGTCAAAATAAAAAAATTCCTTCCAGTAGCACCTTAAAGACCAACTAAGTTAGTTCTTGGTATGAGCTTTCGTGTGCATGCACACTTCTTCAGATGGTCTTTAAGGTGCTACTGGAAGGAATTTTTTTATGTTAACTCAGGTGTAATAGTAAGCAAGAACAAATTGCTCAGTCTAGGAAAGGGAGGGGAACCGCCACTACCAAGAGGCGACAGACTATTCCAAACTAATCCAACCCCTTGTTGAGGAAAGGGCATCATGGCAGATGTTTAGCTAATACAGTAATTAGATTAACATGTTTTGCCAGCAAAGAGAAGTGGTAATTGAAAAGCTGGAAGTACTTGTTTTGCATTAGCAACATGGCAATAACACTCCCTGCTTTCACAGCGAATGTTTGCTTAAGGCAGGGCTGAACAGCTTAACGCCTAGTACTACAATGGAGTGGAACAGTCTTTGGTCACAAGAGGGCTATATCTAGCACTCAGGAAACCCTGAATGTGAATTGCATCGTTAAATTAAATTCACAGATGAACAAGGCTTTGAAGTTTGTTTCATGTCCAACTGCTGCTGAATTGCAACTCATTACCAAACTTAAAACCATGGAGAGACCTGGTCTGAAGAAAGACATTGGATTCTTATCTCATTATACATGACTAAGCCATTTCTCACCTTCTCACCCCTTGCCTTTTCCTGTAAGACCTATTGCAGTCGTTAAGAGTCGTCAACAGGCTCATCTCAGCTATCTGCCAATCTCCCATTCCCACCACCCTTCTGAGTAATACCCCTCCCCACCTTCTCACTATATAGAAGGATCTGGCAACTTCTGTTTCAGTGTATCTGAAGAAGTGTGCATGCACACGAAAACTCATACCAAGAACTAACTTAGTTGGTCTTTAAGGTGCTACTGGAAGGAATTTTTTTATTTTGACTATGGCAGACCAACACGGCTACCTATCTGTAACTGGAATCATGTCCAACAGTGACTCTTGCGCAACAAGTAGCACCACAAGGATAGAAAGGATCGTAGGAGTGGAGCACTGTACAGTTGGAAGGGACCCAAAGGGTCATTTAGTCCAACCCACTGCAATTTCAGAAACACACCAGAAACCAGAAAGCTGTCCCTGCTAATGTTGGTGTACAGAGGTGGGATCACACCTCAGATCAAGTTTCAAAGCCATACACAGTCCTAAGGCTCACTGGGTAACTTTCGGCTCGTCAGATTTCACAGCTTATCCTACCTCCAAGGGCTGCTGTTAGAATAATATGGAATAACTGGAATACTGGAAGCAGTTTACATGAGAAAGATGGGATACAAAGAGGAATTCAACACTTCTGTCAACTCTTGCCTGTGCTGGTTGCTCTGATTTTGAGAAAGCTTCTCCTCACTAGCACACTTGGAATGTAAGTCCAGCAGTTTAAATGACAAGCAGAATTCGAGATCTATTATTCCACATATAGCCTGTCTTTCTTATAAAGTCAACAGAGGATTCCTGGGTGGTTTCGCCATCCTGACTGATCAGACCCTAATCCATTTCGTTTCACTGAGGTTACTGTTTGTATCGCCAGATCATAAAATAGGACTTTTTGAGATGCACAAGACACAGCTTGGCTGAGATCAGAACCTTGGAGACCAGGGTAGAAGTCCACACTTAGCCATGAAGGTCACTGGGGGACCCTGGGCTGGGCACCATCACTCAGCTTAACCTACGGTATCTCACAGGGTTGTGATAAAATGGAGAAGGGAGGAAAGATGGGAGCAGTGTTACAACTGGGATAGAAAAGCTAGGAGCCAAATGACTTCTGGGACCTGGATTGTGGGCACCAAAACAGAATGTCTAGTTGCCATTGGGGGAGGCAGGTTGGCAACACTTTTATTTATTATTTTGATAAGCATGAATTAATTCACATAAGTGGCACATTGTTAATATCACTGTTAATAATTGTATTAACAACTGTTAATACAAGGAGGTTCAATCTCCACTCTTAGTGAGTGCCTGTTCCAAGATTCACAAAGGAGTAGAATTACTTCATGCTGACCGCATCATCACATCTACTTCATTGGCATGCGAGGCTCAGCCCTGGTCTGCGCCACCCCACCCCTCCAAGTTATAAACAACACTGTCAACAATTCACTTTAGTCATTGCTGGCCCACAAATTATGGCTCAACATAATCTCTCAACGGGACAAACAGGATGACGTAATGCAAACTTTGCTAGGGTGATGTCTGCTTTCACAATACAAAAGTGGATCCCCCTACCCTGTAAGGCAAGAGGGGGAGAGGAAATGGTGTGGTTTCATGTAAAATGTTTCAATAAAACATGCTTATGGAAAACAGAGAATTGAGAATGTGTGTGCTAGTAGGACTGGGCAAGCAACATCATTTTCTTTTTAACTCTGTTTTGACATATTTGCATACCACTGTTTTATACAAAGGGGCGCGGGTGGCGCTGTGGGTTAAACCACAGAGCCTAGGACTTGCCGATCAGAAGGTTGGCGGTTCGAATCCCCGTGACGGGGTGAGCTCCCGTTGCTCGGACCCTGCTCCTGCCCACCTAGCAGTTCAAAAGCATGTTAAAGTGCAAGTAGATAAATAGGTACCGCTCCGGCGGGAAGGTAAATGGCGTTTCCGTGCGCTGCTCTTGTTCGCCAGAAGCGGCTTAGTCATGCTGGCCACATGACCCGGAAGCTGTACGCTGGCTCCCTCGGCCAATAAAGCGAGATGAGCGCTGCAACCCCAGAGTCGGCCACAACTGGACCTAGTGGTCAGGGGTCCCTTTACCTTTTATACAAGCTGTGCATCAAGGTTCAGTTTTATCCTCTTAAACACAATTTTTAATATATGCTGTAAGCAACCCAGAGTGGCTGGGGAAACCCAGTCCAATGGGTGGGGTACAAATAGTTGTTATTGTTATTGTTGTTAAGTGCCCTGGGCAAATCTTGCTTCTATGTCATTCCATCCAGCTAACACGAGGGCAAAGAACATCTCACACTTTACATTTTGAATTTGTATAAAAAAATCCACGGAGGCATTAGTAAGGAAAGGAACAGGGATATAGTGGAATAAAGATTTCAATCAATATTACAGGAGGAATGTATGGTGCAGTCCAGGTGCTGGTCTTACAAGAAACCTACTACGGCTGCAATCCTACGCACACTTACCTGTGAGTTAATCCCATTTTAATTCAATGGGATTTACTTTTGAGTAGGTATTTGTACTTTAAGAGGGAGCATGCCTGTAGGAATGGCAAAATACACATTTTATGGAAGACTGAGAAACCTGGCATTAGTTGTGGAAGAAGCTAGCCTTAAGCCTCATTTGGACTCTCTCTCATCATCAACAACATAGATTCCATAGTCACCCAGTTCAAAGGGTGAGTTTTTGGTTAAGTAAACCATGATTTATTAGACCAAAAACACAAGTCAGGCTTCCAGGCTCCAGCATCCCCTTTCCCTTTGTGCACAATAGTACAAGGTGACTTCTAGGAGCTGTTAAACCACTGCTTCCCTATAACATTCATATCAGAAAACTGCTTTAATACCCAAATACAGACCAGGATATCTCTGTTGATAAGAGATTAAAACAAGAGTTTCCCAGTTCAATTGTAGCAGGAAACAGTGGTGTAGCAATCCTGGACTTATTGGAGCCATACAGTATTGTGTGCTTTTAGGACACAAGACAACAGCTATTCTTACAAGCGACCAGAACCAGGCCACAGACTCCCTTGAGACTACCAGCCCTTATTTGAACGGTTTGAATGACAAGGAACAGAACAAGAAAATTCTTCTTCATATGTACCATATCAGGCTGTTTTATAGACACAGAATTGACTTCAACTAAGTAACACTCAGAGCAGACCTGCTGAAATCAATGGAGCCGATTAATTTCAGCCCATTGATTTCAGTCAGTCTATTCTGAGCATGACTTAGTTGGATACAGCCCAAAGCGGCGCGAAATATATTTGCAGGGTAAATCCCATGCCATTTGTTAAATTATTTCTGGTGGGACTTACCCTACACTTGCTGGCACACACTTTGCATTTCTGTCTTTCCAAAGGCTGACACACACACACAAAAATTGGAATCAACAAATTGCATTGTGGCACCTCTAACCGTCTTATGGTGTCAAGCACATTTGTGGGAGTCTGATGGCTGTGGAAGCTCATGTGGGAATTGATCTGCTAAGCTTTGGGGTACCACAAGACACATGTGTTTCCCACAAGGGTTTTCAGTAGCAGCTCAGAATTCTAACACCCAGTTGTGCCCTAACACAGCCGCTGTTCTAAAATTTATACATAACTCAGTATTTCTGAACAACATTAAGTCATGCAGATAGGGGAAGAAAATATAACCATCTCGGGGGGTGTTTTAAGAGAGGATTTGGTGTCCTGCAGAACAGAGGTTTTTGATTTGCAGTACGGAGCGCCTCCCCTGAGGATGATAAACATGGCTTGAAGGCAGAATGTAGCCAGTTCCTTCCAGCCTTTGCCTGTATGCTTAGCACAGAAAGAAGGCTAAGTGCAGCGGAGATTTACATGGCAGAAACCCATAGATTATGCAATGAAAGACGTTAAAGGGATAAATGGAAAAGTTAGGCTGCATTCAGACAGCAGATGACAGGACAACTGCAAATCCAAGTCAAACATTAGAAAAAAGAAAAAAGAAACTTGGCAAACGCCAGCTCAACAGCTCAACGGAACAGTTTGATTTTGGGAGATTGTGGATTTGTTCTACCAGACTGCAAGGCTGGACTAGCCGTTTATCTGGGATGCTTTGCGCATCTTCATAGCTTTGTTACCTAGGCAAGACTAAACACAAAAATCTGGTTCAGCTGGTATTATCTACTCTGGGAATCAGCAAGTTGAGGAAAGGCGGTGTGGCACCACCGTCTCACTGATCCACATGCTAAGTGGCACACCCTAGTCTTTGACAATCGGAGAGCTTTCCAGTTGGTAAACCAGTCTAGCTGTAGCTCTGCCTTGCACAGCATAGCTAGTCAGTTGCTTGTACTTCCCACTTCCTGGTACTTAACCAATTCCTGATCCACAAGAGGACCCCTCCTCTTCTTCCATGAGCACTCAGCTCTTTGGCAAGGTCCAAGTACCCTCTGTGAACTGAATCAGCTCTATCTATATGCTTGTGGACACTCTCAAAGAACTCCAATAGGTTTGTGATACACTTGCCCTGGCAGAAGCCATGTTGGTTCTGCTTCAGCAAGTCTTTTTCTTCTATATGTTCGGTTATTTTATCTTTAACAATACTTTCTACCAGTTTTCCTGGGACAGGTATGAAACTAACTGGTCCGTAATTTTCAGGATTCCACACCACCCCCAGTCCCTTTTTGAAAACTGGTGCTACATTGCCTACTTTCAAGTCCTCTGGTATGGCGACTGAACTGAGCAACTTACATATTTTTGTTAAGGACCCTGACCATTAGGTCCAGTTGTGGCCGACTGGGGTTGCGGCGCTCATCTTGCTTTACTGGCCGAGGAAGCCGGTGTACAGCTTCCAGGTCATATGGCCAGCATGACTAAGCCGCTTCTGGTTAACCAGAGCAGCGCACGGAAACGCCGTTTACCTTCCCGTTTACCTTCCTCTATTTATCTACTTGACTTTGAGATGCTTTCGAACTGCTAGGTTGGCAGGAGCAGGGACCAAGCAACGGGAGCTCACCCCATTGCGGGGATTTGAACTGCCGACCTTCTGATCGGCAAGTCCTAGGCTCTGTGGTTTAACCCACAGCACCACCCGCATCCCTATTTTTGTTATTTTTGTTAGAAGACCACAAATTTCACATCTGATATCTTTTAGAATTCTTGGGTGGGTGCATCTGGGCTTGGGAATCTGTCCCTTTTTATTTTGTCTATAATTAGGTTATTGGCCTATGTGAACTCCCCTTGGGAGGCTGACAGTTTTAAGATTAATTTTAAGTTACTGTCACATGTCATGAAGCCACTGTAATTTTGAATCCTGTTCTCTCACGTATACATAGGTCATGTAAATGTCATAATAAAGCCATAAACACGAGTTAAAAGCCGAAACTGTTTGGAGCAGCAATTTAAACAGATTTCAAAAGCTTCTGTGCAAAAGCAATTCCCGCATTTAAAAACAATAAGGCACCTAGACTACCAACAACATTACTTTAAGTCTTCTGACATAAGCTTTACCGCATCTGGGTCATTCCACGCCAAATCACCTGGTGCTATGTGCTCTCACGTCTCAGATTTTGTTCAAAATTTTTGTATGTGTACATACCTATGAGATAACCTCAAATTAATTGTTAAAGTTTTTTTTGGTCCAAAAACATCAGATAACATTGTAACATGAGGGTACAATTTTAACTATTCTCATGAATATGTGAGTTATTTCAGGCCCAATATTTGAGTTATTTCAGACCCAAATGGTCGAGGATTAAAATCAGGTGATTTGGTGTAGAATGACCCACCTGTTATTTAAATTTGGCCTGTCACAAAATAAAACTTAAATTACGTGCAAAGCACAATAATTCAGTAATGACAGACTGACAAACTGGAACGTGTCCAGAGGAGGGCAACCAAAATGGTAAAAGGCCTGGAAACGATGCCTTATGAGGAACGGCTAAGGGAGCTGGGCATGTTTAGCCTGGAGAAGAGGAGGTTAAGGGGTGATATGATAGCCATGTTCAAATATATAAAAGGATGTCACATAGAGGAGGGAGAAAGGTTGTTTTCTGCTGCTCCAGAGAAGCGGACACGGAGCAATGGATCCAAACTACAAGAAAGAAGATTCCACCTAAACATTAGGAAGAACTTCCTGACAGTAAGAGCTGTTCGACAGTGGAATTTGCTGCCAAGGAGTGTGGTGGAGTCTCCTCCTTTGGAGGTCTTTAAGCAGAGGCTTGACAACCATATGCCAGGAGTGCTCTGATGGTGTTTCCTGCTTGGCAGGGGGTTGGACTCGATGGCCCTTGTGGTCTCTTCCAACTCTATGATTCTATGATTCTACAGTAATCTCTCCATTTTAATAGATTTATCCCTGGCACCACCACCATTAACTTTGAAAAGACAACACAACAGAAGTCATTCACTCTTGAAGTAGGTTTTTGAACACCAAATTTAGATGTTGTGCATATCCTTCGAACTCGAATTCCATGCACAGAGGGGGGGGGGACCCAGTACTTTAAACTTAGTAAGTGAATCAGAGTCCCCTATTGAAAGTCAGATAATTTAGTCATATATATGCAACTGATTTAGACTATTTTAACTAACAAGTGTTGATGGAGAGAGAAAAATATGATACAGCTGAATACTATACAGTGGTACCTCGGGTTAAGTACGTAATTCGTTCCAGAGGTCTGTACTTAACCTGAAACTGTTCTTAACCTGAAGCACCACTTTAGCTAATGGGGCCTCCTGCTACCGCCGCGCCGCCGGAGCCTGATTTCTGTTCTTATCCTGAAGCAAAGTTCTTAACCTGAAGCACTATTTCTGGCTTAGTGGAGTGTGTAACCTGGAGCGTATGTAACCTGAGGTACCACTGTATTTACAATGGGGCCCCGCATTTTGAGAGCTGCAAAGAACTTTCAAATCGCTCTGCGTTGCTCTTTGAGCCTCCATAAACCTGCCCACTAGCAAAAGCCTTTCACACAGATCATGCTGAACTTTGACATTCCAACAACCAGGGCTTCAAAGTGCAGCATCACCCATGTCATTATTCAGGTGATTGACAGGTGGGTGGCCTGCCTGCCTATCTATCAAATTTGGCCCAACAGGGGTGGGGAGATAATGAAAAGATTCCCCACCTTAGGGTTAAAGCATACCTGTCAGACCTGAATCTGATTACAACTCTCCAATCTTACCTAAAACCTCAATCCATGTATCTGGCTCTCCCATTCTCTTCTCTCAGTTCACAGCTGTCACAGAACTAATGTATCCATCTTCCTGAACTCCACCTATCATAGGAACATTAACTTACGAAACCAACTGTACACAGCAGTTTAGTTTGCACGTCATGGTAAACTACAAACCCATGACTTGCTCCAACAAACCACAATCTCCAGTTTAGTCTAAACCAAGGATCATCAGTCTCAACAGACTGATCTGTAGCCAAAGTTTGTTCTCGGCTTATTGATCACTGTTTGTAGGAGCAAAAACAAAACTATGATCCCTGGTTATTACTGACTGTATTTATTAGTCATAGAATCATAGAATCATAGAATCCTAGAGTTGGAATAGACCACAAGGGCCATCGAGTCCAACCCCCTGCCAAGCAGGAAACACCATCAGAGCACTCCTGACATATGGTTGTCAAGCCTCTGCTTAAAGACCTCCAAAGTAGGAGACTCCACCACACTCCTTGGCAGCAAATTCCACTGTCGAACAGCTCTTACTGTCAGGAAGTTCTTCCTAGTCGCCTCATGTGATAAGCTGCTAGGCAACATACCGCAAAATAAGAAACGCACACACCAAAATACAAACAGTTCATAATAGAACACGTAAACTGTAGTTTTCAAAAAATCAAACCAGAACAATAATATAAAACTAGGGGCATCTAAAACCAACCATGCCATCTAAAAACTACATCACTAATCAGATTAAACAATCTAAAATCAGATGATAAAACATCACTTAAACATATTAATAGATGTTTAAAAGGCCTAGGAGGAAAATAAGGTCTGCAGTCACACTCTGCACTGCTAAACCAGAGATTGTGATTTGTTTTCTCCCAAAGCCAGTTGGAACAAACCGGGTGAAATTCATTTGCGCGTGGTATGGCTTACTATCATGTATATAGCTAGCAAGGCTTGCTTACAAGTTAGTATGCACAGAGAATAGCTGCACCTGTCAACTTCCACAGACTTCTTTAATCGGTGTCATCTTCACTCAGCTTTGGAGACAACTGCTGTACTAATGTTGGAGCCATAGTACAGGGTCAGCCAGCATGTCCAATGGTCAGGGCGGCCAGGTGTTGTAGTCCAGAAGCATCTAGAAGACCATAGGTTCCCCAACCCTGTTTTACATCCTCCTCTCATAGTTACTTGGGACACGGGTGGTGTTGTGGGTTAAACTACAGTGCCTAGGATTTGCCGATCAGAAGGTCGGCAGTTCGAATCCTCGCAACAGGGTGAGCTCCCATTCCTCAGTCCCTGCTCCTGCCAACCTAGCAGTTCGAAAGCACGTCAAAGTGCAAGTAGATAAACAGGTACCGCTCCGTTGGGAAGGTAAACGGAGTTTCCGTGCGCTGCTCTGGTTCTCCAGAAGTGGCTTAGTCATGCTGGCCACATGACCCGGAAGCTGTACACCAGCTCCCTCGGCCAATAAAGCGAGATGAGCGCTGCAACCCCAGAGTTGGCCACGACTGGACCTAATGGTCAGGGGTCCCTTTACCTCATAGTTACTGCACTCTCCATCCTGAAATCCTCTTGTGCTTTTCA
Organism: Podarcis liolepis; assembly: GCF_965112155.1. NCBI lineage: Eukaryota > Metazoa > Chordata > Lepidosauria > Squamata > Lacertidae > Podarcis > Podarcis liolepis. The sequence goes on along the minus strand of NC_139554.1, from coordinate 3,384,951 downwards.
CTTATTTGAGATTTGTCACACGTTTTAAACCACTCTCTCCTCTCTAACTTTTCTTTCTAAAGCACTGATTAATTTTCTAAACCTTCTCTTCCTTCCATGCAGTATCTTCCAGTACTGATCTCTTTGGGACTGCAACGATCCCTTCTTGACAATCAGACCTTTTCCTGTTGGCTGCGCGTTTCCTTAAAGCAGCACAAATGTCCTACATACCGTATTTTTTGCTCTATAAGACTCACTTTTTCCCTCCTAACAAGTAAGGGGAAATGTGTGTGCGTCTTATGGAGCGAATGCAGGCTGCACAGCTATCACAGAAGCCAGAACAGCAAGAGGGACTGCTGCTTTCACTGCGCAGCGATCCCTCTTGCTGTTCTGGCTTCTGAGATTCAGAATATTTTTTTTCTTGTTTTCCTCCTCCAAAAACTAGGTGCGTCTTGTGGTCTGGTGCATCTTATAGAGCGAAAAATACAGTAGCTGTCTTTGTTTAATACATCATCATCCTTGAGGAACACATGTGGATCAGATATTCTTTTGACTTTTCAACACCAGATAAAGTTACATTTCACTCAGTTAAAAAACCCACCCCCCAAAAAACTCTCCTCACCCCTAAGAATCCTCCCCGCAGGCAAACTTTTCAACACCTGCCAAAGACTATGACACACACAAGTATTCAAATATACTTATTTCTCCCATGTTCAAACATAACAGGAGAACTGCACTTTATAATTGCTTTATTTTCTGCTTATTAGTTCTTTTACCAACACTACAACCATATTGCGAACACAAAAAATCCTGTTTACTTTATTCAGGGAGATCACAGTCTACAGACTCATTCACTTATCAGACAAAGTTAACGCCATTCAAAAACGGATTCAGTTGCACTTTATAGAGTCACATGAACACAGAAGTTGGATGTACTGAACCTTTTCCCCCTAAAGAAGTTGAATTCTAAGATTGCATTTTATCTTGCAAGCTGCAGATAAATCTCCAAAGTCATCAATTTTTATGGCTACCTTTGAGCCAGAGAGAACACAAAATGTTGTTTCTTTGAAAGAGACACTTAAAATGAAACTTTACTAATTTTTGTTCAGTATCAAAAGTTATTTGATGCATCTGTCACACATTTTTCAACTTCATGTTTCCCACCAAAGACTGGCAATTTAAAGGGGAAAACAAAACCAGAATTAATATTTATCTTTTTTTACCTACAAAACTGGCACACTTGGAGGAACAAAATTGACATACCAAGTAACGATTTCAAATTAATGTATAAGTTATATGACAATTTGATTCTGTCTTGGTGAGAGAAAAGATACAATAAACCCTTCACCAAAGGTAAAACCACCCATGTTTTTACTGCAGTTAAGATTTATATGAAAGTTTGAGAACTAGTAACAGATCTTCAAGTTTTCCAGTTTAGGCAACTACTTTGTGCTTGGCTTTAGTTATTCCAGAAGACTACACTTAACTGTTTTGTGGACTTTTTGTTTGCATTACCACCCTTGCCAATGCTGCCAGGAAGAAAGATTCTAAATTTATTTTTATTGCAACCAGAATGTAGCATTTTTGTTCGATTCTCTCACAAATTTGTTGCTTTAGTAGAACTTTTTGTGAACCACTGCCGTTTTTCCGATGAAAATTAATTTTTGTTCTGATCCTAAAAATTATTTTATGTGAATAATCTGCATCCAATTTGGAGGAAGTAAAAAATCCAAATAACTATGATATATGTTTATTCAGGATCAGAGCTCAAGTTTTTTTTCTGTTAATGATGCTAAGCATTCAGTTCTAAGAAATTAATTTCTCATTACTTTATCCCCCTCAAATATCTTTGGTACAAGCTCTAGAGTCCACAATTTAAGTAGCAAAATCAACACTGAAGAAGTGTAGTGTAATGCCCCAATTTTATTTCAAACTCATACCCTTTAACAAAAGCAATTTTCTTCTGGTTTTGTAGCAATACATTCCTAAAATTCCTCAGATGAGTTTTACTCCTTGAGGAAATCTGAAATTAATCCTTAAGGCTGAATAGGAACCAGCTGCTTTACATTTTTTGCACCTAGTATTAATACGTGATTGAAACCATTTTTATGCTAACCTGAATTCACAATCATTTCCCCCCATACAACTAATCAGACATTTGAAAGCTGCGATATGACAAATGAGATGCTTTGCCCTTGAAGAACGGAACGTGGAAGTTTACATTCATAGTCGTTTGCTCACTCTCCACCTGAATCATTGCTGCCCTTCCAAAGGGCTTTATACATCCAAAGCAGATCAAATAAAGGGACTACCAGAACAGAAGTCTAGAATTTGTCTGTCACTGCCTGCGTGAATTCAGTATGGTTTTGTAACAGATGAAAGGGAAGCAACTTCCAAAGACACTCATTTCTTCCATTTAATTAGTAGTATCTGCAAAACCAAGTTGCCACATCCTTCCTTCATATTAGTACATCGCAATAAATTCTTAAGAGTGACTTATTCAAATCATAGTATAGATGCAGATAGATGCAGGCTCCCCCCCCCGCCCCCTCAAGTTAATAAAGATGCGTCTTAGAAGCCAAGCTAAAAGGTCTACAAATAATCTACTTAAGTTTTTAGAAGCTTTTAGACCAATTGTGATGCTGCCACCTTTGTCTCAATTATTAAGACAGGAAGAGTTTTTAACATTCAAGTTTTGACTACAAGTTTATGATTTTTTTTTTAATGTGTACATCACACATTATTCTTACGAATTATTGCTGCACTTTATGGAATGAAAGCATATTTGCACTGAAACTGGAAAGTAATGCAACTACTTAATGCTGCAGCAGAAAAATTAACTTTACAATGCAAAGTACAGGAACTGTGGTTTGACACTAGTCTCGTTTCATCCTGCCTACGGTTGCTATTTAGAATGGAAACTTATTTGCATCCTTAATCATGCATTATATTTGGTTCATAACCTCCTGCAGCTAACATTTTGAAGTGGTTCTTGAATTACCCGGCCATCACTGGGCCCAGTAAGCAACCATACATTTATTCTAAATGCTACCCTTCCGATTTGTCAAAAGGCCAGATAAAGGAGATGAAAATTTTAGTTTCTGGTTACAGGTAAGCTCTCACCATAAAGAGGACAGACTGCAGTTTGTTCATAAGCAATGGTTTTCAGTTTACTAGATAACAAGAGACCTATCAACATATTCTGCATGGTTGCAAAAGGAAGCAAATCTACAGCAGATGATAATGGAGAGGGGGGGGTCAGGGGGAACTAAATCAGAAAGCATACATTTAAAAAGGTGATGCCTTAGCCCCAAGACTCAAAACAAATGAAGTCAAATCATCATAACCAAGGGCTCTCATAGTATGAGAAAAGTTGCTTTGCAAAGCTATGTGTCTCCTTCCCCCCTCCCCCCCCATGTCGCTGGAAGCTTGCCATATAAACTAGTGCTTGTGTTCATTCACAGTTGAAGATTAGAGCATCTTAACACCAAGCAAGAATTGTATTAAACTGGGGATCCAGTCAAGTATGTGGAAGAAAAGGGTGGTAACTGGCGAAGAGGTGAGCAATCATTGTAATCCTATGGATGCTTAATTTCAGAACATTTTAGTATGGAGGATCATTCTTTCTCGGGAAGCAAGTATTTCTTTCCCCGCTAAACTCTCTTGAAGACTAGTAATAGTTTGTCTCTTTTTTTTAATTTTTAATGATCATTAGGATTTATAGTTAGATGTTAACCATGTCAGCCCTTCGTAGAGTCCGTCTCCCGAGGTGGCACAGGACGGCTGAACATACCAATTCCTATCCCTGATTCGGGTCAGGCCTAGTTTCTCTTGGATCTCGTGGGGCTTCATGGCGTCAGGAAGGTCCTGCTTGTTGGCAAAGATAAGGATGATGGCATCCCGCATCTCCCGGTCGTTGATGATGCGGTGCAGCTCCTGCCGGGCCTCGTCTATGCGGTCCCGGTCAGCGCAGTCCACCACAAAGATCAGGCCCTGGGTGCCCGTGTAGTAGTGCCGCCACAGCGGCCGGATCTTATCCTGGCCCCCGACGTCCCACACGTTAAACTTGACGTTTTTGTAAGTCACGGTCTCCACGTTGAAGCCCACGGTGGGGATCGTCGTGACCGCCTGGCCCAGCTTGAGTTTGTACAGGATGGTGGTCTTGCCCGCCGCGTCCAGGCCCAGCATCAGGATCCGCATCTCCTTGTTGCCAAAGATCTTGGACAGCACCTTGCCCATGATGGCGGCCGGGGGGAGGCAGGCATCCACGGGGGGAGAGGGGGGCAGAGAGTTAGGGGGTGGGTGGGAGAAGAAGAAGAGGGATGGGCTGTTGCTGCACCCGCCAAGTAATCCACACAGGTGGCGGTGGTTGGGGGGGGGACCACACCTGGACAGGGGAAAGACCAGAGATTTACTGGTCTCTATGGGGCCCAAGAACTTGAGGAAGGGGCTTTGGGGGAGGAGGGAAGGGGGTAGAAGAGGAATAATGCAGCCCCCACTTATATGCACCAAGAGAAGGAACAAGGGGGGGGGAGATGCTTGACTTGAGACGAAGAGGGGCGAGGAGGGGGCGTGGCCTCGCGGCGAGGGGCGTGGCTTGGCGCGAGGGGGCGGGGTCGCGAGGTCTCCTCGCCCGTCAGTCAGAGCAGGCCCGGGAGCCTCCCCGCGCTCTGCTGGGCTCCCCCGGGCGTCGCTTCGGCGCTCTGAGGAGAAAAGAGAAGGGGGAGAGGAGGAGGAGGAGGAGAGTCAGTCGGAGGCTCCGTCAGGGGCGGCGTGAGGGGGAGGGAGGAGAAGGGAAGCCCTTGCCGCCGCCGCCCGCACTTACCTCAGGGGGCGCCGGCTCTCCCTCAGCGCCAGCGAGCTGGGCCGTCCGCCGGCCGGCCGGCCTTTCCGGGTGGGAGAAGGGGCCCTCCTGCCCAGCCGGCCCGCCTCGCTTCTTCTTCCCTCACAAACTCCCTTGCCTGGCTTCGCTGGCTCGAGGCGGCCGGCGGCGACGCGCATGCGCGCAGCTCGCTCCCTCCCTCGCCCGACCGACTTGCGAAAGGGAAGCGGCCCCGCCTATAAGACGGGGGGAGGGGCGAGAGGGCGGGGAAGCGCGCGCGCGCAGTTTAAACCCGGAATGCGCACGCGCAGAGTCAGGGCGGGAAACGAAGCCCTTGCGCATGCTCAGTGGGTCGCCCGCTCCCTTCACAGGGGGAGCCTCTGTTCTGTTCAGTTCTGTTCCTTCCACCATTAAGCTCGGCGTTTAAGCGCCGCGCCTTTTCCCTTCCCCGAGTGCCGAGACAGAAAGAGAGGGGGAAATATCACCTCAGGTGGTCGCCTCTCGAACGGGCATATGCGCATGCGCGGTTCCATTTCGCGCAGCCGCATTTCCAGTCGCCAATCCCGGAAGAGAAACCCCCACGGGGAGAATTTACCTCAAGGGCCCGGCCGAAGACCGCGCAAGTGTGGTGGCCTTCTCACCTAACGTGGCCTCTCTCTACTGCGCATGATCCGGAGGAACGGTCTCAGAGACGGAACTGCGCACGCGCTTCGTGTCATCCCCATGAGCCGAGAACGCGCGATCTACGTCAGTTGCTGCGCGACTCGGCCTCACGTCTCCTTAAAGGGCCACGCACGTGGATGGGAGCCGAGATAAAATAGCAATATTTGACATATTTGCGGCCTCTCGTTAAGCGCTCCCTTGCCTGAAGGGAAGATATGTAAGAGCGGGAGAAGAGGAATGCAGACCACGCCCTCTCCTGAATTGCAGCTGATCTCATGCAAAGCTTATCTGTCCTGTCCAATTTCTTAAAAGACCTCAGGCGACTTTTTCACCTCCTTCTCGTCCCAGGTCTCAGCTCTTGTAAGGCCCATCATGGTAAAGGCTAAAGGGACCTCTGACCATTAGGTCCAGTCATGGCCGACTCTGAGGTTGTGGCGCTCATCTCGCTTTATTGGCCGAGGGAGCCGGCGTACAGCTTCCGGGTCATGTGGCCAGCATGGCTAAGCCTCTTCTGGCGAACCAGAACAGCACATGGAAACGCCATAGTGGAACCTATTCATCTGCTTGGACTTTGACGTGCTTTCAAACTGCTAGGTTGGCAGGAGCAGGGACCGAGCAACGGGAGCTCACCCCGTAGCTGGGATTCGAACCACCAACCTTCTGATTGGCAAGCCCCAGGCTTTGTGGTTTAACCCACAGCACCACCCCATCATAATATAATATGATAAAAAGGACTTAATATTTATTGCATTCATTGCTTGCTACATAAAACGTCTCAGAGCAACTCCAGAATGTAAGAACATACAGAACCATAGCTGTCAACCTTCCCTTTTTTTGCGGGAAATTCCCTTATTCCAGCATTGTTTCCCGCTGCTAACCTGGATTGTTAGATATCCCGTAGACTGTCCCCGGGACAGGTGAGGCTTCTGCTCCCTCATTTTCGAGGCTGCCTTCTTTTCAAATCTGAAAGTTGACAGCTATGTGCAGAACACAAAATATAAAGTAACAAAAAGGAGAGAACATTGTTAACCCAAAGTGCTCATCCTGCAATATTATGATGGCCTAGATGAAGGTCCACCTTGCCAACAAAGGTCCGTATAGTTCAAGCTATGGTTTTCCCAGTAGTGATGTATGGAAGTGAAAGCTGGACCATAAAGAAGGCTGATTGACTAAGAATTGATGCTTTTGAATTATGGTGCTGAAGGAGATTCTTGAGAGTCCCATGGACAGCAAGAAGATCAAACCGATCCATTCTGAAGGAAATCAGCCCTGAGTGCTCACTGGAAGGACAGATCCTGAAGCTGAGGCTCCAATACTTTGGCCACCTCATGAGAAGAGAAGACTCCCTGGAAAAGACCCTGATGTTGGGAAAGATGGAGGGCGGAAGGAGAAGGGGATGACAGAGGACGAGATGGTTGGATAGTGTTCTCGAAGCTACCAACATGAGCCTGACCAAACTGCGGGAGGCAGTGGAAGACAGGAGTGCCTGGCGTGCTCTGGTCCAGGGGGTCACGAAGAGGCGGACACGACTAAACGACTAAACAACAACAACAAGATGAAGGTCCACCAGGCCTGTGTGTTGAGCAAGCTGCTTTATGGAAGTGAGCTGTGCGCAACTTCCAACTGTCAGGAGAGATGCACAGCAGGACAGTGTCTCAAACATATATTCTCCCAAGGCCACATTCCCAGCAATGTCTACACTGGCTTGGTCATGTCCACAAAAGGGAAGATGGCAGGATCCCCAAGGATTTGCTCTGTGGAGAGTTGGCTTCAGGGACCAAATCCAACTCTGAATTATAAGACGTGAAGGCTGACAATATCAACCCCGCTGTGTGGGAATCCCTTGCAGATGACCGCAATACAGGATGGATAGCCAGGTCCTGCATCCACAGCAGTGACCAGAGGAGGAAGGACTGCTTGGAGGAGCGCAGAGAGAAGAAATATAATAATAATAATAATAATTTATTATTTATACCCCGCCCATCTGGCTGAGTTTGTCAGCATCGCCCTAGAGAGCCAGTGCACCAACTGGACTCTTGCACCTCAACCCCGACTGGGCTGGGCGAGCTGGGTAGCACCGCCAGAGACCTCCTTCCCGCAGGAAACGGTCACAGTGCTGTGGACTCACAGCTGAGAGCTGAGAGCACCAGATTCACTGTCTCAATACTTCAGTCGTTGCGCAGCAGAGTTTTGCAGAGTCTTGCAGAGTATAAACCACTCGGAGAGCAGCTCTGTAAATATCTACAACTATGGTACAAAACTATATACAGAGCTAAATATTCTGAGCATAAAGCAATGCTATACTGAGAGTCTGCAGCTGCTCTTAGCAGCAATCTAATCTCTAGGATCTCTAACACTCTCACTCTCTCCGATATACTGACTGACTGACTCTCTCACACACAGATATGTTGCTGGGCAGAATAAGTTAATAGGCAGGACACGCCTCCTCTTCTCTGTGGAGAGTCAGCAGAAACCATCAGGAGATGGTCAGGAGATTCTTGGGTATGGGAGGGGTGAAATCTCCTCAGAGTTTCCCCAGCCACTCTGGGCGGCTTCCAATCAAGTGTTAAAAACAATACAGCATTAAATATTAAAAACTTCCCTAAACAGGGCTGCCTTCAGATGTCTTTCAAAAAGAAGATAGCTGCTTATTTCTTTCACATCTGCTGGGAGGGCGTTACACAGGGCGGGTGCCACTACCGAGAAGGCCCTCTGTCTGGTTCCCTGTAACATCACTTCTCGCAATGAGGGAACCACCAGAAGGCCCTTGGCACTGGATCTCAGTGTCCGGGCTGAACGATGGGGGTGGAGACGCTCCTTCAGGTATACTGGGCAGAGGCTGTTTAGGACTTTAAAGGTCAGCACCAACACTTTGAATTGTGCTCGGAAACATACTGATTCATGTCATGATTCATCTGTAGCAGCACAACCAGATGCCTTCATCAGCCTTCAGCTGCAACAAAACATGTTTCACCCCCAAAGGCGCACTCCTCCATTGTCTCCCAACTATGGTCCCACTTTGGCCTGATCCTGCCAGGCTTTTTCTTATGTTCTGCCTATTCTCACAGCAGATCATTTACACACAGTCTCTAACCATCATGATATAGGCAGGACTGTGGTGGTGTCCTAGCGATCAGCTGTGGGCATCTAAGCAGTTTGGGGAGACACAGCCCACGTAGGTGGGTTTTCTGAACAGAAAAAAAGAGTATTTCTCATTATTTTAAGAATGTGAGAGGAGCCTCCTCGATGAGGCCGAGGGCCCATCTAGTCCAGCCTCCTGTTCTCACAGTGGCCAACCAGATGCTTGTGGGAAACCAGCAGTCAGGATTCGACCACAAGAGCCCTCTTCCCACCTGTGGTTTCATAGAATCATAGAATCATAGAGTTGGAAGAGACCACAAGGGCCATCGAGTCCAACCCCCTGCCAAGCAGGAAACGAATCATAGAAGTGTAGAGCTGCAAGGGATCCATGGGTCTTCTGGTCCAATCCCCTGTGATGCAGGAAACTCAACTAAAGCATCTATGACAGATGGCTATCCAACCTCTGCTTAAAAGCCTCCAATGAAAGAGTCCACAACTTCCTGAGGAAGCCGGTTCCACTGTCAAACAGCTCCTACTGTCTGAAAGTTATTTATTCATTTGAGAATACAGTGTTGATTCAGTGTTTTGATCTTTGCTGCCATCTTCTGGATGATGGACACACAGGAAGCAAACAAGGAGCCCTGGTGTGGTGGCTCTTGCCTGTAATCCCAGCTCCTTGGATCTGAGCCTGGAAGGTTGCTCTAGCTCCAGAGTTCTAGGCTGCTGCTATGGACTACCATAGGCGCCGACTCCATGGGGCTTGAGGGGGCCCGAGCCCCCTCAAAAATTTGTTTGGGGGGGCTCCGCCCCCCCCAATAATCTCCGGCGCCCCTCCAGCAGAGCGCCGGAGATTATTGAAGGCTTGTAAACCCTTCAATAGAGTCCCGAAACCCCTCAATGAAACATCAGGATTTCTCAAAGAACCATCGCTGACCAATGGGCATCGTCCAAGGTGAGAGGCAGCCAATCCGAAGTCAGGAAGCAGCAGCCCCGTGTCTGGAGCGCGCGATCCGCCAGGAGAGCGCAAGAAACCGAGAGCAGAAAGCGGGGAAGAAGCGCGCTACAAAATGTAGCAACAGCGGATACAATGTTTCCTCCTGTTTCCTTGTTTCTTGCAAGACAGAAACAGAGGGCGATCCAGGGCTCCCCTCCCTCCCTCCCTCCCTACCTCCCTACCTCCCTAGCAGAAGGTCCTTGGAGCTGATTAATAGGCGCAGCACGCTCTCCCCTATTCGCTCACGAGGCGGCGGCGCCACTTTATTTGCATATTCATGAGCTTATTTATTATTCATGAGCTTTCCCGGGCCCCCCCCAATATTTTTTATAAGTCCGCGTCCCTGTGGACTACAGTATGTTGTTGAATGAGTGCATTGCTAAGGTCAGCATCAATACAATGGTCCTCAGTGTGTCAAGATCCAACCGGATGCTGAATTCGCCCAGGTCAAAGCCACCACCCTGGGCATCCTCTCTTCTGAAAATAAAATGCACATGTCTCTGAACTTGTGCAAAGTGCCTATTATCCCTGGAAACAATACTCCTCTTTGCTATCAGGCTGGCTTAAGTCTATCTAAGCACATTTTGAAAATTAGTGCTACGCTTACCCCACTTGTCCAAGCAGGTGGAATCTTCTTTCTTGTAGTTTGGCTCCATTGCTCCGTGTCCGCTTCTCTGGAGCAGCAGAAAACAACCTTTCTCCCTCCTCTATGTGACATCCTTTTATATATTTGAACATGGCTATCATATCACCCCTTAACCTCCTCTTCTCCAGGCTAAACATGCCCAGCTCCCTTAGCCGTTCCTCATAAGGCATCGTTTCCAGGCCTTTGACCATTTTGGTTGCCCTCCTCTGGACACGTTCCAGTTTGTCAGTGTCCTTCTTGAACTGTGGTGCCCAGAACTGGACACAGTACTCCAGGTGAGGTCTGACCAGAGCAGAATACAGTGGCACTATTACTTCCCTTGATCTAGATGCTATACTCCTATTGATGCAGCCCAGAATTGCATTGGCTTTTCTAGCTGCCGCGTCACACTGTTGGCTCATGTCAAGTTTGTGGTCAACCAAGACTCCTAGATCCTTTTCACATGTACTGCTCTCAAGCCAGGTGTCACCCATCTTGTATTTGTGCCTCTCATTTTTTTTGCCCAAGTGCAATACTTTACATTTCTCCCTGTTAAAATTCATCTTGTTTGTTTTGGCCCAGTTCTCTAATCTGTCAAGGTCGTTTTGAAGTGTGATCCTGTCCTCTGGGGTGTTAGCCACCCCTCCCAGTTTGGTTTTGTTTTGTTTCCATTAGAAGGAGGTCTCTGGAGACTTACTGGTATTTTGTAATATTTGCATTTATTTGCAAAATTACAGGCCGAGCATGGATGGAGCCACCGTTAGGATTACATCATTATTGATCAATTAATGAGTTGCCTTTTACATGCTGGTGAAGGTGATTACGGTCATATAATAAAAACAGCTAAAAAGTCTACTGTTTTAAAACTGGAAAGCTGAAAAACAAAAGAATAGTGGGTGAAATGTACTATAGTAATTAATTAATTAATTAATAACACAAAACACCTAAGGCAGAGGTGGCTTCATCCAGGTGCAAAAACTTGTCAAAACAAAAATATTCTATATCCACCTGTCCTATAGGCACCACTAACCAGCATTTTCAGAGCCCTGGGACTTTGTTCACACCGTCTGATTTTTAACATTCGGCTCAGGAAAGCAGGTCACCTGATGCCATGTGAATGGCAGGTGGGCACCACTGCCCACCTGCCAAATTTGGCGTCTCTCTTTGTGTGTAGCTTCAGGTAGGTAGCCGTGTTGGTCTGACACAGTCGAAATAAATAAAAAAATTGTCCAGTAGCACCTTATAGAGACCAACTAAGTTTGTTCTGAGTATAAGCTTTCGTGTGTGTGTGTGTGTGTGTGTGTGTGGAAGGCATGTAGCCAACCCACTGTGGGATCCAGTTCCCCATCCCAGATTTAAACACTCAAGGCCCAAATCCACTTTTCTCAAGAGTATCCTCTCAGACAGAGCTTACAGAGGCTTACCTTGGCTCTCTCTCAGTCTGGCCTAACTGCAGTTTTTAAGTTGCAGATAGGTAGCCGTGTTGGTCTGCCATAGTCAAAATCTGACATCAAGAATCACAAAACAGAGAAACCAGTAGGAGAACACTTCAATCTCCCAGGACATTCTATACAAGATCTCAAAGTAGCTGTTTTACTACAAAGGAATTTCAGAAATAGACTGGAAAGAGAAGCTGCTGAATTGCAACTCATTACCAAACTTAAAACCATGGAGAGACCTGGTTTGAACAAAGACATTGGATTCTTATCTCATTATACATGACTAAGCCATTTTTCACCTTCTCACCCCTTGCCTTTTCCTTTAAGACCTATTGCAGTCGTTAAGAGTCGTCAACAGGCTCATCTCAGCTATCTGCCAATCTCCCATTCCCACCACCCTTCTGAGTAATACCCCTCCCCACCTTCTCACTATATAGAAGGATCTGGCAACTTCTGTTTCAGTGTATCTGAAGAAGTGTGCATGCACACGAAAGCTCATACCAAGAACTAACTTAGTTGGTTTTTAAGGTGCTACTGGAAGGAATTTTTTTTATTTTGACTGCAGTTTTTAATTCTCCCTTTTTAGATTACATCACTCTTAGCTGCTGAGTGGGAGGCCTCTTTCTGCTCCATTCAGAAGCCTTGAGAGAGATCACCTAACAATCAGTAGCCATGGAAACGCATCACCTGTACTTTCTTTAACAAAAGCTGTGCCTGGCAACTTTGTCAGGAGTATTAAATAAGCCTTGCTCCATTAACCCTGTCCTACCCAAGCTCCCCATCTCACAGCAACATGCTCCTCTAAATAAAACATTTCAGAATTCTCCTCCTAAGTGCCAGCCAAACTCCAAACCCCAAGATCTGAAATCAAATCTGCATATCGGGCTTCCGCCAACAGCTGAGCATGGTTGCATCTTGGGAGGCTGAGGATTGCTTGTCCTAGAAGTCCTAGGCTGTTATGGGCTATATTATATGCGGAGAAGGTGCCCTTGCTAAGATCAGCATCAATAAGGGCACCCTCTGGATGCCTCGCAGGAGACCTAGGAACACCGCCTTCCGCTTCAAGGAGGAAAGGTGGGGTAGAAATGCAATGCATGAACAAGGTGAAGAAATAGCGGGGACCTCTGAGCATACGAAAAGTGCTTTCCCATCATTAAATTCCTGCACTTTCAAGCGCTGCCATTTCCACGCCGTCCGGCAGAGGGCGGCAGGGAGCTCCTCGCCTTCCCTAACGCCGCGCCGGAACAGTTTTGGCCTAGTGGGCTCGCCGTAGGTCACGTGGCGCGAGGCGCATGCGCGCGGGCGATTCGGCGCCTGACAGGAGGAAAAGCGTCCGGCAGCGCGGCGGCGAGGGAAGGCCGGGCAGAGTCCGCCGCGGAGAGGAGAGGCCCGGCCATGAAGTCCCGCTTCAGCACGGTCGATATCCGGGCGGTGATAGCCGAGCTGCGCCAGAGGTAGGAGGGAGCCTCGTGACAGGCGGGCGGCGGCCCCGCCCCCGCGACGACGGAGGCCCCGCCCACCTGGGCATTGGTCCCCGCCCCTTTACCTCGCCCCGCCCACTCCCCGCCCTCCCCCAATCAGGTGCCTCCCAGGAGCTTTGGACTACAGTTCCCATGAGTTAGCAGGGCCTGGTGGGAGTTGTAGTCCAAATCACGTGGGAGCTGGCTGGGGGTTGATGGGAGTTGTAGTCCGAAACCTCTGTAAGGCGCCAGAGGAAGGCTGGTCTGTATTTGATGTTTCCCCTGGTTGTTAGACCAGGCAGAGGCGACCTCGGCCCTCCAGATGTTTTGGGACTACAATTCCCATCATCCCTGACCACTGGTCCTGTTAGCTAGGGAACATGGAAGTTGTAGTCCTAAAACATCTGGAGGGCTGAGTTTGCCTATGTCTGTGTTAGACTCCTAGCAGTGTTTCCCAAACTTGGGTCTCCAGCTGTTTTTTGGACTCCAATTCCCATCATCCCTGACCACTGGTCTTGCTAGCTAGGGATCATGGGAGTTGTTGTAGTCCTAAAACAGTTGGGGGGCTGAGTTTGCCTATGTCTGTGTTAGACTCCTAGCAATGTTTCCTAATAATAATAATAATAATAATTTATTTATACCCCGCCCATCTGGTTGGGCTTCCCCAGCCACTCTGGGCAGCTTCCAACAAAATATTAAAATACAGTAATGCATCAAACATTAAAAGCTTCCCTAAACGGGGCTGCTGTGAGTTGGCAGACTCAGGGTTTCCCAAACTTGAGCTTCCAGCTGTTTTTGGACTCCCAATTCCCATCATCCCTGACCACTGGTCCTGCTAGCCAGGGATGATGGGAGTTGTAGTCCAAAAGCAGCTGGAAGCTCAAGTTTGGGAAACCCTGAGTCTTCCAACTCACAGCAGCCTGTGTAGCCAGTGGTCAGGAGTGCTGGGAGTCAGAGTCCAGCAACATCTTAAGGGTCCTTTCCTGATCCTGAGCTACATTCTTTCACCTGCCGATTGAAGGCCGCTGGCATGGGAGCACTACTATACGGGCAACTAACAATTTACACACATTTAACTTGCATGCACTGGGCTTTATGCACTTAGCAAAAAAAAGAAAAGGAAAAGGAAAGTGGGTGGGATTCACCGGGGCTACAGATCCCAGTCTTCTTTCTTTCCCAGTCTTCATCCCTTGTTCCTGATGTAGATCTTCCCTGGTGGGGAGAGGGTGTGTGCTATTTTGGGGTCTGCCTCAGGTGCCAACATATCTTGGGCTGGCCCTGTGTAGGACCTGCCACATATTTTACAGTGGTACCTCTGGATGCGAACCGGATCCGTTCCAGAGCCCCGTTTGCATCCTGAAGTGAACGCAATCCACGTCTGCGCGTGCGCGGGTCGCGATTCGCCATTTCTTCGCATGCGCCTGACGTCATTTTGAGCATCTGCACGTGCGCGAGTGGCAAAACCCGGAAGTAACGCGCTCCGTTACATCCGGGTCGCCGTGGAGCGTAACCTGAAAACGCTTAACCTGAAGCACATTTAACCCGAGGTATGACTGTATTTGGCTGATTTTGAGACCCACGACTACATGTCACATTGATTCTATCTCACTACAGTCATACCTCGGGTGAAATATGCTTCAGGTTGAGCATTTTCAGGTTGCGCTACGCGGCGATCCGGAATTAACAAAACCCATTACTTCCAGGTTTTGCCACTCGTGCATGCGCAGACACTCAGAATGACGTCACGCGCATGTGCGGAAGCGGCAAAACACGACCCGCGCATGTGCAGTCACGCAGTCGCGTGTTACGTTCTACTCTGGATGCGAATGGGGCTCCGGAACGGATCCCATTCGCATCCAGAGGTACCACTGTAGTCCTGTTCCAAGATAATCAGCGTAGAAGACTACTCCAGATTGGACTTAGCCCAGAAAGATGTTTGTGTTATAATTAATTTGTTGTCCTTTTGATTTAAGAAGCAGTTCTTTCACTGCCTCCTCCAGCCTTAACCACAATAAGATTAACAGTTGCTCTTTGTTAAAAAAAATATTGAGTCAGTGTTTGCAACAAGAACAGTCTTCTATAAATTTCCTTACACTGGTAAAAATATAAATATATAATGACTTTTCTCCTCTCTCTCTTTTTTTAGCTTGTTGGGAATGAGAGTAAACAATGTTTACGATGTGGACAATAAGACATACCTTATTCGCCTTCAGAAGTAAGAGCTGAAACTTCCTTGTTTTCTTTAATTCAGGAAGCCTTTGGCTCTCCAGATTTTGCTGGATTCCAGCTCCCATCAGTCCCAGCCAGCATGGCCAGTGGTCAGGGAGCTCTAGTCCAGTAACATCTGGAGACTCACAGGTTAGTCATCCCGGCTCTCTTCAGGGTATCTCTAACTTTTGAATCTGTATGTGTGTCTTACATGTATCTCAATCTTCAGTGAGATAAAATAGCCAACCAAAACTAGAACACTATGTATGAAAAGGAAGTTGGAACACGGATCTGTTTCCTATGAATGTAGTCTTTTGAATGTAGTACATGAAATCAAGATGCATTAAAATTAATGGGACTTTTTTTCAAAGATACAGGTGTATGTTGTCCCCTCTGCTTTCTGTGAATGATTACAACCTTTCCCTCTTCTTCCTCCCCTGCATAGCGTGCCCATATTATGTATTTTCCTGGTGCTGTTGTTAAACATAGGGAGAAGGTTCACCTGTCCTTGCTTTTCCAAGCATCTTCACACACTACTTTCCCTGAGTTTCTAAACATTGTTTAGTTCATAAAATTTATATACTGCTTGATTGTTAAAAAGATCCTTCAAGTGATTACTCGTGGGAAACCTCAGTTCTGGGGATCTTTATGATTACCAACTGCATAAATTTATTGCGAGCGAGTGGATGCCAGCATGCAAATTCAGTGTTTGATTTTGAAAAAATTAAAAATGCAAGCTTGCACTTCCCAGAGGAGGAAGAGCATGTGTTGCGCCCACATCTACGCCAGATCTGTGCCTAGATGCTCCCTGATGCCTTCTGTTGTCATTAGGCCAGACCTCAAGGCTACGCTTCTCCTGGAATCTGGCATAAGAATTCACACAACAGAGTTTGAGTGGCCCAAGAACATGATGCCATCTGGATTTGCAATGAAGGTAAATGCATCTTTCTCTGCATGCTGCAGATTTCTGGGGTGGAGAGAGAAAACATGCCAAGCCGCTAATGTTGTCGTTTCATCTTTGAGGCTAGCCATACAAGCATTTTGCATTTTCACGTATGAACCTTGCAGTATGAGACTACAGGCCCAAATAACAGCAAGGCTTGTGCCTTGGTTTTCTCTTGTTGAGTGGAGAGCTCTCACCTGTCCTTCTCCTGGCAGGAGTAGGTGAATAATTCCACTCCATGCTCTAAGGCTTTGGAGTGTTTTACATAGATATGTGTGTTCATGTGGCGGAGTGAGTTCTGGAAGCAGGCAGGCTAGCAATATCTGCTGAGGACTCAGCAGCCAAACAAGTGATGGGGGAGGTTTTCGGGTAGCCAAAGTCACATCTTCTCCACCCTTTGCTTCTGCCAGACCTTCCCCATAGGTTTTTCTTTTTTTAAATACAGTTATACTTCATGTTGGGACGCGGGTGGCGCTGTTGGTTAAACCACAGAGCCTAGGGCTTGCCAATCAGAAGGTTGGCGGTTCGAATCCCCGCGATGGGGTGAGCTCCCGTTGCTCGGTCCCTGCTCCTGCCAACCTAGCAGTTCGAAAGCATGTCAAAGTGCAAGTAGATAAATAGGTACCGCTCTGGCGGGAAGGTAAACGGTGTTTCCGTGCGCTGCTCTGGTTCTCCAGAAGCAGCTTAGTCATGCTGGCCACATGACCCGGAAGCTGTATGCCGGCTCCCTCGGCCAATAAAGTGAGACGAGTGCCCAGAGTCGGTCACGACTGGACCTAATGGTCAGGGATCCCTTTACCTTTACTTCATGTTACATCCATTTCAGGTTGCGTGTTTTCGTCTTGTGTCCCGTGGCCACCCGGAAGTACTGGAATGGGTTACTTCCAGGTTTTGCCTCTTGTGCATGCAAAGAAGCGCTAAATTGCACCGCACACCTGCGCAGACGCAGCACTTTGAGTTGCGGGTTTTTCACGTTGTGGATGGGCCTCCGGAACGGATCTCATCCGTAACATGACTACCACTGTAGACTCTCCCCAACACCATGCTTCTCCTGCTGTTATCAGGCCATTGTTCAACTATATCAAACGATCCAAAAGTTTATGAGAGACTATGATATCTACATTTTTATTTATGGGGTGTAGGAGTCCTCAGCTACCCTGGCTTTTTGCAGGGGGGGGGGAGCAAACGACTCTGCCTCATTGTCCCTTTGTGAGACCTGTTTGTGCTCTCCCCGCTGACAGTGTCGCAAGCACCTGAAGACCAGAAGGCTTGTGAGTGTGACGCAGCTTGGCGTCGACAGGATAGTCGATTTCCAGTTTGGGAGCGACGAAGCTGCCTATCATCTGATTATAGAGTTGTACGACAGGGTAAGTGGAGGGTGAAAGAGCTGCGGGTCTTGGAGGCAAAAAGGCTGGTCTCTCCCCCTCGTGCTGCTGCTTTGTTACTTGGTAGAAAGGCTCTTCATTTTTGTTTCGAATTTCCTTTACTGCCATTACTAAGAACCCAAAAGGGCAGTAGCAGGGTTTTGCGTCATACCATATGCAAAGCAGACAAGCAATAAATAAATAGTAATTAAAGGCATCCCGATTTCCCTAGGTAGCATGGATGGTGAATGTTGAACATCTAAGTCCACAGCATAGGAACTAAAATCGCAGCCTTGTCTTATGACTATTTTATTACTTTCCACAATAAAGTGTCTTGAAGCTGCTTACAAATCCGCAAAACAGCCTGACACTTGAGGTGTGTCCTTTATTTTTGTGATCGTAATTTGATTTCAGCTGTTTTAAATACAGTGTTTTAATGTTACAACCTGCCAGGGATTTTAGGGTGAAGGGAAGTAATTAATAATAATAATAATAATAATAATAATACTGCTGACACAGGGAGAGGCTCCATTAAGACTTTATAGGTTGAAACCTGCATTTTGCTTGGAAACTCTTTTGCAGGGCAACATCGTTCTTACTGACCATGAATACCTAATACTGAACATCCTGAGGTTTCGCACGGATGAAGCAGATGATGTAAAGTTTGCAGTTCGGGAACACTACCCGGTCGACAACGCCAAAGCAGCAGCGCCATTGCCCAGTTTGGAAAGGTACCTCTGTTCTTTGTGCAGCATTTAGTTTGGGGGAGAAAGCAATATCTGCACCTGCCCCATCCCTCTCCAAGAACTGAGTGGAGCTGCTTTTCAGAGACCCGCTTGCTGGGGTGTAAAGTGGCTCTGGTTTGGGTTTGACACCCAAAATAATAATAATAATAATAATAATAATAATAATAATAATAATAATAATAATAATATCTTTATTGTCATTGCCCCCTTCGGGGACAACAAAATTACTTGACTGCTCCATAAAAACACTAATTAAACAATACAGTATAATACAGCAAGGGAGATTAGATGACTTTCAAAGTCCGGGCTTCCCATTCAGGGCCGAGATCGCTCTGGAGAAGAAGCTGTTCTTAAGACGGCTCGTTCTTGTCTTCATCATCCTGTATCTCCGTCCCAACGGCAAGAGCTCGAAGAGACAGTGACCAGGATGCGATGGATCTTTTACTATGTCCAGTGCCTTCCTATGGCACCTTGTGGCATAAATCTGCTCTAAGGTGGAGAGTGGGCAGCCAACAATGCTCTCTGCTGCCTTAACAACCCTGCACAACCCCAAAAGGATCAAGGGGAATGGAATGACTCCCCTGTGAAGAAAGGTTGTGTCGTTTGGGACTTTGTAGTTTAGAGAAAAAGGAAGTAAGAGGCAACATGATAGGAGTTTTTTAAAAACTTGCATGGCACAGAAAAAGTAGACCGAGAAATGCTTTTCTCCTCTCATAATGCTGGAACCGGTGGGCCTCCATTGAAGCTGAGCGTTGGAAGATTCAGGACAGAAAAAGTAAGGACTTTTTCACACAGCACAAAGTCAAACTGCGGAACTCCCTGCCACAGGGGGCAGGGATGGCACCAGCCTGGGATTAGACAATTTTTTAAAAAATTTATCATTTTTATTAAATTTTATTAGATGTTACAGAAAAATGGAGAGAAAAAAGAAATACCGTATTTTTCACCCCATAGGACGCACCGCCCTATAGGACGCACCTAGTTGTTGTTGTTTTTTTTGGGGGGGATAAAGAAAAAAAAAATTTACCCCCCAGGCACGGGTCTGGCGCAGGGGAAGCCTGAGCTTCCCCCGACCCCAGCCCCCAGAACAGCCTGCTATCCGCAAGCCTAGGGAGCCACGCCGGTCTCCCCAGGCTTGCGGACAGCTGTGCGAACCCCTAGCATGCTCTTCAGCGCGCCCGAGGCTTCGGAATGCAGGCAGCTCTGCGCAACCTTCCGGAGGCTGGCGCGGCTTGGCGCCGGGCTCCGGAGGGTTGCGCAGAGCTGTGCAGACCCTGGGAGGGCAGGCAGCTCTGCGCGACCCTCCGGAGGCTGGCGCGAAGCCTGTATTCGCCCCATAGGACGCACACACATCTCCCCTTCATTTTTGGAGGGGGAAAAGTGCGTCTTATAGGGCGAAAAATACGGTAGTAACAATACATAACCATACAAAAAACATTTATCTACACAATTTTCCAGAATGCAGACTAGAAAAGAAGATGAAAGATGAAAGAAAGAAAGAAGGAAAAGGATGAAGAGAAAAAATACTTTCCATAATCAATAATTCCAAATTCATACTTCAAACAGTACAATATTTAAATCCTAGTTAAAATATTATAAAAGACTTCCACCGCATTCACCACACGTCTCTTGGTTATCTATTTCACCTTTACACCTGTTCTTCAGTCACTTCCTTTCCTTAAATTCTTTCATAGTCCATCTAATCTTTGTACTTTCGTGTTTGATCCCTGTTTGTGTAAATATTCATTTACGCATTCCCATTGTTTCTGTACCATCGTTTTAGATTTCTGCCTTATTATGTCCGTCAATTTTGCTAACTCCAGATACTCACATCGTTTACTTAGCCATTCCCTTTTTGTTGGGATGTTATTTCCTTTCCAGTAACTGGCCACCAACGTTCTCGCTGCTGTTGTTGCGTACAGGAATATGTTAATTTTATCTTTGGGGATATGGGATTAGACAAATTCATGGAGGTGGAGAGGGCTGTCAGTGGCTATGCTCTGTCTTCGCAGTTAGAAGCAATACAGTCATACCTTCATGTTGCGTCTTTTCACGTTTCGTCCCGCGGCAACCTGGAAGTACCGGAACGGGTTACTTCTGGGTTTCACCGCAAGCACAGAAGCGCCAAATTGCACCTCACACCTGCGCAGACGCAGCTCTTCAAGATGTGGGCGTTTCACGTTACAGATAGGCCTCCGGAACGGATCCTGTCTGTAACACGAGGTACCACTGTATTGCTTCTCAATGCGAGTTGTTGGAAACCAGAGGAGGCGAGAAGGCTCTTGCGATCAGATCTTGTTTGCAGGTTTCCCACGGTCATCTGGCTGGTCATTGTGAGACAAGGAGGCTGGACTAGATGGGCTCTTGGCCTGATCTGGCAGACCCTTATAATAATAATAATAATAATAATAATAATAATAATAATAATAATAATAATAATAATAATAATAATTTATTTGTACCCCGCCCATCTGGCTGGGTTTCCCCAGCCACTCTGGGCGGCTTCCACAGAAACCAAAAAACACTAAAATATCATACATTAAAAACTTCCCTGAACAGGGCTGCCTTAAGATGTCTTCTGAATGTCAGGTAGTTGTTTATCATTTTGACATCTGATGGGAGGGCGTTCCACAGGGCGGGCGCCACCACCGAAAAGGCCCTCTGCCTGGTTCCCTGTAGCTTTGCTTCTCGCAATGAGGGAACCGCCAGAAGGCCCTCAGCGCTGCACCTCAGCGTCCGGGCAGAACGATGGGGGTGGAGACGCTCCTTCAGGTATACTGGGCCAAAGCCGTTTAGGGCTTTAAAGGTCAACACCAGCACTTTGAATTGTGCTCGGAAACGTACTGGGAGCCAATGTAGGTCTTTCAAGACCGGTGTTATGTGGTCTTGGCGGCCGCCCCCAGTCACCAGTCTAGCTGCCGCATTCTGGATTAGTTGTAGTTTCTGGGTCACCTTCAAAGGTAGCCCCACGTAGAGCGCATTGCAGTAGTCCAAGCGGGAGATAACTAGAGCATGCACCACTCTGGCGAGACAGTCTGTGGGCAGGGAGGGTCTCATCCTGCGTACCAGGTGGAGTTGGTAGACAGCTGCCCTGGATACAGAATTGACCTGCGCCTCCATGGACAGCTGTGAGTCCAAAATGACTCCCAGGCTGCGCACCTGGTCCTTCAGGGGCACAGTTACCCTATTCAGGGCCAGGGAGTCCTCCACACCAGCCCGCCCCCTGTCCCCCCAAAACAGTACTTCTGTCTTGTCAGGATTCAACTTCAATCCATTAGCCGCCATCCATCCTCCAACCGCCTCCAGGCACTCACACAGGACCTTCACCGCCTTCACTGGTTCTGATTTGAAAGAGAGGTAGAGCTGGGTATCATCTGCATATTGATGGACACCCAGTCCAAACCCCCTGATGATCTCTCCCAGCGGCTTCATATAGATGTTAAAAAGCATGGGGGAGGGGACGGAACCCTGAGGCACCCCACAAGTGAGAGCCCAGGGGTCTGAACACTCATCCCCCACCACCACTCTCTGAACACGGCCCAGGAGGAAGGAGTGAAACCACTGTATGACAGTGCATTATGTTCACAATGTGCTTTCCTCTTCAATATCATTCTATAGCAATGTATTCCTTTTGGGGGGGTGACCTTCCTCCCCATCTCGCACTTAACAGGTTGACAGAAATAATAGCCAGTGCACCGAAAGGGGACCAGCTAAAGAGAGTCCTAAATCCTCACCTTCGTAAGTACCATTTATGTTAAGATTGAAATCAGCAATAAGCTATGTTCTGTTTTTCAAAGTTTGTAAGCAACTTTGAGCCCTAGGGAAGAAAGCAGGGTTACAAATATATCTAAGAGAACCTGTTGGAACCTCAAATAACAGGTGTATTTCTTCCAGTAATAGCCAATTGCTTTTGAGAGCTGTAATGTTTTTGAGATGTGTAAGGTCTTTGCCGCGATACTTAAAATGACATATATTTGTTTGGGGCTGGGAAGGGACAGACTAAACAAATTGCTGATTCAGGTAGGTAGCTGTGTTGGTCTGAGACAGTCGAAATAAAAAAATATAAAAATTGTCCAGTAGCACCTTTGAGACCAACCAGGACAAACTTAGTTGACCTCTAAGGAGCTACTGGACATTTTTTAAAATTTATTTAAACAAATTGTTGTTGAAGATGGAGGCTTCTTTATCCCCTGTGTATAAAATGTCCCATATTCTGCCTTGTTTGAAACAAATTCCTGGGGGGGGGGGTTCTTTTAAATCCATGTCTCTGGCTAATTGTTTGGTCTCATAAATGGTCCTCTCCCTTCCTCCACTTTATATAGCTTATGGAGCCACACTTATCGAGCACTGCCTTATGGAAGCGGGAATTTCCAGTAATGCCAAAGCAGAACAGATAGAAGAGAAAGGCAAGTGGCCAGACGTTTCATCGCGAAATGCGCCGCACGCCCATTTGCATGTCACATGACACTTGCATAATGCCTAGTATTTCAAGATCTTTGTGTTACGCAGTGTGGTGTATCATTTTAATTTCATCCATTAGGCCTGGCTAATTCCCTGTTTCTTGTGAGTGGTTCCCTGACGTACGAGTGGTGTTAAGTCGATCATCTCAGCAGTTATCACCAATATGCTGCTCAAAAGGTTAAAGGTGTTTGCATAGGGTATATATATTTCAGCTCTGATCATTACGGCCTGTCATTTTTGCACCTCATTCACCTCCCAACCTACACTTTCTTTCTTTGCATACCTGCCAGCTAATATTGTGTGCATGAGTTCTTGAAAGCTTAAACCATAATAAATTAGTTAGCCTATAATGCACTGGTTTTCAAACTTTTTTTTTCCTGGGCCACACTTTCAGAATAACAATTTGCTCTTAGCAATTTTTTTATTGCTAAGAAATACATGGGGAAGCAAAAAGAAGCAACAACTAGCAACTGATTTATAACACAGAACACAATTGCTTTATAATGGGACACCCAGAAAGTATAAAACAATGCAGCTTACATAAGAACATGAATCACTCTCAGACTATAATTAGAAATGAGCATCTTATGTATGTACCTTAAATATGTGTACATACTCCATGAGAGGTGTGAGCTTTTGCCAGATAACCTCATTTATAAAGAATATTTTTATACTGTACTACACCGAAATGTTTAAATGTTTCCTTGATTGTCTTTGAATCTTCCACCACACTTGCTATCCTCTCCTGCCACGCCAATCTTTGAGAACCACTGCTTTAAGGCGTCACTGTACGGGGCTAACACAGCTGATGCTTTGGAAATGCTTAATTCTTATTCTCCTAAACCAGCCTTGGGGCAGTCTGCAGCTCTGGGCTTGATCATATCCCCAGCATCTCTAGGCAAGGCTGAAAAAATACAGTGGTACCTCGTGTCGCATAACCTCCAGGTTACAGAATCTTCGGGTTACTACCGCAGCAAACCCGGAAGTGGGTTTGCCACTCGTGCGTCTGCAGAAGAACTCTGTGGCGCTGCGTGCGTGTGCAGAAGCAGTCCTCTGGTTACGAAATTTTTGGGATACGGCCGGGCCTCCAGAACGGATCCTGTTCGTAACCAGAGGTACCACTGTTATTGTTGGGAAACCGTGTACGTGCAGCTACTCACACAGAGTCAATTAAGGTTTGGCAGACAGCCAGAAGGCAATCTGAAGGAGTAAGTCTGCCTGGTGATAACAGAGACATGGAGACCGCTCCCTGATTGGTCAAGCTCTCTCAAAGGAGTGATAATTAATGGCTTACTAACTGGAATGTGTTAGTTCCAGAGTTCAGAGGTTCAGAGTTCTGTGTGTCAGTGTAGGAGTTGTGAGTCGTGTCAGAGAGAGCTAGCAAAAGATCCGTGTTCTGTTCCTGTAAATAGTCCTGTATATAATAAACACCTAACTACAAGTTCCTGGTTCCTGCTTCGTCTATCCTGTCTGCAGCCAATTGCTTCCGTGGATTCTGTGTGTACTCTGCTAGGTCTGGCTAAGGTCCTGCAACTAGTCAGAAAGTTGCGAAACACCAATAAGTTTTGCCAATAGTTATCCTGTCTGAAACCCTGGAGAGTTTGTTGACAACATTGAGCTTAGATCAGGGATGAGGTACCTGTTGCCCTCTAGCTCTTCCTGGACTGCATCAACACCAGCCACCAGCCAGCATCATCAGTGGTCAGAGATGATGGGAGTTGCAGTCTAATAGCATTTGGAGGCTCCAGGTTCCCATCCTGGGATTAGGTGGACAGATTATCTGATGTGGCCCAAGGCTGCCTCCAATATGCAGAGAATATGCTGTAGCACGGCAGGAAGCCACAGAATCAAAAATCTTGGATTCCATTTTTTCTCTTTTTAGATGTCGAAAAGGTACTTGCTGCGCTACAGAAAGCAGAAGAATATATGGCGATCACAGACAACTTTAACGGCAAGGTAGCTCATGGTTGAAGTGCTCTGGTTTTTGCACACAGGTTCCAGAGAAGCAATGTTCAAACGTTGCCATTTCAGATCTTCCAGGGAGGGGTGGGTTTAGTCAACATTCTCAAGCTCCCTAGCCCAGAAGTGGAGGAAGTCTGGGACCGTGATGCAGAAGGCAGACTTATTGGACCAAGGAGGAGGGGAGCCCAGAGAATCTCACGCAAAAATAGCTGTGGTTTCACCCTTCTCATATCAAATGATGTATTCTGGAGAAGGTGTACAAATTTGGATTTTGTGGTCGTCTTGTTGTGATCCTTAGTTTCTTCTCCCAATGTGTTCTGGCCTAGTGCTTACCTTCCACTTTTTGTGACCCAAGCTTCTAGTCTCTCCTATCCCCTCGCCCCAGGCAGTCTTGTAGGCTCTGGTCTAACTCGCCGTTATTGATGGCTAGCTAAAAATAAAAACCATAATAATCACAATAATTCCAAGAAAAAGAAAACTGAAAAGAAATTCTGCTCAGGGTTTCTCTACTTCTCTTTTTTTGGCAGGGTTATATCATTCAGAAGAGGGAGAAAAAGCCAAGTCTGGAACCCAGCAAGCCTCCAGAAGAAATCCTCACGTGTGTATTTTGAAGGGAGACTCCTTTTTGGTCCCTCATTTTCCTGCTGGTCATAGAATCCTAGAATTGCAGGGTTGGAAAGGGACCTTAAGGGTCATCTAGTCCAACCCCTGCAATGTAGGAATCTCAGAGAGCAACTATGTTTACAAAAATTTGTTAACAAAATGCATGACATTTCAACAGTTTCTAATTCATGAAATCTTAATTGATGTATACAAAGCCAAAATAATAATGGCACACGCAACTCAACATCTCAAAGCCAAATATTCCTGAAATACGTCCGTGAGAACAACTCTCTCTATGTGTACTTGTGCTGGTGCTGTCCCAACGGAACTCCGACAACGAGATACGCAGATTTCAATCTCTGTTTCGTGAATCTTCTTATGATTGGCCCAAAAAGGAGCTATACAACGGCAATTCCTTGCTCCACTAAATAAGTCAGCTACAACCTTAGAATGACTCTCTACTCATTTTTGATGCAGCCTAGAATAGCATTAGCTGCTTTTGGTTTGCTGCTGCTGCTGCTACATTATCCAATGTGTGTCTTGCAGATATGAGGAATTTCACCCTTTCTTGTTTTCGCAACACACAAGATGTCCGTACGTGGAGTTTGACTCTTTCAACAAGGTACGGTCCTGTGTTTGATATGTATTGTATTTTATAAGTGGAGTGTAATTTTTTAATTGTGTCAGGCGGCACTGGGAAGCCCCAGTGGCCACTGAGTTAGAATCCTGCCAACTGTTTGTGGTTGCAGCAAGATGGATCTGAATGCAGCATAGCGGTTTAAGAGCCAAGTTTAGGATTTTGAGTTACAGATTTTTGAAGCGGCGGGTGGTGGCATCTGTACTTTTGGGCGTCACCAGAATGTGGAAGCTGCGACACAGAAAGTTGCTTTGCTCAAGTGAATTCTGAACTCAAACTTCGGAGTTTGAGATTGAAGGAAATCTAACTCGAGGGCCTTTTTGGATGTAATTGGTTTTGTTCTGAACTTTTATTTTTTATGAGAAATGAAAAGCAACTTCCTGACACACACATATATATATATTAAAAAGTTTTCATCTCTTTTGGAAGGCAGTGGATGAATTTTACTCCAAGCTGGAAGGACAGAAGATAGACCTGAAGGCATTGCAGCAGGTACTGATCCTGTTAAAGAATTAGCATTTGACACAACACCTTGTGGTTTCCTTAAGGAGCCAGTTGCCAGCTGTGGATTGTCGTTCAGATGGGGAGAATTTTACTTTTGCCCCTGCTGAGAACCCTAATAGCTTCAGCATTAGAGGGGAAAGTTTTGCTGCTGTCAAACACACATGGAGCTCTCTGTGAGATAGCTTCCCTGCTTTTGCTAATACAGAGTAAGGCACAGCCTTGGCTCCTGCATCTTGTCAACTTGGGGTGATTCAGGAGATGAACTGCCTGCCAGCTGCCTCCAGACCTGC
The DNA here is from genome assembly GCF_965112155.1 of Podarcis liolepis. Classification (NCBI taxonomy): domain Eukaryota; kingdom Metazoa; phylum Chordata; class Lepidosauria; order Squamata; family Lacertidae; genus Podarcis; species Podarcis liolepis. The sequence continues at coordinate 3,358,170 of NC_139554.1, read as the reverse complement.
CAGGTCTACTCCTTTCCCCAGTAGACCAGAGTGGCTCCTTCTAGCTACCTACTTGCAGCCTTCCCTCCCCTCCTGTTTTGCCTTCAGCTCACGCTGCCTGAGTTGGCATGAGCATCAAATCACCACCCGTCTTTCTTTCCTCCTTCATTTTGTCCTGAAAGGAGAAACAAGCACTAAAGAAGCTGGAAAATGTTCGGAAGGACCATGAGCACCGGCTTGAAGCTCTCCATCAAGCTCAGGTAAAGGGCTGTTATCGTACCACCATGATGACTCCATAAATTGTTGGCTTCAGTCCATTTGTCATACTCCAGAGCATCTCAGCTGCTGCATTTTTGGTCTCCTTCACTTTCCCAAAGGAAATTGACAAGGTGAAAGGGGAGCTTGTGGAAATGAACCTGGAGATAGTTGACCGAGCCATCCAGGTGGTCCGGAGTGCCTTAGCCAACCAGATTGACTGGACGGAGATTGGCGCTATTGTCAAAGAAGCCCAGGCCCAGGGGGACCCCGTGGCAAGCGCCATCAAAGAGCTGAAGCTGCAGACCAACCACATCACGATGCTCCTGAAGTAAGCGCCGGGCAGGTGGGAGAAACGCGCTGGAAAGGGGTGGTTGGGGGGGCGTGTATTGAAACTCCTTTGTTAGGAGGTCCAGGGTTAGGCAGAATTGGGGGAGTGGGACTGAGAATAGCTGAAAATAGGACCTCACTGCCTGGAGACAAACTAACCCTCCGAGGACCAAGTGCTGGAGCAATGGGAGTGGGGTCCCTGTTCCAGCAAAGACAGCATTGGGTTCTTATCTGCAATTTAATTGGATGAATAAGCCCCAGCCCCAGCCTAGGTTGGCTTGGGGCCTGTAATCTGGAGAATATTGGGAGTGCTACTTGCGTACCACTGAAATCAGCAGTGCTGAGGCTTTTCCTACAAGGAGCTGTTTTTGTAAATTGATACAGTGGTGCCTCGCAAGATGAAAAGAATCCGTTCTGTGATTCTCTTCGTCTAGCGGTTTTTTCGTCTTGCGAAGCAAGCCCATTGATGGATTAGCGGATTAGCGCTTTTAGCGGCTTATCGGATCAGCTGATAAGTGGCTTAGCGGCTTAGAAAAGGGGGGGGAGGGGAAAAAACCAGCAGGAACTCGCAAGACATTGTCGTCTTGCGAAGCAAGCCCATAGGAGATTCGTTTTGCGAAGCACCTCCAAAACGGAAAACTCTTTCGTCTAGCGAGTTTTCCGTCTTGCGAGGCATTCGTCTTGCGGGGCACCACTGTATGTTGTTGTATTATAATTATATCCCACGCACCTGGCTGGGCGGCTTACGGCATATATATAAACACAGCAAAACATCAAGCATTAAAAAACAGACTATCCTATACAGGCAACAAACAAACCAATAAATTAATAGAAATCAATAATAACAATAGTAACAATAATGACAATAATGAACACTTTTTGTTTATACCCAAATTAAAATAACCGCCAAACCCAGCTGAACATTTAACCAACCCCAACCCGACAAAAACAAAACTGAGGAGCCAGAGAACTGTTTAAAACATGGGAAATTTTTTAGCCAGTTGTCTCAACCCAAGAGTTGTCCCAGCAATGTCCCTCCAGCCTCCCCAGAGCCTATACATGCTTATACATGAGCCCAATAGGGACGTGGGTGGCACTGTGGTCTAAACCGCTGAGCCTCTTGGGCTTGCCAATCCGAAGGTCGGCGGTTCGAATCCCCACGGCAGGGTGAGCACCTGTTGCTCTGTCCCAGCTCCTGCCAACCTGGCAGTTCGAAAGCATGCCAGTGCAAGTAGATAAATAGGTACCGTTGCGGCAGGAAGGTAAATGGCATTTCCGTGCGCTCTGGTTTCCGTCACGGTGTTCCATTGCGCCAGAAGCGGTCTAGTTCTGCTGGCCACATGACCCAGAAAGCTATTTGTGGACAAACGCCGGCTCCCTTGGCCTGAAAGCGAGATGAGTTCCACAACCCCAGAGTCACCTTTGACTGGACTTAACCATTCAGGGGTCTTTTCCCTTTTTATACATGTGCCCAGGAGCATATGGAGGGTGTCAGATTGGCTACCCCTGCACTAAGTAGTTATACCTCAGCTCTTGCCCACCCCTGCCAGCGTGGGATGACTTCCTTTCCCCTCCCTATGACTGACAGAAGCAGAATAAACCACACAGAACAGACAACGGAAAACACATGACGTGTGTAATAACTCTGCTGAATTCAGCTTTCTAATCTAGGCACAGAAAACAATGCAGAATTTTACTGTATTATTAGACCGCAGATCATGTGCGCAATCAACAGAATGAATGGGAAATCCTGGTCAGAACTTTTCAATTGGTCTTCCTGCAGCTAGCAGTGTCCATACTTTTAAAAAATAAAATAAATAAGTGTAGACATTTTTGGCCCTGGACTTTTTCAATGCCTGTCTTTTCTGCTTGGCTAGGAACCCTTACATGCTCTCAGAAGAGGAGGAGGAAGAGGAAGGGGAGGTGGCGGAAGAGCCGCAGAGCGGGAGGAAGCAGAAGAAGAAAGCCAAACCGCTTCCCAAGCGCCAGAAGAACAAGCCCCTTCTGGTGGACTTGGATCTCAGCTTGTCCGCTTATGCCAATGCCAAAAAGTAAGGGGCTCGAGTGTTTGGCTGGGGTTGCCCCCTGAAAGTGGCCCTGGGATATAGGACCAGTTTAGTGCCAGTGAATCAAGGGGTTCCTCTCACCTCCTTAATTGCATTTCTTTTGGTCCTGCCCAAGGCATCAAGATCTTTCTGAGATCCATTACTTCAGATCTCTCTGCAGAGCATTAGGCCAGCTTTCCATTCCCACCCCCACCACTGACTTATTCCAGGGAGTCATTAAGTGTGGACGAAGCACTGTGATTAGCACTCCTTCCGAACAAATTGATAATTCACATCTTCCAAATCATGGGTTCTGCGCTATTTATGTGGGCGTATAAGGCATCTTGCATAGAAAGGCAAACGGGCTGTAATCCTAACGGAAGAAGGGAATGGGATGGAGACATTGACACGGCTGCTTCTCTCCCAGGTATTACGATCACAAGAGGCACGCAGCCAGAAAAACCCAGAAAACGGTGGAAGCTGCAGAGAAGGTGCGTTGGTGATTTCTTTGCCTTTCTTCCTTCAAGGCACTTTATGGCAGCAGCCATAAGCAACTCTTTCCAGTCTGCTTGGAGCTTTTCACAATTTTCACGGTTCATATACATCGACCGAAAATAAGCTCCAGTACAGTGGTGCCTTGGTTTAAGAACAGCTTAGTTTATGAACAACTTGGATGAAGGACGCTGCAAACCCGGAAGTAGGTGTTTTGGTTTGTGAACTTTGCCTTGGAAGCAGAACATGTTTCACTTCCTGTTGAGTGAGTTCCATTTGTAAATTGAGTCCCCTGCTGCTATGGGAAAGCACACCTTGGTTGAAGAATGCTTTGGTTTAAGAACGGACTTCCGGAACGGATTAAGTTCGTAAACCAAGGTACCACTGTACTTGAAACCTCCAGCCCATGGGCCCAGCCAAGCCTGCCAGGCCTGTGAATTTGACCTCCGAATCTTATGCAAACCAAGCGCACTTGTCAGTCACCTGAAGTCATATTACGTCCTGCACAGAGATCTGTTATCTCTGATCTAAGTGCTAAGTACTAAGATTGAAGACAAGGGATCTCTTCTCTTTCATCTTAGGGCTAAGTGCTAAGATCAGAGATAAGCCTCTCTTTGCTCTTTCGTAGTAAAAGCTGGCAGTGCACATTTTTGCACTCTCATCCCATGGTGCTAAGATTGGAGGTAAGTCTGAAAATGGCCAATGAAGGGGTATGGATCTGGCCCTTGAGCTGAAAAAGGTCTCTTCCTGCCTGCAAAAGGGTCTCTTCCTCCGCCCCTGATATAATGGTTTAGTAGCAAGTGAGCCGAATTCAAGAGAATAGCCTTGTGGAGTCTGGGGGCAAACCCTCCAAGCCTGCTGTTGGTGAATCCAGAGTGTCTGCTTCTCATCCGGCAGGAGTTAAGAGCAAGATGGTCAAAGGCAAACATGTCGTAAGCCGATTGCAGGTATAGGCAGCACATAGGCAGGTCCAGGAACAGAATACTGATCGTTTTGAGCATCTGCCATTTGCATTGCTTACACTACTTCATTGTAACTTGGGAGATCTCTTTAAATTCCAAATTCTAGTTGCTGGAAATCACAGGAGGGGAGAACTGCTCTTGTGCCCAAATCCTGCTTACTGTTTTCCCACAGGCAACTGTTCAGTCACCGTGAGAACCAGATGCTGGACTAGGTGGGCCATTGGCCTGATCCAGCAGGACTTTTCTTACATCCTTAACTCTTTCCTTGCTTGCTTTGTTTGTTTGTTTGCCTAAACAGGCCTTCAAATCAGCGGAAAAGAAGACCAAGCAAACACTGAAAGAAGTTCAAACGGTTTCCACTATTCAGAAGGCGAGGAAGGTGTTCTGGTGAGTGTCTGTGCACGGATATAAGCGAGTGAATTATCTGAACATCTTTTGCATGTTCTTGTCTGTGTGATGTGAGTTAAGTACTTAAGGCTTAAGATCCAGATGTTTTAAGCTTTGGGTTAGGAGGAACTTGCCATTCTTCTTTCAGTTGAGTGGGGTTCTCAAGGGACGGGCTTAAATGTTTCTAAGATGGGGGGCTGTTCCCTGACAACATCACGTAGTGCCTGTTTTTTTGTTATTCCAATGCCTTGCTCTGTCTTGATGGCTTGATGTAATCTGGCAGGTTTGAGAAATTCCTGTGGTTCATTAGCTCTGAAAATTACCTTGTTATAGCTGGAAGAGACCAGCAGCAAAATGAAATGATCGTCAAGAGATACCTGCGGCCAGGTGAGTCTGCCTCGCTCCTCACTCAGGGGGTGCAGGCCAGATTTGGGACAGGCTAAATAAAGCTCAGGGACGCGGGTGGCGCTGTGGGTTAAACCACAGAGCCTAGGACTTGCTGATCAGAAGGTTCGAATCCCCACGACGGGGTGAGCTCCCGTTGCTCGGTCCCTGCTCCTGCCCACCTACCAGTTCCAAAGCACGTCAAAGTGCAAGTAGATAAATACCGTAGGTACTGCTCTGGCAGGAAGGTAAACAGCGTTTCCATGCGCTGCTCTGGTTCGCCAGAAGCGGCTTAGTCGTGCTGGCCACATGACCCAGAAGCTGTACGCCGGCTCCCTCGGCCAGTAAATCAAGATGAGCGCCACAACCCCAGAGTCGTTTGCGACTGGACCTAATGGTCAGGGGTCCCTTTACCCTTTACCAAAATAAAGTTCAGCCGCGCTCTGTGTGAAGGAGTACTGTGCAGTTTGCTCCTACAACATGTAGTGATGGCCACCAATTTCGTGAGCTTTAAAAAGAGGTTTAGACTAAAGCTGCACGGATATTCACCACTGGCCTCTCTCTGTCTCCCTTCCTCTGTGTAAGGCGACATCTATGTGCACGCTGACCTCCATGGAGCAACCAGTTGTGTCATAAAGAATCCAACAGGTAAATGCTTTCAGGAAAGTGAATTTTGAGAGGGCAAAAGAACAGTCTGTCATTATTACGGTGATTGGTTTTAGGGCTTTTTTTTCTACCTTAAATTCTATCGATTTTTGAAACTTCTGTGAACCACCCAGAGGACTTTGGTGGTGACGAGGCAGTATACAAATGTGTCAAAAATAAAAAGTCAGTTTCCTACTTTTTCTTCAGCATGCAGAGGATGTTGGCTTGCTGGTGATTTTGTACCCAAACTGCATTGAGAAGACTACAAATTTTATTTTTAGCAATGATATAATAATAATAATTTATTATTTCTACCCCACCTATATGGCTGGGTTTCCCCAGTCACTTTGGGCGGCTTCCAACAAAAGATTAAAAATACATTAAAACATCAGTTATTAAAAACTTCCCTAAACAGGGCTGCCTTTAGATGTCTTATAAATATCATATAGTTGTTTATTTCTTTGACATCTGATGGGAGGGCGTTCCACAGGGAGGGCACCACTACCGAGAAGGCCCTCTGCCTGGTTCCCTGTAACTTGGCTTCTCGCAGTGAGGGAACCGCCAGAAGGCCCTCGGAGCTGGACCTCAGTGTCTGGGCTGAACGATGGGGGTGGAGAAGCTCCTTCAGGTATCCTGGACCGGGGCCATTTAGGGCTTTCAAGGTCAGCGCCAACACTTTGAATTGTGCTCATAAATGTGCTGGGAGCCAATGCAGGTCTTTCAAGACTGGTGTTATGTGGTCTCGGGGGCCACTCCCAGTCACCAGTCTAGCTGCCGCATTCTGGATTAGTTATAGTTCCTGGGTCACCTTCAAAGGTAGCCCCACATAGAGCGCATTGCAGTAGTCCAAGTGGGAGATAACCAGAGCATGCACCACTCTGGCGAGACAGTCCGCGGGCAGGGAGGGTCTCAGCCTGCGTACCAGATGGAGCTGGTAAACAGCTGCCCTGGACACAGAATTGACCTGTGCCTCCGTGGACAGCTGTGAGTCCAAAATGACTCCCAGGCTGCACACCTGGTCCTTCAGGGGCACAGTTACCCCATTTAGGACCAGGGAATCCTCCACACCCGCCAGCCCCCGTCACCCAAAACAGTACTTCTGTCTTCTCAGGATTCAACCTCAATCCGTTAGCTGCCATCCATCCTCCAACCGCCTCCAGGTTGCTAAACTTGGAGAGCTCTGTTTTCTTTGGTGTTGGGGTTCCCTGATACTAACCTGCTTCTGGCGCTGCTTCCGTTCCAGGGGAGCCCATCCCTCCACGGACGCTCACTGAGGCCGGCACGATGGCCCTGTGCTACAGCGCTGCCTGGGACGCCCGGGTCATCACTAGCGCCTGGTGGGTGTATCATCATCAGGTAATGAGGCCTGGAGTGGCTGCTGCTGTTATTATTATTATGCATTGAGCTTATATACCGCCCTAGGGACACGGGTGGCGCTGTGGTCTAAACCACTGTGCCTCTTGGGCTTGCCAATCAGAAGGTCGGCAGTTCGAATCCCCACGACAGGGTGAGCTCCCGTTGCTCGGTCCCTGCTCCTGCCAACCTAGCAGCTCGGAAGCACGCCAGTGCAAGTAGATAAATAGGTACTGCTGAAGAGGGAAGCTATTTGGCGTTTCTGTGCACTCTGGTTTCCATCACGATGTCCCGTTGCACCAGAAGATTTTAGTCCTGTTGGCCACATGACCCGGAAAGCTGTTTATGGACTAACACCAGCTCCCTCGGCCTGAAAGCGGAGATGAGAGCCGCAACCCCATAGTCTCCTTTGACTGGACTTAAATGTCCAGAGGTCCTTGACATTTACCTACCTATACCGCCCTATACCTGGAGGTCTCAGGGTGATTCACAGAAAAACTGAGAGGGGTGTGGCTTGGCTTAACTTTGCATTTTAAAAAGAATATTTTTCCAAACTTGATGAAGCATAGCCAGTGAAATTGATAACACATCAAGGGAGAAAGGGGGTAGAAATGGATTCAATTTATAAGAAAGGAGACTCCCATTCAACGTTAGGAAGAATTTTCTGACCATAAGAAGTGCTCAAGAGTGGAAAAGACTCCCTTGGAAGGTGGAAGACTCTCCTTCTTTGGAGGTTTTTAAGGAGAGGTTGCAGAGGACCCTTGGTGGTCCCTTCCAACTGTACTGTTTTATAATTCTGTGATATTGGTGATGAGTCACCGCGGCTGTGCTGAGAGGCACTAAGATTGTGGAAGGCTGTTTTGGAACTTCTCTATGTTTCTCAACGGCCTCGTTCTGGTACTTATAATGGTAATTTATTTATTTTATAAGAAATTATGCACTGGTTGATTGTAAAAACCCTCAAAGCAGTTAACAAAGAGAGGAAAACAATAAAATTATCAGTAAGAAACAACTCTGTCTTTAAGACATCCAAAAGGTAAAACCAGCAATAAACTAAAAACAGATTAAAACATAATATTAATGATAATATTTTATTTATATCCTGCCCTCCCCAGCCGAAGCCGGGCTCAGAGCGGCTGACAACAGTAAAAATAACACAGTTTACATAAAATCACAATCAGTTAATTGAAATACATTCTAAAATCAATTCAGAGTCAAAATACATACAGCAAAGTTCTACATTTTTGGATAGGCTAAAATGTTTTTAGCAGGCGCCGAAAAGGGTACAGTCAAAGAGCATGCCTGATGTCAAAAATCAGTGTGTGATTAACATCTCTGGATAAATTCCACACAGGTGTCTAAAACGGCCCCCACTGGAGAATACCTGACAACTGGAAGCTTCATGGTCAGAGGTAAGACCCACCAGGTGAGACACAGAGAGGGTTCCTGGAATCCATACCTGGCTGGGCAGCCCCAGGTCCAGCTGGGGGTGGAAGGGGAAGAGTTTTGTCTGTTCCCTTTGGGCATCTTCACATCAAGATCCCCAAACGGCTGAACTTTGCCGAATTCCTCCCCTCTTGCAGGACGGAACAGTGGAATGTTCACAAAACCCTGAACAGGTTTGCTTCTTTCTTTTCCTCCTATACAGGGAAAAAGAATTTTCTCCCTCCTTCCTATCTGATGATGGGCTTCAGCTTCTTATTTAAGGTACAGTGCCTTCAATTTCTGGTCTCTAATTATTTGAAGGTCCTTCTTTAAAAAAACTAATCCTGCGTTGATTCTTCTGTATCCTGCTGCACCCTCAACTGCAGTGATGTGCACATTCAGCCCTCCCCCAATCCTGATTGGCCCAGATTTTTTTGGGGGGGGTTGTATCTATTTATATTTATTAATTAAATTTCTATACTGTCCTTCCCTTGAGGATCACATGGTGGGTTACATTATAAAAACACAAAAATACACAACACAGTAACAAACAAAACAATACCCCGCTCCAACACACAGTTTAAAAGGGCATCGATTTTGGCTATTCGCCGTTTGGCTAATTAAACAACTGCTTTGTTCTCCTCCCACTCTCGGAGGCAGTAAGTACCTTTAAATGCCAGGTGCTGGGAATTTCAGGTGGCAAGGAGAGATGCTGTTTTCCTCTTGCCCTGTTTGTGGTCCTCCCTTTGGGGCACCTGATGTCAGGCTTCAGGGAACTGGCTTCCTCCCCCCATGGCAGTAGATACGATACGATAATCAGTACGATAATTGAAAAAATCTACACCAGACATTCAGAAACCAACCAGCCTGCTATCTCAGCTATCCCAGCCTGGTTAACCCCCTAAAAACTCTGATACCCCATAATTAAATACAGTATACTCCCACAGAGACTACCTTACACTGCGTTTAAAACCAAAATTGCATTTGGATAGAAGCTGTTTCTCAGACGGCCAGTCCTAGTCTTTATAACCCTGTACCTTCTTCCAGAAGGCAGAAGCTGAAAGAGATCATTTCCGGGGTGCGCACTATCCTGCGCTATCTCTGCAGCTTTCTTATGGCACCTGGAAGCATAGATTTGATCCAAAGTGATAAGCAGGACAAAGGAAAAGGAGTCTGCTTACCAGTTATAAACTTTAATAATTGCAGCAGGAGAACAAAGAACCCATCTCCTCGTCACTTCTACACCTTGTAATCTGAGCCTGTCCCCTCTGTGCTTTGTGTGCTTTCTGTTCTGCCGCTTTCTCAGCTCTTCTTGACCTTGGGGAGAGCGGAGGAATGCTTTCCGGAGACGGTGAATCTGTTAACCCTCTCTCTCCCAATGTATCTTCTCCTAGATGTTTCCCCTCCAGTATGTCCCAGCTTTTGTCTTCTGAACTACCGTATTTTTCCGTGTATAACATGCCCCCTGTTTTTTGGGACTCCAAATTAAGAAAATAGGGAGAGATTGCCCAGAGTTGTTAAGCCCCCGCCCCCTGCACTACCCGTGTATAAGACGATCCCCAATTTTTTACATTTTTACATTAAAAAAAATAAAAAAACCCTCGTCTTATACGCGGGAAAATGCAGCGTGTCCCTCTGCAAACCACTATTCCAAATCTATACTGTCCTCCTGCTCCTGGGAAGATTCAGGATCCTAATCCGGATCAGCGGGAGAGGGAGTCTCCCACCATTCCTCCTCAGTGCAGCCGTCCTCAGCACCGTCCCTGACACCTGGTTGGCCATTGTGAGAGCAGGTTGCTGGATTAGTCGGGCCGTTCGGGGCCCCTTTTTGTGTGAGTGGCTTCTGCCCATGCAGCCCGCCTGCTTCAGCTTTGATGGTTGCCTTGGAGGGGGGTGCTTCCAGCATCCCAGGGTCACACGGCCTTCTCTCCCCCAGGTGGATGAATCCTGCGTGTGGCGACACAAAGGGGAGCGGAAGGTCAAGGTGCAAGATGAGGACATGGAGACGGTGACCAGCAGCACCAGTGAACTGGCGGCGGAAGAGATGGAGCCCTTAGGTAGGAGGGCAAAGGGGGTGATCGGGGGCTCCACACACTGCCAGGGAGAGCTTGGGGTGGCCCTGGGATATGGGACAAAGTCCATTGACACAGTGAACTTCCTGGACAAGATTCATTTTGAGGTTTATTATTATTATTATTATTTGGTCAAACTCATGCTGGTAGCTTCGAGAACACTGTCCCACCATCTCGTCCTCTGCCTTCCCTTTCTCCTTGTGCCCTCCATCTTTACCAACATCAGAGTCTTTTCCAGGGAGTCTTCTCTTCTCATGAGGTGGCCAAAGTCTTGGAGCCTCAGCTTCAGGATCTGTCCTCCCAGTGAGCACTCAGGGCTGATTTCCTTCAGAATGGAGAGGTTTGATCTTCTTGCAGTCCATGGGACTCTCAAGAGTCTCCTCCAGCACCAGAATTCAAAAGCATCCATTCTTCAGCAATCAGCCTTCTTGATGGTCCAGCTCTCGCTTCGCTTCCATGCATCACTAAAAATCAGGATATAAAACCACAAAATGCCTAATAAAAATAAAAACAACAACCCAATAGCCCCCCTCCCCCCCCCAAAAAAAACATTTTAAAAGGGCACAGGTTGTAAATCAGATCAACCAAAGGCCTGGTTAAAAGGTTTAGAGAGGAGAGGGCAGCTTTCGCCAACCTAGTGCCCTCGAGTTGTTTTGGAGGAAGACTCCCATCCCCCTAGCCAACATGGAAGCAATCCAAAATATCTGTAGGGCACCAGGTTGGTGAATCCTTAGAGAGGGAGAGAAGACCCCATGCAAGCTTTTTGGTGGGGAGAGTTTTGGGTCCAGGAAGCACTATAGGAAGAAAGGGCAGAATCTTTTCAGGCAGCAGCAGATTTCCCAGTCCTGTCCTATCCAGGTTGGAATACAGTTCCCATCGGCCCCAGTTGGCATGGACAAAGGTCAGGGACGGTGGGAATTGTGGTCCAAAGTATCTGGAGGACATCTGCTTGCAGATGGCTGTTAGACTCTAAGCCCTGGAGAATGCAGCTGCACTTTCTTTTCCAAGACGCACCGGAAGGAGACGACAGCAGCAGCAGCGATGGCGAAAAGGAGGAACCTCAGGAGAAGGCTGAGGATGAGAAAGACCCGGCCGAGACCCCCCACCAGGAGGGGGATGGGGATGGGGCAGGACATGCCCTGGCTCCAGAAGGATCGTCCGACGAGGAGTATGCAGACTCAGAGGAGGAGGAGGAGGAGGGCAAAGGGAGTCAGGCCTTGGAAGAGATACGTTTTCCCGACACGACCATTGACCTCTCGCACCTGCAGTCCCAAAGGTAACCGAGACACGCTGAGCCACACCTTGGCTTTGTGTGTGTTGCTTTCAGGAGGACGAAGCAACGTATGGATTGTGAGCTTGGCTGGGTGTGAGCTGCGATTGGCGTAGTGAAATCTGGGAACTGGTTTCTTGGAGCCAGTTTAAGGAGGGTGTTGTCAAGCTGGAAGGTGTGGCGAGGAGGGTGGCCTGGAGAATGAAGGGTCCAGAAACCAGGCCTTACGATGAAGGGTTGAGTTACGTGGCGAGTTCCCGCCTCCCCCACGGAAATAAAGACACAGGACACCAGTATTTTAGGTTAATAGGCAAAATTAGGCCACAACTTTATTGATTACAGGAATTGAGCGGTATTGGCTTAGGCATTGGTCCTATCGACTAACCGGCTTCAGCCTGATTGCTAGAAGACTGGCAAGGGTTAACCACCAGTAGGGGGAGTCCTGCTGATGTACATCAACTAGGAACTCCCCTGGGGTCACCGCTAGGGGGCGTGCCTTAGGCCCACACCTCCATAGGCTTTGGACAGGGCCACGCCCCCCGGAATCCTTTACCACACTACCCTTCAATATGCGGGGCAAGTGATGGCGCATCCTCCCCCTTCATCTACATAACAATACCCATACCAATGCCTAACCGCCAATGCCGAGGAAGTTGTGACGATTTGCTACCAGGTAGGCGAAAAACCAAATGGCTGGTGCCAATTTGCCAAGTGGAAAAAATTCCTACCAGGCCCCTTGACGGCGACCAAGCAAAGTCCATAGCAAGGTCAAAGAGCCAAACCTAAAGGGTGGGAGGGTGGGAAACCGGAGCAGCTGGGGTGCTGGAGCGGAGAAAGAGGGAAATCCTCAGGCGCGCCAGCCCTAAATAGCGCAAAACTCCTACCAGGCCCCCCGGGCAACCAGGGCGACCAACCTAAGGTCCATAGCAAGGCCAATGACCTAAGCCCTAACTAAAAGGGAGTGGAGGGTGGGTGACTCGCGACGGGGCGACGACGAGGAATGAGGCCAGGGAGAGGCTGGCGCTGCAGCAAAAGGCTGCTGAACACGCCCCCTCCGTGGCACCTGGTTGGGTGGCCACAGGGGGGGCGTGAGCGCCAGCCAGGTGAGCTGGAGGCAGGGGGCCACGCCCCCTGCTGGGCGGCGCTCGGGCTCCCGACCACAACCACTCCCCTCTCTTTCAGGGAGGAGAGTCTTTGTGGTTCGAGGACCCGACCCCCGCGAAGTGAAATGAAGACACAAGGACACGTGATATAAGGTTGATGGGCTAGAAAAGACCACAACTTTATTGATTACAGCAATGAAAAGGTATTGGCTTAGGCACCTAAGGATTCCCTGCAATCCAGCCCCCGCCCACGTGGGGGGAGGGCATGAAGCCCGCAACCCCACCTCCTCTCCAGCTCGGAAGATGTTTAGCCCAGGTAAGAGGAGATCTGATAGCCATCTTCAGATATCTGAAGGAGATGGAGCAAGATTGTTTTCTGCTATTCCAGAGGGTAGGACTTGAACTAGTCAGTTCAAATGGCAAGAAGGGGGAGTCTGAGTTAACATCAGAAAGAACTTTCTCTCCCATAATCAACATCCACTTCCCAACATCTCACACCAGATTGGCAGCTCCTGCTAACAAAGGACTTATTCGTTTCCTTCCAGATCCCAGCTGAAACCTGCTCCAAAGGAGGACGTCTCGAGCTTGGTAAGCTCCTGCCGGATACCAGCCAGTGATCGATGATCATAACGCTTGCCTGCTGCCCCAGAGGACACAGACGGAGTCTTTATTCCCTTTTCTCTCTCCCTTGCAGAGCGACAGCAAGTCTCAGGGCCGGAGGCACCTCTCAGCCAAGGAGAGGAGGTGAGGATCCTGGGGCGGCAGTGAGCCTCGGGCCGCAGTTTCGGGGCTGCTTAAGAGATTTGATTCCTTGTGATCCAGCAGACGTCTTCAGCCTTGTGGCTGGCTTGCCGGTCTGACTTTCTCCCTCCCTGAGGAGATTTCTGCAGGGCCACGTGCAACGCAGACTGAGCCAGGCTGAGGTTTGCTGGCTGCTGGTGCCAGCGTGGAGGGAGTCCCCTTTTCCCTCCCTCTCCCAAAAGTAGCCTCCAAACAGAGGCCGTCCGTGTGTGTGTGTGTGTGTGAACAGGGGCTGTGCTTTGGAGGGCCCCCCTGCCCCACTGGCCCTCCCTCCCACCCCCCTGCCAAAGCTGCCTGCCTCCTCCTTCCTTTGAGCAAAGCAGCTCAGGTGAAGGGTTTGGGTGCCCCTGCTAAAGGTACAGTGGTGCCTCGCAAGACGAAATTAATTCGTTCCGCAAGTTTTTTCTTGTGAGTTTTTCGTCTTGCGAAGCACGGTTTCCCATAGGAATGCATTGAAAATCAATCAATGCGTTCCTATGGAAACCACCTTCAGACCAGGTCCGGGGACAGTCTGTCCCCCAACCTCTTCTGAAGGCTGGGGGACGACGACAAGGGCATTTCTTCCCACTGCCAGCCTTCAGAAGGCTGTTCTGAAGGCTGGCGGTGGGAAGAAAAGCCCTTCTCCCCCCCTCCCACCCCGCAAGCTCCAGGGACAGGAGGGCTTTGCTGCCGACCACCAGCATTTTAAAAGCCCCCGCTGTCCTGGGGCGATTTTAAAATGCTGGCGGGCGGCAGCGAAGCCTCCGCTGTCCCGGGGTGATTTTAAAATGCTGGCGGGCGGCAGCGAAGCCTCCGCTGTCCCGGGGCGATTTTAAAATGCTGGCGGGCATTTTAAGATCGCCCAGGACAGCTGAGAAGTCTCTGCTGTCCCAGGAAGGCAGGCGGGGGGGGGGGAGCAAAGACCTTTGCCCCCCACCGGCCTTCAGAAGAGGTCCAGGACCTCTTCTGAAGGCCGGCGGTGGGCGAAAGTCTTTGCTCCCGACTGCCAGCATTTTAAAAGAGGTCCCCGGAGATTTCCCTATGGGCTTTCTTCTTGCGAAGCAAGCCCATAGGGAAATTCGTCTTGCGGAACGACTCAAAAACGGAAAACTCTTTTGTCTTGCGAGTTTTTCGTTTTGCGAGGCGTTCATCTTGTGAGGCACCACTGTAAAGGGACCCCTGACCATTAGGTCCAGTCGTGGCCGACTCTGGGGTTGTGGCGCTCATCTCGCTTTATTGGCCGAGGGAGCTGATGTACAGCTTCCGGGTCATGTGGCCAGCATGACTAAGCCACTTCTGGCGAACCAGAGCAGCGCACAGAAACGCCGTTTACCTTCCTGCCAGACCTATTTATCTACCTGCACTTTGAGATGCTTTCGAACTGCTAGGTGGGCAGGAGCAGGGACTGAACAATGGGAGCTCACCCGGTCGCGGGGATTCGAACCGCCGACCTTCTGATCAGCAAGTCCTAGGCTCTGTGGTTTAACCCACAGCACCACCTGTGTCCTGCCCCTGCTAAAGCAGCAGCAAAAAATGTAAACTGGGGTGGGGAAGAATTGGGAAGAGAAGGCAGTGGACATTCACAAGTGCCAAAATTAGGCTTGTCCAGGCAGTGGGTGGGTAGGGGGACCACTGACACCATCACCATGTAGAGGAGGAAGGGGGTGGCAGAGGCACAGAGGAGATGAAGGCAACCATGGGGAGCGGTTTGACTTGCCCCCCTGACAGTGGCTCTTCTCTCAGCTGCTGGTTGATGCCTCCTGGCTGTTTGAAGCCAAGCAGCTGGACGGACTCTGAGCCCTTGGGTGGTCTTTTTTCTTTTTTTAAAATATATTTTTATTAAGTTTTACATAACAAATTTAAATCCAAACACATCATTCACCTCCTTATTTAGGATTCTCTGGATCCCTTGACTTCCCTCCATCCTTCCCTGGTTTCCATTATCTATCTTTTTTCATCTGCTTACCTTATTTTCTCTAATTTGTTAAAAAAACGAATAGTCTGTTTTTCCATATTTTTCCGTACATTACAAACTTTACTCAAATCCTGCCAAACGTTTTAGTCATTTACAGCGTTCTCTTAAGTACATTATAATTTTTTCCCATTTTCCTTGAAATTCTTCTCTTCCTGGTTTCTGATTTTCCCAATCAGTCTCGCTATTTTGGCATTGTCCATCATCTTCATCAGCCATTATTCTCTGTCTGAGCCCTTGAATGGTCTAAGGAGCCGCTTCCAAGCTTTTGGGGGTCCCTGCCCTCTTGTTCCCCCCTTGTCCCCTGCCCTACCTTATAAAAAGCTTTATTTGGAATACAGTGGTGCCCCGCAAGACGAATGCCTCGCAAGACGGAAAACTCGCTAGACGAAAGAGTTTTCTGTTTTGGAGGTGCTTCGCAAAATGAATTTCCTATGGGCTTGCTTCGCAAGACGACAATGTCTTGCGGGTTCCTGCGCGTTTTTTCCCCTTTCCCCCCTTTTTCTAAGCCGCTAAGCCGCTTATCAGCTGATCCGATAAGCTGATAAGCTGCTAAAAGCCGCTAATAGCGCTAATCCGCTAATCCGTCAATGGGCTTGCTTCGCAAGACGAAAAAACCGCTAGACGAAGAGAATCACAGAACGGATTCTTTTCGTCTTGCGAGGCACCACTGTAGTCGCAATCTGCTAAGGAAGACGCCACTAAGGGGGCGCTGTTGCCCTGTTTGGGGACCACGGGTCTCAGGCCTCCTGCCTTTTCCCCAGGGAAATGAAGAAGAGGAAGCCAAGTGACCCAGAGGATCCAGACCCGCCCAAGGGGAAGGAAGAGGACGGCAGCCCTCAGCACCCAGCGCCTCCTCCCAGCGCCGGCAAGAATGCAGCAGGGGCCCAGCAGCCCATGAAGAGGGGACAGAAGGTGGGCATTGCAGAGCTGTGGAGTTCGCCTATTTTGCCTGCCGCCTGCACTTTGGAACTCCCTCCCTCTTGAGGTCAAGCAGCTGCCTTCCCTTTCCTCTTCTTGGCACCTGCTAAAAACGTTCTTGTTTAGACAAGCGTGCCTAGGTGTTTAGAAAATAGCATTTTAGCTTTGGCCTGGTTTAAAGTGTTGCTGCAAATTTGTTTTGATCTTATTGTTTTGTCTTTCTGCTCTGAGGGTTTCTCTTACACTCAAGCGGTGTTTAAATATTAATAAATGCAGTGGTACCTTGGATCTCAAACTTAATCCGTTCCGGAAGTCCGTTCCAAAACCAAACCGTTCCAAAACCAAGGCGCACTTTCCCATATAAAGTAATGCAAAATGGATTAATCAGTTCCAGACTTTAAAAACAACCCCTAAAACAGCAATTTAACATGCATTTTCCTATCTAACGAGACCATTGATCCATAAAATGAAAGCAATAAACAATGTACTGCAGTCACACAAGTCAATCAGTAGCTGAACTGGGTTCCACGCATTCACCAAAGCAAAACGAAAAAGCCGCAAAAGCAAAAATGCAAAATAAATAGCAAAAACAGACAGACTTCCAGGTTTGCAGTGTTTGGGTTCCAAGTTGTTTGAGTACCAAGGCGTTTGAGAACCAAGGTACCAGTGTAAAATGCATGAAATGGCTCGGATCCAGACCGAGTTGGGTGCCGCATTCGGAGCGAGTGCTGTGGAGGAGCCTAGCGCACCCTGTCTTTGGGGAAAGCTGCTCAACTCTGCTCCTTCCCTCTCTCCTCTGCAGAGTAAACTGAAGAAGATCAAGGAGAAGTACAAGGACCAGGACGAGGAAGAGCGGGAGCTGATCATGAAGCTGCTGGGGGTGAGTCAGGCAGAAAGGGGCTGGGTCTCTCTTTACCTGGGGAAGAAGGGCCATTGCAGCTCAGAGGCTAGAGCATTTTTCTTGCATGGAGAAGGTCTCTGGTTCAACCCCCAGCGGCTCCCCAGGTAGGGCTGGGAGAGATCATAGAATTGTAAGGGACCCCCGGGGGTCATCTAGTCCAGCCCCCTGCAATGCAGGAATCCCAGCGAAAGCATCCATGTCCTGCCAAAAAACCCGGAGAGTTAGTCCTGAGCTGGGTGGACCCGGTGGCCTGGTTCAGGGCAAGGGAGCTCTTCTGTGTCCACGGCTGGATTAATCATTAAGCAGAATGAGCACATGCTTAGGGCATCAATGGAAAACTGGAATTTTCCATTGCTGGATTTACCATGGATCATACGGTGTAGCTCAGGGGTCAGCAACCCGCGGCTCCGGAGCCGCATGTGGCTCTTTTACACCTTTGCCGCGGCTCCGGGGCGGATACTAGCGAGGGGAGGAGGCGCATTGTGCGCCCCGACACTCCCCACTGTGGCGGGCGCTGTACTGGCTGTGACGTCGCATGGGGGCGCTGCGTGCGTTAGTCACGCACCGTCCCGACGTCACCTTCCCGCCCGCCCGCTACATTGTAAGGGGCATGTACGCTGGTCACTGCATTGAAAGGGGGCATGTACGCTGGTCACTGTTTTGAAGGGGAGTGAAGAACACACACACACAAAAAGGTAACTTGTTAATTTAATGTTTATTTCTATGAGTAGGAGTAATTCTGAGGGGTCAAACAAAGAAATAATAAAAAGTGACAAAAAAGTTATTTTTATAATGACGAGTTTTGCGGCTCCCAGATTTTTTTTCTTCGGAAACGGGTCCAAGTGGCTCTTTTTGTCTTAAAGGTTGCAGACCCCTGGTGTAGCTGAACCAGCTTCCACAAAAAAAGAAATAGCAGAGGAGTTTTCTTTGAAATTGAAAACTATTCTCAGTGTTGTCAAAAGTGGATTGATACTTGTATGATACCCGATTGATTGATACCCGAGAACTTGGACGCAAATTTCTCAGCTCAGCTTCGGCAATTTCACTCGTATGTGCGTCATACATTCAGTGTAATAAAAGTGAAAACAAGATTCGGACAATATTGAATGTGCTTTTCCAAACGCTGACATTTTCTTTCGTATATTTTTAACATTAATGGTCACAAATTGCCCAGCTGAGCATTCATTTTCTCAGTTGAAGTATATTAAAAAATCCCAACAGAATAACTGTTCAACAAGGCAGGCTGGATGCCTTATTCCTGTGGAACACCCTCTTCAGATGTCAAGGAGATAAAGAACTATACAACTTTTAGAAGACATCTGAAGGCAGCCCTGTATCGGGAAGCTTTTAATGTTTGATGCTTTATTATGCTTTATATATTTTGTAAGCCGCCCAGAGTGGCTGGGGAAACCCAGCCAGATGGGCGGGGTATAAATAATAACATTATTATCATTATAATAATCTCTACTAAGCATAGAAGCGGACATGTTCTGTAAGATTAGTTCTGAGTATCTGATCAAAAACTTTGCAATTATAAAAAGTAGGAGAAAACGTTTCAAATACAAGTAAAGTGGAAGCGTACCAAAATAAACATTATTTTCCATTTTACTGTAGGTTTTGTTTCATTTTGAAAAATAAAATTTCATTTTGCTGTTTATTATTGTTTATATTTTGAATTGGACACGTATGGGAGCACCAAAAACTTTTTAAGTGGTTACCTCTTAAGGATATTAATCCGGCCTTGTCTGTGGCCTGCGTTCTGGGGTGGGGGGTGGGGAGAAAGAGAAAATAAATGTATTTCCCCTTTGCTTCCTGTGTCGGGTCTCGAATTCTAACGCCGCTTGTTTGCACCCAACACAGTCTGCAGGTTCGAGCAAAGAAGAGAAGCCGCGGAAAGCCAAGAAAGGGAAGGGGGGTCCGGACTCTGCCAAGAAGCAGCCCCAGAAGCCGCGAGGGGGCCGGAGGGGAGAGGGGGTCACGATAGAGCACGTGGCCGTCGAGTTGCAGGACGTGGCTTTGGAGGAGCACCTGGACGAGAAGGTAAGCCGTCGAGAGAGAACCTGTCCCTGTTAGCGCACAAAGCCCCTGTGGCGATCACACACAGGGCCCCCGGACGTTTGACGGTCTATTGCCTTCTTCGCTGCCACCATCCCGTATCTCACGGGGACACACGGAGTCCAGTCAGTGGTTAACATAAATCAAGTTTATTTTTAAATGCAGGAACAAGCTTATGGTTACAGTTAATTTTACTTGTCAGTTTCTTATTCTTAGTTCCTAACAACTCCAAACTGATTATTCCAACTATCTATCTGACTCCACCTAACAATTCCTCTCACTCTTTCGCAATACAACGCAATACAGGTCAAAGGCCTGGAAACGATGCCTTATGAGGAACGGCTAAGGGAGCTGGGCATGTTTAGCCTGGAGAAGAGGAGGTTAAGGGGTGATATGATAGCCATGTTCAAATATATAAAAGGATGTCACATAGAGGAGGGAGAAAGGTTGTTTTCTGCTGCTCCAGAGAAGCGGACACGGAGCAATGGATCCAAACTACAAGAAAGAAGATTCCACCTAAACATTAGGAAGAACTTCCTGACAGTAAGAGCTGTTCGACAGTGGAATTTGCTGCCAAGGAGTGTGGTGGAGTCTCCTGCTTTGGAGGTCTTTAAGCAGAGGCTTGACAACCATATGTCAGAAGTCCTCTGATGGTGTTTCCTGCTTGGCAGGGGGTTGGACTCGATGGCCCTTGTGGTCTCTTCCAACTCTATGATTCTATGATTCTACCAACCCACACCTAAACCTCCCTCTTCCTTCTTCAACTCCCCAAGCCTCAAAACCACTCAACTCCCAAACCTCAACTCGACTGACTTTCAAAACCTCCCACTCTAACTTTTATTCCCCCCTTGCATTCTCACTGGCCAATCACATCACACCTATTTTACCCCTTTCCTTATGACCCATCCTAGGAGGCAAACGCCACAGCCCCTAACAACTTGGGACCAGTTTTCCTGCGAGATCGCCTGATCCCACAGGCTCCCACTCGATCCCTTCAGTCTGCGTAAGGGGCACCACTGCAGGTGCCAAGTCTGTAAGAAACCAATATTTTAGTTTGGCAGTACCTGCACTTTGGAACTCCCTGCCTAGTGATTGTTATAAAGAAAAAATTTGCTCCTTTTCCCTTATGGGGTACCCAAGAGCACTAATAGAGTCTTCCTGCAGGTTCTCTATTGGTAGGAGACAAATAACAGAGGCCAAGCAGAGAATATTGAGAAGCAAAGCAGCTAGTAAGCCTGATGTTTATTAATCTGTTGCAACAGGGTCCCCCACTCATCACACGCAAGAGGGACCCAGAAAAATGGTGTGCAAGCCCTTATATAGACATTTGAAAATTGCCTCCCCTGTAGCTCAAGACCACCCCCAAAAATCTTCCTACATATATCACTGAAGGGGTGGTCTACAGCAGAAATCCTGTCTGCCAGGATACCTAATAACGGTCACTGATTGCTTTTACCTGGGCATTCTTTTGTGATGGTAAATACTCAGTTCCTGAATCCAGGTCACAGGCTCACCTTATTCAGACACAGATATGCCCTTAAGACAGGATTTGTGAGCAGGGAGACAATGGGGAGGAAATTTTCCCATTTCTTCCCTCCTTGCAGAGAAATATTTGAGGTTGATTTGGGAGAGTCAAAATGGCTTCAGGATTGCTCTCCTGTACTATTTCAGACACGTGGTTTATATACTTACGTATCTGTTTGCCTCATATGTTTATGAACATTTATTTTTTATATATATGTAAGACCTCAGAATTCCTGTAACATGATGTTAGGCAGGTAGCCTTTGCTACGTTCTTTTCGGTACCTGCTAGAAACATTTTTCTTTTAGACAAACTTGCCCCCGCTTATAGAACGTTGATATGCATTTTAGCTTGTTTGTAGCTCATTGCTGGTTCTGTTTTTTGAATACTTTAATGTGTTGTTTTTAATTAATAGTTTTCTTGCTATTTTTTAACAATCAAGTGATATATAAATTTTAATAAATAAATAAGAGGCGGCTACTATAGAAAGCAGTGACTTCTCCTGCCCTCCCGCAAGTACTTCAGGCTTTCCTTCCTTGGAACCAGCCCTCCTCCAGGTACTTCCCCCTTTGCCAACCTGGTGCCCTCCAGGCTGATGGGAGTAGCAGCCCCACAACATCTCGCGGGCACCAGGTTGGCGAAGGGTGAGTTGCTGTCGTTTCAGGGGTCAAGGTGAGACATCTCCCCTCCGCACTCCTTGTTTTCCTGTTTCTTCTAACTGGTGCTTCCTAATCTGTTGCTGCTCAGCATGTTGTGTCCTCTTTGAGGTTTGCACATTCTCTTCTCCCTGCCCCCTTCGCCTCATTATTTCTTTCGTCTTGGAATATTTGTCGCGCTTCTGAAAATCTTGGGGTTCCCCCGAGCAGGCCAGGATGCCCCTCTTGTTTCTCGGAAGGCCCATTTTGGATCTGTTCATGTTTCGTCGCTGGTGGAGGGAACGGTGACTGACGGATCCTGATGCTTATCTAAAGATAGACAGGAAGTGTCTTACAAGAACTAATTTTTCTCCCCTTTGTTCTTTGCATTGCATTGCTTGTTTTTTGGAACATATTCTGCAAATACAACAACAACAACAACAACAACAATAATAATAATAATAATAATAATAATAATAATAATAATAATAATAATTTATTATTATTTGTACCCCAGCCACTCTGGGCGGCTTCCAACAAAGATTAAGAATACATTAAAATGTCACACATTAAAAACTTCAGATGTCTTCTAAATGTCAGGTAGTTGTTGTTCTCTTTGACATCTGATGGGAGAGCGTTCCACAGGGCAGGTGCCACCACCGAGAAGGCCCTCTGCCTGGTTCCCTGTAGCTTAGCTTCTCGCAATGAGGGAACTGCCAGAAGGCCCTCGGAGCTGGACCTCAGCGTCCGGGCAGAACGATGGGGGTGGAGACGCTCCTTCAGATAATTTGACGAATGCAACAATATAGACTAAGACATGCAAGACGCGGGGGGTATTCAGCTCAGAAGAGGCTCATTGAAATTGGAGTGGAGGAGAAGGCTCTGTTTGGCTCTTGTGTTCAAATTTTGCCTGCTGGTTTCCCATTGAGGAGTCTGGTTGGCTCCTGTGAGAACAGGATGCTGGACTCGATGGGCCATTGGCCTGATCCAGCAGACTCTTCTCATGTTCTTGATTTCACTGGGTGTACTCTGAGTAGGACTCAGAATCATGGAATTAGAAGGGACCTTGAGAGTAGGAATCATTGGGTGGTAGTTGATTACTACCGGGTAGCAGTACAGTGGTACCTCGGGTTACAGACGCTTCAGGTTACAGACTCTGCTAACCCAGAAATATTATCTCAGGTTAAGAACTTTGCTTCAGGATGAGAACAGAAATCGTGCTCTGGCGGCGCGGCAGCAGCGGGAGGCCCCATTAGCTAAAGTGGTGCTTCAGGTTAAGAACAGTTTCAGGTTAAGAACGGACCTCCAGAATGAATTAAGTTCTTAACCCGAGGTACCACTGTACAGTAACAAAAGCCGGCAGTTTTAAAATCCCAGCCGCCAGATTCAAAGCAGTGAACAGCCACACTGAGTGAGATTTCTCTATTTTCCAGCTTCTGGGCCTCCCGAAAGCTGGGCTTCTTTGCACCTTTCTCCCCCTGCCCCCATTTTTTTGCTGAAGGCTCAGCGTGTTGCTTGAGATGGTTTCACTCTACATCAAAGACAGCACTGAGTCCAGCAAGCTAGAAATCTCAAAAGGGGCTGGACACCTGCACATAATCAGGAGTAATTTAGTACTGGGGACGTGCTATCATCCCCCTGATCAAAATGCTCAAGGAGACCTTGAGATGATGAATGAAATCAAGGAAGCATCTGAAAATAGGAGTAGTAAAGGGTGATTTCAAGCACCCTCGCGTAGACTGGCTAGATATGTGTTCCAGTCATGACAAAGGGGCAATATTTCTAGATACCCCAAATAATAATAATAATAATAATGTTGTTGTTGTTGTTGTTGTTTAGTCGTTTAGTCGTGTCTGACTCTTCGTGACCCCATGGACCGGAGCACGCCAGGCAATAATAATAATAATAGACTTAATTTTGAGTGGCGCCCAGGACCTGGTGCGAGATGTAAGCGTTGTTGAGCCAAATATAGATGCAAATGGCCAAGGAAATCCAGCACGGTCACATTTGATTTCAAAAGAGGAAATTTGTCCCAAATGAGGAGATTGGTAAAGAGGAGGTTAAAAGGCAGAGGGTCAAATCGCCAAAACGCTTTGGAGTTGTTTAAGACCACAATATTAGAAACTCGTGTGTGTCCAGCAGATCAGGAAAAGGTACCGTGAGAGTCAAGAGACCCCACCAGCTTGGACCTCAGGCAGAGTCAGAGAAGCTATTGGAGGCAAAATGTCCAAATGAAAAGAATGCAAAGGAACACAAATCTGGCAAAGGAAGTGCAGAGAGAAAGGGATGCTTTAAAAAAAGCTTTGAAGAGCCAGCAACAGGAAGCTCTTTAAATGTGTTAGCATCAGAAAATCATCTAGGGAGGCAGTTGGTTCCTCAGATGACTAGGGAGTCAAAGGAGTTGTAAAGGGGGATCAAGAGATTGTGGAGAAGCTAAATGATTTCTGTGCATCTCTCTTCACAGCAGAGGATATAGGGCAAATATCAGAGCCAGGGTTAACCTTTGCAGGAGGCAAGTCTAAAGAACTGAGACAGTGGTGGCAAGAGATGAAGTTCCAGGCCTAAGAGACGAAATAAAAATTGACAGATCGTCACACCTGGATGGCATCCACCTGAGAGTTCTCAAGGAACTCAAATGTGAGATTTCTAATCTTTGCACAAAAATATGTAACTTATATGTAACAGATCAGCCCCCACACCTGACAACTGGTAAGCCGGCAATGTAATGCAATTTGTAAAAAAGGGATTCGGGAGGCCATTCTGGAAATTACAGGCCTGTTGCCTTAATGTTTGGAAAACTAGTGGAAAGTTTTGTTAAGGATAAAATAACTCAGCACATAGAAGAACAAGCCCCACTAAAGCAGAGCCAGCATGGCTTCTGCGAAGGAAAGTCCTGTCTCACGAACCTAGAGAGTGTCAGCAAGCATATCAGCAGAGGTGATCCGGCTTACATTGTTTACTTGGACTTTCCAAAAGCTTTCGACAAAGTACCTCACCAAAGGCTCTTGAGTAAGCTTAGCAGTCAAGGAATAAGAGGAGAAGTCATCTTGTGGATAAGGACTTGGCTAAGTTGCAGGAAGCAAACAGCAGGAATAAATGGACAGTTCTCTGAATGGAAAGAAGTAGGAAGTGGGAGTCCCCCAGGGATCAGGGCTGGGACCTGTGCATTTTAACATGTTCATAAACGATCTAGAGTTAGGAGTCACTTCTTAAAATGAGATTGCAAGGAGCTTCAAAAGGACCTCTCCAAGCTGAGTGAATGGGAGGTAAAATTGAAAGTGAAATTCAGTGTAAACGAGGTTAAATTGATGCATATAGGGGCAAAAAGCCATAAATTTAACATAAACGTTCATGGTGACTGACCAGGAATGAATGAGACCTTGGGGCCATAGTGAAGATGTCCGCCAAGTGTGCAGCAGCCGTGAAAAAGGCAAATTCCATGAGAGGGATCATTAGGAAAGGAATTGCAAATAAAACTGTCAGTATCATAATGCCATTATACAAATCTGTTGAGCAATCACATTTGGAAGACTGTGCAGTAGAGTTCTGGTCACCTCACCTCAGAGAGGATATGGTAGAGTTGGAAAACGTTGAGAAAAGGGCCACCAAGATGACTGATCATTTCGAGTGAAGGAAGGTTGCAGCGTTCAGAACTTTTAAGTTTAGAGAAAAGGCAAGCAAGAGGAAATATGATAGAAGCTTATGAAATAGCACAGAGAAAGAGGGCAGTTTTTCTCCCTCTCATAACAATAGAACTCACCGATATCCAATTCAGCTGAGTGTTGGAAGATTCAGGATAGATAAAAAGACAGGACTTCTTCGTGCAGCGTATAGTTAAACTGTGGAACTCATTGCCACAGGAGGCAGTCATGGCCACTAACCGGGATGGCTTGAAAAGAGGATTAGACAATTTCATGGAGGAGGAGAAGGCTGCCAATGGCTCCTAGACACAATGTCTACGCTCTGCCTCTACAATCAGAGGCAGAAATGCATCTGGACGCCAGCAGGACTCTTACGTTCTTACATTCTTATGTTGACTTTTGCAGGATGATCAGGACCAGGATCAGCTGGGGAACGAGGTAAATACAAAATGCCCAATTTCGGGGGGAATGCTGGAAGTGCTTTGACTCGGTCAGATCCGTCGTATCCTGAACCTAAGAGAGCTGTGGCTTGGGGAGGGAACATGAAGATACCTCCTCAGAATGTGTTCTCCCTGCCCACCCCCCACATTGATGCGAGGAATCATCAGGACGGTGCATTCTCCAAACCCTTTTCTCTTGAGTTTCACCTGGTGACGAGCCACTCACAGATATCCTGTTACCAAAAAGGCTGAAGGAGGTTCCTTCCTTTGTTTTATGAAATAAATGCCACATGTTCTTCATCCAGTGGGCTCTGGAAATAGCTTAGTGTCTTAAGATTTGTAAAGGTAACGGGACCCCTACCATTAGGTCCAGTCGTGGCCGACTCTGGGGTTGCAGCGCTCATCTCGCTTTATTGGCTGAGGGAGCTGGGCATACAGCTTCTGGGTCATGTGGCCAGCCAGAGCAGCGCACAGAAACGCCATTTACCTTCCCACTGGAGCGGTACCTATTTATCTACTTGCACTTTGACGTCTTTTCAAACTGCTAGGTTGGCAGGAGTAGGGACCGAGCAACGGGAGCTCACCCTGCTGTGGGGATACGAACCGCTGACCTTCTGATCGGCAAGCCCTAGGCTCTGTGCTTTAGACCACAGCGCCACCTGCGTCCCTGGAAATAGCTTAGTGTCAGTTTAAAAAAAAGATTCTTACATGGGAGCATTTGAGTGAAATATGGAATGGCCGCAAAAGACCATAAAGAAAACTTGTGTACATACATCCATATGGCCAATGGGGAGTCTTTAAAGACTGTATAAACCACCACCACCCCATTTGAAAATATTGTGCGACACATACAAAAAGAAATGAATTACAAAGTTAGAACTGTGAAGAGTCCATTAAATCTCTGTCAAGCCAGCAGGAGCCGTATGTGTGTTTCTACCCTAAGAAAGTTGGCTTGAATGTGTGTGTGTCTAAAGGATTTGCCGGAAAGGATAAAAGCACAGAAAAACCCCCAGAGCCAGGCATGCCCACCCCTCTCCCTTCACAGCCTCTGCTCCCATCTCCTCTGTTCTGTTTCAGGAAGGAGAGACGCTGTATGATTCTCTGACTGGGCAGCCCCACCTGGAAGACATTCTCCTCTTCGCCATCCCATTCTGCGCCCCTTACACCACCATGACCAACCACAAGTGAGTGGCAGCAACTCTTGGCCCCTTTGGCATTGCCCTTCGTAAAAGGGGCCTCCGATTAAACCTTGTGTTTGTTCTTGTTCTTTTTTTTCAAGATACAAAGTCAAGCTGACACCTGGCACACAGAAGAAGGGCAAAGGTATTGTACGCTCTCCGTTGCATTTCTTCCCAGCTCCTTTTTGTTGTTCTAGCCAGTGGATCAATTGCACACACAAAAATTCCGCAGGGCAGCATTACTCGGGAAACGTGAGCGTTACGAGGCAGCTTGACCTCTTACCGTATTTTTCGCTCCATAAGACGCACCTGACCATAAGACACATCTAGTTTTTAGAGGGGGAATGCAAGGGAAAAAATATTATTTAAGGGGAGCTCTGAGCAGAGCCTGTATGCATCCCAGGCTCTGCTCAGCGCTCCCTTTCCCGAGCCGTGAGGAGTGTGTGTGTGGCACTTGCGGGCTTTTCCCCAAGAGCTGCACACATGCTCCGTGTGGCTCTTTAAAGGGAGCACAGCTCTTGGGGGCTTTTCCAGGAGGTGGGGGAAGGGACAGAGGGGCTAAGGCAGAAGCTAGAACAGCAAGAGGGAGCGCTGCGCTGCAATCCCTCTTGCTGTTCTGGCTTCTGGCTTAGCCGCGCAGCCTGCATTCGCTCCATAAGATGCACACACATTTCCCCGTACTTTTTAGGAGGGGGAAAGTGTGTCTTATAGAGCGGAAAATACGGTAAATTTGTGGGGCCAAATTTCATGCTTACACACCAGTCTCTCAATGTCATTATCACATCGTATGATTGACTGGTCGGTTTTCCTGTCCACCTGTCAAAATCCCTTCTGTAGTGTCCCCAGGAACCCAGCAGCCAGTCAGGTCTGGCATCAGGTGGGCTTGACTTGCCCCAAACAGCCTTGTGGGCCAAATGGGGAGGCCTGGTGGGTCCCATTTGGCCGCAAATCTGGAGATTCCCTATCACTGCTGTAGAAAGATGGGTAGCCCAGAAATCTGTCTGGCTTGCAAACAACCACTCGCCTGTCTTCTGTAGTGATTGGAGAATCATCTCCAGGTAAGCAAGCTTGCTTTCCCCCCTTTGGCCTGCAATGTGCCCACTGACTTCCACGGTGGGCAGAAAGGCTCGTGATCCGTCAGTTGGGTGGTGGCCGCGGTGAACCTGCTTGCAAGGATGTTCTAAGTGAACAAACGGTGGTACATTTCCATCTCTGCTGATGGCCCCCTGCCCCATAAATCTGTACCTTCTGTCTTCCCAACAGCTGCAAAAACGGCTCTGCACAATTTCATGCAGTCCAAGGAGGCGACCCCGAGAGAGAAGGATCTCTTTCGCAGCGTCAAGGTAAGAAGCCCCTTCTCTGGGCAGGGGGCAGGCCTGCAGCTTTGGCCGAAAGCAAGTGGCGTCTGCTTTCGGAGCCAATTTGTGTGGTTTTATCCTAACCGAGTTTCTGGCGAACAGAACCAAGGTTTTGCTCTATGTACAGCTGACCAAGATGGAATCGTGTTATTCTCTTCTACAGGATACAGACCTGTCCAGAAATATTCCGGGCAAAGTCAAGGTGTCGGCCCCCAATCTCCTGAACCTGAAAAAGAGGTGAGGGGCCACTGCTCACAGCACCGCCGGCCTGCAGCCCTGGACTGCCTTCACCCACTGCCAAGAGTGACAACCGACCTCCCTGTCTGGGCCTCCTTCCAGTTTTGCAAATACAAGTGTGACTGATACTGATGACTTCTGTTGCTTATTTGGCCAAAGCGAGAGCAGTGCATCCTGTTAACTTAGCTCCAGCTTTCAGATCACAGCTATGTGTGGAAGCGGGTTATGGTCTACCGTATTACATGACTGCTCAAGTCCTTCTCATGTTTTAGATTCCAGATTTGAGCGTTCCTATTGCTACAATGTCCAGAAAGCTGCTTATGGGACATCTTGCTGAGATGCTTATTAAAGGCCTCAGTCCCCTGCTTGTCTCCTCCCAGATGGATTGAGTTAGGTTTGAAATAAGAGGGTGCGTTTAGCAACTGTGAGAGGACCAGGCATTTCATTGCTTTAGTCTTCCTGTATGGGTTGATGTCGGGAAATGAAGTAAAAAAACCTTTAGGGAGAGGGAAATCCCCTTCTAAAATACAAATTAGCTCTAGTTACACCTGTTTAAAGGTAAAGGGTAAAGGGACCCCTGACCATTAGGTCCAGTCGTGATCAACTCTGGGGTTGCGCCGTTCATCTTGCTTTATTGGCCGAGGGAGCCGGCATACAGCTTCCGGGTCATGTGGCCAGCATGACTAAGCCGCTTCTGGCGAACCAGAGCAGCGCATGGAAATGCCGTTTACCTTCCCGCCAGAGCGGTACCTGTTTATGTTCTTGCACTGGTGTGCTTTCGAACTGCTAGGTTGGCAGGAGCAGGGACCGAGCAACGGGAGCGTACCCCGTCGCGGGGATTCGAACCGCCGACCTTCTGATCAGCAAGCCCTAGGCTCTGTGGTTTAGACCACAGCGCCACCTGCGTCCCTTAGGGAGAGGGAAATCCCCTTCTAAAATACAAATTAGCTGTTACACCTGTTTACACACCAACATATTCATTCCACTGTTGAACAGCTGTAGCTGCCAGAAAGTTCTTCCTAATGTTTTGCCGGAATCTCCCTTGTCATTTGAATCCATTGGTTTGGTTCCTGCCCTCCAGAGAAGCAGAAAGCAAGCTTTTCCTTCCTCCCATGGGACATCCCTTCAGCTACTTGAGGCTGGCTATCAGATCTTTTGTGATATAGTGCCTGACAGAAGTAGCTGAGCAGGTTCAAGGAGCTACAGACTATGGAGCTCTTTTCCCTGAAGGAAATAACAGCTGCAACTGTCCCAAAGTCCACCGCTGCTTTTTCTTCCGTCTTAAAGGCAGCGCTAACAATACAGAGGGTTCAGTTCCTCTGCTGATCCGTTTTCTTTCAAGGGCTGCAGCCCCACAGCTTTTAAGCCAGCGGCAAGCCCTTCCCAGGGATCGTTCTGGAGGGCAGGTGAAGCAGTGACGTTCCTCTCGCCTTGCATTAAATACATTTATTGCAAACAAATTTTTACACAAAAATAGGTTCTCTCTCTAAGCCATTCACATGCAAACAGAAAAGAAAGGTGAAAGCAGAGAAGCCGTTACCTACAACGCGGAGTTTGGGTGGGGGGTGGGGGGAATTAACCTATACAAATGTCACACACACTTTGCCAAACCGGGATGGTTCAAATTATTACATCTCTTTATATAAGAAGGGCTCGTTCATGCGCAGCGCGGCCAGACATCTTCACTGCCGTCCTCCTAGGAGCCAGACGTGTTGTTACTCCCAAAGCGCTGGTTGAGGCTGTGGAGGAGGTGTTTGGGCAGGCAGTGCCAGGAGCTGGCCAGGATCTCCTTGAAGCACATGATGGCTTCCAGGCACAGCCTGTGGGACGGGAAAAAGAGAGGGGAGAAAAAAGGGGCTGAGAATTTGTGCCAGGCTCCTCTCCTGCCCTCCACCAAGTCCCACCCAATGGCCAACAGAACATGGGGCACATCTCCACTGGGCTTTCTAGGGTTCTCCTAGAGCAGTGGTTCCCAAATTTGGGGGGCTGCCGTCCCCTCGGTTTCCATTCATGCATCCCCAGCGCCCCTTACTCTACAAAAAGCACTGTTTGCACAACCCACCAAGGGAGGTTTAACACGGCACAATGCTAAACTAACAAGTGATTGCACATTTATTGACAATTCAATTAAAACTACTGAATCTGATCCAATGAAACTGACAAATTTGATTTAATGATACTAGCTGCTCAAAGTCTGATAGTCGTTAACTCGTAGTGCCCACCTTGGGACCCACTGTTATCCAACAATCAGAGTGGGTCTGCCCTCCCTTGCTTTTCTCTTGGTTAGTCCTCTTAGCTAAACCCTTCCCATCACCTGCTGGGTGTGACCTTTATACAAAAGGAACCAGCCCCTGACCTTGGGATGAGTCTCAGCTGGCCTTCTGGGAATCTCTGCTTAGGGCTCCATGTGGGGAGATGGAGAAGGGGCTGTGTTCTAAAAGCAGAACCCTCCCCAGCAACAGATTTGCTTCCCAGCTTTTCCGAGTAATAATTCAGGCTGTGCAACTACCTGTTAAGAGAGCAGAGCCAGGCTGGATGGGCCCGGCACAGTTGGGGACGGGGGGAGACTTTTCCTTCCTTTCTCGGGTGACATACTTTTTAGGCAGGCAGAAATTCAACAGGTGCAGCTATCCTTATCCCAACTGACAGGTTGAAACGCACCTGCCAAATGCTGACTGACTTCCCAGAGCTTACAAACGGGGCGAAATCTTGTTGACATATGGTCACCCATTCCTAGAGAGGAAACCTCAACAGAAGTTGTTTCTCTGACTCCGAGAATACCGTATTTTTTGCTCTATAAGACACACTTTTTCCCTCCCAAAAAGTAAGGGGAAATGTGTGTGCGTCTTATGGAGTGAATGCAGGATGTGCTGCTATCACAGAAGCCAGAACAGCAAGAGGGATTGCTGCTTTCACTGTGCAGCGATCCCTCTTGCTGTTCTGGCTTCTGAGATTCAGAATATATTTTTTCTTGTTTTCCTCCTCTAAAAACTAGGTGCGTCTTGTGGTCTGGTGCATCTTATAGAACGAAAAATACAGTAATTCTGCTCCTATTTTTCTCAGGAAGAGACTTGAGCCCGTCATATACCATATGAAAATCCCCAGTTTCTCATGTTGCATATCCAACCGTAACTGCAAGAATGCACAAGCAATTAGTGGGTTTCCCCCACTTTAATATATACCTTACGAGGGATTTTGGTTGAAGAGAAAAGACAAGAATCTCATTACTATGTGCCTGAAAGAAAAAGAAAGAGCAGCTTGTATAAATCTCATGATTGAAAAAGCACCTTTGACTTCAGCCCGATTCAAAAGGGTCCGTGTGGAGCTGTAGAGACTACATTGCTGGCCCTGGACCAGAGAGAGCCGGGTTCGAATCCTTGCCCAGCCCTGAAGTCTCTCAGCCCAACCTAATTCCCGAGGTGGTTCTGAGGATAAAACGGCAGGTGGGGTGGAAGACCCCCAAGCGGGTGAGTAACGTCTGCCCTCTTGTGAGATGTACCACTTCCACTTCAGGATATTTGAAATCCATCACCAGGGAGAACCACAAGGGCAGAATTCGCAAGGAATGGGGAACCTCAGGGGTCGAATCCTGCCCTCCGAGCTTCCTTAACTGGTGCCTTCGTTGCCTATCTTTAGGTGCCAGGCAAACACATTCCTCTTTGCTCAGGCCTTGGGTTAATTAAACAGCTTAATGGCCTTTTAAACTGAGTGTGTAAGGGAGATGCTGTTTTTATTCGTTATGATGGCTTGTAATGTTGTGCTTTTATATTGTAAACCGCCCTGTGATCGTCAGATGAAGGGACATAAAGAAATTTAATTAACGGCAACGGGCCCTCAGGACTCTACAGGGGCTGTGCACTCAAGACGTACCTCGTCTGCTCCTTCCTCTAGTGGTTTCACCTGGCTAGAGTGTTCCTTTGACCCATGGCAATGCCTTTTGCTAGCCCAGATGGAGAGTTGTGTGCCAGGCCCCGGCCCCCGGAAGTCTTGCCCCAAAGGAATGTGGCCCCTGGGCTGAAAAAGGAATGTGGGCCCCTGCTCTCCCCCCAAAGGAATGTGGCCCCTGGGCCCCTGCTCTCCCCCGCCCTCACTTCTGCACAGATTTGGACTGGGGCCAGAGGAACTGCCCAGGAGATGGCAGCCATGTTAGAGCGAGTCGAGACCCATCATCATAGATTCATAGAATTGGAAGGGACACCGAGGGTCATCTAGTCTGACCCCCTGCAATGCAGGAATCTCAGCTAAAGGATCCATGACAGACGGCCATCCAACCTCTGCTTAAAAGCCTCCAAGGAAGGAAAGTCCACAACCTCGCAAGGGAGACTGTCCCACTGTCAAACAGCTTATCCGGTGGGTCTTGCTGGAAAATCCAAATGCCAACGTTTTGCCATGACCAAAACCAGAAATAGTGGTCATGCGCACCGCTTCTTCTGCCCCACAGGCTGGCAATCACGGCACTGAAAGGTGTATGAGACGGGGTGCCTCTACGCAGGTGGAACTGCTTTGCAATGGGCCGGGGGGGGGTGAAGCCAGGAATTCTGCCCCCACACGATGACGGAGCAGGCAGCCTTTGGGCTTTACAAAGGGAGCTGTGACTTGGTGCCCAGGTGCCCGGAGAAGAACAACAACAAGGACTTACGGCTTTGTGGTGGGCAAGCAGATTGTTGGCACAGCCCCCAAAGACAATCACCTCTCCCTCGTCGCTCGCACACGCCGTGTGCCAGAGCCTGTAAGATCACACAAATTAATAATAGTAATGATGATGATTTATTTGTACCCCACCCATCTGGCTGGGTCTCCCCAGCCACTCTGGGCAGCTTCCAACAAAGATGAAAAATACATCAAAATGTCACAGATTAAAAACTTTCCTGACATCCCTTCAGATGTCTTCTAAATGTCTGGTAGTTGTTTATCAATCAATCCTTTATTAGGCATAGCAAACCACCCATTATAAAACAAACACCGTATACAGATTGTGGAGAATACGAATTCGACATAACAATTTGCATAAATAATACAGTCTAACACTACCACATCACCGGCCAATCAAGAACCACGAAATCTCTCTATAATGGCCCAGTCTTTCCACATGGACAGCACTCAAAAATTTAGCCACTATCAAAGTAATTTGATCATTCCTGTCCGAGAGCAGGTCCTGAACCGCTGTTTATCTCTTTGACATCTGGTGGGAGGGCGTTCCACAGGGCGGGTGCCACCACCGAGAAGGCCCTCTGCCTGGTTCCCTGTAGCTTTGCTTCTTGCAGTGAGGGAACTGCCAAAAGGCCCTCGGTGCTGGACCTCAGTGTCCGGGCAGAACAATGGGGGTGGAGACGCTCCTTCAGGTCTACTGGGCCAAGGTGGGGTCAAGAAGTGGGAAGATTCAGCAGAAAGCTTTGGCTGCAACTCAAGGGAATCCTGCTGCCATATACGGCTTTCATCTCCCCTGTTTTGTTGTTGCGATTATCCATTTCTGTGAGTTTTTGAACATTTTGTGTCGCTTTTCAGCTGTCTTGTTTGTGGCCCAGAGAAGTCAGCGGTTGGACAAGAGGGTTTATCCGCCCTCCACTCCTTTAAGCAAGGGCCTGTTACAAGACACTCCTTTGTTTCTTACCCCTGAGGTGGGAAGGCTGCCGGATGAAAAATATGGACCCCTTTGCCCAAACGTGCGGCAAGATTCAGGAATGGCAAATTGCTTTTTAAAACAGAATAAAAGCACAGACCTAAGTGGCTACGCTTGGCTTCTCTGGGATGCAAACAAGGGAACGGCTGACATTTGAAGCCCCTTGCAGGCCGGCCAAATGGAGACTGGCCTGAGTTTACTGGAACTGAGGAGTCTGGCCTAGACACACTGCCCATTATGCAAAGGGGAAATCAGAGAATTGTAGAGTTCGAAGAGGCCCCAGAGAGTCACCAAATCCAATCTCCCGCAGCGCAGGAATCGCAGCTAAAGAATCCCTGACCAACGGCTATCCAACTTCTCAATCTCCTCCTCTTCAGGCTAAACATCCCAAACTCCCTCTACTGTTCCTCACAAGGCTTGGTTTCCAGGCCCTTTTATCTTCTCCAGGCTGCACACACTGCAGCTTCTCAATATCCTTTTTAAACTGTGGCGCCCAGAACTGGACACAGGACTCCAGGAATAGAGGGGCACTAAGACTTCCCTTGATTTGGACGCTACACTTCTGCTGCAGACAGCATTGCCGCAGCTGTCTGACAATATTCTCATCCAGAATTTGTCCCTGTCAAATGCAAGACGGTGGAGTGGTTTCTCTCCACCCCTTAAAGCCAATTTTAAGGTAAAGGTAAAGGTATCCCTGACCATTAGGTCCAGTCGTGACCGACTCTGGGGTTGTAGCGCTCATCTCACTTTATTGGCCGAGGGAGCTGGCGTACAGCTTCCGGGTCATGTGGCCAGCATGACTAAGCCGCTTCTGGTGAAACAAGAGCAGCGCACAGAAACGGCGTTTACCTTCCCGCCGGAGCGGTACCTATTTATCTACTTGCACTTTGACGTGCTGTCGAACTGCTAGGTGGGCAGGAGCTGGGACCGAGCAACGGGAGCTCACCCCATTGCGGGGATTCGAACCGCTGACCTTCTGATTGGCAGGTCCTAGGCTCTGTGGTTTAACCCACAGCGACACCCGCATCCCTTGTAAAGCCAATCTTACTTGAGCTCAAAAAAGGCAAGAGCTGAAAGACTGCCCAAAATCTAAAGAGCCATGAAGGTAGAAGCCAAAGAGGGCCGTCAGTGCAAGCAAAGCAACGACCAGGAGAGGCGAGTTCTGTGGAAGGTTCAGAGTAGTGTCTGTTACTGCGCGTGGGGCTGCTTACCGGGGTTTCTCTGAATAATTGTGCTCAAATTGTATCCACTCGTTTTTACTAATGCAATAGATCCAGGCATCACCTGCAAGGAACAGAAGGGAGGTTTTCGTTGGGAGCGAGTTCTGAGTGTTAGCAAAAGAAGCTGTCCATGGCCACAACTTGATCCAGAATTTGAACTCACAAGGTGGTCACTTGAAGCCGTCATTTCCCACAACTACCGCGAGAGGCTCAAGAGGCAAATAGGAAACATGAGGATCAGGACACACCCCAACCCCTAAACTCTGGTTAAATTAATTGGTTTTGCATACAATCATTTAACTCCAATAATTCATTGTACTTTTTTTGATGCAATGAAACACGTCCACGTGGAACATTGGTGATGATGGTGGGAAGGCACAGAGATGTTTCCAAATTTTCTTTACAAACATGAGGTCTAGAAACTTGGGTTTGTTTTTTTTAAAAAATGAAGTGATAGCCAAGATTCTCAGGATGCCAAATTTAAACCAGATGTACTAGGTGGGGGTGGGAGGGCGAGAGGGGGGGAGGAAAGACTTCAGAGTTATAGGATCTACTTTGGTTTTCTTGCTAGAAGTTCAAGGCTCACCAGCTGAAGCCAGAGCGGCTCAGGAGGTGGAGGTTGTTGCCAACTGAAGGCCACAAGCCAATATACATCATATCCAAGTGCCACCCCAAGTCCTTGTGGTCAAGGGCAGGTAAGAAATCTGATAAAATAAAATATGTTAAGAAAGAAGTGTGGATTCCAACACAGACCTCTGAAGCTGGCCAGGACTTAACAAAAGGTAAAGGGTAAAGGGGCCCCTGACCATTAGGTCCAGTCGTGGCCGACTCTGGGGTTGCGGCGCTCATCTCGCTTTACTGGCCAAGGGAGCAGGCGTACAGCTTCCAGGTCATGTGGCCAGCATGACTAAGCCACTTCTGGCGGACCAGAGCAGCGCATGGAAACGCCGTTTACCTTCCCGCCGGAGCGGTACCTATTTATCTACTTGCACTTTGACGGTCCCATCCTACAATGTCCCCACCCCTATTATGTATTATTTGAGATCCGTATCAATCAGCCCAACTTCCCACAGCCTGTTGTGTTTTGTGACCCTTTTAGCCGCTTTAAATCTAGCCCGTGTTTTTGAGAGGGGTGGGCAACAAACAGCAGCAGCGCCAGACCCCAGATGCCACTGGGTCCTGAACTGCAGCCACTGCAAGGACCTTCTGGGATCATCCCATGAAGGCTAAAATAAACCCAGCGCCAACCAATTCTGCGGAAAAGGCTCTTCTGTCTAAACCAAAGGCTATTTTTAGTTCTCCTGGGATTTACTTACTGAGAGGCTGCTTGTCGGTGGTGAACCCGCCAAAGAGGAAGAGATGGTCAGACGAAACGGGGGTTAGAGAATGCCAAGATCGGCCAACCGGGCAGATGCCTTGCGTGATTCTGTGTTGGGGAAACACAAGAGATTGACAGGGGGTCAAAACAGCAGCCAGGAATGGAGTGTCTGATCTTACTATAAGCAACCTGTTCCTGACCGGGGTGGGAGATTGTGGAAACTCTGGAGACATCGATCCAGGTGATTCGCTGCTCCGGCCACGAAGTCAGGCTTTGGGAGAAGATTTGGCCGGCTGCTTCTGTACTCAACCCACGCTTCAAGTTTTCCTGGCCAACTAAAAATGGGAATAGGGGAGTGCTGCAAACCACTTAGGTACAGGTGAAACTTGAAAAATTAGAATATCATGGAAAAGTTCCTTTATTTCAGTAATTCAACTTAAAAGGTGAAACTAATATATGAGATCAACTCATGACATGCAAAGCGAGATTGGCTTCTACTTCTCAGAGGTCCAATCTTGCTCCATTTGCAATCCTTGTTTTGCTGATTTCCTTGAATATTCTAATTTTCTGAGATTGTTCATTTGGGGTTTCTATCAGCTGTACGCCATGATCTTAGCAATGATAACAAATCAAGGCTTGACATATCTCGCTTTGCATGTCACGAGTCAATCTCATATATTAGTTTCACCTTTTAAGTTGAATTACTGAAATAAAGGAACTTTTCCATGATATTCTAATTTTTAGAGTTTCACCTGTAGAACAAATCAAGGCTTGACATATCTTGCTTTGAATGTCATGAGTCAATCTCATATATTAGTTTCACCTTTTAAGTTGAATTACTAAAATAAAGGAACTTTTCCACGATATTCTAATTTTTCGAGTTTCACCTGTAGAACAAATCAAGGCTTGACATATCTTGCTTTGAATGTCATGAGTCAATCTCATATATTAGTTTCACCTTTTAAGTTGAATTAGTGAAAGAAAGGAACTTTTCCACGATATTCTAATTTTTCGAGTTTCACCTGTATATTTTTGACGACATAGCGGGATAGAAATCCTTCTCTAAACAAATCAATAATAAGCAATTTTAGGCCCCACCTTATTTCAGTCATTTTAAATTGTACAGAACGGTGTGAGTTGTCGTAACCTGCCCTGGGACCTTAGGATGAAGGGCAGGGGATAAATCGCAATAAATGAAGTAAGAATAGCAAACGAGACCCGGTGCTCTCCAGATGCAATTCCCACCGGCTCCCAAAAGTGCTCGCTGGGACTGATGGGAGTTGTAGTCCAAAAGATTTGGAGAGCATCTACTCGGGATCAGCTTCCCTGCGCCGACAAGGGGAGACAGAAGCCTACGTACATTTCATGCCACTCCCACTTGTCCAGATTGAGGGCATAGAGATCGTTCATCCTGGACTCCTGAGGGAAAGAGGGAGAGAGGGACGCGTTTAGTGAAACCTGCACTCCAGAAAGGCAGCAGCAGCGTCCCCACTCTGCTCTCGCACTCACTCGGTATCTTCCTCCAAAGACGTAGCCTCTGTTTCCAACCGTGGCACAAGCGTGGGCTGCTCGGGGTGACGGCGATTTACCCTGCGGGGGGAAGAAGAGGGGACAGGTGAGAGACTACCTGCTTTGGGCTCTACGAAATCTCCTTTTCCTGGAGAAGAGGAGGTTGAGGGGTGATATGATAGCCATGTTCAAATATATAAAAGGATGTCACATAGAGGAGGGAGAAAGGTTGTTTTCTGCTGCTCCAGAGAAGCGGACACGGAGCAATGGATCCAAACTACAAGAAAGAAGATTCCACCTAAACATTAGGAAGAACTTCCTGACAGTAAGAGCTGTTCGACAGTGGAATTTGCTGCCAAGGAGTGTGGTGGAGTCTCCTACTTTGGAGGTCTTTAAGCAGAGGCTTGACAACCATATGTCAGGAGTGCTCTGATGGTGTTTCCTGCTTGGCAGGGGGTTGGACTCGATGGCCCTTGTGGTCTCTTCCAACTCTATGATTCTATGATCCCTTCCCGTCTCCTGCCACTGACCACTTTTCAGGAACTTGCTGCTGCTGGTTATATTTGCGTCCGCTGGCAGTAGGAGTACAATACGGGCATGTCTTTAAGTTAACATCTTACATCAAAAACCTGACAGTACCAAACTATCGAAGGCTTTTCACCAAAGCCAGACGAAATGTCTTTCCCTCTGCAGTGTTGGCTGGCAGGTTGAGAGGAGTTCCCTACCAGGACAGACTTTGCTCATGTGCTCAAGACATCAATTCCATAAAACATATTTTGTTGCACTGTGCAAAATAAGAGCAAGCCAGGGCTGAACTGATACTACCCTTGCTGGTACCTTTCCCAGGAAAATCAGAGGCTCACTATGTCAGGTTCCTATTGGAAGACCGGACAAACGCTAGAACATTAGCAGTGGCAAAGTTTTTATCGGTGGTTGCAAGAACAAATAATCCCTATATTCTGAACAAAATGCTTATTTAACCTGGAGGTAGGCTGTATGAATTGTGTATTGCTTTGTAATGATTTGTTGGGTCTCTGGACCGTAATAAAGATTGATGATGATGATGATATTTGTTAGGATCTGACGGGCAGTGGAAATGAATCAGCTGATATTAATCAATATGGGTGGTCCTACCGGATCATAATTTTTTATAAACGTACGATTGCCGTATTTTGGAAGTCCACTACTTTACCTTGGTTACAGGCTGGCTCCACGTAAAGGTGTCTGTGTCCAGGACGTGAACGTGATCGTTCCACCCACGGGGAACACCTGAATTCTTTTAGACAAGAACAGGGACAATGGATAAAATCTCATTCCGTGCAGCGGTTTCGACATTTGCAATCTAGGACAGAAAAATTTGTGGAACGGAGCGCTGACTACCTGCGGCCACTGTTCCTCCTGTGATGTGTGCAAGAGGCTTCTAGAACAGGTTTGAGTTTCAGCATCTACCACCCAAGAGGAGCAGGACCACAGAGCAGGTAAATACGGGCAGGTATTCAAGGCAGTGGAGCTGAAAGCCACAGTTGTTCTGGGGGCCTCATGTGCCATCTCCCTGCCTTTTTGGTATTACAGTGGTGCCTCGCAAGACGAAAAGAATCCGTTCTGTGATTCTCTTCGTCTAGCGGTTTTTTTGTCTTGCGAAGCAAGTCCATTGACGGATTAGCGGATTAGCGCTATTAGCGGCTTATCTGCTGATCGGATCAGCTGATAAGCGGCTTAGAAAAGGGGGGGGGAGGGAAAAAACCCCGCAGGAACTCGCAATACATTGTCGTCTTGCGAAGCAAGCCCATAGGAGATTCGTTTTGCGAAGCACCTCCAAAACGGAAAACTCTTTCGTCTAGCGAGTTTTCCGTCTTGCGAGGCATTCGTCTTGCGGGGCACCACTGTATTTATTTAATGCTTCCTCACCCTTCCTCAATCAGGAAGCATAGTGCAGCTCACAACAAGAAACAAGATAAAAACAGCAACAACAGAATGATAAACCCAATAAAATCAAATCCCCACAATCAGAATCAAATAAGCAGTGGCAAATATCTAGAATAAATTCCACTTATGGATCCAAAGGCCTGGGCATGCCTTTAGCTTTGGCTTGAATGTTTGTACCGAGGGGGCCAAGCGGATGTCACCTGGGAGGGGGTTCCATAGAAATCACAGGTGAGATGCCACCACCGAGAAGGCCCTGTCTTGTGTCACTGTCCAACAGATGTGACTATAAGCAGGGCATTCTCTGTGGATCATAATGCAAAGGTTGGATGGCAGGGGGCGGGGAGAGAGAGTCTTTCTTTGGGTCCTAATTCACTTAGGGGTTTTGATCACATGCAGCCACTGCAGAGCTTTCAGGATGGGGCCGATACAACCCCTCCTTGCTGCTCCAGCCAACAGCCAAGCAGCAGCATCCTGAGCAATCTGCAGCTTCCAGAATGTCTTTAGGGCAGGCATAGGCAAAGTCAACCCTCCAGATCTTTTGGGACTACAACTCCCATGATCCCTAGCTAACAGGACCAGAGGGTCAGGGATGATGGAAATTGTAGTTCCAAAACATCTGGAGGGCCGAGGTTGCCTATGCCTGCTTTAGGCTCCCAAAGAGTAGATTGCTGTAATCTATTTGGGAGGCTACAAGAGCATAAATCAGTAAATGAGCCACTAGAGGTTCCAGTGCACAAAAAGCAAAAGACTTACCCAAAAAGAGGTTTCATCAAACTCAAACCTTCCAATCTGCTCCCCTTCCGGGTAATACCCGTAGCCACCAAAAAATATAAGCCTGTTCAAAAAGAAGGAAGGGAAGGCAGAAAAACAAAAGAATACACTATCATCAGAGTGACCAGGTAATATGCGGTAATGGATTTCCACTTACGAGAAAGTGCCACTTAAAAAGTAGAAGGCAGAATATCTGAGAAAAGATTCCATTATTTATTTTAGCCTTTCATAAGCTGAGCCAGCACGTCTGAAGGGCACCAGGTGGGCAAAGGTTGATTTATTTAAATGAAACTGAGCACCCATGACCTGCTTCTCCCCCCTTTACATACTGCAGCTAAAATTGGCAAAGAATCATTCGCAAAGGCAGTTAGAAGTGCCAAAGGACAAGAGCAGGACGTCGGCAGCATTAGCTCTGAGGTGCTTTGCTGTTGCTATTTCAGGAAAAAAAACAAAAAGCCAACAAAACATTATTTTTCAGGGGGTGGGAAGAGGCATCCAGTTGTGTGGCTATTTTAGCCGGAAAAGTTTCTTAGCTTGTTTCCTCGCCCCCTCTTGCTGTTGCTAACTCTACTCTGAAAATTACCATTAACTCTGCATGGTCACAAACCTGTATGCTATTTGGCTGCAAGTTTCTTCTAATATTTAGGACGTCATGGAACATCAAGTAAGTGCACTTATTACATATGCTGCCTATTTTTATATAAAAGCTATAGGTTGCTTACACGAAACCAACATAATCCAATTAGGCCAAATTACATTACAAATTAAATACAAGGAGTGCTATTACAGTAATGAATGGGTAACAGAGACACTTTGGAGAACAGGCAACATGGAAACCCACTATTTTTTTGAGTCAAATGAGGCTGCAGAGCACACAATCATTTCCAGGAAAGAGACGGGACCCCGGAACAGCTGGGCTCTGCTTCACGCCGACAAACTTACTTGTTTCTATAAACCCAAACGCCGAGTTTGTCTTTTGATGACGGGGGGATGCCTTGGCACTCCACCCTGACCCACTGCAACACTTTGTCGCTCGACCTGGAATTAAGCATGTAGAACTGCAAGAAAATGAAGGAATAGATTATAAACGTGCAGCTCATTGGCCCAAAGGAGTCCTGATTATTTGGATTGCTCTGTGTCGATTTAAAGATCTTAGGGACGCGGGTCGCGCTGTGGTCTAAACCACTGAGCCTCTTGGGCTTGTCGAGAAGAAGGTCGGCGGTTCAAATCCCTGCAACGGGGTGAGCTCCTGTTGCTCTGTCCCAGCCCCTGCCAACCTAGAAGTTCGAAAGCACACCAGTGCAAGTAGATAAATAGGTACTGTTGCGGCGGGAAGGTAAATGGTGTTTCCGTACGCTCTGGCTTCTGTCACGGTGTCCCGTTGCACCAGAAGCGGTTTAGTCCTGCTGGCCACATGACCTGGAAAACTGTCTGTGGACAAACGCCGGCTCCCCTGGCCTGAAAGCGAGATGAGCGCCACAACCCCATAGTCGCCTTTGACTGGACTTCACTATCCAGTGGTCCTTTACCTTTAAGATCTTAATTTGGCCTGTCAGGCAACATGGGATGGATCTGATGTTAGATAGTGTGGGGGTTTTGGATACTGTAGTTTTCTGGCTCCAAAACGAAGGCAAACAAAGGGGGCGAGCCCCACCCCACCCTGGGAAATTCGAGGACTGACCTTGTTTGTGTTGCCGCGTGCGTGGTGCCCTCCAAACAGGTACAAGACTCTGTCCATACAGACGGCGCAGCTCCCTGACATGGAAGGGGGAACATCTCCAGCCGTTCTGTGCTTTGTCCTGGCAAGGCAGGGGCAGAAAGACCTCTGGGTTTAACAAGGAAGCTTTCCTTTCTGATGCTTATCTGTCGTTTATAGCTTTTGTTATAACTTAGTGTGCTACTTTAGGGACGCAGGTGGTGCTGTGGGTAAAACCACAGAGCCTAGGACTTGCCGATCAGAAGGTTGGCGGTTCGAATCCCCGCGACGGGGTGAGCTCCGGTTGCTCGGTCCCTGCTCCTGCCAACCTAGCAGTTCAAAAGCGAGGTTCTATCTCAAAGTGCAAGTAGATAAATAGGTACCACTCCGGCGGGAAGGTAAACGGCGTTTCCGTGCGCTGCTCTGGTTCGCCAGAAGCGGCTTAGTCATGCTGGCCACATGACCCGGAAGCGGTACGCCGGCTCCCTCGGCCAATAAAACGAGATGAGCGCCGCAACCCCACAGTCGGTCACGACTGGACCTAATGGTCAGGGGTCCCTTTACCTTTAGTGTGCTACTTACACACCAATTCAGAGTTCCCATCACCTCCCAAACTGATGGCACTTCAATCCAAAGCACCATGTGAACGTTCTCAATGGATTCATGCACATGTTATAAAACAGTGGGATCCCCAAGCATAAAACCCAGTGGAAATACACTGGCACCACCTTCTGGAATCAGGCATCTAGGTAAGGAGAGTAACCATCTCTAGGCAGGACCTCCAGCACTCAACTCAAGACAACCTGACGAGGAGGATCCATCAGGGATGATGGTACTGACAACTTCTGTGAATTCCAAGAAATCCAACAGAGGAAGGCAACTCTCCCCGTCTTGCTTTCCGCAAAGCGGATCAGAAGACTCCCTAACCAAAAGGCCTACGATTTCCTTCTTTCAATGCACATTTTGTCTTATCTGCCTTGAGCCATCTAGAAAGGGTGGGTTGAAAAATAAAGCAAACGAACAAAAAACTGGAGGACATGGAAGTACGGTTGCAAGTCGAACGTTTTGGCTCCTGAACGATGCAAACCCGGAAGTGAGCGTTCCGGTTTGCGAATGTTCTTTGGAACCCGAACGTCCGACAGAGCTTCCACAACTTCCGATTGGCTGCAGGAAATCAGAAGCCAGGAAATCAGAAGCTGCGCTTTGGTTTCTGAACCTTTTGGATGTTGAACAGACTTCCAGAATGGATTCTGTTTGACTTCCAAGGTACGACTGTATGTTTCTGAGCACAACTTGAAGCGTTGGTGCTGACCTTTAAAGCCCTAAATGGCCTCGGCCCAGGATACCTGAAGGAGCGTCTCCACCCCCATCGTTCAGCCCGGACGCTGAGGTCCAGCTCCAAGGGCCTTCTGGCGGTTCCCTCGCTGCGAGAAGCCAAGTTAGAGGGAACCAGGCAGAGGGCCTTCTCGGTGGTGGCGCCCTCCCTGTGGAACACCCTCCCACCAGATGTCAAGGAAATAAACAACTACCAGACTTTTAGAAGACATCTGAAGGCAGCCCTGTTTAGGGAAGCTTTTAATGTTTAATAGACTATTGTATTTTACTATTCTGTTGGAAGCCGCCCAGAGTGGCTGGGGAAACCCAGCCAGATGGGCGAGGTATAAATAATAAATAAATTGTTATTTTATTTTATTATGATGATTATTTTTATTCTTATTTTCTACTGCTCTAACAAAACGTTATCACGGTTGGAGGTATTTTTT
Organism: Podarcis liolepis; assembly: GCF_965112155.1. Lineage (NCBI taxonomy): Eukaryota > Metazoa > Chordata > Lepidosauria > Squamata > Lacertidae > Podarcis > Podarcis liolepis. Next base: position 3,314,005 of record NC_139554.1, on the reverse strand, counting down.
GGTGTTGGTGGGGAGATAGGAGGCAGTCAAGATATAATTTACCATCGTCCCGTTTCCATGTTGTATATCCAGATTTCATCTCGGGGCAGGTAAAAGTCGTAGAATCCTCTCACCTGAGCATTCTGAGAGCAGGAAAGAAGGAAAAGGGGGGAGGCACCCCCATTATTAAACGGAACGGTGAATTAAAAAGCACCATCTGCTCCTCTCTTTATGCCAATAAAGAACACCCCACCCTCCATTTCCACCCAAATATCTATATTCTGAGAATCTTGGCCAACTTGGGTATAAAAATGTGGGATATTCCAGGGCAAGACCGTGAGCCCCATTTATTTATTTCATTTATAGACTGTTTTTTCGATCTGACATTCTGATGAATCCACAGGGAGCATTTTTCTAGAGACAGAGGATCCTGACTAAGCCAGGACCACCCCCAGCCCCATGTCATAGAATCATAGAGTTGGAAGGGACCCCAAGGGTCATCTAGTCCAACCCGCTATAATGCAGGAATCTCAGCTAAAGCATCCAGGACAGATGGACATCCAACCTCTGCTTCAAAACCTCCAAGGAAGGGGAAACAGCAGAAGAGGTCACATGGGTGGTGTACAAATAAATTATCACTATTCAGGGTGGATTAAAATCAATGTTTTTAAAAAAATATATTTAAAAAAAAATGATTTTTTTTATTTAAATCAGATTTTTTAAAATTTAAATTGGATTTTTAAAATGAAATGCTTTTGGAGGAAAAATCTTTCTAAAGAGAGTTTTCTCTTTAAGTTACATTATAGTACAAAGACTATTCGTTAGGAAATAAGGATTTGTTTTAAGTTTTTCATGTATGCTAAAACTCAAAGGTGTTTTTAAAATCGTTTAACCACATCAGTTAACAAACATGGATACATATGCTATAATGTTATTGTTCTAATTGAAAATGAATTGTTTAAATTGTTATTAAGGAAACAATTATTTTTCTCCTTCCAAGTACAGCAGAAAAGTTGTCCAAATATAAAGTTAACTTATTAAATCTCACAATAATTTCATAATTATCTGTCAATCTATTTCTAATAGTATAGTATATTTTTTGATATAACTGTAAAAACTACTCTGAAAATTTATTATTCCAAAAAATGAAACCTTTGTCTGGTTGTAAATATTAAGATTATACCAGCAAGAATGAGTCTTTCTGTAAAAAAATTGATGTAAATCAAGTCTTACTGACTATTGATTTAAATCAAGTCTTACTGACTAGTGATTTAAATCGATTTGATTTAAATCAAGTCCATAATGTCACTATCATCCTCAGCATCCTCATCCTGTACACTGGTACCTCTGGTTGCGAACGGGATCCATTCTGGAGGCCCGTTCGCAACCTGAAAGGAACGCAGCCCGTGTCTGCGGGTCGCAATTCGCCGTTTCTGCACATAACGTCCTTTTGCGCGTCTGCGCATGCGCGAGCAGCGAAACCCAGAAGTAACCCTTTCCGGTACTTCCGGGTCGCTGCAGGACGCAACCTGAAAACACTCAACCTAAAGCAAACGTAACATGAGGTTTGACTGTGCATCCCTTGAGAGCTTTGGGGCATAAGACAATGCACAAATAAAGTAATAATAATGGCAACACGTCCCACAACGTCCCTTGAGACCTTCAAATATAAGGCAACACATCAATTAAATTATTATGATCCACGCGACGGTCACCTCCAGACTGGATTATTGTGACTCGCTCTATGTGGGGCTGCCCTTGAGACTGACCCAGAAACTCCAGCGGGTGCAGAATGCCGCGGTGAGACTCCTTATGGGGTCTTCGCTGCGAGATCACATTCACCCGGTGCTATACCAGCTGCACTGGCTCCCGGTGGGGTACAGGATCAGGTTTAAGGTGCTGGTTTTAACCTTTAAAGTCCTATGCGGTCTAGGACCCTCATACCTACGGGATAGCCTCTCCTGGTATGTCCCACAGAGGAACTTACGGTCTTCAAATAAAAACATCTTGAAGGTCCCAGGCCACAGAATGGTTAGGCTGGCCTCAACCAGAGCCAGGGCTTTTTTGGCTGTGGCTCCAATCTGGTGGAACGCTCTGTCACAAGAGACTAGGGCCCTGCAGGACCTGATATCTTTCCGCAGGGCCTGCAAGACAGAGCTGTTCCACCAGGCCTTTGGTCAGGGCACAGCCTGACTCCCTCCTTTGGCAATCTTCACAGATCTTTAGCCTAATGGTTGCCATCAATTTGAGTTGAATTAATTTTATAATGAAATGATTTTAGAATGTTGTACTATTTTATTGTTGTTAGCCGCCCTGAGCCCGGCTCCGGCTGGGGAGGGCGGTATATAAATAAAATTTATTATTTTAATTATTAATTATTATTATTATTATTATTATTACAACATGGTTAGCAGCAACCTGTTGCTCTCTCTCTCTCTATCTATCTCACAAACACACACACACATTTTAAACTGGGTGCATCTTCTCCAGCCCTCTGTGATGGAGGGAACAAGGGCTCCACCACTTCTTGTCCTGCCTTTGCCAAATAAAGAGTCTTTTTTTGCTGCTCACCTTATACCCGCCCCAAACGAACATGCACTGCCCGTCGCTGACAGCCACGTGGCCGCTCCGTTCGGCAGGACTGCCATTCTCTAGATGCTCTAAGCTGTCCTCTGCTGGCCCGGGAATCTCTTCATCCGCCGGCAAATCTTCATCCTCCGGCAGATCCTCATCCACCGGCAACTCTTCATTGTCATCTGCCATGCCTGTAACAGTCTTCTTCAAGAAGGGCACAAAAAGGAAGAAAAGCTTTCAAAATTGTGCATAGCCAAAACAGGATGGAGAAAAAGCCAAGCTCAGAGCTGTTTCCTTTGCCCGGGGGAAAGAGGAGTCAGCGAGGGGCAAGAGACAATTCTGACAGTCTCTGAAAATCTCTTGTTTTCTTTTGGCTGGCTCCTAGGGTTAAATAAGTTGGCGTTCTTGTTATTAAATATACCAAGAGAAAAGAGCACACCAAGAACTCTGGCCAATATAAGTTTCAAAAGTGGGAGTGGTCCTTTCTCGCAAATCAATAGTCAATTGAAAAAACTAATCCATTCAAAAGTATGTATTCTGACAAGGATTACAAACTCAAATGGAGATTACAAACTCAAACAGAGATTAGAAACGCAAACTCATAAGGGTATGTATAACACAATAATTACAATTAAAAAATTCCTTCCAGTAGCACCTTAAAGACCAACTAAGTTAGTTCTTGGTATGAGCTTTCGTGTGCATGCACACTTCTTCAGATACACATACATTCTTCAGATACATATCTGAAGAAGTGTGCATGGACACGAAAGCTCATACCAAGAACTAACTTAGTTGGTCTTTAAGGTGCTACTGGAAGGAATTTTTTTATTTTGACTATGGCAGACCAACACGGCTACCTATCTGTAACAATAATTACAGTTATAGTATTAAAAATAAGAGTTTATGAATTTATGCTCAATGACTGAAACTAAGATCTTCACGTCAAATCTTACTATGGACTAACGTGAACTTATCTCTACACATAAACTCGCTGCTGGATGAGGTCCAAGGGGCACCACCTTGTCCAGAATCCTGTTCTCAAAGTGAGAAACCAGACACCTCAAAGGGAGAGCTACCTTTTCACAAACTAAGATCTCCTTCAAATAACCCATTTCTTGAGCATTCATCCCAATTTGCTTGTGGAGTGTGTACACATCTTTCCATTAACCATTCACTCATTCCTCACTTTTTGGTGCATTCCTCTGTCATTTTCCTCCGCACAAAAAAACCAACTTGATTTGTTGCTCTAGACTGGCAACAGAGTGCTTTAATCCAATTGCACAAATCCAAACTTCCTGGTATGCACTCAAATCTGTCCCGTAACATACTGACAATCTGGAAGCGTCCTGAAAAACTGCAAGAGAGCCACCCGTTCCTCTCCAAGCTCACTCTGTGAAGATGACCTCAATGTTGAGTGCAAATAAAGGTCTTAGCCAACCAGAGCAGGAAAAACAAGCTCCATGGCCTAGTAGTCTCACCCACAGCCAAGCTCAGCATCTCAAGGATGTCTTTAAAAGCTCTCTGGGAAAAGCCAGCCCTGAAGGTCTTGGCCAGGGAAGCAGGAGGAGGAGGAGGAGGCAGCTGGAAAAGAAGAATTGGCTCTTGGCTACCTTTCCTAGTCATTTGGACATCCCAAGGCTTAGCTGCTAGATGACAGTACCTGGAGCCTGAAATGCTGACGGCTGTTTAAAGGCAGTTTAAATGGATTTCTTGCTAGCCAAAACAGAAGATGATCAAAATCACAGCTTAAGCAGCTGCAAAGTGTTTGACATTTAAAGGCACAGGTAGACAGGATGGCTCCCCAGCCCATTCTTCCAACTGCTCAGAGCTTTTAAAAGCTCCTCTGCACCTGGTCAGGGATCTGGTCTGGACACATGGCCCTGCCTCATGACCACTTTGCATCTGTACTCAATGGTCCAGTCATAGCAACATGGACACATAGGAATTTGCCTTATATAAGTGTCAGACCAGTAGAATGACTCATTATAATCTTCAGCACTGGCTTGTGGGATCTTTCTGGGCTTTTCAGACAGGAATCTGGAGGTATCTGGAGATGCTAGGGACTGAATCTAGGCCCTTCTGCCAAAGCAGGTGCTGGACCACTGAGCTCAGACCCGTTTGCAGCAACATATGGAGGTAGATTCCTTCAAGGGGTGGGATGGGTTGTGCTGCAGCCAGTGAGGGGAAATCACAGTTTTGAACAAAAAATGGGGGGGTGCTATATAAAACTAGCACAACGGGGATCAGGGCTAGAAACCCTGGAAAGGTAGCATGGTGTAGTGGTTGGAGTATCATACTAGGACTTGAGAGGTAAAGGTAAAGGGACCCCTGACCATTAGGTCCAGTCATGGTTGACTCTGGGGTTGTGGTGCTCATCTTGTTTATTGGCCGAGGGAGCCGGTGTACAGCTTCCAGGTCATGTGGCAAGCATAGGTAAGCCGCTTCTGGCGAACCAGAGCAGCGCACGGAAATACCGTTTACCTTCCCGCTGGAGCGGTACCTATTTATCTACTTGCACTTTGACGTTCTTTTGAACTGCTAGGTTGGCAGGAGCAGGGACCGAGCAACGGGAGCTCACCCCGTCGCGGGGATTTGAACCGGCGACCTTCTGATCGGCAAGTCCTAGGCTCTGTGGTTTAACCCACAGCGCCACCCGCGTCCAAGGACTTGAGAGAGCAGGGTTCAAATCCCCACTGGACCACATGAAGCTTACTTGGGGTGATCTCGAGGGTCAACCAATACCGCCTCTCAACCTAACCTACCTCACAGAGTTGTTGTGGGGCTTAAATGAGGAGGGGTGAGAACCAGGTACCCCACTTTGAGCTCCTTGGAGGTAAAGGCGGAATATAAATGCAATCAACAAACAACCCTGCAAGTCCGACCAGATGTGGAATTGTGGAGAACTGGATTTAAGACTGGAAATAATAGGAAACAGAGAGGGTGGCGTAGTCATGGTTCAGAGTGTCTGAAGAGGGCCTGGGGGACATGGGTTCCAATTCCACGCTCAGCCATGGAGCTCATTGGGTGACCTTGTGGGCCAGTCGCTCTCCCTCTCAGCCTATTTATCTTACATATTTCTTAAATACACCTGCTGCCCTCCACCGGAAGATCCGCAGAGTGGTTTACAGTATAAAAAAACAATATACATTACAACACCCACCACCAATATCCAATACAGGGTGAGGGTTGGGGAAAAGGGGGTTGTTGTTGTTGATGTTGTTATTATGCATTTTTTGCTTTTATCTTGTATCTTGATGCTGCAAACCACCCAGAGATCTAAGGGGTAAGCAAATGAAATAAAGAACCAATTGCTCCCCTACCTCGCAGGGCTGTCGGGGGTGAAATGAGGGGAGAGGGTGAGGAGAACCCTGCGCTCCGCTTTCAAACTCCTTGGAGGTAAAAAGGATGGGATAGGAATGCAGTATACCTGAAGGAGCATCTCCACCCCCATCGTTCTTCCCGGACACTGAGGTCCAGCTCCGAGGGCCTTCTGGTGGTTCCCTTCCTGTGAGAAGCCAAGGGAACCAGGCAGAGGGCCTTCTCGGTAGTGGCGCCCTCCCTGTGGAACGCCCTCCCACCAGATGTCAAAGAGAAGAACAACTACCAGACTTTTAGAAGACATCTGAAGGCAGCCCTGTTTCGGGAAGCTTTTAATGTTGAATAGGTTATTATATTTTAGTGTTTCGTTGGAAGCCGCCCAGAGCGGCTGGGAAACCCAGCCAGATGGGCGGGGTATAAATCATTAATTATTATTATTATAAATTATTATGCAGTAAATGAAATGACGGTTTCTCCCTGATGGGCTAGCCCAGGCATAGGCAAACTCGGCCCGTCAGCTGCTTTGGGACTACAACTCCCATCATCCCTCGCTAACAGGACCGGTGGTCAGGGATGATGGGAATTGTAGTCTCAAAATATCTGGAGGGCCGAGTTTGCCTATGCCTGCTTTAGGCCCCCAAAGAGTAGATTGCTGTAATCTATTTGGGAGGCTACAAGAGCAGGGTACTACTACTAATAATAATATTATTATAACCCTTGCAAGATAATGATAATAATAATAATAATAATAATAATAATAATAATAATAATAATAATAATAATAATATTACCCTTGCAGGGTAATAATAATAATAATAATAATAATAATAATAATAATAATAATAATAATAATACTTTATTATTTATACCCCGCCCATCTGGCTGGGTTTCCCCAGCCACTTTCCTTTTTAACTGGGGGGGGGAGCTTCCTAAAAGGTGACAACCCCCCCAAAAAAAGAGACCCCCCCAGCCTGCAGTGGTGCAGCCCATTCAGTCACCTTATCCTGCAGGAGGAGGAAGGAGCCACTGAAGAAGGCCGGGGGGGGATAGGAAACCTTTGCCCGCCCCCCCTGCCGGGCTCAACGGAAGGCGCCCCCTTCTCCCCTCTCGACTTACCTTAGCGGGGTCCGCTCACAATGTCAACATCCGCCGGTGCCGGCGGATATCCGGCCCGCCTTCCTGCCCCAGCGGAAGCTCCGCCCCCTCGGCCTTCGACGGAGGAGGCGAGAGAGCTGGACAGAGCGTCCGCCGCGGTCTTGCTCCCCCTGCAGGGAAGGAGAGGAACGGCACCCGAGAAAGCGTGAGATTGTCACTGGTCTACCTTGCAGGGGTGGCCGAGAGTGGCTGCTGTGGTCATTGGAATTACGTATTCCTTTCTACCCAGGGACGACTTCTTTTTTTATTATTATTCAGAATTATAACAAGACATATTATCCAAAAACATATCATCCTTGTCCCCCCCCATTTTTCCTCCCTCCCCCTCCCCCACCCCCTGACTTCCCTTAGTTCCAGTCTTTGGTTTCTCTAAGAATGCTATTTTCTGCATGTTACAAAGTTGTATAGATCCTCAAAACTATTTAGCTGATTATTATCAATAAAAAGTTTGTGAATGTTTATTCAAAACCTGCCAAGGAGTCCAGTTCGCTTTGTTGCATCTTCAGATACTTTGTAAAGGGTTCCCATTCATCCTTAAAGTCACAGTTATCCTTGTCAATTTTTCTTGCCATGATTCTTTTGTTGGGATTTCTTCAGTCTTACATCCTTGTGCTACCAGAACTCTCACGTTGTCGCATATATGAAGATGTTTTTCAACTTTTTTGGCAGGTCTTTCCCTACAATCCCCAACAAAAATGCCTTGGGTTTTTTTAACAAATGTTAAATGGAACATTTTCTTCAATTCGTTGTAAATCATTTCCCAAATTTTTTTAATTACCTTACAATCCCACCACATATGATACCCATGGATTTCAAGGCGGCTTCCAGATGAGAGGGGTGTGTTCTCCCTGCTCAGAGGGAGGTTGGGGGGGGGGGGAAAGAATGGTAGAATCATAGAATGGTAAGGGAACCCAAGCAATGACAAACCTGGACAACATCTTAAAAAGCAGAGACATCGCCTTGCCAACAAAGGTCCATATAGTTAAAGCTGTGGTTTTCCCAGTAGTGATGTATGGAAGCGAGCACTGGACCATCAAGAAGGCTGATCGCCAAAGAATTGATGCTTTTGAATTATGCTGCTGGAGGAGACACTGGAGAGTCCCATGGACTGCAAGAAGATCAAACGTATCCATTCTGAAGGAAATCAGCCCTGAGTGCTCACTGGAAGGACAGATCCTGAAGCTGAGGCTCCAAGACTTTGGCCACCTCATGGGAAGAGAAGACTCCCTGGAAAAGACCCTGATGTTGGGAAAGATGGAGGGCACAAGGAGAAGGGGACGACGGAGGACGAGATGGTGGGACAGTGTTCTCGAAGCTACCAGCATGAGTTTGACCAAACTGCGGGAGGCAGTGGAAGACAGGAGGGCCTGGCGTGCTCTGGTCCAGGGGTCACGAAGAGTTGGACACGACTAAACAAGGGAACCCAAAGGTCATCTAGTCCAACCCCAAGTCCCAACGAAAGCATCCATGACTTATGTGTTGCTCATTCAGGGAATCATAGAATTGTAAAGTTGAAAGGGCCCCCCCAGGGTCATCTAGTCTACCCCCCCTGCAATGCAGGAATCGCAGGTGAAGATTCCCTGACTGGGGGTCATCCGTCTTTGTTTATTTAAACCTCCAATGAAGAATGGTGATGAGAGAGAAGCCAAGCCATTTTTGCTTCTTCCCCCCCCCATGCTGTCCTCCCAACAACCCTGTGAGGTTGGTAACATCCGAGAGCCAGTGGCTCACCCAAGCAGGTCTCCCAGGATTTGAACCTGCTCCTAACCCCACACTGCTTCACATTGATTCTCATCTGCCTGCGCACACAGAGGATTGAGATGCAAGCTGTTTTGCAGAGCGGTGCTGCCCATTCTTTGGGTTTCTTGCGCATCCACTCTGGAAAGTGAAAGGGCTGCCAGTTAATGAGGGATTATGACAACTCACAGGCACCAAAAAGGGGCCTGGATTCTAAACCTTCTGCTCGAGTGTTCAAGTGACTAAAGGTGTGCAGCCTAGTATCCTCTTCCTTCCGTTTTCCTTGGGGTGTGTGGATTTAGTTTTCAGTGGACACACAGAACCTTTCTTCTGCTCTCAACCATCCACTCCACCTGCTAGATTCACTGTCTACCTGACTTACCTGCACCCCTAACCCCCATTCAATTGCCATTCTGTAAACTCACAGGCAACGATGTTGTTTTTAAGTGTGATTTCCTTTCCTTCTATAAACTATGCGCTTCTGAATTCCTTGACTATACTCCTGCCACAGTGTGCAGCTCATTTTATGGGTTATTTGTTTTTGTACTGTATTGCTGTTTTGTACTTTGTGTTCTTATTTTGTATTTTTCTGTTGTGTTGTGAACCACCTTAGGATCTTCGGATGAAGGGCCGTATACAAATTTAATAAATAAGAAGCCTCTTTCATTTGTTTCGAAACTAATAAAACGTTGTTGCAGTGTGGAATGCTCCATTCCTTTCCCTTCTCCCCCTTGGTTTTCCATTTCTCTATCCGCCAACAGTCTTCTATGGCCACTGAACATGCCCAATCCTCACTGGTGTGTTTGTGCGACGGTCTTCACTAAAGCTTCTTGAGAGTGGTGGTGTGGGTACTTCTGCAAACTGTAGGGTGACCGTATACCTGCTGACAACTTGCTTGTGTGCATGGTGTGGTTTCAGCCCCATAATAACCGTAAGTTTGCTATCGGTAAACAGGATTACTGTATATAATTGTATAACAGAAACAAGATCGTCAGAATTCCATGTTTTTATTGCGAGAGAGAAAATTTCAGTCTTCTGCAGATATTGTAAAACACACATGAAAACATAATAAGGCAATAAAGGCACTTTTCTTTGGAACTGATTCTGAACACAATTTCAATATGAAAAACTTGCGGATACATCCCTGTCAAAGTTTTCTAGCTCAGGTATGGTATAATCATCAATGTTGCCACTGAAGTTCAGAGTCAAGTTCCCCTGACTTTGACCTCATCAGGATTTGACCTTTTAAGTAGCACCATTGCTATTTGCAAGGTTATCTGGAAGTCCATAGAATTCTCACACCAATCCTAAACACATTATGTAGAGGTTCCATTAAAATAAACGACCATCACTTCAAAATACTGTCGCAATCCACTGAAGTTTTCCTGCTCATGTATGGGAGAGGCTCCCATTCGTTCTGCAGAGGCCTTGTGCAGAATATTCCAGGGGATTGCATTTTAATGCTTGAGGCGTATGGCACTCGAGTACCCTGCATGTGCTGGGGACCAGAAGGCAAGAACTGAATGCTCCTGTGCAGCATTCTCCAATGCCGTAATTTTCATAACTGGTCAGATCAGTTCTAATAATGCAATAAAGGGTTCTCATCCTACTAGGCTAGTTTTGCCAACTTTTCTTTTGGATGGACTCCTTTTGTGTTTTAACAGCTGTGCAACAAGCAGAGATTCAGAGGAAACTAACTCGTTACTTCACCTGCACATCAGAAAAGCTTCGTCTGAATTTCAGCTTGTTAAAGGCACAGAACTTCCACACACAAGTTTGCAGCCTTAACCCAAACATCTGCCAGGATGATCGTTAAAAATACTTCAAGAGAAATATTTGTGACATCTTGATTTGCTCCAAGACGGCTTCATCCGTCAATGCCAAGTGCAACATTTTACCTAGAAGGGAGCAGAACTGGAGTGAATCTCATGACAAAAGGTAGATAAAAAGTCACTTGCTACCTACAGTACGTTCAAAGTACGTTATGCCATTGTTCCACGACAAAGGTTGGCATTAATGGCTTCACTAAACTGCTGCATCTATTCAGGTGCTTGAACCACCCGATTCCTCTGATTTTCAGTCATTCATATATTAGGTCCAAAGTCAAATATCTGAAACATAGCTCTATATTTGATAAGTCACATACTCGGTTTTGGGAGTAAAAGCCCACATTCCTTATTTTAGCTTGTAGGTTCTGCACTAAGAACAAGGAAGCAAAGATCAGCTCTATAAAATCTGCATCACTCCTTCCCCAACAGAAGCAAAACTGCTACGGTGGGATTCGCCTAACAAGTCCCATTAGCACAAAGATTTCCACTTGCGCAATGGGCTCCCCACACCCCAAGTTTGAGGGAGAGAGTAGGCAAGGGATTGTTCCCTCTGGGGAACTGAAATGCATGTGCTGGTGGAATGATCAGAAGAGTATGATGTTGAATTCCTCCCCCACTATCAAAAATATCCCTAAAGAGATATATGGCTTAAATGTGATACTGAATTATTAAGCAGCATATCGTGGCATGACTCCACCTCCTCCTAATACCACATGTGCTTGGTTATTACTGCAACCAGCCTGAAGGCAACTCAAAGTAGATGTATAAACAAAAGGATTTCCCCCCAAGATTTTTGCTCAAAATGGCGAGTAAAAGTATTCAGAGTAAGATTCTATTCAAAACATAACAGCAAAATGGTAACAACAGGGTCCCTATTAGCTAAATACCTAAAACTGATAGGAAATTTGTATTTTATAAATACTTTACAATAAATAACAAAAAAACAGCTAAGTTGAATACAAACCTTACACATTGTGGTCTGCGTAACATTTTTAAAATTGTGATTATTTACAGTCCATCAATGTTTATTGCAACAGTAAAACTTTGCCCAGTAAAAACATTTAACACAAAAGTGCAACTTTAAAGTGTTTCTATAAAATAGTGTCAATACCCGGCCCATGCAACTTTCAACCAAGTTTTTTATAGTGCTGTCGAAAGAAGAGAGTTTTGCGGCTTCAGATGTATTAAAGAAATCCCCCTCTTCAGACAATGGCTAAAGTGTAGCAATACGCAGGAATATGACCAAATAAAGCTTTGACTGTCTGAAGCCTCATTAACATATTTAGCTTTAATAATAATAAATGGCTCAACTAGCTTTATGAACTGGCTCAGTAAACCCAAGAAAGTTGTTATTAACCTCCAGAGCCCCTAAGTGGAGCTGTTATTACATCAGTAGACTCTGTTCCCATTCCTTATGCACCAGCAAATCAGAGTGCCTTTCACCCGATCTGACCCAACCTTAGAAATTCAGCCCAAACAGTCAACAGTAACATTTCAAAATTATCTCCAAGAAGGGTCTGTACTGTGCGCTGTATATTCATGAAGAATGGTTGCTAAGAGACATTAATCTGCTCCTGTGCTGCTGCTGCTTCGGCTTTTCTTTCTCGACGATGACTAACAGCAGCCCAAAAAGTTATTTTATCCATAGCTTCCTCCAAAAGTCTAGATGGTAACCAGGATAGTTGGTTCTCCAAGAGGGCAGCATTTTTACCAATGCAGTCAAGGCTCAGTCTGAAAGAGATAATGCCAGATTACAAAGTTTTGCAGGTTAAACATTATATAGAAGAAAACAGTTTTATCCATGTGAGTACCTAGGTATTCTCATCTCAACTATGAATTTACCAGGTGGCTTTAGGCAAGTTAATATGGCTTAGTTGAAACATCACGCCAAACTGGTTTGTGCTAAGTGCAGTTAAGACTCCACACTGTGATTTGGACGTCCAATATTAAACCATGGCTTAGAGCAGATTTTGTCTTCCATCTGCTCAGCTGTGCAAGTTTGCTCCCATCCACATGGTGCATTAGCCTTCTGAAGTAGGTCTGTGTTTTCAAGGATTTGATAAATGAAAACCACAAGCCCACATCAACTGTGGTTTGCAAACCAGCTTCAAATAGAGGCTTGATATCATAGTTTGACAGTGTTTCACACACCATGGTTCGTAAACCGACATTGGTTCAGGCACAAAGATAGACAGGCCATGGTTTGGAGCCGACGACTGAATCTAGTCGCAACCTCAGCCCTGGCCCCTTACCTGCAATATGGGGACTAAAGTGATTAATTCAACTCTGTGCTAAGGTGATCCTTGTCAGCTCGTCTGATGGACTGATCCCCCTTCCCCCTGTGCACTGTTCCTGACACCCACCCACACTAAGCCAATTTGGAGTGTGGGAGAGGTTAGTGAAGAGGTGGTGGAAGCAGCCCTATTGCACAAGGCTTCCGCTGACGGGACTCATCAGCTGCGTCTCACCCATAACGCTGACCTATTTAAAGTGATGTTGCAAGGATTATCAAGTGAATGGGAAAGGCTTTGGGCTCTTCAAAGTCGCACACTGTTTTGTATGTGGTTTCAAGTTTGAGGTTAACAGATGCGCAACTGAAATAGAAACCATTGCACTGTGTGTGGAGCATTCCCTGACTCCCTGAACAGCCCCTGCATGGGTACAGCTTCGTGTGTGTCAGTGGCCCTGCATGTGCTCTGAAGCCGCTATGTCGGGATAGTTACCGCTTAACATTTTGGAATATACAGTTGCTTTTAAAAAGTGTTGAACTCAACTAGGCTCATGGCATTATAATATTGTTATCTGAGTACTGTAATTTCTCAGCTCACCTGAGAAGTGAATACGGTTGTGTCTGGAAAATCAGTAAATCGCTGCAGTGTCCCTAAGCAAGAACAACAAAAAATTCAAATATTTATGAGTTACTTTGCAACAAAGGTACTTATAGCAACGCACAACAATAAAACATTGCATTAAAATATATGCAATTAAAAAATAACATAAAATCAACAATACCAACGTGCAGCAGAAACAGTTAAAAAACCCCAGCAAAACTGGGTAAGGAAGAACAACTAAATATTTTAAGGAGGTATTTAAAAACATTGGGCTAAGCCAACAAAGCAGTTCTGATAATGCAAGGATTTCAATTTGTGAAATGGAATATCCTCACCCTCTCCTCAAGCACCTCCCAGGCGCCCCCCCCCCCAAATCTGCTCTGGAGGGTTGTGGGAGCCCCAGAAGAGATTTAGGGGTGCATAGGGAAAGGAGAGGGAGGAGTAGTTCAGGAAGGATAAAAACTCCTCTCATGTGATCTGATTCTGTTTACCTAAATTCTCTCCATAAAAATATTTTTAAATTTCAATTAAAAGATTTATCAGCACAATGGTGACATTTAACAAGTGTTCTATTTACTGACCGTGTCCATGAAATGCAAGTCGTCTTTACTTCCTCCAAAGACCATCACTTCACCTTCTTTACCAAGACAAGCTGTATGCCACAATCTAAAGGTATATTATAGTGAGAATAAATATTCAAATAACTGTGCATTTAAAAAAAGTTTTCAGGTAGCTATCATAGGGTTTTAGTGCATTTTGTAGGCTATTGTAGAACTCTCCCCCTTTAATCTCTACTACATAGTAAATAGATTTATTTGAATGGAGCTGTCTCTCAGCTCTTGAACTAACTAACTAGTCCACTCAAATGGATTCTAAAAACATCTGAATTCATTAGACACAAATCAAGAATTTACTACCCTTTTACTACTTACCATGAGTGGGCTTACTTTTTTTGTTAAACACAGCTGTTTAATAAACGTTTAACAATGTATGCATTCCAATTCTTAAAATGATGCTATCATAAAGCCCAGCAAGATAGATTTAAATATGAGGAACACAACCAAAATAGTTCTCTTGTGAGTGCAGATTTAAAAAGTACCTTTAGCAAACACAATTAAAAATGGCTGCTGTGATATAGAGGGACTTGATTTGAGAGTAGGAAAGGCCATGGCAATGATTTAAAAACTGGGCCATCGGAAAGAAATCTTTCTTTCTTACAGATCTTGGCCTTCACTCAAAATCATAGGGTGAAACCCAGGCACTGATTCTTGAACTTGCTTATTCTGAAGGGCATAATTTGAGAGTTGGAGAAACATCTCTGGGACAAAGAAGGCGCCTCTCCTCCCTCACCTGCCTCAATTCAAAGGAATCTGACAAGCACGGAGATGGAATTTGTTACCTTAAAAACACACTTATGAAAAAAGGTACAAGAAGAACTTGGTAATTTAGTTTAGATACCAGCTTCCCACAGCTAGAGTGAGCTGCTAAGTTCAGTTTCTCCTCCCCCCACCCCTGATATGTCATTGAGGTCAAAGGAACGAAGGGTCTTTAATCTCTCATCCCTCCTTTTCATCTTCCAAGATTTGGAACTTTCTGAATGTTAATGGTTTACAAAATTATGCTAACGGGAGTAAATTTTCTTTTTGCACATGCTAGTGCAAAATAAACAAATGGGTATGCATGGATACACAGCAGTTCAAAATAGGACCAATTCATATAGGTTTGTAAAGAGAGCTTCACTGCACTGAGCTGAATTTTCTTTCAAGAATTAACAGACTGAGTATAACTCACTGGGGTCAACAGGATTGCAGAATTTGTCCCCTTTTGTTTATTTAACTATTGCAAAAATATGTGCAAGATGACTCGGTACTAAATAGCACTTCTTACTTCATTAATTTCAGCAATTATGCACTGTTCTCCTTACACTAAACTGTATCCCACCTGTTCTCTTCCTCATACCTGTTGATAGGTCTGCCTCTGTCTTATCTGCATTAGGAAAACTCTGGCCTGGACTGGATCATCGCAGAACACTGGAAAGCCTTTCCTGCCTTGACTCTGTGCCTTGACTCCTAGCTTGAAACCTGAAGCTTTTTTCTACAGACTGATAGGTTTATGTCCTCTCACAGCTGCTCTAACTTAGTACCTAGACATTCTAATAAAGCATGTTATTTGCATCACATATCAGCTAGATTAACGTCACCTTTTAAAATAAACCCTCCACCTAGAATTATAGTACTGAGTTATAACTGAATTCTACAAAGTATTCTGTGCAACTGTCAGGGAGGGTATCTTTTATTCAGAAAAAAGTACTTATCACAGCAAGGGCCAATATCGCAACAGGAGTGGCAGCTGAGTCCACACTATGAAAAAAAGAATGAAGTCTAGCCCAGCAGATGTGCTAAAGCACAACCAAGAGAAGGCCAGGCTGTTTTAAGTCTTAATGAAATTATGCTGATCCTTAGCATATTTACCTTTACAGAAGGGTGAGATCAAACACAGATGTTTATCAGCTTATAGGCTGTTAGGTAAGGTGATTACTTGGAACAGGCATCACAGAGTAACACCACAGACAGAGACATGGACATCCATCCTAACACAGTATTTTTTAAATGAATGCATTCATGTATTTGTCTTCATATATTCACAAAGTGTTAAAAAGTAATAGTTTGGGTGTTTATCTATTTAGCAAAATAAATTTTACACCACTCTTCAACAATATTCCCTCCCCGCCCCCCCAAAAATCAATTAAAATGTAAATAAAGGAAGGAAGGAAGGAAGGAAGGAAGGAAGGAAGGAAGGAAGGAAGGAAGGAAGGAAGGTCAAAGCCCACAAAATCATAAAAGCAGCATAAAGCAGTCAGCAGGTTTTGGGAAGTCCTTCACCTTGCCCCAGATATCACATACTCACATGTAAATTTCCTGATCGCCTAAACCAGTGTTTCCCAACCTTTTTTGGGCAAAGGCACACTTGTTTCATGAAAAAAATCTCGAGGCACACCACCATTACAGCCCCGTGACGTCAGCGCGCAGCGTCACGCCGGGAGGGACGCACGAAAGTGTAAGTTTCAATTTTCCCCCCTCCCCCTTGCCTTCCTTCTGTGCCAACCGCCAAAAAGCCAAGAAAAAAGCCAAGACTTTAGGGCAGCAGGTCGACACGGAAGAAGCTCCTACCTAAGGACAGGTGCGACGGCCGTGTCCTCTTCTGCCACACTTGGCAGCCCTGCCTCACGGTCGTGACTCCCACCCTGATTTCTCCCCGCAGGTCGAGCGGCACAGGCAGCCCAATGTGTCCAGCCCAGACACAAGCCCCGCTTCCCCACTCTAGATCCTGAATGCGACCAAGTGCTCTGGACTCCCGAGCAGGGTGGGAAAGAGGACTCGCATCTGGTAGCCTCCGGGCTCCTCGCCTGCTCGAGGGATGGCATTGCAGGCAAGCTGCCGGCCGTCGCCATCGCCGCCCCCTCATGCGAGTGGACCTGCCCGGAGTGGTGGGCCGGGGGAGGCTCGCTCTCTGTGGGGATGTGGCCCGCACGCGCGGCCCCACTTCCTCCTGCCCAGGGCTGAGCTCCTTACCCGCGATCTCGGTCTCGCGCACGCGGATCCCACTTATTCCGAAGCTCGCGCCACTAGCCGGGGCTCTCACACCGTGCCAGGGCGAGGCGGCGCGGCCCACTGATGTCATCGCGGCTCGCCGCCGCCCTCGACTTCCCTGTTCCCTCCCCTCCTTCGGGTCGCCGTGGTTACCGAGGACTGCAAGCTGCTCGGGCGAGCGTGGGGCATTAAGTGGGAGAAGGAAAATTAAAATTAAAACTCACCTGAAGGCCGCCTCTCCGGATATGAAGCTATCTTTCGAATTTTTTAATTTTTCCCGCGGCACACCAGGCAACATCTCGCGGCACACTAGTGTGCCGCGGAACAGTGGTTGGGAAACACTGGCCTAAACCATGGTTGGGAGAATGGGACTGCCCCACAGACACAAGCACTCCTTCCTCCCTTCTGGCCTCCCTATGAGTATGTCTGCACCACTGCTAATGCTACTATTGCAATCATGGTTAACAGCAGGGTAGCAAACTCTATGTTGAGCTAACCACAGTTAACAATATTATCAGCTCACTCAGACCCTGCAGCATGGTTCATTCCAAAAAAGGAAGAGCGTGTGTGTTATGGGAGAAGAGAGAAAGGAAGGAGAGCACAAGGCTGCGGAGTTCTCTGAATATTGATTCTTAGGAGATCAAGAATGTTATGTCTACACTGAGACACAGAGTGAGAGTTCAAACTACCAAAATAACAAGTTGTTTACAAGCGTGTGTGAATCAGCACTTTGTCCCAGTGATTGCAGTGGAACGTCTTTCAAAGCAAGCATGTTTAGGAAATTGCAGTCTTAGTTCCTGTTGGCTTCAAACTATTGTTCTGAGGCCAACTTTCTCTGGATTAAAACTTTTACTTAAAAATCTTAGCAGAAATGCAAATGCACTTTGTTTAATGTTTGATTCCCTGGAGAGGACCACTACCTGCTGGTAGTTTCCAGTTAGCAGCTAGTTTTACAAGAGGCTGAGAGGCCCACCTCTCCAAAGGGGTCTGACAGACCTTCCACACAGCTCTCTTGCCTCCAAAGTATTCCTCAGGAGAACAGATTTGGCCATGGGGCCAACAGTTGCTGATCCCTGCCCAATACTGCATGGTGATGAAAGGGCACAGAAGAAGGACCCAACTACTCAAAGCATCTGGAGTGAAGGCAGGGCAAGGAGGAAGAGCAAAAGAATTAGCATGCATTTGTGCCATGGTGCAAAAAGGACAGGAAGCTTCTCCTATGTTTGATTTCACCACGACAGTGGAGGCAAGTCACTACACACACCTACACCATACACTCCACAGTCTGATAGGTGTTTTTTGCACGCCTCCCCCCCCCCCCCGGGGTCTGCGCCCTTGGTTGGGGGCTGGTTTCACCAACCCCCAGGCACGCATCTGATTGTACCTCGGTATGCTCTTTGGTAAGTATTTAAGTTGTTGCCATTTGTTTGTTGCGACATCATAAATCCAACCATCACCTGAAAATAAAGAAAGAGGAATAATTACTGCTATTTATTTTCTTTAAACACACACAACTTGACAATAAGAGACCATTTAAGTTATGCAATATATTATGTTTCGTGTTTAAACATGAAATAAATGATACTGAATATGAAAAACTAGGGCAACTGTGGACAGGACCCAAGGAGCAGCTTGTACTAACCCTATGGGCTTTTGACACCCTCCTCCTACAGAACACTGGACTTTAGGGCCATATCAGCACTACCTGCTTTTAAAATTCCCTTCCGTTACAAAAGTGGTGGCAAGGAGGGATGTTGTAACTTGAAGCCTCCTTGAGCACAGACTTGACTAGTTACATGGTTCTATGGACTGGGACCACTCTGTTTCACAAGCATTCAGCATCTCTGCTTGGGCGAGTCTTCTTCTTTTCACCACTTTTCCCATCTGTTGTGACAGGCCGCAGACTAGGCTGCGCATTTCAGACTTCTGCTGCAGAGGCAGACAATAAACTAGTCTTGGGAGGCAGGGGTACCATTTTAAAGCCCAGATATCTTCACAAGGCCTATTGGCTGGAGATGGAAATTACCCAGAACTAAAGCAGCTTAGTTAGAAGGAAAGGTGTTCTGAGAGTCTCTTTTGTGTGAAGACCTGGATAAAACTGCTTTCAATAAATAATAATAAAAAATTATCCTATGTCTGTTTAGTTAGAAGTAAGCTCTGCAGATAAATAGATTTACCCCTAAGTAACTGCAGCCGATGCGTTATAGTACTGTTTTTTAAAATGCCAAGTCTGAAACTAAAAACTAAAGGAACATTTTTAAAAAACATTCTGACACTGATTTTATCTTCAGCTGGCTGCAGTTCTTTGACTTATAAAGAAAGCCACAGCAGTTTCCTTCTGAAACATGAAATCTTCTAGACTTTGATAAAAGATGGATTGAAATATTATCTTTAAGTTTGCTTGTAGTCAGATTTGGAGCAGGGGGACAGGCGCCTGGATGGTGGCAAGTCCTTCAAGAATCATGTATGCAGAATTCTTCTGTTGGTATTGTGCCAGCAATTCATTGACAAACAAGTTTGTAATTTATCTTAGCATTCTAGTTTGTTAATCACACAAATCATTCAGCTTGAACTTGCTTCCCTCTTAGCATAGTGTACTCAATAATTTTGAATAAATAAAGTGATAACTATCAATTAATATCAAACTACTTACTTAAGGGTACATTGTCTGAACTCAGTCCACCAAACAGGAAAAGTTTACTGTCTGTCACAGATGTCAAAGTATGCCATGATCTGTCTCCTGGTTTTTCTCCATTTGTACAAATTCTAGGAAAAGCAAGCAAAAAACAAAAGGCCTACATATTTCAAGAAACAAACAAAATAATTATTGGGTGGGCAGTTTAGCATCTTTCAGGTGGGGGGGAACAACTATTTTGCGAAGTCAGCATTCACGTCAAGTGATTTGCTTACAGAGCACTTGCTTACTGCACCACTGCCAATGAGAGTCCTTCCCATGGGTAATGCTCTATTTTTCAAGTCTTTTTGCTCTTGGGAACCTCTTGTTGGGACATTCTTAAAGGTAAAGGTAAAGGGACCCCTGACCATTAGGTCCAGTCGTGGCCGACTCTGGGGTCCCGGCGCTCATCTCGCTTTATTGGCCAAGGGAGCCGGCGTACAGCTTCCGGGTCATGTGGCCAGCATGACTAAGCCGCTTCTGGCGAACCAGAGCAGCGCATGGAAACGCCGTTTACCTTCCCGCCAGAGCGGTACCTATTTATCTACTTGCACTTTGACGTGCTTTTGAACTGCTAGGTTGGCAGGAGCAGGGACTGAGCAACGGGAGCTCACCCCGTCGCGGGGATTCGAACCGCCGACCTTCTGAACGGCAAGTCCTAGGCTCTGTGGTTTGACCCACAGCGCCACCCGTGTCCCATTGGGACATTCTTAGGATCCATGAAAATCCCAAGGTCTGTCTGGGGACTCTCCTTGTCTTTCAAAACCAGGAATCCATAGCTACCAAGGAGGCAGGCTCCTAACAGAAGCACTATCTGATACTGGTGAGAAGGGGGCTACAGACCCTGTTCTCCCTAAAGGCTTTGCATGTGTAATAAATGTGTAATATGGTAATAAATTCATTGGGTCTGAGGCCCAGAACAATAAATACTACTAATTTAACATCAAACAAAATTTAAACAAAAAAAATAAAGGAGGGAATTATAGAATTCCTTCCTTCCTTCCTTCCTTCCTTCCTTCCTTCCTTCCTTCCTTTACAAAATACTGTTTTCCCAGTCATAAGAATGGATAAACGTACAGTGGTGCCTCGCAAGACGAAAAGAATCCGTTCTGTGATTCTCTTCCTCTAGCGGTTTTTTTGTCTTGCGAAGCAAGCCCATTGACGGATTAGCGGATTAGCGCTATTAGCTTTTAGCGGCTTTTAGGATCAGCTGATAAGCGGCTTAGAAAAAGGGGGGGAAGGAAAAAAAACCTGCAGGAACTCGCAAGACATTTTCGTCTTGCGAAGCAAGCCCATAGGAGATTCGTTTTGCGAAGCACCTCCAAAACGGAAAACTCTTTCGTCTAGCGAGTTTTCCGTCTTGCGAGGCATTCGTCTTGCGGGGCACCACTGTACTTCAAAGATATGTCAAACTGAGATTTCCACACAATCCAAATAAATGTTCCCCCAAACCATATTGCTGTTCACCACCCTAAAACAATTATCTAAAAAGGGCATCATTGTTATTTTAAGCATAACAAACAGCAGTTTTTAGCTCAAGCTCCCCCCAAAAAAGAAAACCAAAGGGGGGGGAGTAATGATGGGAGTATTCAGGACAAAATATACAAATACATTGAACATGAATTGTTACATACAACAGAGCTATGACATGAGGAAAAACTTACTTTCCCGACCAAACCCAGGTATCCAAATTCAAATAATGTAAATCATTCATTCTTTTTTGCTGTTAAAATAAAAAAGTTTAATTAGGAAAATATGACAATACAGAATGATTTTCAAAGGACAGCCAAGTAATAGATTCTGTCTGAGAACTCCTCAAATGGGCAAATTGCAGCTGTTTCAAGACAGATTGTGTTCTTTATGGATTAAGGCAATATTCCCTGACCTGGTAACCTCCAGATGTTCTGAACTACAACTCCCATGAACTCCACCCAGCTAACATGATCAATTTTCTGATTTCCTACCTAGCCCCCTCTCTCTAACTTAAGGCACAGTTCCGATATATTTCATTTGGTCAAGAGGAAAAGCAGGATGGTGAATAGGAAGAACTTTGGCTTCTTGTATTGAATACTGCTGGATGGAGAAAGGGAGCTCCACAGAGGAAATCCCTTTATGTCTGCTGGCTGCACTCTCATATATTTACATTATTATTCTTGATCACAGCAACTTCAAATGCAATCTGCATTTTCATAAAAAGAAGTAAGGACAGCCCTGCTGGATCTAGACCAGCATTCAGCTCCACTAACAGCCCACCAGATACATGGATGGGAAGGCCTCAAAGAGGACCTGGGTGCAACAGCGCCCTCCCCACTTAATGGGAATTGCTCCTCTGTATCCTGTCCACATAGAGATGCCTTTGGGAATCCATAAATGGCCCCAAGGGCAAGAGTTCTCTCCTGCTGATATCGGAGGCCGACTGTCTCTGGTCCTGCAGATAGCAGAAGTATAAACACACTTGTAGCCTAATCTTGCTAAACATTACATGCATACATTAGTACCAATTACAATCCAAAGTATTTTCCTTAGAAGATATATTTTGGGGAGCAGTATCTGTTGATTGAATTCAAGATGTCACTGGCAATACAACCTGCCTTTGTAGTTTTGGAACTCTGTTACTTCAGCAAAGGCTGGCTCACTTTTTAAAACACTGCAGCTCTTTTTAAAAAGGTAAATAGGCTCCCTTTCCCTCACAGCAGGCCTCACCATTTATCTTTACTTCAAAGCTGAGTGCTTTTCCCTTTCCAGCACTGACATGCTCCTTTCCCCCCGTTTTTTCATAGCGTAAACATAAAATCAGTACAAACCAAAACACGGCCTCCAAACACGTAACCTTTGTTTCCTAGGACTGTGCATGAATGTGCTGCTCGAGGCTGAGGTGGAACTCCATTCTGCAAGCAAACACAAAAGAAGTACTGCTGTGATTCTTAGGACTGCTGTATTGTGTCTGAGCCAGGACTGCCTTTGAAGGTGGTTTAGAAACTTCAGTTGCTGCAGAACGAATTGACTGTCTACATTCTGGTATGGACCGGAAAGTCAATCCTGTCTGTGAGTTTCTGGGGCCAATTTAAAAATTGTTGTGGTAACCTAAATCCCTAAAATTTTGGGATCAGGTTATCGGCTTCGCCCATATGATTTTTGCCTGCACATTAAGATCTGCATTGAAGGTCCTACGTGGATATGGATATCTTACCACTGGTAAGATCAATAAAGTTGCCTAGCACAAGAAGACAGGATGGGCACTGTGATAGGAATTTTATGGTCTTAAGTATATAGTAATGTTCATAACTGCACACACATAGATCAACACAGGAAAGCCAACCTGGAACCATTTTGATTCCTAAACTGAGCAAATGTTTCTCTGCATGGTAAAAAAATGGAAAAGCCTCCCCATTGTCTCTTCCTCTCAAATCCTGTCTCAAAGATATGAATAAGGTGTGAGCCTGTGACCTGGCCCAGGAAATAAGTATTTTAGCACTACAAAAGAATGGCCAGGCTCCCCAGAAATCCAATCAAGCAACTTGCCAGACAGGAGATAAACTGGGACAGGAGAAAAACAACATTTAAATTTCTGTGATGTAGGTGGGATGTATCTGAGGGGTGGTCTTAGGTTACACCCCTTCTGTGATGTAGGCATAATGTTTCTGGGGGTGGTCTTGATCTAGAGGATGGGAATTTCAAAAGTCTTTATAAGGCCTGGCAGGCCATTGTTCTGGGTCCTCTTCCTCTCCTGCGTGTGAGGGGAGTACCCTGTTGCAACAGATCAATAAAGATCAAGCTTACTAGCTGCTTTGCTTCTCAATATTCTCTGGTTGGCCTCTGTTATTTTCTCCTACCAATAGGGAACCTATGTAAGGACTCTATATGGGCTCTTGGATACCCCATAAGGGAAAAGGGCATATTTTTATTTACAACAGATGGCGACCACGCACGAAGGGACTTTTGGTTACCCAGATTCTGGAAGCGAGGAAGGACTGGTTATCCAGCGCGCACCAGGCAGTTTGCCAGGAGGAATAACCAGTCTTCCATCGGTCCCAGGGTCTGGCAATAACTGGAGTTTCAGCGGGGCTAACCAGAGGAAGCAAAGCTTGATCAGGCCGGCCTTAAACAACCAGTCAAGAGATCGTGGGATCACCAGGAACAGCGCATGCGGAAGTGAGTATTAAGTAGGAAACACGGGTAGTGGGTTGGGGTCTCTAAACCACAGCAACCAAAATTATTGTAATTCTTCCTTTTCCCTTCAAATCTAAAATTTCTACTTTTTTCCTCATCTAAAAATTGCCTTCTCCTTTCTGTCCCCTCAATCTCAACACCAGCCCTAGCCCTTCGGAGTATGCCCAGGCAAAAGTTGTGTGTGACTTCTTTCATTTCCCTTCTACAGTCTATATGCCGACCTATTCCTTCGGAGTTTTGCCCAGAAAAAGGTTGTGCTTTTTCTTCTGTACTGAAAACTATTTAACTCTCAGGTGTAGCCGCACCTCTGCCATGGCGATCTTTGTTAGAGATGACCTGTGAGCAGAGAAAGCAAGGGCACCTGATTCCTTTCCTTCTTTGTCATTTCTGAGTCCCAATCTGGCACTGCGCTATGCAAGCGTCCAGTAGGGAACTCTCAGGTTAGATTGTAAGAGGCAGGAGGTTGCTGTGGGCTCCCTGGCTGAGTAATGACCAAAGGGGGGGGGTTTGAGATCGCTGACCGCACTGTTAGCTTAGTAGCCAGGAAAGGCCAACAGCTGTACCAGCCTAGTAAGTCAGGCCAGACGAACGGCGGTGTGTCACAGTACTAATTCTCGGAGTTGTCCAAATTGAGTGTACTGTGGGTTATTTATTGTGTTTCCTGAGAAGTGGGGATAAAACCCCGACTGCAGTATAAAAGTAAAAGCTAGCGCCATTAAAATTCTTAAAATGGGTGCACCTCAATCAAAAGAAATGAACCCACAGACTCCTGATGGGAAAGAAGCCCAGTTGGTGCTTACTTCCCGCCTGGACTCTAACAGTCCCCTTCAATTTGTGTTTAAGAAACGTTTTTCCTGTGTTTAAATTGTACTTAGACAACATCCAGCAGCTGCTTATCTTAAATGTACCATCTAAAATAAAAATGCAAGCTTGCTCCAAGTTCTAAATCTAAGGAAGCCATGTTGAACCTTATCAGTCTTAAACAAGACAAAAATTGAGAATGAAGTGTGCAAATGTTTGTTAAAGAGGCTCTAAAAGAGAGTTTTTCTCCCAAGTGGTAAAATCCTGTATACGTGCTACTTGTGTTCTGAAAGGAGGATTACCCCACCTCCTTTCTCTAGTTTCAGTGGGGAGGGTGATTTTAAGTCTAATGGTAAATGATGTTGTGTTGTAACTTTTGAGTTTGTGACTACACCTGTGTTCCAGTCTAAGTTAACCTAATGTTTCTGCTGCAAAAGCCTAGTTGAGCCAACTGCTCTCTCAAGCTAAAATGCAGTGTATGTATTTCATTAAGCATATGCCTATGAAAGTATGGTGTTCCTTCTAAGAAAAATATGTGAGTCCAGTTTTAACTTTGATCTGGTTGGACAGAAGAGTTATTGTAAGGCTCCTGATATCAGTCTCTATAAGACGTCCTGGCCTCTTTTCTTAGAAAATGCCCCCCCTTGTTTCATTCTGTCTCTTTCAGGTTTTTTCCCCTTCTCCTTCTTATTCTGTGCCAGGTAAATTTACTCCCGAGTAAGCTTCCTTTAAAGGAAACTGCAGGGGGGGGGCATAGATTAGGCTTACTATTCCTCTGCAAGTTCAGGAAAAATTGTTTACTTTTGTATTCCTTTTAAATCAAATCTATGGCTTTTTTAACTATGCTTTATAAGAGATCCTCTCCCTATCTTAGGAAAAATGTTCACTTCAGTCTTTAAAGATAATTTATCTAGGAACTTTCACTCTTTAGTCTAAGGAAGTAAACACTCACTCAAACTAGCTTCAAGATCTGCTAAAAGGGTTGGGTACTTTTATTTTCCTCTTCCTTAGTACATGATAGGCGCATGGCTTGTGGTCTCTTCCCCAGTTGTGTCTGTGTACATAAGTATGTGTGTGTTTCTGGTAGTACAAATCTTGCTATGAACCCTGTATTTTAGGGTTGGACTAGATGACCCAGGTCCCTTTCAACTTTCCCAATTTGTGGCTGATGAGTTGAAATCCAGCCCAGATTTGCTCTTTGTTTTTAAAGGTGAGAGATGAATGTGTGTGTTTCTGGTAGTACAAATCTTGCTATGAACCCTGTATTTTAGGGTTGGACTAGATGACCCCAGGTCCCTTTCAACTTTCCCAATTGTGGCTGATGAGTTGAAATTCAGCCCAGATTTGCTCTTTGTTTTTTAAAAGGTGAGAGGTGAAAGCCATGATGTTTGAAGCAGAACTGGTGATATCAGGCATTTAAGTGATTACAGTGTTTATCATTTTGTCTATTATTTACAAAAATCAGACTTAAAAGACTACTCAAAGTTTAAGCACATAAAAATTCATATAGTTAAGTAGAATTAGCCTTGACCATGACTGAGAATGTTAAAATAAATAAATAAATAAAAATCCTATGAATTCTAACTCTCTGGCCATTTTTACTCATAAATAAGAGAGCGGTTGATTGTTCCGCGAATGGCCAGAGGGATATTAGCCCTTTCCTGTACATAAAGGAAGCAGTCTCGTTTGCTTGGGCTGAAATTGCTAGCTTTGGTGAATACTTAAATTGCTGAGTTTCTCTTTTTTGTTTTAAAAATCTAACCCTATTTTAAAAATCTACTCCTTACCTTTCCCTTCCTTATTCTAATTTAGCCAAAGGATGCAACATTTTCAATAGTATAAAAGGTTTGCTGAGACATGAACTCTGCACATGCACAGAGGCTAGATCAGCTAAAGAAGAGAGAGGGAGGAAGGGGGGAACTGTAAGGGGGGAGAGGAGGTTTCTTCCAAATCAAAAGAAAACTTGGAACCATCAGGGAAATCACCCTTAATGTGTTTTGCTCCAGGGGCTACTTAAGACAATAGAGTTAAGTACTGGACATGCCAAATTCTTTTCACAGGTAAATATCAAAGCACTCCCACTGTGAGTTCCTCTCTTGAGCAGTTTCTCCCCGTGTGTGTGTGTGTGTGTGTGTGTGTGTGTGTGTGTGTATGCCTATGCATTTTAGGAACAGCATTTCCTGACAAACCTCTCACATGAAATAATTTTCCCTTTCAACAGGTGTGTATATGCCTATGCATTTTAGGAACAGCATTTCCTGACAGACCTCTCACATGAAATAATTTTCCCTTTTAACAGAGTGTCCCTTCTTTTCTCCCACAGCACAAATGATAATGAGGGGATGCAAACAGTGATTTAAATACTCTATAAAAAGTAATTGCATTTGTTTTCCTTTTGTCTTTCTTCCCTTAAAGCCAAACAGTCACTTTCTTTCTGTTCAGCAAAACAAGTCTGAATCCCTGCTATATTAGTTGATTTCCTTCTATCTCTTTGTGGCTTTGACATTTTTTTTAGGTTACAAATAATCTGTTTTCGTTTATTAAGTTCGTTTTATCAGTTCTTCCATTATATATATATGAAATTAATCAAAGCACAATCAAACATTGTTTGTGGAATGGTATTTGTTTACCTTTTTGCCTGAGCATTTCTTATTAATTCTGTCATTTTGGCTAGTGCAAGGTACTTGCACAACTTTAAATTGCCATTCATTTTTTCTTGGAATTAACTCATTTCCCAGTATTAACATTACAGCTGATGTTGTCACATCAACAAACACTATTTTATTTTCATTTGGGATGTTAGAATGCCAAAACAGATTACTTCAGGTTACTTATTGTGTGCCTTAGCATTTATTTATTTTTGGTTCCTCATAGCTCATTTTGTGTGTGTGTGTTCTACTTTGGGGACATGTTCATCACATGTTGAAAGTCAGTTTCATGAAGTTCTTTTATCAGATAGCACATGGTGAATTTAAAGGTTTTTTCCCCCCATTGTTTTCCCATTTTTTTCAGTCTAGTAGTAATCTGCGTGGTTTTGATAATATATTTAATAATAATTCTTTTCTAAATCTGATGTCCTTGTGTCAAGTTTGTTTTCATCTGATTGGTAATCTAATTTTTTGCTTTCTTTTGTATTTTTTAACCTTTGTATTTTTTTACAGTTCTCTTTCTATACATGTGGAGTATGAAAAGAACAACAACAACAAAAACTAAGTGAAGGAAAGCAAACAAACTTAGCAGATAATAACAGTAATTATATGGAAATGTGATAATAAATAATAATAAATAATAAATTTTATTTATATCCTGCCCTCCCCAGCCGAAGCTGGGCTCAGGGCGGCTAACAACAATCAAAATAGTCCAATAATGATAATGAATAAAATGTTTAATCCACTAAGATTGTTATTATTTGCAGCTTCCCATGGAAACTGGAGGACATCCTTTTTGCCTTTTGCCCCTTCCTTCCCCTTCTAACTGTGTGTTTAAGTCTCCCCAAAACCCTGCCCCCTTACAGGATATCACTTCTACAGATGTGCAATGATGAAAAGCAGCAACAACCCCTCAACTCACAAGACCTGCAACACCAGAGTTTTCAAAGTGCCCACAGTTATCTCTTTCAAAGGCTATAGACTGACGGGGGGGGGGGCTGACAAAGGGGGGAGGAGTTGAATTGCAAGGACATTTTTTCACTTGAACCTCAAGCCTCTGCTCCAGGATTCAAAAGATACATACGTAAAAGATCACAATTGGGTCAAGATATGCAACAGATATTTAATTATTTTGTTTTGTATTATGTGTTATTATGTAAGAATGTTGAAATGTGTCTGACAGTGTGATTTCCACAAAGGGGGGCAATTTTATTGTGTGTAACTGTTTTTATGTTTAATGTCTTATTGCTTACACATCAATGGAGAATTCTCATGCATTTTATACTTTCTACTAGCTCACACTATTGTGTAGTCCAATGTTTAGATCAATTTATAACCACATTGTCCCACCTGGCACTATGCCAATCTTCCCTATCCATTTTAAAATGTGTTAAACCTCGCTTTGCCAAGGACAAACTTCTGGATCCATAAAACACCAGGTACATGAAGGTGGATATGCTTTGGTTTAGCAGGAATGATCCCTTATAGACTTAAATTGACTTATTTGGACAAAGTGCCCTTTTTAAGAATGGTTTTCTTTTAACAGATTGGTTTGAAGACTTGAGAACCATGGGGCAAGATAAATTCAAATTGGACTCAGTTTGAATTGGGCAAGTGTATCCAGGCTGCAATTAGCTTTTTGGTCCTTTAAGTGCAAGTGAGCAGCTTCCCATGACCACAGCCTATAATAAAATCCCATAGCTAAAGGCCAAGGCGAAGACCTCTCCCTCACGAGATGCCCAAACCTGTGCCAGCTATGGTGAATGCCAGGCAACATGGTTAAATGAAAGCCCTGAGGGGATTCAACAGACAGGATGTGTTGCTGTAGCACTATGTCAGTGTGAGACCACAGAAGAGCTACCTTGACACCTGAGAACACAAAAATGGCGGGGGGGAAGCAAACTGCACTTTTCAGTCATTAGTGGACCTTACCTTCCTGCTAAGTGTAAAGCATAGACAACTATTGAGTAAATGGTCTCTCCCAAAGTGTTAGAATGCCACAAGTAATTTAGTAGCAAGACGCAACATGTGTTATTTTTATATGATGTATTTATACAAACACATCCATTTACAACATACGATATTATTTGTGGGGCAAAAATTTTTAAGAAAAATACTAGCCCCAAAGGGGGGAATAATGTGATAGGAATTTTATGGTCTTAAGTATATAGTAATGTTCATAACTGCACACACATAGATCAACACAGGAAAGCCAACCTGGAACCATTTTGATTCCTAAACTGAGCAAATGTTTCTCTGCATGGTAAAAAAATGGAAAAGCCTCCCCATTGTCTCTTCCTCTCAAATCCTGTCTCAAAGATATGAATAAGGTGTGAGCCTGTGACCTGGCCCAGGAAATAAGTATTTTAGCACTACAAAAGAATGGCCAGGCTCCCCAGAAATCCAATCAAGCAACTTGCCAGACAGGAGATAAACTGGGACAGGAGAAAAACAACATTTAAATTTCTGTGATGTAGGTGGGATGTATCTGAGGGGTGGTCTTAGGTTACACCCCTTCTGTGATGTAGGCATAATGTTTCTGGGGGTGGTCTTGATCTAGAGGATGGGAATTTCAAAAGTCTTTATAAGGCCT
This sequence comes from Podarcis liolepis, assembly GCF_965112155.1. Classification (NCBI taxonomy): domain Eukaryota; kingdom Metazoa; phylum Chordata; class Lepidosauria; order Squamata; family Lacertidae; genus Podarcis; species Podarcis liolepis. The sequence continues at coordinate 3,284,106 of NC_139554.1, read as the reverse complement.
GGCAGGCCATTGTTCTGGGTCCTCTTCCTCTCCTGCGTGTGAGGGGAGTACCCTGTTGCAACAGATCAATAAAGATCAAGCTTACTAGCTGCTTTGCTTCTCAATATTCTCTGGTTGGCCTCTGTTATTTTCTCCTACCAATAGGGAACCTATGTAAGGACTCTATATGGGCTCTTGGATACCCCATAAGGGAAAAGGGCATATTTTTATTTACAACAGCACCCTGTCTAGGTTCACCTATGATGTCTCTTCTGTGTGGATTGCATTGGCCTCTTCAGTTCAGGCATTCAAACTGGCCTCAAAACCAGTTTGGTTCACTGCTGTCGTCTCCTAAGACTGCAATAGGTTTTTATTTCTTAGAAATACTTTAAAATGTCTGTGTTTGCAGATTTGTTTTTTTACTATGGTAGGGCATTACCCTTAAAAGCAGCCTAGAAATACTTCGATAAATAAATGATTCAGAATATTCATATCAATCCAAGAGCATAAGGAAAGATATGTGAGATTGTGTTTGGAAAGCCTCTGGAGGACAACGAAACATGACAACAAAAAATCCAGAGTTCAAGTAGCACTTACTTTAATTTTTGGCTGATACCAAGTTTGCGTAGTTGTATCAAAAACATGAACGTCATTGTGCCATCCCCAGAATATCCGTTCTCCCTGAAAGAAAAGAAGAAGTGAAACAGTAGGTGAGAAGGAATAAAAGACGATAAAACCACTGCTAATATTCCTTCCAACACAGGGTCCTCTTTATTTGAAACTGTAACAGATCTCTTACCCAATATGCATCATGAACATCAAAACAGTCACTCAGCTCACTCTGCTTTCTACAGCCATAGCCACCAAAATAGATGAGCCTTTTAAAAAAATCAGAATTAAAATTTACAAATTAATTCCTGCCATTAGATCGAAGAGATCAGATGCCCCAATTTACCGTATTTTTTGCACCATAACACTCACTTTTTTCCTCCTAGAAAGTAAGGGGAAATGTCTGTGCGTGTTATGGAGGAAATGCCTACGGGTGGCATGCCTACGGATTTTCCTCCTCTGAAAACTACGTGTGTGTAATGGTCGGGTGCGTGTTATAGAGCGAAAAATACGGTAATTCCTCTAGAGCAGCCTTCCCTAACCTGTTGCCTTCTACACCTTTTTGACTACAACTCACACACCTAGAAGGCAACAGGTTAGAGAAGGCAGCTCTATAGTTCTTTTGACACCTGCAATCATCTTGTTTCAATTCTCCTTGTGTGTGAAACCTTCCCACCCTCCAGTGTGCAAGGAACTACTGGAGCAAGGCATTTAAGAGTAAAAGGACTTATCTGTGCTACCAAAATGCAGATCAATCAGCAGAGAAAAACTCAAATATGCATTCATGTTTTAATCATCTAATATTTCTAAGTCAGTGAACCACTGTCATTTAACAAGGTTTTAATATTGCCTTGGGCTCTAATCCTATCCAGTATCATGCCTCACACATAATTTGCAGGCTGTCGACATCAGCGCAATTCTCATTTTATAAGTGAAGGAACAGAAGCACAAGTGAATTAAGGGAAGACAAAGGTCATCAAGCCACACAGAATTACAACCTGGTCTCTTCACCAGCTTAATGCCACCTCCCCATTTGTGAAATCGCCCATGACAATTACCTGTCTTTATACACCCAGCAGGCAAGTTTGTCACGTGGCGTAGGAGGCTGCCCTTTAAAGTCTGTGATTTTTTTCCACAAATAGGTTCCATTTCTTGTTCGCAAATTAACATAATAGAGCTTAAAAGGAAATTAAGACACTTTCAACACACAGCAATATTCTGGAAAAAATGAAGTGCCAACTGGCAAAAGCGGTGTCTGGAGAGAACAACCAGTAATATTTAGTCCTTTATAGTTTTAATAGAAAAGGCTTAAAATCTTCTTCCTCCACTTCCTCACTGCTAATAATGAGCAGCACTTCTCATTGCAGGGGGCTTCCGTATTCTAATTTTAACTGTTGAAAGTCAGACTGTCCTTAACCTTTTCCACAACAGCAACATAAATTCCAAAGAAATAAAAGGAAGCAGAAAGGCTTAACCTCTCAATTGGTGTTTGGTCACAGCTTCTACTAAAATTAATTACTGTGAAGCCCCATCATAAAGAGTTATAGAATCTAGTTACTCCACAGAATCTAGTCAAGATCAGTTCCTAAACATCGGTGTCAAGCAGAGTCCCTCTGACATCAAAGGGCAGCTCTGCAGGCTTCTATAAATTTTGAATGGCAGCATAACAAACAGGTCATCAAATTTACACTGGCATGAATGAGTTGCTGCCCTTCTTTTGGTAGCAGCATAACATGCACAGAACTGCAAAACAAATTACACACACCCAGTCAGGCTGCTTCTCAAACATAAGCGCCTGCATCACATGGCAAATCATTATGGAAATAAGGAGGAGGGTTAAAAGAGTGTGTGTGTGTGTGTGTGTGTGTGTGTGTGTGTGTGTGTGATAGGTTCTGCGGTTCAAATACTTGGGCATACCCTAAGGTTGTTCTTCTGGTTCTAGCCTGTTACATCCGTGTGAAAATAAAATCAAAACATAATGTTAAGATTTCTTGAACAGTTTAATTCTCATTACTATACTATTTCATCCTTAACATGCTTAGTAATTCTATCCGAAAGTTTCTAAAAAGAAAGGAACCCTTTACCCGATTGCTGTATCCTTTGTCATCATATCCTCCAAAGATGTACAGCTTTCCATTAACAGATGCTCCGCAACTTCCAGACATGGATGGAGGCAATTCACCTTCCATCAGATGCATCGACCTGTAAATCAGCGAGCATAAGAAATCCCATAATTTGACCCACAGATTCAGGAGTAAATTCCTTCAGGAGCCCTCATGGGAAGCGATTCATGAATGAAATATGTAATGAAATACAGGTAGTAGTTAGCGAAGGGTAGACTGAGGCTGGTTGGGCAGTGCCCCATTTGCCCTAATGGACCAGACCCCACTGGTGCCATCCCTAGACACAACCTACTATTGGCATGTATCTCTGTCTCAAGAGACAATGGAGTGTGCCTCTGGGGATGAAGTCAAACTGCTGTGTTAGGAGCATCAAAGGGACCTCCCTTGGATGCAAGCCTGGGCAGTGTGTATGGAGGTCCTGGGATGGCCAGATGATGATGATAATAATAATAATAATAATAATAATAATAATAATAATTTTTATTTATACCCCGCCCACCCCAGCCAAGGCTGGGCTCAGGGCGGCTAACAAGCAATAATAAAAACAAGTTGAATAAATACAACTTAAAAACAAGATTAAAATACAACATTAAAATACTGAAACATTAAACAACTCTGTCTTACAGGCCCTGCGGAAAGGAATCAGATCCTACAGGGCCCTGGTCTCATGAGACAGAGCGTTCCACCAGGCCGGGGCCAGTGTGGAAAAGGCCCTGGCTCTGGTTGAAGCCTTCTCTTCGCCTTGCTACAGTCCAAAGAAAAGCAGAGCAATACGTTCAGGCCAACCGTCTTATGGACTCCTCTCCAGATTTGTGTAAGGTTTACTCTTTAACCTTTTCTTCTCCTGAAGATATCACACAAGGCAGCAGAGGTTTAGGGTCAGAGTTTTCCTTCTCTTAGATGGGCTACATTCCCATGCTGCTCCTCACTTCCCTCTACAGCAGGGGTCAGCAAACTTTTTCAGCAGGGGGCCGGTCCACTGTCCCTCAGACCATGTGGGGGGCCGGACTATATTTGGGGGGGGGATGATGCAAGAGCCCCACGAGCCCCGGTGACTGCTTACCTGTGTCTTGTGAGCGGCAGGGGCAGGCGGCGATGGCAGGGCGACGATGAGCAGTGTGCAAACAAAGCCCAGCCCCCTTCCTCCTCTAGGCAGGGTGGGGAGAAGCCAGGAGGAGGGAGGGAGGAGGCGTCGCCGCCGCTGCCATGAGAGGGAGAGGGAAAGAACACGCACACTGGCGATCCATGTGATGATTCCCGGACCATCCGCAGGCCGGATCCAGAAGGCAATTGGGCCTGATCCGACCTGCGGACCTTAGTTTGCCGACCCATGCTCTACACTACAGCATATGCAGAAACTGCCTTCTTGACTATTGGACCCACTGTTGGTCTCTTCTGCTCAATCCGCCAGAGCCTGCCTTTGCTTGCAGAGGAAGTCCCTCACCCATCAGCTACCCTCACCCGTTTTGGCCGGCCTGTCAAAGCCACTCCTGGGGTGTGTCCACTGTCACATGCTGAAAGCCTCCAGGACTAGTCGCAGCAATACAATAAAAAGGAAGGAGAAATACTGATACCTATTTTCCAGCACATATTATGCAGAAAGTCCATGAAAATCCATGGGATTTACTTTTACCCAGGGAATTTAGGATCATGCCTTTTGAAACTTATGAAGGCTTGTGATATAAAGTCCTTGTTAAAAATTGTCAGCAAATAATATGACTTACCATATTCCACTGTCAATTTCATAGATCCACAGCTCATCGTTAGGTAAATAAACTTCATTTTCTTCAATTGACTAACCAAAATAAGAAAGAAAATCACAGGCATACAAATGTTTCATCAGGGTCACTGGAAATCTTCCTTTTTACTAACAAGCTACTTTTCATTTCCAATTATAGCTTCTCATCAAGTGATTTGGATTGTGGAAGCAGTGCTGTAATAATGGACACTCATGGAATTATCTTCCTGTATATAGGAGTTTTGCTAGCTACCTAAGATCCACTCTGCTCAGAGTTCCACCAAGGTCTCTTGGGAAATTAAATTAAGTCTGGTTCAGCAGCAAATGGGAAGCAGGGAAATCAAGGCACTCAACAGTATTGTTAAAAGCAATGTAATAAAGAAATTCCTATTTTGAAAAGTTGCTCATCGTGAAAAGTATTAGTGGTGATCATGACTTTCGGGAAGTATTAGGCATTAAAACCAACCACCATAAACTGGGATATTTAATGCCTAATCTCATGGCACACGGCAATCAGGATTCTGGAGCTAGAGATGTGGAGACTATGCCACTCATGTGGAATTATTTTGTACTAAAATCATTGTAAGATCTTTGTGCCTGAACAAAGGCAGGGAAAGGCAGACTAGCCATAGCAAGGCACAACCTTCTCCCGTACTCCCATAGATCTCAGCAAAAGGTCAGCCACTGCTCTTTCTGCGCTGATCTTCTGTGATCATTTAGCTGCACACAAATGGCGTATTTGGGAGGACGTGCACGTGTGATATCCATGCAGAACCAAGAACTGTACAGTGGTGCCTCGCAAGACGAAAATAATTCGTTCCGCGAGTCTTTTCGTCTTGCGATGTTTTTCGTCTTGCGAAGCACGGTCCGTCGCAACTGTGCCTCTTCAAGTGGCTTTTTTAAAAAAGCGCAAGACGTTTTCGTCTTGCGAAGCAAGCCCATAGGGAAATTCGTCTAGCGAAGTAACGCAAAAACAGAAAACCCTTTCGTCTAGCGAGTTTTTCGTCTTGCGAGGCATTTGTCTTGCGGGGCACCACTGTATTTGTGAAACTAAAATGGCATCCCTCCAGTTTGCTAGCAAAGCCAGAGGAGAGAAATCACAACCAGAATCAATCATCCAGCTAATGGCACTGTAAATAATTATTTGAATGATGAAGGTTTGCATATGAGAAGTGGAGGTTGCTGCCAGAGGTCCCTGGCTAATGCTCCTGTGGCTTCCTGCAACTGTTATTCAGAAGCATGGAGGCAGAGCACAGCTATCAGGGCTATTATCCTCCAGGAATATGTCCAATCCTCTTCTAAAGCCACTCAGGACCATCTTGGCTGTGAATCCTGGAAGACTTGCACCCATGCCATGCAGGCATGTTTGTGCTGGCTGGGGCTGACAAGGTAGGACAGTGGTACCTTGGTTCTCAAACTTAATCCATTCCAGAAGCCTGTTCCAAAACCAAAGCGTTCCAAAAACAAGGTGCGCTTTCCCATAGAAAGTAATGCAAAAGGGATTCATCCTTTCCAGACTTTTAAAAACAACCCCCATAACATCAATTTAACATGGATTTTATTATCTAACGAGACCACGGATCCATAAAATTAAAGCAATAAACAATGTACTGCAGTCACTCACTCACTCACTCACTCACTCAATCAATCAATCGCTGAACTGTCACAAAAACAAAGAGAGCCACAAAAACAAAAATGCAAAATAAATAGCAAAAACAGATAGACCTCAGCATAACACTAAAAACGGAAGAGTGGCACTCAAAACAGAAGCGTAAAACTCAAATCATCAGCATAACACTCAAAACAAAAGCATAACACTCAAAACAGAGCACATTTGGCTTCCACAAAAAGTTTGCAAACCGGAACACTTCTGGGTTTGCTGTGTTTGGGTTCCAAGTTGTTTGAGTACCAAGGCATTTGAGAACCAAGGTATAACAGATTGAGGTTGAATCCTGACAAGACAGAAGTGCTGTTTTTGGGGGACAGGAGGCGGGCAGGTGTGGAGGATTCCCTGGTCCTGAATGGGGTAACTGTGCCCCTGAAGGACCAGGTGCGCAGCCTGGAAGTCATTTTGGACTCACAGCTGTCCATGGAGGCGCAGGTCAAATCTGTGTCCAGGGCAGCTGTCTACCAGCTCCATCTGGTACGCAGGCTGAGACCCTATCTGCCTGCAGACTGTCTCGCCAGAGTGGTGCATGCTCTGGTTATCTCCCGCTTGGACTACTGCAATGCACTCTATGTGGGGCTACCTTTGAAGGTGACTCGGAAACTACAACTAATCCAGAATGCGGCAGCCGGACTGGTGACTGGGACCATATAAGACCGGTCTTGAAAGACCTACATTGGCTCCCAGTACGTTTCCGAGCACAATTCAAAGTGTTGGAGCTGACCTTTAAAGCCCTAAACGGCCTCGGTCCAGTATACCTGAAGGAGCGTCTCCACCCCCATCGTTCTGCCCGGACACTGAGGTCCAGCGCTGAGGGCCTTCTGGCGGTTCCCTCTCTGCAAGAAGTGAGGTTACAGGGAACCAGGCAGAGGGCCTTCTCGGTAGTCGCGCCTGCCCTGTGGAACGCCCTCCCACCAGATGTCAAAGCAATAAACAACTACCTGACATTCAGAAGACATCTTAAGGCAGCCCTGTTCAGGGAAGTTTTTAACGTGTGAAATCTTAGTGTATTTTTGGTTTCTATGGAAGCCGCCCAGTGTGGCTGGGGAGGCCCAGCCAGATGGGCGGGGTAGAAATAATATATTATTATTATTGTTGTTGTTGTTGTTGTTGTTGTTGTTATTACCACTGTAGCCCAAAACATCTGGAGGGCATCAGGTTGGGGAAGGCCACCCAATGCTATGGCTCCAACAAGGCTGGGACAATTTACCTGCAAGGTTGCCTCACCCCATAATTGCCCACCCAGCAGCTTCAATCGACAGAACTGGCACTGTTACAGGTGTCCCATGAGATCTGTTCCACATTTGTAATAATTTCATTTTCTCGTGTGGCGGCACCTACGCTTTGGAACTCCCTGCCTATTGACATCAAGCAGGGGTACACCACACTGCCCTTTCCCATGCCTGCTAAAATCATTCATTTACACAAGCCCGCCCAGATGTTGTCTTCGAGTTTCCATGTTTTAAGACGACTGCCATTTCAGCTTTCGGAAAGTTTTTAACCAAGGTTAACTTTTCTTGCTGACAATTTGTACTGTTTTATTATTATATTTTGTAAACCGCTTTGAGGTTTTGTGTGCCCCCCCCCCCCCACAACCAAGCGGTGTTTGAATCTTATGAAATGAAATGTTATTGGCGAAAGAGGGCGAGTGGCGGGGAACCAAGTCGCCCTTTTATTTATTGAATTTATACACCGCTCTAGAACAGAAGGTCTCCTCAGGGCAGGGGGCGGGAAAATAGGCCGGCCGCCGCGCCTCGAAAAACCACCGACCAATAGGCGACGTCGCTTAGGTAATCGACGGCCCCTCTCTCCAATCCCGCTTCACCTCTACCTCCAAACCCCCACCCCTCCGGGGCCTCTCGCCCTGTTATGCTTTCCCGCCCATTTTGCTCTCCTCAGCGAGCGCCCGAGTGGGCGGAGCCAGCGCCCCTTCGCCTCACGGAGTTGTTTTGTTGTCGGCCGCCCGGAGCCTCCCGCCGCCGCCGCCGCCCCGCTTCTCCGCCGCCTCCCTCGCCCCTTCCTTACCACGTATCCCCCCCACACGTAGAGGCAGCCGCCGTCCACCACGGCGCAGTGCCCGCTCCGCTCCTCGGCCACGGAGAACTCCTGAAGCGGGGGGGAAGCGGCGGCAGCAGGAGTCGCCGCCGCCGCCGCCATCTTGACGCGGGGTGAAAAGGCAGGCTGCCGTCGCCCCGCGTCGTCCCCTCAGCAACCGCGCGACGCCCGACCGCTCGGAACGCGGGCCTGGCTCGGGAGCGCGGCGCCGTTGGCCTTGGGGAGGGGAGACGTCGCGGAGCCGCTTCTTCCGCCGCCGCCTCCTCTCTCCCTTGGCGAGGATGCGCAGGACTCGCCTCGCGCCAACCGCCCCGAGCGCCGTTTGAGGGGGAAAGGCGGAGTACGCCGGGGAGGGCGGGGGAAGAGAAGAAGAATAAATATCAATAAACGGACGGGCTGGCGTCTTCGTTATTGTCTGCTCGTAAAAAGGCGCTGTGATAAGGCAAATCCCATGTCCTTGGAAAGGAAAACGAAATGGCCTCTGGCGCGGCCGCGTTGGAAATACCGGCGCCATGGCGGTCGCCTCATCTGAAAAAGGGCATCGCGGGGTTGGGAATGTTGGCTATTTGCAGTTTAGTTGCGCTGCAGAAAGCTTGCTGGGGAGACCACACATTACAAGTATAGCAGGAACCCCCCCACACCCCAATCATTCTGTTTGTACAAACTTCACACACTACATACGCCACATTTCTGTTATAAATTCATAGAAAATCAACCATACATCGGATTTGCACAGTTCCATTTTTATTTTACTCCATATGACAAGGACTATCAAAGGGGGTTGGCTTGGTTCTGGTCAGCCATAATCCCTTCACCATCCCAGCACATCCACAGGAGCCCTGCCCAGTTGCTATGCCAACCCTGATGATCCCAGACAGAAGACAATCAAGATCACAAAGAACTTGCATATGGGAGTGGATTCAGCATGGACTGAAACAAAGGACAATGATCAGATCTTCCCTCTGGGGGCAGGAAACTGCCAACTCCCTTTTGTCTCCTGGAAGTGACTCATGGGCAGGGGGAAAGGAGGAACCAGCCAGGTGACAAGACACTCAGGTTACCACCACAACTCCTCCCTCAACCCCTCCTTTCTGTAATGTATGCATGATGTTTCTGGGGGTGGGCTTGACCTGGAGGATGGGAATTTCAAAAGTTTTTATAAGGTCTGGCACACCATCTTTCTGGGTCTTTCTTCTCTCCTGCAAGTGAGGGGAGCACCCTGTTGCAACAGTTCAATAAAGGCCAAGCCTACAGGCTGCTGTTTTGCTCCAAGTTATCCTGGTTGGTGTCTTTGTTTTTGTCCAAGGGAGCCCTCGGATTTTTCCGGTAACACAAGGAACTCAAAAATAACTTTAACAAGGTTTTAATAAAAAAAGCAAAAACTCCTTTTACACTAAATATATCAACAAACATGACCCAACCACCAACCCATCCCCCAGGGTACTGAGAGAGCTAGGTGCTGCTCTTTATTTATATACTACAGTGGTACCTTGGGTTACATACGCTTCAGGTTACATACAGTTCAGGTTACAGACTCCGCTAACCCAGAAATAGTGCTTCAGGTTAAGAACTTTGCTTCAGGTTGAGAACAGAAATCGTGGTCCGGTGGTGCGGCAGCAGCAGGAGGCCCCATTAGCTAAAGTGGTGCTTCAGGTTAAGAACAGATTCAGGTTAAGAACGAATTAAGTACTTAACCTGAGGTACCACTGTATACCCAATTGCTGACACAGCTTAATTAACACAATTTAGCAGCACCTGCTACACTGTTTCACAGCTGTAAAAATGGGTCTTGTTATTTGCTCTGGCCCTTAAAGAAATTTACATCTTGTGGAACAATAATGAACTTTCACATTTAAAGAGACCATTCAACAGGGAAAAGGGCCAGAAAAGGGAAACCCAAAAGAACCGAGGGGCTGGAGCGGCTTCCCTATGAAGAAAGGGTTCAACGTTTGAAGCTTTTTCGTTCAGATTGAAAATAGCGAATAAGAGGCAACATGATAGAAGTTAATGAAGTAACACATGGAAAGGGCATTATTTTATGAAAACCAAGTACAGTACAGTGGTACCTCGGGTTACATACGCTTCAGGTTACAGACTCCACTAACCCAGCAATAGTGCTTCAGATTAAGAACTTTGCTTCAGGATGAGAACAGAAATCGTGCTTTGGCAGGAGGCCCCATTAGCTAAAGTGGTACCTCAGGTTAAGAACAGTTTCAGGTTAAGAACCGACTTCCGGAACGAATTTAAGTACTTAACCCGGGGTACCACTGTAACTTTTTAGTTTTTTTTTTAAGTAAGCAGTATATCATCATCATCATCAAACCTTTATTGGCATCACAAACATTCAGAATAAATAGGCCAGTGCGATCTCGTTGCCATTTCAACAGTACAGTCGTTTGCCAAATGGAAGAAGAGGAGTGCGATCTATTTCAAAGCAGTATATAAATCTTGTTAAATAAATAACCCGGTGTCCAGTAAGGGTTACTCATCATCCTGGGGAAAAGTGGAAGCGTTCTGTCCTGGACAGGTGGTTCAATGTCTTTATAAATGACTTGGATGAAGGAGTTTAGGGGATGCTCATCCTTCGGCAATCACTTAAAGCCGAGTAAAATTGTCTTCCATGAGTCTGTAAGCGACCATGGAGGCCAAGTCTGGATACACATGTCCTTCCACAGTGGAGACATTGGTTTCTGGGCAGGAGTTGATCACAGTGAGGGTTTGCCAAGCGTGCCTTCCTCTTAGCACGTTTCGTCCTGAGGATGCTCATCCAATTTGCAGGTGACAGCGAACTGGGAGGGGTAGCTAATGCCGCAGAAGACAGAATCAGAATTCAAAATGAGAACACATCGGAGAACCTGGCACAAGCTAACAATGAATTTCAATAGGGACAAATGTCAGGTTCTGCACTTAGGAAGGAAAAACCCCAAATATAGGATGGGGGACACCTGTCTTACTAGCAGTACAGCAGTACCTCTGGTTGTGAATGGGATCTGTTCCGGAGCCCCGTTCACAAAATGAGCAGAACGTGACTCGCGTCTGCACGGGTCGCGATTCGTCACTTTTGTGTGTGTGCGTGCCATCATTTTGAGCATCTGCGCATGCGCGAGTGGTGAAACCCGGAAGTAACCCTTTCTGGTACTTCCGGGTCGCTGCGGGACGCAACCTGAAAAGATTTAACCCGAGGCAAACGTAACGAGGTATGACTGTACATGTGAAAAGGATCTAGAAGTCTTGGTGGACCATAAGCTGAACATGAGTCAACAGTGTGATGCAGCAGCAAAAAAAGCTAGTGCTATTCTAGGCTGCATCCACAGAAGTCTAGTGTCCAGATCAAGGGAAGGAATAGTCCCACTCTATTCTGCCTTGGTCAGACCACACCTGGAATACTGTGTCCAATGTTGGGCGCCACAATTTGAGAAGGATGTTGACAAGCTGGAAGGTGTGCAGAGGAGGGCGACCAAGACGATCAAGGGTCTGGAAACCAAGCCTTGGGAGCAGTGGTTTTTTTTTGGGGGGACGGACGCACACACAGTGCCGGATTTACGTGTAAGCTAAATAAGCTATTGCTTAGGGCCCCACTCTCTTGGGGGCCCCAAAAAAATTAAAGCAAAAAAACCCTGGATGTGCATTCCAAAATATAAGATAAAAAACATAAATTAAAACCTACATACAGCAACAGTGGCAAATGGCTTTAGATACCTATTACAGTAGGACCATAAATTACAGTGGTGCCTCGCAAGACGAAATTAATTCGTTCCGCAAGTCTCTTCGTCTTGCGAGTTTTTCGTCTTGCGATGCACGGTTTCCCATAGGAATGCATTGAAAATCAATTAATGCGTTCCTAGGGAAACCGCCTTCAGACCAGGTCCGGGGACAGTCTGTCCCCGAACCTCTTCTGAAGGCTGGGGGGGGGGACAAGGGCTTTTCTTCCCACCCCCAGCATTTTAAAAAACCCTGGGACAGCGGAGGACTTCTCCGCTGTCCGGGGCGATCTTAAAATGCTGGCGGGCCTTCAGAAGGTGTTCCCGCCCCCCCGCCCCGCTTCGGAGCAGCGTTCCGAAGCGGGGCGGCTGGGGCAGGTGTTCCCGCCCCCCCGCCCCGCTTCGGAGCAGCGTTCCGAAGCGGGGCGGTGGGGGCATGTGTTCCCGCCCCCCCGCCCGGCTTCGCAGCAGCGCTCCGGAGCCCGGCGGCGGGGACAGGTGTTCCCGCCCCCCCGCCCCGCTTCGGAGCAGCGTTCCGAAGCGGGGCGGCGGGGGCAGGTGTTCCCGCCCCCCCGCCCCGCTTCGGAGCAGCGTTCCGAAGCCGGGCGGTGGGGGCAGGTGTTCCCTCCCCCCCGCCCGGCTTCGGAGCACCGGGAGAAGCGATCTCCCCGCAGCCCCTTGCTTCAAAAGAGGTCCGGGGGCAGTGGGAAGCGCTTCCCGCTGTCCCCGGACCTGGGGCTGCGGGGAGAAGATCGCTTCTCCCCGCTGCCCCTTGCTTCAAAAGAGAAGACCCTCTGTCCCTGGGGCAAGCTTCGTTTTGCGAAGCAAGCCCATAGGGAAATTCGTCTTGCGAGGCAACTCGAAAACGAAAAAACCTTTCGTTTTGCGAGTTTTTCGTCTCGCGAGGCGTTCGTCTTGCGGGGTACCACTGTATCATATAGCATATACTCAACACAAAAAATAGTGACAATTTGTTGTTGGCAAAGGACAGCTGGACATATTAAGGGCCCTATTACCTTCAGTAGCTGAGGGCCTCATCAAACCTAAATCTAGCCCTGCCCATACCCCTAAACATTTTGTGAATCTTTGTACTTTTGTCCATTTACTGTATTCCCACATTTCAAATGCTAGAAAAAGAAGTTCAAACTAAACTGACTATAAGCTTAACACGAGTTTGTGAGCTGAATTAAAAACAGCAAGGTGGAGGTCATTTCTGCATTGGATCTACTTGTGAGTAAGCACTGTGTCACGCTACTGGCTGTCACTTCTTACCAGTTATAAAACATTAAATTACATTTAGTGTTTTAGAGCTGCCATAGGCCAGAGAGAGCTGGTACATTCCCAGCAGCATTATTTGACTCCCATGCTTTACAGTAGCATAGCCAGGCCATTGTTGTGTCTAGTTCAGTATTGTCTGCACCAGGGGTGCCCAAACTTTTTTCAGTCAGATTCACTTATTTTTTCAAAAAAAAATTATTGGTTTTCACATTATTATAAACAAACACACACATAAGACAAACAAACATAAATCATAGCCTTATTAAAAATTACACTTATTAACATTGTTAAGTGACTTCCTCGCATCACCTTGGTTGAACTTCATTGCATATCCTTTTAACGGTTTTACAAATCAGTTCTTATAAAACTTAACTTAAACATTAACATCATTAAATCTTCATAAAGAGGGTCAGATTTGGTGAAGTGAATATGCGTGAGGGCCGACCAAAGTTATTAAGCTTTTTTTTAGGACTGAAGTTGTAAGTTGCTGAGCTTTTTAATACAATTCTACCCCAAAATTGTTTGATCCTCTCTCCCTCTTTCTTTTTTCCTTTCTCCTCCTGTGATGAGGCTGCATTTTAATATTTTAATATTTTAATCTTGTTCTTTAAGTTGTATTTCAATCAACTCGTTTTTGTAATTGTTTGTTAGTCGCCCTGAGCCCGGTCTTGCCTGGGGAGGGCAGGGTATAAATAAAATTTATTATTATTATTATTATTATTTTAGAAAGCCACAGGGGCCGGGTAAAAATGGGTTTTGGGGGCCGAATTAAGACCCTGAAATGGACTTTGGACATGCCTGGTCTACACTGATTGATAGCTGCTCTCCATCTAGTCCAACCCCCTGCAATGCAGAAGTCCCAACGAAAGCATCCATGACTTGTGTGCTGCTCGTTCAGAGAATCATAGAATTGTAAAGTAGAAAGGGGTCCCCCCAGGGTCATCTAGTCTAACCCCCCCTTGCAATGAAAGGAATCGACTAAAGGACTCAGCAGCAACAACAACAGATGCAGATCTTGGAAATGCACATATTTTTTGCACCGGACGATGCTGACTTCCCTTTTATTTTTATTATTATTATTATTTATTTTATTATTTTTATTTTATATTTATTTATTTATATTTATATTATATTTATATTATATATATATTATATTATATATATATTATATTATATATATATTATATATAGTATATTATATATTTATTATATATAGTATATTATATTTATATTATATTTATATTATATTTATATTATTTATATTTATTATATTATATTTATTTTATATATTTATTTTATTTTTATTATTTACATTTAATTATTTCGGATGATGGCGATGCGTCTGCCCCGCAGAGGCGCCTTCGGGGTGAAGGAAGCGGAGGCAGGCGGCGCCGCGTCGGGCCTTCCCTCCTCGCGAAGGGGCCGGGCTGACGAGGGACGAGGAGGCGGCGGCCCCGGCCTTGGCGGGAAAAAGCGCCCAAGATGGCGGCGGAGAAGCTGAGGGGCAAAGTGGGCGCCGCCTTCAAGATGCACGGCTTGCTGCTCCGCGCGTGAGTAGCAGGCAAAGAAGGGGGCAGAAACACCCCGGGGTGGGAAGCCAGACGCTGCCCCCCCCCAACCCATGAAGGGGTGGGTGTACACGTGTACGTGTGAACGCAGCCCCAGGCGCGCGCGGGCGCCGCCTCCCCCCTGTGGCTCCTCAGGTGGCTGACAAAGAGATGAGAAAGGGGATGTGCAACGAATGGAGCTTTTTTCGCCATATCTGAGGACTTGGGGTCGTCTCCTCGTGTGAAATGGACAGGCAACGTCGAAAGCTGGGGCGGCTCACACGGAGCCAATCTCGGTCCTCCAGATTTGATTGAAATACATATATTATAGAGAGGGTTTTTTTTTAATGACCAGGCATGTCCAAAGTCCATGTCGGGGTCTTAATTCGTCTGCGGATGCTTGCTGGGCTGGATGTGGCAGACGCATCGTCATCATCTGAAATAATTAAATGTAAATAATAAAAATAAAAGGGAAGTGAGCATTGTCAGGTGCAGAAATAAAGCATATGCATTTCCAAGATCTGCATCTATTATAGAGGTGTGTTTTTTAATGATTTAGAATTGCTTCAAGTAAATATGACTGTTCAGGCATCCCCAAACTCGGCCCTCCAGATGTTTTGGGACTACAACTCCCATCATCCCTAGCTAATAGGAGGAATGGTCAGGGATGATGGGAATTGTAGTCTCAGAACATCTGGAGGGCTGAGTTTGCCTATGCTTGCCCTTGGCCATGTGAGCTGATGAGGGTGGAGTCCCACAACATCTGGGAGAAATAAAAAAATGGGCCAGTAGCACCTTATAGACCAACTATATAATAATAATAATGATAACAATAATAATACTTATTATTATTATTATTATTAATAATACCCCACCCATCTGGCTGGGCTTCCCCATCCACTCTGGGCGGCTTCCAACAAAATATTAAAATACAGTAATGGATCAAACATTAAAAGCAAAAAACATTAAAATCGTGCATGCACACGAAAGCCTATACCAGAACAAACTTAGTTGGTCTATAAGGTGCCACTGGACAATTTTTTAATTATTATTTTTATTTTGACTGCATCAGACCAACATGGCTACCTACCTTAATCTAACATCTGGAAGGGCTGCCATCAGCCGCAGGTCGCAAGGACCGTGGGAAATTCGGTGCTGCAAGATGTGAGAAAAGTTTCTACATACTAGGTTAGAAAGCTTTTAGAAAAAAAGAATTAAACCTGGCACCCCCAAACTCGGCCCTCCAGATGTTTTGGGACTACAATTCCCATCATCCCTGACCACTGGTCCTGTTAGCTAGGGATGATGGGCGTTGTAGTCCCAAAACATCTGGAGGGCCGAGTTTGGGGGTGCCTGGTCTATAAGGTGCTACTGGACAATTTTTTATTTTATTTTTATTTCTTCCAGATGTTGTGGGACTCCACCCCATGGCCAAGGGCAAGCATAGGCAAACTCGGCCCTCCAGATGTTTTGAGACTACAATTCCCATCATCCCTGACCACTGGTCCTGTTAGCTAAGTATGATGGGAGTTGTAGTCCAAAAACATCTGGAGGGTCAAGTTTGCCTATGGCTGCTCCAAAGGATTCATGACAATCATTCCTTCTGATGACAAGCTAGACTTGTCAGTTGTGAAGGAGCCCCCACCCGCTGCCACCAATCCTGGCATCTTCCTTAGACACTCTAGCAAAACTGCTCCCTCCCAGAAAGCATTGGGTTTGGAGAGGGCTCATAAAATGGTTTCCCCTGATAATAAGCTAGATATGTCAGTGACAGCAGGACAGAGTTTGGGGATGCCTGAGCTAGGCAAATTCAGGACGGAGGAGAGAGGTCCAGCCGATGACTACTTGGCAAAGCAGCTGAATGAAGTCTCTGGAAGAATTCTCGCTCCAAATCAGGTCACACATGCACATGCTCCCACAAAGCCCTTCCTTGGGCACCCCCAGGCAGTGCCAGGTTTACGTATAAGCTAAACTAGCTATAGCTATAGCCCCCCAAAAAATTAAAGGAAAAAACCAAACCCGGATGTACATTTCCAAAATATAAGATAAAAAAACAAATAAAACCTACAATTATTATTTCATGTTATAGCAAGTTTCTAGAGACTAGATTATTGCCAAATGCCAAAGTGTTTGTTATGAATAAAAAATCACTTTAACTTGGAGCTTAATAAAAATCTCACTATTAATATACTTAATTGTATTTCACTGTTAATATACTTCTAAATTGAATTTCAGTTCAACAATTCCTTTGATAAAGTACATATTTTGTTATGTGTAAATGGCTTTAGAAACCTTGTTGTTGTTTAGCCGTTTAGTCGTGTCTGACTCTTGGTGACCCCATGGACCAGAGCACGCCAGGCACTCCTGTCTTCCACTTTAGATACCTATTAGGTCCATAAATGACCATATAGCATATACTCAACACAAAAAGCAGCGACAATTTGTTGTTGACAGCTGGACATATAAAGGGCCCCATTACCTTTAGTAGCTTAGGGCCTCATCAAACCTAAATCTGGCCCTGCCTGCAGGTCCCCTCCCTCTGCTGAAATTAGCAATATACAGTCGTACCTTGGTTCCCGAACACCTTGGTACTTGTACATTTTGGTTCCCGAATACTGCAAACCCGGAAGTGAGCTTTCTGGTTTACGAACTTTTTTGGAAGCCCAACGTCCGACGCGACTTCCGCAGCTTCCAGTTGAGTGCAGGAAGCTCCCGCAGCCAATCGGAAGCTGCGCCTTGGTTTTTGAACGCTTTCGGAAGTCGAACGGACTTCCGGAACGGATTACATTCAAGAACCAAGGTATGACTGTATTTTAGCTGACAAACTAATGATTCAATGGGGGCCGTTCTCGTGATCAGGTTCACATCTGTTTGCCATCGTCTTGAGCATTATTATGATTGTTTCAACCACATCTTGACTAATTTTGTTCTTTGTTCTTTAATCAGAGAAGCTACCAAGTATCTCACAGAAGCTCTTCAGACAGTTAATGAAGCAGAGCTTGAAGACATGATAGAAAATATAATTGATGCTGTTGAAAAGCAGCCTTGTAAGTAGAGTTTTGGTCATCTTAAATGCTTTGAAGAGAAAAGAAAGTTGGATTCTTATGAGTTTTGTGGCGTCCTTATGTGGATGTGATGCTCATGATAATCAAATGTGTTAAAGTTCTATGGATCTAATAATTGGCACAATAGATGGCAGGGGCAGAACTTTGGGTCAGAAGGCTGCATGTGCAACCAGCAAATAGAGCATTATGTTCCAGTTAGCTTCTCATTGCTAATAAGATTGCAATTCTATTATGATTTCTCTTGAAGCAAAGGTACCGTATTTTTCGCTCTATAGGACGCCGCCAACCATAGGACGCACCTTGTTTTAGAGGGGGAGAACAAGAAAAAAAAATATCTCTGCTCAGCGCCCCTTCTGCGAAGTGGTCCCTTTGCGCTTTGGAGGCTTCGCGTTGCTGTCGCTGAAGCCAAGGAGTCTGCATTCGCTCCATAGGTTGCACACACATTTCCCCTTAATTTTTGGATGGGAAAAAGTGCGTCCTATAGAGCGAAAAATACGGTATTTTAAAATGCTTTGTGAAATACTTCTGTAGCCTGCAGATGCATAGGCTACCATTTTAATCTTTTTTTTAAAAAAAATTAGGAATTTAAACAAAACATATTATCTTAAAACATATACTCCTTAATCCCCCCCCCACAAAACAGCCCCCCCGACTTCCCTCAGTTCCAATCTCTGGTTTCTCTATAAATGCTATTCTCTGCATGTTACAAAACTGTATAAATCCCTAATTTATCCAACTGGTTATTATCAATAATTTGTGAGTGTTTATTCAAAGCCTGCCAAGGAGTCCAATTCGCTTTGTTGGATCTTTAGATACTTTGTAAAAGGTTCCCATTCATCTTTAAAGTCACAGTTATCCTTGCCCCGTAGTTTATGTGTCAATTTTGCCAATTCTGCATAGTCCATCAGTTTCTCTTGCCATACTTCTTTCATCGGAGTTTCCTCAGTCTTCCATCCTTGTGCTATTAAGACTCTGGCCACCGTTGTCACAGACATGAAGATATTTTTCAACTTCTTTGGCAGGTCTTTTCCTACAATCCCTAACAAAAATGCTTCAGGTTTTTAAGCAAATGTTAGATGGAATATTTTCTTCAATTCATTGTACAGTGGTACCTCAGATTACATACGTTTCAGGTTACAGACTCCGCTAACCCAGAAATAGTACCTCGGGTTAAGTACTTTGCTTCAGGATGAGAACAGAAATTGTGCTCCGGTGGCACAGCAGCAGCCGGAGGCCCCATTAGCTAAAGTGGTGCTTCAAGTTAAGAACAGTTTCAGGTTAAGAACGGACCTCCGGAATGAATTAAGTACTTAACCCGAGGTACCACTGTATATCATTTCCCAATTTTTTAAAAATTTCATTACAATCCCATCACATATGGTAAAATGTCCCCTCCTTTTCCTTACACTTCCAACACATATTTGAGCTAGTTTTATACATTTTTCCTAACTGCACTGGTGTCATATACCATCTATACATCATCTTCATATAATTTTCTTTCAGCAAAGAACAATCTGTAAACCATTTTAATCTTTTGAATTGTTCTCTTCAGTGACATGTAATATGATTGAAAGAGCCATGGTGGAAGCAGCAGTCCAGGAGTGCAGCCAGTCCCTAGATGAGACCATGTAAGTCGGCATCAATTCACATAGAGGAGTAAACAAACCACTGGGAACATTTCTGCCATCAAATTCAGTTAATTGCCATTTGTAGCCCTCCCTGCTGATATTTCAGATTTGAAACTCATTAACACTAGCCCCTTATTTAGACTCTGAGCAATTGTAATCTTGTTCTTACATTAAAATGACATGTCTAGGGCACTGTGTGGCTTTTACCAGAGATCATTAGCTGATAGCATTGGGAAGAAAATGTTTAAAAGAACGCTTCCTAACAACCCAGAAGCTTTCCTTCTGGGAATAATAACAACAGAAATCCCACTACATTATGAATGTTTGTGACTACAGCGGCCCGAACTCTGGTAGCACAAACGTGGAGAACAGATGTGGTACCATCACGGAAAGAATGGCATCTTAAAATATTAGATTATTTAGAACTCGCCAGCATGACAAACAGATGAGGAAATAAGGACAATAAGAAACTATAAGAAGATTTGACAATATATATAGGTTATATGGAAAAATACTATAACAAGAAAATAAGTGCAACAGGCTGTATAAATACTCAGCAGTAGACGTGACAAAGTGGGATAGTGTATGGCAATGGAAACAATTTAATAGAGTAAGAAAATGCAATTTGGAAAGATACCAGATAGAAAACCAGGGAAAGAGTGAAAGGGGAGTTAATGTCAGTGTATATAAGAGTGGAGGAATAAGTTATGTTGCGATTATTGCTCATATACATACGTGTTATATTTAAGTTATTTTTCTTTTCTTATTACCTTGTGCTTGACTGTAACACAGTATGCATTGATGGTATGATTATACAGAAAAGCAAATAATAATAAAAAAGAATATATATTTTTTTAAAATCCATAAACTTGACTGTCAGTTATTTAAATGAGATAGAGGACTCAGCTATACAGCCGCAAACAAAAAAGTTTTAAGTGTGTTTTAAGTGCAGTATACAAGGTGGCACTAGATCGCGATGATGAGCCTTAAGGAAAATTCAATGTATTTTTAAAAACACTTTTGAAAAAAGCATTTTCAGGACAGTTTTTATATGTGTGCAGATTCTACCTCTGACTCAGTTGAATACAGCCCAGTAAGTCTGGAATGCTCTTTGACTTAAAGTCCTATTCAGATGTTCTACTTGCGTGTAAAATCGATACGAGGGCAGGTAGGAGAGCACTAAGCTTGTAATCTGAACCATAAACTATGGCTCATTTAGCTGTGGTTAGCGAAAGCAAGCCATCTTCATAAACCGTGGCTTAGTTTCACTAACCATCAGTAAGATAAATCACAGTTTGTCCAGGAGTGGACAACTAAACATCCCCTCTGTCAGTCATCACACTGCAACCAGGGGGATATCCAAAGAAGATGAATGTTTGGAAATTTAGGAAGGAGAAAAAGAAAGTCCTTCTTCATGCAATGCACACTTAAACTATAGAACTTGCTGCCATAGGAGACAGTAGTGGTAATCCACCTGAACGGCTTTAAAGGAGTCTTAGACAAATTCATGGAGGATACTGCTATCAATGGCTACTAGTCAGGGTGGCTGTACAGTCCAGGGGTCTGCAACCTTTAAGACAAAAAGAGCCACTTGGACCCGTTTCCAAAGGGGAAAAAAACTGGGAGCCACAAAACTCGTCATTATAAAAATAACTTTTTTCTCACTTTTTTATTATTTCTTTGTTTGACCCCTCAGAATTACTCCTCCTCATAGAAATAAACGTTAAATTAACAAGTTACCTTTTTTTTGTGTGTGTATTCTTCACTCCCCTTCAAAACAGTGACCAGCGTACATGCCCCCTTTCAATGCAGTGACCAGCGTACATGCCACTTACAATGTAGCGGGCGGGCGAGTGGGAAGGTGACGTCGGGACGGTGCGTGACTAACGCACGCACCACCCCCATGCGATGTCACAGCCAGTACAGTGCCCGCCACAGTGGGGAGTGTCGGGGCGCACAATGCGCCTCCTCCCCTCGCTAGTATCCACCCCGGAGCCGCGGCAAAGGTGTAAAAGAGCCACATGCGGCTCCGGAGCCGCGGGTTGCAGACCCCTGGTACAGTCAAACCTCATGTTACGTCTGCTACATGTTAGGTTCTTTCAGGTTACGTCCCACGGCGCCCCGGGTGTACTGGAAAGGGTTACTTCCGGGTTTTGCCGCTCGCGCATGCGCAGACTCGCAAAATGACATGCGCAGAAGCGGTGAATCACAACCCGTGCGCCACTGCGGGTTGCGTTCTTTTCATGTTGCGAGCGGGCCTCCGGAACGGATCCTGTTTGCAACCAGAGGTACCACTGTATTGCCTCAGCGGTGGCATGCTCCTGGTCACTTGCTGGGAATCAGAGAGCGCTGTTGTGCTAATAATTCAGTTTGTGTGCTTCGTATATAGGCAGATGGTTTGCTACTGTGAGAAAATAGGCCTTTGCTCTCATGCAACAGGGCTTTTTTGATGTTCTTAGGACGCAACAAACTGGTTAATCAAAAGCATAAGCTTCTGAACTCCTTGAGCTGTGCCAGGGGAGTGTTTGAACCCCGAGGGAAGCCGTTTATTTGCGTCTGCTAGAATAAATTGAAAATCAAAGTAACTATTCTCGCTGTTCAAGCAAATGTAAAGTGATTTTCTTGTAAATGTGAAAACACATGAATAAGATACAGTAGGATAATGAATCAAATTGTTTTAAAAGTGACCCCCCCCTTTAAAATGCATTCATATGTATGTGCCTTACTGTGTATGTCTTTGTTTTAACCCCCAGGGAACATATTTTCAACATTATTGGAGCATTTGATATCCCCAGATACGTTTACAATTCTGAAAGAAAGAAGTTTCTCCCGTAAGTTCTTGCTTTGCAGTTTCGGAAGAGCTGGCATCCCAACAATCCCAAAGTTTCCCCATTTCCTCAGACCAGGTTTGACTTACAATATGCAAAGGTTTCCTAGTTCCCTATTTTAGCACGGAGGCGCAGGTCAATTCTATGTCTAGGGCAGCTGTCTACCAGCTCCACCTGGTACACCAGCTGAGACCCTCCCTGCCCACAGACTGTCTCGCCAGAGTGGTGCATGCTCTGGTTATCTCCTGCTTGGACTACTGCAATGCGCTCTACGTGGGGCTACCTTTGAAGGTGACCTGGAAACTACAACTAATCCAAAATGCGGCAGCTAGACTGGTGACTGGGAGCGGCCGCCGAGACCATATATTTCCGGTCCTAAAGGATCTTCATTGGCTGCCAGTGTGTTTCCGAGCACAATTCAAAGTGTTGGTGTTGACCTTTAAAGCCCTAAACGGCCTCGGCCAAGTATACCTGAAGAAGCGTCTTCACCCCCGTCATCTAGCCTGGACACTGAGGTCCATCTCCAAGGTCTTCTGCTGGTTCCCTTACTGCGAGAAGTGAAGTTACAGGGAACCAGGCAGAAGGCCTTCTCGGTAGTGGCGCCCTCCCTGTAGAACACCCTTCAGATGTTAAGGGAATACAGTGGTGCCCCGCAAGACGAAATTAATTCATTCCGCAAGTTTTGTCGTCTAGCGAATTTTTCGTCTTGCGAATCACGAAATCCCATAGGAATGCATTGAAAATCAATTAATGCGTTCCTATGGTCAAAAAAAGTCCAAACAAAGCCAAATTTGGTACAACAAGAGTTTATTAACTGCTCTTTAAAGTCACACATACTGTAAAGAACAGTTCAAAAATTGAAGGGAAAATAAATTAACTTTATAGACATGACAGAAAAACATTTAAAAATCAACAAAGTGTACAGTACATTTTCTAAGACTCTGGGGGACCACTCGAAGAAGGCTCCTCTTCCACTCTTTGCTTCTTGCTGAAGAACCCCCTCCTCAACTGTTCCCCCAGCCACCCACCACACAGAAATTCAAATCCAGATTTTTTTAAAAAAACAGCAGAGTGGCCCAATGGTCACAGAAAATCATAAAAATTCCCAAAACAGCCCCACAAGCTCCCAGATTCCTGCAGAAACCTCTCCAGCTGTTCCCCCAGCCAGCCAGCACTCAGAAATTCAAACTCAGGAAAAAAAATTGAAAAAAAACAAACTGGCCCGATGGTCACAGAAAATCATAAAAATTCCCAAAAAAGGCCCACAAGCTCCCAGATTATCGCAAACCCCCCCCCCCACAACACCAAGTCCTTGAATCCCAAACACCCCAACCCAAAATCCAAAACCCCCCCAAAAAGTTTTAAAAGTTTAACTTACCAAATGGATGCAAGAGAAGTTCTGGAAAAGTTTTGGAAAAGCTTCAAAAGTGAGCAAAGTCTGAGAAAAGGCTGCAAAACCACGTGCTAACAGTTGCTCCTTGAAGTCAAGTCGCAACTGTAGCTGTTCAAGCTAAGCACCCTTTGTTTTAACAGTTTTAAGTAAAAGGAAACAAAGTCGCAAGACGTTTTCGTCTTGCGAAGCAAGCCCATAGGGAAATTCGTCTTGCGAGGCAACTCAAAAACGGAAAAACCTTTCGTCTAGCGAGTTTTTTGTCTTGCGAGGCATTCGTCTTGCGAGGTACCACTGTAAAGAACTATACAACTTTTAAAAGACATCTGAAGGAAGCTCTGTATCGGGAAGTTTTTAATGTTTGATACTTTATTATGTTTTATATATTGTGTAAACCGCTCAGAGCAGCTGGGGAAGCCAGATGGGCAGGGTATTATTATTACTACTACTATTATTAATAATAAATAAATAAATATTTTTTTATTTATGCCCCGCCCTCCCCTGCCAGAGCCGGGCTCAGGGTGGCTGACACCAGTAAAATTACAATAAAAACATAATGGGGGGGGAGAGAAAAGAAAAGAATAAAACCCAATTTAAAACACGGGTTAAAATACAATTTAAAATGCAGTCTCGTTTTAAAAGTAGCCGATAGATCAAGACCATAAGGGGAGGGAGGGATAAGGGTCAGACTGAGTCCAAACCAAAGGCCAGGCGGAACAGCTCTGTCTTGCAGGCCCTTTGGAAAGATGTCAAGTCCCGCAGGGCCCTGGTCTCTTGGGACAGAGCATTCCACCAAGTCGGGGCCAGTACTGAAAAGGCCCTGGCCATAGTTGAGACCAGTGGCGTAGCGTGGGGGGTGCAGGGGGGGCTGGCCGCACCGGGCGCAACATCTGGGGGGGGGGGCGCTCGCACTCGCAGTGCTAAAATCCACGGGTTAGGGGGCGCAAATTACTTGCCTTGCCCCGGGTGATGACAACCCACGCTACGCCACTGGTTGAGACCAACCTAACCACCTTGCGACTTGGGACCTCCAAAATGTTGTCATTTGTGGACCTGAAGGTCCTCCGCGGGGCAGACCAGGAGAGGCGGTCCCGTATTATTATTAGCGCACACTTTTTGTGCTCGCTTAAAATCCACCTTTACACAAGTCTCTGTAAAAATTGATTTCAGCCTCTCAATGACCGGCCATTCGGCTCCAAATTTATTTGGCTCTGCCAGGGATAAAGCAGAACTGTTTCGTGAGCGCTACATCATCTTGCAGCAGGTAAGGTAAAGGGAGGAAATACTCCATCAGATACATATTAATGCCATAAGTACATGACAAGGGTGCTGCTGAATCGGACCCAAGGACCTATGTAGCCTAGCATCCTATGTCCACAGTGGCCGCTCAGGTGCTCCCAATGCCCCCAGAAGGACTTGAGAGCAGTAGCCTTTCTGTGCTGTTTGCCCTCCAGCAACTGATTTTGCAAGGTATCATAGAATCATAGAATCATAGAGTTGGAAGAGACCACAAGGGCCATCGAGTCCAACCCCCTGCCAAGCAGGAAACACCATCAGAGCACTCCTGACATATGGTTGTCAAGCCTCTGCTTAAAGACCTCCAAAGCAGGAGACTCCACCACACTCCTTGGCAGCAAATTCCACTGTCAAACAGCTCTTACTGCCAGGAAGTTCTTCCTAATGTTTAGGTGGAATCTTCTTTCTTGTAGTTTGGATCCATTGCTCCGTGTCCGCTTCTCTGGAGCAGCAGAAAACAACCTTTCTCCCTCCTCTATGTGACATCCTTTTCTATATTTGAACATGGCTATCATATCACCCCTTAACCTCCTCTTCTCCAGGCTAAACATGCCCAGCTCCCTTAGCCGTTCCTCATAAGGCATCGTTTCCAGGCCTTTGACCATTTTGGTTGCCCTCCTCTGGACACGTTCCAGTTTGTCAGTGTCCTTCTTGAATTGTGGTGCCCAGAACTGGACACAGTACTCCAGGTGAGGTCTGACCAGAGCAGAATACAGTGGCACTATTACTTCCCTTGATCTAGATGCTATACTTCCCCGTGGACAAGGAGGTTCCACTTAGCTGCTATGGCTGACAGCTGCTGATAGTTTCCTCTTCCTTCACGAATTTGGCTTATTCCCATCTTAAAATTACAGTCATACCTCGGGATAAATACGCTTCAGGATAAGTATTTTCGGGTTGCACTCCGGGTTTCGCCGCTCGCGCATGCGCAGACGGTAAAAATGACATCATGCGCGGAAGCGGCGAAACATGACCCGCGCACACACAGATTCCCAGTCGTGTCTTACGTTCTGTTCAGGATGCGAACGGGGCTCCGGGATGGATCCCGTTGGCATCCCGAGGTACCACTGTATTTGTAATAGTGGCTGCCACCACATGCTGTGGCAGCGAATTCCATGAGTTGATTATTGTATTTTTTGCTCTATAAGACGCACCAGACCACAAGACGCTCCTAGTTTTTGGAGTAGGAAAACAAGAAAAAATAATATTCTGAATCCCAGAAGCCAGAACAGCAAGAGGGATCGCTGCTTAGCGAAAGCAGTGATCCCTTTTGCTGTTCTGGCTTCTGGGATAGCTGCACAGCCTGCATTCGCTCCATAAGACGCACACACATTTCCCCTTACTTTTTAGGAGGGAAAAAGTGAGTCTTACAGAGCAAAAAATACAGTATATGTTAAGCAAGCAACTGCAGTTTCCTTCCAAATAATTAATTTTGTAGCTGTGGAACATCGTTTTGTTTTACCACCAAGCTTGTAAAGCACATATCCCAACCATAGTAGGCTAGGACCGTGGTTAATGTGGGATAACAGCTTGAGGGCATCATTGCAAGGGGGGAAATGTTTTAACCCTAACTGCATGGTGCTTTCCCTTGCTACCTGGCTTGTGTTTCCCACTGTGCAGAGAACGCATAGGCACGAACTGTTCACACCATCTGCTATTGGCGCACCTGCAGAGGAAAGCAGAAGTAAATTCCAGGTAAAATTTAAGATGTTTTCATTTACTTACTTACTTCAATATTTACAGAATTTATATCCTGCACCTTGCAACACAAAGGCCTTTTGGAGACTTTGAGCATGCGTTTCTCAAACAGCAGCTCCCATTTTTCCTGAGAGCAAACTAAAGGTAAAGGTAAAGGGAACCCTGACTATTAGGTCCAGTCGTGGCCGACTCTGGGGTTGCAGCGCTCATCTCGCGTTATCGGCCGAGGAAGCCGGTGTACAGCTTCCGGGTCATGTGGCCAGCAGGACTAAGCCGCTTCTGGCGAACCAGAGCAGCGCACGGAAACGCCATTTACCTTCCCGCCGGAGCGGTACCTATTTATCTATTTGCACTTCGTGCTTTCGAACTGCTTGGTGGGCAGGAGCAGGGACCGAGCAACGGGAGCTCACACCGTGGCAGGGATTCGAACCGCTGACCTTATGATCAGCAAGTCCTAGGCTCTGTGGTTTAGACCACGGCGCCACCCGCATCCCACAAGAGCAAACTAAGGACAAACTAAGGAGTCTTTAAAAACCGCTGAAAGCCGTTTGCATTAGGGCACCAGGGACTGACATTCAAAGGGGGTAAAGTAGCTCTAAGGGCTGTGTAGCTAATTTTTGAATCTGGGAAACGCAGGCCTTAACTAATTAAATTTATTTGTCTCTGATTGTAGCTCAAAACTATAGAAACTCTCTTGGGGAACTCTGCTAAAGTTAAGGAAGTTATCGTTCTGGGGATGATAACCCAGCTGAAAGAGGTAAGCCGGGCCGCAGCAACGGCTCTTTAGATGACTTTGCTGTTCAGTGTTCTGGTGGCGATGCACATGATTTGTGTTAAAATGTGACCAGGGGAATGGTCCAAAATATTCAACTAATATAAGCAGAAGTGGAAATTTTTTACAGTTGCATGACCTCAAGGGGAGTGTTTTGAAGCTGAATGGCTTGGCCCTAATTTATTTTATCCATATTTTTAAGGGGAAATTTTTCTTGGAAGATCCAACAGGAGTTGTCCAGCTGGACATTAGTAAAGCAATATCCTTTTACATGCATCCTAAGTAAGAAAAGAGACTGAACAGTGAGATAAACTCATATTTCCCCTTTTGCATTTCTTTGTGGACTTTCTACTTGTTTTTCCCCCCAATTCTTTTTTCCTACCTGTAGTTTAATCATTGTATAGGGTATAATAATAATAATAATAATAATAATAATAATAATAATTTGCTTTCTTTTTTCTCATCCAGCTGCTACAAAGTTTTCCTTTCTCCAACTCCCTTTTCATTTTTTTCACATGTTGATTTCTAGTTGTTAACCCTGTGGACTGGGGCATTTCATTCCTGAACAGTACCTAGTCCTCACTCGTCTCCTCTATTTCAAATGGCCAGACACTGAGTGTTGCTGCTTTTGCAGCCAAACAGCTGGAAAGGTTTAATTAAA
Organism: Podarcis liolepis; assembly: GCF_965112155.1. Lineage (NCBI taxonomy): Eukaryota > Metazoa > Chordata > Lepidosauria > Squamata > Lacertidae > Podarcis > Podarcis liolepis. The sequence goes on along the minus strand of NC_139554.1, from coordinate 3,256,072 downwards.
AACATAGTTCTTCCCACCCAACAGTGCTTACACAGCTGTCTTTGTGTCTTTCTAACTATCAACTTGCCATGATCGCACACAGCTGTAGTCATCATAACCGTCTTCCTGGAGATTCACCTAGAAATGGAAGTTTTCTGATCCTGCACTTGCTACTCAGCTGACAAAAAACCCCAATATTTTTGTATATGAGCTCTCTGCAGGCCCTTCCCAATTTGCAACAGTATGAAGGCCTAAATGTTATTGTTCTGTTTTAACCAACACATGGAATAATTTAGACTGTTGGCTTTCATGTGCAGAAATGAAGGTGCAAAGAATATTCACAGCCTTGCCTAAAGTCTGTGTTTTGAGCCACAGCTGTTCATTTGCTTTGATTAGAATAATTAGAATCATTTCTATAGTGCTGCCTACGTAGCAAGAATATCTTCCTTAACTGTTTTGTACCAGTTCCACAGTGGCTTATACACAGAGTCATGTTTTGTTTTAACAGAAGGTAAGCCAGATCATTTTTCTTCTTCTCAAGCTTCACTCTTCTCAGTAAGGTCAGACTTGTTCAGCTGATATAACTACTGGCTCTGTTTGCATGATAAATCCAGGGATCTGAACAAATAAGGGTGGGTGGAGAGAAGAGAATTGTACCAGAGGACACTGCCTAGGTGTTGTTCTAAGGCTTTGAACAGAACCTATTCATATAGAAGTTGTGTATACAATCCATACACTCCAGCAGAATACAGACTGCATCAACAACTTATGTGTTATTATTATTAATTATTATATTATTGGGGACGTGGGTGGTGCTGTAGGTTAACCCCAGAGCCTAGGACTTGCCGATCAGAAGGTTGGCAGTTCGAATCCCCAGGACGGGGTGAGCTCCCGTTGCTCAGTCCCTGCTCCTGCCAACCTAGCAGTTCGAAAGCACGTCAAAGTGCAAGTAGATAAATAGGTACCACTCTGGCGGGAAGGTAAACAGCGTTTCTGTGCGCTGCTCTGGTTTGCCAGAAGCGGCTTAGTCATGCTGGCCACATGACTCAGAAGCTGTACGCTGGATCCCTTGGCCAATAAAGCGAGATGAGCGCCGCAACCCCAGAGTCGGTCACGACTGGACCTAATGGTCAGGGGTCCCTTTACCTTTATTATATTATTAACCTGCCCTTCATCATGAGATCCCAGGGTGTGTTATGACAATTTAAAAATGCAATATTAAAGATTAAAATGGATTATAATCCAGAGATTAGGGTGGGTCCTAAAATATCTATCTTGGGTGCCAAAGGCACCTAGACAGGTGACTGGGAGCTGCCTCCGGGACCATATAACACCAGTCCTAAAAGATCTACAAATTTCCCATCTAAATAGATGGTAAAATCTAAGGGCTCTAAATAAATAAATAAAATACACTAGCTTTTCTTCAAAATCCAGGAAAACAGAAATGTTTTTATCTGGCGCTGCAGTGATCGTAAGCAGACCTCTAGGTGGGCCTCCTTGAGTAAGACATTCCTCTAACCAGGTTATTCTCCATGCTTCCAACTTGCTTGTTCTTGTGTGGGAATTTTCCTCTGTCCCATATGGAAAAAACCAAATTTGCTTGCTAAAAGGTACTTAGGGATCAGCTCCTTTATCGCATTTATGAATCAGTAGGCAATTAGCTTGTGGTTTTTCTGTTCGTGTATCATTTACACATTTGAGAACCTGGGAGAAAAATAATGTAAAATATGTTCAGAGAGCCTGGCGTCTTTGGTGGAGGAAGTAGCATCAATGGGAGTGATAAGTTTAAAGCATACCATGGTTTTTTTGAATTTGGAAAAAAAAACATGCTAATCTTATTTCCTAGGCTGGTATGAAGATGAAATATTTCACGTCAATGCGTTTGGCTTCCCCCCTACGGAGCCTTCTACAACAACTAGGTAAAAAACTATAAAACTATTAATTTTCATTCTGCTCCACTGTTCTGAAGGAAAATCTTGGGTGTAACAGTATACAGTTTATTTAATCTCTTGAGGAACTGATGTTGGGATGGATTTTGTAATGTGGATTATTATCAGCAAAAATTTGCATTTCAGAAACTTTATGCAGGTGAGGGGCATAGTGAGCTGGGTTGGGGAGTCAGTGATCAGTGCTGGAAGCTTGCTGCTGTTGTTTAGTCGTTTAGTCGTGTCCGACTCTTCGTGACCCCCTGGACCAGAGCACGCCAGGCACTCCTGTCTTCCGCTGCCTCCTGCAGTTTGGTCAAACTCACGCTCATAGTTTCGAGAACACTGTCCCACCATCTCGTCCTCTGTCGTCCCCTTCTTGTCCCCTCCATCTTTCCCAACATCAGAGTCTTTTCCAGGGAGTCTTCTCTTCTCCTGAGGTGGCCAAAGTCTTGGAGCCTCAGCTTCAGGATCTGTCCTTCCAGTGAGCACTCAGGGCTGATTTCTTTCAGAGTGGAGAGGTTTGATCTTCTTGCAGTCCATGGGACTCTCAAGAGTCTCCTCCAGCATGAAAATTCAAAAGTATCAATTCTTTGGCGATCAGCCTTCTTTATGGTCTAGCTCTCACTTCCATACATCACTACTGGGAAAACCATAGCTTTAACTATACGGACCTTTGTTGGCAAGGTGATGTCTCTACTTTTTAAGATGCTGTCTAGGCTTGTCATTGTTTTCTCCCAAGAAGCAGGCGTCTTTTAATTTCATGACTGCTGTCACCATCTGCGGTGATCATGGAGCCCAAGAAAGTAAATTCTCTCACTGCCTCCATTTCTTCCCCTTCTATTTGCCAGGAGGTGATGGGCCCAGTGGCCATGATCTTCGTTTTTTTGATGTTGAGCTTCAGACCTTATTTTGCGCTTTCCTCTTTCAGCTTCATTAAAAGGTTCTTTAATTCCTCCTCACTTTCTGCCATCAATGTTGTGCTGGAAGCTACAGACCCTCACTTAAAGTCAAACTCTTTGCAACCAACAAGTGACAAACTGAGGACGTGATCTGGGAGAGGAATGAGCTTAACTTCCTTCCCCAGGGCCTGTAAGACGGAGCTATTCCGCCTGGCTTTCAATTTGAACTTAGCCTGATTTTTTTATTCCCCTTCCTTCCCTCCCCCTCCCCTTTTTATGAAGATTCCCCGCTCTGGGATCCCACAGCTAATTCTCCCCTGGTCTCCTCGCTGGCCCAAATAGGACTAATTTAGCCAGCTAGCCCTGGTGATCATCTAATGTTTATTGGATGCATTTCCCCCCTAAATTGATTTTTGAATTCTGAATTTATTGTTATTCACGTTTTATACTGTATTTTATTGCATTAATTAAGTGTTTTAAATTTGTTGTTTGCCGCCCTGAGCCCGGTTTTCTGAACCGGGAAGGGCGGGGTATAAATAAATTATTATTATTGTTATTATTTTTTATTATTATTAAATGGAGCCTTCTGGCATTTGCTGTTCATGCTGTAGGGCGTATTATGGAAACACAAACTTCTTTGGAGGGCCTTCTTCGACCTCTGTGAAATCTTCTGCGAAATTGAAACAGCTGGAAGAAGAAAACGAGGACGCCATGTTTGTGTTCCTTTCGGACGTTTGGCTGGACCAAGCAGAAGTTTTGGAGAAGCTGCGTATTATGTTTTCAGGTAGCTCTGTTGACCCATATTTGTCAATCGCTTAAAGGTTTTGGTTGAAATGTGAAGCAAAATGTAAAAACAAAAAAGATGCGTGCTACCAAACCAAAAGTCAGTGACGTTCCTTGTTCCTCTAACCAGGTTACTCCTCCATGCCGCCAACTTGCTTCTTCTTCTGTGGGAACTTTTCCTCTGCCCCATACGGAAAAAACCAAATTCAGTCGCTAAAAGGTACTTTGGAGTCAGCTGCTGTATTGCATATTGTGAATAGTTTGTGGTTTTTTCTGTTTGTGTATTATTTAAACATTTGAGAGACCGTTCTGTAGAGAGATCCATGGTGGGAATTTGTCATGAATGGGAGGGCTAAGGCTAATTTTAATAATAATAATAATAATAATAATAATAATAATAATAATAATAATAATTTTATTTATACCCCACCCTCCCTGGCCAAGACCGGGCTCAGGGTGGCTGACACCAAATACAAAATACAGTAAAAACATTTTTAAAACAAACAAACAGTTGATTAAAATATAGGTTAAAATACTGTTTAAAATACAGCTTAAAATGCAGCCTCGTTTTAGTGGTAGCCCATAAATCAAGATCACAAGGGGAGAAAACGTCAAATATTCACCAGGGCCAACTATCCATGCTGGTCCTACATGGGCCAGCAAAAAGAACCGAGGGAAAATTTATATACAAAATCCCATATAAGGGGTTCCATCAAAAAATAAAATAAAATAAAATAAAATAAAATAAAATAAAATAAAATAAATAAATAAATAAATAAATAAATAAATGACTGGTGCAAACTTGACATGCTTTGAATGAAGCTGGTGGAATGTGGTGGCAACTGAGCTGTTTCCATTATAATATAGTAGTAGTAGTAATCATCATCATGATCATCATTTATTATTTATACCCCGCCCATCTGGTTGGGCTTCCCCAGCCACTCTGGGCGGCTTCCAACAGAATATTAAAATACAGTAAAGCATCAAACATTAAAAGCTTCCCTAAACAGGGCTGCCTTCAGATGTCTTCTAAAAGTCTGGTAGGTGTTTTTTCCTTTGACATCTGAAGGGAGGGTGTTCCACAGGGCGGGCGCCACTACCGAGAAGGCCCTCTGTCTGGTTCCCTGTAACCTCACATCTTGCAGTGAGGGAACTGCCAGAAGGCCCTCGGCGCTGAACGATGGGGGTGGAGATGCACCTTCAGATATACTGGACTGAGGCCATTTAGGGCTTTAAAGGTCAGCACCAACACTTTGAATTGTGCTCGGAAACGGACTGGGAGCCAATGTAGGTCTTTCAAGATCGGTGTTATGTGGTCTTGGCAGCCACTCCCAGTTAGAAGAGTTTACCCATTTCAATAGTGATTGAAGCGGGAGGGCACCATGGCAGCAGGCTCATATCCTAGAGAATACCATGTTTATTAGAATATGCAGAGCCCGCCCCCCTTACTAGGGTTCTCAGTGTGGCTTTTCACCCAGAAGTGGCTGAAATGGAACTACAGTTTTGCCCAGCTATAATTGATATCTCAATTTAAACTTGCTTAGGTTCAGTAATAAAAATACTTGCCTTAGTGATCTTGGCACTGTGAGAAACAGCTTCCACAAAGCCATTTACAATATAACCAACTGGTTTAGTTACTTAAGGTGGGGGGAAATAAGAAGTGTTCTGCGTAACTGTTGTTCAGCTGTCGATGTAAGATGCATATTGGTTACCTGTGGATAAGATGAGAAAATGTAGGAATAACTATGCAGTTTCATAGGAAAGCTTTTATGGTTGTACCTTTAGGTTCACTGAAAGCCCTTGCAAATATCATCTGTGAATACCCCAGTATCCATAAGAGGTATGTGCTGTTTTTTTATTTGCTTGGTGAAAAATATTACTGAAGAAGATGTTCTTCAGATTTGTCAGTTAGAGAAAACATTCCACCCTGCAGAATTTAGTCCCCCTTAAAGAAAGATAGAAAACCTGGGTCCATTCACACCAAGTATTGTATTCAGAATTTTGATAACAGCTACTAAAAAGTTCATTCTCCTTTGTTCAGCCACACTTAAATATTTTGTTGTTGTTGGCAACCTGTCTGTCTTGGGAGACAATGGGGACTGTACCTTTGTTAGCTAGAAACTCCTAGGTAAAGTGTAAAGGGGACCCCTGACCATTATGGCCAGTCGTGGCCGACTCTGGGGTTGCGGCACTCATCTTGCTTTATTGGCCGAGGGAGCACGCGTACAGCTTCCGGGTCATGTGGCCAAGCATGACTAAGCTGCTTCCGGCAAACCAGCGCATGGAAATGCCATTTACCTTCCCACCGGAGCGGTACCTATTTATCTACTTGCACTTTAACGTGCTTTCAAACTGCTAGGTTGGCAGGAGCAGGGTCCGAGCAACGGGAGCTCACCCCATCACGGGGATTCGAACCGCCAACCTTCTGATCGGCAAGTCCAAGGCTCTGGGGTTTAACCCACAGCGCCACCTGCATCCCTAGGTAGCTACAAAATCCCCAAAAAGCCTTTCATTCACCTGTCATAACTGGAGGTTTATGCGGCCTGCCATCCACTTCTAAAACTCTGGTTGTATTTGAGTAATGTTGCCATTTACTTTACTGATGCTTTGATTTTTACCTATCAGTTATGTTAAATGTAGTATATGTATTCAACTATTTATAGCAGTCGATTTGTGTTTGTTCCTGGCTCTGAAGACCCTGGCCCAGGCTCAATTTTGCCAAGGTATGCTTGTGACTTGACAATTAAGGTGATTCATTCAAACATCCAACCTTGAGAATAGACACATTTATTTCTAATACATACCACACAAATTTATTTCAGGCCGCCACTTCCTGAAAACATTACTGAAGAGTTCAAACAGCAGGTGCCATTTTCAGTCTTCACTACAAACCCTTGCAGGTAAATGTCCCAATTTAAAAGAGATCTTTTAAATGGAGAGCTTTAATATGTGTCATATTAATAGTACACATAATACTACATATTTGTGTAGGGATAACACTCTGGGTATCCGGGGAGGAGTCTGTGTGTGTTTCTGCCTTGCTGATGGTCTGTCCTGGATGCCTGTTTAATCACCCTGAAAAAATAAAATTGCGCTTCTTCCTTCCAGAGTCCAGTACTGCACTCAGGAAATAATAATCTTTAGAGAAGACCTGGTAAACAAGATGTGCCGGAACTGTGTCCGTTTTCCTAACAGCAACTTGGATATTTCTAATCACGTAAGGCAAAAAAAGCATGAAACATTTGGGGATAATCTTCTGCTGGTTAGGTCGTTACTATTGTTCTACCATGGTTATTTTTAGTAATAGAGTAAGAAATTGAGGAAGAGATCCAGTGTGATGTGATCGGGCACCTGCTTCTCATTCCTTTCCTTACCTCTGCATCTCCCCCACCTCCACCTGCTCTGAAGGGTGGGGAGGAAGCAGATTTGGAGGATATGGGGAGGGCTGGAGAGGGAAGAAGAGAAAACTGAACTCCTTACAGTATATGCAAGCAGATTTCTTCATTGCTTTTATTTTTTATTCAACTCCTATACTACCCTTCATCCAAGGATCACAGGGCCGTTTTAAATAAATGGGTTGTGCAAGTGGACTGCCACATTTGGATCTTACCCAGAGAAAACAATCTAATAATGTTAATAATAATAATAATTTATTTATTTATACCCCGCCAATCTGGCTGGGTTTCCCCAGCCACTGTAGGCGGCTTCCAACAAAGATTAAAAATACATTAAAATGTCACACATTTAAAACTTCCCTGAACAGGGGTGTCTTCAGATGTCTTCTAAAAGTCTGGTAGTTGTTTATCTCTTTGACATCTGATGGGAGGGCATTCCACAGGGCGGGCGCCACCACCGAGAAGGCCCTCTGCCTGGTTCACTGTAACTTGGCTTCTCGCAGTGAGGGAACCGCCAGAAGGCCCTCGGTGCTGGACCTCAGCGTCCGGGCAGAACGATGGGGGTCGAGATGCTCCTTCAGGTATACTGAACTGAGGCCGTTTGTGTCTGATTACCAGCGGAGTGGACTCCCACTTGTACTCTGGGTGATATTCAACACTGTGCAAGGAGATTTCTGCTCAAACAATGAGACCTTCCCTTCTCTGCTGCCCCCCGCATGCCCTCCCAAATCTGCCGGGGCAGGAGCAGAAGGGAAACTTTGGGTGTCCTGAAGAATGCAGTATGTTTAAAGTGGCTGCCTTATTTTAATCTTCAGACACCCGAAGTTCTTTTCTGTTCCAGTGCATTTCTGTGCAAATAATATGGGACACGTATACAAGAGTTCTGCTGAGGGAGAAGTAGTCTTCATTGAAAAGAGAGAGAGAGGAGCTGAAATTCCATCTTCTTCTGTATATTCTGTAGAAACTTTTTAATATAGTTAATGGAATGTGTGGATGGATTATGATGACTAAATGGGATTCCAAATGGTTCATCTTCCATACAAGAGGCCTTGCAGCTGCTCTGCTCTGGAAAAGTATAGCTTCCCCAAAGCATGGTCCTCAGAGATCACTTCAGATGCTGTTGGTAGCATGGGAATTTCATTGGGCCACAGTAGTGTTCCCCAGGGACACGGGTGGCACTGTGGTCTAAACCACTGAGCCTAGGGTTTGCCGATCAGAAGGTCGGTGGTTTGAATCCCAGCGACGGGGTGAGCTCCTGTTGCTCGGTCCCTGCTCCTGCCAACCTAGCAGTTCGAAAGCACGTCAAAGTGCAAGTAGATAAATAGGTACCGCTCCGGCGGGAAGGTAAACAGCATTTCCGTGCGCTGCTCTGGTTCGCCAGAAGCAGCTTAGTCATGCTGGCCACATGACCCGGAAGCTGTATGCCGGCTCCCTCGGCCAATAAAGCGAGATGAGCGCCGCAACCCCAGAGTTGGCCACGACTGGACCTAATGGTCAGGGGTCCCTTTACCTTTACCTTAGTGTTCCCCAAGTCACCGCACAAGACTGCAGAGATTTGAATGAGTCTCAGTTCTGACTTAGTTTACCAGATTTAGAACTCAAAATGAAGCATATAGTGCTCTTTTTAACATGTGCTAAGCATCAGGAAAGGAAGATGGTTTTGTGATTTATATAGGAGTTTGAAAAACAGGGTTTTGCTTTCAAATGGAAACCAAAGTAATTTGTGTGCCCTTGTTCTTTGCCTTGCAGTTTGTAAAGACTATTTTATCACAAGGGCATCTGACTCCATTGCCCCTTAATGTTAGTCCTGTCTACTGGGCTTATGACTATACATTGAGAATCTACCCTCTGCCGGATCTCATTGTCTTTGCTGACAAATATGACCCGTTCACTGTGACCAACACTGATTGCCTCTGCATAAATCCCGTAAGATCCTATCTCTCTATCCACCCTTTCCTTCCTTCTGTAAGCATGATGAAAAACAGTCTCTAGTAAGAAAAAAAAATGTGTTTAATGTATTGTTAGTACACACTCTTAGTTGGCATTGTTCCTACTTAGCACCGCTCATTCTGAACTAAACATTTATTTAGTTTTTCCAAAACAAAAAAATGGCAAGTTAACTGAAAGTTATTGTACCTGAGTTTCATTCCTTCCTTCCATTATTATTCTTAAATTAAATGCTGCCAGGTGGTGGTGACTAGTACAGTGGTGCCCCGCAAGACGAAATTAATTCGTTCCGCAAGTTTTGCCGTCTAGCGAATTTTTCGTCTTGCGAATCACGAAATCCCATAGGAATGCATTGAAAATCAATTAATGCGTTCCTATGGTCAAAAAAAGTCCAAACAAAGCCAAATTTGGTACAACAACAGTTTATTAACTGCTCTTTAAAGTCACACATACTGTAAAGAGCAGTTCAAAAATTGAAGGGAAAATAAATTAACTTTATAAACAAAACATGTCTTTGTTTTTAGACAAAGGAAACAAAGTTGCGAGACGTTTTTGTCTTGCGAAACAAGCCCATAGGGAAATTCGTCTTGCGAGGCAAATCGAAAACGGAAAAACCTTTCATCTAGCGAGTTTTTTGTCTTGCGAGGCATTCGTCTTGCGAGGTACCACTGTACTTACTCTTATGCAAGCAGCGCACTGTTTTGTTAATTTGGAGCCTCAGATTCTACTTTAGTCTGGTGCTAGAAAAATGTGTCTTTGAAAAGAGTGGCATGGATCAGCCTCTTGGAGGTGTCCCCGTAAAGCTGAACAAATTTGAGATGCCTTGTGTTACAGGGAAAGCTACTGATTTTGCCTTTCCAGAATCTAAATTAGGTCCTTTTGCAAAGATCCAGGCAGGTACGCAATTGGCGTTTCAAAACAAAAGCCAAGTGTAGAGAGTTCCTGGGACAAGGTGAGGCGATAGCCAAGCCATGGGGCATTACCTGCTCATCAAATCTATTTTATCAAGGTTCTATTGCCGTGGCGACAAGAACACAGGAAGCTGGTTTTACATTGAGTCAGATTTGGTCTGTGTTGTCCATGTTGACTATCAGTGGCTCTCTAGGTTTCAGATGGGATATTCCCAAGCCTTTATAGAGATGCAGAGGACTGAACCTTCTGCATGCAAAGTAGATGATGTACCGCTGAGCTACAGCCCTTCAGAAGTTCTTAAGAAATCCAAATGATGAGCTTTGAAAACTAAAATCCTTTCTTACCCCCTCATTCCAGGGATCTTTCCCAAGAAGTGGCTTTTCATTCAAAGTATTCTACCCATCTAACAAAACAGTGGAGGACAGGTAAGGTCTTGTTTTTTCATATCAAATAGTAAGTGTGAGAGATGTTTTGACCCTCCCTGCTTTTACAATACAAATTTCACCGTTATTTGGGCTGCTGTTGTAAATTCTTTGTTTGGTGGAACAAAGAGTTTGGTGTTTGACTAGGATAAAAATAAACTGTTCAATATATAAAGCATGACTACAGTGAGCCTGCAACTTAGGCACATTTAATTTGTGCGTATTAAGAAGTGGACGGACGTTTGGGTAAGAAGGCTTTGGCAATCCCCGCCCCCCCATTGAACCTAGTGTGTCTTAACTATATGAGATTTTGGCTTTTGGTGCATTCCACAGAATGTAACCCCTGCATGAGTTGTGGGGTTACTGTACTCGCAAGGAAAAATCCATACCCAAGAATTTCAGCCCCATAGCACCATAGTGGCTAACAAGGTGTCTGAATATAAGGGTTTTTAATACTATTCAAAGGAAGATTGAGATTCAGATAAACCTTTCCAGGGAGGGAATTATGAAGCTTGTCTCCCCTCTATATACCAAAAGGAAATGACCCAAAAATGTGCCCTCTCTGCTATTTTGCTCTGCAGGACTTGTGCTTTTGCAAGTGCCATGTCATGCTTGTCCTGCTTTTGTAGGCAACGGGTCCTTTAGTGTTGCACCACCCATTTTTGAGAACTTCCTGCCCATTAATATTTTGCACGTGCCTTCAGTGAATTGTTCTCGGTGCCTGCTAAGAACTTTGTGTCGGCAAGCCCTGCTGTCAGGGAACTGCCATCGGAAGGAAGGGAGGTGGAAGGGCTCACACAGGTTGGGAGAGACTCAGCAGCTGAAGAGGGAACCAGCAGGGGGAGAGGAGGTGAGCTGAGGGGAAGTGAGCAGGAGGGATGGCTCAGAGACACTTCCAGCGAAAACAGTGGGGAGGTTTCAGGACCTCCTGTAGGGACACCCACTCCTCGCCGGAAACTGTCACGCAGAGAGTCCAGAAGACGTGTTTCCGTTAAGGAGCTTTTATGTTGGAAGCGATTCCGAAAGCAACCACTGTCGGAATCTGCCAGTGACTAGAGGAGCCATGTCTGAGGGGCTCCGTCACAGACAGAGGTTTGTGGACTTGAACAAACTCTGAGGGACTACGATTTTACGCACAAGCAGCTCATTATCCCTTCACACCTGCCTAGGCATATAATTCTAGCATTTCAGTTTAACAGGAGTACATTAGCTGTTCACCAGGTTTAAGTCTGTTTTAAACTTTCATGTCACCTGCTTTTAATACTTGTTTTCTGTTGGTGTTTTTGGTATTTTAACTGTTTTGTTGTTAAACTGCCTTGGGGGCTTTTTTTTTGTTTTGTTCTGGTAAGTGGTAAATACAGCCTTGTTAAATAGAAACAAATAAATCTCAGTTCCTGTTTTGGAACTCTTGCCCTTGGGTAACAACATGAATTTGGACCAGTCTGCCTTGTGAATACATCTGTGTAGAATTCTCAATGAGCGTTTTTAGTAAGAGGGTTTTTCATTCATATGTTTTTATTCACAGAATGTAGGCTATAAAAGATGAATATAAAATATCGCCTATATAAAATGTAGATACAAGATATATTAGAATATAAAAGACTGTATGCTTTTTTTGTATCCTTACCACAAAGTTAAGGCTGAAAGGCAGCAGTGACACCCTAGCTAGTGCACTCAGTTAAGAGTGGGCATTACAAAATTTTATATTCCCCCCACCTTCCCACATATTTGTAACACAACCCTGAAACCTTATTCTGCGTAACTGGCAGTTATTCTCTCAGGTACATTTGTGATTTTCAGACCAAGCTATGGCTTTTAAGACCTTTCCTTTATAACTAAGCTAGTAAACTTTCAGCGACCCCAGCCATCTGGAAGACAGCCAAGCTGAGTTTTAAGGGAATTAAATATGGAAGCATTAAGACTCAGCGATCAGAGGCAATCTCGGTAGCCTTCCGTGTGAAGTGTAAAGGGTTCCTTTTTTTGTTGCATTAAACAGAACTTAATCCTCAGGGCCTGGGACAAAGCATTACAAATCTGTGTGAAGTGGGCTCTTTGTGTCCCCATCAAGTGCACTAATCTTGGATCTAGAATATTCACGTAACTTTAATCAAATGCGAGGGTTTAATTCTATGTAACCATAGGAACAGAGATATCTTAGTATGGCAAACTCCTTTGAAGTTGCTAGTGCTTATTTTACAAACTTTTAAAAAGCAAGCATTAAGGCCAAAGAAAGAAGATAAGAAGTTAAGTTTCAAGAAGCACCAATGTAGTTATGGTAACTTGATTTTTTTCCCTTCCCCCCCAGCAAACTTCAAGATATTTGAATCTCAGGAAATAGCAGTAGATCAAGTATTCTGACCTTAATACCATGGAAGCACCACTTCTGGAATCATGGATTTTATTATATGCTGCTGTTACAGATATTGAACGTCTTGTAAATAAACTTTAAAGCAATGGATGGAATAGGCTTGTGGCGTACTTACAGCTCTACTTGAAACAGCGATGGCGCAATGGCCCAATAACTTTTTCTCTTAAGTGATTTTTATTCAGACAAAAAAAAATTGTGGCTGGATTCTGACTTGAGAAATGTGTGCCCTTTTGCCTTCTGCTGTCATAACAGTTCAACTATTTGTGGATGGCTTTTCTGAATTTGGGGGGACGGGGGAACCTCTCCAAAGGGGCTTGAGAACCTTCCAATACGTGAAACATCAGTTCTAAGCAGACAAATGCTCATTTTACATTCTCCAAAACTGGGGTCTCTTAACAACTGAAGGGGGTTGGCGTCATATCATGGTCCTACCTAACCACAAACTGGCTGAAATATTTAGCATACCAGGTTTTGGAACTTTGCTGTGGATGGATGTGCGGCGCTCCCATTTATTAGGCAGTTGCTAAGACTAGCTCTCCTGTGCCTATTCTGCTAAAAGCTCTTCTATAATGTGGAACAATTACAGTTCTCCCTACAGCTGCAAGAAGCCCCACACCAAACCCTGTTGGTTTATTGCATTAATATCCTGCCTGCCAGTCTTCCATTATACAGTGGTGCCTCGCAAGACGAAAAGAATCTGTTCTGTGATTCTCTTCGTCTAGCGGTTTTTTCGTCTTGCGAAGCAAGCCCATTGGCGGATTAGCGGATTAGCGCTATTAGCGGCTTATCTGCTGATCGGATCAGCTGATTAGCGGCTTAGAAAGGGGGGGAGGGGAAAAAACCCCGCAGGAACTCGCAAGGCATTGTCGTCTTGCGAAGCAAGCCCATAGAAAATTCGTTTTGCGAAGCACCTCCAAAACGGAAAACCCTTTCGTCTAGCGGGTTTTCCGTCTTGCGAGGCATTCGTCTTGCGGGGCACCACTGTACCAGACACAGCATACGTATCCTTGAGGCAGTCTACCATCCAGACATCGATCACTTCCGCAAAGTTGCTACTGTATGTATCTTCAGCCCACATCCCAGTCCTGAGAATACACACCAGCAACAGCACTTCAGGATAGTTTTCAGAATACGCACTGACTGATAATGGGATTATAACTTCTGAATTTACACAGCCTCATCAAAACAAGGTAGCCAAGACTGATAGCATAAGAAACAAGATGTTCTCTCAAGTTTCTAGGACCTATGCAGCTAATCTACTGGTTCATGTAGCATATCAAAAGGTATGTTCTAGCATAAGAAAGAAGATTTGGTGGGGAGCATTACTCCGGTTGTGCGCAACTGATGGATGGGACTTGATACTTTTTAAAGCTTAAGTGTGTGCCCTTTTAAAAAATAACTTAAGTGGGGCTTCCTGTTCCCGGCGGTGGAAAATGGCAGATCCCACATGATCGGACCTCAGCCGTTCCGATAATTCAGGGCTGATCTGGGGGTAATTAGCCCTGGCAGCCTCCCCAGGGCAGGGGAGGACTGTCTCGATGATCCGCGGTCTGCCCCAGATTGCCGATGTGGCAGACGGCAGGGGCACTGGGTCACGGAGCAAGGGACAGACTGACACTCCTTCAACGCCACTCCATAGCCGGACGCATCTGTTTGGGAAAGTATAAAGATTTGAAAAACAAACAGACATGCTCTGAACTGATGAAGCTGGGGGGAAAACCTGCGGTATGTACAGTCTCTGGTGCAAAAGATCGAACTTCAAAGAGATCCTCATCATGACGTTTGGAATTTGGAGGGGCTTGGTATGCTTTTTTCTACTTCCTTTAACAATCCGTATTGCATGCCAAGTCTCATTAAGAACCTAAATTGTTCTTCAAAAAGTGAGGACAGATGGACTTTCATATATAATTGGGACCTATTCGCAGCTGCTTTTCTTCTAAGACCGGAAATGTCTGTTAAAGACGAAAACAAAGACAAAATGGCTTCTGCCCACCACGCGCTTACGGAATATCTGAAATACTTCCCTGATTAAGAGAAACAGGAGCTAACTGATGGTTGGTCATAAAGACTGGAAACAATATTATATATACAACTGTTTGCAAAAAGGAAGTTTTTTATTATGAGCGAGAGAGAGGGCTAAATGGATGTCTGGCAGCCGCCCTCTCGGGCCCGGAGGGGGGATTGGATTGGGTGGATTCCAAAGGCTAATTGTTAACTGTCTGATATATGGCTACATTGCAAACAGTCTGCTCAAGAATAAATCAGCAAGGAATTTCAGAAGGAGGTTTCTCTCTGTTTCTTTGATAACACCTGGACGGGAAAGATTAACAATCTGGGAGCTGCCAAAATAACAACTCTCAAAGAGCTGGACAGAACTCTGAATTTGGATGCAATTAAAGAAGCGGTGCGATGAAAAAACAAAAACAGCTGAAAGAGTACAATATACGGACAAATCTGCATTCCATAGAAAAAAAAGTATGTGTTTTCTGACATGAATGAGGATCGCAGAACCAGAGTCAAAACGTGGAGGAAAAGATCGGATATGGAATTATGAAAAACATTGATGATGAGAGGCAGGACTATGATGTTGAAAGCGCTTCGGAATTCAGACCCTGGGAAGCCAAAACCAAAATTATCACAATTTGGAAGACAATTGGACTTATTTTTATTTCAGTTTTTTATTGGATTTGATTTGATATGTTGATTAGATGTTCTTATTGGAAAATTAATAAACGCTTTAAAAAAAAACAACTGTGAAGAGAATTCACTGAAATGTGTGGGCTTGTTCACCTTTTTTTGGATGATTTCATTTATTTTTCATGGTACAGAAGATACATTTTGAGAAAACAATTGCTACAGCAGTAAACAACAGAGCTGTCCTGATAGAATTACAGACTTTTGTCATGCTGTGTGATAAAGTTTCATTCGATTCCTCTAAGAGATCACACCATATTTTCCTATGAGTGTTGGGTGGATTCCTGCCACAGTCCGAACAATTTATGTATTCACTAAACATTTGCCATATGTTATAAAAGGAATAGCGATTGTGTTTGCCCTTTGCTGCTCTGACCTAACCTGTTAGTTTCTCAGCCAATGCTATTGACCATACTATGGTATACCAAGAATCAGTGTTCAGCCCAACACCAGTTTTCCAACAGAGGTCAATAGAAAGGCTAAGATGTCATCATTGGCGTAATCTTGAGCAGGTGGCACCCCAAGCCCAAGTAGTGTTAGTGCGCAAGAACAGTTGTTTTGTACATCAAGTTTATTTCTTTGTTTACAGCACTCCAGAAAGATTTGATGAGGTCACACCACCACAACATATGGAAATGTGTACCTATGGCTTGTTCACCATTTTTTATATACATATAATTTATATTTTCTGTTTTACAATTTCAAATAGACATTTTACAAAGTTTATAATGTCCAATTACTTCCCTTCTTCTCTTTCCATGGTTCATTTTACATATCCTAAGGCTTGTTCACCATTTTTAGTCATCCTGTTTCGTTATGGAACCAGTGTTGATGGCAGCTGCCAATCCTACCCTCTGCATTTGTTGCTCCAAATGCTTCCGTGTCTTTATACTAAAATAAGTCTTTTTATACTAAAAACCAAGCATGAGCAACATGCCATTGTGACCAAGTAAGGAAGTCTGTAGCCCTGAAGTTCATGCCCAGGAGCTGTTGCTCTTTTCATCTTACAAGGCAATTTCATTAGTCTCAAAGGATAGCGGGAGTAAAATTAAAATAATTGGTTTAGCTCTTGCTGCTACACTTCTGAATTAAAGTGCGTACTGCTGAAAGTTCAGACCCATTTGACTTTCCATTAATGCCTTACACGTGCTTTAGCAATTCATGCCCTCTGTCGTTCTCCATGAAGCAACCTTGTGGGAAGTACTTTTGTTCACAGTGGAAGTCTGAATGACTTTAAAATGTTAATAGCCAGGAAGGCTGCCCTTGATACATGAGCTTTGTAGGAGATGGGGGGGAATAATGGTGGTTGCATTTGAAACTTCCTTGCAAGCATTTTCCTCTGGAGAAGGGCCTTGCTGCGGGATCACATTCACCCAGTGCTATACCAGCTGCACTGGCTCCCAGTGGAGTACAGGATTAGGTTTAAGGTGCTGGTTTTAACCTTCAAAGCCCTATATGGCCTAGGACCCTCGTACCTACAGAACCGCCTCTTCTGATATGCCCCACGGAGGACTTTACAGTCTGCAAACAACACTGAAGATCCTGGGCCCCAGGGAAATCAGACTGGCCTCGACCAGAGCCAGGGCCTTTTTGGCCGTGGCTCCAGCCTTGTGGAACGCTCTCCCACAAGAGACTAGGGCCCTGCGGGATTTGACATCTTTCTGCAGGGCCTGCAAGACGGAGCTGTTCTGCCAGGCCTTTGGCCAGGGGGCAGTCTGACCTATTTTCCTTTGTATAAGATCAAGCATGAAGGAGGCCTCCTAGCCTGTTCACAGGTCCTTGTATGATCAGTGAAAACAATAGGTCCTGGCAAGTATTAACTGCTCTCAATCTTCACCTGATAACTGCCATTTGTCCAGGTTTTCATTTGTCTGAATTAATTTTAAGATGTATTTTAATTGATTCCTGTTTCTATGTATACTGTGTTATTTGTATGATGTTAGCCGCTCTGTAACCCCATAGTCGCCTTTGACTGGACTTAACGTCCAGGGATCCTTTACCTTTGCTTATTGGGTAATCCTGCACTGCAGCAACCTCAGTACCGTGGAGCCCAAACCTCCCCACTACGCATCCCAGAAAGCGATGCCCACCCTTCCCTCTGCACATGGCCAGAGTTTCCAGAGTACATTGTGGACTATGCCATTCTGGGCGCTGCAGGAGGAAAGGAAGCGGCAAGGTTTTGACTGCCAGCCAGGCAGCATCCTGCTTTTCTTTTTTTAAAAAAAATATATATTTATTAACTTTTCAAAGATTATACAAACAAGACAAAAAACAAAAACACAAAAATTAAAAACACATAATTTCATTCACTTATTTTCTTTTAACTTATCTCACGGACCTCCTCCTACCTCCCCTTTTTGTATTCCTCACCCTTGATTTTACACCTTTCTTCCCCCCCCCCCAATTATCTTAATCATTACAGCTGATAACCACTTAGATTCTATCCAACATCAATCTAACATTCACTAATTTTGTAATATTTCCCAAGATAGTTCTTAAATTTCTTCCAATCTTCTTCCGCCGTCTCTCTTCCCTGGTTTCGGATTCTGCCGGTCATTTCTGCCAGTCCCATGTAATCTATCACCTTCATCTGCCATTCTTCCAGGGTGGGTAGATCTTGCGTCTTCCAATACTTTGCAAAAAGTATTCTTGCTGCTGTTGTAGCATACATAAAAAAAGTTCTGTCTTTCTTTGGCACCAATTGGCCGACTGCCCAGGAGAAAGGCCTCTGGTTTTTTCAGGAAGGTATATTTAAATACCTTTTTCAGTTCATTATATATCATTTCCCAGAAAGCCTTAATCTTCGGGTACGTCCTGCTTTTCTTTCTCCCAGCAGATTTATGCTTAAGGATTCGCTATGGTTAGGTTTCTTTTTAAAGAAAAAACCCAACACACACTTGCTGTTTCAGAAATGGTTTTCAACTGAAGACAGAACCGTACCATTGGTTTTAACAAGTTACTGAAGGGCTTCTGCGGTTTTTATTAAGCTGCTGGGGAAACTTGAGTGTTCATTCTGGTTTATTTGAACAGAGGAGCCTGCAGAATCAGGCCAGAGGTTGCCATTAATTTGATTTGAGCTGGTTTTATAACGAACTGATTTTAAAATGTTGTATTATTTTATTTATTTATTTATTTATTTATTTATTTATATCCCGCCCTCCCCAGCCGAAGCCGGGCTCAGAGCGGCTAACAACAGTAAAATAATACAACATTTTAAAATCAGTTCGTTATAAAACCAGCTCAAATCAAATTAATGGCAACCTCTGGCCTGATTCTGCAGGCTCCTCTGTTCAAATAAACCAGAATGAACACTCAAGTTTCCCCAGCAGCTTAATAAAAACCGCAGAAGCCCTTCAGTAACTTGTTAAAACTAATGGTACGGTTCTGTCTTCAGTTGAAAACCATTTCTGAAACAGCAAGTGTGTGTTGGGTTTTTTCTTTAAAAAGAAACCTAACCATAGCGAATCCTTAAGCATAAATCTGCTGGGAGAAAGAAAAGCAGGACGTACCCGAAGATTAAGGCTTTCTGGGAAATGATATATAATGAACTGAAAAAGGTATTTAAATATACCTTCCTGAAAAAACCAGAGGCCTTTCTCCTGGGCAGTCGGCCAATTGGTGCCAAAGAAAGACAGAACTTTTTTTATGTATGCTACAACAGCAGCAAGAATACTTTTTGCAAAGTATTGGAAGACGCAAGATCTACCCACCCTGGAAGAATTAGCCGCTCTGAGCCCGGCTTCGGCTGGGGAGGGCGGGATATAAATAAATAAATAAATATTATTATTATTATTATTAAATGCAAGAGAAAACTTTTGTCCATTGCCTTTTAGGTGCTCAGGGTGGGAAGTCCCATTTGCAGCCCTTTGCCCCAGCACCCGCTCCGATTCTGCCTCTTGACCTGGCACACCCCATCTGAAAGGCAACAACCATCAACTTGGGGGGCGGCCCCCTCAAATATTTTATTGGGGGGGGGGAGAGGAAGGGACATTGGCTCCTACGATCTGGCAGCTGCTCCCCAGTTCCCCGCCTCCAGCGCCTCCGCCAGGAAGGACAGCGAGACGGGGAACGGAAGCTCCTCTCTTTCACACTTCCTTTCCGCTCTAGGACCGGCAGCTCCATTACCGCTGTTAACCCTTTCAGGACGAAGCGGCAGGAACCTCCGGGCCGCTCGGACAGACGCAAGAGACACTTGCGGGGTACGCGTCACCCCCAAATATCTCATTGGACGGTGCGAAAATACCTGTCACCTAGGTCGGTAACGCTTCCACAGAGACTGCGGCCTCCGCCATTTTGCTTGCCGCCTTCTCCAGGGCGACGGGCCTCGCCGCCATTTTGCCGAGGTCGTTTCTATAGCAACGACGGCCTCCACTATCCCCGTCGCCATTTTGCCGAGGTTATTTCTATAGCAACGGCGGCCTCCGCCATTTTGCCGGGGTCGTTTCTATAGCAACGGCGGCCTCCGCCATTTTGCCGGGGTCATTTCTATAGCAACGGCGGCCGCCGCCCTCCCCTCCGCCATTTTGCCGGGGTCGTTTCTATAGCAACGGCGGCCTCCGCCATTTTGCCGAGGTCGTTCCTATAGCAACGGCGGCATCCGCCATTTTGCCGGCCCCGTCTCCATAGCGACGGGCCTCGCCGCCGCCATCTTGTTAGGGTGGCTTCCATAGCAACGGCCGTCCTCCTCCTCCTCCTTCCCCGGTGGCTTTCCGAGGGCCGGCATGGCGGTCCGCTCGAGCCTGGAAGCCCTGGAGCTGACGGGGGACGAGGTGGAGCGGCTGAGCAAGGCCTTCCAGGACGAAGGCTTCCGCAAGCTGTTCGCCGACTACGCGGCCGAGCTGAGCGACCCGGCGCAGCGGGCCGTGTACGAGGCGGAGGTGTCGGCCCTGGAGCGGCAGCGGGGCGTCGAGGCGCGCTTCCTGCACCCGCAGCCCGGCTGGGTGCTGCGGACCAGCCAGGCCGGCTCCCGCCGCTGCTACGTCAACGTCTGCGGCAACGCGCTGGTGGCCAGGCCCGAGGCCAGGCCGGAGCCCGGGGGCAGCCGCTGGACGCTGCCGCACTGCCTGGCGCCGGGCCGGGAGGAGCTGGGCAGCCGGCGCCGGCCCGGGGAGCCTCGCGGCCCGCCGCGCCTGGTCTACGACGTGCTCTTCCACCCGGACGCGCTCCGCCTGGCCGCCCGCTCGGCCCGCTTCCGCCGCCTGGTGAGCGACACGGCCCTGGAGGCGCTGGAGAGCCACTTCTCGCCCGGCCTGGACCGCGCCAACGCCGTGCCGCTAAGGGGCGTCAAGTACAAGGGAGTCCCGCAGGCCACGCTGCTCCGGACGCCGCTGCCCGGGGCCGCCCCGGAAGGAACCGGGGAGGAAGAGAGCCGCCCCTCGCCGCTGCCGCCCTTCCCGACGCCCTACGCCTACCCGCCTCGCCCAGCCCAGCCCCCGAGGCCGACGCCCGAGCCGGCCCCGGCGGCCACCACGCCGCGCTGGAGCCTCCGGCAGCGCTCCTACGTGGACCTGCAGGACTACCGCTGCTGCCGCGACTCGGCGCCCAGCCCGGTGCCCCGCGAGCTGGTGGTGACGGTGGAGCTGCCCTGCCTGGGCTCGGCCGCCCAGGCGGAGCTGGAGGTCCGCGGGCGGGAGCTGCGGCTGGAGTCGCGGCGCCCCGCCGCCTACAGCCTGCGCCTGCCGCTGCCCTACGCCGTGGACGAGGCCGCCGGCAAGGCCACCTTCAACAAGGCCAAGAGGCAGCTGGTGGTCGTGCTGCCCGTCCTGCCGCCGGCCGGGCAAGAGCAGGGGAGCCCCGGCTGCGGCGAGCAAGGCCGGCCGCCGGAGGAGGAGGAGGAGGAAGAAGGAAGGGAGGAGGAAGAGGAGGAGCCGCCGCCGCTGCTTTCGGAAACCGGAGGCTCGGCTGAACCGCAGCCGGGCTGCGCCCCGATCCAAGCCGCGAGCGACGCGGAGCAAACGCCCCTTGCCGCCCACGTGGAGGCGAGGCCGGGGTGCGCCGCGGAAAGCGCTCCGGCCGCTCCCGAGCCCGGCCTCTCCACGTGTCCGGGTCATAACGATTCCGACGAGCCTCGGAGCCCCGATGCCAGGAGCCCGGAGGTTCCCGCGGAAAGCGCTCCGGCGGCTGACACGCGTCCGATCGTCTCGACGTGCGCCGGCACTGGTCGCGCCGCGGGTTTGCCTGCTGCGCCGCGTGAAGATCCGTGCGTGGACAGCACCGTGGAGCTACGCGGCCCTGTTGCGGGAGTAAGTCAGGGGCTGCTCTGCGCCGACATGGATCTGAACGAAAACACCCAGGTCACCAGCGGCGTGGTGCCCTCGCCGTGCCCCGGTGGCATCCTGCCTCCTCCACGTGTGTCCCGCTGTGACGGCCTGGATCATTCCGTGGCAACCCTGTCGGGTCCGGACTGCTCTACTGTAGATGAGGATCCGATGCCCTCGACAAGAAGCGAGCTTCCTGCGCCACCAGCGTGCCCCAGTACCACTAGCGTCGTGCAGATTTCTGCACCTGCCTCTCTGTGTCCTGCAAACATAGCCTCTGGTTCTCCTCTGTCGCCCACGGAGGGCCCCACCGTTGATCCAGATTCTGCCAAAAGCCCCGCTAGCTGCCTTGACCCTCCAGTGCCCCCTGCAAGCACAGCCGCCCGGTGTCCCCCTTTCCAGTGCACTCAGGATGAAAACTCTCTGAGGCTGATCTTGCAGGTGCCAGGCATTGTTCCCCAGAGCCTCAGGGGGGAAGTAGGAACAAATTGCTACAGAGTTAGTTTTGCCAGCAAAGACTTTGCTTCTTATACATTCGTCTTGCAGTTTCCTCCAGAAAATAGACTGAGTCCCCCTGAGTTTGGACTTGATGTGTCCCCCGATAATGCTGTTATTTCCCTCACCAAGTCTCTCGAGACCACTGGACTTTGGAGAAAGATGTATTTTGGCCCAAATGGTGATTCCTTGCAGGTAAAACTACATTTCATATTACTCTCACCCTCAGGGTGTAGCAGAATCAAGGGTATATTTTTGAGGCCCTTATTTCGTTTTTATTCTGCTCTTCTTCTACTTGGGGCATTGTGGACTCACTTGTTATCCCATACATTCTCACAGCTACACTTTGAAGTTATGCTGAGACTAATAATGTGATAGGCCCCACATCACCAGTGACCCTCATGGCTGAGCAGGATTTGAATGTGGGTCTCCAAAACTTTCCCCACTAGGCTCCTTGCTAAATGTGTGAGCAACAGAAAGGCGTCTGGGTTCACACAGTGCATAGTTAAACGATGGAATGGATGGCCAACAATTTGGATAGCATTAATAGGAGACTAGACAAATATGTGGAGTATAAGGCTATTTCTTATGCCCATTGCCAAGGCAGTGATAAGGAGTGCTGTTCTGCTCATGTTTTTGCTGCTGGGCTTCCCTGAGGCATCTTGTTGACCACTGTGGACAGCAGGATGCTGGACTCGATGAGTCTTTGACCTGATCCAGCAAGGTGGTTCTTCCATTCTTAGGATTTGTGGGAGTAGTAAAGCCCTTTAAAGCCATAAACGGCCTCGGTCCAGTATACCTGAAGGAGCGTCTCCACCCCCATCGTTCTGCCCGGACACTGAGGTCCAGCGCTGAGGGCCTTCTGGTGGTTCCCTCGCTGCGAGAAGTGAGGTTACAGGGAATGAGGCAGAGGGTCTTCTCGGTGGTGGTGCCTGCCCTGTGGAATGCCTTCCCAGCAGATGTCAAGGCAATAAACTATTTTACTTTTAAAAGACAACGGAAAGCGGCCCTGTTTAGGGAAGTTTTTAATGTCCAATGCTGTATTGTTTTTAATGTTCAGTTTGGAAGCCGCCCAGAGTGGCTGGGGAAACCCAGCCAGATGGGCGGGTAGAAATATTATTATTATTATTATTATTATTATTATTATTATTATTATAGCAAGTGACTCCCCAGTTAGTCCTTTACCTGAAGGCCAACTAGATGCATGTGATGTTAAGTTGAAGTGCTGTGGTTGTTTTCTTACTGCCCATAGCTATTGGGGTGTTGGGAACATTTTCCTTCCCTACCACAGTGATGAAAAGAAAATAACCTCCATAGTAAGTAGTTACTGTTACGTACACCCTTTTAGTATGGCAACCCACTGCTCTCTTCCCATTCTCCTTGCCTCCGAAGGCTTGAGAAGGACCTCTGAGGATGTTCGGCAGTAGTTGAGTATGCTTGTATGAGAGAGAGAAAAAGTCATTCAGGAACCTAAGTCCCAAACTGTTCAGGGCTTTGCGTCAAGATTGCACCTGACCTCCTGTGGGCTGAACTGGAGAAGGCGCTGTCAAAACACAAGCACCTCCTAGTACTGAAGTGAATAGTGTGTGCCTAACCCTACACAGAAGAACTTGTCCCCTGAACTTGCTTTGCTACTTGTTTAGTTTTGTTGTTTAGTCGTTTAGTGGTGTCCGTCTCTTTGTGACCCCCTGGACCAGAGCACACCAGGCCCTCCTGTCTTCCACTGCCTCCCGCAGTTTGGTCAGACTCATGTTGGTAGTTTCAAGAACACTGTCCCACCATCTCGTCCTCTGTCGTCCCCTTCTCCTTGTGCCCTCCATCTTTCCCAACATCAGGGTCTTTTCCAGGGAGTCTTCTCTTCTTATGAGGTGGCCAAAGTATTGGAGCCTCAGCTTCAGGATCTGTCCTTCCAGTGAGCACTCAGGGCTGATTTCCTTCAGAATGGAGAGGTCTGATCTTCTTGCAGTCCATGGGACTCTCAAGAGTCTCCTCCAGCACCAGAATTGAAAAGCCTCAATTCTTCGGCGATCAGCCTTCTATTTATGGTCCAACTCTCACTTCCATACATCACTACTGGGAAAACTATAGCTTGAACTATACAGACCTTTGTTGGCAAGGTGATGTCTCTGCTTTTTAAGATTCTGTCTAGGTTTGTCATTGCTTTTCTGCTTTGCTACTTGCCGGTGTGTAATATGCTATAAAGTTTCTCCTATTTGATGTCAGCAGGGGCCTGAAACTGTCATCCTCCTTCTGACACCTGTTTAGTAAACAAATGTGTGGCCATTTGCAGTTTCGTCATCATGTTTGTTTAGAAGCTGAAGAGGCAAAGTAAAGTATGCTTCCTCTCTGTTCCAATACTCAAACTAGCTTAATTTGCAGTTCTGCTCCTTGAAGACAGCATTTCTTGTTCTAGCTTCCACCTTTGTGAATAAACATTCCAGCCCGAATGCTCATGAATCTGTAGAGTGATTCTCTGGAGTTCTGTTGCCTAGAATGTTTCTTTGCATGGGGGAAAAAAACCTCATATTAAAATTGCAGAGGGGAGGAAAGAGAGGACCTAGGTTTGGTCTTCTTGCTGACACTGGGGCTATACATTTTTCCCTGTTGAAGAAAGCACACACATTTATTTACCACTTAATTGGAGAATTGAGTCAGCTCTCATCAACATGAGATACTATTAGAGCTACGGTTGCATTCTGGCAAGGCAGAACCCGTGTATGCCAGGACTCAGTAGCTTCAAAATATCACTTGCATTGACATATAATTAATTATTCAAACTCACATCAATATTAATTATATGCCAGTACAAATGACATATTGATGCTACTGAGTCCTGTATACTAGCGATGACTAAAATAAGCTCTGTACTTTATATAGGGGTGTTTTGCAGGACCTTTTCACCTGTCAGGCTTGGTCTGCTGGGCTAGAAAGCTTTGCCACTCCTGAAATAGAAGTTTAAAGTCCTAACCAGCACTTTGATTTGGGTCTGGATATGGGCCGACTGTCAGTTAAACTCTTGTAATAGTGGAGCCACACATTCCTGATAACTGGCTCCAGTCAGCAGTCTGGCCGCAGCATACTGTGCCAGCTGAAGCTTTCAAACAAAAGCTAGTTCAGCTGCAATGCAGGTCGTGAGGTATCCTGGCCAGATCTGACTTTTCTAGGAACAGGTGCACCCAAGCAAAGTTGTGCAAAGACACTTTTGCCCACAGCCAGCTTCTGAACATCCAGGTTCAGGGTGCAAAACTCAACTTTAAAGTGGGGTGCAATCCAGACTAGCTGCTGCTTGCTTTTGGTTTAGTTGAGAGTAAACTGATCAAATCAAGCCCCTGCTGTTTTGTTTTGTTTTTGGATTTGATATCCCGCTTTATCATTACCCTAAGGAGTCTCAAAGCGGCTAACATTCTCCTTTCCCTTCCTCCCCCACAACAAACACTCTGTGAGGTGAGTGGGGCTGAGAGACTTCAGAGAAGTGTCACTAGCCCAAGGTCACCCAGCAGCTGCAGGTGGAGGAGCAGGGAAGCAAACCCGGTTCCCCAGATTACGAGTCCACCACTCTTAACCACTACACCACACTGGCTCTCTTCTGTTAAACAGAAACATGTTGAAGAAGAGCTTATAAGTATATAGTGACCTGTAAACCATCACCAAACTCCCCTGTGATTTTGCTCTGGTTCTAGAACCAGGTGAGGGCGCTCTGCAACATGTTACTTTTTGGGGATGGTGTTTGGGCTTCTGTCTTCTGGCGACAGATACATCTTTATCCTTTCTCAGGTGTTTCAGTTGTGGCCTTTAGTAATTTCCCTCCTGTTCTGGAGTTCAACCCACCACTTTGTGGAGGATCTTGTCTTGTGCTGGAGTGCTAGTTGTGTTCACCTTCTGCTCCCATCTTAAATGCACACCCTCGGATTGGAAAACCACAGCAGTTTTTAAAGAAAGAGACTGAGCGCTTGATACGGTTGGACTTTCCCCACTGCTATTCCTCCAAGGGTTGCATCTCTGAGAGAGGTAATGTGACCTTTCGTTCTGAAGTTCCTTAAAGGCCAGCAGTTTGTTAAATAGGGTTTTAACAGATCAAATGCCCTTTTGATTAAAATTTTTAAAATTATATTATCTCATTCAGTATGGATCATTGATGGCAAGGAGGTAAAAAATAACTGTGGCATTTCTCTCAGAGGCTGGTGAAAGGTCATTAATCTAATGCTTTGCAGAAACCATTAACTCCTTATGTCAGGCATTGCCGCTGGCTGGGTGTGAGGACTACGAATGGGAGACGGTTCAGTTGCAGGTGACTGGTTTCATTTCGTCAGATTTTTCAGCCAAGTGGTACAGCAAAAGCAAATAAGTTTTCCATCATACAGAACAGCTGGCACCTGGAGGCTGAAGGTGTGTCCCAGTGACCAAGATCTGTACTGCCAGCGTTGGCTCAGCTGTGCTCATGGGTCTTTGCCTTCCGCAGCCCATGGATGGGGCCTGGTTGCAGTGATACCCCTGCAGTATGGACAACAATTGGCCATTTTTTCTCCAGGGAAGATAGAGAGATATAAGAAACAGGCATGCAGGAAAGCATAAATTCCAGACATGAAGCCTTCAGGCAAAGATGCACTGTTTAGAATGAGAAAAACGGGTTTATTTAGTGACATTCTCGTGGAGAGAGATTCAAGATTATCCACGTCTTGGTCCAAGAAACCAGATACCTTCTTGTTACAGTATAAACAATTTTATCAGCAGCTCTAGTTTTCCTATTTCTATCCTTCCCACATATCTAGATTCTTTTGGAATTAGCCAGTGGAATTAGTTCTTGCTTGACCTCCAGCTAGCAACTGAAAATACTTTCATAGGAGAATGCTTAGAAAAAAATAAATATTTTCAGGTTATACACTGACATTGTAGCAGCTGGTTAACTGACAGAGGTGTGCTTCAGAATATATTGGTGGCTTTATAAGTCATCCTTCCCCCAACCTAGTTTGAACTACAATTCCCATCAGCCCTAGTCAGCACCATTAGTTCCCGAACACTGTAAATCCTGTCCAATAGCTGCTGACTGTAGTTGAAGAACATACAGGAGGTAGTCAAAATGAATGCCAACCCTTGCAAGAAAGGATTAATAACACTAATTATTTAATGCACAGTTGGGAACAATTTGCTCAATATTAGAATGACTCTTGGGAAAATTAGTCTGGATTGTTGTCTCTTCATTCCATAATTCTTGTGCTAATCATGTGTTGATATGTGTATGAGTCAAGAAGGGAAGGGATTCTACTCCCCATAACAGTGGTTCCCAATTAGCTTAGTACTGCAGACCCCCTGTTTTTCAAAAGGCAAGCCATGGAGCCCCTACTTCTGAAAATTTTGATATCTCTATGGTAGGTTTTTTTATGTGAGTGGTGCCACTGACCCCCCTTGGGTGGGTTATGTAGACCCCCTGGGGTCTGTGGACCTCCAATTGGGAACCACTGCCCTACAAGAAACTGATATATTAACTGATTTCAGGCTTCTCATATGCATCTGGTTGGACACTGTGAGAACAGGAAGGTGGACTACATGGATCATTGTCCTGATCCAGGAGGGTCCTCTTATGTTTGTTGTGGGGGAGGAAGGGAAAAGAGAATGTCAGGCACTTTGAGACTCCTTGTTGTTGTTCTTCTTGCAGTCCATGGGACTCTCAAGAGTCTCCTCCAGCAGCATAATTCAAAAGCATCAATTCTTTGGCGATCAGCCTTCTTTATGGTCCAGCTCTCACTTCCATACATCACTACTGGGAAAACCATAGCTTTAACTATACGGACCTTTGTTGGCAAGGTGATGTCTCTGCTTTTTAAGATGCTGTCTAGGTTTGTCATTGCTTTTCTCCCAAGAAGCAGGCGTCTTTTAATTTCGTGGCTGCTGTCACCATCTACAGTGATCATGGAGCCCAAGAAAGTAAAATCTCTCACTGCCTCCATTTCTTCCCCTTCTATTTGCCAGGAGGTGATGGGACCAGTGGCCATGATCTTAGTTTTTTTTATGTTGAGCTTCCGACCATATTTTGCGCTCTCCTCTTTCACCCTCCTTAAAAGGTTCACTTTCTGCCATCAAGGTTGTGTCATCTGCATATCTGAGGTTGTTGATATTTCTTCTGGCAATCTTAATTCCGGCTAGGGATTCATCTAGCCCAGCCTTTTGCATGATGAATTCTGCATATAAGTTAAATAAGCAGGGAGACAATATATAGCCTTGTCGTACTCCTTTCCCAATTTTGAACCAATCAGTTGTTCCATATCCAGTTCTAACTGTAGCTTCTTGTCCCACATAGAGATTTCTCAGGAGACAGATGAGGTGATCAGGCACTCCCATTTCTTTAAGAACTTGCCATAGTTTGCTGTGGTCGACACAGTCAAAGGCTTTTGCATAGTCAATGAAGCAGAAGTAGATGTCTTTCTGGAACTCTCTAGCTTTCTCCATAACCTTAGGGTAGTTATAAAGCAGGATATCAAATCCAAAATCCTCCTCCTCCTCCTCTTCTTCTTCTTCTTCCGTTCACCAGCACCCACAGAGACCTTCCCTTGTGCCTACAGAGTCTCCTCCACCCACTGAAATTAAACTTGAAAGAAGCATTCTCTTGTGCTAGTCAATAGGATACATTGAGCTCTGTCCTTGGTTGCTGTTCATATTTGGTGCTCACAACAGGTTTAAAAGGTTTATAACATCTGGTTTAATAAAACAAACCCAATTCAAAACATGGTTTATGAAGCTGACTTGTTTCAGTAAACCATAAATAAGATTAATTACATTTTGTGTTTGGACCTAACGCTAAGCTGTGGTAAATAGAAAATGGAAGTGGAAGCTTCAAATGTCCCCATGACTGTGGAGGCAGAGTGTATAAGCCAGGGCTGGGCAATACCTGGTTTCCAGCATCACAATATACCAATGTATGACAATGTCTGAAATAAGGATGGAGCTAGGTAGGGGCACTGGCTGGCTTCACGGTTTCTCCTGCATCGTGATTTTTGCCTGCGACCGCTCTTGTAATTCGCTGCGCCCTGCATTACTGTATGATACAATAATCATGACTGCACATCAGCTAAGAAATACAGACTAAAATAAAAGTTTGTGGTAATCTACTTTATGTAAAATATAATCCACAGAAAAGAAAAACGACCTTTCTCCTAACACCACACTTTTGTGAGTAACATACAGTTGTGGTTTCCAGTATTTCCAAACTGATACCATTAGCAATAAGCACATAAATAGTTTTATACTCATTTGCTTGTATCTTGCATTTTCTAGAATGGCGCACATGTTACTGTGGAATCTCTTGGGTTTCCCCATGCCTTGGTATTTTTCTGTGGTGCTGGGGTTCTTCTGGGATCCTTTGTTTTTGTCAATCCACAGATTACATGTTTGCCTAGTTGTTCCTTTCCAAAACGGAGCAGCTAGTTTCATGTTTTGCTGGCAACAGCGGAAAATTGCCAGTTCTTGATGTTTTCCAAATGAGTGGAGAAATGCCAACTAGAATTGGTTTTGGCACGTGGACGTTTAAGGGGATTGCCATGGTGAAACGCGGTTTGCTCTTCAGAGGGGGGAAATTGTTGCTCTCGTCATCACCACCAGCAGATAGGCAGTGGAGTTCTTCGCTCTCTATGTTTCCCCCAAGAAGCAGGGGTTGGTTTTTAGTGCTGTGAGAAGGCAACCTACATAAATGTTTTAAAATAGGATTCCTTTTCGCTTACACATGGTGGCACTAACAGACCGGAGACCATATCTCACTCTTCTTCACCTGGGAGGAATTCCTGTGTGTTTACTCTTCCAGCTGGAACCGAAGGAGGCTCACACATCAGGGTACAACCATAGAATCACAGAACTGAAGTGTTGGAAGGGACCCTGAGGGTCATCTAGTCCAACCCCCTGCAGTGCAGGAATATGCAGCTGTCCCATACGGAGAAGCAAACTTGCAATCTTGACATTATCAGCACCAGGCTGTAAACTAAACCATCCAGGATCTTATGCAAACCAAACCTTTAGGATGCCAACTAGAAGATATTCAGATTGATTAAAAAAAGATGTTCCTTCCATCTCTTTGTATTTCAGCAATGATGTAATAGGCAAATGGGTTCCAAGCCATTTTGGAAGCCAGGGTGTGAGCAATAAACCCCCCTTAGTTAATAATGCACACTTTCCCCATAAAACTATGTCCACAGCGTTAATTCCATTTTAATGCCCAGTTTCCCAAATCAGCTTTAGTCATCTGAATGGATTTGCAGTGGGTTGCTAGGATGGAAGTATTTGGTGGCAGCTTTGCTCTAGGCTAGTCTATACTTCAGATAGACAGGAGCATTAGACTCCTGAGTAAGCTTAGCTGTCGTGGGATCAGAGGAGAGGTCCTCTTAAAAGTAAGTAAATGGTTAAGGAACAGGAATCGGAGAGAAGGCGTAAACAGACAGATCTCTCTTTAGCAACACTGGGATGGGGCAATTATGCACAACTTACAAAGGTTTCACGCAGACCTGTATTAAGCAGTTCTTTCCCCCTCTTCTTTTTTCTACAGCAAATTAGTGTAACAAGGAGCAACTCTTAGACAATCACAAAGCAAAAAACACACCTCTCTTAATGCCATGCCCTTTCCCCAAAATAAATATATTTGTCTAGCTAGTGTCCTCCCTAATGTGGAGCAAAGTAGTCAGTTCTTCCATTTCCTATCCTTTATAAATATCTGATGAAATTAAGTCCACATTTCCACATTTGTCACCAGATTTTATTTGTTCAGTTTATTTCAAAGCTCTTTTAATCCTGCCTTCCTGTTTGAAAATGCTCAGAGCCGCCAACAAACAACTCCCTAAAAGTACACCCCATTAGCACATAAAACTGTTCAAAAACATTGTAAGATGCAAAACAGTGTTTTGAAAAATTTGCGTAAACAAAGCAGTTCTAAAAGTAAAGAAAGGAGCCCCCACATGCTGTTACATACTAATTTTCAGTGGTTTATAGATGTTTGCTTTGGTGCTGTTGTTGACCTTTGCTTTGGAAGTTTCTATTTATCTAAGCATTATTTGTCAAAGCAGAGGCGTAACAAATATAGAACCGGGATTAGAATATTTATTGTAACATGGTATTCGAAAACGGGAATGACAGGAGGAAATAAACCCAGGGCCATTTCAAGCCATTTTGCCGTCTTGATACATCACAGAAACTAGAATAAAGAATAGAGAATACATTTGGAAAAGAAAATCTACCCATCAAAATTGTTACTGATTTAATCGCTGATAAAAAGCACCATCATTTTCTAGAAGCCATTAATATTTAAGTTTCATTTGCCGCCTTCCTGGTATAGGAAACTTGTGTCACCAAAGTTATTAACCTCTTGATTAAGCAGCCGAAAGCCTTTCTGGAGCTGTCTTAATTCTGGCCATTGCTAATACCTTATACATAGGAGACTCCCCCCTTTGTGGCTTTCATCTTCCATTGCCGTAGAGACTCTGACTTTAGCTGATCTCCTCTGCAGCAGGATTTGCAAAAAGGCAGAGAGGCGCTGAGATCCGAGTTTCTTTTGAACCTGTTTCCTGAATTCACCATAAAGGCACCTTAACTTAATTTAGATCCAGCGCATGACCTACTTTTAAAATGCCTGCAGTCTGCTGGAGAGAAACTTTCCATTCTAATAACTTAGCACTGGGTATTATTGATAAAGGGGCAAAAATGGATCTGTTAGCTTTATTTCTTACCATTGGCAATTGCTCCAAAGACTACTGTGAACCCAAAATGTGCTTTATTAGTTGATTTTATTTAATGCCCTATGAACAACGTGACATAGTGCTGACATATAGTGTTAAGTCCTAGACATACATCGTTATTGTGGTTTTGTGCAATATTCTCAGTATGCCCAGTTGGGTTCAGTGACTTACCTATGAGTGATATTCCATCTTGCCATTGGCCTTCTCTTGGTTGATGGATTTGTGTGCTTTTTCTGGGCTGGACATGTATTTATTATTGCAGGTTTTCTTAACATTGTGGTTCTATTAGAAGTTTTTTTACTTATCTTATTTCTGTCGAAAGTTGTATTTTTATAAGGCTGTAAGCCACATTGAATGAGTTCATAAAGTCATCCTATGAATGTTATAAAATAAAAATGTATCTTAATATATGTGAAGCTTCTTGAGAGTGACATGTTCCAAGGGCGCGTGTGTGGGTTTTGTTAACTCTGAAACAGTGGCGACAGTGATGTAAGGTTATGAGAATGAGTCTGGGGGAGCCTCTGGCACCTCCCTCACCTCTGGAAAAGCCACAAGGAAATGGAAAGCTCTTGCTTCTGTTTTCAGCCAACTGTAATTACTTATTTTGTCCAAACTGAGGACCATGATCAGTGTTAACTATAGTTAATACACTGCATTTTGAAGGCGGCTTGTTCTCTGAAATATAGTTAACATTCATCACAGTTTCCCCTAGCTTTGGACCTGAGTCACTATGGTTATCTGCAGATGGAAGCAATCACTTCTGATTTCCTCCTCTTGGTTGTCCTGGTGGAGGAGAGGGCAGGGAAGATTGGCAGGGTATAGATAATAAAACTGTTATTGTTATTACAGTTCAGCATTATGTGTGAACCATAGAAGCATAGAGTTGGAAGAGACCACAAGGGCCATCGAGTCCAACCCCCTGCCAAGCAGGAAACACCATCAGAGCACTCCTGACATATGGTTGTCAAGCCTCTGCTTAAAGACCTCCAAAGAAGGAGACTCCACCACACTCCTTGGCAGCAAATTCCACTGTCAAACAGCTCTTACTGTCAGGAAGTTCTTCCTAATGTTTAGGTGGAATCTTCTTTCTTGTAGTTTGGATCCATTGCTCCGTGTCCGCTTCTCTGGAGCAGCAGAAAACAACCTTTCTCCCTCCTCTATATGACATCCTTTTATATATTTGAACATGGCTATCATATCACCCCTTAACCTCCTCTTCTCCAGGCTAAACATGCCCAGCTCCCTTAGCCGTTCCTCATAAGGCATCGTTTCCAGGCCTTGGACCATTTTGGTTGCCCTCCTCTGGACACGTTCCAGTTTGTCAGTGTCCTTCTTGAACTGTGGTGCCCAGAACTGGACACAGTACTCCAGGTGAGGTCTGACCAGAGCAGAATACAGTGGCACTATTACGTCCCTTGATCTAGATGCTATACTCCTATTGATGCAGCCCAGAATTGCATTGGCTTTTTTAGCTGCCGCGTCACACTGTTGGCTCATGTCAAGTTTGTGGTCAACCAAGACTCCTAGATCCTTTTCACATGTACTGCTCTCAAACCAGGACAGCATGCGGAGCCATCTTTTTCAGTGATGTGCAGACAGGGAACATGGGCAAAAATAACGAAAGTGAAATTCCCTACTGGGCAGTTTGCTTCATCAGTGAACCTGGACATTTTACTTTAGCTTTAAAGGCCAGATCCATAGAGCTCCTTGGGGCATCCATTCCATTTGGTATTTTCTTCTAGCTGGAGCTCTTCAGAGGCTTCTCCCAGCTGTCCCCTGAGATTGAGGAAATGGCGGCTCCAGGACAAAGCACGCCTGTACCTGCAATCCAGAAAACAGCTTTGGGCACCGTTGCCTTTGTACTTGCCGTTTCTCTAAACCGAAAAGTCCCAAATGTTGCAACATTTCCTCATAGGGGATCTGCTCTACTTTTTTTTTTACAACGGTATTACAAGCAAAAATTCACTGGCTGAAGATTTTATTGCCACATGGTCCAGTTCATTTACCCCATGTGTAAAAAGCTTCACCTGTTGAATTTCTCCTCGCCGCACAGTTGTACAAGGCGCTGGCGCTTTGCCAGAAAAAAAGGTTGACAAATCTGCATAGCCTCTGTTTCTCTCTCATTGGTGAATGTCTTTTGGGGTTGAGTAATGCAGCACTTTTGCATCTGGATTCTTGCTCAAAGGCCTTAAAAAAATGTCTGCAGCCTAACATAGAATTGGCCTGTCACTGTATATATTGAATCTTCATCCTGACCTTCAGACCGGTTGGGTGTATACAGCATAAGCACAATAATGAAACAACAGATAAAATGGTTAATCATTAAAATGTACTACACAAGGTTAAAATGCTTCTGTGAGCAAAAACACCTTAGCCTGGTGCCGAAAGGACTCTGATGAGGGTGCCAGGGAAGCAAGGCTGTGTGTGTTGTTGTTGTTGTTTAGTCGTTCAGTCGTGTCTGACATTTCGTGACCCCCTGGACCAGAGCACGCCAGGCACTCCACTTCCACTGCCTCCCGCAGTTTGGTCAGACTCATGTTTGTAGCTTCGAGAACAGTGTCCAACCATCTCATCCTCTGTTGTCCCCTTCTCCTTGTGCCCTCCATCTTTCCCAACATAAGGGTCTTTTCCAGGGAGTCTTCTCTTCTCATGAGGTGGCCAAAGTCTTGGAGCCTCAGCTTCAGGATCTGTCCTTCCAGTGAGCACTCAGGGCTGATTTCCTTCAGAATGGAGAGGTTTGATCTTCTTGCAGTCCATGGGCCTCTCCAGAGTCTCCTCCAGCACCAGAATTCAAAAGCATCCATTCTTCGGCAATCAGCCTTCTTTACGGTCCAGCTCTCACTTCCATACATCTCTATTGGGAAAACCATAGCTTTAACTATACGGACCTTTGTTGGCAAGGTGATGTTTCTGTTTTTTAAGATGCTGTCTAGGTTTGTCATTGCTAAAGGCTGTGTGGCAAGGGCATTTGAGAGTTCAGGTGTCACTGCCAAGAAAGACTTTTCTTTTGTTGGAGTTCCATGGCATCCCTCAGACAGATGCTCACAAGGAAGAAGGGCCTTGGCAAAAAGGCTTTAACCAAAGAAAAAGAAAACAAAACCAACCCGGTCTGGCCTGCCCTTGTGCCATTTGCCAGCATATGGAAAAAGCATTATCACCTGCAAGCATGGATCTGCTAGAAAATTAGGCAGCTGGATTCTGGTTTTTAGTATAAGTAGATTGCTTGAAAAGGGATAGAAATACCTTAAGGAAAGCATCACTTTGTTGACTAGCATGAAGTCTGTCAGCCCACAATAAAATCTACACCTTGTTGCTGATCCATTTGGTTGTGTGTGACTTTCTGATTGAGGGTGCCACAGCTGAAGGTTTCATCCGTTATTTAAGAATGCCAGCTTTAAGGAGAATCAGAGATCTGGGGATTACGGCAGCTTTGGGGTGCCTAAGGGCTGGTGTTTTGTAACCAAAGGGAAAGTTTAATCCTTGCACTTGTTTCTCCCCTTCAGGAAAGGTGGTTTGTCACTGAAGACAATGTGGATGAGTTTCTGGACAGTCTTTCGAGGATGTCCCGTTCCAGCCCGTCTGAGATGGAACATCAGCCATTAATTGAAGTGTTGGATGTCTCGGAGGGCAAAAGTCAGATCAGATTAAAGGTAAGGCATTGTTCAGCAGGGCTGCCTTATCATCCATGAACAACACTGGAGAAACCAGTCACTGTCTTACCTGTCTCCAGTTCCATTTGCCCAACGCCTTGCTGCTTGTAAGGATATTTTTACCTGTGCGTTACGGGCGCCCATTGATTCTGAAAACTTCCAAATTAAATGTTCAGCAAACATGGCAACTTGCTATTCCTCTTGTATTAAGCTCCCCACCCTGGCATGCGTGTGCTGGGAATGTTCTGTGTTTCAATGAGATTGCCATGCTTGTGCAGAAATCTGCAGATCAGCCAGAATTTGGCTTCAACTCAATGCAGGACAAGCAACATTGAATTTAAACTGCAGAGAGAGATTTAGGATAAGCAAGAATGTTCCTGATGGCCATGAACATGCTCCCAGAACAGACCACACTGTTCCACTGCATTTGGAGAGGATCTTAACTGCATGTCGGAAGTCAGATTTTTCTCATCTTATTGCGGATCTTGTAAGCTTTGTGATTTTGAAGCCCTTTTGGAGAGCATGAAGACTTGTCATCTTGGAAGGAATAGAAATCCAAATTCAAATATAAACAGAGGCAGCTGGCTGGACTGACACCTAATATTTAGAGTCTCTTGAAATTTTAAGAATTTAAGAATTACTTGGTCCTGTGTGGCGGTTTCTCAAATAGCCTGCTGTAACAAACGGTCAGATTCCCATCACAGAATGAGGCTTTCTAGGATGCCACTCCCCTCCCCTCCTCCCAACTTAATCTGCAGAATCATTACAAGAACTTTGCAATTTGTAAAATTATAGCATATCCCAAATAATAAATGATTAAAAGTGGCAGCCGATGAGTTGTAATCTCTTCCTGAAATAGACCGAACACGGTGTGGCTCCACATGCTGCATTTGCAAATATTATTTCAATAATCATGTGCCTCAGCCAGCCTGTATCTTGGATCAGACTCTGAAAGTTCAAGGCCACAGTCTGGACTTTGCTCCTGGGGGTGGGTTGCTTGCGAGGTGCACTCTCTTTAATTGCCTGCACACAATGAAATGAAAGATAAGAGCAGACACCTGTATTTGTAGCCCAGCTCTCCTTACGGACTCTGGGGTTGTTTCTGCTTCCCCTACTGTAAAATAAAAGTGTCTCACACTTTGTATGTGTTGTCAACTTACCGCTTCCATTTAAAGGCTCAGAGGCTGCCTTGCATTTCTACCTTGGGTCTGGCACCTGTTGTTTGTTAGCTGTTGGAAACTTGCCAACTGCAATGAATATCAATATTTGATTTTCTACATTTAATTATTGAAAGGAGAGCAGAGCTTGATATCGCTTGGATGGCAATTCCAGCCTACACCCAGACCTCTTGGTTGGTATCTACGTGGTGTGTTTTCCCTTATCTGTGCTCTCATTTTTCTGCACTGGAGCAGAAGAGCTTTTTCCATTAACATTTGCAGCCAGCACCGTGGCACAGACCACCTTGGTGTCCTAGATTGCACAGGGCCAAGAATATTGAAGTTGGCAACCACCTGCTGCTCATATCCAGGCTACTCTGCGAGAGTTTGTGCCTTATTCTGTATCTTAGAGGACTGCTTTATTTGCCAGTGAAAATGAGAGCTGGTGTAAAGTCTTCTGAGCATCACAGAATGTGGCCCGTCCTGCTGCATAGGAACGATTGGAAGAATGTTGACATAGGGACCTGGGCTACCAATCATTGGCTGCTTGTGAGCATTGTCATAGAGGGTCCTTGGAGGATTTAGATGCAGTCCTCCTCAGCAACAAGGTGTTGAGGCTCAAAACACCCCTTTGCCCTAATTTAGACTACATGCATTGTTTTACACTTGTTTGCACTGAATTGCATTTGCCATTTGACCACCCATTCACCCAGTTTGGTCTTCACAATCTCCTTTTGTTTCATTATCCCTGAACAATTTAACATCACCTGGAAACTGGGCTAGGAAACTACATTGCTTATGAAGAAGTTAAAAAGCACAGGTCTCAGTATCCATTCTTGGGGGAATGCACTTTCTACATCTCTCCATTCAGAGAAATGGCCATTTCTTCCTACTCTCCACTTCCTGATACTTAACCAATTCCTGATCTGCAAGAGGACCTCTCCAATTATTCCATGAGCTTACTGAGGTGTTTTTGGTGAGGTTCCTTGTCGAAAGTCCAAGTACACCATGTAATCAGAATAAAACCAATTAGTGCACCAATTATGACTTATGCACATTGAGTCTCCTCAGCTGAAACCATGACTCCTTCTCTGAAATGTGCATGATCCAGATGGCCCCAGGGCATTGGGTAACTACGGCTCTGTGACAAGCGCAAGGCATCTTGCACAACCCAGCCAGAATCATCCTTCCTGTGAGGAGCACACAGTGGGAAGCCACCTGGCAGAACTCTTGCAACTTTGCCTCTGAGCACGTTCCCAGAG
This sequence comes from Podarcis liolepis, assembly GCF_965112155.1. Taxonomy (NCBI): domain Eukaryota; kingdom Metazoa; phylum Chordata; class Lepidosauria; order Squamata; family Lacertidae; genus Podarcis; species Podarcis liolepis. The sequence goes on along the minus strand of NC_139554.1, from coordinate 3,218,214 downwards.
CTTTGTAGGTCAGGGTCCACTGCCAGGCCTGCAAAAATCTCCAGCCCTGTTTACTGGAAACATTGCAAGAAGGTACGGACTTAAAAAAAGGGAGACCTGTTTGGGAGGAAGCCCAGGTTGTTCCTGTTTGGTGGCTGAGACCGTTTTCAGCAACACTTCTCTCTACCTTAGCCTACCACTGTAACAAACAGCTCTCCCCCTTTCTTTTCACAGCCGCTGGAGCAGAACGGCTTTGAGCTTGGTAAAATGCAAGAAGGAGCTGCTCCCAAGGGAGAGGATGGTGAACAAGAAAATGGCAGTGAACTCTCAGCAGACGCAGAAAGCTGCCCCGCACAAACAGCTCCGCTCACATCCATGGAAACAATGGGCCAAGTTGGCGGGGGACCAGGCCATTGTTTGGAGCTTGACCCCAGCAACCCCAGCTTGGCAAGCCCTGGGAAACAGCAGATAAGGGAGTGCCGTGAGTCAGAACGTGCTTTTGCAAGGGAGGAGGAAAGAGCCACGTCCACACCACAAGCCCAGTTTAACTGGGAGGAGCCTGGCCAGACCAGAGGGGGGAAGGGTGTGCATTCAGAGTCAGCACAGAACAGCCAGGGCCAGGGCAGGAGCAGGCCGGCTCCTCCTGTGCTAAAGGAAACAGACATGCGGGATGGAAGTGTGCAGTACATTACCAGCCACACAACGCACTGCGCAGTCGCCTTTCAGAATGCTTTGTTGTATGAACTGGATTAATGTGCTGAGCTCCCAGCCGGGCTCTGCGGCGAGAAAAACCTCAAGTTTTACATTTTGCATTTCCTCCAAAGAGCACAGGAAAGGGACGGTGCAGAACCCCAACCACAAGTCTTGCGGAAACAAAGCACCAGTCCCATGTGCTCAAAAACGTTCACTTCCATTTGGGAGATTTGAAAGGATTGGACTCCATGAAGGGGTTACCAACACAGTGCTCTCCAGATCAGCCCCAGCTAAAGGTCAGGAAGGAGAGAAGTGGCCGTGCAGCAACATCTGGAGAGCAGTGCCTTGGCAGCCCTGGCTTTAGACGAGCACTCAGCAAGTTGCTGAATTTCAGAAAGAAACTGGCAGTTCATTCAAGTCAAAATCCCGTTGCTGCGAGTAGTCAGGGGAACATACAGGTCGTGGTCAGGCTACATCTAGGTTTGTTAAACTGAAATAGGAACATGCCTTTTGCCTGTGCACACAACCAGGATTAACCCAGGAAGTCTCTAATCAATTTCCCATTCTGAACTGGGAGACTCTAGTTACTAGCTTTGGAATGAGGACCTTAAACCAGACTTTGAAGTTTCGTTTAGGGTGCTGGCTTGTTCTGAAGCCGGTGACTGAAACAGGGAGACTTCTTGGTTGTGACGTCTTGTGCCACGGAAGGGCAAAGCGAAGAGGCTGGCTGTGTGGGCAGAAGGCTAATTCATCTCTCGGCTGAGCCAACTGAGACATGCTCTTGCGCAAGGCCTTGTCACAACTTCAGGGTTTCATAATGCCTTTATTCCAACTTCCCCTTCCTCCAGCATTCCCATCTCTTCTCCGCTGATGGGGAAACAACAACCCACTATTTGAAGTGTCCTCCCGTCTCAGAAGCCTCACATTTCACAACGACTTGTGCTGCCACAATCACTTTCAGGGGTGAATTTGTATGGCTTGCCTTTGGGGCATCCCTTTCACACTCTGCAAGCACCCTTCAAACAGGTAGATAAAAATACAACAGCACCAGCTGGGCAGAAACCAGCTTGCTTGCTTTCATGGTGGATGCTAAAACCAGTATACATACCATGAGTTGCTCTCTGTTCATCAAAAACCATGCAAGTCTCCTGAACGTCAAGTGTTGCAACTGTCTTGGGAAATCCCCTGGTTTCTTGCATGAAAACTGTTTTTGGGTGTCATAGCCAGATTGTAAACTGCATTCACAGGAAGATAATACTATTCATTTTAATGGAATTGATTTCAAAGTAAGCATGCCCTCAAGGGACAGGGCTGTACCCAACCGTTGCCAGAGAATAGCACGCCCCACAAGCAGCTACTGTACATAGATCTATTCCCAGCTCTACGTTTTACAGCAGAAATGTGTGTCAGGTTTTCTGTCGGCCAAACTAGTTTTCACAGTTCAAAGACTATTTTAGAACTTCTGCTTAATTTGTCTACCATAGCTAGGCTGGATGCTTTTGAAACTGCCTGCATTTTACAGGAAGAGGTTTTGTGCCAACTGTTGTTTTAACAAAAGTCATCAATACCCTGGATGTGGCAGGTACCTACCATGAAGCTAAAACTTAGCACATTTTAAATGGAATAATTGTTCCCCAATGATCTGCATCGGGGCTCAACAGTGCTCGGCTGGAGCAGGATTGTAACCTTCTTCTCAGTCCCACAGATTTCACCAGAACCCACTCTCAATTAAGACCTGCTTGAAAACCCATCAGCACTCTTCAAGCCATTAAATTAGAAGTTCTGTCGACATTAATTAGCATGTTCAAAATTGAAATGGAGCAGGGGAGACTAACCTAATGAAGTCTTTCCTCTCTTGTAACCTGAAGAAACACATTTGCATCCCAGAAAGTCAAGTTCTGGAAAACACTCAGCAGTTAATTATGTTAGACAGAATTCAGTAGTTTCCGCTAATTGGATTGTCCTGTAAAATCTAGGAACACACTAAAATTCACCAATAAAGCGTTTTGCTGCAGGTCTAAGGGATGCCTTGGAGATGACTTTGCCATCTTGTGTTTTCTGCTGCTGCCTGTATTACTGCACCACAATACACAAATGGGCCTTTGTTACATTTTGGGCATAGAAATGGATTTCATCTTTGGTGCCTTTTTCCAGAGGCAAGGAAGGAAGGGCACAATCCACTGGGAAGTTCTTTCGCACAAGGCCCATTAACTTTACGAAGAACTTGTGCAGGAGAATTTTTTGATGGGATTGCGCTGTAACATTCAATACCTAGTTAAATTAGATCTGTGTTCTTTCATCCAGAAGGGCTTTTGAAGGTTACTGAGCCTCTTAACACAGATGTAGACTAGGCTCTCAATTAGTATATCTCTTCTCCATATGCTGTTACTTTACATTGCTTGGGGCTTTTAGCTCTTGGATGCTCTCCTCTGTTTCTTCACCCAGCCCTATTTTTAATTATTCATTAAGCTGGGCTGCCTACGCAGGAACCTGAATTGTTTCTGTAACAGGAGGTAAATGGTTGTCATTGTTTTCAGTTCAGTTCTTCAAATGTTATGTTGTTAATTTACTTTACTTTGTATCATTGCACTGTGTCGTCATTACCATTGTTGAAGCTGTTCTTTTAATTTGGCGCTATAAAAATTAAAAGGGATTGTTTCGGATCACTGGAAGACTTGTGTTACAAAAAACATGATTTTTTTTTATTTTGGCAGAACTAAAAAAAAAGAAAGTTGCATATTTCTACATTTAAGTGAAAAGAAATGGATTTCCAATTTTCTCATAAGCACATAGCAAATAAAATAGAAGGCTTTTGCAGGTATTAAGGTACCAAATTTCAAGCAAGCATGTACAAGATTATGGAATACTGAACGACTGATTCTCTCTAGTAAGATAAGTGGTTGGCAGAGAGAGGGTGAGGGGTTGTTCAGAAAGCGCCAACCAGTTCAGAACTGGGGGGCTCCTGAGTTGCGGAACAGGGGGCCCTGGTCATCTTAGGCACTCGCCCAACCCTTTGACACCCAAACTGCAAAAGAAAAACGGAATTCAGGGTTGTTTGAAAGTGTCACAAACACTTTATAAAAAGGCCTAGGTAAAAATTGTCAATTATTTTTCCAGTAAACAAGTAGCATTTATGTTTATTTTTAACATTCCCCTACAGGACCTTTCTGCCTCAGAAATACTTCTTTTCTCTCTCTCTCTCTCTGTAATAACCACTGTCCCTATTAAAGCAGAAACCAATCAATACATTTTCGCCACCCCCCCTGTTTCAGGCCCGAGATGGGGGAAAGGCCAAGGCTCCATCCAGGCCCGGCTGGGCTCACTGCAACCTGCGGTAACTTTTGCAGAGCTCGTGGTCCCGAATGTCTCCCCAGCCGCCGTTCTTGACATGGGGGCTCAGCGGGGCCAGCGAGTACCTCTTGCCCACCACCATGGTCTCGGGGAACAGGTGCTGCCGGTTGGCGTCCAGCAGCGCGTCGACTTTGGCACTCTGGGCGGCGGGCTGGCACTGCCTCTTGTGGTGCATGCCGCAGTCGCCCGTGTGGAAGACCCTGGGGATCTCGGGCACCAGCACCTTCCAGAAGCGCGGCAGGCAGCTGACGGTCAGGTGCTGCAGGGTCCAGTCCCAGTTGTAGTCGTCGTAGGTGCAGAAGGCCTCGGCGCAGCCCATCAGCTGCTCGTAGGTGTCCCGCCCAAAGGCCATGCCCATGTTGTGCTCGGTGGACTTCCAGGTCTTCAGCTCCAGCTTGTCGGCCCGTCCGGAGAAGGGTCCCCGCACAGGCGCGTAGGTGCCCAGCGACAGCACCTGGCACTCGGGGCAGTCCCTCTGGCGCGCGGCCCACATGCGCTGCAGCACGTGGTAGAAGTCGGGTGCCAAGTAGTGGTCCTCCTCCAGGAAAAGCACCAGCCCCGGGTGGCGTCGCAGGGCGCGCACCCTCTCCCAGACGAAGTGCAACTTCCACCACCAGTGGTGCTTGGTTTGCGCAAAGGCAGCCTCCCGGTAGTGGCCGAAGGCGTCCGGGTATTGCGCGTTGAGGCAGCCCAGGCGCAGCGCGGCCGCCTGGCCCACGTCCCGGGCACAGTCCCGCGGATCGGTGCCCGGGAACTCGCCCGGGTAGAGCTGCAGGCTGAAGGGGAAGAAGACCTGCAGCACGGCGCAAAAGTCCACCGACGCGGCCAGCGCGTTCAGCTCGGCCGACCACACGTCGTGGCTCAGCACCAGCAGCACCCGGTCGGCGCCCGGAGCGCGGCGCAAAGACGCCAGCAGCAGCCGGAGGTGCTCGGCCCGCTCGTGCACCTGCACCACCACCGCCACCGGCACCGCGTCCGCCCCGTCGCCGCCGCCGCCCGCCGCCCGCCAGCGCTCCTCGTTGCGCACGGGCTGGTCGAAGTTGAGCCGGTAAACCAGCGATCGGTAGTGCAGCGTCCGGTTGGCCGACGCCGCCGCTTCTTCCCCGGGGAGCCACGCCGGAGACGACGCGTTGGGCAGCCGCTGGCCGGACCGGGCGGGGAGGATGCTGCTGCTGCTGCTGCCGGCCGGTACCCCGGGCTGGTCTCCCGGCGGCGGCGGTGGAGGCGGCGGCGGCGCCCGATCATCCGCCTCGCGCTTCCCTCCGGCTTCTCCGGCGCCTCCCCAAAGCGCCAGGGCGCAGGCGGCGGCGGCCAGGGCCAGCAGCAGCGCCAGCACTTTGCGCTTGTAGATGCGGAGCCTCATGGCGGCGGCGGCGGCGATCACCGAGGAGCCGGGCCCGGCGCGGCCCTCCCTCCGGGGCGCATCAGCCGAGCGGCCGGGCGGCCAACGGTGCCCTCCGCCGCGCGCGCGGCATCTTTCGTGGGCTCGATCTCCCTGCCCGCCTGCCTTCTTTCTCTCCGGAGGCGGCCAGTCCCCGCGCCGAGGCCGGATGGGGCGTGGGCGGGCGGGCGGGCGGAGGAGGAAGGAGGGAGGGAGGGAGGGAGCCGGCCAGCCAGCCAGCCAGCCGCCCCGCCCCGGACGCGCCACCAGCCGCCACGCTCCGCTCCGCCGGGGCTGCAGCAGCGGCGACGAGGGCGCCGCCTCCGGATCCTCCTCCTCCTCCTCCTGCCGCCGCCGCTCTCCGCCCTCCACGTGCGGCTTCCGCATCCGGAGCCCCTGGCCGGCCGGGGAGAGGGAAGAGCCGGCGCCGGGGGTGGAGGGCGGCCTGGGCCCCGGCCGAGCGGGAACGGGAAAGTCTCCAACATTTCTCCCCCGAAAAGAGGGACGAAGCATTCGATCACAATAGTTTTATTTGTCACCTGCGTTGCTGCAGCCACTCTAAGCAGCTTCCAACAAATATTAAACCTTTAAAATGCTTCCCCCCCTACAGGGCTGCTTTCAGGTGTTTTCTGTTTCCTTGCCTGGGGGGTCGCATAACTCCCTCCCCTCCAACATTTCTCCAATGAAAATGTTGTTTAGTCGTGTCCGACTCTTTGTGACCCCATGGACTAAGGACCCCATTAGGTCCAGTCGTGGCCGACTCTGGGGTTGCGGCGCTCATCTCGCTTTATTGGCCGAGGGAGCTTCCAGGTCATGTGGCCAGCAGGACTAAGCACAGAAACGCCGTTTACCTTCCCGCCAGAGTGGTACCTATTTATCTACTTGCACTTTGACATGCTTTCGAACTGCTAGGTTGGCAGGAGCTGGGACCGAGCAACGGGAGCTCACCCCGTCATGGGGATTTGAACGGCTGACCTGATTGGCAAGTCCTAGGCTCTGTGGTTTAACCCACAGCACCACCCGCGTCCCCAATAAAAATAGGGACATCCTATTCAATAATGATGATGGGCTGCCCATGTAACTGGGTTGCCCCAGCCACTCGGAGCAGCTTCCAATATGTATAAAAACATTAAACATTAAAAAGCTTCCCTCTATAGGGCTTCCTTAAGATGTCTTCTGAAGGTTATAAAGTCGCTTATCTCCTTGGCTCCAGGGTTGCATAACTCCTTACCCTCCAACATTTCTCTGATGAAAATAGGGATGTCCTAAGGCACAGATCAGCATCCTGCGGCCCATGGGGGTTGTTTAACCAGCCCATGAGCTGCCCCCCCACCCGAGCCATTTGCTCGGCGAGTCCCTGTGCACTGTGCTAAACCGGCGCAGCACGGCATGGGGACTCACTTCCGCAGCGCTGGAAATTGCACCTGTGCAGACGCAGACGTCGAAAATGGTGCACGCTATCTGGCCCACAGAGGGATCTCGGCTGGAGTGAATCGGCCCAGGCAAAGGTAAACCTTGCTGACCCCTGTCCTAAGGAAAAGCAGGACATTCTAGGATCAAATTGGAAACCGGGACAGCTTCTGTAAATCCGGGGATTGTCCCTGGAATACAGGGGCACATCATGGAAGGTCTCAATATTAGACAATTGCCCCTCCTCCTCTGCATTTTTAACAAAGTGCCAGCCCCGCCTCCCCCTTTAACTCAGTGGGGGATGGGGTATCATAGAGCATGTGCAGAGTCTTCAGCCGTGCAAAGAAGGGCAAAAAGAAGGCAGCGTCTCCTCTACCTAGAACTTTTCCCTAACAGCTGGTTGTTAGGAAGAACTGGTACTTGCATATTTCCTCCTCCCTCTCAACCAGATTTCCTTTTGTGTTGTGCCTTTTTAGGATTGCACACAAGAGGATGTGGGTGGCTGTGATTTTGTTGATCTGCCAAGTTGCAGCATAAATGTTATTTAAGTAAAAGAGGAGTTGCTGACACCAGGCTCTGAGATGGGTGCAACAAGCGTCTTCATTTTAATCCCTCCCTGCTTGGGAATGGTGTGGCCTTGCTTTCCAAGACATCCGCCTGCTGCAGCTGTTGCATGAAGCGCCAGTTGGAACTCAGAAGCAAATGCAAATTACTTGGCAGTTTAAAAACAATCACATCCAAAAGAAGCATCTGGCTGGAACTACAAGACTGAAACTACAAGACTGAGCGTCTCCACCTCCATCGTTCTGCCCGGACACTGAGGTCCAGCGCCGAGGGCCTTCTGGCGGTTCCCTCCCTGCGAGAAGTTACAGGGAACCAGGCAGAGGGCCTTATCAGTAGTGGCACCCGCCCTGTGGAACGCCCTCCCACCAGATGTCAAAGAGAACAACAACTACCAGACTTTTAGAAGACATCTGAAGGCAGCCCTGTTTAGGGAAACTTTTAATGTTTGATGTATCACAGTATTTTAATATTCTTTTGGAAGCCGCCCAGAGTGGCTGGGGAAACCCAGCCAGATGGGAGGGGTATAAATAAATTATTATTATTATTATTATTATTATGAAAAAGAAAATGTTTGTGTGTTGCATAGAAGGAACTGGGGAAGGTTGGAGAGTTCAGAAGAGGAATTTTCTGAAACCTTGGTAGCGGCTTTTAATTCTGGAAGAGACCAGCTATACATTACAGCCCCACTATTCCTTTTGACACTTCATTCTGACACACACACCAAAAAAAAGGGATCTGTGGAACTCTGAACTTCATGTACAGTATTCTTCTCCCCTCTGCAAACCCAGATATGTCCTTGGTAGTACAGTGGTACCTCAGATTACATATGCTTCAGGTTACAGACTCCACTAACCCAGAAATAGTGCTTCAGGTTAAGAACTTTGCTTCAGGATAAGAACAGAAATCGTGCTTCGTTGGCGTGGCAGCAGTAGGAGGCCCCATTAGCTAAAGTGGTACCTCAGGTTAAGAACAGTTTCAGGTTAAGAATGGACCTCTGGAACGAATTAAGTACTTAACCCGAGGTACCACTGTACTCTTAAAGCAGCCCAGGCCTTGACCAAAGAACACCTCTCCTGAAATTCCTGGGTCATTCCATATCAAGTGATCCAACTTCTTTACTTCATGTCATCCAATTTCCTTAATTTGTACATTTGTGGAATGATCAAAACTAAGTTCAAATCTAAAATTTTAATTTTTTATCTCATTCCGTTTGTGAGTTATGAGGGTTTGATATTTCAAAAAATTGACCATTTTGGCCTTTAAAGCTCAGCCCAGGATTGAGATTTGTCAAAACTAAAAACACCAATCTCTTCAGAACTTCATGGGCTTTAATGTATGTCACATGATGGGTGTACTTTAAATTTGTTACAAAATCTAATACGATTAAAATTTCCCCAATAAATTTTTGCTTCCTGCAAAATTTCACCGTGGGATCTCACTGGGATCACATTAATTTTTATTTTTTGTACAAACATGTCTGCCTTATTGGGTTCCATTTAGGATAAACGGGTCTCTCTGGAGTAAAATAAAACAGAATAAAAAAGACTACAACCTATAATATCAGTTACCTCAGGCATTTCTTTAGAAAGTTATTCAATTAAAAGGTATATGAAAAGCTAGTCAGGCTTTTTAAAAAATGTGTTCCATAGCAGAATGACAGCTTGCTGTTGCATGATACAATAAACACTTTGAAATAATTATTTAGTACTTAACGAGAATTCTTTCAAGGCGTTAATTCTGTTGGCCGAAGTCTTGTTTATTTTAGAGTTGAACTTAGTTTTGATCATTCAACAAGTGTACAAAATATTAAGAAAATTGGATGACATGAGGTAAAAAAGTTGGGTCACTATATGGAATGACCCTCTTACACTGGGTCCCAGTATGTTACCGAGCACAATTCAAAGTGTTGGTGCTAAACGGCCTCGGGCCAGTATACCTGAAGGAGCGTGTCCACCCCCATTGGCCAGTTTGGACACTGAGGTCCAGCGCCAAGGGCCTTCTGGGAGTTCCCTCACTGGCGCCTGCCCTGTAGAACACCCTCCCAGCAGATGTTGAGAAGATAAAGAACTACAGGTACTCAACTTTTAGAAGACATCTGAAGGCAGCCCTGTACTGAGAAGTTTTTAATGTTTCATGCTTTATTATGTTTTATATATTCTGTAAGCCACACAGGGTGGCTAGGGAAACCCAGCCAGATGGGCAGGGTATAAATAAAATCATCATCATCATCATTTCCATGGGGCTGGAAAGCAGTACAGCAGCCCCTGAGTTAAAGAGGCCATTCAGTTCTAATGGGCCAAAGGTTTCTATCTGTGCTGTCACTGTATTTTGTAAATTTAGAATCCTTCACGATCCTAAAGAGCAGAGACCAGGGAACAGAAATATGCTGGTGCGATCTATGTTGTTTCTAAAGCCCAGCTCCATTTAAGAGTAATGCAAGACTCATTTCACACCATTTCAGACTCTTAAGCATTTATTTGTTCTTTTTAAGAAATAAAAAGAGGCTTTCAGAAGTTAACTGATGCAAAACTTGCTTCATATGATGCACTCCATAATAATTCTTGCATACAGAGCACACATTTTACAGGCAAAATCCAGACTAGCAGGGGCCCAATCCTTTCCCATTCTTGCATCACATACCCCTGTCCTTTCAAACTACAATTTCTGCACGTGGGCACCATTCCCAAAACACTTTGTGCCTGCGTCTGGTACTCGGAAAAACCAGTTCCTGCATACAAATTTTAATATATGATGAACTGGCCACCACAATATTTTGTTTTGAATCGTTATTTTTGAATCGCTTCTTCAATAGCAACACAACAGGTTGTGTGATCGTGACAAACTTCCTTTTGACAATGGCATGAACGTTAAAAAATCAGCATAAACTCTGTGTTAACTAGTAATACTGTCCTGTTCAGAGCGAACACCATTTCAGGGAAGAGATTTTGGGAGACTGATGAAATAACCTGGAGCTTGTCTGAACAAGTCGCATGCCATCCAGAGAAGCCAAACGTCTAGACACACTTTGAACATGTTCTGCTTTAAATAACAAACAGCTAACTATTTTTGTAGGTAGAACAGTGTCCTTATAATGCACAGGAGAAGGAAATCAGGTTCTTGCTTGAGGGCACGACAAGAAGAGTCCTCCTGCTCAATCATAGCGATGAACAGGAAGGTGAAGGAATATGATATTCACATCTTGAACATAACCTGCCACTCTCAGGCAAGGAGCTTCCCTGATCTATGCAGGCAAGAGAGTTTCATTAAGAACCTGTAGCCTTTGCTAAACTGCATTCTGTTTAGAATGCAAGCCTGCCTCCCTCCCTTGCTCCTTCTGGATGATGAAAAAAGGAAAGGCCTGGGAGACAACTGATCTCTTGGCTCTGCTTCCTAGTGTCCCAGCATTGCTTTCGACATCAGACAGCGTCTGTTGCTGAGTGAGGCTTCTCAGACCACATGTGGTTTTCGGTTTCAGGTCATCGGATGCTTTGCAGATGTCTGTCCAGGAACTGAGAGTAGCAAGTCAGAGAGCAGAAGTAGCGGAGGAGGGGGGCCTCTGTGCTCCCCATGTTGTCCACAAGGACAACCGTGTGCGCCACACTGTGGAGATTCATGGTCACGGTCGTCTGAATGAAGCTGCTTAGGCAGGCTCGCCCACAGTGACAGCTCTTGGACATGTCCAGGTCGTGACAGAGGTGAGAAGGAAGGACGTGGCAGCTGTACGGGAGCCTGTGAAAAGAGAACAAGGCCTGGATGTGAATACAGTTTGTGCTGAGCAGTTTCATAGAGCCTGGAAGCCTGTCTTGGAAAGAAGCCTGCAAGCATTGTAAATTAACATATTGAATGTATGCACCCCAAACACACTTCTGAGCCAAATACCCTGACTTGCAGAGACTTCCAAGGCTTCCACGCCAGCCAGGCCTGTTTCCCAACCCTACCTGGAACCGTCAGGGATTGACTCTGGGATCTTCTGCGAGTCACTAAATACTGTATTCGTATAGGAAGCCCCACAAATGCACATCAGCACATCATCCTAAGGCCTTTCTGAAAATCTTCCATGAGCTTTACCTACTTTTCCTTCACGTTACAATTGTTTCTTACACTCAACAATAATCTCAACACTTTAGGAAAAGTCCTAAAGCGTTGATATGATTATTGACTGTAAGAAACAATAGGAAGGAAAGGGATGCACCGCTTCTGGCATTCAGAGCCCCCCCCCAAACCCCTTTACCTGTAATTGATCGTAGCTCTAGCTGAATGTTCCCACAAAGTCAGTGGTATTTTTAGCTGTATGTCGGGAGCAAGGGGATTGGGCTGCTCAAAAGGATTGCCAAATAAATCCAGGCTCTCGAGGGAGAGTTTTCCAAAGCTGTTGGGTAAAAAGGGGAGCTTGTTCCGAGCCACGGACAAGAAGCGGAGCTGGCTCAGTTGACCGATCTTGAACGGCAGCCTGATCAGATCGTTGTCATCCAACTTCAAGTGAATGAGTTCCCGCAACTGGCAGAACTGGGCTGGAAGCGCTTTGATTTTGTTCTGGCTGAGATCCAGAGACTGGAGCGACTTTCGGAGGGTGGAATTACAGAGGGCCGCGCCAAAGGACTCCAGGAGGTTGCCCTGTAGGCTGAGCTCCTGGAGGAACACGAGATCCCCAATTGTGACTGGCAGCTTCTTGATAAGGTTGTGGCTCAAGTCCAGTTTCCGGAGACTCTTCAGGCCAAGTATGTGCGTATCAATGCGGGGTAATTTGCAGTAAGAGGCCTGGAGTTGCTCCAGAGTGTATGGGAAGCTCTGGGTGAAAGGGTAATCCTTCCTGGATGTTATGGTCATCTTTGTCTTTGGCTTCTCAACTTCAGAAGCTTTCGGTGGGGCCAAGGTGGACAGCGGCAAGCTTTCCTCGTTGGTGCCTCGGTCAGCCAGCTTCATTGCAGAGAGGAAAGTCTTCAGGTGGCCGACATTTGCCTGCAGCCAAATAGGACACCAAGATAATAAGCATTTGCAGATTCAACGCTTTTGTCAATGCGCTGGCACTTTCTGAACCATGACACAAACACGTGGGAAAGGATCAGGTGGCAGCCTTTGGAAAGCGAATGGGGAAGAAAGCACAATGCATTTTTGTCTAGCATTGTCTCTGCCACAATTAACAAACCACATTGTCAACAGGGGCATCGAGGGAGGCTGGGCAAATACTGCTCTAATATTAAGCGGGGCCTGTAAGAACAGGACTAACTATTGAGACAGCAGAAGAAAGCTTCAGCATTGTCACACTGTACAACTTTCATGAATAATCTGGTCCTACAAACCGAAACCTGCATTGTTCTGAAGCACAAAGCTTAAACTTAAAAATCATTCTCAAAGCAACGAGAAAATCTCTTATCTACCTCATTTCTAAAATGATGCAAATATAAAACTTGCCAGCCAGAATCAACATTGATGAAAGGTATTTTAAGTTGCAAGGTATCTCTCCCAATCTGTTCACTAACTTAAGAAATGAAATATATATGGGGACCATAAGCCCCAATGGCCCATATAGTCCAGAATCCTGTTCTCACAGTGGCTAACTAGATGCCTGTGGGAAACCCGCAAGCAGGACCCGAGAGGAACAGCACTCTCCCCACTCCTGGTCCCCAGCAACTGGCGGTTATGTATTTAATATAGATAGAGAGATATATATATAATGTGATATCTACATAACTTAAACAAGTAGAATCATAGAATTGTAGACTTGGAAGGGACCTCAAGGGTCCTCTAATCCACGCCCCTGCAATGCCAGAATCTCAACTAGATCATACATGACAGCTGGCCATCCAACCTCTGCTTAAAAATCAATGAAGCACATACATTACGATGCATTTTTATTTCTTCACTGTGAGACGGCCAAGACGTCACAAAGCTCCCAACCGCTATTTCTTGGAAGATCAAAGGAGAAGCTAACGAGCTTCCTGCTGCATCCAAACTCCTGTGAATCAACTCCAAATTTAATCATTTCAGCAGAGACAGGTTAGAGGTTGGGGAGGGTGCATGTCTTCCCGTCATCCAAGGAGGGCTACCTAGACACCATCCTAATTTGGCAAGTGAGAACACGCAGTTAGAAGGCCATCTGCTGCCCCTGGCCTGACGCCATACCTTGCTAAGACAGATGTCCACGGCTGGCTCCTTCAGCCGTACGGTGGCTTTTCCTTCCTCCACGAACTTAGTAAAGAGCTGTTCTATGTTCTCTCTCAGCTGTTTTCAAAAGGAAAAGAGCACAATAGAGCCATGAGCCTGTAAGTAAACATTCCCTGCTGAGAACCCAAAAACAAGCTTCATGTTCAAATTGCCAACCAGATATTCCGGCTTTAAAAATGTGGGAAGGGATTCACAATCTGTTCATTTTATAAAGCCCCTTGTGACTGGACAGTGTCCGAAAGCTGAGCCTGATTCAGCAAAGCTCTTCTTAAAATACTGGTGGCACAGCTTCCCACTCCTCTGGAGCAAATGGCACCTTAACCCTCCACTGTTCCCTATTCACCACTGCAATATCCCAGATCTGCCCCATGGCTTTTCAAACCAGGACCAAGGTGATAAGGACTACAAGCACAAGTTCAGAGCAGGAAGACGGAGGCCGCCGAATAATCATATACAAAGCTAATATTTGACAAAAGCAGCTTTGGAAGGGCTTCTGCTTTCCAAACAACATATTATCTGTAATTTTTAAAGCATTTTACACAGTGGCCAAGTAATTGCCAATTCATTAGTGGAATTAGTATCCGATTTCAGTGTCCTAATCTAGTTCTTCAGCTCCAGGAAGTACTTCACCTTGAGTATCTGGGGACTTCAAGCCTGATAAATTTTTGCTGCCCCTTTACTTGGGCACGTCCTCCAGCTTTGCTAACGTGGCTGTTGCCATGTCGCTCTTTGCTTCTGTTCTCTGCCTCTTAAGGGACCCGCATGTTCTGATCAGAGCTACATATAAATCCAAGTAACTATTAAAGAGTACATTTTCCAATGCTCCAGCAGCCCTCACTGCAGCTTTCTCCCTCAGGTGCCAACCAGGTGACCCTTAGAAATAGCTGTCAACGTTTCCCCTTTTTAAAGGGAAATTCCCTTATTCCGAATAGGATTCCTCGCAAGAAAAGGGAAAAATTTACAGCTATGCCCTTAGAATACCGGTATACCTGAAAGAGCGTCATCACCCCCATCGCGCAGCCTGGACACTGAGATCCAGCGCCGAGGGCCTTCTGGCAGTTCCCTCATTGCGAGGTTACAGGGAACCAGGCAGAGGGCCTTCTCGGTGGTGGCACCCGCCCTGTGGAACACCCTCCCTTCAGATATGAAGGAAATAAGCAGCTATCCTATCTTTAAAAGACATTTGAAGGCAGCCCTGTTCAGGGAAATTTTTAATATTTAATGCCGTACTGTTTTTAACATTTGATTGGGAGCCGCCCAGAGTGGCTGGGGAAACTCAGCCAGATGGACAGGGTATAAATAATATATTATTATTATTATTATTATTATTATTATTATTATTATTATTATTGAAGCTTACAGGCAGGGCATGATGGGAGTTGGCCTCTATTATTCCCTTGGTCCTGCTTGCAGGCTTCCCATAGGCACCTGCTTGGCCACGCTGAGGTAGCCCGGCTCTTCTGAGGTTGACAGCCAAAATAAATGAACGGCACCCTCGTCTTGGTCCTCATTACATGCAGAGGAGGGGCTGCTGGCAGTTCTGGGCAAGAGTCTCATAAGAGCTTAAGACGAGCTTCCTGGATCATCAGTCCAGTGGCCCATCTAGCCCAGAATCCTCCTCTCACAGTGGCCAATCAGATGCTCACCAGAGGAAGTTAAGACCCAAGCACAATAACAGTCTTCTCTCTTGCAGTTTCCAGTATTTGGAAGCATGCTATCTCCATCTGTGGAGGGCAGAGCGCAGCCATTGTGGCTAGTATCCATGAATACCCTCTCCTCTATGCCTTTGCCCAATCCTCCAAGCTTTTATTAGGACAGCAAAAGCTCAAGGACTGCCTCCCCCCACGGGCACGGACCCAGACCCTGCAATCATGATCTGAAGGCCCTTCTTTGTGCGCCTCCTTCGTGAGAGGTCCAGAGGGCAGCAACACAAGAACAGGATTTTTCTGTGCTGGCTCCTTGCTTGAGGAATGCTCTGCCCAGGGGCGCTCACCTGCCCCCTTTTTACACCTCTTTAGGCACCAGGCAAAAACATTCCTCTTCTCCCAGGCCTTTCTAATAATAATGAATAAACAATATTTTTAAATTTATACCCCACCCTTCCCGTTTCAGAAAACCGGGCTCAGGGTGGCTAACAACAGATGTAAAACAACTGTAGAAGCAGCATAAAATACAGTATAAAAACATGAATAACAACAAAATTCAAAGTTCAAGAATCAATTTGGGGGAAATCCATCTAATAAGAATTAGATAGATACCCGGGCTAGGTGGCTGAATTAGTCCTACTTGGGCCAGCGAGGAGGCCAGGGGATAATTAGCTAAGCTGCTTATCCCCAGTCACTCTGGGCGGCTTCCAATCAAGTGTTAAAAAGAATACAACATTAAATATTAAAAACTTCCCTAAACAGGGCTGCCGTCAGATGTCTTTTAAAGATAAGCTAGTGCTTATTTCCTTGACATCTGGTGGGAGGGTGTTCCACAGGGCGGGCGCCACTACCGAGAAGGCCCTCTGTCTGGTTCCCTGTAACCTCACTTCTCGCAGAGAGGGAACCGCCAGAAGGCCCTCGGTGCTGGACCTCAGTACAGTGGTACCTCGGGTTAAGTGCTTAATTCGTTCTGGAGGTCCGTCCTTAACCTGAAATTGTTCTTCACCTGAGGTACCACTTTAGCTAATGGGGCCTCCTGCCAAAGCACGATTTCTGTCCTCATCCTGAAGCAAAGTTCTTAACCCGAGGTACTATTTCTGGGTTAGCGGAGTCTGTAACCTGAAGCGTATGTAACCCGAGGTACCACCGTAGTACTAATAATATTTAAAATACTTTTTATAACAAACGGGATAAGGCGACCCTTATCCCGTGGGGCTTCCCAGGAGCGGGGAGCCACCACCGAGGAGGCCCCGACTCTCCCTGCGGGGAGAGAGAGAGAGAGCGAGAGCAGGGCCGGGGCGCGGCCTGCCTGCCTGCCTGACCTGGTACTTGGCCCCCGGGCGGTGTCGGGCGGTGCTGACCAGGAGCCAGACTCCCCCTCCTCCTCCTCCTCCGGGCGGCTTCCCGAGGGCCAGCACAGCCCTGGCGGCGCGGCCCGGCCCTCGCAGCCCCGCCGAGGGGAGCAGGCGGCTCGCCACCGACACCTCGCACGGCAGACGCATCTCCGCCCGGACGCCGCCTCAGGCGCCGCCAAAAAACCGCCAAGGCCACCGAGCGCCTTTCCCGCCTCCTGCGCGCGCATCGCGACGCCGGGAAAGGATTCAAACCGCCACACAGCCAAAGAGGGCCTTCCTCATCCCGGTCGCTTCCATACTTACGCAACGGCGCGTCGCGGCTGACCACAGCGCTGCCTGCCTGATGAATCCCCGTCTCCCAATCTCTACACGGCAGCCGCCCCCTGACCCGTTTCTTTTCCCTAGAGTTGTGGCGCGAACTTCGCTTCTCTCTTCTCGCCCCCACCCCCGCCCTCAGAAATCCAAGTGCAGCAGGCGGATTAGGTAGACAGCCACATCTGCCTTCAAGGACCCCCAGTGCGAACCCGCCCGTGGGATCAGCGACGTCGGATTCCATAGAGATGGAGAAAGGGTAGAAAGCAACTCTATGGTCTTCTGCCGTCTCTGCTACAGTATCTTCCGGGCAGGCTATAAAAGCCAGTTATCGCCCTCTAGCCGCAGATGATGGTATAGCGTCCAACTCTTAACTTCATCAATCTAATTCTGTTTGGAGACCTAAATCTGAAAGGCACATAGGCGTTGCCGGGGGGGGGGGGGTCAGGAGGCAGCTTCCCCCTCCCTCAATTCAAGTAAATAAATAAAAATATTTAATCTGTGATATTTTACTGTATTTTTTGTTTCTATGGAAGCCGCCCAGAGTGGCTGGGGAAACCCAGCCAGATGGGCGGGGTACAAATAAATTATTATTATTATTATTATTAGCCATTGGGCTGATCCAAACACAGGCCTCTTCTTATAATTTACTAACAGGTGGGAGGCAGAATAAAAATTTATAATAATAATAATAATTTATTATTTCTACCCCACTTCCAACAAAAGATTAAAAATACATTGAAACATCAGTCATTAAAAACTTCCCTAAACAGAGCTGCCTTCAGATGTCTTCTAAACGTCAGTTAATTGTTTATTTCTTTGACATCTGGTGGGAGGGCGTTCCACTGAGAGGGCGCCACCACCGAGAAGGCCCTCTGCCTGGTTCCCTGTAACCTCACTTCTTGCAGGGAGGGAACCGCCAGAAGGCCCTCAGAGCTGGACCTCAGGGAGAAATATGGGGGAGGAGACGCCCCCTTAAGGAATACTGGGCACTTCACTTCCTCTTTGAGAAGGCGATTGGGCCAGATCCGGCCCCTGGGCCTTAGTTTGCCTACCCATGGGCTGGTCACTTGCCCTCAGGCCAACCTACCTCACAGGGTTGTTGTGAGGGTAATGTGGGGAGGTGGAGAACGAGGTACGCCAGCTTGAGCTCCTTGGATGAACAGTGGGATAGAAATGGGACGAAGGAAGTCAAGTGGAAGAAAAGAAGAGCTGAAATATGTTCATTGTCCATTATTTGTTTCGTATTGGTTTTTTGTATTTTCTTTTGAAGTGTTCTTTTCTTTTCCTTTTATTAGTGTTATGTGTGTGTTGCAAAATAAAATAAATTAAAATCAGAAAAGAAAGAAATGGGGGGTGGAGTGCGGAATGAAATAAATAAATGAACTCTCAAATCCAAGCCCCGGATGTGCACTTCACCACCGAGTTATTGCTCTGTACCCTGTCCGCAGCTTCCCACAAATGGGGATGAAACCTCTGGAAGCAATGGCACAATCCTGGATACATAACTTATCACTCAGGGATGTGCCAGTCATTGCTTCTAGTTGAAATATTGTTTACAGCCCCAAATGTGTGAATGCAGATGTTGATATCTTGACTTCTGCTTCCCTCTTTATGGGACAATAATAGATTGTTGGTCTGCATTGCCCTCTGCTGGAATCCCAGGTAAGATCAAAGCCGAATTTCCACCCACAAGCCAGAAGCAACAGAATGACAGAACCGTAGAGTTGGAGGGACTGCAAGGGTCCTGTAGTGCAACCTCCATCCTAAAACGCCTTTGACACCTGAAATGCATGTTTTAGGCCCCATCCTATTCTATTGACTGTAATTCATTTTGTTGTTGTTTAGTCGTTTAGTCGTGTCTGACTCTTCGTGACCCCCTGGACCAGAGCACGCCAGGCACTCCTGTCTTCCACTGCCTCCCGCAGTTTGGTCAAACTCATGTTTGTAGCTTCGAGAACACTGTCCCTCCATCTCGTCCTCTGTCTCCCCTTCTCCTTGTGCCCTCCATCTTCCCCAACATCAGGGTCTTTTCCAGGGAGTCTTCTCTTCTCATGAGGTGGCCAAAGTCTTGGAGCCTCAGCTTCAGGATCTGTCCTTCCAGTGAGCACTCAGGGCTGATTTGTTTAAGAATGGATCAGTTTGATCTTCTTGCAGTCCATGGGACTCTCAAGAGTCTCCTCCAGCACCAGAATTCAAAAGCATCCATTCTTTGGCGATCAGCCTTCTTTATGGTCCAGCTCTCACTTCCATACATCATTCCTGGGAAAACCAGAGCTTTAACTATACGAACCTTTGTCATCAAGGTGATGTCTCTGCTTTTTAGGATGCTGCCTAGGTTTGTCATTGCTTTTCTCCCAAGAAGCAGGCGTCTTTTAATTCCGTGGCTGCTGTCACCATTTATTCATTTTACACTGTTTTTAATGTCACAAAGATTGCTGTAACCTGAGATGGGACCTTATGGTGAAGGGTAGGGAAGAAATGCAAATCAGTAATAACAAGCAGGCGGAGGAGAACTTCTTAGTGAGCCCACCTAGCAAGATAGGACTTAATTACAGGTGTGGGTCTCTTAGCAAGGACGTTGGACAGACTGTCTCTCAGGTGCTGTCAAGAGCCATGTCTGACCAAAGGACTTTCAGAGGCACTGGTCATGGGGCTAGAAGCAGGACTGGTAATTTTGCCAATGCTATATCCAGTGCTTTCTTCTTCTTCTTCCAGGGGGGCACTCAAGGGTACGCAGTACCGGCACCAACCTTTTTTTTTGGTTAAAAAGTGCAACACTTACTGTAACAACTTCATGGTGAGAACCAGCACCTCTTATTCTAGCAAAAAGCACTGGCTCTACTTCCTGCATACCAGCCAGGCTGCTTAACTGCATCCTTTTCTTCAGCCTCTCTTGTGCTTGTACTGAGGCATCAGGCATAAGCCTGCATTTTATTAATGTTTGATCAGGACTTGTATATTAAAGAGGGCTTAGATTTTCAAAAGTAGATTTTCAAAAGTATTCATGCCAGGCAAGAAGGCTAGCTGCTTAAGAAAACACTGGCACTGTTTTCCTAGACAAGGGGCCCCTTTTTGATTGATAGCAGAAAGCAATTCTCAAAGTCGTAAAAGCTGAAATTACAGACTAAAAGCAGGACATTGACCCTACATGTTACAGAAGATAAAAAAACAGAGATAAACATAATTAGGAATGGGCAAATAGTAAAATGATACCATGGGCCTCTCTTAAACCTTGAGCTGTATTTTCTAAGGCCAGAGGTAAATGGGAGAAAAAACATCTAGCTGACAGAGAAAGAGAGGCTTTTTGGGAAGTCTTTTTAAAGCATCTAGCTGGGAAGTCTTTTTAAAGCTGTTTCTTCCTTAAACAGATAATGGGAAAAGCAGCTTGCTGAAGGGGAGGAGGCTTCTTCTGAAACTGTTTTAAACTGAGTCCTTTTCTTTCTTTCTCTCTCTACTTTAAAAAGGCCTTATTCCTTTTAAGAGGCTATCTGTGTTGTGTATTAAATATGTTGGCTTAAATGTAATTATGCAAAGGATTTAACAAATGCTAGAAGAGTTGTATTTATCTTGAAATTAAGTCAGCCACCAGTCCAGCCTCTTGCCAGACAAGAAGACGCCATCAAATGCTGTCCTGATATATTAGCTGTCAGACATTTGTTTAGAAACCTTCAAATGAAGGATATCTTTCAATGTTGATGTGAAACTCAAGATCCTTGACATATGTTTAAGATAAAAATTTAAGATTAACCATTTGTTTTAGAAGGCAATAGGGCAAGGAGGGCAAGAGGTGAGCTGGTAATTAAGATTCCTTGTTGAGACACATGTAAGATATATTATTACTTATTTGTCATTTATATATAGCTCTTTGTCTCCCTTATAAGGATAGAAGGAAATGGGTGTATCTATTGTGATTGGTTATAGCAATCAGCCAATAGGAAATCCAACCAGGCTGATTGGACAGAGGCAGCCCAAGGAGGAGCAAAGGGGGCTGGATTAAGGGAATATAAGGGCTGGCCATAATGGCAGGAGCCAGGCCAGAGCTTGGTAACCATATACCACTGTGCCTCTCATTTATTTGTCTGACAAATAAATAATTATTTTAAATTCTCTATTGCTGCGTTGAATATTTCATTCCAGCTAAGCGTTAACCACAAGCAGGGTGCTACATTTTATGGTGCCCTGTGACTCGGATAAGTGGTCTGCTGGAACGCAGCCCCTTCGCTCTACTGAGCAGGGTACAAGAGAGAGGATCTCTAAACTGCTTACCCAAGCGCGCACTGGTAAATTTTTCCAGGGGGAACGCAGAAGTCTCGTCTGTCTGATACCCTGCTCACTGGCGGCGACGGACCGGGGGGAAACGGAACCAACCAGGGGTAAGTGCACAAAGGGATTTTTGGCCCTCCAATTAATTGGGAGGAAGAGAAGTCTTGATCAAACTTCTGCGTCTCAGTAAGTGGGAACTGAGTACGCTAGGTGGTTGGGTATATCAGATGGTGGTCTGGTGGGGGAAAAGGGGAAGTTGGGAGGTAGTGTGTGGTGAAGTATCCAGCGCATTGTATGTGTGAGAAAGTACAGAGCAATCTGTAGCTGACCTGAGTGTGGAGTGGGTAGTACTTCGGTTCCCAGTGAGGCGACTCCATCTGGGCAAGGAAACCCACGAAGCGTGTGTGTGAGTGACTGAGTGGATACTTCACAGGGCCATACAATGGGAGTTGGGGGTTCAAAAGGGGAAAATACACCTCTTGAATGTATGTTAAATAATTTTAAGAAAGCCTTCTCAGGGGCATATGGAGTCAAAATGACGCCAGAGCGCCTGAGAACGTTATGTGAATTAGAGTGGCCGAAGCAAAATACTGAATGGCCATCTCAAGGAACCTTTGATATAAATTTAGTAAGCAAACTTTGGTCTAACATCGCCAAAGAAATTGGAGGGTGCCCAGAACAATTTTCATATATAGATTCCTGGCTGAGCACATTAAATAAAAATCCTCCATGGATAAGGGAATGCAAAGTCCAACGATGCAAATTATTGGCTGTAAAAGCCGAAGCTAGGAAAGGAATCTTGCCAAATAAACTCAAACCCATTTTTGAGGGACCAGAGGAAGAGCTGCTTCCACCTCCACCCTATGCTCCACATCGAAGGGAGCCTAATCCAAACACTCCACCAGTTGTAACCCCAAGGCAAGAAAGTGGAATGAATAATGGGGCTGGAGTCACAGAACTTGATTCCTTGATAGATTATGATAAATATCTTCAGGAGGCATTGGAGGCCTATAATAAAGCCCAAGCAGAAGTGGTTATTCCATCTGTGAGTCCCAGTAGAACTCCATCTACAGTCTCTTTTAGTGAAACAACTGATTGCCTACCCCAAACTCCTGTACATCCAAGTCCTAGAGAATTATTACAGAAGTTACAGGGAGACCTTAATCGGTCAGCAAGCAATACAGCCAGGCGTATAAAGCTGCTAAAAGAACGCCTTGGGACAAATACCATCCCCTATGATTTGAGGCCCTTAGAGCAAAGCGAAGAGAAAGATCACTAGTAGCCCCTCTCAGAAGAGTATTTGATGCACTTGAGGAGCCTGTGCTGGTTAACGGGCTACCTGGACCAAGGCCACCTCGAACTTCGACCCTGCAGTACATTCCATTCACAACTACGGATCTGATGAATTGGAAAACACACACCCCATCTTTCGCAGAAAAACCTCAGGCTATGATGGACTTGGTGACTTCAATAATAAATACTCATAGTCCTACTTGGACAGATTGCCGCCAGCTCCTGAATACTCTGTTCACCACTGAGGAAAGGAGAGACATAATTGAAAAGGCACAGATATATTTGCGTGAGCAGGCCAGAGTGGGAAATATTTTTAATATTGACCGTCATCTCCAAGACAACTTTCCCTTGGAAGATCCTAATTGGGATCCAAACAATGTAATTCACCTGGCCAGGCTTACCACCTATCGCCAGACGCTTGTGCAAGGTATCCGCAGGGCATGCCAGAAGCCCACTAACATGTCTAAAGTCTCAGAAGTAGAACAGAAACCAAATGAGAGTCCAGGAGACTTTTTAGAGAGGCTGCAAGAAGCCTATCGTATATGGACTCCTTTTGACCCTGAAGCCCCTGAAAACAGCAGAATGATTACTGCTACATTTGTGGCCCAGTGCGCTTCTGACATTCGTAAGAAAATTCAGAAATCAGAAGGATGGGAAGGGATGCTGATGAGCCAAATTATGGCCATTGCACGCCGAGTTTATCGGAATAGGGATGAGGCTGAGAAACAAGAGAAGAAGAAGTGGCAGAAGGAAAAGATGGTGATGCTAGCCACAGCAGTGATGTGTTACCCATAACACTGTTTCGTGTTCGGTGTGCACCCACAAAAAGACTTAAGTTGTCACCTTTTGAGCTCCTGTATGGGAGACCGCCCTCCTTTGTTCAGGATATTCCAGCTGATCTTAAACAAATAGGAGACCATGTGACACAGGGACAAGTGCAATCTCTCTCCCGTGTTTTTGTTTCTCTTAACAGGTGGGTCCTCGAGCGCACGCCGTGCAGCATTGCCGAGCCGATTCATCAGTTCCAGGCTGGCGATAGCGTATGGGTGAAAGAGTGGAAACGTGATCCACTTGCACCTAAGTGGCGTGGACCTTACACCGTCTTGCTCTCTACTCCAACAGCGGTGAAGGTAGCTGAGGTGACCCCCTGGATTCATCACTCCCGTTTGAAGAAGTCCGAAGGCAGTTGGACGTGCAAAGGTGACCCCTCTAATCCTCTTAAACTGACTCTCTCCAAAAACCCCTGTATCTAGCCCTACCGGGAACGGGCTAGGTCACGGGCAACATTAGACGACCGGCCTGCTGCAGCCACAACCTGGAAGCTGGCTGACCTGCGCACGCCTGAAGCTTGAGGAGCATCTGAACCAGCGATTGTGAAAGGAAAGATTCTCTTATACAATTAATTGACTGCCCACCCCCTTGTGGAACAATTATCAGAGATATTACTCATTGGGGATCCTCGGGATATATGTTTTGGTCTTGGTGGTTCCCCATTTCTGTCACTGGGGGAATTATATTGGGACTAATATTTATTTGCTATCACTATAAGGTAATCTTTTGTGGAAGGAATGCATATGCTAGACATCAACATGATTCTATTATTAATCCTGATCCCTTGGGAAGGGGAAGGGTCCTTGAATCTGGCCAAATTGACTAAATATGGATTCCACCATGACCACAATATGTGGGTAGGTTTAGCTGAAATGGTAGCCAATGTTGCAAATAGGACCAATTGCCTTGTTTGCTCTCTCGGGCCAGATGATTCAGAGGGAGGTATGCCCTTATTACCGATACCATTAGATGCCATTGGTATGGTAAGCGAAATACCACACCAGACAGAAGTACAGAATTTCCCCGGATGGAACTCAACTAAACCATTACGAGTTATACCTGTACAAGGGGAATTCTGTGTACATAAATCATCAGATGCAGCTGATTCTACCATGATAGGCTCTTCTCATTGTCACTATACTTGGGATAATATTAAGAATACCTGGGCACACGATACTACCTATCGAACTCGGGATGCCTTGCCCTGTGCACCTCCTTTTATTCATGCATGGAAAGTGGTATGGAACATAACTGTGACAGAAAAAGGCAATCTAACATACTGCACTGTGAACTCTCTACCTCTTTTGCTATTTCGCCTTCTGTACTCCACGTACCAAAGACCTCAGACACGATGGTTGTGGTGGATATGTGGAGAATGGGCATACAAGAAACTCCCCTCCAAATGGAGTGGGACTTGTTTCCTGGGATGGGTATTACCACCAATGTGGATTATGCCTACTAATTTGGCCAAGCGTACACGAAGAAACGCTGATATTTCTCATATAGCAGGAGGAAGTACCCAAAGTTGGAGCGGTACTGATGATTGGCCACCAGAGCGCATTATAGCCTATTATGATCCTGCCTCCTGGAATCCTGGTGAGCTCATACAAGGGGCACGGGATCCTATTTATAATCTAAACAGAATAATTCGATTGCAAGCAGTAGTGGAACTTGTAACCAATGCAACGGCCCGGAGTTTGAGACTTATTGCACAACAATTGGATGAAAGTAGAGCCGCCATTTTGCAGCTGAAAATGGGAATGGATTATGTACTTGCCAAGCAGGGAGGCCTATGTGGAGTCTTGAACTTGACAGGGAATGCCTGTTGCTTTAACATTTCAGATAATGGTGAGGCAATCCGTGTGTTGGCCACAAAGATGGAGAATATAGCACATGTCCCAGTACAAACATGGGAAGGATGGGATATGGGATGGCTCACCAATTGGTTACCTAATGTCACAGGACTCAAAGGGATACTATTGTCTTGCTTGTTTTTCTTGACAGTAGTGGTAATGGTTTTATGTATGATGCCATGTATCATTTCATGTTTTAGAAGTACAATTAGCAAGATGGTTTCAAATGAAACTCTACCTCATATCATGGCCCTATACAGAGCTTTACCTCAGGAATATGATGAAGGTCAAGCTATCAAGGACACTTGGGACGAAGGTCCTTGAGCTTGAAAGGGGGGAATGAGGCATCAGGCATAAGCCTGCATTTTATTAATGTTTGATCAGGACTTGTATATTAAAGAGGGCTTAGATTTTCAAAAGTAGATTTTCAAAAGTATTCATGCCAGGCAAGAAGGCTAGCTGCTTAAGAAAACACTGGCACTGTTTTCCTAGACAAGGGGCCCCTTTTTGATTGATAGCAGAAAGCAATTCTCAAAGTCGTAAAAGCTGAAATTACAGACTAAAAGCAGGACATTGACCCTACATGTTACAGAAGATAAAAAAACAGAGATAAACATAATTAGGAATGGGCAAATAGTAAAATGATACCATGGGCCTCTCTTAAACCTTGAGCTGTATTTTCTAAGGCCAGAGGTAAATGGGAGAAAAAACATCTAGCTGACAGAGAAAGAGAGGCTTTTTGGGAAGTCTTTTTAAAGCATCTAGCTGGGAAGTCTTTTTAAAGCTGTTTCTTCCTTAAACAGATAATGGGAAAAGCAGCTTGCTGAAGGGGGGGAGGCTTCTTCTGAAACTGTTTTAAACTGAGTCCTTTTCTTTCTTTCTCTCTCTACTTTAAAAAGGCCTTATTCCTTTTAAGAGGCTATCTGTGTTGTGTATTAAATATGTTGGCTTAAATGTAATTATGCAAAGGATTTAACAAATGCTAGAAGAGTTGTATTTATCTTGAAATTAAGTCAGCCACCAGTCCAGCCTCTTGCCAGACAAGAAGACGCCATCAAATGCTGTCCTGATATATTAGCTGTCAGACATTTGTTTAGAAACCTTCAAATGAAGGATATCTTTCAATGTTGATGTGAAACTCAAGATCCTTGACATATGTTTAAGATAAAAATTTAAGATTAACCATTTGTTTTAGAAGGCAATAGGGCAAGGAGGGCAAGAGGTGAGCTGGTAATTAAGATTCCTTGTTGAGACACATGTAAGATATATTATTACTTATTTGTCATTTATATATAGCTCTTTGTCTCCCTTATAAGGATAGAAGGAAATGGGTGTATCTATTGTGATTGGTTATAGCAATCAGCCAATAGGAAATCCAACCAGGCTGATTGGACAGAGGCAGCCCAAGGAGGAGCAAAGGGGGCTGGATTAAGGGAATATAAGGGCTGGCCATAATGGCAGGAGCCAGGCCAGAGCTTGGTAACCATATACCACTGTGCCTCTCATTTATTTGTCTGACAAATAAATAATTATTTTAAATTCTCTATTGCTGCGTTGAATATTTCATTCCAGCTAAGCGTTAACCACAAGCAGGCTGCTACAGTACCTCACGCTCATTAAAAAGAGACCAGCCCACAATGATGTTTGTCAGCTTTTCCTCTAGTAATGCATAATGATCCTGAAAGCGCAGTGCGCCTGGCAGATTGGCATCCGGTAGACTAGAGCAAGAGCGATTCTCCCTGTCTGTGCGCAGCTTTTGCGCCTCCGGAGCGCCGGTGCATTTGTGCTTCGCATTTATGCTTCACAGGGTGTGAAAGAAGGGCTTTGCACCTTTATACAATGTGCATGTGTGCTTGGGCCCAGGGTCTTTTGCCTCACCATCCCCACTACTGACTCCCTGTTGCTACTCAGCTTCCCAAAAAAAAGTGTCCCCGGATTCATTGACAAAAATCTGCTAACCATACCTTAAATCGCTCCCACAAAATCCTGGCAGTCTCTGGAGGCACCAAGGGCCTCCAGGATGCCCCACGAAGACCAGGGCCCTGCAAGGGTGATGATCAGGGGTGATGGGACTTGTAGTCCCAAACATCTGGAAACCAGTTTAGGGGCAGCTTCAATGGACCGTGTCTGGGAAGCGGAATATACATTGTGGTGGATCACGTTTCCCCCTATTTCTAAATAAAGCTCAACTTGCTCATTTACCCTGTGGTTCCACTTCTAGAAGGGCTTATCTGTTTCCGCAGCTAAAAGATCCTAAAAGCATCTTTCTTCCCACCGGTCCGTGTGCGCTGCTGCGCTGACCCCTGCTGGCGGCTGGGGGAAGTGCGCGCGGCCTGAGAAGCACTTCCTGGCTCTGGCCAGGAGGAGGCGGTCGCGCAGCGCAGGAGCCCATTGGGCTCTGTCCGGTCAGTGGAGAAGTTCTTTGCAGAAATGCAGTCAAGGCTTGCGAGCCGCCGCCAAACTCCCTTTCCCGGCCAACACTCCCTGCAACCCGCTCCCTCCCCGAGATCTCGGTGCCCGCGGGGCCCGTCGCTTTTCCTGCGGGCTGAGCAGTTCCTGCAAGCGGCCAGAGACCCCCTGTCTGATCCGGGGGGGCAAAGGCAGGGGGCGAGTTCCCTTGATGGAATCTATTCATTTGCCCTTCATGGAATAAATGCATTTAATATTGTTCTTTCTGCAGCGTCTCTCTCCCACTTGCCCTTCTTAAGAATAATATTATTATTACTCTTTCAATGAGCAAAAGAGAGTCTGGGTTTGGCTGTGTTGCCCCGTGAGGCTGCAGCGCCTCTCTCTCTCTCTCCCAATTGCCATTATTATTATTATTATTCTTATTTGATTGCTGCTGAATGCAATAAAACGTCCTCTCCCCATTGCCCTTATTTTTATTATTATGAATATTCTTCTTCTTTGTTTTCCTCAGGAAAAGAAGAGTCTGGGTTTGGCTGTGTTGCCCCGGCGAGGCTGCAGCGCCTCTCTCTCTCTCCCACTTGCCCTTATTATTAATATTATTATTCTTTTATCAAATCCACCAGCAAAAGAGAGTCTGGGTTTGGCTGTGTTGCCCAGGCGCGGCTGCAGCGCCTCTCTCTCTCCCTCAATTGCCCTTATTATTATTAATATTATTTTTAATTCCGGCAGCAAAAGGAGAGTCTGGGTTTCGCTGTGTTGCCCAGGCGCGGCTGCAGCGGCTATTCACAGGCGCGGTCCCACTACTGATCGGCACGGGAGTTTTGACCTGCTCCGTCTCCGACCTGGGCCGGTTCACCCCTCCTTGGGCAACCTGGCGCGCCTCGGCTCCCCGGGGCTCGCCATATTGATGCCGAACTTAGTGCGGACACCCGATCGGCATAGCCCACAGCAGCCCCGAACTCCTGGGCTCAAGCGATCCGCCAGACTCAGCCTCCAGGAGTAGCTGGATTACAGGCACGCGCCACCGCGCCCGGCTGGCAGAGGGAAAGAAGGAACAGGCTCTTGGCTCGGCGCGGAGTGACGTCAGGGGAGGGGGCGGGGCGGGCGGGGGCGCAGGAAGACGTGACGTCAGAGGAGGGGGCGGGGCTGGCGGGGGCGCGGCGTCAGTGAGAGGGGCGGGGCCTGGGCCGGCGCGGGGCACCACGGGAGAGGCTCCTCCTCCGCCGGCGCGTGCGCAGTGGGGCGCGGCCTTTCCCTCCTCGCCAGGCGCCGAGCAAGATGGGGCACCAGCAGCTCTACTGGAGCCACCCGAGGAAGTTCGGCCAGGGGTCCCGATCCTGGTGGGTGGGGGCCGGGGGAGGGAGGGAGCGGGGGTGTGGGGGTGTGGAAGGATCAGGGAGGGGGGCGGGGGAGGGAAGGGAGCCCCGCCGCCATGAGGCGCCTCCGGGAGGGAAAGAGAAGGAGGAAAGGGCAGCCAAGCCCGGGGGGGGGTCTGAGGGGCGCTTCCTCCGAGGGGGGAATATAGGGAGTGGGCCCCCGGCTGACCCACAGGCCTCTTCCTCGTCCCTAGCCACGTGTGAGGGAGGGAGCCCCGCCGCCATGAGGCGCCTCCGGGAGGGAAAGAGAAGGAGGCCCCCTCCTCCGGGGATCTAAAATTCGGGGGGGGGGGAGAAAGGGCAGCCAAGCCCGGGGGGGGGGGTGAGGGCGCGCTTCCTCCGAGGGGAAGAGGGAATATAGGGAGTGGGGGGTCCCTCCTGCCCCCCCTGACCCACAGGCCTCTCTCTTTCTCTCCCCGTGGGGGAGGGGCTGAGGGGGCGCTTCCTCCGAGGGGGGGAGTACAGGGAGTGGGGGTCCCTCCTGCCCTCCAGCTGACCCCAGGCCTCTCTCTCCCCCCCCCAGCCGCGTCTGCTCCAACCGCCACGGCCTGATCCGCAAGTACGGGCTCAACATGTGCCGCCAGTGCTTCCGCCAGTACGCCAAGGACATCGGCTTCATCAAGGTGAGATGGGGGGCAGGGAGGATGGAGGGGCTCTGGGACGGAGGGGGTGCTTCTCTCGGGGGAGAGGCCAGCGAGGGCCGTCAGCCCTGCTCCTTGCGCTTCCCTGAGCCTAAAAGGCGGGCAGAAGGGCCGAGGAGCAAGTTGCTCCTTCCCAAGGGGAGAAGTGCCCCAGAGTAGAAAAATGGGCCTCTTGGGTCCTGGCAGTCCCAGGCCCAGAGGAAGAAGCCCCGGGTTGGGGGGACTCCAAGAGAAAGTCACACTAAAGGTCTTCACTCTTCTCTCTCCCACTTTTCAGCTGGATTAAACATCTGTCCACCCACAGAGATGGCCTGAAGAGGACGGCAAACATGGAAGCTGCTTCAGCCGGATGAGACCCTCTTGCTGCACATAAGATGCTTTTGTGTACAGAACAATAAAAATAGGGACTTGTTTGCCCAGATTCTCAAACTCTGATGTGATGCTCGTGATTTGACATAGTTCTATAGTCAGAGCAAATAGCGCTTGAAAGGAGGAGATAGCAGGGGTTGGATCCAGCACCCAAAAGGGGCCTTGTCATATCCATGGTATGAGTTAGGGGCCTAACTGAAGAGGAGTCTTAGTTACAGAGAGACTCCTCCGTTTACTGACTCTTTTGTACCCTGTTGCTTTCATACCAACATAAAAGAGTCCTGCATCTGGTTCAGGCTAGTGGCAGCATCCCAATCCTCACAGTGGCCAACCTGGCACCTATGGGAATCCTTTAAGCAGGACCTTCCTGCAGTTTCCAGCAAATGGAGTTCAGAAGCATGATGTCTCCGGCTCTCCTTGGCCCTCACTTCCTCTTAGGTTCTTCAGCAGGAGAGTCATCTCAGCAAGTGAGCAGAAGTTTATAAAATGTCAGGTTGGGCGCCGGACATACGTTTCAAATGTCCAGTTTTCTCCAGGCAGGGGTGGAAGTTGTCGCCTTCTCGTCAACTTCACACTCCCATCTAAATGAAGGTTTAAATTCCCAAGTTTTGTGGTTTATATTTTATTTCTCTTGGAAAATATTTGCTGCCAGTTTTACAAAGCAGATTTGTTCTATGATCCACGGGGGTTTGTTGTGGGTGTTTTTACATCAAAAGAGGTTGGAATCACTTGCAGTTTCACTATAGATAACATTCCCCACATGGGACTGCCATTTTGTGTGGCAAAGTTTCTTGACTGGCATGATTTCATCCTTCCTTTTTCAACCTGGTGCCCCTCAGTTCCCAAAGGGTAGCCTGAGCATGCATGCCGGTTGACCATAGACCCACAGTGCTCAAGGCATCTACCAGCCTCAGCCTGCGAAGGAGCTAGAATTATAGGCCAGAGCTGCCTTTGCCCACCTGGTTTATATCCTCCAGACATAAGTTTGAAACTTGTTAAGGTGATCTATGCAACAGCCAGTAGATGGCAGGAGAGAGAGAGATTATACCTGCTATTAAATGTATGTACATCTAGAATTTTTAAGCTGCGGAGTTGTAGGGATGAGATTTGCTGAAGCTCAAGGCAGTTAGGAAGCCATTTTCTCTAATGCAAGCTTGTGGGGAGTCGGTAACAAGGAAAATTTTGCAGGTGCAGAAATGAATGGGTAAAGCAACTGTAAAACAGGCAATGAAACCCCAGTTGAACCACTTCAATTCTAAGTCTGAATGTCATACCATTCAGGGGACCTCACCAGGGCAATCTCACGGGAGTCTTCTCAAATCCACATGTTGAAGGGGCAAAGCTGAAGGTCCTGGGTTCAAGTCCTGGCCTCCGAGTAGGCTGAGGAAGGACCCTGCCTGAAACTCTGGAGAGCTGCTTTCCACCAGTCTGCACCAGAGAGATCAATAAGTGGTTTTCAACCTGTGTGCCGTGGCACCCTGGGGTGCCTTGAAGGATGGTCAGGGGTGCTGTGGGCAACACTGGCCTCTGTCCCTCTTTGCTTCCCTCCCTCTGATGCCCTCTTGCATCTCCGCCTCCTGAAGGTTTGCATGGCTGTTTGTTGCAGCAGCCCTGATTACAAGCTCTGCAGGTGAAAGTTGCCTCTGGGGCTGGCCAGGGGGGTGCTTCCCAGGCCCCTGTAGGGCAGTGTGAGGAGGTGCCACTCTGTGGGGTGGGGTGAACAGCTCAAAGACCAGTGGCAGAAGCTGCGGTTGCCCAGAGGAGCAAGGAGAGGGGAGGGGAGAGGTTGAGGGAACACTCCACAGGGGAGGGTGTTCCAAAAAGGGTGAGGGGCTGCCAGCTCTGCAGGCAATTGGGTGACCTAATAGGGTTCCTGAGTCCCACAGGGGTGCCGCAGAAAGAATGGAGTAGGTCAGGGGAACTGTGGACTCAAATAGGTTGAAAATCTGAATTATCTGATTCAGTATAAGACAGCTTTCTATGTTCCTGCTAAATCTGTGGGAGGGAGGTAATTGGTTTGTTTTTGTTTGATTAGGTGTTTTGCTTTTGTGAACTGCCCTGCGATCTTTGGGGTGCTTTTGAGAGCCAGTGTGGCTTAATGGTTGGAGAGTCAGACTGGGACTTGGGAGACCAAGGTTCAAATCCCCCACTCAGCTTTGAACTTCACTAGGTGATCTCAGGGGTCATTGCTTTCTCTCAGCTTACCCTACCTCGCAGGGTTGTTGCGCAGAATTAATAGGAGAGAGAACCATGCACACTGCCTAGAGCTTCTTGGAGGAAAAGGAGGGATATAAATGCAATAAATAAATAGGTAAATGATGGTTTGGTGGTGGGGGCTTCAGTTTCCTAAGCTCTTTCTCTGATATCCAACACTTTTAAATTCAGCTTCTGAAAATAGTGCTCCATTCACTTCCTCTTCTAACATCAGTTACAGATAGGTAGCCGTGTTGGTCTGCCATAGTCATAGTGTATCTGAAGAAGTGTGCATGCACACGAAAGCTCATACCAAGAACTAACTTAGTTGGTCTTTAAGGTGCTACTGGAAGGAATTTTTTTATTCTTCTAACATCAGTTTGTGTCTGGCCAGGTAACAATAGCTCCCTGTGCCAACTTTATGAACCACCTAGAAATAAATGCCTTTATCAGCTCCAAGCCACCCTTACACCCTCCTCTCGCTGGGACGAGACCTGGATTTAAAGGCAGAGCCTCAAGTCAAGAGAGCACCCAGGGGCTTCCCAGAAGCCATTAATGGAATATGCCAAGGAAGGTTGCTGAAACAGCTGCAGACATGTGCAGGACTAGCCCGTGATCAGGCAGGGGAGAAGAGCAGAGAAGTCTGGCTTCTGGATCCATCCTCTTCTGACAGTAGTCAGACACTCCAACCGAAAGAAGCCCACAAGCGGGACTGGAACAGCAGCAAATCTCTCCTGGCTCCGGATTCCTCTCAGCAACTCGCATTCATGATCTCCTGCCTCTTATTTCTGTGTGGATGTGATACTGTGCGATACCAGCCGTGCTAAAAATTACTGGGTGATACCCAATTAAGCCACCCCTTCATTTCATTTCCACGGGCCCCATTTTGAGCATGATTAATGTCCGTAGAGTTGGGACCCCGTGAGTCATCTAGTCCAGCCCCCTGCAATGAAGGGAATCACAGCTCAAGAATCCTACATTGCCTTTGCGGTTGGGCGCAGGCAATAAATTATGTCGATCATTTAAATGCCCTGCTGTCTCCCAAAGCTGCACGCAAAAAATTTTTAAGAGGAAGGAATCGTTAAGATAATAGAAGCAATAAACAGAGCATCAGAATATGAAACAGCAGGAGATAAGAGCCAAGGGTTTAGAACAGGGGGGAAATCCCTCGCAGGCCAAAGAGGACTCTGCAAGGTTGCAAGGTTTTTAGCTGGTGCAATCAGAATAAAATGCACTTTTTGACTACTGATTCAAAACCCTAAAATGTATTTTATATAACTGACTTTTTCATTTCTCTTCTTTGCATGTCGTATTGTTGTTTTATTGCTATGGCCGATGGCTGACGCAAATAAAGATCCATCCATCCATCCATTCATTCATTCATTCACAAA
Source organism: Podarcis liolepis (assembly GCF_965112155.1). NCBI lineage: Eukaryota > Metazoa > Chordata > Lepidosauria > Squamata > Lacertidae > Podarcis > Podarcis liolepis. Next base: position 3,184,736 of record NC_139554.1, on the reverse strand, counting down.
GAGCAGCCATGGAGACGTCTCCGATCTCTCCATTCTTCTCCATGGGAAGATTTCACTTCCGTTCCGGGGCGAAGGAAGGAAACGAGCCCGGAAGTTCAGCCTCAGACAAAAAGAAATACATACAGTAATCCTGCGGTGACTCTAGCCTTTTCCTATCTCTATGCGGAGCCGTGGCTGGGGAAGGTTTGCTACTAAATAGCGCAGCAGCAGCTGAGAAAGAGCAGGACCGGGGAGGAAGGCGGGGTGGGGGGGGGCACGTGCAGAGGTGAGATGCAGGAGTTGCATTGCAAAAGGGGGTGGGGGGAGGACAGAGGGTGGCCAGGTCCTTGCAAGACCCCCCCGCCCACCATTCAGCCCTTCTTGCAATCCCCCCCCCAATGTAAGCTGCCAGCTGTGCAGCATCAGTGAATTTGTCTGGGGAGGGGGCGCTTTGCAAGGATAGGGGAGGGATCTAGGCCCTTGGGAACCCCACTGGGGTGGGAAGGGAGGGGGGCAGAGACGGGCTGTTTCTGTATCTAGTTAGCCCTGGCTATGGAGATGCCTGGGGAGGGGGGTTATTGGGTTCTTGTTTCTATTTTTATTATGTATTTTATATTTTTCTACTGTGATCTTATCCTGTGAACCATCCTAAGACCTACGGATATGGGGCGGTAAAGAAATGTAAATCAATTAAATAAGGCCAGGGCAGAGGAGGTAGGTGTGTGTGTGTGTGTGTGTTTAGAGAGGCATCTCCATGGAGAGGGGCAAGGTTGGGGGGGGGGCCTGACGCGTGAGCAGACCAGATGGGAGACCATTGACTTTACTTGGCAGAAAGCAGCTTTGCACGCTCCCAGAAGGACCCACCCTCTGCACCCTCCTGTCCCCCTCCCTGGATAAGAGCCCTCTCTTCCGGGGAGACACATGCCCAGAACTCTAGTGGGAGCATCCATCTGCCCTTGCAGTCCTCAACTGGAGAGGCAACAGCTGGTTGCTGTGGATGGGCCTCTTCTTCATGATCTCATCTTCCCCATCTTATTCTTCCATAGCCAAGATTTTGAGGGATTTGAGCTGGAAGGTTTCTTCACTTTTCATCCACAGGAGGCCTATCTGACCACTGCCATTCTCACCTCCTTTTCTCCTCTTTTGGGACCCCTCCTGAACCCACTATCCCAAGATGATGAATCTGGGTTTGGGAAATGGTTCACTTTCAAATTCACTCTGAGTGCTCAAACAGCAGAAAAGAGACTGTAGTTAGGTAAAGTTCTGGCTGCATTTACAAAATAAATAGGCTGGGTTTTTTAAAAATCTTTTGGAAACCCACTAAAACAGGCAGAAAGTCCATGTTATCTGCTATATGGCCAGTTTGTTTAGAAATAAAAGGCGAAGGGTCTTCTGGAGGCTGACATCTCCAGTGTTCCAATTCTGCCTTTCCTCTTCCTTGACAGGAGCTCAGCGCAGCTGTCCAGATTGCTGTCGTTTATTCCTGAGCTGCTGGAGTTATTGGCGAAGATGAAGATGGAGGAAGACGCTGCGACAGGATGCGCCCCAGAGGAAGCAGGAAGAGACCAGGACACTGTAGACTGCAAACCCAAAATGGAGGACAGAACGCAGCCCCCAGAAGCTATGAGATCCATTCAGAAAGCAGCTCCGCAGCCGGTGAAAGAGGAGCCAGAAGAAGGCTTCTCCCACCAGTGGGAATCCCAGTGGCAGGACTTCCTGAGGACAGTGGATCCCCCTTGCCAGGGCCCAGAAGCCCAGCCTGAGGAGCCCACGCCGTGGGGCGACACAAAGACTTTCCTGGCCTCCTTTGAGCAAGTGGCCGCTGCCTGCCGCTGGCCCCGGGAGGAGTGGGTGGCGCGGCTCTTGCCGGCCCTCCGAGGAGAAGCCGAGTTGGCCTTTGGCTTGCTGGAGGGCAGCGACCGGGAGGACTACGGGAAGGTGAAGGAAGCCCTTTTGCGCAGAGATGCCCTCGGCCGGGAGAGGCGGCGGCAGCACTTCCGGCGCTTCGGCTATGGGGAGGCCAAGGGGCCTCGGGCCGTTCATGGGAGACTCCAGGAGCTGTGCCACCAGTGGCTGGCCATTGAGAGGCACTCCAAGGAGCAGATCCTGGAGCTCCTGATCCTGGAGCAGTTCCTGACCGTCCTGCCGCCCGAGATCCAGGGCTGGGTGAGGGGACGGGGCCCCGAGACCTGCTCCCAGGCAGTGGCCCTGGCCGAAGACTTTCTGCTCAGGCAGCAGGAGGCTGAGAGAGACGGAAGCCAGGTGATTTCTCCGCAAAGTTCCTCTGCGGTGGGACTTAAGGATCTGGGTCCAGAAAGCGCACCCTCCAGGTCTAGTTTTTGGGTACAGCTGTGCCCACAGCCTGGCCTGACCCTCACAGTTGCCCCACAGAGTAAATAACAGGACATCCGAAATCTGGGTGCTCAAGTTTGCATTGCATTCCTATTCCCCCTTCCTTCCGATATAGGTAGGAAAGCCTTATTGGTTAATAATGATCATGATAATTTTATTATTTGTATCCTGCCTATCAGACTGGCTTGCCCCAGCCTCTCTGGGTGGCTTCAAACATATATAAAGGTAAAGGGACCCCTGACCATTAGGTCCAGTCGTGACCGACTCTGGGGTTGTGGCGCTCATCTCGCTTTACTGGCCGAGGGAGCCGGTGTACAGTTTCCGGGTCATGTGGTGAGCATTACTAAGTCGCTTCTGGTGAACCAGAGCAGCGCATGCGCATGGAAACACCGTTTACCTTCCCGCTGGAGTGGTACCTATTTATCTACTTGCACTTTGACGTGCTTTTGAACTGCTAGGTTGCAGAGACCGAGCAACGGGAGCTCACCCCGTCGCAGGGATTCGAACCGCTGACTTTCTGATCGGCAAGTCCTAGGCTCAGTGGTTTAACCCACAGCGCCACCTGCGTCCCTTCAAACATATATAAAGACATAATAAAACATTGAACACTAAAAACTTCCCAATCCAGGGCTGCCTTCAGATTTTCTTCTAAAAGTTATATAGTTACTCATCTCCTTGACACCTGATGGGAGGGCGTTCCACAGGGTGGGTGCCACTGCCAAGAAGGCCCTCTGTAAATAATTATTGCACCTTTTCCTCCAAGGAGCTCCAGGCAGCGTGCATGGCTCTGCTCCTCATTAATCCCCCCACACACACCCCCTTGCGAGGTAGATCGGGCTGGGAGGCAGTGGCTGTTCCCTCAAGGTCACCCAGGGAGTTTCCTGCCTGAGTGGGGATTGGAACCCTGGTCACCAAGGTCATAGTCTGATACTACACCACCCTGGCTTTACGATCAGCCATGGTCGCCAACCTTTTTGGGACCGGTGGGCACATTTTGAATGTTGAGAAAGTGTTGTGGGCTTCCACGGGGAGCGTGGTATGGCATAATGCAAACTTAGAAAGAATATAGTCGTTGCTCTTTCTCTCACCCACAATCTTACGCTTGCCATGCAGTCACCCAAGTTTTGGTGGTCCTGACTGTGGGCATCACACAATATTGATTTCTCTCACACAAACATGCAGCATGTGAAGACAAGCATTAGCCTCTCTCACAAACACACACACAGATATTGTACCTCTGTCTTTCTCACACACTCCTCCCTCTCTCTGCTCAAGTGCATCTCTCTCCGTCGCTCCCACAGAGCAGGCTGCAGAAACCCATCACCTGTTGCCCAGAGAGGCCTCTGCATTAGCTAGAAGATGCAACCACTGAGGGTCCTGCTCTTCCCTCTGTGGCCTCCCCCTGGCCAATTGCCCCCGGCAGAAAGCCTCCAGGAGTGCCTTCGCTCTGTCCTGCTGGAGCTGCCCCTCCGGCTGGGGGTCAGTTGCTGTGGGTGAGCGACAATCAGACTCCGAATTCCTGGAGACAGGCAGCCTGTATCTGAGCCCCCAATGTGGCCATGGGGCTGCTAAGTCAAGACTGGGATAGTGAAGTGGGCCTTGGGATCTAGGGGTCCCCCGTTCTGAAAGGCTTCCTTGCTCCTCTTGCAGGTGGCCTTTGAGGTGGTGGCTGTGAATTTCTCCGAGGGAGAAACTGCTCCTGATGGTGGGGAGCAGGAGGGCCCCCTGTGCGCTGAAACAAAGGAGGAGGAGGAGGAGGAGGACCAGGAAGCTGGCAAGTTGGGTAAGAGGGGGGTGCCTTGCGCCCGAGTTCCTGCTGGTCTGAGTTCCTCCTTTCTCTGCAGAAAGGCTCAGGAGATGCTCTTGCCATTAGAATGTCCAGGCTCTTTGGGGTTTCTAAGGGTGGGAGGTGGGGACAGTGCCCAGAAAAAAACACTCTCTTGATGCAATTTGTATTTCTCTCTGGTAGCTCCCATTGTTATCCTCACCAATGCATTAATGGCTGGTGTAATAATAATAATAATAATAATAATAATAATAATAATAATAATAAATTATTTATACCCCGCCCATCTGGCTGGCCTTCCCCATCCACTCTGGGCAGCTTCCAACAAAATATTAAAATACCTTAATGCATCAAACATTAAAAGCTTCCCTAAACAGGGCTGCCTTCGAAACTGCAAACAGATCTACTTAAGCCCAATACAAAGAAGGAGGCGTTCTTGCAGAGATTCGTTCATTCATTCACTGGGAAAGCCTGTAGGAACAAACATATCTTCAATTGTTTCAGGAATGTGCAGATAGTTGGTGCCTGTTGTATCTCAGCAGGAAAGCTGCTCCACAGAACAGGAGCAGCCATACGTGAAACCCTGATCTGAGTAACTGTGAGGCGGGTAACTTAATTGCAAGATGTACTCAGACGTACTGCGTCAAACTACATTAAACCAAATGTCCAGCAGTTATTTAGGTAAAAAACCTAAAGATTGCTTGGGCCTCTCTCAACTCCCTTCTGTGAGCTTGCTAATGCTGTTTCCCCTACTGAATGGGTCATGTTATTGTTTGTTCGCTTATTAAATTTGTATATCACTCCCCCCCAAGGAGCTCAAAGTGGCATATGCTCTTATCTTCTCCCCCATTTAATCCCCACAACCATGTGAGCTGGGTTTGGGCTGAGAGTGAACGACTGGCCCAGTATCACCCAGTGAGCTTCATGGCCCAGTGGGGTGGGGAATTTGAACCCTGGTCTCCCAGGTCCTTTGCCCCATCACTCTAACCATTACACCACACTGCCTCCCCCTAATGTTCTGATTCTCCACCCTTTATATTTCCCCTGCTTTAAAACTCTTTGTTTCTTTTCTCTAGCGCAGGGAAAGAGTCATTTGGGATTCTCTCATTTCTTACGCAGGCAAAGAACGGCTGGCCGCACACCAGAGGGAGACGTTCACAGCGGAAGATTCGGGCCAAGCAGGGGTGTCCCTGTGGAAAGCGGAAGAGGTGGTTCCCCAGTGCCGCTTCCAGGAAAATGCTGCCGCCAGTCAGGAGAGGCCTGAGGGCCAGCTGAGGACCTACTCCGGAGGGGATGGAGACGCATCTGTACCTTTTGGGGGAGATTACACAGCCCTCATTGTGACCACCGTCCAGGCAGGAGTGGACACAGGGAAGAAGCGGAATACCTGCCGAGCTTACGGGAAAAGCTTCAGCCCGGGTTCCGGCATGCTCAAGAGCCGCCGAGCGGGAGCCAAAGCCCACAAATGCCAGGTCTGTGGGAAGTTCTTCCTTTCCGGCTCCAAGCTCATCATCCACCAGAGGACCCACACGGGGGAGAAGCCCTACGAATGCTCGTCTTGTGGGAAGACGTTCAGGTCCAGCTCGGTCCTGTACCGTCACCAGAGGATCCACACGGGAGAGAAGCCTCACAAGTGCCCCGTCTGCGGGAGGAGGTTCGGCAGCAACTCCAACCTCAATCGGCACCAGAGGATCCACACCGGGGAGAAGCCGTACGAGTGCGCGGAATGCGGGAAGAGCTTCATCCAGAGGGCCAACTTGAATAAGCACCACAAAATCCACCAGGGGGACGGGAAAAGCCGGGAGGGTTTCAGCACGAGCTGAAAGCGCAAAGTGGGTGTGGCATGTGTGCACACAGGAAGAAACCGCTTAAGAGACCAGATCGTGCAGTGACACTTTTCAGAGGAGTATTTCGGAAAAGGACACAGAAATTCCTGTGTTGCAGCGGGTTGGGCTGGATGACCCTAAGGGTCCCTTCCTACAATTCTGATTCCATGAATTCCAGAAATCACAGAGGACTTTTTGGAACTGTTCTGGGTGCATTGATGAGGTGTAAGGTACCGTGGGGTGAGGGGGGCACTACTGTGAGTGTGCTGGCTGCTCCCCATCATTCGCTCACAGATGCTGAGTGCTTGGGAACGACCCTGGCAAGAGCGCTGTTGCCTTTTGCATGAAGACATCTGCATCCGGTTGCACAGGCTCCCTATGAAGTGAGGCCTTGCTCTCAGTGCAAGGCAAGATTGTGGGCTGTATTGTGTGTTATGTGAAAAAAGGGAGGAGACAAATGTAAACACTAAATAATTTCAGTTGCATTCCTTCTTTAAAAACTCCCCTTGCTTTTTCTTCTTCTTTTAATACTGCCTTTCCTCAAAATCTCAGCCGAGGCAGCTTATAGTTTAAACATGTCCCTTTCATGTTGAGCTAAGGAGAGAGAATCACCCCAATAACATGAAGAGAGCAACAGGCAAAGCCAGCGGTCAGTGCAATTGCAGTGGAGCAAATTCAATGTTTTCATGAGTTAGGCAGAGAAAGGGCCTTAGCTCAGTGAGGAAGCATGTAGAAGGAGCCAAGTTCAGTCCCAATGGCATCTCCAGGGAGGGCTGGAGAAGACCATCTCTGAAATCGCGGGGGGAGATGACACTGAACTAGTATCTGACTCTTACCAGGCAGCTTTCTGGATGTGAAGTTGAGCATTCTGTTGACAGGGATCTCCCGATGTTGCTTGGAGAGGCAGAAGGTTGTGCATTTATTTAGTTAGTTATTTTTGTGTCCAACCAATTGATTCTCAGACTATCCATCCCATTGAAATTAATGGACTTAAGTACGGTAGGTCCATTAATTTCTATGGGATGTATTCAGCATAACTAAGGAGGTCGCTCACTCCAGTAGCATTTCTGTTTGCCTGATGGTCGCTCACTCCAGTAGCATTTCTGTTTGCCTCCCTACCACCACCCCAGCCAGTTTTTGGGGTGGGGGCAGGAAGAAAAGTCCCATTGCACTCTCTGATGGGAATGAACTTCCCAGGGGGCACCTGGGGGGCCAGAGCTCAAGAGGGTGATGGATTAGATCTAGAACCTTAAGTCACAAGGTGGACTGTGGGTTGCCTCCTACAAAACAGCTGATTCTTCTCCAGAAGGGGCATTTTCATTGGTCCAGCACAAACTGAGTGATCCCATCTCTGGAGCAAAGGCACCAACAAAGCCCAGGTAACTGAACCCGGAATGGAACCACTGACCATTTTATTTTAATGGGAATTAGTTGAAATGACTGGTTTATGTATTTGTTTTCTCCAAAGAAGGACTTCAAATTCTCCAAACTGACCAGTTCTCATACCTAGAAGAAGTTGCAATTGTCTGTGGCCTGGACGATGGAGAGAAATGTTCAGGTAGCTCTTTCAATGTGCGTTTGGATCCTTTGATGAGCTGAGAATGGTCAGGCTTCTGCAGAGAGATTACTGAATCCTCAATTATGATACATGCAAAATAAGGCTGCTGACATAGACGTAGCCAGGAATTTAAGAAACCAAGTTATCTGCAACGCAATTGGTCAGTTAAGTATTTTAATTTACTTGATTGGGGGGGCAGCTACCCCCTCTGCCCCCTCCTGGCTATGTCCATGACCCGTGGCACCCTGAGATGCATGCAGAGGCTAGTTAAGAGTCTGGTGAGTCACCGGGTACAAGAGTTAGGAAAACAAGCACTCCTATTCCATGGGAGCAATCCTTTTAAAGGAGAATCCAAGGGCAAGAGGATGGATAGACAGATCCACAGCTTGCTGCCTAGAAGAGCATCTTTTGGGTTACGCTGTGAACTGCCCCTTTTGATGGCAGAAATGCTCAGGCCAAGACAACTCACCAACACACATAATTTAGAAGTGAACTGATTTGAGTGTTTCTTTCCCCCTTGGGCTCTGACTGGGTTTCTCTCTTTATTCCAGCAGGTGGTGAAGGGAAGATCAGAAATGAGGGGAAACCAGATAGCATCTCATCTGAAAGAGGCAAGCCCTAGGAAATAAAGGGAAGTTTTGCTTCCAAGACGGAACAATGAAGCAAGGGGCAAACTGGATCAGAAAGAGTGGGGATAATGAATGTTGTGCACCTGTTGTGCTCAGGTGCTGCTTGCAGGTTTCCCACTGAGGAATCTCATTGTGAGAACAGGATGCTGGACTAGACGGGGCCCCTGGTCAGATCCAGCAGGGCTTCCGGGCTTTTTATATTGATTTGGGTTTAGATGAATTTAGGGACAAACTTTTGTGTTTATCAGTAGTTAAGGTTGTGTTTCCAAGCTTTTTGACCTGTAAACTAGGAGCGTTTGATGCTGTTTTAACGATAAGCATCCTATTACCTTGTAACATCTGTATATAACTATGTAATTATCACTTTATTTACTCTTACCGATTAGGTTGTGTGTGTTTTCCTCTTCTATATTCCCAGCTATAAACTAGAATAAACACACTTTCATTCTAAATTACAAAGAACAATTTATTTAAAGTGAGATCTATAGCAGGGTCCATCTACAAATTGAACACATATTTGAGCTACAGATCGGTAGCTGTGTTGGTCTGCCATAGTCAAAAATAAAAAAATTCCTTCCAGTAGCACCTTAAAGACCAACTAAGTTAGTTGGTCTTTAAGGTGCTTCTGGAAGGAATTTTTTTATTTTTGACATATTTGAGTGTTTATATTCAGACCATCTCACTTGCTCCTGCCCACTCCAACTTGCAATGGGTTTCCAAAAGCAGTCTACTTTTCTGAGCCATTATATACAAGATCGTTTTTTGAACATTAGATGCCAGGAACATAACCAGGAATATTCCACTTGCAGAGAATGTTTTCTACAAATCCATTTTGTTTAATGGGAGCTATATGATACTCTATGGCTAAGCCATGTAGCTTTGGAACATTGTCAAAAGAGCCCAGTAAAGTCCTGCTGCCAAAGCAGGGGCCTGCTCTGCTTAAACAGTTGTAAGATACAACCCATATGGCATACAAAACAAATAATGAGGAGTGCGGGTTTGGTCATAACAATAAAAAGAACTTTATACATGTGGGGGAGTATATTATTTGGAAGAGGTGTGTATCTGAAGAAGTGTACATGCACACGAAAGCTCATAGTAATAAGAAACTTAGTTGGTCTCTAAGGTGCTACTGAAAGGAATTTTTTTATTTTATTTGGAAGATGGTTGTTGATATAATCCAGCTGGTTTTGCATTTTTCACCATGTAAAAATATGCAAAGTATGTTTATTCCTATCTTTTCTGTATCTTTTTAATTTTAGTATGTCTGCTGCACAAGGGAGCACTCTTATTATTTATTATAAATGGGCATCTAATGGAAGGCTTACTTTTGAAAAATATTGGATGGCATCACATGATACCATTTTTAAAAAGTGGCTCCTAGAAGGAAAACATGGAATTGGTCAGGCTATGTGTCCTAAAAACAAATTCAAAGGTGAAGCATGGAGAACGATAATCAGTTGTTTTAATTGTAGAGAACATAAACCAAACCATGAATTGAGCTTTTAAAGAAACCCTATTTGCTTTAAAAATTAACAGTGTACGTGGAGATCCAATGTCTTTATGATCCTGTCTGTTAATGAGTAATATTTCTGTATGGATCTAATTTGTGCAAGTAATTTCAACAAAAATAGGGATGGAAAACTTAAGTACAGATTCTTGAACAAATCCTTGCTCATACTATCGATATGGGCCATAAGATGACAAGGCCCCTTTTGGGTGCTGGATCCAACCCCTGCTATCTCCTCCTTCCAAGCGCTATTTGCTCTGACTATAGAACTATGTCAAATCACAAGCATCACATCAGAGTTTGAGAATCTGGGCAAACAAGTCCCTATTTTTTATTGTTCTGTACACAAAAGCATCTTATGTGCGGCAAGAGGGTCTCATCTGGCTGATGCAGCTTCCATGTTTGCCGTCCTCTTCAGGCCATCTCTGTGGGTGGACAGATGTTTAATCCAGCTGAAAAGTGGGAGAGAGAAGAGTGAAGAGGTTTAGCGTGACTTTCTCTTGGAGTCCCCCCAAACCGTGGCTTCTTCCTCTGGGCCTGGGACTGCCAGGACCCAAGAGGCCCCTTTTTCTACTCTGGGGCACTTCTCCCCTTGGGAAGGAGCAACTTGCTCCTCGGCCCTTCTGCCCGCCTTTTAGGCTCAGGGAAGCGCAAGGAGCAGGGCTGACGGCCCTCGCTGGCCTCTCTCCCTAGAGAAGCACCCCCCCCCGGTCCCAGAGCCCCTCCATCCCCCCTGCCCCCCATCTCACCTTGATGAAGCCGATGTCCTTGGCGTACTGGCGGAAGCACTGGCGGCACATGTTGAGCCCGTACTTGCGGATCAGGCCGTGGCGGTTGGAGCAGACGCGGCTGGGAGGGGAGAGGAAGAGGCCTGGGGGTCAGTCAGGCCCGGGACGCCTCTTTTCCTCCCCCCTTGGAGGAAGCGCCCCCTCAACCCCCCTCCCACAGAAAGAGAGAGGCCTGTGGGTCAGGGGACCCTCCTCCCTATACTCCCCCCTCCTCTCTGAGGAAGCGCCCCCTCAGACTCCCCCCGGGCTTGGCTGCCCTTCCCCCCCGCCCTCTTAGAGCCCCGGAGGAGGGGGGCCTCGCTATCTTTCCCTCCCTGGGGCGCCTCATGGCGGCGGGGCTCCCTCCCTCACACGCGCCTGGAGGGGGAGGAAGAGGCCTGTGGGTCAGCCGGGACCCCCCCACTCCCTATATTCCCCCCTCTTCCCCTCGGAGGAAGCGCCCCCTCAGACCCCCCCCCGCCGGGCTTGGCTGCCCTTTCCTCCCTCTCTTTCTCTCCCGGAGGCGCCTCATGGCGGCGGGGCTCCCTTCCCTCCCCCGCCCCCCTCCCTGATCCTTCCACACCCCCACACCCCCGCTCCCTCCCTCCCCCGGCCCCCACCCACCAGGATCGGGACCCCTGGCCGAACTTCCTCGGGTGGCTCCAGTAGAGCTGCTGGTGCCCCATCTTGCTCGGCGCCTGGCGAGGAGGGAAAGGCCGCGCCCCACTGCGCACGCGCCGGCGGAGGAGGAGCCTCTCCCGTGGTGCCCCGCGCCGGCCCAGGCCCCGCCCCTCTCACTGACGCCGCGCCCCCGCCAGCCCCGCCCCCTCCTCTGACGTCACGTCTTCCTGCGCCCCCGCCCGCCCCGCCCCCTCCCCTGACGTCACTCCGCGCCGAGCCAAGAGCCTGTTCCTTCTTTCCTTCTGCCAGCCGGGCGCGGTGGCGCGTGCCTGTAATCCAGCTACTCCTGGAGGCTGAGTCTGGCGGATCGCTTGAGCCCAGGAGTTCGGGGCTGCTGTGGGCTATGCCGATCGGGTGTCCGCACTAAGTTCGGCATCAATATGGCGAGCCCCGGGGAGCCGAGGCGCGCCAGGTTGCCCAAGGAGGGGTGAACCGGCCCAGGTCGGAGACGGAGCAGGTCAAAACTCCCGTGCCGATCAGTAGTGGGACCGCGCCTGTGAATAGCCGCTGCAGCCGCGCCTGGGCAACACAGCGAAACCCAGACTCTCTTTTGCTGAATTCTAATAATTAATAATAATATTAATAATAGGGGCAATTGGGAGAGAGAGAGAGAGAGGCGCTGCAGCCGCGCCTGGGCAACACAGCCAAACCCAGACTCTCTTTTGCTGAATTCTAATAATTAATAATAATATTAATAAAAAGGGCAATGGGGAGAGAGAGAGAGGCGCTGCAGCCTCGCCGGGGCAACACTGCCAAACCCAGACTCTCCTTTTGCTGTTTAATGCAACCAAAGAAGAAGAAGAATATTAATATGAAGGGCAATTGGGAGAGGACTTTTTATTGCATTCAGCAGCAATCTAATAATAATAATAATAATAATAATGGCAATTGGGAGAGAGAGAGAGAGGCGCTGCAGCTTCGCCGGGGCAACACAGCCAAACCCAGACTCTTTTGCTCATTGAAAGAGTAATAATAATATTATTCTTAAGAAGGGCAAGTGGGAGAGAGACGCTGCAGAAAGAACAATATTAAATGCATTTATTCCATGAAGGGCAAATGAATAGATTCCATCAAGGGAACTCGCCCCCTGCCTTTGCCCCCCCGGATCAGACAGGGGGTCTCTGGCCGCTTGCAGGAACTGCTCAGCCCGCAGGAAAAGCGACGGGCCCCGCGGGCACCGAGATCTCGGGGAGGGAGCGGGTTGCAGGGAGTGTTGGCCGGGAAAGGGAGTTTGGCGGCGGCTCGCAAGCCTTGACTGCATTTCTGCAAAGAACTTCTCCACTGACCGGACAGAGCCCAATGGGCTCCTGCGCTGCGCGACCGCCTCCTCCTGGCCAGAGCCAGGAAGTGCTTCTCAGGCCGCGCGCACTTCCCCCAGCCGCCAGCAGGGGTCAGCGCAGCAGCGCTTCGGCATAGGAAGGTGGGAAGAAAGATGCTTTTAGGATCTTTTAGCTGCGGAAACAGATAAGCCCTTCCAGAAGTGGAATCACAGGGTAAATGAGCAAGCTGAGCTTTATTTAGAAATGGGGGGGGGGGATGTGATCCCCCACAATGTATATTCCGATTCCCAGATACGGCCCATTGAAGCTGCCCCTAAACTGGTTTGGGACTACAAGTCCCAACACCCCTGATCATCACCCTTGCACAACACAAAACACTGTTCTGTAGGTTCTGTTTTATTTTATTTGCTTTTTATCTTATATTTTGGAAATGTACCCCCAAGAGAGTGGGGCCTTAAGCTAGAGCTTGTTTAGGTAAAGGTACCCCTGACCATTAGGTCCAGTCGTGGCCGACTCTGGGGTTGCGGCGCTCATCTCGCTTTATTGGCCGAGGGAGCCGGTGTACAGCTTCTGGGTCATGTGGCCAGCATGACTAAGCCACTTCTGGTGAACCAGAGCAGCGCACGGAAATGCCGTTTACCTTCCCGCCGGAGTGGTACCTATTTATCTACTTGCACTTCATGATTTCAAACTGCTAGGTTGCTTAGCTTATACAGTGGTACCTCAGCTTAAGTACTTAATTCGTTCCGGAGGTCCTTTCTTAACCTGAAACTGTTCTTAACCTGAAGCACCACTTTAGCTAATGGGGCCTCCTGCTGCTGCCACATGATTTCTGTTCTCATCCTGAAGCAAAGTTCTTAACCCGAGGTAATATTTCTGGGTTAGCAGAGTCTGTAACCTGAAGCATCTGTAACCTGAAGTGTTTGTAACCCGAGGTACCACTGTACTTAAATCCGGCACTGTTTGGAATACAGTGGTACCTCAGGTCTTCAGGTCAGGATGAGAACAGAAATCACGCAGCGGCAGCAGGAGGCCCCATTAGCTAAAGTGGTGCTTCAGGTTAAGAACAGTTTCAGGTTAAGAACGGACCTCCAGAACGAATTAAGTTCTTAACCCGAGGTACCACTGTATTGTCTACACTGACTGGTAGCAGCTCAGGGCTCTCCCGGTCCTTCTTGGAGATGATGGGAATTGAAGCAGGGACGTTTTGCATGGAAAATAGATGCTCTGCCTCTCAGCAAACCAATTAAAATGGTTTCACAAGCAACAATTTCTGAAAGAGTGTGCATATAAATGTATGATCACAGTGTGTGTGTGTATATATATAATGTTTCACTTTTATTACAAATGCTATACAGTGGTACCTCAGGTTACAGACGCTTCAGGTTACAGACTCCACTAACCCAGAAATAGTGCTTCAGGTTAAGAACTTTGCTTCAGGATGAGATCAGAAATCGTGCTCCAGCGGCGCGGCAGCAGCAGGAGGCCCCATTAGCTAAAGTGGTGCTTCAGGTTAAGAACAGTTTCAAGTTAAGAACGGACCTCTGGTACGAATTAAGTTCTTACCCGTTTCTGAAAACCACAAGAGGGAGGGGGCTCTTGTTCTTGGGTCTTGCTTTGCGGGTTTCAGCCACTATGAAAACAGGATGCTGAACTAGCCATTGGCCTGATCCTGCAGGCTCTTCCTATGATTAGGAGGTCCATAGACACTGAAAAAAATGAGTTACGTGGAGGCATTTGACAGAAGAAAGAGAAAGACCATCGCATTGTAGAGTTGGGACCCCAGGGAATGGTCCCCTATTCCAGCCCCTTGCAATGGCTTCATCCAGGTGTTTGGGGAGACAGTACCAGGCGAAAGGGGTGGCAAGGGAATGAGGCATAGCTGTCAACTTTTCCCTTTTCTTGCGAGGAATCCTATTTGGAATAAGGGAATTTCCCTTAAAAAATGGGAAATGTTGACAGCTCTGGAATGAGGTCGGAATCTTTGGAGGGAACAGGAGACCTCGGAATAACTGGGGGTGGGGGAATGGAGCAGCCAAGGCCATAGCGTGGATCCGACCTTCTAAAATCCCTTTGTTGTTGTTTAGTCGTTTAGTCGTGTCCGCCTCTTCGGTTGGATCTTCTTGCAGTCCATGGGACTCTCAAGAGTCTCCTCCAGCACCAGAATTCAAAAGCATCAATTCTTTTGCGATCAGCCTTCTTTATGGTCCAGCTCTCACTTCCATACATCACTACTGGGAAAACCATGGCTTTAACTTATATGGACCTTTGTTGGTAAGGTGATGTCCCTTACCTGGCCCCATTTGCCACCACCCTCTGATAAATTAAGCCTAGGAGTAGTTCTGGGAGGTGCAAACATTCACCCCCCCCGCAGCATCTTAAACACTGCTTGGCCCTGGGATCTCCCACGCTCTGCGCTTTTGCGAATCGCTTTCAACAGCCAAATCAATATTCCGTGCAGGGTAGTACAAACAGTGGGCTAATGGTCAAATCACTATTTTAATTTAAAACAGAGGAAAAGGAGACATCTATTATCTGTGGCAATAAATATTCTGCAGCTGCTGCGTGCTGGGTTAATAATCCCACGGACGCATATGTTGAACTGAAATTAAATGAGATCATTTGAAGAGGGAGAGGGTTTTGCTCTGATCCTTGTGCCGGATTTCGGAAGGTAGGTGGCAGACTTGTCACGCGACTGAGGATGCTTTTTGGCATCAGCATTTGAGGGGGGCTTAAAAGGGGGGCTTAAAAGGCCTGACCCCCTCCTTCGGTAATCCACATAGAACTCTAGCCCAGTGGTTGCCATTAATTTGATTTTGAATTGGTTTTAGAGTGAGTTGATTTTAGAATGCATTTCAATAAATTGATTGTGATTTTATGTACACTGTGCTATTTTTACTTGTTGTTAGCCACTCTGAGCCCGGCTTCTGCTGGGGAGGGTGGGATATAAATAAATAATAATAATTATTATTACTACTACTACTATTATTATTATTATTATTATTATTATTATGGATGCTGCCCTTCTTTGGGGCTGCAAATGGGTAGCTTCAGGTTCAGTTAAGGGAGCCATAATGATCAAGGCGCTGGAGCAACTCTCCTAGGAGGAAAGGATTCAAGGTTTGGGGCTTTGTAGTTTAGGGAATTAAAGAACCTCTTAATGAGGCTGAAAGAGGAGAGCGCAAAATATGGTCTGAAGCTCATCATTAAAAAAACAAAGATCATGGCCACTGGGCCCATCACCTCCTGGCAAATAGAAGGGGAAGAAATGGAGGCAGTGAGAGATTTTACTTTCTTGGGCTCCATGATCACTGCAGATGGTGACAGCAGCCACGAAATTAAAAGACGCCTGCTTCTTGGGAGAAAGGCGATGACAAACCTAGAGAGCATCTTAAAAAGCAGAGACATCACCTTGCCAATAAAGGTCCGTATAGTTCAAGCTATGGTTTTCCCAGTAGTGATGTAAGGAAGTGAGAGCTGGACCATAAAGAAGGCTGATCGCCGAAGAATGGATGCTTTTGAACTATGGTGCTGGAGGAGACTCTTGAGAGTCCCATGGACTGCAAGAAGATCCAACCTATCCATTCTGAAGGAAGTCAGCCCTGAGTGCTCACTGGAAGGACAGATCATGAAGCTGAGGCTCCAAGACTTTGGCCACCTCATGAGAAGAGAAGACTCCCTGGAAAAGACCCTGATGTTGGGAAAGATGGAGGGCACAAGGAGAAGGGGACGACAGAGGACAAGATGGTTGGACAGTGTTCTTGAAGCTACCAGCATGAGTTTGACCAAACTGCGGGAGGCAGTGGAAGACACGAGTGCCTGGCGTGCTCTGGTCCAGGGGGTCACGAAGAGTCGAACACGACTAAACGACTAAACAACAACAACAACAAAGTTTAGGGAATATTAGAACTTTAGTGTTGGAAGGGATCCTGAGGGTCATCTAGTCCAACCCCTGCAATGCAAGAATCTCAGCTGAAGCATCCATGACAGATGGCCAACCAACCTCTGCTTAAAATCCTCCAAGGAAGGAGGGTCCACGTGGGTGATGGAGGACATGGTTGAGGGAGGCGCAATAAATAAAAAGAAAGTGCTTTTTTCCACGTAGCAAAAAGTTAAACTGTGGAACTCTCTCCAACATGAGGGAGTGATGGCCAGCAACTTGGATGCCTTCAAAAGAGGATGAGAATTCATGGAGGTCAGGGCTCTTGAAGGCTAAATAATAATAATAATAATAATAATAATAATAATAATAATAATAATAATAATAAATTTTATTTATACCCTGCCCTCCCCGGCCAGAGGGCGGCTTGTTTCCTGCCTATCAAGATCCCTGATAATGTTTGCTGATTGCCTTATTCTTTTGAAATTCCTGAGTTCTTGCATCCATTGTCCCAGACCTCCCCTATTCTTGTGAGAAGGCTCTTGATTTACAGGGTGTGAAGGATTTTGCAAGTGAAAAGAACTATTGGGAAAGGTTTTCCCAAGATACTTTCTTCTACTGCAGAGAAAATATCTGGGGTCATTTAAGAGGGCCAAGATTGCTTTGGGATCGCTTTGTGAACTAAAATAAAGTGTCTTTTTCTCAGGGAATATTTCCTAATTTTTGAAGGGTGAAAGATTGGTTTTCTGGAGCGTGTGTCCACTGTGTGTGCACCATAATATTTGTGTAACACAATGCCTTAACCGTCTATGTTCTTTTTCAGGTTCCTTTCCCTCTGATTTTGATATTTCGTTCTGCGACCAGGCCTCCACCAAGCCACCCTTACGATTCCAGGAGGCGTGTATTATGAGCAGCAGGCATGGCAGAAGGTGCTAAATTCAGTCTTCGGCACCTGAAGTTAAAAGTATCATAAGTGTGGGAATGTTCAGGGAGGCAGGAGAGGATATATTGTTTATTAATATCCTTCCTAACTTGCGCTAAAAGGTAAAGGTAAAGGTACCCCTGCCCGTACGGGCCAGTCTTGACAGACTCTAGGGTTGTGCGCTCATCTCACTCTAGAGGCCGGGAGCCAGCGCTGTCCGCAGACACTTCCGGGTCAAGTGGCCAGCGTGACAAGCTGCATCTGGCGAGCCAGCGCAGCACACGGAACGCCGTTTACCTTCCCGCTGGTAAGCGGTCCCTATTTATCTACTTGCACCCGGGGGTGCTTTCGAACTACTAGGTTGGCAGGCGCTGGGACCGAACGACGGGGATTCAAACCGCCGACCATGCGATCCCGCGTCCCTAACTTGCGCTAGCAAGTTCTATAACTTAGCAGAGTTTTACATTCCCCTTTTAAACACACAGCGGATAGCTGGTTGCAGGCTTGTTTAAGCCTCTCAATATTAGATTCCTGGTAAGTTCCCTTAGATCCCTTTTAAAAGAATAAACACGCCACAGTCTTGTGTAAAGTATATAAAAGAAGTTTACTCACATCATCGGTTCACAGTTGGATCCCTGAAGGCAGACTTATATACTTTGTATATGCATATACTTTGTAACTATGTACATGTGGATCTATCCCATATGGAGATAATCCCAGTGTCCTCTGTGGGCTGAGAGTCAAAAGAGCAATTCTAGCTAAAAGCTGCTCCAACGACAGAGGAAGTCAAAGAGAAAGGGTGTGCTGCCTGACTTGTCCTTTTCTTACCTGGACAGGTAAGGCCACAGATCATTCTATAGTCAGTTCATGCATAAGGTCCATCTGTGTATTAGTGTCTGTTCCACCTGTCTGTTCATAAAGTCCAAACCAGCCACATGAAAGGTTGTTACAGTTCCACAAAATCCTTTCACAGAATCTAGACAAGGATTTCCGGAATGTTGGCTTTGGTTCGCCGTCCTGGGCTTCATCAGTCGTTAAAGCTCTAGGTAATGCAAATACCGTATTTTTCGCCCTATTGGACGCACTTTTTCCCCTCCAAAAATGAAGGGGAAAGGTGTGTGCATCCTATGGGGCGAATGCAGGCTTTCGCTGAAGCCTGGAGAGCGAGAGGGGTTGGTGCGCACTGACCCCTCTCGCTCTCCAGGCTTCAGGAAACTATCTGCAAGCCTTGGGAGCCTGTGGGAGTTCCCGCCGGGCTCCCAAGGCTTGCGGACAGCAGCCTGCAGGCCGAAACCCGGGGAGCGCAGCGTAGCGCGCCCCGGGCTTCGGGCAGCTCTCCGCAAGTCGTGGGAGCCCGGTGCGACTTCCCGCTGGGCTCCCTAGGCTTACGGATAGCAGCCTGTTCTGGGGGCTGGGGTCAGGGGAAGCTTGGGCTTCCCCCGCCCCAGCCCCGCGCCTGGGGGGGGGGGAACAATTTTTTTGCTTTATTCCCCTGCCTAAAACTAGGTGCGCCCTATGGGCTGGTGCGCCCTATAGGGCGAAAAATACGGTAAATACAATATCATGATCTCACATGATACAGCAAAAATAATATAAAAACATAAATAACTGTACATACCATATGTGATATTACAGGACAGTGGATCTCACGACATACTAGTAGTTGCAGTAAGCAGCAACTGTTACAAAGTACAGTCGTGCTTCGCAAGACGAAATTAATCTGTTCCGCGAGTCTCTTCGTCTTGCATTTTTTTCGTCTTGCGAAGCACGGCTATTAGCGGCTTAGTGGCTTAGCGGCTATTAACGGCTTAGCGGCTTTAAGAAAAAGGAAACAAACTCGCAAGAACTCGCAAGACGTTTCGTCTTGCGAAGCAAGCCCATAGGGAAATTTGTCTTGCGGAACGACTCAACAAACGGAAAACTCTTTCGTCTTGCGCGTTTTTCGTCTTGCGAGGCATTCGTCTTGCGGGGCACCACTGTATGGTTATATGGGCAAGCACAATATTGATTGGGTTACAGGTGTTGGCAATCCACAGATACAGAACATCTTTCTTAAAGTGACTCACATGGCACAGCACAAATAAAACAAACTTAATCCATGTTCAGATGATATACATATAAACATTAATACAAACTCATACATTAATGTAAACAATTTATGGATCTAAAGTAATAGCAACCCACAGATGCAAAATTAAGTACTAAAAAAAATCCACTTGGCCCACAGAGGTGAATCAAACATAGTCCATGCTCAGGTGTGCTACATGTAAACAGTACAAATTCACAAAAAACAACTATAATCAATTTCAGTATTCAGACCTGAGGGATGTAAGGAATTGAGTAAGAAAATGAACAGATAGGTGGAATAGACTCCATTACATGAATGGACCTTATGCATGAACTGACTATAGAATGATCTGATCCACTGGGTCTTCAGCTTTGGTCATTTGTTGAATTTTATGAGTTACTTCTGTTGAAATTTACAATTTGAGACTATGAATAGTATACCTTATTTATCTAAGAACACATCCGGTTACGTCTCATGTGTTTATTGAGGATGCTTTACGTGACCATAGGTTTGTCTGTTGTTGTTTTATTGATCTGATCACTGCAATTTGGACTGGTGGACATTTCTGAATCGTTTCTGAATTGCCTCCAAGGGCAGCCCCATGTAGAGGGCATTGTAGCAGTCCAGTCTGGAATCTTGCCAGAGCCTGAAATGTGAACTTTGCTTTGCGGTGCTGAAAGCAGGTTCTCTGAATCCAGCTTCTCCTGGATTGTCCAAAAGGCCTGCCTTCGCCCCACCCTCCCCTAAAATGTGTTGCCTTGATGTGCCTGGATAACAAACTTAAGATAGTAGAATTGGAAAGTCCCCGGTTTGCTGCAGCTTTGCAGCCGGATAACGCCTTTCGGCAAAAATGTTTTTTTTTTGTTTTGCTTCTGGGTTGTCACCAGACATCAGTGAGTCTTTAGTTCTCACGGGTTGTTTGAAAGGGTGTATTCATCCCCGACAACATTTATTTATGGCAGGCAAGAAAACCTACTTAAATCGCATCATTTCCATAACTGAATATTTATGGCAGCAGCGACTGGTTGCCGCTCCTTGATTAAACTGAAAACCCTTCACTCACTTTATATAAATGTTTACTTGTCGGGGACTAAAAATTGTCTTTAAACAAACTTGAAATCAAATTACGGTAGGATTTTTTTTTTTAATGGGGGTGGGGGTCGTGTTTCCAAAAGGGACTGGTGGAAAAGAGCGAGCACGATTACGTGCATGCGAACTGGCCGACTGGATAGAGCCGACTGGATAGAGCCTCCATATCCAGGCACAGTCTACATCCGAAGGGCATGGGTCAGGTGAGCTGCACTGCTTCTGGGCTTCTGGACACAAATAGGCTGGGAGTCTCAGTGGCACGCCTATGGAGGCTTCACCTGGGGCAAAAAACCTGGCTAGCCGCCGCCCCCCCCCCCCGGTGAAGCAAGGCAATGGGCCTATAGAAAGCACTATTCAGAATAGCGCTTTGCACAACCCACTAAGTCAGGGGTCAGCAAACTTTTTCAGCAGGGGGCCGGTCCACCGTCCCTCAGACCTCGTGAGGGGCCGGACTATATTTTGGGAAAAAAACTTTGAACGAACTCCTATGCCCCACAAATAACCCAGAGATGCATTTTAAATAAGAGGACACATCCTACTCATGTAAAAACATGCTGATTCCTGGACTGTCCATGGGCCAGATTTAGAAGGCGATTGGGCCGGATCCAGCCCCCGGGCCTTAGTTTGCCTACCCATGCACTAAGAAATATAACCACACAATAAAATTCAAAACAGCAACCAATAATTGATTGCGCCCTTATTCAACATCCCATTTATAGCTATAGGTTCCCAGAAAAAACTAACTTATAGGCAGGAGGGTGGGACACACAGATGTAGATATATGCTGGGATCTAATCTTCGAGCTAGAAAAAAGAACCTACAGGAAAGAACATTACACGGAAATTGTTTTTACGCATTCTTGCTATTGAAACGATAAGGGCGAAGGAAAATCATAGCATAAAATATTTGTATATATGAGTACATGAACGAGCACCTACGGTAACGAATTTGTATGAGAATCAATAGCCGTTACCAATAATTGACTACATTGTGACAACTCAGAACCACAGATACAAACAAACTTGACTCAAGAAAATAGCTCTGAAAGCGATAAATTAAAGAATGAATCCAGCATCAGAACAGTGTAATTTGTACATTTACAATATGTGGAATAGAAAAAGGTAACCAAGGACTGTTAATGACAGAGAAACTATAGGGTGCTGATCACAAACATAATTTATTCTAAATATTATTTCAGATTCCCTCTTTTCCTTTCCTCTATTTTCTGTTGCATCTGTCTTCTTTCTGTCTGCCAGCTGGTCCCCATCGCATTTTCTTGTAATAAAATAATCAAATTAAAACACAATGAAGCCACAATTAAAATGACACTTGGAACCCATCAGACAATACAGTGGCACCTTGGTTCTCAAACGCCTTGGTTCTCAAACGGCAAAACCCCGGAAGTCAGTGTTCTGATTTTCGAACTTTTTTTGGAAACTGAACGTTGGATGCGGCTGTCAGCTATTGTTTCTGGGGCGCCTGCACCAATCAGAAGCTGTGCCTTGGTTTTTTAACATTTTGGAAGTCAAACGGACTTCCGGAATAGATTAAGTTTGGCGCTTTTGTTTTTGGTATTTATTTTGCGTTTTTGTTTTTGAGGCTTCTTCGGTTAATTTGTATTTGAGACTGTGTGGAACCCAGTTCAGCTATTGATTGATTGATTAATTGATTGATTGTGTGACTGCAGAAATGGATAAAAGCCCCCCATCCAAACAATGACTATAATCAGTGCAGGCCAGTTCTGGATCCACACCTCCTTCCACAGTGGAGACATTGGTTTCTGGACAGGAGTTGATCACGGTGTGGATTTGCCAAGTGTGCCTTCCTCTTAGCACGTTTTGCCCTTGCGTCCTGAGTTTGAGTGTCTTCAAAGCCCAGGACACTTTTAGAAAAGGCTGTTCTCCAACTGGAGCGCTCGCAGGCCAGTGTTTCCCAGTTGTCAGTGTTTATACTACTTTTTTTTTAGATTTGCCTTGAGAGAGTCTTTAAACCTCTTTTGTTGACCACCAGCATTACACTTTCCATTTTTAAGTTCGGAATAGAGTAGTTGCTTTGGAAGACGATCATCAGGCATCTGCACAACATGACCCGTCCAACGAAGTTGATGTTGAAGAATCATTGCTTCAACACAGGTGATCTTTGCATCTTCCAGTACACTGACATTAGTTCACCTGTCTTCCCAAGTGATGTGTAAATTTTTCTGGAGACATCATTGATGGAATCTTTCGAGGAGCTGGAGATGGTGTTTATAAGTGGTCCATGTTTCACAAGAATACAGTAAGGTTGGTAGTACAATAGCTTTGTAAACAAGCATTTTGGTTTCCCTGTGAATGTCCCGGTCATCAAACACTCTGCATAAATTCGGAGTTTCCTGTTTAAGTATTCTTAGAAAGTAATTGGGGAGAAGAGGGCACTGCTCTGCCATCTTCAACCTGCCCTCTGCCAGCTCCTCACTTACCTGTACATGGCCAGTCTAGGAGTGGCCCTCTCTTTCTCCTCTGTAGCCTCCATGCTGCCCTTACAGATTCAGGAAGGAGAAAACCGGAATTGGTTAGCTTTGGTGCATCTCATTGCCTCTGTCCCCCCCCCCCCCCGCTGGGCTCCCTGCCTTCTGCCCTGTGGCACAGCAGCCACCTTTCAAATCAGAACCAGTGAAGGTGGTGAAGGTCCTGTGTGAGTGTCTGGAGGTGGTTGGAGGATGGATGGTGGCTAATGGATTGAGGTTGAATCCTGACAAGACAGAAGTACTGTTCTTGGGAGACAGGGGGCGGGCTGGTGTGGGGGATTCCCTGGTCCTGAATGGGGTCACTGTGCCCCTGAAGGACCAGGTGCGCAGCCTGGGAGTCATTCTGGACTCACAGCTGTCCATGAAGGTGCAGGTCAATTCTGTGTCCAGGGCAGCTTTCTACCAGCTCCATCTGGTACGCAGGCTAAGAACCTACCTGCCCACAGACTGTCTCGCAAGAGTGGTGCATGCTCTGGTTATCTCCCGCTTGGACTACTGCAATGTGCTCTATGTGGGGCTACCTGTGAAGGTGACCCGGAAACTACAACTAATCCAGAATGCGGCAGCTAGACTGGTGACTGGGAGCAGCCGCCCGGACCGTATAACACCAGTCCTGAAAGACCTACATTGGCTCCCAGTATGTTTTCGAGCACAATTCAAAGTGTTGGTGCTGACCTTTAAAGCCCTAAATGGCCTCGGTCCAGGATACCTGAAGGAGCGTCCCCACCCCCATCGTTCTGCCCGGACACTGAGGTCCAGCGCCGAGGGCCTTTTAGCGGTTCCTTCACTGCGAGAAGCAAAGCTACAGGGAACCAGGCTGAGGGCCTTCTTGGTGGTGGCGCCCTCCCTGTGGAACACCCTCCCATCAGATGTCAAAGCGATAAGCAACTACCTGACATTCAGAAGACATCTTAAGGCAGCCCTGTTCAAGGAAGCTTTTAACGTGTGACATCTTAGTGTATTTTTGGTCTTTGTGGAAGCCGCCCAGAGTGGCTGGGGAAACCCAGCCATATGGGCAGGGTACAAATAATAAAATAGTCCCATGGTCTGCAAGAAGATCAAACCTATCCATTCTGAAGGAAATCAGCCCTGAGTGCTCACTGGAAGGACAGATCCTGAAGCTGAGGCTCCAAGACTTTGGCCACCTCATGAGAAAAGAAGACTCTCTGGAAAAGACCCCGACGTTGGGAAAGATGGAGGGCACAAGGAGAAGGGGATGACAGAGGACGAGATGGTTGGACAGTGTTCTCGAAGCTACCAGCATGAGTTTGACCAAACTGCGGGAGGCAGTGGAAGACAGGAGGGCCTGGCGTGCTCTGGTCCAGGGGGTCACGAAGAGGTGGACATGACTAAACGACTAAACAACAACAACATCACTATTACATCTCTGATCTTCTTCCAGTGACTTCCGGTGACTTGGAACCAGAGCTGGAGAAGGTGCTGCTGCTGTCCTCAGGTTCTGCTTGGGGGCTTCTCATCGGGGCCCCTGGGTGGCCACCATGAGGACAGGGTACAGGGCTAGATGGGCTCTTTGGCCTCATTCCACAAGGCACTGCTTGGGTTCTTATGGGCGAAAGACGTCTCCATCACGGATCGCGTGTTACAGGCTGGCTTTGAGCTCCCGCAGCTCCAGAGTCAAGTAGGGTATGACGGATGCTTGTCTGAGCTGATTAGGAAGGCTCGTCTGACAGAACATTTGTTGGTTTAATTGCCTGCAGGAAGATTAATCTGACTCTGAAGGAGACATTTGGGGCTTCCAGGCTTATTGACTTGAAATATTGTTATTTGCTTGTTTTCACTCACAAATCTCATTTGGAAGAGATTTAGGTGTCGTCCCCCCTGAGCTTAATCTCCAGGTCACAGGTGGGCGACTCCTTGTCTGCATCCAGGTGGCTGACGTGATGGAGGAAGCTTTCGGAGGACTAAATCAGAAAAGATCAAAACCAGGCTTTCCCAACCTGGTGCCTTCCTGTTGTTTTGGTCCAGAGGCTAATCTAAATCTTTAGAGTGCTGGGTTTTGAGGACTGCTGGTACCAAGCAATGCACACATCAATTCTTGCAGTTCCCACATCTATAAGGTACTGATCTGTTATCAATAATTATGTTCCAAATCATCGTGTTCTAAATAATAGTTGCAAAATTGCAATCTGAAGGCAGCTGCAATATATTGATTAGCGTTCAGAAAACCAAGAAGATATATCACCCTTATTGTGAACATTGGCTGCGCCTAATAGAGCCCATAAGGCTTGAAGTTGCACGAAGTCTTCCTGCGATGGGATGGTCCTTTCTGAAGAATCAAGGAGGCACCATGAACTGCAACACAAGAAACACAGCCATCCTCGCTAGCAGCCACTGAAAGTCTTGACTTCTATGAATTTGTACAAGTAGCCAGGCATCACCGCACTCAGAAAGTACCGTTTCTCTCTCTCTATAAGACGCACTATCCCCCTCCTAAAAAGTAAGGGGAAATATGTGTGCGTCTTATGGAGCGAATGCAGGCTCCATGGCTTCAGGAATAGCCACCCGAAGCCTCCGGAGGCTTCGCTTTGCTTTCGCTGAAGCCAGGAGAGTAAGAGGGACTCGTACGCATCTCTTGCTCTCCTGGCTTTGCTTTGCTGGAGAGGCGCTGCGTAGCTTTCCCTCTCTGCTCAGCGCCCCTTCAGAGAAGCGGGAGGAGAAATGGAAGGGGCGCTGGGCAGAGAGGGAGATAATTTTTTTTCCTTGTTCTCTCCCTCTAAAAGTGGGTGCGTCTTATGGTTGGGTGCGTTCAATAGAGCGAAAAATACGGTACACGTGTCGAGATACCGAAAACTCTGCATTAAAGATTCCTGCAGAGTCTCCAGTCTTCTAGATCATCAACAGATGCATCGTTTTCTTTCTTAAAAAGGAACACTTGGCAAATGCATTCATCACCATCATGATTTTACACACTGCCATTGGTGAAGCAGCCGGATGCTGTGAGGAAGGTTTCAGGGAAACGTTTCAGGTTCGAAAAGAGGAGCTGAAATCTGCCTCTTTTGCCCCACTCTAAAGTGCTTTGTATTTTTCTTAGAATCCTAGAATTGCAGAGTTGGAAGGGACCCCTGAGGGTCATCTAGTCCAACCCCCTGCAGTTCAGGAATCTCAGCTCAAGTTTCCATGACAGATGGCCATCCAGCCTCTGCTTTAAGAGCTTTAAGGGCAGAGGACCAGCAGTGAAAGCCAAATTTGATTACTTTAAAAAAGAAAGAACTACCACGAAGAAGAAAAGCCTGCTGGAATCAAATAGTCTTTATTAACGAATGAAAACCAGCGAGGAAGGAGGCCATTTGTCATACAGCAGGGTTTTTTTAGACACCCCGTATATGATTTAAAAATAAATAAATAAATGGCCTGCGATGCTCATAAGTGCACGCTGCAATTTCCTGTACGTGTAAGAGCAGAGCAAGCGATTCCAGTTAACTGTTAATATTTCTAATGGCATTAATAGCGAATGTTTCAGAGGGGGAGGAAGGGAGAAGCCATATTTCAGGATTATAAAGAACCAGAAAGTTGTTATATTCCTTTTATAGGAGTGGGCTGGTTACAGATATCCTCTATTATTGGTACGGTTTCCTGGGCCAAGTCAGCGAGGACGCAACGTTTCATGTGCAATGAGCCAATTTCTCCTTCATCGTGGTGACATGCCGGTTTGGAAGCGAGACCCTGTACCGTTACGAAAACCAGAGCGAGCCTCCTTCCCATCCTTGGCATTAACTTCCTTGATCCATAATTTATGGGTTAGCGGTCGGATTGTCATTTCTGACGGAAAGTTGAATAAAGTGGAACAGATTAGATCACAGCTCGTACCTGTTGGGTTGAGTACAATGCGGTGCCGAGGACTGCCAGCCGATGGAGGAATTTTCCGAGGAAATAGGTAATCACTTGCTTTTCAACAGAACCACCTTGTCACTTCTCTTGTGCTCTGAGAAAGGCATTTGGATGCAATTTCTGCACAGAGGAAGAGCTTTGTTTCTCCTGCTCCAGAGGGAAGGACCCAAACGGATGGGTTCAAATGGCAAGGAAGGATATTCTGACTCAACAGCAGGAAGAATCTTAGAATGTACCAATGGAAGGGACCCCGAGGGTCATCCAGTCTAACCCGCTGCCATGACACTGAGAGCGTAGTGTCGGAACATGCCTGGGGGGCACCCACAGCCCCTGGACTGAGACAAACCTCTCCGGGTATCTTCCTTGGGGAGCGTAGCACAGGACGTTCATAAATCTTCAGTTCTGCCATGCAGCAGCGACACATATCCAGGGATATGTTACAGGGAACCAGGCAGAGGGCCTTCTCGGTAGTGGCACCTTCCCTGTGGAACGCCCTCCCACCAGATGTCAAAGAGAACAACAATTCCCAGGCTTTTAGAAGACATCTGAAGGCAGCCCTGTTTCGGGAAGCTTTTAATGTTTGATGTATTTTAATATTCTTTTGGAAGCCACCCAGAGTGGCTGGGGAAGCCCAGCCAGATGGGCGGGGTATAAATAATAAATTATTATTATTATTATTATTATTATTATTATTATTATTATTAAACACTCAAACAGCAGAGTAAAGCAGGAATGCTGTGGCTCTGAGGTGTGGCATTCTAAGTAATTTATTCAGCAATATATACAGGACAAAGCGGGATGCGGGTGGCGCTGTGGGTTAAACCACAGAGCCTAGGGCTTGCCAATCAGAAGGTTGGGGGTTCAAATGGGGTGAGCTCCCGTTGCTCTGTCCCTGCTCCTGCCAACCTAGCAGTTCGAAAGCACGTCAAAGTGCAAGTAGATAAATAGGTACCGCTCCGGCGGGAAGGTAAACGGCATTTCCATGCGCTGCTCTGGTTCTCCAGAAGCGGCTTAGCCATGCTGGCCACATGACCCAGAAGCTGTACGCCGGCTCCCTCGGCCAATAAAGCGAGATGAGCGCCGCAACCCCAGAGTCGGCCATGACTGGACCTAATGGTCAGGGGTCCCTTTACCTTGCGTAGCGTGGCGTAGCGTGGGTTGTCAGCACCCGGGGCAAGGCAAGTAATTTGCACCCCCTAACCCGTGGATTTGCGCCCCCTAACCCTAACCCCCAGATGTTGCGCCCGGTGCGGCCGGCCCCCCCTGCACCCCCCACCCTACGCCACTGCCTTTACAGGACAAAACAATCATGGCGTCCTCTCACATCTTTTCCAAGAGAGAGAGAGAGAGAGAGCAAAGTATAAAAGTACAATACAGTGGAAGAAATAAGACTGGCTTCCGTTCTCACACTTTCCAAGCATGGAATGTAAACACAGACATGTGATAATAATAATAATAATAATAATAATAATGATAATAATTTATTATTTGTACCCCACCCATTTGGCTGGGTTTCCCCAGTCACTCTGGGCTGCTTCCAACAAAGATTAAAAATACATTAAAATATCACATATTAAAACCTTCCCTGAACAGGGCTGCCTTCAGATGTCTTCTGAATGTCAGGTAGTTGTTTGTCTCTTTGACATCTGGTGGGAGGGTGTTCCACAGGGCAGGTGCCACCACCAAGAAGGCCCTCTGCCTGGTTCCCTGTAACTTGGCTTCTCGCAATGAGGGAACCGCCAGAAGGCCCTCAGCACTGAACCTCAGTGTCCGGGCAGGATGATGGGGGTGGAGACGCTCCTTCAGGTATACTGGACCGAGGCCGTTTAGGGCTTTAAAGGTGAGCACCAACACTCTGAATTGTGCTCAGAAACGTACTGGGAGCCAATGTAGGTCTTTCAAGACTGGTGTTATGTGGTCTCCAGCACATCTAGCAACGGGAGAATGAAATATGCTGATATGTAGTAGCGTCAGCAGGCGCAGAAACCTGTTCAGAGTCAGGGGCCGAACCAGGGTTCAAAAAGGAGCCAATCCCAGCTGCTTTTGGGCAGGCAGCCCTGGCCTTAATTTGTCACCTGCGTCAAGTGTGTGCCCAGGAAACATCTCTTTCCGGGCAGATGTTCCACAGATGCTCTCCGGGAGGAAAAAGGGTTCCTTTCCGCATCTGCAGCGGCCAGAGCAGATTGATTTATGATTTTTACCAAGCATGGGCAAGTAAGGGAGTCCTGCTGATATGGACTCCGGGAGATGAGAAGTTATTCATCATAATTAAGGCGCCCGAGCTGTTGGTCGGATGCCTGGCTAAGCGATTACACAACTGAGGCAGGAAGCCGTCTCTGCAGCTACTGCGACTCCAGAAATGGTTGGGACGCAGCGCCTGAATACATGAAGCCAGATGGGATGCAAGGATTGGAGCAGCGAGACTCAGGAGTGATGACGGAAGCCAGCATAGAAGGACTGCGGGCTTGTCTTTCTGCACAAAGGTGCCTCACACGGACAGGAAATTGTGGGACATCTTGGGAGGCAAAACAGAAAATGCTGCCTCCCTACTGCTGTCTCATCCTCTGCAGGTTGAGGACTGTGGGTGTGCTGGGCCCGGGGGTAACCCGTGAAACGCAGTCCAGGACCGGTCCACAATCCGGTTCTGCTAGGAGTCAGTCTGACAGGGCCAAGGCAGGAAACCAGGCAAGGACAGGTACAGGATCTTAGGCAGGATCTAGCACACAGCAATGTTGCTCCTGTAACCTGGGGCGGGGTCCGACAGCCTTTTATCTCTGTTGGGTTAGCGGATGGTCCTGATCCCCCAGTGACTCACCTCCCTGTTTTGCCTGAAGGTGAGCACTCCTCCTGCAAGTCCTCAGGTCTCTCCTTCTCTCAGACCTCAGTCTCTGCAGCTCAGGAGACGTCGGTGGGTTCCTAGACCCAGGGGCCGCCTCAGCCTCCCCTGACCCAACTGGTAGTGGAGCAGCTGTAAGTGATGGCCCAGCTGGAGGCAACGAGGTCATCCCCGCATCTGGAGCCAGGGCAGGATCAGGCTCCTGACTCGGCCCAGCTGGTGTTTGTTACAGGGGAACATGTGCAGACTGGGACTCTTCAGGATCAGGCCCCAGACTTGGTTCAGGAGCTGCCTGAGGCAGAGGATCCGGTGCGGACTGAGATTCCTCTGGTTCCGAGTCCGAGCCCGAGTCCCAGGCCATCGCAGTGGGATTGTTCAGGGTGGCAGTAGAGGATATATTGCTTATTGATATCCTTCCTATCTTGCGCTAGCAAGTCCCTTTACTTAGCAGAGTGCATTCCCCTTTACACAATGGATAGCTGGTTGCAGGCTCGTGTGAGCCTCTCACTATTATACAATTCAATCTGTCTCAGACTGAATTGTACATTCTTGGTAAATTCCCTTGAAGCCCTCTTAAAAGACAAAAGACGCCACCATCTTATTCAAAGATAATAAAAGAAGTTTACTCACATCAGTTCACAGTTGGATTCCTGAAGGCAGAGTTAGTTACAAATATGTACATGTGGATCTACCCCATACAGGGGAATAATCCCAGTGCTTCTGCTAGCTGAGAGCTAGCAGAGCAGTCCTAGCTAGAAGCTGGTCAAACAAAGAAGGAAGTCAAAAAGAGAGAGGTGTGCTGCGTGACTCGTCCTTTTGTTACCTGGACAGGTGAGATCACGCTCACCTTCTATCACATGCAAAAGGAAGGATGCTCCGGCCAGGAGGAATGGGAAGTTTCGACTGGCTGGACCAAAAATTCCCTCGCATGTCTTCTCTAGCATTTCAAGGAATGTTGTACTTGACCGCTTTTCATGGAGCACATCCCAGAAGAACATCTTCTGAGTGTGCATACGTGACATTGTCATCAGTATACTGAAGCTCTGTGATGGACGTTACGGTATCCTTAATAGCCCTAGTTTAGCCAGCTTGTTTTTGCATAGGCTAGCCTAGGAATTCCTCTGCAGCTTGCGTTCTCCCTTCATACCCTAAATAATCAAAATCCTACCATTTATTAATTTCTAGGGGTTAGGGGTGTCCCCCCCTTAAATCTATAACACCATATGTTTATATTCCCTTGCTTTGATATAAGCTAATTGGATACTAAAGGTAAAGGGACCCCTGACCATTAGGTCCAGTCATGACTGACTCTGGGGTTGCGGCGCTCATCTCGCTATACTGGCCGAGGGAGCTGGCGTTCAGCTTCCGGGTCATGTGGCCAGCATGACTAAGCCGCTTCTGGCGAACCAGAGCAGCGCATGGAAACGTTTTACCTTCCCGCCAGAGTGGTACCTATTTATCTACTTGCACTTTGACGTGCTTTTGAACTGCTAGGTGAGCAGGAGCAGGGACCGAACAACAGGAGCTCACCCCGTCACGGGGATTCGAACCGCCAACCTTCTGATCGGCAAGTCCTAGGCTCTGTGGTTTAACTCCCAGCGCCACCCGCGACCCCTAATTGGATACTAGACCCAAGATTTTTAAGAAATGTGGACTAAAGTTGCTTTTGAGGCCCCTCCGGGATTAGGGACCCTGAAATTTAAGCATCGTTAGTTGCAAAGGAGAGAAAGAGACATTGTCAGAGTTCAAGGACCCCCTCCAGCCAAGAGAATGTATCTCAAGGAGGATATGGAGCTGTGCCAGTGAGGGGCAATGGTCTTTGGGGATGGGGGGCGGGAGAGTATGGCCAAGGGAAAGTCCTGGGGGGGCACAAGAGGAGATGCCTAGGTCCTGCACACAGGCTGCGCCTTACAGTCAGTGCCAGATTTACGTATAAGCTAAGCAAGCTGTAGCTTAGGGCCTCACTCTCTTGGGGCCCCCCCAAAAAAATTGAAGAAAAAAAAACCTTGGATGCACATTTCCAAAATATAGGATAAAAAACAAATGAAATAAAACCTACATACAGCAACAGTGTTTTGTGTTGTGTAGGCTCCCATTATGCAAGTCATGGGCCTCGCCTGCTCCCCAAAATATCACTGGTTTGCTCCTTTCTATATATAGGTTGCCTACATAAAATATGATAAAAGACATATTTTGTTATGTGCAAATGGCTCTAAATGGGTCCATAAATTACCAGATAGCAGGCATAGGCAAACTCCGGCCCTCCAGATGTTTGGGACTACAATTCCCACCATCCCTGACCACTGATCCTGTTAGCTAGGGATGATGGGAATTGTAGTCCCAAACATCTGGAGGGCCGGAGTTCGCCTCTGCCTGCTGTATAGCATATATTCAACACAAAAAACGGCAACCATTTGTTGCTGACAAAGGACGGCTGAACATATAAAGAGCTCCATGACCTTCAGTAGCTGAGGGCCACATCAAACCTAAATCTGGCCCTGCTTACAGTGCAGTCGGGTTGTGGCAACTTTATCAGGCTGTACCTAGAACAGGAGTCACCTGTCTGTTTCTGGGATAAATGTGTGTCGTTTGGATCAGGGCCCCGCTGGAAGTTTTGTCATACAGACCTACGTGGGTAACTTTAAAGATGCATAAATTATGACCGCACGGTCCCCTCCTGCGGACTCGAAAAATCAATCTTTATCGCTGGATATCTTTATAGCTTTGCTTAATTTATTGCAGAGCTCGAAGAACATCGCACTGGAGACGAGGGTTTTCTGAGCCCAGCTTCCTCAAGTGAAGCAAGGACATGAGTTTATGGGGGGTGGGAATTAATGCCACCGACTGACCTCACCCCCAGGAATTGCACCAGGGGGAGGAGGACGGAGGGCAGTGGGGTGGGGGTAGGGCCTGGTCTTGCCCTCTGCTGCTGCTGTTCCTCCTCCAGGTCAGAGGCAAATGGAGTAGTCAGGTCCTTCTGCCTGTGATTTTACTACCTGCCTCCCATCGACCTGGCTATTAACCTCATCATTTATTCTAATAAGGTGTTTTACGCCCACACTTTCTGGCAAGAGGCTAAGCCTTGCTGAATCGCAGGAGGCCAAAGAAATATGAACTGCGGGCAGCCGAAATCCGCTTTGTCTCCACAGCACCGAGGCCCTCTCCTGCCTCTTTCTGCTTCTGCAGCAAGCAGCTGCTGTTAAGTTGTGGGTGAACATATCAGCCGACACAGCGATTCTTCAAACAGCTCTTGTTTATTCACAGGCCCAGAACAAAACTGAGCTGAAGGGCTCAGTCAGCCGGCTTATATAGAGCTCCAGTACAACGTTACTGTAACAACTTTCTAAAGCTATCCAATCACTGAACGTCACTTTTGATCCTTCATTTGCATAACTATGTACAGTATCCCCCTGCTGGCCCAGGGTGAGAACTTCAGTACATAACAACTGCAACCATCTTGGACATCACTTCTGTGCTACTCCTTTGCTGACACCCGGCCGAGTCGAGTGGAGTCTGAGCTAAGGTTACCAGATTTTTTTCAAAGAATCCGGGGACCCTTTTTTTTTTTTTGAAAAAAGAAAAATAAGTTATTTTTCAAAAATCATTTTTTTTTAAAAAAATTAAGATCTCCTCTTCTGGGTCTCCTCTGTCGTGTGGACTTCCTCTGGGCCCTGGCCTGATCTCCTGGAGTGCTATCTGCCATGGAGTAGGCTTGGGTTGGGCCTGGGCTCGGCCACGTGTCCTTACCCTCCTGGCTCTCTCCTAGTCCAAGCGGGAGATAACTAGAGCATGCACCACTCTGGCGAGACATTCTGAGGGCAGGTAGGGTCTCAGCCTGCGTACCAGATGGAGCTGATAAACAGCTACCCTGGACACAGAACTGACCTGCGCCTCCATGGACAGCTGTGAGTCCAGAATAACTCCCAGGCTGCGCACCTGGTCCTTCAGGGGCACAGTGACCCCATTCAGGACCAGGGAGTCCTCCACACCCGCCTGCCTCCTGTCCCCCCAAAACAGTACTTCTGTCTTGTCAGGATTCAACCTCAATCCATTAGCCGCCATCATCCTCCAACCGCCTCCAGGCACTCACACAGGACCTTCACCGCCTTCACTGGTTCTGATTTGAAAGAGAGGTAGAGCTGGGTATTGTCCGCATACTGATGAACACCCAGTCCAAACCCCCTGATGATCTCTCCCAGCGACTTCATATAGATGTTAAAAAGCATGGGGGAGAGGACGGAACCCTGAGGCACCCCACATGTGAGAGCCCAGGGGTCTGAACACTCATCCCCCAACACCACTTTCTGGACACGGCCCAGGAGAAAGGAGCGGAACCACCATATAACAGTCTTCCCAGCTCCCCTGTGTGTGTTCTTTTTTTTGCGGGGTGGGGAAAAACGTGCTTTCAATGTTCTGATGTGTACACTGTTTATGCAGCCTTAGAGTATTCAACGAGGAAACCAGCTTTAAGAAATATGAAGGGCCATTGATCCTCTACTCCATTGATCCTGCATTTTTGCTCACTAAAATTTATCACTCCGTGTGAAGGACGGCAGCTGATCCAAAACTTCAAATGAAGCATTTGGCATGGAGGGTTGCCAAATTTACACCCATGGCAGGTGTTGGGCTTTTAAATTTACTCGTATTGAGAAAATACACTTAGGCATAAACTCAAATATTGACCGGGAGTTCACATAGATGTGGGGGAACATATCCCATCTACAGGGAGAAATATAATTAATGGGATCATTAATTGAAAGGTTCAGGCTGACCGTTCCGTGTGAGTTTGCTTTGCAATGCTGACAGCAAGGGAGAAAGCTCAATGGCAAATGGATTTCACTGTATTCAGGGGGGAGGAGAAGAAAGAGGAAAGTTCTCAGAAAGGCAAATATTGCACAAAAGCCATGAAGGATGGGCTGGGTGGAAATCAGGGCCAGATTTAGGTTTGATGAGGACCTCAGCTCCTGAAGGTAATGGGGCCCTTTATATGTCCAGCTGTCCTTTGCCAACAACAAATTGTCGCTGCTTTTTGTGTTGAATATATTCTATATGGTAATTTATGGACCTAATAGGTATCAAAAGCCCTTTCCACATAACAAAATATGTATTTTAATCAAAGGAATTGTTGAACTGAAATACAGTTAAGAAGAAGTATATTAATAAAAACGGAGGTCTTTAAGCAGAGGCTTGACAGCCATATGTCAGGAGTGCTCTGATGGTGTTTCCTGCTTGGCAGGGGGTTGGACTCGATGGCCCTTGTGGTCTCTTCCAACTCTATGATTCTATGAATAGTGAAATACAATTAAGAAGTACGATTAAGAAGGGACGCGGGTGGCGCTGTGGGTTAAACCACAGAGCCTAGAACGTGCCAGTCAGAAGGTCGGTAGTTTGAATCCCCGCAATGATGGGGTGAGCTCCCGTTGCTCAGTCCCTGCTCCTGCCCACCTAGCAGTTCAAAAGCACGTCAAAGTGCAAGTAGATAAATAGGTACCACTCCGGAGGGAAGGTAAAACGTTTCCATGCGCTGCTCTGGTTCGCCAGAAGCGGCTTAGTGCTGCTGGCCACATGTCCCGGAAGCTGTACGCCAGCTCCCTCGGCCAGTAAAGCGAGATGAGCACCACAACCCCAGAGTCGTCCGCGACTGGACCTAATGGTCAGGGGTCCCTTTACCCTTTACAATTAAGAAGTAGTATATTAATAGTGAAATAATTATTAAGCTCGAACTTAAAATGATTTTTTATTCATAACAAACTTAATACAGTAATGCAAACACATTGGCATTTGGCAATAAGAAAAGTTCCTTTAGAAGCACAATTTACAAAGACTCATAATCTAGTCTCTAGAAACTTGCTATAACATGAAATAATAATAGCAAACCAGTGATATTTGAGGGAGCAGGCTAGCAGGCGGGGCCCATTACTTAGATCATAGGAGCCGCACAACACAAAACACTGTTGCTGTAGGCAGGTTTTATTTTATTTGTTCTTTATCTTATATTTTGGAAATGTACATCCGGTTGTTTTTTTCCTTTAATTTTTTTTGGGGGGCCCCAAGAGAGTGGGGCCCTAAGCTAGAGCTTGTTTAGCTTATACGTAAATCTGCCACTGCAGATATTGCATACCAGACATGAAGGATGGGCTGGCGGGAAATAAACAATGAACAAATAAATAAATTGGCGCTGGGGTGCCCCCACAATTGCCAGGCCTGGGGAGGTTGTGTGGATGCCTCTCCAGCTGTGGCCGCTGGCTGCGGACCGCCTGAGATGTCACAAAAGGACCTGGTGGCTGAGGGGAGAAGCTGACTCCACGATCTTCCTGTGAGAAATAAAATAGCTAATCCTAAATCTTTGGGGAAAGACCAATTTAGCTCAGTGGGGGTGCAGCTGCCTTGCATGCAAAAGCTCCCAGATTCAAATCCTGGTGCCTCTGCTGGTCAGTGTAGACAGATACTGAGCTATATGGATTTGTGGTCTGACAGCTTCTTATCATAGCTGTCAACGTTTCCCTTTTTTAAAGGGAAATTCCCTTATTCCGAATAGGATTCCTTGCAAGAAAAGGGAAAAGTTGACAGCTATGCTTCTTATGTTTCTGTGACTGTCCATCTAAAGCTATTTTTCTTGCCCTTTGCTAACAAGCATTCGCACATGACACAAGCAGATCTGCTTTTTAGCATCACACGTGAGGATGGTATCCTATAGGGTTTATGTCCTCAACCGCACCTTCCTTCCCCATATGCACTATTGGGGGCCAGAAATCCTTGGCAAGCTTTGGAGCAGGAGTCAGCAAACTTTTTCAGCAGGGGGCCGGTCCATTGTCCCTCAGACCTTGTGGGGGGCCGGACTATATTTTGAAAAATAAAATAAAAACGAACAAATTCCTATGCCCCACAAATAACCCAGAGACGCATTTTTAAATAAAAGGAGACATTCTACTCATGTAAAGACACGCTGATTCCCAAACCGTCCATGGGCCGGATTTAGAAGGCGAGGGGGCCGGATCCAGCCCCTGGGTCTTAGTTTGCCTACCCATGCTTTGGAGCATGTCGAAGCAGTGGCGTAGCATGGGGGTGCAGGGGGGGCCGGCCGCACCGGGCGCAACATCTGGGGGTTAGGGTTAGGGGGCGCAAATCCACGGGTTAGGGGGCGCAAATCCACGGGCTAGGGGGCGCAAATTACTTGCCTTGCCCCGGGTGCTGACAACCCACGCTACGCCACTGTGTCGAAGCATCTCTGCTGACAATGGGCTGGTAATGTGGAGACGCAGGATCCTTGTAAAATGATGCCTAGGTAAATCGTTCATTAGGACCCATTCACCCGGGCAATAAACTCATTTGCCGCAGACCCCCCTCCCCACGCCGGCATTGTTATTCCTCAGGCCCCCAGCCTTTCAAAAACGGATCACCGTTGCTGCGCTTAAAACTCCTGTTAGGAAACCAAATCAATTCCAAATGGCCCGAACAAGTGCAGGCTCTCGAGTAAATGAGACGTCACTGAAATGACAAGTGCCCATTAACGTCAATGGTCACTACTAATCTGGGATAATAGAAATGTCAAATTCAATTTATTTTCAAGGAACGAACTATTTAAAGCTACCTTGGACACATTCACCGTGATTTGGGTTTCTTTTTCTTTTTCCCCCAAATCTCTCTCTCCAGAGTGGCGGTTCTCAACCTGTGGGTCCCCAGATGTTGTTGGACTACAACTCCCATCATCCCTGAGCTCTGTCCTTGCTAGCTACAGGTGATGGGAGTTGTAGTTCAACAACATCTGGGCACCCACAGGTTGAGAAAGGCTGCTCCAGAGCAAACATAAGATGGGTTTAGAGCATGGGTAGGCAAACTAAGGCCCGAGGCCCGGATCTGGCCCAGTTGCCTTCTGGATCCAGCCTGAGGACAGTCCAGAATCACCGCGTGGACCGGCGTGGATCTGAACATTCGGGCTGTGCCAGCGTGCAAGTTCAGCAGCGCCTCCTCCCTCCCTCCTCCCGGCTTTTCCCTGCCCTGCCTAGAGAGGAGAGGAAGGGGGCTGGGCTTTGTTGGTGCCAGCAGCAGCAGCGTTGGCGCTCGAGTGGCCGCCATTGTAAGCAGGCTCAATTTGGGGGGTCGCACTCAGAGGTCCGTATAGTTAAAGCTATATTTTTCCCAGTAGTGATGTATAGAAGTAAGAGCTGGACCATAAAGAAGGCTGATCGCCGAAGAATTGATGCTTTTGAATTCTGGTGCTGGAGGAGACTCTTGAAAGTCCCATGGACTGCAAGAAGATCCAACCTCTCCATTCTGAAGGAAATCAGCCCTGAGTGCTCACTGGAAGGACAGATCCTGAAGCTGAGGCTCCAATACTTTGGCCACCTCATGAGAAGAGAAGACTCCCTGATGTTGGGAAAGATGGAGGGCACAAGGAGAAGGGGACGACAGAGGACGAGATGGTGGGACAGTGTTCTCGAAGCTATGAACATGAGCCTGACCAAACTGCGAGAGGCAGTGGAAGACAGGAGTGCCTGGCGTGCTCTGGTCCAGGGGGTCACGAAGAGTCGGACACTGCTAAATGACTAAATGACTAAACAACAACAACATACAGGCCTGCCTTCTAAAGGTTTTATATAGTTACTCATCTCCTTGGCTTGGGGGTTGCACAACTCCATACCCTCCAACATTTCCTAAAGAAAAACAGGAGATTCCAGAATCAAATCGGAAAGTGGAATGGCTTCTGTAAGTCCAGGACTGTCCCTGGAAAATAGGGACATTTGGAGAGTCTGTATTAGAAAGTACAGTGGTACCTGTTATGTACTGAAGTTCTCACCCTAGGCCAGCAGGGGGATACTGTAGATAGTTTTCATTCAGGTCCACGTATGCAAATAAGGGATTGAAAGTGACGTTCAGTGATTGGATAGTTACAGAAAGTTGTTACTGTTGCGTTGTAGTGGGGCTCTATATAAGCAGGCTGACTGAACCCTTCAGTTCTGTTCTGGCCTGTGAATAAGCAAGAGCTGTATGAAGAATCGCTGTGTCGTCTGATATGTTCACCCACAACTTAACAGTACCTAGTTTTTTGAGCATCTTGGAAGCCAAATGTTTCAGTTTTCGAAAACCCTGCTTCTGTTTTCAAATGCTTTTCAGAAGTCAAACAGCTTCCGCTGAGTCCCCCCCCCCATTTTCTCCATTGAAATTGCAGACTGCCCTTTGTGCCTCGGTTTTTGGACGTTACAGAAGTTGAATGGTTTTCCGGAACGGATTACGTTTGAAAACTGAGGTACTGCTGTATACTGGAGATCCGGACAGGAACCACCAGGGCCAATAAGAGAACAGCACAATTATCAAGCAGAGAATTTGAGAGGCAAGAAGGCTTCCTCCAAAAATGAAAGTCTTATCTAAATGAACTTTGCCCCCCAATGTGCACGGAGACGGTAACAGATGTTAAAAAAATAATTTCAGGAAAACTAACGGAGAAATCTGAGGGCTCCCTTGGACAAAAAACAAGGACACCAGCCAGGAATACCAGAGCAAAACAGCAGCCAGTAGGCTTGGTCTTTATTGAAGACTGTCGCAACAGGACTCCCACTTGCCTCAAGGTGGAACAAGATGGAAGCCCTGAACAAAAGAGAACCCAAACTTTTATTAGCTGCTAATCCCCGTGTTACACCCCCCAAACTACATCACTAATACATCATGGTAACATCATGAAAGGGGAGGTCTGGTGGCAGTAATCTGAGCATCCTGGACCCTGCCCCATGGTTCCCCTTGCCCTCCACCAAACACCCATCAAGTGGAACAAAAGAGATATTTACATTTCCCTGTTTCCCAGCCAAGTTAACCACACCCTTTTGTCTAAATCTGGGTTTGCCATTTCTGGAATGGCTACCTGTCTGGCCCTCAGGTATCAGGATGCCAGGGATTATCACTCAGGCAGAGGGGCTGCTGAGGAGCTGAGCTCACATGTCTATATGAATTTCTGACGTTTTCCCAGTGAGCCAGTACACATATACATTTATCAGTGAGTTCTTACATTTGGTATCGGGCAGCAAAGGCCCTTGAATAGATAGGAAGAAACTGTGATGAAGTGTTTTGTGGGGACAAATCACAAAAGTGATGGTGCTGGTTTTGGTAGTGGGCTGCATGTGCATGATATCTGCTGGAGGGGCAACCCCCCCAACCTATACATAAATTCCTGCAACACCCTCCATGTCTGAATGCGCCCCTTGCCAGATTAGAGCTTTGGCCTTCTGAAGGTGCAGTCACAATATGACAGGTAAGCATTAAGGAAAGAGAAGCACTGAAAACGACAAAACAAATGTTGGATCTCTCCCCCTCCTCATCTCCCCGTTTGGACTTAATGAGAAATTCACCTGCGGGTTTCTTCTCAAATAGCTCAACAGAGCAGAACAGCAGGATCCCCCATTGGTTCTGATCCTGACCCCTTTTATGGATAGAGGTTTCTGTCATTTGCGCACCCACCAGGCGGCAGACGGAGAGGATGTGCTAGATCAAATTAACGGCGCCATATTTTTTGACCAAACTGCACGGCAGACTGATTCCTGCCTTTATCTCCCAGTTTCTCTCCTGTGAGCCTGGAAGAATTAATGCTGCCTAATAATGCATAAGGCAGCTTCTTTTCATCTCCCCGCAGATATATGGCCATTCAAATGCCTAATTTCCCCATAAAATTCCAGTGGCAGCTGACGAACAGGGGGCCAGCTTTGAATTAATCAGATGTCGAGAAAAAGGAGAGCTCGGGTGGACGAGTTCGGAGGTGTCTGCAGCGATGGTCTTGTCGCAAATCAGCTCATATCTGTGTCACATACATTTAAAAGCATGTTGATCTCCCCCAAAGACCTCTGGGAACTGTAGCTCACTCCCTATAGAGCTACAATTCCCAGAAGCCTTAGCAAACCTCCCAGGATTCTTTCTTTCTGGGGGGAGGAAGCCAAATGTACATTCAATGTATGGCGTGGTTTTGACCTTGGTGCAGTTTGGTGTCTGAATGAATAAATCTGATAGCTGCTGAGCAGATGCTGGTGTGATCAGAGGGAGAAAATACAAGTTTGGGACAGGCCTGGCTTGAGGCAAGAGACATTTGCAGGGAAACCAAAATGCTTGTTTACAAAGCTATTGTACTACTGACCTAACTGTGAAACATGGACCACTCATAAACCCCATCTCCAGCTCTTCGGAAGATTCCATCAACAGTGTCTCTGAAAATTTTTACACATCACTTGGGAAGACAGGCGAACTAATACCAGAATACTGGAAGAAGCAAAGATCGCCAGTGCCAAAGCAATGATTCTTCAACATCCACTTCGTTGGACTGGTCATGTTGTGCAGATGCCTGATGATCGTCTTCCAAAGCAACTACTCTATTCTGAACTTCAAAATGGAAAGTTTAATTCTGTTGGTCAATGAAAGAGGTTTAAAGACTCTCTCAAGGCAAATCTTTAAAAATGTAGTGTAAACACCGACAATTGGGAAACACTGGCTTGCGAGTGCTCCAGTTGGAGAACAGCCTTGACCAAAGGTGTCATGGGCTTTGAAGACGTTTGAACTCAGGACGCAAGGAAGAAATGTGCAAAGAGGAAGGCACGCTTGGCAAATCCACACCGTGATCAGCTCCTGCCTGGAAACCTATGTCCCCACTGTGGAAGGACGTGTGGCTCCAGAACTGGCCTCCACAGTCACTTACGGACTCACTGTTAAAACCGTGTTTATGGAAGACAATCTTATTCAGCTATGAGGGATCGCCAAAGAAGAAGAAGATACTGCGGCAAATAAAACGTTTTTAGCGTGTTGTAAAGTGCAATATACAAATTCGACACTAGATGGCAATGGTGAGCTGTAGCAAATTCAATATATTTTTTGTGTATCTGAAGAAGTGTGCATGCACACGAAAGCTTATACCAAGAACTAACTTAGTTGGTCTTTAAGGTGCTACTGGAAGGAATTTTTATATTTTTCACAGTTTTTGAAACAAAGTATTTTCACAGTATTTTTTATATGTGTGTAGATTCCACCATAGTCTCAAGTGTCCACAGAAGCAGTTTCATTAGAACACACATTATATAGGCAAAATATATATCAACTTAGGTGTTAAACCTCTACCCAACCACCTTCGGCCACCCAAGCACTACATTATATTCTTATCATTTATTATTATTATTATTATTATTATTATTATTATTATTATTATTATCATTTATTATTATTATCATTTATTATTATTATTATTATCATTATTATTATTATTATTATTATTATTATTTATATGCCGCCCTATACCTAGAGGTCTCAGCGTACATCACCATCTCTCATCTGAGCACAGTCCTTGAAATTCAACTTACTCAACCCATTTTTTTACTGTGTGTGTCAGAACCCTCCTTGTACCTTATCTGGAGTTGTTTTTCACTTTAACATCCAGCCATTCCTTTCCCCTTTCACTGATACTTGCCTGTCTTGTTTATCGGGTCTCATTCTTGCATACGTGACATGGGCCTTCCTGATAATGAGTAACAATTGTCAATAGTCACCAACCTAAGCTGGAAATTTTTCACCTTATTGGACAAAAAACAGTGTAATTGGGGGACCAAAACATCGTCCAGGTCTAAAGAAAGACCTAATAATAAAAATAAAAAAATATTATTTATACTCCGCCCATCTGGCTGGATTTCCCCAGCCACTCTGAGCAGCTTCCAACAAAATATTAAAATACAGTGGTCTGTTAAACATTAAAAGCTTCCCTAAACAGGGCTGCCTTCAGATGTCTTCTAAAAGTCTGGTAGTTGTTGTTCTCTTTGACATCTGATGGGAGGGCGTTCCACAGGGCGGGTGCCACTACCGAGAAGGCCCTCTGCCTGGTTCCTACTACTCTGAGAAATTCAAACAAAATTGGAAAGGTTTTTAAAAGGCAGCTGCAATCAGTCCTAACAGAATGAATGGCGACGTTTTCATTTTGTTCTTTCCTCCCAATCTTGTTCATTCCTTATGCCACCTGCGAGTAAGATTTCCACGATAAATGTTAAAGTGTTGCATAACCGCAGCCACCGCCCCCACGAAGAATCGTGGCCCATCTCCTGCAAAAGGGCAAGGCTGGCATTTTTATGATTCATGTAACGTACAGCTGCGGAAGGGAGGAAGGTGCCTGCCTTTCCATCTGGACTAAATAGGGAGAAACATTTCCATAATCACCACTTTCATAGCTGTTTATTATTGCTCACACACCCTATAAAGAAAGGTATTTCAGCATTAAAAAGGGAAATGTAGAAAAGAGAGCAGAAAACCCCGGGGAATACATTCGAAGGCGCTATATACTGGTGCCAGGACATGATGGCAATTAAAGTAATTTTTAAAAAGAAACTTTATTCGTACAGAAAGAATTGCAGATCAATACGGCAGAGTTTCTTTTACGGGGAAAAGGTGTAATTGAAGATGCTAAACCCTCTCCCTGCTGCTTACCTTCCCGAAGCATCTTGGCTGCAGGGAATGGTACCCAACTGAGAAGGAACATCAGGGGGGAGATTGTAGGGAGATAAACTGTGCCAGGGCCCCCTGGTTCAGGCACGCAAATTTGTCTTTCTTTCCCCCCCCCCCCAAAAAAAAAGGAGAGAGAGAGAAGGTTCTGTTTCTCCATTTGCAGACTCATTGGGCATGCAGAGAAGGAAAAAGAGGGGCGCTAAGGGGCTCCTGCAGAACTTCATAAAAGTAGGAGGATCATTTAACTAAACACCAAACACAGCAACAGCAGCATGAAATCCAGTCTTTAGAAATTAAGGAGCACAGATTTTTATTTTATTTTTTAAAAAAACACCCCCATCGTTTACCACTTCACAGTAGGCTCTGAAAATGCCCAGGTGAATTGCGTTTCGGAAGAGCTCAGCCGGTTAGAGCATAACACACCAAGAGAAACAATTATATGACTTTTAGAATACCGTATTTTTTGCACCATAACACTCACTTTTTTCCTCCTAGAAAGTAAGGGGAAATGTCTGTGCGTCTTATGGAGCGAATGCCTATGGGTGGTGGTGGGGATCTGCTGCAGTCGTGAGCAGAGGATCCATGGTTCCCCTTCCTTCCCTCTTCCGTGGTTTGCTTTGAAATAGCAAAGCAGGAGAAGACCCGCTGAGTGGGGAGGAGAGAGGGACAGAGAGCCTGCTTGCTTTAAAGGAGCAAAGCGGGAGAGGAAAGGAGCCTTCTCCCCCTCTTCTTCATTATTAGCAGCATCCTTCTCCACACACCCCATGCGTGCTCCTTGTCCCTTGAGTGCTTTTCCTTCCCTCCCCACTTAAAACATGGTTACAAAGCATGGATCCACAGGATTTTTGCACTGGGTCACCCCAAATTCACCATCAGATCACATAGCATGTCCATGGCTACATCTTGCACCAAAAAAATCACGCACCCACTGTTGCCTGGGGCCGCAGTGGTGCAAAAACGTGGTTACAAAGCATGGATCCACATGGATCCTCAGG
This sequence comes from Podarcis liolepis, assembly GCF_965112155.1. NCBI lineage: Eukaryota > Metazoa > Chordata > Lepidosauria > Squamata > Lacertidae > Podarcis > Podarcis liolepis. The sequence goes on along the minus strand of NC_139554.1, from coordinate 3,140,768 downwards.
ATTTTTGCACTGGGCTACTCCAAACTCACTGTCAGATCACATGTCTGTGGCCACAGCATGAACCACAAAAATCATGTGCATGTTATGGTCCGGTGCGTGTTATAGAGCGAAAAATACGGTATATCTGAAGGAAGCCCCATTCAGGGAAGTTTTTAACAGTTGATGTTTTATTGTGTTTTTAATGTTCTGTTCGGAGCTGCGCAGAGTGGCAGGGGAAACCCAGTCAGATGGGCTGCATGTAGTAGTAGTAGTAGTAGTAGTAGTAGTAGTAGTAGTAGTAGTAATAATAATAATAATGTCCCCGGTTTGAACCCTGTATGAGAAGGCAGCTGCATATCCCTGCATTGCAGGGACACCTCTGAGTCCCTTCCAGCTCTATAATTCTATGAATAAGAATGTCTCTGGCACCTGAACAGTTGGTGCCAGGTGATCCTCCTTTTAGGAGAGCATTCCATGAAGAAGATCTCATGGCCAAGAAGGGTGTTCCAAACAACCTGCAAAGGAGAAGCCTCAGAGGCTGAACACAGAGTTCTGGATGACTTCTGAAGCAGAAGGGCAGTCTGTCAGTGTTGGTTTCTGCTTTCCTTCACTGTGCAGCGAAAGGGCTTGTCACGAGACAGGTGTTTACATTCCACAGTCTGTACTGTTGGAGTTTCTCACGGGAAAGGGAGGCTGGATGTGACGTACACTGGTTTCCTGTTTTTCACTGTGTGATTCTCTCCAAGCTGTCGAGGAGAGAGGATGCAGTTTCTGCTCCGGCAGAGGCAAGATGTCTTTCTGTAATATACCAGCTTTGAACTGTAAATAAAGCAATATAGAGTATGCAGCACGTACTCCTCATCCTTCCGCTGGGCACGAGACTCTGCTTTAAATCAACAGTCAGGAGTGCGTGCAGGAACCAGGCCCTGTGACCAGTAGGGCTTCGCAGGACTGGGGCTTTCCTAAGTTTGTTCTGGAGAGGCAAGGTGAAGCCACACAGGTGAGGCCGCTTGGTAACTCACAGCACCTGGTGGCAAGAGCCAGGAAGGGATATAAGGTCAGCATTTCCCTTCAGCTCTTTGCCACAGCAACTCGTTTCCTGCCTTGCTGCGTTTGGCTTCTTGCTTCCTGATCCTTGAACCTCGGCTGGTTTCTGGACTCTCATTCCTGCTCCCACCCCGCCATCTTGCCCCTGGTCCTGACATCACTTTCCTCACTATAAGAGGAAAGTCCAAGGCTATGGTTCGAGAGACAGACTAGGGTTCCCTCTTATGGAAAGATTTATCCATTGTATTTTTCTCAATTTCTCATTTTTCACATTTCTGATTCAATTTTCCACATTTCTGCAGCAAATTGCAGATTTTTCTTTTTTAAAAACCCACAGAAATGTTTTTGCATTTTAGTGTGAATTTTTATGAGTTTTTGACTAATATACATATTTTTGCAAGCAATTTCTCCTAGTATAATGTATTCCTGTGTATTGTTTTCACTAATAGATTCATTCTGATGCACACATTTCCCTAAGAGATGCAGTTTTGTAAACACTGGTTGGTTGGAGAACCAACTAAATTTGGTGAGCTGCGAATTTCCAAGGATAGCTGCGTTTCAGCTCTCGTATTGTTTCAGAAAGTGAAAACTTGCTAGGTTTGCCCTTAAATGCAACAGTATCAAATCCCTCCCCCAATCCTAATCTGAAGCGGGCTGTGAATTTAAAAATGCAGCGACTGCTTCCTAGAACACGACGGTTTTTCACCAAGAGGTAGGTGATCATCACCGTAGGTGGTGACTGAAGATTATTAAATTCAATTTGCCTCGTAACAAACTCGTCTGCAGCTGTCTGAAGCTGCTGGGTTCCATCCTGCTGGGATGCTTGAAAGCCCCGTTCCCTCAGATGTGTTGGCTGGTTTTGCCTCGTCCAGCTCCTTATTTCAAGCTGCGTTGGCCCTCTGGTAGGATCAGAGGCGGCTTTGAACTGAGAAGATTATGAGAAGTCAGTGGGGACAAGTGAAGTCCTAGTCAAATGTGCCTCTGGTTTCACCTCTATCCCCGTCTTCAAACGGATGGGATATAAAAGCCCTCACCCAGCACAAGAGCAGTTTTTGATATCTGCCAAGTTATTGCAACAGTAAGTAACACCAAAGCATAGCCCTACCGTGGGAAAGGACCACAGAATAAGAGAGTTGAAAGGGGTCCCAAGAGTCCTCTTCTCCAAGAATCACAGCTGAAGAATTCCTGGCAGATGGCTATCCAACCTCCAAGGAAGGAGAGTCTACCACCTTCCAAGGTCATCCATCCCACTTTCAAACAGGTCTTCCCATCAGAAAGTTCTCACTGATTTTTAACTTGGAATCTCCTTTTCTGAAACTTGAAGTCCAGACCCTGCCCTCTGGAGCAGTAGATAGCAGGTTTGCTCCATCTTCCATGTGACAGCCCTTGAGATATTTGAAGATATCTCAAGATATCCCCTGAGATATTTCCTCTTTTCCAGGCTTGAACATCCCCAACTCCCAAAACTGTTCCACATAAGGCTTAGTTTCCAGACCCTTGATCATCTTGGTCGCCTTCCTCTGCACACCTTCCAGCTTGTTAACACAACATCCTTCTTAAATTGTAGTGCCAAGGATTGGACACAGTATTCCAGGTGTGATTTGATGAAGGCGGAATAGACTGGGACTATGACTTCCCTTGATCTGGACACTAGACTTCTGTTGATGCAGCCTAGAATAGCATTAGCTTTCTTTTTCTGCTGCATCACACAATTGACTCACTGTTGCCCCAGGCCAGGTGTCACGGTCCGGTTTACGGGTGGTCAAAGTCCTGGTGGAGGACGTCGGGACCGGGGGCAAGACGGCAGGGTGGGAACAGGAACAAGAAGCCAGGAGTCAGGAAGTCAAGAGTCTGAGGGTCAGAGAGCTGGGTCAAGAAGCCAGGGGTCCGAGGATCAGGAAGCAAGGAGTCACAAAGTCAAGGGTCCAGGGATCAAGAAGCAGGAAGCTAAATACAGCAAGGCACAAAGAGTGTTGCTGTGGCAAAGAGCTGAAGGGAAATGCTGACTTTATATCCTTTCCCGGCTCTTGCCACCAGGTGCTGTGAGTTGCCAATCAGCCTCACCTGTGAGGCCGTTCCTTGCCTCTCCAGAACAAACTTATGAAGGCCCCAGTCCTGCAAAGTCCTATTGGTCACAGGGCCTGGCTCCTGCACGCACTCTTGACACCAGGCCTGTCCCAAACTTGTATTTTCTCCCTCTGACCACACCAGAGTCTGCTCAGCAGCTATTAGATTTATTCATTCAGACACCAAGGTCCACAGCCACCTGCACCGAATTGTCCATTGAATGGCACTATTCCTTCCCTTGATCTGGACACTAGACTATATTCTGTGACTCTGGGATGAATCTAGCCGCCAGTGTGTCTTTTCCTAGAACTCATGGGGAACATTTCAGATTGCACCCGCTTGGGCCCTGGAAGAAGATTGGGTCTTTAGATGACGAATGGCCAGGTTTTCTTTTTTGAGGGGAGCGGATTCAAGCAACTGTGTAGTTTGGAATAAACAGCCCCCTTGGTGCCAGAAACGAGCGGCATTTGATGACGCTGACATCTTGCTCCTTCGCTGGGGCTGCCAGTTTACCTCCGGGCCCCAGAAGGCGGAGAGATGGATGACTTGCCTTTCAGCAGAAAGAATAAAACACATGGAGGAATGAAATTAAAAACAGCAACACCACCCCTCACCTTTTTGGGATTATTGAAATAGACCTGCAGCTCCGATGGAAGCATTTGTGTAGTACACACAAAGGGCTGAACCTAAGAATGTCTCTGCTGGAGAAATCTAGCTCAGTGTCCTGTTCCCACAGCAGCCAACCGGATAAAACAATAGAATAATAGAACTGCAGAATTGTAAGGGATCCCCAGGGGTCATCCAGACCAACCCCCTGCAATGCTAAAGAATCCCTGGCAGGTGGCCACCCAACCTCAGCTTCAAATCCTCCCATGCAAATCGCTGCCAAAAGGTGGAGAGCGGAATACAAGATCGGAAAAGTGAGAAACGGAGGGAAACTGTAACAGGAAGATTTTACCCCTCCCTAGCTGTAATAATAATAATAATAATAATAATAATAATAATAATAATAATATCTTTATTGTCATTGCCCCCTCTCGGGGACAACGAAATTACTTGGCTGCTCCATCCACCCAGGTAGGGCACTCCACACAAAATCAAAACAACTATAAAAACACTAATTAAAACAATACAGTATAATACAGCAAGGAAGATTAGATGACTTTCAAAGTCCAGGCTTCCCATTTAGGGCCGAGATCGCTCTGGGGAAGAAGCTGTTCTTAAGACGGCTCATTCTTGTCTTCATCGTCCTGTATCTCTGTCCCGACGGCAGGAGCTCGAAGAGACAGTGACCAGGATGCGATGGATCTTTTACTATGTCCAGTGCCTTCCTATGGCACCTTGTGGCATAAATCTGCTCTAAGGTGGAGAGTGGGCAGCCAACAATGCTCTCTGCTGCCTTAACAACCCTGCACAACCCCATCCTGTCCTGGGCAGTACAGCTTCCGTACCACACACATAAGCCATAAGTGAGCACGCTCTCAATGGCACAGTGATAGAAGGCAAGCAGCTGTGCTCATTCATACGGTGGTTATGTGGTTCACATGAACACTGTCACGGTCCGGTCTACGGGTGATTGAAGTCCTGGCTGAGGACGTTGGGACTGGGGGCAAGATGGCGGGGTGGGAGCAGGAATGAGAGTCCAGAAGCCAGGGGACCGAGGGTCAGGAAGCAAGAAGCCAAACACAGCAAGGCAGGAAGTGAGTTGCTGTGGCAAAGAGCCGAAGGGAAATGCTGACCTTATATCCCTTCCCGGCTCTTGCCACCAGGTGCAGTGAGTTACCAAGCAGCCTCACCTGTGCGGCCACACCTTGCCTCTCCAGAACAAACTTAGGAAGGCCCCAGTCCTGCGAAGCCTTATGGTCACAGGGCCTGGCTCCTGCACGCACTCCTGACAAACTCATCCCAATATTTACAAAACCTTAAGCATTGACTCGCAGTGACCCAAGTGATCTCATGGCGGCTTTGCCTCTCTCCCTCATAATAATAATAATAAAATAATAATAATTTTTTTTATTTATATCCCGCCCTCCCCAGCCGAAGCCGGGCTCAGGGCGGCTAACAACACTAAAATAGTGCAACATTCTAAAAACATTATAAAAATTAATTAAAATCACAATTGATGGCAACCGTACTAAAGTTCTGCAAAGATTGCCAAAGGAGGGAGTCAGGCTGCGCCCTGACCAAAGGCTTGGTGGAACAGCTCTGTCTTGCAGGCCCTGCGGAAAGATGTCAAGTCCTGTAGGGCCCTTGTCTCTTGTGACAGAGCGTTCCACCAGGTTGGAGCCACAACTGAAAAAGCCCTGGCTCTAGTTGAGGCCAGCCTAACCTCTCTGAGGCCTGGGACCTTCAAGATGTTTTTATTTGAGGACCGTAAGTTCCTCTGTGGGGCATACCAGGAGAGGCGGTCCCGTAGGTACGAGGGTCCTAGGCCGTATAGGGCTTTAAAGGTTAAAACCAGCACCTTAAACCTGATCCTGTACTCCACCGGGAGCCAGTGCAGCTGGTATAGCACTGGGTGAATGTGATCTCGCAGCGAGGACCCCGTAAGGAGTCTCGCTGCAGCATTCTGCACCCGCTGGAGTTTCTGGGTCAGCTTCAAGGGCAGCCCCACGTACAGCGAGTTACAATAATCCAGTCTGGAGGTGACCATCGCTTGGATCACAGTGGCTAGGTCAGGGCGAGAGAGGTAAGGAGCCAACTGCTTAGCTTGGCACAGCTTCTGCAAAGAGGAAAGTCCCCTTTTCAAAGCCCCAGCACTTGTATCTCAATGCAGAATGGCCATTGTGCCTTTATTAAAGTGATTTCCCCCAATGCAATGCATTTCTGTATGCTGTTTTCTCTTATATATGCATTTTCAGGTGAACGTTGTCCAAGTAGATGCATTGAAAAATTAAGAGAAGTGCGAATTTTGAATCATGGGTGTGTTTTGGTTGCTGGGTTACTCCATAGCATGCAAACTAAATAGGTCCTCTTTTAAATGCATTTTTTACTAAAATTCTCCCCCATCGTTAATAAGTAATACCATATTTTCCGCTCTATAGGGCGCACCTGACCATAGGGCGCACCTAGTTTTCAGAGGGGGAAATCAAGGAAAAAAATATGATTCCCCCCCCCCAGCTCTGGGAGCAGCGGACAGGCTGCACGCAGCCTGTGCGCTACTCCAAGACCTTCTCCCTGCTTTTGCGGGAGGTGGGGGAATTCCCCCACCTCCCACAAAAGCCCACAGGAGGGAGAAGGGACTGACTCGGCCAGTCAGTCCCTTCTCCCACCTTGGGGAAAAGCGTCCAAGTGCGGCGCGCTCTTTAAAGGGAATTCCCCCACCTCGTAGAAAAGCTTGCAGAAGCCACACAGCCTTTAAAGAGCACACGGCTCCTGCGGGCTTTTCGATTGAGCTTGTGGGGCTGGCTGTGGGGGGAAGTGCTGCTTTCCCCCACCGCCAGCCTCAAAACCAGGTCGGGGAGCAGTGCAAAGGCGGTGCGCCGCCTTCCCGCTGCCCCCCGAGCTTGTGGGGCTGGCGGTGGGGGGAAGCGCTGCTTTCCCCCACCGCCAGCCTCAAAGACCAGACTCTCCTGGCTTCAGTGAAACAACATGAAGCCGCCGGAGCGCAGGCTTCGGAGGCTTCGCGTTGCTATCGCTGAAGCCAAGGAGCCTGCATTCGCTCCATAGGATGCACACACATTTCCCCTTAATTTTTGGAGGGGGAAAAGTGTGTCCTATAGAGCAAAAAATACGGTAATTTCAACCAACATCAGAGCTGCGTGGGATTCGAACCCTTGTCTCTCGCCTGCCACAACAGGCTGCTAGGCCCTATGAATTGCAGGTCAACACGGGAAAAATATGGCCCAACGTTTCCACCGGCGGTTGTTTGCTGCTGCAGTGTGACTCCTTTTATTATTGCTGTGTTGTGAGGCTCTTTGCTTCGCACGCCGAGAATCCGTAAAAAGAGCAGAGGCCTGTTTGCGTCTGCGCCAGCTGCGAGTCCGATCTAAGTGTGATAAATGGAAAAAGACACGAGGAACCGTAGACTCGAACCAGAATTGATCACCCATATCTGTCCCTGCTCCTCTCCCAAACCCTGCCCAGATGCTTCCCATTTATCACGCCGGGAGGAAGAGTTCCGCGCGCAGAGGAAAATGGGCTTGTATGAATTCATTCCGCACGCACGCCGAGACAGATCTATTTGGGAAGCCACCACAACTGCGGCCGCCACCGCATTAAATCTGAGAATTCACAAGCTGCATTCGAGCTGTGGATAATTAGGCTCCCGACAACAGCCTGAGAACCAGGAGGCTGTTCCTGGATGCCAGCGAGTAAATCAGAAAGAAGCCCCCAGACATTGTGGAAACGGCGATGGCTGCAAGCCGCTTAACTCCCAAAGCTTCCAGCTGTAATGAGATTTCGGTCCCCAGTACAAGATCCCATTTTGCTGGTATCTAATACATTATTGTATCTGCGAAATAAGATGTATAAGGATGGGAATGATGGGTGGTGAAAAGGCTCACCTGTCGAAGGTTGATTCTCCTCGCTGGAATCACCCCAAATGACAACTTTGGGGATGGAGGGACATGGAACATATACAGGTGTAGATATCTGTATAATTGAGGGCTGGAAAAGGTGATGGGGCAGATGTCCTGGATTTGCAGAAGAAGCGGAATGACGTTAGCCCTGTGTGCCCATATGGAAATGACTAATTGTGGCCGAATATTTGTCATGTGCCCCATGGAGATCTCTTGGTGGAACTGGTTATGTTGGAGGCAGGAGGATAGCTAAAGTTCTGATTAGGGGCAGGTGAATCTGCCAATTTCCTGTTTCTTTCACTAATATATGCATTTAGACGCGCACTTTATGCATTTCCATGCATGTTACTTGGGTGTAGAACCGCATTACAAAATTCAGAGAAATGTAACTTGTGAGAGTTTGGGTATATTTCGTTCTAAGTATTGTTTTTGGGAAGTGCGAAGGGTCAGCCTTTTGACATAAACTGAGCCATATTTGTCCCCCATTCCTTGTTCTGACTTACACACCATTAATTTTTTTATTCACCGAATGCTCTTCGTGGTTTCAGAAAAGGAGTCTATCACGGACCTACTTGGAGATTGAACTCTCTGCATGCAAAATGGGCGCATAATAATAATAATAATAATAATAATAATAATAATAATAATAATAATTGTATATGCCACTCATCTGACTGGATTGCCCCAGCCACTCTGGGCAGCTTCCAACAAATTATAAAACCACACTAAAACCCCAAACATCGAAAGAAGAATGAATAATGAAGATGATGGGCTATGCGGAAATGGCAAGGCTGACTGGGAAGATCAGGTACCAAGAGGATAATAAATTTAATAGAGAATGGCATAACTTTATAGAATATATTAGGGAAGTTTTTAATGTGTGACATTTTAATGTATTTTTAATCTCTGTTGGAAGTCGCCCAGAGTGGCTGGGGAAGCCCAGCCAGATGGGCGGGGTACAAATAATAAAATTATATTATATTATATTATATTATATTATTATATTATATTATATTATATTATATTATAATCACTGTAAAAATTTAAAAATGCTAGCAGGATTGATAAAGCACTTGTAATTTAAAATGACAAAGAATAAAATTGAAGTGTAATAATTTAGATAAATGCAATTAGATGCAGTAAAAAAGGAATATACCGTAAATTTTGGAAGCCAAGGGAGGGGTGGGGGTGGGAAGTCTGGGGGTTCAGGAACCCCATAAATGTACTGATATGGATTATGGTTTAATGTAAACAAGTATGTGTGTGTGTGTAAAAAATTGTTGTTTTGAAACTTTGAAAATAAAAATTCAAACAAAACGTCAAACAACTAGTACTGAGATCACCCAATTTTATTTAGCCAATTTTAAAAGAGTCACAAAGGAGTCACATTTCCATCTTTTGTACCTCCCTCAAATGTCCCACTTTGAATCGGACACCCCATAATTTCAGAAGCCGTCTTGGCTTCCGATTGAATCCCAAGATGTCCTCTTTTGGCTCCTGGCAGAGCATGGCCCCAAAAGACGCCCATTTTGAGGGGCTGTGCTTTTGCACGAGTCCCGTGACTTGCACGGGAGTTCGGCCCCGAAAGATGCACATCCCGATTTTCCTGCATGGACTGTTGGAGGGTCTGCTTGCAGAGAGGCTGTGTGTGGGGAGGCAAGTGCAGAAAATCAAAGACTGCCTTGGAAGAGAAGCTTGTCATAGGGTTATAAATTGCAGCATCCTACGGAGAAAAAAGGTAGAGATTTCTCCCCCTCTCTTCTAATAGTATTCATTTGTTTGGCAAATTTATAGACCTCTAAACATTAGCAAACGTCACGGCAGCCTACAAGAATGGAATAAATAAGACAGGTAAAACACAGTTTTCCAAAAGGAATCTGAAGCGGCCTGTGAATCAACTCATTCTTCCAAGATGGCCTGGGACTCGGGCTTGGACTTGGAACCAGAGGACTCTCAGTCCACACTGGATCCTTTGCCTCAGGCATCACCTGAACCAAATCTGGGGCCTGATCCTGAAGAGTCCCAGTCTGCACAGGTTCCCCTGCAACAAGCTGGGCCGAGTCAGGGGCCTGAGCCTGCCCTGGCTCCAGAGGTGGGGATGACCTCGTTGCCTCCAGCTGGGCCATCACTTACAGCTGCTTCACTACCGGTTGGGTCAGGGGAGGCTGAGGCGGCCCCTGGGTCTAGTAACCCACCGACGTCTCCTGAGCTGCAGAGACTGAGGTCTGAGAGAAGGAGAGACCCGAGTACTCGCAGGAGGAGTGCTCGCCTTCAGGCAAAACAGGGAGGTGAGTCACCAGGGGATCAGGACCGGCTGCTACCACAACAAAGATAAAAGGCTGTCGGACCCCGCCCCAGGTTGCAGGAGCAACACTGCTGTTTGACCGGAACCTGCCTGAGATCCTGTGCCTGTCCTTGCCTGGTATCCTGCCTCGTGTCCTGCCTTGACCCTGTCGGACTGACTCCCAGCGGAACTTCTGGATTCTGGTCCTGTGCTGGTCCCGGGGGTAAGGTACCTTGGGTGTAGCAGAGTCCACACAAAGAGGGGCGAGGTCCGAGGCAGAGAGCCGGGCGGGGAACAGGAACGCTGGAACAAGAGGCTGTGCAGGGAGCAGGAACACCGGATGGTCGGGAACAGGAGGCCGAGCAGGGAACAGGAGTACCGGATAGTCAGGAACAGGAGGCCGAGCAGGGATCAGGAACACAGGAAGGTCCGAAGCCAACAACGACGTTGCTCCCGCAACCTGGGGCCGGGCTGACTGGGCTTTTATCCTCTTCTAAGGCCAGGGGCGGTCCCGGCCCCCAGGAGCCCCGCCTCCTCTGGCCTTAAGGCGAGCACTCCTCCTGGGGGCAACCAGTTCCCTTCGCCTCTCTGCCCTAAGCCTCTGCAGATCAGGAGAGGCCGAAGGGTTACTGGGCCCTGGAGGAGGCTCACCTGTGGCCACTGAGTCGTCAAGCCTCTCTGGGGCCAGAAGGGTTTCACCTGGGGCCAGCTCCTGATGCACTGCCACAGGTGCAGGTTCTTCAGCACCTAGGCCTTGCCCCAGTTCAGCCGGCCCTGGAGGCGGGGACTCTTGTGCAGGCTGGGATTCCTCTGTTTCATCCTCCGAATCGGAATCCCAGGCCATCACAGGTCCGGTCCTGGTTACCCCCGGGCCCAGCACAACCGGTAGAAATACAGTGGTGCTCCACAAGACGAATGCCTCGCAAGACGGAAAACTCGCTAGACGAAAGAGTTTTCCGTTTTGGAGGTGCTTCGCTAGACGAATTTCCTATGGGCTTGCTTCGCAAGACGACAATGTCTTGTGAGTTCCTGCGGGTTTTCCCCCCTCATTGCCCTTTTTCTAAGCCGCTAAGCCGCTTATCAGCTGATCCGATCAGCCGATAAGCCGCTAAAAGCCGCTAAAAGCTGCTAATAGTGCTAATAGCGCTAATCCGCTAATCCATCAATGGGCTTGCTTCGCAAGACGAAAAAACCGCTAGACGAAGAGAATCACAGAACGGATTCTTTTCGTCTTGCGAGGCACCACTGTATGAGAGTTTTCAGCATCTAACAATATGTACAATATGTGCCAGAACCTCTCTAGCACATGGAAGCTGGCAAGTTTGCCACACCCTGGCGGTTATTGGCTTTTGGAGGCTGTTGCGGAAGACCCTCTCTGCTGAAATACAAGAGGTCCCAAGACTGCTGCTTGTGTCCTCTGGCACTCCTCTGGTCACCTGACTTGAACCTCTGGTTCAACTGCTGTTTTAACTGTTAATCTGGTTTTTTTTTTATTTGCATTTTATTTATTTGTTAACATTATTATATTACATTGGTAAACTATAATATAATTTCCAACATGTATAGAAAATTATATACAAATTTTATATACCTAGAAAGAAAATGAAACAAACAAACAAAAAGAACAAAGAGAAAAAACAAAAACAAATTCCCCCCCAAATCATATACGTACCAACACATTAGACTTCCTGTCTATCCCGTTGTATATTCCTTTTTTACAAATGAATGTATTCTTATTATTGTATATTTCTTTACATTTTATCTAATACATTCCTATATCAATATAATGAACCTGTTGGGATACTGCCAGGGAGACAAAGTCCATCATGGCCCCCAAGCCGTCTGCCGGACGATCCATCAATCTCCCGTAGGCATGCAGTATCAGCAATTAGCGACACGAGTTTCCAGAAATAGCTTGCCACATTCCAGAGCTCATGCACACTCTATCAGCAGATAAAGCACAGCAAAAGTCGCACCCAGGAGAGCATTATTTACAAGTTTTATTCAGTGTTGATCAGAACAAAGAAAGACATGACTGCCTGCTTCAGTGTCTCCAGACACAGAGAGAACGAAAGCAATAGAAACATAAACATCCTGTGAACAGGAAATGCGCAGACTCTGTGACTCACAAAGCCTGCTCCCTTTTAAGGTGGAACGGAAATATCCTAACAGAACCTTCACTGTTATGCTGTTTTAAGACTTATGTAGTAGCAACACCGACAACTGGGAAACACTTGCCTGCGAGTGCTCCAGTTGGAGAACAGCCTCTACCGAAGGTGTCATGGGATTTGAAGACACTCGAACTCAGGACGCAAGGGAGAAACATGCTAGGAGGAAGGCACGCTTGGCAAATCCACACCGTGATCAGCTCCCGCCCGGAAACCTACATCTCACCAATGTGGACGGATGTGTGGATCCAGAATTGGCCTCCACAGTCACGGACTCACTGTTAAAACCATGTTTATGGAAGACAATCTTATTCGGCTACGAGGGATAGAAGAAGAAGCTGTTTTAAGAATCACCTGGTGGATCAGGCCCATCAAGTCCACTATCCTGTTCTAACAGTGACCAAACAGATCCGTGTGGGAAACCAGCAAGCACCGTTTATGCACAAGAGCATCTCTCCCCTGGTTTCCAGGCCACTGGCTTTAATGGGCTTTCATGTTGCACATTCCAATTGGGGGTGTTTGTTGTAACATTTTGATGGAATTGTTTTATTTTGCGTTTTAATTACATGTGGCTGTTTTCTCTCATTTCGTAAAATTTATGCGCAGCTTGATTGTAAAAAATAAAAATAAAAAATCAGAGCGGTTTACTTCCGAGCAAGAGCCTCCTCCTGCGTGCGATGGGTGGGAACCAGGAAGCAGAAATGCTTCTGTGTTTTTTCTGGGTTGGGGAGTCAGGATGAGCTTAAGAACGTAATCTAAAAACCATCCAGCAAGCGCAAGGCCAGCCATCTCAGACCTGGTGCCTCGCAGATGTTTCAGACTACATTTCCCATCATGGACGTGCTGGCTGCGGCTGATGGGAGTTGTAGTCCCACACCCCCAGAGGGTGCCAGGCTGCGGAAGACTGTGCAATGCTCCCTCCATGGCAACCCTGCCGCTGCAACCGTGGCAGAGCCATGCGCTGGGTGCTCTCCTCCTTTGCACGCTGGCATCTCGTTCTGCTGGGGTACTGATCCCCCGCAGCCTTTCGTGACGGCTTTCTACAATTAGATTTTAGGAGGTGAAGTAAATGGAGGCAAACCGCCCCGAGTGGTGATGAAGCTTAATGACAGCGCTGTGAGGAACACGGCTTCCTTCCGTTAATAGTCGCACCGGGCATAATGTGCTGCTTTTGCATGTGGCAAGAAGATGCTCTCTGAGCTGGTTTAATGTACCTGCGAACCCTCCAGGCCACGACAGAGAAGCAACCAGGGGGAAAATGCAAGAGTATTTTGGTGGGATGTGAAGAGAGATAATAAACTTGCATTAACATTCAGCAAACGTAGCTACGTGTATGTACAGCTCTGTAGTATTGCAAAGTGCTCTTTGGTGATGTAAAGCGCCCCCGGACGGTTAAGTCCAGTTAAAGGTGACTGTGGGGTTGCGGTGCTCATCTCGCTTTCAGGCTGAGTGAGCCAGCGTTTGTCCACAGACAGCTTTCCGGGTCATGTGGTCAGCAGGACTAAACCGCTTCTCACACAACAGGAGACTGCGACGGAAACCAGAGCGCACGGAATCACTGTTTACCTTCCTGCTGGAGCAGTACCTATTTATCTACTTGCACTAGTGTGCTTTTGGTTGGTAGACGTTATCTTCTATTTAGAAGACTGTTAAATCTAGACTAGGTTAGGTCTTTACTGATAACCCACTTAATGGCTGGTAGTGGAACATCTTTGAAACTATGCCATGAAAATGCAAAAGATGATCCCTAGCTTTCACCATGTTTAACTAACAGTAGGTAGATGAATAATCAGCACCCATAGAATTGCCTTGTAAGGTAAAGGGGTAAAGGGACCCCTGACCATCAGGTCCAGTCGTGACCGACTCTGGGGCTGCGGCGCTCATCTCGCTTTATTGGCCGAGGGAGCCGGTGTACAACTTCCGGGTCATGTTGCCAGCATGACTAAGCCGCTTCTGGCGAACCAGAGCAGCGCACGGAAACACTGTTTACCTTCCCGCCGGAGTGGTACCTATTTAACTACTTGCACTTTGACGTGCTTTCGAACTGCTAGGTTGGCAGGAGCAGGGACCGCGCAACGGGAGCTCACACTTGCAAATTGTTTTTAATTTAATTAACTGCTAGGTTGGCAGGAGCTGGGACAGACAACAGGAGCTGACCCCATTGTGCGGATTCGAACTGCTGATCTTCTGATCGGCAAGCCCAAGAGGCTCAGTGGTTTAGACCACAGCACCACCCCTGCAAAACACTCACACAACCAACCAACCAACCTTCCAGGATTTTGCCTAATCTGGCATTTGATGGGAACAAGAGCCTCAGCAATGGACTTTGATCTCTAGTGGCCATTCCCAGCAACTGAAATGTGTGCCACATCATCGCCTGCTGCCGCCTTACCTCTGACACCCTGGCCCTTTGGCGGTGACTTGGCCAGTGCCTGTGTTTCCTTTGCGGGGCTTCTGCGACTGTGGATGTGCTTCCATTCTACCTCTCCACCTCTCTTTTAAATCAGAACCAGTGAAGGCGGTGAAGGTCCGGTGTGAGTGTCTGGAGGCAGTTGGAGGATGGATGGTGGCTAGCAGATTGAGGTTGAATCCTGACAAGACAGAAGTACTGTTTCTGGGGGACAGGAGGCGGGCAGGTGTGGAGGATTCCCTGGTCCTGAATGGGGTCACTGTGCCCCTGAAGGACCAGGTGCGCAGCCTGGGAGTTATTCTGGACTCACAGCTGTCCATGGAGGCGCAGGTCAATTCTGTGTCCATGGTAGCTGTTTATCAGCTCCATCTGGTAACCAGGCTGAGACCCTACCTGCCCGCAGACTGTCTCGCCAGAGTGGTGCATGCTCTGGTTATCTCCCGCTTGGACTACTGCAATGTGCTCTACGTGGGGCTACCTTTGAAGGTGACCCGGAAACTATAACTAATCCAGAATGCGGCAGCTAGACTGGTGACTGGGACCACATAACACCGGTCTTGAAAGACCTACATTGGCTCCCAGTACGTTTCCGAGCACAATTCAAAGTGTTGGTGCTGACCTTTAAAGCCCTAAACGGCCTCAGTCCAGTATATCTGAAGGAGCGTCTCCACCCCCATAGTTCTGCCCGGACACTGAGGTCCAGCTCCGAGGGCCTTCTGGTGGTTCCCTCACTGCGAGAAGCGAAGTTACAGGGAACCAGGCAGAGGGCCTTCTCGGTGGTGGCACCTGCCCTGTGGAACACCCTCCCATCAGATGTCAAAGCGATAAACAACTACCTGACATTCAGAAGACATCTGAAGGCAGCCCTGTTCAGGGAAGTTTTTAATATGTGATATTTTAGTGTGTTTTTCATCTTTGTTGGAAGCCGCCCAGAGTGGCTGGGGAAACCCAGCCAGATGGGCGGGGTACAAATAATAAATTATTATTATTATTATTATTATTATTCCAGGTGCATCTGTGGCTGCAGCAGGCCCTGAAAGAGTCTCCGCGAGTCTCCGCGATGGAGGTGTAGCCCTGGCCCAGTCGCCACATACAACGTTGCACCATGACATCATGATATCGGGTCACTTCACACTGAGTGCCCACAGTCTGGGGCCAAAGCCAGCGCTGCTGACTGCATGAATATAAGATTGAGGGGGGGGGCACCTGGCTTAGTAGCAGTACATGGAGAAAGGATCTAGGGGTCTTATAGGACCACAGGCTTAACACTGTTGCCCTACAAAGCGGGTCCAGAAATACGCCCATTCTCTTTAGTCAAATAAAGACAACAGCTTCGTGGAAAGAATTCACAATTATTGCAGGCTGCAGGAAGAATAAATGATCCGGAGGAATTCTCCCATTTCTGGACCCTGAATTCAAAATTCAAGACATTTTTATAACGTTCTCTTTATGTGGTTAGCTCGGGAACGATCCCTTTCAGCAACGTGATTGGATAACAGACCGCGTGGACAGCTTGTGGCGCTGTGGTCTAAACCACGGAGCTTCTTGGGTTTGCTGATCAGAAGGCTGACGGTTCAAATCCCCGCGACGGGGTGAGCTCCCGTTGCTCTGTCCCAGCTCCTGCGAACCTAGCAGTTTGAAAGCACACCAGTGCAAGTAGATAAATAGGTACCACTGTGGTGGGAAGGTAAACAGAGTTTCCATGCGCTCTGGCTTCTGTCATGGTGTCCCGTTGTGCCAGAACTGTGGATCCAGAACTGACCTCCATAGTCACTTACAGACTCTCTGTTAAGACCGCATTCATGGAAGGCCAGCTTACTCGGCTACGAGGGATCGCCAAAGGAGAAGAAGAAGAAGCATGAGCCTACAACGTCCATTAAGCAGGGAGTGCGTAAGGTTTGGGGACGTGATGCCCTCCCTAACAACATGAACACAGGAGGGATCACAGTGGCGTTGTGTCTCAGGGAAAGAGGTTTGGATCATCCAAATCCTTTTACATCACAGTCCCCTATAAATACATTTAAACACAGAGCAAAATATAATGCAATATGTCCTTCCATCCATTTTAGCTTTTTTATCTATCCAAAGGACAGAGGCTGGTCCTGTGTTTCCCGTAACTTCAAAGCCCTGTAACTTCAAAGTCCCTTGGGGAAAGTGCAGCAGCGAAAGAGATGAAATGTCCAAATTATAGGAAGGACTTTTGTGTGTGATTGCTGGGAATATATAAGACATTGTTTTCTGCTCCCTGGTTCCCCCAAACAATAGCAAGCTTCAGGTGTGACCTTTCAACAGATTAGTTTCTTTGGGATGAGGAGCAGTGGAAGTGAGTCCTGGCTTTTATTTTATTTTTTTAAGTTCAATCCAAGTGCACTCATAGAATCATAGAGTTGGAAGAGACCACAAGGGCCATCGAGTCCAACCCCCTGCCAAGCAGGAAACACCATCAGAGCACTCCTGACATATGGTTGTCAAGCCTCTGCTTAAAGACCTCCAAAGTAGGAGACTCCACCACACTCCTTGGCAGCAAATTCCACTGTCAAACAGCTCTTACTGTCAGGAAGTTCTTCCTAATGTTTAGGTGGAATCTTCTTTCTTGTAGTTTGGATCCATTGCTCCGTGTCCGCTTCTCTGGAGCAGCAGAAAACAACCTTTCTCCCTCCTCTATGTGACATCCTTTTATATATTTGAACATGGCTATCATATCACCCCTTAACCTCCTCTTCTCCAGGCTAAACATGCCCAGCTCCCTTAGCCGTTCCTCATAAGGCATCATTTCCAGGCCTTTGACCATTTGCTGCCAAGGAGTGTGGTGGAGTCTCCTTCTTTGGAGGTCTTTAAGCAGAGGCTTGACAACCATATGTCAGGAGTGCTCTGATGGTGTTTCCTGCTTGGCAGGGGGTTGGACTCGATGGCCCTTGTGGTCTCTTCCAACTCTATGATTCTATGATTCTATGAGTTGAAGGAGTTGTATATGTTTAGCCTTTATATGAGAGGAGCTACGTGAGCCATCTTCAAATGTCTGAAGGGCCGTCACATGGAATATAGAGCAAGCTTGTTTTTTCCCCTGCCCTGGAGGGCAGGACTCGAACCAATGGCTTCAAGTTACAGGAAAGGAGTTTCCAACCAAACATCAAGAAGAACTTTCAGATACTAAGAGCTGTTCAACAGTGGAATGGTCTCCCTCTGGAGATTGTGGATTTTCCTTCTTTGGAGATTTTTAAGCAGAGGTTGGATGGCCATCTGTCAGGGATGCTTTAGTTGAGATTCCTGTACAGTGGTACCTCGGGTTAAGTACTTAATTCGTTCCGGAGGTCCGTTCTTAACCTGAAACTGTTCTTAACCTGAAGCACCACTTGAGCTAATGGGGGGCTGTCGCTGCTGCTGCGCGATTTCTGTTCTTATCCTGAACCAAAGTTCTTAACCTGAAGCACTAATTCTGGGTCAGCGGAGTGTGTAACCTGAAGCGTATGTAACCTGAAGCGTATGTAACCCGAGGTACCATTGGGCTGGACCTGATGACCCTCAAGGTCCCTTGCAGCTCTACAATTCTATGATTGTAAGAAAAATACAAAGCACTTTAGGAGAATAGAGGCAGATTTCAGCCTCCTCCATGCTGAAGCCAATCCAAAGCTGTGTCTAATGGAGAAGCAAGATTGTTTGGGGTGTGAATTCTGAGCCACTCCATCTTCTGCTCAGGTTGTGTATGCATGTGTAAATAAAAGGATATCTCTTAAAAACATCCTTTTCTCCGCTGACCTTTGCAAGGAAACCGAACCTGTGTAAGTGCCTTGCGAATCCCTGGAGTCTCTCCCAGCTCAGAGATTGGGCTGGAGCGTAACAGTATTTAGCTTTCTGAAAGCCCTTCTCCTTGCATTTCAGATTACAGCCGAAACGCCGTGTCTGTGGCTAAGATGGAGTAACTCGCAGTTTTAGAGTACATTTCCAGGGAGCGCAGGCTGTCATATCCTTCTGTCTCTCACCCGCCTCCCCAAATCTGCTTAGCATGAATGACTGAATTATTATCTCTTCTGTACAGTATTTAATAGACTTCTGGGCCCTTCTGTTCCCCAAGCTAAAGACACGTCTTTCAAATGGGGAAAAAAGAAGAAGAAATCAGCTAGAGGCTTTCAAACAGTTTGAGTCTTTCATCTCTGTTAAATATGTAGACTGTTTTTTTCCCCGTAAGAGAGACATGCAGAATGCAGGCTCATTGTGGCTTTTAAAGCAGAGATATCCGGAAGACGCTACCTTGCCACTAGGGACGTGGGTGGCGCTGTGGGTTAAACCACAGAGCCTAGGACATGCCGATCAGAAGGTCGGTGGTTCGAATCCCCGTGACGGGGTGAGCTCCCGTTGCTCAGTCCCTGCTCCTGCCAACCTAGCAGTTCGAAAGCACGTCAAAGTGCAAGTAGATAAATAGGTACCGCTCTGGCGGGAAGGTAAACGGTGTTTCCGTGCGCTGCTCTGGTTCACCAGAAGCGGCTTAGTCATGCTGGCCACATGACCCAGAAGCTGTCTGCGGACAAACGCCGGCTCCCTTGGCCAATAAAGCGAGATGAGCGCCGCAACCCCAGAGTCAGTCACGACTGGACCTAATGGTCAGGGGTCCCTTTACCTTTTTACCTTGCCACTTGGCTACTGTAAGTCTGTGAGCTGAAGACAGTGGCCAAACACACCTGTAAATGCCACCACCCTTACATTTGGGATGCGGAAAGGACCAAGCAGTAGCTGCTCTGCTGACAGGACCCAGGTATATGGTAGACCAGGGGTCAGCAAACTTACCGCGCCTCGGGGCTGGTGTCTCCAGCACCGATCGCATGGCAGGCCGGAGGGCAGGGGAGCGCGTGCCCATATGCGTGCACATGCACTATTTCCGGCACACTTCCAGGTTGGAGGAGCACCGGAAATAGCTTGTGCACTCTGGGCAGCTTCCAACAAAGATTAGAAATACAGTGGTGCCCCGCAAGACGAATGCCTCGCAAGACGGAAAACTCGCTAGACGAAAGAGTTTTCCATTTTGGAGGTGCTTCGCAAAACGAATTTCCTATGGGCTTGCTTCGCAAGACGACAATGTCTTGTGAGTTCCTGCTGGTTTTTCCCCCCTTCCCCCCTTTTCCTAAGCCTCTAAGCCGCTTATCAGCTGATCCGATCAGCAGATAAGCCGCTAAAAGCCGCTAATAGAGCTAATCCGCTAATCCGTCAATGGGCTTGCTTTGCAAGACGAAAAAACCGCTAGACGAAGAGAATCACAGAACGGATTCTTTTCGTCTTGCGAGGCACCACTGTACATCAAAATGTCACACATTAAAAACTTCCTTGAACAGGGCTGCCTTCAGATATCTTCTAAATGTCAGATAGTGGTTTATTTCTTTGAGATCTGCTGGGAGGGCATTCCAAAGGGCAGGTGCCACTACCGAGAAGGCCCTCTTCCTGGTTCCCTGTAACTTGGCTTCTCGCAGTGAGGGAACTGCCAGAAGTCCCTCAGTGCTGGACCTCAGTGTCCGGGCAGAACGATGGGGGTGGAGACGCTCCTTCAGGTATACTGGACTGAGGCCATTTAGGGCTTTAAAGGTCAGCACCAACACTTGGAATTGTGCTTGGAAACATACTGGGAGCCAACGTAGGTCTTTCAAGACCGGTGTTATATGGTCTCAGCGCCCCCCCCATCTAGTCCAATGGTTCTTCTAGTCCAGCATCCTGAACAATTGCCTGTGGGAAACCAGCAAGTGCAGAACTGGATTAACCTGCTGGCCAGTTTTATTCCCGCCCCCTCATCCTAAATCTTTCGAGTGCCATTTTGCAACTTGCTGAGTTCTCTGTCAATTTCAGCTTCCTCCCTTCCTCCTTGAAGGCAAACACACAGGAAAAATATACGCAACATTTGTCACCTTCCGTGTCCAAAATGTTATTTGAAAAAAGAAGAAGAAGCCTTGCTGCGCCTCAAACTTTATCTGAATTCTACCTGAATTTCAATTAGTGGAAATTAATTAAATCTAATTTCATCTACTTGAGTGAAATGGAATATCTTTTGAATATAATAGTTTATCCGAGGAGACGCAAGGCTCATTTAATTAAAAAACGCTTAAAAGGAAGTGAGTTTCAAAGAGTGACGAGGAAGGACATGCGGTCTCGTTTACGTCGATGGGGAACAGAGGTCTAGAAGCCACGAAACATCTGTCTTGGAAGCTGGCCTTGAGAAACGCTGTCTACGAATCTCTGCCTGTGCTTGGGAAGAGCCATCGGGCAGAAGTCCCGTGTCTGGTGGGGGGAAATGCAAACCATGTCTGTTGGGGGAGGGGGCTCTCCAGTGGGAGCGATTGGCTGGTGGATCTCCAGATGATTTGCAGAAGGTTGCTTCTTCCCATTGTGCAGAGTCAAATTCTCTCCCCTAGGGAAGCAGCGATGGTCATCAGCTAGGATGGCTTTATAGGAGGATTAGACAAATTCATGGAAGAGGACAAGGCTTAGGGCCCTCGCATTTACAGGACCGACAGCATCTTAAAAAGCAGAGACATCACCTTGCCAACAAAGGTCCATATAGTTAAAGCCATGGTTTTCCCAGTAGTGATTTATGGAAGTGAGAGCTGGACCATCAAGAAGGCTGATCGCTGAAGAATTGATGCTTTTGAATTCTGGTGCTGGAGGAGACTCTGGAGAGTCCCATGGACTGCAAGAAGATCAAACCTCTCCATTCTGAAGGAAATCAGCCCTGAGTGCTCACTGGAAGGACAGATCCTGAAGCTGAGGCTCCAAGACTTTGGCCACCTCATGAGAAGAGAAGGCTCCCTGGAAAAGACCCTGATGTTGGGAAAGATGGAGGGCACAAGGAGAAGGGGACGACAGAGGACGAGATGGTGGGACAGTGTTCTCGAAGCTACCAGCATGAGTCTGACCAAACTGCGGGAGGCAGTGGAAGACAGGAGTGCCTGACGTGCTCTGGTCCAGGGGGTCACGAAGAGTCGGACATGACTAAACAACAACTCTCCTGGTCTGCCCCGCAGAGGACCTTAAGGTCCATGAATAATCATAGCTTAGAGGTCCCGGGCCCTAAGGAAGTCAGATTATCCTCCACCAGGGCCAGGGCCTTCTCAGTGGTGGCTCCGACCTGGTGGAATGCTCTCTCCCATGAGATCAGAGCCCTGTAGGATTTAACGTCCTTCCTCAGGGCCTGTAAGACAGAGCTATTCCACCTGGCTTTCAATTCTCCCACCCTCTCTCTATCCACCCAGACAAAAGTGTTTGAGGTGCGAAGGAGGGCCTTGGCCTGGGGAGAGGTATGAGGGCCACATGGAGAGGTCCAGAGGTCCACATTCAGCCCCCAGGCCCAAAATTCCTCACCAAGGAGTCTGTTCTCAAGGAAGGTTGCTCAGAGCATATTTATGCCTGAAGGTAAACAGGTTTCCGTAAAGATCTGGACTTTGGAACATCATTAACGTTTGTTTCAGCTGAAAGGAATCATCATATAATTTCAGATTTGTGGCTTAGTAGCAAAGATTGAAAGGTAGGAACTTTTTGTAGAGCGGGGTGGACTTGGAGCTGCTGTTTTCTGCATATTATTGGTGAGCATTTTGGTTTTTTGCTGCTTTTATTTTTAATGTTTGCCTTCACATCCCTGATCACAGTTTAATTAGAAATGCAAACCATCTTGTAAAAAAGATGTTGCCATTTAAATATAATAATAACATTTCTTATTTATACCCCGCCCATCTGGCTGGGTTTTCCCAGCCACTCTGGGTGGCTCCCAATGGAATATTGAAAACACGATAAAACATCAAACATTAAAAACTTCCCTAAACACTAGATTGAAGTATGAACCTCAGTAAAGAACAGAAAAGAAGTATCCTAGCCCTTTGCAATCACCTTCCTCATTCCCAGACTTCCTCTGTGCTAATTTCATGCCTGCTTCAATGTCTGTGTTTGTTCATATGCTGGAATTCGCTTTGGGCTACCTTGGTTAAAAAAACGATGACCATTAAATGTAATTAATAATAATTTCTCACAAAGAAACTTGAAAGCCTTGTTATCACCGTGTTGCCTAACCAGAGCAGGAAGGCTAAGTCAATTCCGGTACCTAGGCCTCCCTGGAGATGGTTTTGACGTCCCAACGTCTCCGTTGACAACCTTTATCGCTTTATATTGTTTCTTTAGATCTCTGCAATCCCACTTTCCTCAGTCTGGGCTTCTCTCGCTCTGATGCATGAAGCATTCCTGAAATAGCTCCCCACTCCTTTAAAATAAGTAAACTGGCAGCTTTTGAAAGGAAAACCTTCATTGGGGAGCACTGTTATTTTTACTGCTCCCCTAACCGTGTTAGAATTCAGTTGCAGATTTATTTCCTTTTCAAGGTACAGTGTGTGTGTGTGTGTGTGTGTATATATATATATATATATATATGCAGGTTTTGGTGTCCTCGGGTGTCTTCCCGTGTAAAAGTTGGGGTGTCTAGGCGACGTTTCGACGAGGTCTCACTCGTCATCTTCAGGCTGGTGCTTTCGGCTTCTTGTTACTGGAACAGAGCGGGATCTCAGTGTTTGAGTTCCTATAAATACTGTAGAGGGGTGTGGTGTATTGCCTCAAAAGTTCTGGGCAGAGGGGAAGTTCCCAGGCTAGTGTTCTTTTCTTCTTTTGTTCCTTAATTACTTGAGGGATATCTTGAGTGATTTCTTGAGTGATATTCTGAGTACCACTTAGGTGGGTCATTAGGTGTGGATTAGTTGCTAAAGCCTTCGTGTCTTGACCTCTTGAATTTGTGAAGAGTTTTTCTGGGAAGATGGCTGTACTGCACTTAGTTGTGCTTTGGCTTGGCTTCGTGTATAGGGGCGAGCTGTGGTTTTGTGCCCTGTGCCAGCCAGATCTGTGTAGGGATTGCAGGGGGGTGCAGCATCCGGAGGTGCCACTATGGTTTGGTTACTGGATGGTGTCTGTAATTTATCTGTGGAGAGGGTCTGGGTTTGGGTCTGGTGTGGTTGATTGGTGGTGGCGTTCTGTGTGCCTCTGGATCTGGTGTCGGTTTTTGTGGGGAGGGCTAATTTCCAGATGTCTGGCAGGCGGGACGTGTCGTCACGCTTGTTCATGTTGTGAGGGTGTTTCTCTATCTCGATGGCTTCCATGATTATTCTCTTGTGGTGATGTTCCATGTTAAAGAGCAATTTGGAATCTGCAAAATTAATTTCGTGTCCTGTTTCTTTCATGTGTTGGAAAAGAGAGGAAGATTTTTCTTCTTTTTTGACGGCATTCTTGTGTTCTGCGATACGTGCATTTATTCGTCTGTTTGTTTGTCCAATGTACGTGGCTGGGCAGACTTTGCAGGGTATTTCATAGACCCCTTGGTTTTCCAACTGGATTTTATCTTTGGGGTTTCTGAGGATATTGGCTATTTTTTGGTTGGTGCAAAAGGCTGTTTTGATATTGTGTTTATGGAGGATTTTGCTAATTTTATCTGTAGTGCCCTTGATATAAGGAAGGAGGGCCATGCCATTGTTTTCTTCCGTGTCTTGGTTTTTGGGGGGTGTTTCTTTTTGGATTAGCTTCTTAACCCTGTTTTGCTGGTATCCATTGGCGATTAACACATTTGAGAGATTCTGTAACTCAGTTGTCAAGTGGTCTTTGTCAGCCAGGCGTTTGGTTCTGGAGATGAGGGTCTTGGCTACGGAGTTTATTTGTGCAGGGTGGTGGTGTGATTGAGCATGTAAGTAGCGGTTGGTGTGTGTTTTTTTCCGGTAGATAGTGTGTCCTAGGGAGCCATCAGGTTTTTTGTAGATTAGGACGTCAAGGAAGGGAAGCTGGTTGTTGGCTTCTATTTCCATAGTGAATTGTATTTTGGGGTGTAGGCTGTTGAGATGTGTGAGGAAGCTATCTAGTTTTTCTTTCCCGTGTGGCCAAATTACAAAGGTGTCGTCGACATATCGTCACCTAATGACCCACCTAAGTGGTACTCAGAATATCACTCAAGAAATCACTCAAGATATCCCTCAAGTAATTAAGGAACAAAAGAAGAAAAGAACACTAGCCTGGGAACTTCCCCTCTGCCCAGAACTTTTGAGGCAATACACCACACCCCTCTACAGTATTTATAGGAACTCAAACACTGAGATCCCGCTCTGTTCCAGTAACAAGAAGCCGAAAGCACCAGCCTGAAGATGACGAGTGAGACCTCGTCGAAACGTCGCCTAGACACCCCAACTTTTACACGGGAAGACACCCGAGGACACCAAAACCTGCATTCCTGTACCCGTGAAAATCTACGAAAACATATATATATATATATATATATATATGACACAGGTGGCGCTGTGGTCTAAACCACAGAGCCTAGGACTTGCCGATCAGAAGGTCGGCGGTTTGAATCCCCACGACGGGGTGAGCTCCCATTGCTCAGTCCCTGCTCCTGCCAACCTAGCAGTTCAAAAGCACGTCAAAGTGCAAGTAGATAAATAGGTACCGCTCTGGAGGGAAGGTAAACAGCGTTTCCATTCGCTGCTCTGGTTTGCCAAAAGCGGCTTAGTCATGCTGGCCACACCAGTTCCCTCGGCCAGTAAAGCGAGATGAGCGCCGCAACCCCAGAGTCGGTCACGACTGGACCCAATGGTCAGGGGTCCCTTTACCTTACTATATATATATATATATATATATATATATATATATATATATATGCAGGTTTTGGTGTCTTCGGGTGTCTTCCCGTGTAAGAGTTGGGGTGTCTAGGCGACGTTTCGACGAGGTCTCACTCGTCATCTTCAGGCTGGTGCTTTCGGCTTCTTGTTACTGGAACAGAGCAGGATCTCAGTGTTTGAGTTCCTATAAATACTGTTGAGGGGGTGTGGTGTATAGCCTCCAACGTTCTGGGCAGAGAGGAAGTTCCCAGGTTAGTGTGCCTTTTCTTCTTTTGTTCCTTAATTACTTGAGGGATATCTTGAGTGATTTCTTGAGTGATATTCTGAGTACCACTGGTACTCAGAATATCACTCAGAATATCACTCAAGAAATCACTCAAGATATCCCTCAAGTAATTAAGGAACAAAAGAAGAAAAGGCACACTAACCTGGGAACTTCCTCTCTGCCCAGAACGTTTGAGGCTATACACCACACCCCCTCAACAGTATTTATAGGAACTCAAACACTGAGATCCTGCTCTGTTCCAGTAACAAGAAGCCGAAAGCACCAGCCTGAAGATGACGAGTGAGACCTCGTCGAAACGTCGCCTAGACACCCCAACTCTTACACGGGAAGACACCCGAAGACACCAAAACCTGCATTCCTGTACCCGTGAAAATCTACGAAAGCAAATATATATATATATATATATATATATATATATATATATATATATATAGTCATACCTTGTGTTACGTCTGCTTCATGTTATATTTTTTTCAGTACCAGAAAGGGTTACTTCCAGGTTTTGCGGTTTGCGCATGTGCACAAGCGCCAAATCGTGCTTTGCACATGCGCACAAGTGCCAAATTGCGCCGTGCACCTGCACAGATATGGCGCTTCAGGTTGCGGGCTTTTCATGTTGCGAACGGGCCTCCGGAACGGATCCTGTTCACAACCAGAGGTACCACTGTATAGACAGCTCCCCTCCCTCAAGGTGTTCTGAGTGGAATGATGATCCTCCAGTTCTGATTTCTTCTGCATCAAACAGTAGAAGGAAAGCCCTCCCCATCTTCACTCAAGTAGCATTTAGGAACGTTGCTCAGAAATAGCGCTGCAAACAGTTTTGCAGCGCTTGTGGGACTCTGGAATCCAGAAGGTGGTGCTGTTCCTTCACTTTTGCTCCAGAGCCGCCCTGCTCTGGACTGACCAGGCAAGGGAGAGCCCAGGGTTGGGTTCTTGTTCCATTGCATTTTACTTTGCTGACCAGACAGCGGCTGAGTCAGACCACCAGGCTCTGGAATAATAATAATAATAATAATAATAACAACAATAATAACAATAACAACAACAATATTTATACCCCACCCATCTGGCTGGGTTTCCCCAGCCACTCTGGGCAGCTTCTAGCAAAATATTAAAATACAATAATTCATGAAATATTAAAAGCTTCCCTGAACAGGGCTGCCTTCAGATGTCTTCTAAAAGTCAGATAGTTGTTTATCTCCTTGACATGTGACGGGAGGGCATTCCACTGAGAAGGTGCCACCACGGAGAAGGCCCTCTGCCTGGTTTCCTGTAACCTCACTTCTCGCAGGGAGGGAACCGCCAGAAGGCCCTCTGTGCTGGACCTCAGTGCCCGGGCTGAACGATGGGGGTGGAGATGCTCCTTCAGGTATACACGACTGAGGCCCTTTAGGGCTTTCAAGGTCAGCACCAACACTTTGAATTGTGCTCGGAAACGTCTTGGGAGCCAATGTAGGTCTCTCAGGACCGGTGCTATGTGGTCCTGGCGGCCGCTCCCAGTCACTAGTCTAGCTGCCGCATTTTGGATTAGTTGTAGTTTCCGGGTCACCTTCAAAGGGAGCTCCATGTAGAGCGCATTGCAGTAGTCCAAGCGAGAGATAACCAGAGCATGCACCACTCTGGCAAGACAGACTGTGGGCAGGGAGGGTCTCATCCTGCATACCAGATGGAGCTGGTAGACAGCTGCCCTGGACACAGAATTGACCTGCGCCTCCATGGACAGCTGTGAGTCCAAAATGACTCCCAGGCTGCGCACCTGGTCCTTCAGGGGCACAGTTGCCCCATTCAGGACCAGGGAGTCCCCCACACCCGCCCAGCCCGTACCCCCAAAAACAGTACTTCTGTCTTGTCAGGATTCAACCTCAATCTGTTAGCCGCCATCCATCCTCCAACCACCTCCAGATGTGCTCCTTTCGTGTGGTGTTCCTTCCGTTGGTCCCCACCCCTGCTGCTGGCACTCAGCTCTCGTCTGTAGCTCCTAGAATCTGCCATAGAGGGCCTCATCCACCTGGAAAGGGAGCCCTAGGAGAAGGAAAGCTCTGACCCTAAACCTCTGCAGCCTTGCAGGATATCTTCAGGGGAAGAAAAGGCTCAGGCATGCAGCCTACACAAAACTGGAGTGGAGTCCCTAAGGCGGTTGGATGGTGCCTTGTTTGCCTCCTTCCTTTGGACCACATTAGCCAGGCTGAGAGGGGGGTCTTGTCATCTGGGTGGCCCAGGACCACAGCTCAGGCTTCCACCCACAGGTGCCAGCAGCCACACTCTGGTAATGGCTTCATCTGGCTGGCCAAACCGGGCAAAGACAGGCTCCAGCGGATGTTGCTGCCGGGACCAAGAGTTGGGTCTGGCGGGCAAGAAGGCAGTTTTTGCACCCTAGGGAGGCTCGCTTGGTGCCTTCATTACATATCTATAGGTGCCAGGCAAAAGCATTCCTCTTCTCCTTGGCCTTTGGCTAATTAAACAATCTATGGCAGTGAGAGATTTTACTTTCTTGGGCTCCATGATCACTGCAGATGGTGACAGCAGCCACGAAATTAAAAGACGCCTGCTTCTTGGGAGAAAAGCAATGACAAACCTAGACAGCATCTTAAAAAGTAGAGACATCACCTTGCCAACAAAGGTCCGTATAGTTAAAGCCATGGTTTTCCCAGTAGTGATGTATGGAAGTGAGAGCTGGACCATAAAGAAGGCTGATCGCCGAAGAATTGATGCTTTTGAATTATTGTGCTGGAGGAGACTCTTGAGAGTCCCATGGACTGCAAGAAGATCAAACTGATCCATTCTGAAGGAAATCAGCCCTGAGTGCTCACTGGAAGGACAGATCCTGAAGCTGAGGCTCCAATACTTTGGCCACCTCATGAGAAGAGAAGACTCCCTGGAAAAGACCCTGGTGTTGGGAAAGATGGAGGGCACAAGGAGAAGGGGACAACAGAGGGCGAGATGGTGGGACAGTGTTCTCAAAGCTACAAACATGAGTTTGACCAAACTGCGGGAGGCAGTGGAAGACAGGAGTGCCTGGTGTGCTCTGGTCCAGGGGGTCACGAAGAGTCGGACATGACTAAACGACTAAACAACAACATGGCCTTTTAAAGTGCATGTGGAGGAAGGATTGTGGTTTTCGTTTGTTACTATAGTATGCATTTTTGTGCTTTCATGTTGCAAGCCGTCCTGTGATCTTCTGATATAGGGCAGTATAAATTTAATTCATCATCATCATCATAACTTGCCAATTTCTGAAGTTCCGAGACCACAGGACCTCTCCGTCTCCCGTGTGTGTTCTGGGCTCCTGGACGGATTGCGTCCTACGGTTGCCGACCGTCGAGCAAATAGCCTGAGATCCAATTTCCGTTCCTTGTCTCTCCGGCGAGAGCCACTTTTCAGTCTAAGCCCTGCCGCTGGAACGCTACAGGGAGTCACATTTCCAATTTCATACCTCATTTCACCTGGATTCCTTTTTCCAGGGCAAACTTTTGGGTTACGTGCGTGTAAACCACAGTTATCTCTATCAAACGCTGCTTGTGCGACAACCCGGGGGAGGCGTTGCGGATTCGCCACGCCGCTTTCTGGAGCGCGTGTTTTCACTTTTGATGAATTGGAGCACCCCAGGTCTGGGAGGGACCGGAAGGCGGCAGAGCCCAGGCCAGGGACTGCCAATTCTTGCTTGAAACAGCAACGCTGGCGTACCCACTGGAGACTTCTGAACTCTCCCTTTCTAGACAAATGACTGCCAAGAAAGCGCTCTCTCCAGGAGTAACGCTAGCAGAGGACTGAGGAGAAAGCCCTTAACAGCCTGGGACCAATTTACCTACAAGATCGACTTGCCCCACATGCATTCACTCGACCGCTTCGACTGGCACACCTAGCACTCAGCCATTTAGTGTGGCAGCCCCTATACTCTGGAACTCCTTGCCTCATGAGATTGGGCAGGCAACTTCACTGCCGTCTTCTCGGAGGCTGCTGAAGACCTTATTTAGATGAGCTCATTATTTTTTTTTTTTTAAAAAACATTTTTATTGGTTTCCCCCCACGATTTTATACATTTTAACTTAACCATATCAAACATTAAAATAAAAGGTTCTTTTGAACCTTCAGACTTCCTTCCCCCCCTCCATGGGTTCCATATTTAAGATTAAATTTACTCCATCTTTTACCATTGTCCATCTGTTATATATCCATAGTTATCATAATTGATTCCACATTGCAAATGTCATTAAAAGTGGTCTTTTCAATAAATTAAAATTTTACTCCAGTCTTTTAGAAATCTTCCTGGTTTCGGATCTTCTCTGCCATCTCTGCCTACTCCACCAGATTCCTCTGCCATTCTTCTTTTGTTGGTACTTTTCCTTCCTTCCATCTCTGGGCTAGTAGCATACTCACTGCTGTTGTTGCATTCATGAAGAATCTTCTATCGTCTCTTGGTATCTCTTCGCCTATTATTCCTAACAAAAAGGCTTCTGGTTTTTTTTTTTTTTAACAAATGTGTTTTTAGGCTTTTCCTTTAATTCCTTATATATCATCTCTCAGAAAGCCTTTACCAGTGTACATGTCCACCACATGTGGTGAAAAGTACCTTCCTTCCCTTTACATTTCCAACATAAATTTGAGCTGAGACGAGCTCAACTTTTATGGTTTTATCTTTCTTCGTAAACCGCTTTGAGGTTTTCCCCTACAATCAAGCTGTGTATCCAGAACAACCAAGTAAGCTGACCTGGGCGGCAGTGGCGCAGCGTGGGGGGTGCAGGGGGGGCCGGACGCACCGGGCGCAACACCTGGGGGTTAGGGGCGCAAATCCACGGGTTAGGGGGCGCAAATTACTTGCCTTGCCCCGGGTGCTGACAACCCACGCTACGCCACTGCTGGGCGGGCAGTAGTTCAACACCCAAAAACCAGCCTCGCGTGCAGAAGGTTTGTGGTTCAGTCTCCAGTGCCATCTCTACTGGGAAAGAACCCTGTTTGAAAGCCTGGACAGCAGCTGCCAGTCAGTGTAGACATTATTGAACTAGAGGACAGGGAGAAGAGGTTTCTGGGGTTGCCAACTCTGGAGCAAACTTCTGTTGTCAAGCTGGAACAGCCAAGGGCGTCTGAGGTCAGGAAAGTGCAAGCCTTTGCCTACATCTCCACAAGGGATTTTTTTTTGGCATTAAATCCTTCTGTCTGAGGATGAGGATCTTTGTGTGTCTTGAAAGCTTGCACGTTTGTTGCGGCCATTCATTCCTGCATTGCAGGGGGCTGGGCTGGATGATCTCTGGGGTCCCTGCCAACTCTACAGTTCTGCAGTTCTGTGAACCTGCTATTGTCTGATAAATAAAGAGGCTCAAGTAACGGCAGTTGTGTGTCTGAGTGTGTACATAACATTTGAATTCTGGGCTCCGATGCCAAAATCCTTTGTTTCCCAAATAGGATGCATTAAAAAAAACAACTGGCACATGCCATCTAACTAAATGTGTATCATTTATCATTAATCGCAAGGTGGTTAGGTTGGTCTCAACTAGGGCCAGGGCCTTTTCAGTACTGGCCCCGACTTGGTGGAATGCTCTGTCACAAGAGACCAGAGCCCCGCGGGACTTGACATCTTTCTGCAGGGCCTGCAAGACGGAGCTGTTCCGCCTGGCCTTTGATTTGGACTCAGTCTGACCCTTATGTTTCCCTCCCCTTATGGTTTTGATCTACGGACTACTTTTAAAATGAGGCTGCATTTTAAATTGTATTTTAACCTGCATTTTAAATTGGATTTTTCCCCTATTATGTTTTTATTGTAATTTTATTGGGGTTAGCTGCCCTGAGCCTGGCTCTGGCCAGGGAGGGCAGGGTATAATTATTATTATTATTATTATTATTATTATTATTATTATTATTATTATTATTGAATCATAGAATTGTAGAGCTGAAAGGGACCCCAAGGGTCATCTAGTCCAACCCCCTTGCAATGCAGGAATCTCAGCTAAAGCATCCATGGCAGGTGGCCATTCCAACATCTGCTTAAAAACCTACAAGGAAGGAGAGTCCACCAGCTCCCAAGGGTGACCATTCCACTGTCGAACGGCTCCTCCTGTCAGAAAGTTCTTCTTGATGTTGAGTTGGAATCGCCTTCATTGTACCTTGAAGCCAATGGTTCGGGTCTTACTCTCCAGATCAGGAGAAAACAAGCTTGTTCCTTTTCCATGGGGGCAGCCGTTCAGATATTTGAAGATGGCTACCCTATCAGGGGGACGCAGATGGCACTGTGGGTTAAACCACAGGGCTTGCCAATCAGGAGGTTGGCGGTTCGAATCCCCATGACGGGGTGAGCTCCCGTTGCTCGGTCCCTGCTCCTGCCAACCTAGCAGTTCAAAAGCACGTCAAAGTGCAAGTAGATAAATAGGTACCACTCTGGCGGGAAGGTAAACGGTGTTTCCGTGCGCTGCTCTGGTTCGCCAGAAGCGGCTTAGTCATGCTGGTCACATGACCCAGAAGCTGTACACCGGCTCCCTCGGCCAGTAAAGCGAGATGAGTGCCGCAACCCCAGAGTCGGTCACGACTGGACCTAATGGTCAGGGGTCCCTTTACCTTTACCCTATCAGTCTCCTCTTTTCCAGGCTTAAACACCCCCAACTCCTTCAACCATTCCTCATAAGGCTTGGTTTCCAGACCCTTGATCGTCTTGGTCTCCCTCCTCTGCACACCTTCCACCTTGTTAGCATCCTTCTTAAATTGTGGTGCCCAGAACTGGACACAGTATTCCAAGTGTTGTCTGACCAAGGCAGAAGAGAGTGGGACTATTACTTCCCTTGATCTGGATAGTAGACTTCTGTTGATGCAGCCAAGAATAGCATAAACTTTTTTATTTCCCTATATGCTTTCTGCGTCTAGGGAATGATGCTACGGTACTGTTGGTGCTGACCTTGAAAGCCCTAAACGGCCTTGGTCCAGTAGACCTGAAGGAGCGTCTCCACCCCTATCGTTCTGCCTGGACACTGAGGTCCAGCTCCAAGGGCCTTCTGGCGGTTCCCTCATTGCAAGAAGTGAGGTTACAGGGAACCAGACAGAGGGCCTTCTCGGTAGTGGCACCCGCCCTGTGGAACACCCTCCCTTCAGATGTGAAGGAAATAAGCAGCTATCTTGTTTTTAAAAGACATCTGAAGGCAGCCCTGTTCAGGGAAGTTTTTAATATTTAATGCTGTATTGTTTTTAACACTCGATTGGGAGCTGCCCAGAGTGGCTGGGGAAACTCAGCCAGATGGGTGGGGTATAAATAATAAATTCTTCTTCTTCTTCTTCTTATATTATTACTCCAAGGAATGGGATTCTGGTTAGTGTTGCTATGGACCGGCAATTACCTGCTGGTGCTGATGGCCGACTTTCCCACTGGTAGCGCCAGGGCTACGCAACGTCCTCCCTGCTGAAATTCGAGAGGCCCCGACTCTATTGACATTCCACCGGCTTCCGAAGTTGCACCTGTTTCCACCGGCGCTCCCTTGTTCTCTCTTCACTCGAATCTCCTGTTCTTATTGCTGCCTTGTTGTAATGGGATTGCTTTATCGCGCATTTTAATTATGGATGTTTATTTTTTAATGTTTGAAGGGGATTGCTTTATGGAGGATGTTAATCATGGGCGTTGATACTTTAACATTTGTGCAACTGGCTTTTATATTTTGCAAGGTGATTTTTGCATTCAGAGGGCTGTACGTGAATTAAACACTGCTAATAAACCGTGTGCTTCTGTTCGCCTCTGTGCGCCTCTGTGAACCCACTCAGCTGGGGATCAAACGCCTCTGGTGGAGAGATGCGCACTCATCATGCGCCACCTATGCCTTAAGGTTACCACATTGGCACATGGCAGGGGTTCTGCACTGCCCTATTTGTACAGATGTAGGTGCAATTCCAGGGATGCGGGTGGCACTGTGGGTTAAACTACAGAGCCTAGGACTTGCTGATCAGAAGATCAGAGGTTCGAATCCTCACAACGGGGTGAGCTCCAGTTGCTCTGTCCCTGCTCCTGCCAACCTAGCAGTTCGAAAGCATGTCAAAGTGCAAGTAGATAAATAGGTACCGCTCCAGCGGGAAGGTAAACGGTGTTTCCGTGCGCTGCTCTGGTTCTCCAGAAGCGGCTTAGCCATGCTGGCCACATGACCCGGAAGCTGTACGCCGGCTCCCTCGGCCAATAAAGCGAGATGAGCACTGCAACCCCAGAGTCGGCCACGACTGGACCTAATGGACGGGGTCCCTTTATTTTTACTAGGTGCAATTCCCGTGATCCTTCTCCCTAAAAACAAAAGAGGAGCAGAGCAGGGAAGGCTATGTGTTTGGCTTGGTCGTGCACGACTTTCGTTTGCATAGCTTCCCTCCCAAAACATAGAATCATAGAACTGTATAGTTGGAAGAGTGAGAGGGCCTGGGACTTGGGCTCGGAACCGGGGGAGTCTCGGTCCGCACTGGATCCTCTGCCTCTGGCGGCATCTGAACCGAGTCTGGGGCCTGATTCTGAAGAGCCCCAGTCTGCACAGGTTCCCCTGCAACAAGCACTCAAAAGCATTACAAAGATCCCAGTGCAGTTCACAAAACACATAATCAAACAAAAAGAAACCAATAACCTCCCTCCCTCAGATTTAAAAAGTCATAGATTAGCAGGAACATAGAAAGCTGCCTTATACTGAATTAGATAATTCAGGTGTTCAACCTATTTGAGTCCACAGCTCGCCTGACCTACTCCATTCTTTCTGCAGCATTCCTGTGGGGCTCAGAAGCCCAGTTAGGTCACCCCATTGCCTGCAGAGCTGGCAGCCCCTCACCCTTTTTTGAACACCCTCCCCTGTGGAGTGTTCCCTCAACCTCCTCCCCTTTCCCCTCTCCTTGCTCCTCCGGGCAACCGCAGCTTCTGCCACTGGTCTTTGAGCTGCCCCCATCCACCCCAAAGATTGGCACACCTCACACTGCCCCACAGGGGCCTGGGAAGCACCCCCTGGCCAACCCCAGAGGCACTTTTCACCTGCGGAGCTTGTAGCCAGGGCTGCTGCAACAAACAGCCATGCAAGCCTTGGGGAGGCAGAGATGCAAGAGGGCATCAAAAGAGGGAGGGAAGGAAACAGGGACAGATGCCAGTGTTGCCCATCATTCAAGGGCACCCCAGGGTGCCACAGAACTCTGGTTGAACACTCCTGCCATACCTCATAGATGCATAGCTGTCACAGATTTGAAAATAAGGGACCAGCAGCCTCGAAAATAAGGGATCAGCAACCAAAATAAGGCAAGCACAGGTATGTTCAACTTCTGAGCCCCTCCAAGCCAAAGGCAGAAAGCCCAGCCAGCAGCCAAACGAAGCCTCAAGTGGTGGTTCCCACAGCACAGCAACCCGGGAAAGGGGATGCAGCAAGGAAAACCACCGTCACCTCTCCGCTGGGAAGCGCTGAGCAAAGGCGAGTCCCCAGGCAACGCGGCCGATTGGATCGGCACAAGGCATGCAAGCTCCACCCCCCAGTCGTTCTTAGACTCCTTATTGGGTGAGCAACGCAGCCAAGCAACACAGTCAAGCAACACAGTTGGAGCCTCCCTCCTTCCTGGCCAGCAGGGAGGGAGGGAGAGGAGCTGCTTCCTTTGAAACCCGGGAAATTTAAGGGACATCATCAATAAGGGACAGCAGCGGGACACAGCGCTGGGATAAGGGACTTTCCCACCAAATAAGGGACGGTTGACAGCTATGCATAGATGCCCCCTTGACTGCTTTCACCAGCAGAACTGGAACTATACATGTGCCATGCAAGACCCACTCTGCATTTGTAAGAAGTCGATGTTTTAGTGCTGCAGCATCTACAGTACTATACTTTGCAGCTCCCTGCTTATTGACACCAGGCTTCCCGGAAAGCTGATGTGAGTTTAATAATAATAAAACAACAACAATAATAAAACGGTGGACGCTCGGGTTGCGAACATGATCCATGCGGGAGGCATGTTCGTTTGCAACCCGCAGCGTACGCAACCCGCAGCGGTGCGTCTGTGCACATGTGGGTTGCGATTTAGCGCTTCGGTGCATGCGTGACTGCCGAAGCAAGGAAGTAACCTGTTCCAGTACTTCCGGGTTTCGGTGGGTCTGTAACCCCAAAAAATGCAACCTGAAGCATCTGTAACCCGAGGTATGACTGTAATAATAATAATAATAATAATAATAATAATAATAATAATAATAATTTCTACCCCCGCCCATCTGGCTGGGTTTCCCCAGCTACTCTGGGCAACTTCCAACAAGAGATTAAAAACAGAATAAAGCATCAGTTATTAAAAACTTCCCTAAACAGGGCTGCCTTCAGATGTCTTCTACACATCAGATAGTTGTTTATTTCTTTGGCATCTGATGGGAGGGCGTTCCACATGCCTTTAGTCTATCGTTATGTTAACTTTTCGAAAGTCTTAAATTAGTGTTGCTGATTCTTCCTATTGATTTTTTTTGTTTTATCTTTTCCATAAATCGCAAAGAGGGCTTTTGCCTTTATGTAAAATTAAGCGGAGTATAAATTTTACCAAACCAAACCAAACCAAACCAAACCAAACCAAACCAAGCCAAACCAAAAAGCACTCTATATGGGAGACGAGTGCCCTCTCCCCGACTGCACAGCCGTCCGCGTCTCCCCAGTCCTCTGCCTCCGTTTTCCAGTGAAGGAGCCGCCACGACTTCTAGGGGAGAGACAGAGAGTGGCTTCTTTATAGCAGAGATGCTTGGTTTCCAAGCTCCTCTCAATTCTCCGAAAAAGAGCCTCTCCTTCCCTTCCCCAAGCCATTGGCATGAAACGCTCACATTTTACTGGCCTGGATCTTTTAAAATAAAAAGACTACCGTCTCCCTCCGTTCTGTGTTTTGCCAATTCCCTCCCCACATTTTCACGCTGTGTTAACTATATTCCAGGATTGTCAATCGATTAGCAGATTAATCATCTGCTGCATTACCAATTAAAGATTTGATTAAATTTCAAATAGGCTTGCGGGTGATCAAAAGCTCAGCTACTGCAGCTGCTGCCGTCAAAGATGGTAAAGGGAGTGTGCTGTGAACCAGTTGTGATGTCTGGAGCTCTCAGTGTCTTTTCCTTTCTCGAAATTTTTGTGGGTGGGTGGGGGCAGAATGGGGAGAGAGTGTCAGGGGTCTGGATTTGGGAAGATTTTCCAAAACCTTTGTGCCCCAGTGACAGTTTGCCAACTTAAATTGCCCCCCAGCAGTTCCTGGACTTCATGGGCTTAAGCTCTTTGATGGGTAAATCTGCTGGGATTGGGGCCTCGGGGTCATCATGGACCCGATCCACAATAGGGCCCAATAGGGTGGGTGCTTTCATTGGCTACAATGCAATGGATAGTTCGACTCTGTTGATGTTGTTTAGTCATTTAGTGGTGTCCGCCTCTTCGTGACCCCCTGGGCCAGAGCACACCAGGCACTTCTGTCTTCCACTGCCTCCCGCAGTTTGGTCAAACTCATGCTGGTAGCTTCGAGAACACTGTCCCACTGTTTTAACTTGGGAGCTGTATGTGATTCCTAGCAGAGTTCTGTTATTTTCTTTTTTGGGTCTGTCTTGCAGCAAGTTCTCTCTGGGGATCAGTCCGGCTCTGTTGATCTGTTGCTTAACTTCATCAGGCAGACAGAACCAGTGAAGGTGGTGAAGGTCCTGTGTGAGTGCCTGGCGGCGGTTGGAGGATGGGTGGTGGCTAACGAATTGAGGTTGAATCACAGTCACTTACGGAATCATTGTTAAGACCATGTGCATGGAAGACAGTCTTACTCAGCTACGAGGGATCACCAAAGAAGAAGACTAGCTTTCCCTCTGCAGCTGGAGTTAGCGATGCTTCTGAATGCCAGTTTTGGGGATAGCTTCTCTGGTAGAGCAGGAGACGCTAGATCTCAGGGTGGCTGGGCAAAAGATTCCTGCATTGCAGGGGGTTGGGATAGATGACCCTCAGGGTGCCCCCAACTCTACAATTCTAGGAATTATGTTCACATGTGGTGGGGGTGTAAATGTGGGAATGTTCAGGGACGCAGCAGAGGATATATTGTTTGGTTATATCCTTTTCCAACTTGTGTTAACAAGTTCACAATTTAGCAGAGTAACATTCCCCTTTTTAAACTCACAGCGGATGCGTTTGCTCAGGCTCGCTAAATCCTCTATAATACAGTGGTGCCCCGCAAGACGAATGCCTCGCAAGACGGAAAACTCGCTAGACGAAAGAGTTTTCCGTTTTGGAGGTGCTTCGCAAAACGAATTTCCTATGGGCTTGCTTCGCAAGACGACAATACCTTGCGAGTTCCTGCTGGTTTTTTTTCCTTCCCCCCCTTTTTCTAAGCCGCTAAGCAGCTTATCAGCTGATCCGATCTGCTAAAAGCCGCTAATAGCGCTAATAGCGCTAATCCGCTAATCCGTCAATGGGCTTGCTTTGCAAGACGAAAAAACCGCTAGACGAAGAGAATCACAGAACGGATTCTTTTCGTCTTGCGAGGCACCACTGTAACTGTTCTGGTATTTTCCCCTTATTCCCTCATAAAAGATAAGACACAGTCTTCTATAAAAGTATAAAAAGAGTTTACTCACATTCTATTCACAATCGGATCCCAGAAGGCAGACTTAGCTTAGAAAAGTAACATACACCTGGAAACTATCCCATCAGGAGACAGTCCCTTTGTCCTCTCTTGGCTGGAGCTTCTTTGGCTAAGCAGATGTTGCTTCTTCGATGCATGTAGCATAGCTGTCAACGTTTCCCTTTTTAAAAGGGAAATTCCCTTATTCCAAACAGGACTCCTCACAAGAAAAGGGAAAAGTTGACAGCTATGGCACGTAGTCAAAAAAAGAGAGAGGTGGCTGCCCTGCCCTGTGCTTTTGTCGTTACCTGCACAGGTGAGGCCACGCCCACCTCTAGTT
The DNA here is from genome assembly GCF_965112155.1 of Podarcis liolepis. NCBI lineage: Eukaryota > Metazoa > Chordata > Lepidosauria > Squamata > Lacertidae > Podarcis > Podarcis liolepis. Next base: position 3,102,529 of record NC_139554.1, on the reverse strand, counting down.
ACATGCAGAGGAAGTCTGTCCCAGCCCAGAAGGAAACAGGAAGTTTATCTGCTGGCTGGACAAACATCCCTCCCCATGTGTAAACATGTTCACTCTAGAAATGTTGTACTTGAATATTCTTGTGTTTCCCATCCCACAGTAAACACGTACACATTTTTTGGCAAAGGGTGTTTAAGGAGATAACAGAAATCACTGGGTTAAAGCTGACTGAAAGTCCAGAGGTGGCGTTATTACAAATTGACGATGGGGTGGAAGGTTCACAGGCTAGGAAGGACTTGCTCACAAATTTATTGACAGCTGCATGAATTATTATAGGCAGGAAGGGGCAAGGAGAATATAAAATGGAAGAGTGGTATAAAGAGGTGTGGGATATAGTTGTTAATGACAAATTAACGTGTAAAATTAAGGTAAGATGGGGAATATGCAGGAGAAATGATTTTGAGGGTGTTTGTAGAATTTGTACTGTTAAAACAGAAAAGGGTCAAACCATCGCAAGAGGTGTTGAAAATTTGGGAGGTTTCATAGTTACAATGGAATGGTCTCAGTGGTGGGGTGCACATTTTTATTCTTATTTATTTATTCTTATTAGGTAAAGGTAAAGGGACCCCTGACCATTAGGTCCAGTCGTGGCCGACTCTGGGGTTGCGGTGCTCATCTCGCTTTATTGGCCGAGGGAGCCGGCGTACAGCTTCCTGGTCATGTGGCCAGCATGACTAAGCCGCTTCTGGCGAACCAGAGCAGCGCATGGAAACGCCGTTTACCTTCCCGCTGGAGCGGTACCTATTTATCTACTTGCACTTTGACATGCTTTTGAACTGCTAGGTTGGCAGGAGCAGGGACCGAGCAAAGGGAGCTTACCCCATCGCGGGGATTCGAACCGCTGACCTTCTGATCAGCAAGTCCTAGGCTCTGTGGTTTAACCCACAGCGCCACCCGCGTCCCACTTATTCTTATTACTTTGCAAAGAAAAAAAGAAATAAATAGGATGCTGGACTAGACGGGCCACTGGCCTGATCCAGGCAAGGAACTCTTCTTATGGCTGTGGATACCAGTTGACAACAGCAGCCTTGCTCAGAGAGGAATGGCCTCCCTTTCCTTGGGAGGGACACGGTCCTACTTTAAGAACACGAGCAGATATCTGTTGTGTTAATAGTTTTATATCTGGCTAATTAATTGTGTGTCTACTTAATTGTATAATCCCATAACTTTTATATCTGGCTAATTAATTGTAGCTGTTCTGGAGCTCCGTCCCTCCAAAGGCTTTGTCGATTCCACGATTTATAGCTCTGCTGGCATTATTATTCTGCTCAAACGGAGAATCGCTTCAAAGCAGAGGGTAGGGGGTGCTTTAAACTGAGGTCGTGAAGGTCTTTTATCATATTTCCCATCGATCGCCTGTCCCGTCCTAAAAGCACAGCACGAGCAGCGATACATCACACACTCAATTTAAGATCAATTTAGAGCTGAAACGACAAATCCTCAAACAAATGTCAGGCATCACCTGTAAGTACGGACTGGAACATGAGTTTGTGTACCTCCTCTTCCATCCCTATCCATCTTCCTTTCGTGTCGTGTCTTTCCAGACTAAAGACCTGAGGGGAGGGACTGTCTTTTCGTCATTGTTATTTGGAAGCTATTCTGGCAGCCTTTTGTGGTGGAAGAGTGGGATTAAAAGAACATTTAAATAGGTACAGGTAGGTGCTACTGGGCAATATTTAATCTTTTTTTATTTAAATAGGTAGATAAAGGATAATTACTGCCCCAGCCTTTCAAACCCAGTTTGACATCCCTATGCCTGTTTACTGAGAAGTAAGACTGGCGTCACGAAGAGTCGGACACGACTAAACGACTAAACGACAACCACAATAACAACAGGGTGGTGGTTGAAGAAGGCGGCAGATTTTCCCTCCCTGTTTAAGGCAGGGGAGAAAGGCCAAGTCCTGTTTTTCATGAGCTGGCAGGTCCTGTAAGCCAGCGTTGTACGGGAGACAAATCAAGCCGGTGGGAGCGATTGGGCCTCCCTTGCAGAAATCCCTGTGCGGGGCTTGCACACTCCAGCTGGCAAGGAAATATATGTGCATTGCAGGAACCACAGTCTCGGCAAACCAAGCATAATAGGATCTCTGCAGGAAAAAGACGGCGAGGAAAGAATAACATTTCTGGGTTTTTCAGGCAGGAAGACCCCAAGGCGGCTGTTTGGTTTCAGCGCTGAGTGTAAAACCGGTGTCCTTGCAGGATGTCCTGGGATGTTTAATTACGCAAAAGGTTAATGGCAGGGACCAAACACCCTTCTCTACCTGGGCAATGACCTCCCTGCTGGAAAGGCAGCGGGGCTGCTGCTCAGTGGGTAGAGCGCAGGCCTTTTGGGGAGAAGGCCCATCGAAACATCAAATTGCAGGAGAGCCCAGTGGGGTGAAGTCATTGGAGCGGCAGACTAGGACCTGGGGGACCAAGGTTCAAATCCACACTAACTGGGGATGGATGGACGGACGGACGTTGTGCCTCCCAGCCTAGCCTACCTCACAGAGTTGTTGTGAGGGTTAAATGAGATGGGGGAGAACTCTGTACGCCACCTTGAGCTGCTTATAGGGAAAAAGATGGGTATAGATTTAATCCTCTGCAACACCCGTGCAAGGTAGGTTGAGATACATGGACTGCATACCCTCCAACATTTCTCTGATGAAAATAGGGACATCCTATTCAATAACAATAACAATAACAATAACAATAACAATAACAATAACAATAACAATAACAATAACAATAACAATACTGTCATACCTCATGTTACGTCCGCTTCATGTTACGTTCTTTCAGGTTACGTCCCGCGGCGACCCGGAAGTACCAGAAAGGGTTACTTCCGGATTTCGCTGCTTGCGCATGTGCAGAAGCGCAAAATGACAGCACACACATGCGCAGAAGTGGCGAATCGCATCCCACGCATGCGCAGACACGCCTCTGTGGGTTACACTCTTTTCATGTTGCGAATGGGCCTCCGGAACGGATCCCGTTTGCAACCAGAGGTACTGTAACCGCTTTAACATGCATTATCCCCAGCTTCCAACATATATTAAAACATAATAAAACATTAAACATTAAAAAACTTCCCAATACATTGGTACCTCGGGTTAAGTACTTAATTCGTTACCTAAGTCCGTTCTTAACCTGAAACTGTTCTTAACCTGAAGCACCACTTTAGCTAATGGGGCCTCCCGCTGCCGCCGCGCCGCCGGAGCACGATTTCTGTTCTCATCCTGAAGCAAAGTTCTTAACCCAAGGTACTATTTCTGGGTTAGCAGAGTCTGTAACCCGAAGCGTATGTAACCTGAAGCGTATGTAACCCGAGGTACCACTGTACAGGGCTGCCTTCAGATGGCTTGGAGGTCAGATAACTCCATACCCTCCAGCAATTCTCCAATGAAAATAGGGACGTCCTAAGGAAAAGCAGGACTTTCTGGGATCAAATCAGAAACTGGGGCAGCTTCTGTAAATTGGAGACAGTCCCTGGAAAATAGGGACACTTGGAGGGTCTGGGGCTGGCCGCAGGTCACCCAGCGAGCTTCGTGGCTAAGCAATGATTTGAACCCTGCTCTCCTGGGACCTAGTCCTGCACTCTAACCACTAGGCCACACTGGCTCTGATGGTGCTTCCCTGTTTGTGAGCTCTTCCGCAGAGCTGGCGCAGATTGCTCCCCTCACCACGCAGACCCACGAAGTGCCAGCGTTTGCATGCCTACCAAGCAGCCAAATGAGGGATTGGCACATGCCATTTCAGTAATCGCGTTCGGAAAGTACTGTGGCAGAATGAAGAGGGTGTCTTCTTCTTCTTCCTCTTGCCTCTGGTGCCACGTAAACCGGCTCAGTTTCGGAGCACAATTCAAAGTGTTGGTGCTGACCTTTAAAGCCCTAAACGGCCTCGGTCCAGTATACCTGAAGGAGCGTCTCCACCTCCATCATTCTGCCCGGACAATGAGGTCCAGCGCCGAGGGCCTTCTGGCGTTTCCCTCACTGCGAGAAGCCAAGTTACAGGGAACCAGGCAGAGGGCCTTCTCGGTGGTGGCACCCACCCTGTGGAACACCCTCCCTTCAGATGTGAAGGAAATAAGCAGCTATCCTATCTTTAAAAGACATTTGAAGGCATCCCTGTTCAGGGAAGTTTTTAATATTTAACGCTGTATTGTTTTTAACATTTGATTGGGAGCCACCCAGAGTGGCTGGGGAGACTCAGCCAGATGAGCGGGGTATAAATAATAAATTATTGTTATTGATGTTGTTGTTGTTGTTATTATTACTCCCACCACCTGCCCAGGTGACCCTGTTGCCACCCCATCCCTCTCCACGATTCCTGAGCCTTTCTGCTCTCAGTCCAGTGTACACGGCGCATGGGCTCCGTCCAACAGCAGAGGAGATGAAAGAGCCGAGAAGCATCACCCCCCCCCCCGCTCTCCGGGTGGGTATGAAGCCATCAGTGTCACTCCTTGGACGGCGACAGTTGGAGGCAGAGCAAAATGAGCTCCTGCCACAGCGGTGACAAAATGCGCTCCAGAGGCCAGGCAGGCGAGTGCTCCCGTTTTGCACGGCTAGGGGCTGCGCTTGCCTGCCAAATCCTCGCCTCTGAGAGCCGCTGGAAGACCGCGGAGGCCAGGCTCCCAGGTTTAAAGGATGCCACCCAATGTGTATTTCTTGGCAACTCATATTCAGAAGCACACTGTCTCCGACAGGGGAGGGAAAGCACGTCCATCGTAGCTGGGAGCCTTGGCAGCTTTGTTCTCCATGAATGTAAGAAGCGAAGAGCCTGAGAGGAGCCCTGTGAAATAAAAAAATTAAGGATATAGAGTGGTACCTCGGGTTAAGTACTTAATTCGTTCCGGAGGTCCATACTTAACCTGAAACTGTTCTTAACCTGAAGCACCACTTTAGCTAATGGGGCCTCCTGCTGCTGCCGTGCCGCCGGAGCACAATTTCTGTTCTCATCCTGAAGCAAAGTTCTTAACCTGAAGCACTATTTCTGGGTTAGCGGAGTCTGTAACCTGAAGCGTATGTAACCTGAGGTACCACTGTATATTAAATGTTCATAACTGCATATATAAACCACATGTTTGAAACCCCACAGAAAATGTCCTGAAACCATTTTGTCCCTCCCAAATTGACCTCAAATATTTCTCTGCAAGGTCGAAGGAAAATGGAAAAGCCTCCCCACTGTCTTTTCATTCACAAATCCTGTCTTAAGGGTATGTCTGTGTATGAATAGGGTGTGAGGCTGTGACCTGGCTCAGGAACTAAGTATTTGTCATTACAAAAGACTGGCTAGGCTCCCCAGGTAATCCAATCAAGTGACCATTAACAGGTAACCTGCCAGGCAGGAGATAAACAATGCACTCAGATATCTGTTGTAGACGGCCTTTTCTGTGATGTAGGTATGATGTGTCTGGGGTGATGGTCTTGAGCTACACCCCTTCTGTGATGTATGTATGATGTTTTGGAGAGGTGGTCTTGGATTCCAGGGCGGGCAATTTAAAATGTCTATATAAGGGCGGCCACACCTTTGTTCGGGGTCCTCCTGCGTGTGAGGGGAGCACCCTGTTGCAACAGCTTTAATAAAGATCAAGCTCACGAGCTGCTTTGCTTCTCAATATTCTCTGGTTGGCCTCTGTTATTTTCTCTGACCGATGGAGAACCTGCAAAGGACTCTATCAGGGCTCTTGTGTCCCCCATAAGGGAATAAGGGCAGATTTTTGTTTATTACACCTGCATCCTGTTCCTTCTGTGGCCGACCGGTTGCCCCACTGGGAAACCCATAAGCAGGACAGAAACACAGACACAACAGCGCTCAGCCCACTTGGGAGTGCCAGGATTTACGTATAAGCTAAACAAGCTACAGCTTAGGGCCCCACTCTCTTAAAGGTAAAGGGACCCCTGACCATTAGGTCCAGTTGCGGATGATGCTGGGGTTGCAGTGGTCATCTCGCTTTACTGGCCGAGGGAGCCGGTGTACAGCTTCCGGGTCATGTGGCCAGCAGGACTAAGCCGCTTCTGGCAAACCAGAGCAGCGCACGGAAATGCCGCCAGAGTGGTACCTATTTATCTACATGCACTTTGACCTGCTTTCGAACTGCTAGGTTGGCAGGAGCAGGGACTGAGCAACGGGAGCTCACCCCGTCGCGGGGATTCGAACCGCTGACCTTCTGATTGGCAAGTCCTAGGCTTTGTGGTTTAACCCACAGTGCCACCCGCATCCCAGCGCCACCTGCACCCCACTCTCTTAGGAGCCCCCCAAAAAATTTAAAGGGAAAAAAAAGAACTGGCTGTACATTTCCAAAATATAAGATAAAAAACAAATAAAATAAAACCTACAGACAGCAACAGTGTTTTGTGTTGTGTAGGCTCCTATGATGTAAGTCATGGGCCCCGCCTGCTAGCCTGCTCCCTAAAATATCACTGGTTTGCTCATTTCAGTGGTACCTTGGTTCTAAAAATTGATAAAATACATATTTTGTTATGTGTAAATGGAAGCTCCTGCCGCCAACGGAAGTCACAGCAGCCCCGTTGGACGTTTCGGCTTCCAAAAATAGTTCACAAAGTGAACTATTTGGCGTTTGAGAGCCAAAATCTTTGAGAAGTAAGCTATTCGAAAACCAAGGTATGACAGTACCTGCAATAGCCAGAAACGTTGAATGGGAGCCTTCTCGGTAGTGGTGCCCCCCCTGTGGAACGCCCTCCCATCAGATGTCAAAGAGATAAACAACTACCTGACATTCAGAAGACAGCTGAAGGCAGCCCTGTTCAGGGAAGTTTTTAATATGTGACATTTTAGTGTATTTTTCATCGTTGTTGGAAGCCGCCCAGAGTGGCTGGGGAAACCCAGCCAGATGGGCGGGGTACAAATAATAAATTATTATTATTATGAAATATACTCGGAGTTGAGAGTGGATTTCATGCTCTTTATTCAGCTCGTAGTGGTGAGGAGGAATGGAAGTTCCCCCACAATATCTGCTTTATATACATTATTTACACAATGGGCTGCACGTGATTGGCTAATTCCAGAATTCTCCTGCAAGCCAATCAGGTTGCGGATTCACTTCCACCCGGAGCTGGATTGGGTGGCTCCTGTGGACCAATCAGACTGCTGCATTCTGGATCCTATTGTTCTAGGACCAATCAGACTGCTGCATTTTGGATCCTATTCAACTCAGTACATAACAAATGTAATCCCCACATGCCAAGACATTGGAAGATACTGCCCAAGATATTTCAGGGAGTACATGTTGGGGAGAAGCAACCTTGCATTCCTCCAGCCAGCAGAGGGCAGAGCTGAAACAAATCAGCTGTCCGGGAAAATACCGCCCATGACTTCCTATTATCATCATCACTATTTTTATTATTAATTAAACTTGCATACTGCTCTTAATCCGAAGATCCCAGGGTGGTTCGCGACATAAAAATACAAAAAGATAACGCAAAATACATAAAACAAAACCAAGCTATTTTTACCCTTGTTAAATGTGGGTGAACTATAAGCCAACCAATTTCATTTTTCAAACGTATTAGTACACACCCTTTGTTTGTTTATTGCACTTATGCCCGACTTTTCTTTTTCTTTCTTTTAGATTTTTATTAGTTGCAAACACATAAATACATCAAATGTACATAAATGAAACTAAAAAGAAAAGTGAAGAGTAGAAAAAAGTAAAGAGTATAAAAAAGAGAGAAGAAACATAACAAAGAATAAAAATAGAAAAATAGATAACAAACTTCAAAAAATAAATATTTTCATATCAACTTCTACACAGGGAGTTCAAGCCTTTTAAAAACAGCTTTGGCTTGGCTCCTTCATTCGTATCTTGACTTCCCGCTATCAATGAATATACTTAGTAAATCAGTTTTTCCCAGATAACTGTATTCAAATGGTAAATCTTGGAGAGACAGTCTAACTTTCCCCCAAGGTGGCGTACAGAGGTCTCCTCTCCATTTTATCCCCACAGCAGGTGGGGTGAGGTTAGGGTTGCCATACGTCAGGGTTTTCCAGGACACGTCCTCTTTTTTGTGTGGCCGACATGGCTGTCCGGGTGGATTTTTACATTTTACCAGAAATGTCCGGGGTGTGTGTGTGTGTATTTGTGTGTGGGAGGGGGAGGTGTTGAGGGGGTTTTTTTGTGGGGGGACGGACGCAGTGCATACTCAGGAGGGTGACAACTGAGCTGTGCCCCCCGAAGTGGACGCTCCAGCACCGTGTGGAGAGAAGAGCGTGCAGAGGAGACTGGAAGATCGGGTAAGTCCTGCCTCCACCACCAGCCTGCCGCCAGCGACGCAGGCAGGCCTTGTGTGCCTCTTTCCCCATGTCGCGGCTGCTGCCAGCCAGGCACATGCCCTCCCCATCCCCTACCTCCCACCCCAGGCGCCGGCAAATGTGTCCTCTCTTTTGGTCTTCAGAATATGGCTCCCCTAGGGTGAGGTTGGTTAGGCTAAGAAGCAGAGACTGGCTCAGTGTCAAATAATAATAATAGTAATAGTAGTAATAATAATAATAATAATAATAATAATAATAATAATAATAATAAATTCTATTTATATCCCGCCCTCCCCAGCCAAAGCCGGGCTCAGGGCGGCTAACAACAATAAAACAGTACAAAAGTACAGCACAAACAACACTCTAAAATCATTCATTATAAAATTAATTAATTAGTGAGTTTTATGGCTGTAGCAGGGATTTGAACCCTGATCTCCCAGGTCCTAGTGTGACGAGATGAACACTGCACCACTCTGCCCAGTAGCCGTCATAGCTAGTAACTGTAAGAATTCCTGCTCCGTGATTGCAGTCATGGGATTGTTGTCTATCACATGACGGTGTATGTTTTCATTCCACCGTGTGGGAAGTGACGGAGACAGGATGTTTGTGTTCCTGTGTTCCGTGAAGTGGGACTATTGCCCTTTGTTCTTTTTCTCTTTGCTGTCTGATGCTGGAGAGAGAGGGAGCCATGTTGCAGTGCTCCGTGTGGGTTTATATGTAAATAAAGTAGATTAGCCAAAATACTGAGTTGCTGAGATCTGTTACGCAAACTGTGAACACTGCGGATCCCTAAGTGTGCTGGTGTCGGTTGGCATCGGTCGCTGTGATGTTTGGGCTGAAGAAAGCCTTTGAAGTTCCCAAACGATCGACCAGGAGGGAGAGAACATGCCAGTTGGGCATGTGTCTCTGCCAGGGTCCTACTCGAGTGTAGGATGAGCTCCTGACAGTATCAACTGATGGCCTTTTCCTCCAAAAATTTGTATTCTTCCCCCCTCCCCCTCCCTAATGTCATATAATAACTTTTACTCCTCTTGTGGAGTAAAACTCCTTTGCAAGGAACTGGTTGGTTACACACAACCTTTCCCCCCTTCTTATCATCCTTTTTCTATGAGCTCACATTCCTACTTGCGTATGAACCCGGGAGAAAAAAAAAATCTGTAATTAGCAGCATATAGTAATTTCTCTTCTGGCATAATTGGAAGGCTTACCATTTAAGGATAACACATAAAAGTACTCTATTATACGGCTCATTTGCTCGAAAATGATTGCAAATCTAACAATGTTATCAAATGTTATAGTTATCTCTGTGTGCGCGGGCATCCAAAGAGATATATTTTTATTCTTTTGGAGGAAGATACGGTCCTCTTTTTAATTGCCGCCACTAAATCTTATAATTATATCAGTTTTTAGTTATGGCAAGTTGTTCAGGATGGGCAAGTGGTCAGCCGGTAATTGATAGACAGGCAATTCTGGAAAATGTCCGGCTGTGGCAATTTGGTCTCAAGGATGGGATGCTGAAATCCGACAGATGCTGGGGCTGAATCATCTCAGAATCTTTTAATAAAAGTTCTATCATGACGTGTCTGCATTTTACGTCTCCCCAAATAAACCCACTTCTGTGCCGAAACGAGGGTGACAAATTCTGTGCATTTGAAAATGCATAAAAACTAAAGTTCAGCAAATGCGTACTTCCTTCACTTTGGGATTACAGCTGCTGTTAGTCATACTCTGAGTAGACCCATTGAAATTAATGGACGTGACTAGCATAGGTCCATTAATTTAAATAAGTCTCCTCTGAGTAGACCTTAGTTGGAGGCAGCCCTTTGTCTTTACAACATTATAGATAACTCAATTAAACCGTTGCCTGAACTGAGTTTGCTTTATCAAAGCAAAAACAAACAGCACAGCTAATTTTACATGCTAAGTAATACTGTAGTCATTAACCACTTTCCTAGAAGTAAGTCTGTTGAACTCAGTGGGGCTTAGTTTGCTGTAGACATGCATAGAACTAGAGTCTAAGAGAGCATGGGCTGCTGAATAACTCACATATATCATATGAACATCGAAGGATGACTAAATCCAGAGTTCCAAGGAATGCAATAATTGTGTTTCCACTCACCCAAATATTGAAAATAGCATGATGAAACAGTCAGATGCATTCTGTGCTCATTGCTTAGTGAATAAACCCATATCTGAATAAGCCATATCATCATCATCACCAGCAAGCCATGCTAAAGAATCATGTGAACCAGTGGCGTAGCGTGGGGGGTGCAGGGGGGGCCGGGCGCACCGGGCGCAACATCTGGGGGTTAGGGTTGGGGGGCGCAAATCCACGGGTTAGGGGGCGCAAATCCACGGGTTAGGGGGCGCAAATTACTTGCCTTGCCCCGGGTGCTGACAACCCACGCTACGCCACTGATGTGAACTAGCCCCAGATTCTGATTTTAACTTGGAAAGCAGCTGAGGTCATGCAAGAAACTCTCGCTTTACTTGGCAATTCAGGTTGTGCAAAGTTTGGAATCGCAGAATAGCCACGTGGGAAGGGACCCTGAGGGTCATCTAGTGCAACCCCCTGCAATCTCCTTCCCTTAAAGGTAAAGGGACCCCTGACCATTAGGTCCAGTCGTGACTGACTCTGGGGTTGCGGTGCTCATCTCGCTTTACTGGCCGAGGGAGCCGGTGTTTGTCCACAGACAGCTTCCGGGTCACGTGGCCAGCAGGACTAAGCCGCTTCTGGCGAACCAGAGCAGCGCACGGAAACACCGTTTACCTTCCCACCGGAGTGGTACCTATTTATCTACTTGCACTTGGACGTGCTTTCAAACTGCTAGGTTGGCAGGAGCAGGAACCGAGCAATGGGAGATCAACCTTCTGATCGGCAAGTCCTAGGCTTTGTGGTTTAACCCACAGCGCTACCCGCGTCCCTCCACTTCCCTTAAAGGTAAAGGGACCCCTGACCATTAGGTCCAGTCGTGACCGACTCATCAGTAAGTTTCTGGAGGCAGCAACCGACCAGCTGTGCAGCGCGGCTGTGAAGGAACTTGCTGGGCTTGTGAGAAAATTCCACTTGACGCCGGGGAATGTAAAGAATTCATTTTTGTAAAAAACAAGCAGCAACGCCATCTGCTTTTGAAAATAATGGAGCTGGGTACATATTTTCCCTGCCTCTTCCAGCCAATTTAAATTTACCAAAGCGCGCAATAATTTCTGCGGGCAGGAAGTGCAAAACTTGTACGGCTTATCGACTCTCTTAGATGCAGCGGCCCGGAGACCGCGACTCCAAGCTCCGGCGTGCGCCGAACACATGTCCCCGGAGACGTTGTTGTCGATGCATAAGCCGTAACCTAAAATATTGACTTTGTAAAGTAATTGAATCCCAGAGACATGTTTCAGATGGAAAGCACCCGGCAAATGATTACGGGAGCGGAGAAGAATGCCGAGCCCAAAGGCCTGCGCAAAAGGTAATGGGATTTGCAGCGGGATCCGCTCCTATCAGCTGCTCTGATCGCGGGGGAGAGAAAATATGCCGGGAAGAAGCCCACTTCAACTTCCACTTGCTTAGATTATTAACAGGCGTGGCAGAGGGCCTGTCCCCTGGAATATTCGTCTTCCTGGTTTCCAGCAAAAACATAAGGAAAGCCAGCTGGACAGGGTCAGGGCAGAGGGGTCTCATCTGACCAAGTCTTAGGAGAAAAGTTTGAAGGAACTGGATATGTTTAGCCTGGAGGGGACTACATCAAATATCACAAGGGCTGTCACACTGAAGAGGGAACAAACTTGTTTTCTCCTGCTCTGGAGCGTAGGACGTGAACCAGCGGTTCAAATCCAACTGTTTTCACTGCTCTGTGTTACACTATGAGTGTTTCAATACAGTGGTACCTCGGGTTACATACGCTTCAGGTTACATACGCTTCAGGTTACAGACTCCACTCATCCAGAAATAGTGCTTCAGGTTAAGGACTTTGCTTCAGGATAAGAACAGAAATTATGCTCCGGCGGCACGGCGGCAGCGGGAGGCCCCATTAGCTAAAGTGGTGCTTCAGGTTAATAACAGTTTCAGGTTAAGTACGGACCTCCGGAACGAATTAAGTACTTAACCCAAGGTACCGCTTTACATGGTTTTAATTTCATAGTCAGCAAAGAATGAGAGCATATGGCAAATTAAGTGCCCCAAATTACTGCATGTTGATTATAATCACAATGATCATATATCTTTTTTATTTTGATTTTATTCTGTGAACTGCCCTGGGACCTCTTGGTATTGGGCGGTATATAAATTCAATAATAATAATAATGATAATAATAATGGTTCAAGTTGCAAGAAAGGAGATTCTGACTAAACATCAGGGAGAACTTTCCGACAGCAGTAACAACAACAATAACAATAGTTTTATTATTTGTATGCCTCCCACCTGACTGGGTTGCCCCAGGCACTCTGGGTGGCTCCCAACAGAATATAAAAAACACGATAAAACATCAGACATTAAAAATTTCCCTAAACAGGGCTGCCTTCAGATGTTCGACTCCCTCAGAAGGCGATGGAGTCTCCTTCATTGGAGGACGTTAAACAGAGGTTGGATGGTCACCCATGCGTCATCAGCATTGCGAACCACACCCTTGAGGTGGGGGGTGAAAGTGATGGTCTACATGGAATTGGCAGAAATGACTAGCAGAATTCGTGACCAGGGAGAAGTCAGTGGAGGAAGACTGGAAGAAATTTAAAGACTACTTGCAGAAGCACTGTAAAATTAAGGAATGTTAAAATGACGTTTGATTGAAAAGAAGTGGTATTGGTAAAAAGATTTTTAAGAAAATGTAAATGGGGATTGATAAAGGATAAATGCTAGAGGGTAAGGATTTGCTGAATTTAATATTTGAATTGGAATACAAAATGGAAGGTGTGAGGAGGTCTGAGGAGGTCAAGAAACTAGCGAATGAACTATAAGAGATGAAAATATTAATTTATTCTTTGTTCTGTTTTTTGGTTTTTATTTTCTTTCTTTTTTTTTCTTCCTTCTTTTCTTTTGCTAATGGTTTGTTACTGTGTATTTTTTATATGTTCAGTTCTTGTATGCTTTTACTTTTGAAGTTCTTTTTATGTTTAAATTTTGAAATTATTTACTGTTTGTGAAACTTTAATAAATATTATTTAAAAAAAAGAGGTGGGGGGGGGTGATTTTGTCTACCTGCGCTCCACCATAACCAACAGACTTTCCATCAACGCTGAGCTGGACTAGTGTAGTGGCAAGAGAGCTACAGCCATCTCTCCAAAAGGGTTTGGAAGAATGCGATGCTAATGTCCAGTACCATGATGAAGATCTACCAGGCTTGTGTGTTGAGCTTGCTGCTTTATAGCACAGGTGGCGCTGTGGTCTAAACCACTGAGCCTCTTGGGCTTGCTGATTGGAAGGTTGGCGGTTCGAATCCCCACAACGGAGTGAGCTCCTGTTGCTCTGTCCCAGCTCCTGCCACCCTAGCAGTTTGAAAGCATAGCAGCGCGAGTAGATAAATAGGTACCACTGTGGCGAGAAGGTAAACAGCATTTCTGTGTGCTCTGGTTTCCATCACGGTGTCCCGTTGCGCCAGAAGCGGTTTAGTCCTGCTGGCCACATGACCCAGAAAGCTGCCTGTGGACAAATGCCGGCTCCCTCGGCCTGAAAGTGACATGAGCGCCTCAACCCCATAGTCGCCTTTAACTGGACTTAACTGCCCAGGGGTCCTTTACCTTTTTACCTTTATGGAAGTGAGTCATGGGCAACTTACAAGCATCAGGTGCGAGGCCTCACCCCCTTCCACATGCGCTGCGTCAGGAAGATTTTGGGCATCACATGGCAGGACAGAATCCCAAACCAAGCTGTGTTCTCCCATGCCCACATTCCTGGCATGTTCAGACTCCTGTCTCAGTGACCTCTACACTGGCTTGGTCATGCCCATGGAAGATGGCAGGACCCTCAAGGATGTTCTCCATGGGGAAATGGCTTCTGGCGCCAGGCCCATTGGCAGACCAACTCTGCTCTGCAAACGGGACATGAAGGCTGGCCACACACCCCTTGTCATGTGGGAATCCCTTGTAGATGACAGGAGACAGTCAGGTTGTGAATCCACAGCAGGGACCCAGAGGAGGAGGAATGACCGCTGGGAAGAGCACAGAGAGAAGGAATGCCCTGGTGCATCTGCAGCAGCATAACAGGATGCCTTCATCTGCCCCTGCTGCAACAAAACATGTCTCTCCCATATCTGTCTCTGCAGCCACAGCAGGTGCTGCAACTCTCCAATGATTTGCCTTCAGCCCCAAGTCTGCACTCTTCCACTGTCTCCTAACAGACAGATAATTTTACAGTGGTGCCCTGCAACACGAATGCCTCGCAAGACGGAAAACTCGCTAGACGAAAGAGTTTTCTGTTTTGGAGGTGCTTCGCAAAACAAATCTCCTATGGGCTTGCTTCGCAAGACGAAAATGTCTTGCGAGTTCCTGCGGGTTCCCCCCCCCTTTTTCTAAGCCGCTAAGCCGCTTATCAGCTGATCCGATAAGCTGATAAGCCACTAAAAGCCGCTAAAAGCCGCTAATAGCGCTAATAGCGCTAATCCGCTAATCCGTCAATGGGCTTGCTTCGCAAAACATAGAACGGATTCTTTTCGTCTTGCGAGGCACCACTCTATTTTTCGAGCTGCCGAAATGTCTTTGGCCAGCCCTGAGGCACAGCATAGCATTCCTTCAACAACTGAAGCTTTTTTTTTTTTTTGCTTTGTTTCAAGAATGCATTGGGTGGGGGAGGGGAACGGGCACATGGCGGGGGGGGGGGGAGGAAAGCAAAGCAACCACCGGAGAGCTCCCAGCCAGCCGTCCAAGCGCTTGACTGTGTCGCCTCATTAGCTCTGATGAATGTTTTGTGCGAGAGCCCTGGCTTGTCAGAAGCCAGCCGTGGGTGCCTGGTGACAGCCATCCTGGAACAGTTTTGGCTCGCGGCATCGGAAAGTTGGTCCTTCTGAAGGCAGGCAGGTGGGGGATGCTCCCGTCTCTGGCCAGGTGGGCAGGAGGGAGATGACTGGGAGGCTGGGAAATCACCGGAACATTTCATTTTTAGTTGGGAGCTGTCAGTGGTGCCCCTTGCTTGCTAACTCCTCCGTCAAATAGGCTCTGATCAGGATCCAACCCCCAGAAAGTCACGTACTGAAAGCAGCAGCCCGTTCATCTTCTTCCCTAGCGGATAAGCCATATGGCCATTTGGCTGCTGAGATATGAGTCAATCCGAGGCGTGAAGCAAGTTCAAATAGAAAGGATCATGTCTTTAACGTCACTCCCTAGCTGCTCTTGGCTTGCCTTTGCTTCATCCGTGGTCATGTACGATGATGATGATTGATGATGTGTGTTTCAAACTGAATTTCTGTTTGATGAGGCCAGTGTTACCTATGCAAGAGTGAAGCCTGACCACAAAACTGGCAAGAATCTGTTAAGAAAGAGTTAAGTTAAGGAGGCTGCATGTTAAGGTGAAAAACAACTCCAGGTAAAGTATAATAAGGCACGCGGGTGGCGCTGTGGGTTAAACCACAGAGCCTAGGACTTGAATCCCCGTGATGGGGTGAGCTCCTGTTGCTCGGTCCCTGCTCCTGCCCACCTAGCAATTCGAAAGCACGTCAAAGTGCAAGCAGATAAATAGGTACCGTTCCGGCGGGAAGGTAAACGGCGTTTCCAGAGAGCCAGTGTGGTGTAGTGGTTAAGAGCGGTAGTCACGTAATCTGGGAAACTGGGTTCGCGTCTCCGCTCCTCCACATGCAGCTGCTGGGTGACCTTGGGCTAGTCACACTTCTCTGAAGTCTCTCAGCCCCACTCACCTCACAGAGTGTTTGTTGTGGGGGAGGAAGGGAAAGGAGAATGTGAGCCGCTTTGAGACTCCTTAAGGGGAGTGAAAGGCGGGATATCAAATCCAAACTCTTCTTCTTCTTCTTCTTCTTCCATGCGCTGCTCTGGTCCGCCAGAAGCAGCTTAGTCCTGCTGGCCACATGACCCGGAAGCTGTACGCCGGCTCCCTCGGCCAATAAAGCGAGATGAGCGCCGCAACCCCAGAATCGTCTGCGACTGGACCTAATGATCAGGGGTCCCTTTACCTTTTTAACATATGGGTAGGCAAACTAAGGCCCGGGGGCTGGATGCGGCCCAATCGCCTTCTAAACCCGGCCCCGGGACGGTCCAGGAATAAGTTTGTTTTTACATGAGTAGAATGTGTGCTTTTATTTAAAATGCATCTCTGGGTTAGTTGTGGGGCATAGGAATTCCTTCATATTTTTTCCAAAAAATAGTACGGCCCCCCACAAGGTCTGAGGGACAGTGGATTGGCCCCCTGCTGAAAAAGTTTGCTGACCCCTGTCTAACAGGGGTCCCTTGGTTCTCAAACGCCTTGGTACTCAAACAACTTGGAACCCAAACACTGCAAACCCGGAAGTAAGTGTTCCAGTTTGCGAACTTCTTTTGGAAGCTGAACGTGCTCCGTTTTGAGTGTTAATGCTGAGGCCTGTCTGTTTTTGCTATTTATTTTGGCGGCTCTTTTTTGTTTTGCTTTTGTGACTGTGTGGAACCCAGTTCAGCCACCGACTGATTGATTGTGTGACTGCAGTACATTGTTCATTGCTTTCGTTTTATGGATCCATGGTCTCGTTTGCATTACTTTCTACGGGAAAGCGTGCCTTGGTTTTGGAACGCTTTGTGTTTTGGAACGGACATCTGGAACGGATTAAGTTTGAGAACCGAGGTACCGCTGTACAGTGAAAAATAGGTTGAGAAAGTGTTTCCAAGGACTGTGGTTGGGCGAGAGATGGGATTGTGCTGGGGGGGGGGGGCAAAAGGAGGTTGAGCCAAGGGTCAGTAGCGGAGATGATGTGCAGTTTGAGTATCACATACGTGTCTTACATACTTTTTGAACCTGGTCCTGGTAATACCTTACTGAATAAAGTCTGGCCAATTGGGATTGCTTAGCTGGTAAGGCAGAGACTCTTGATCTCAGGGCTGTGGGTTCAAGCCCCATGTTGGGCAAAAGATTCCTGCATTGCAGGGGGTCAGACTAGATGACCCCCTGGGGTCCCTTTCAACTCTACAGCTCTATGATTAGGAATTTGGCCTGAGCCTCCCCATTTATTTATTTATTTCCACAAAATTTATGCACAACTTGATTGTAAGAAACCTCAAGGTGGTTTACAATACAAGGTTGTGATGGCCTGGGATTCGGACTCGGAGGCTGAACCTGAGGGATCCCAGCCTGCACAGGATTCCCCGCCTCCAGAAGCAGCTGAGCCCGGGGCTGGGGCCTGAGCCTGAAGGGCCCTCACCTGTGCCAGATCCTCAGGTGCAGGCACCAGCTGAGTCTGCTCTGGCTCCTGAGGTGATGGAGGACCCATTGCCTGCAGGTGCTCCACTCTCAGCCCCGTCAGAGGAAGCTGAGGTTGCCTCTGGGTCCGGTCACCCTCCAGCCTCTCCTTATCTGCAGAGGCTCAGGGCAGAGAGGCGGAGGGAACGAAGTTCCCGCAGGAGGAATCCTCGCCTCCAGGCCAGGAGAGGTGAGTCACCTGAGGATCGGGGCCGCCCTGTGCCTCGGGGCAGATAAAAGCCGGCCAGCCCCAGTCCCAAGTTGCGGGAGCAACTTCGGTGGTTGACAGTTCCTGCCTGAACCCTGTCCTGCTATCCTGCCGGAGCTCCTGTCCTCACCTGACTACCTGCCCTGCATCCAGCTTCAACTTTTACGGACAGCCTCCATACTGCACCTTTGACCTCGGGCTGGACTCAGACCTCGCCTTTCGTTTAGCCCACGGGACCAGCACAAAGGTGAAGTGATAAAATTGGGGGGGGAAATTACAACCCTCTTTAAAAACATGCAGTAGCTAGAATTCTAAAACAGATCAAAATGACCTCAGCTTCCTAATAATGTGGGTAGGCTTGTCTAAACCAGAATGTTTTAGCGCTGAAAAGAACACAGTGAAGGCCCCTGCTTAACAAGAGTCAGGGAGTTCCACAGTTTAGGTGCTGCCACACTAAATGAACGGGTATTAGAAATGCGGAACCGGGTGTCATGTGACACCTCTGGGGGGCTCCAGGTTTGGGAAAGCTGCCGCAGCCATTATATGAGCGCAAAGTTCCCCGGTTTGATGTCCCATCACATCTTTCCATTTTGATAAAGCCACCGTTACTCACGAATTGAAGGAGGTCCCAATTATATCATTATTTCAGATGATTCACTTTTAAGCACACACTTGCTAATTGTTACCTTGTGCATATTAGGATGACTGTTTTCCCTGGAAAAATGTTAATCACTTTGCTCTTTAGATATTTTTTTTAAACTTCTTTTACATAACGTTATAATGAGCACCAAGAAAACCATCAAGGCTCCATCAACGCCGTGACTTCCCATCCTGGCGTCTCCATGGCAACGGGATATAGTTCCCCCATCTACTTTACCTGTCCTTAAAATGAAGTGGGGGAAGGGGGAGGGGAGGAAACGGTGAGTTTCTCAGTCCAGATATGTGAAGAATGAAAGCTGTCTGCTGAACGGCAGAATCAAAACTGCGCTCCATGCTGCTGGAGGAATCGATTTTCTCCCTGGGCCTGGCAAGAAGGGCAGGGCAGTTTGTGCTGGGAAAGTTTGTCCTACAAAGACAAGTTGGCGTTTCCAGCAGGGGAGTGTGACAGCAGAGATCCTTCAGCTTGTCATTTAAGGGTTAAATCCATTCTCCGTATGCCAGCTACCCAAGGCGGCGATGGAGGCATTGCTTGGGAAGTTGGCCTTCTCAGCAGGGCCAGCCCTTGTTGGAAGTGCGACAGCAGAGATCATTCAGTTTGTAGTCAAAAATCAAAAAACCATTAGATAATCCCCAGGGCTAGCTGGCTGAATTGGTCCTACTTGGGCCAGCGAAGAGACCAGGGGAGAATTAGCTGTGGGGTCTCAGAGCGGGTAATCTTCATAAAAGGGAGGGGGAGGGAAGAGAAGGGAGATAAAAGATCAGGCTGAATTCAGATTAAAGGACAGGCGGAATAGCTCTGTCTTACAGGCTCGACGGAAGAAGGTTAAATCCTGAAGGGCCCTGGTCTCATGGGACAGAGCATTCCACCAGGTTGGAGCCATCACTGAAAAGGCCCTGGCCCTGGTGAAGGATAGTCTGACTTCCTTAGGGCCCGGGACCTCTAAACTATGGTTATTCATGGACCTTAAGGTCCTCCGTGGGGCATACCAGGAAAGTGTTGGGATACTGCCAGGGAGACAAAGTCCATCATGGCCCCACGTCGCCTCCGGTGCGTCCATCGATCTCCCGTAGACACGCAGTATCAGCAATTAGCGACACGAGCTCCAGAAAATAGCTTGCCACATTCTGGAACTGATGCACGCTCTTATCAGCAGATAATGCACAGCGTAAGATGCACGCAGGAGAGCATATTTACAAGTTTATTCAGCGTTGGTCAGAACAAAGAAAAAAACATGACCGCCTGCTTCAGCGTTCAGGCACCAAGAGAAAACGAAAGCAATAGGAAACATAAACATCCTGTGAACAGGAAATGCGCAGACTCTGTGATTCACAAAGCCTGCTCCCTTTTAAGGTGAAACAGAAATATCCTAACAGAGAGGTGGTCCCATAGATACGAAGGGCTTTAAAGGGCTTTAAAGGTCAAGACCACACACAATACACTCGGAGCATTCTGACTTAGCTCCTTCCTCTTTCTCATCAGAGAACAAAGAGAAAGAACAAAGGACAATAGTCCCACATCACGGAACACAGTAATATAAACATCCTGTCTCCGTCACTTCCCACTATGTGGAATGAAAACATACACCGCCATGTGATACAACAATCCCATGACTGCAAGCACGGGGCAAGAATCCTAACACCCGCCAGGGATTCTTCAGCTGCGATTCCAGCATTGTTGGACTAGATGTTCCTCAGGGGTCTGTGATTCCGTGAAAAGCTTCTGAATGAGCTCTTTTCATTCAGCTTAGATTCCCGATGCTAAAATGTGCATGGACAGCGTTCTAGGCATTACTGCTGGCCAGGAGATGATTGCTGGTTCCTCAGTCTTGCGTTACCAGCCCCACCGGGAAACTTTGTGGCTTCGCTGTTGGGATTTTGAATACGTGCAGCTTCACATAGAGTCAATTAGGAGTTGGCCAACAGCCAAGGCAATGTGAAGGAGTAAAATCTGCCTGGTGATACAGAGGCATGGAGACAGCTCCATCATTGGTCAAGCTCTCCCACGGGAATAATGATTTATGGCCTACTAACTAGAAAGTGAGGGAAGCAGGTGGCACTGTGGGTTAAACCACAGAGCCTAGGACTTGCCAATCAGAAGGTCGGTGGTTCGAATCCCTGTGACGGGGTGAGCTCCCGTTGCTCAGTCCCTGCTCCTGCCAACCTAGCAGTTCGAAAGCATGTCAAGTGCAAGTAGATAAATAGGTACCGCTCTGGCGGGAAGGTAAACGGCGTTTCCGTGTGCTGCTCTGGTTTGCCAGAAGCGGCTTAGTCATGCTGGTCACATGACCCGGAAGCTGTACACTGGCTCCCTCGGCCGATAAAGCGAGATGAGCACCGCAACCCCAGAGTCGGTTGGACCTAATGGTCAGGGGTCCCTTTACCTTTTTAACTGGAATGTGTTAGAGCAGTTGAGAGTCGTGTAAGAGAGAGCTAGTTAAAGATACGTGTTCTGTTCTGTTCCTCTAAATAGTCCACTGTATATAATAAACACCTATAAGTACAAATTACTGGTTCCTGCTTCGTCCATCCTGCCTGCAACCGATTGCTTTCGTGAACTCTGCGTATACTCTGCTAGGTCTGGCTAAGGTCCTGCAACTAGTCAGAAAGTTGCAAAACACCAATCTTCGCTGAGCACTGAAGGCTGGGGTCAGACTAGATGACCTTTGGGTAACCCTTCCAATTCTCCAGTTCTACGCTTCTGTGATTCTAACTCAACGTTCAGCTTCCCAACACCCACTGCTCAGGAGTTGCGACAAGCGGCTTGGCATGCCCTCACCCAAGATGGCGCCACCCGTTGTTTGCCAACCCTAAACAAATGGCGAAAAGTTATATATATTCATCAAAACCAACTTGGAAAGAGCTGATTCAATTAGATATTCTGCTCTTGGTGAGGTACATCCAGCTTGTCCACAGATATAATCCTTACTGGCAAAAGCAGGGAAGGAACAGAAGGCGTCGCCGAAGCCTTGCAGCCTGCGCCAAGCTGTCTTTCCATCTGGAATGTCGGTGGTCCCAGTAATAATCATAATATTAAACACGGAAGAGCTGTCCGGGGGGATTGCTTGCTCCCTGCCAACCCCTTCCTCAAATATAATAAGCTGACATTTTGCCACCGGGGAGCGGTGAAATATGAGAGAGACGCAGATGGAGAGAAAGGCAAAAAGAAAACTCCAGTAAACTCAACTTTGTTTGCTAATTCCTCCCGCCTTTTGTTCTTTCAGTAGAAAGAAGCCTCTTTGGCGTGGCAGGTTGTTAGACCACATGGCTTGTGCCTGGACGAAAGGATGCACGCTGTCTGTGAGCTGTGTTGGGATCGATTTTTGAAGCCTGTGGTGAAATTTCTCCCCTATTTTCCCCTGTTTACATGGAATTTTAGAGTTGGAAGGTATCCCCCAACGGTCATCTACTCCAAGTCCCTACAATTCTGGAATCACAGCTAAGGAATCCCTGACAGATGGCCATTCAACATTTGCTTAAAAACCTCCAAGGAAGAAGAGCCCACCATCTCTGGAGTCTGTTCCACTGTCAAACAGCTCTTCCTGGCAGAAGGTTTTTCTGTATGCTTAGTCAGAATCTCCTTTCCCGTAACTTGAAGTCATGGGTTCGAGTCCCACACTCCACAGCAGGAGAAAACAAGCTTGTTCCTTCTTCAATGTGACAGCCCTTAAGATACAGTGGTGTCTCGCAAGACGAAATTAATCCGTTCCGCGAGTCTCTTCGTCTTGCGGTTTTTTTGTCTTGCGAAGCACGGCTATTAGCGGCTTAGCGGCTTAGCGGCTATTAACGGCTTAGCGGCTATTAACGGCTTAGTGGCTATTAACGGCTTAGGGGCTTTAAGAAAAAGGAAACAAACTCGCAAGAACTCGCAAGACGTTTTGTCTTGCGAAGCAAGCCCATAGGGAAATTTGTCTTGCGGAACGACTCAAAAAATGGAAAACTCTTTCGTCTAGCGAGTTTTCCGTCTTGCGAGGCGTTCGTCTTGCGGGGCACCACTGTATTTGAAGATGGCTATCGTATCTCCTCTCAGTCTCCTCTTTTCCAGGCTAAACATACCCAGCTCCTTCAACCGTTCCTCATCAGGCTTGGTTTCCAGACCCCAATCATCTTGATTTCCCTCCTCTGCTCATGTTTCAGCTTGTCAGCATCCTTCTTAAATTGTGGTGCCCAGAACTGGACACAGTATTCCAGGTGTGCTCTGACCAAGGCAGAATAGGGTGGTACTATTACTTCCCTTGATCTGGACTCTAGATTTCTGTTGATGCAGCCTAGAATAGTGTTAGCTTTTTTTGGCAGCTGCATCACACTGTGGACTCATGTTCAACTTGTGGTCCACAAAGACCCCTAGATCCTTTTCACATGTACTACTAGTAATACTGGTGACCCCCATCTTATATTTGTGCACCAGTCTATCCCTGCAGGTATCAACACTATTAAAACTGGGATCAGGTATAGTAAAAGGTAAAGGTGAAGGACTCCTGGACAGTTAAGTCCAGTCAAAGGTGACTATGGGGTTGTGGCACTCATCTCACTTTCAGGCCAAGGGAGCTGGCGTTTGTCCGCAGACAGCTTTCCGGATCACGTGGCCAGCAGGACTAAACCGCTTCTGGCACAATGGGACACTGTGATGGAAACCAGAGCGCATGGAAACGCTGTTTACCTTCCCGCCGGAGTAGTACCTATTTATCTACTTGCACTGGTATGCTTTCGAACTGCTAGGTTGGCAGGAGCAGGGACAGAGCAACAGGAGCTCACCCCGTCGTGGGGATTCAAAGCGCCAACCTTCTGATCAGCAAGCCCAAGAGGCCCAGTGGTTTAGACCACAGCACCACCCTAGGGATCATGTATAACTTCCCCCATAGCAGCCGGTCTGCAAATTCCTATCTTGAATCCATGAATGCAAATCGAGCTCTGCAGGCACCGCTTCCCGTTAGCTTATTTTATTTGCGATGGTTGATTTGCTGTATTATTATGTCATCCTCTTTTTATTTCAAGAGGCCCGCATTCCCGTTAGAAAGTTCTGGTGTGGATTTAGCGTTTGAAGAGGGCGGCATTGACTTTCTCGGCCTCTTGGGAAGATGGCTCTGATAATAGATGCTGAAGCACTTTGAGTATCTGAAACCAGATATAAAAATGTTAAGTGTTGTGATCGCATTAGGCTCTCTGCCTTGAGCGAGTTCTCTTGCACGCCCGCCTTTTTATTTTATTCCTCTTCAAATTAGCCATGAGGTTCCTGTCTCATCTCTGGTGAAGATTTGAGAGCGCCGACAGCACAGCCTGATCCCTGTTATCTGGAGGCAGCAAAACTGCTGAATTTTCATGATGCCCCGTAGACTTTGTCTACATTACCATTTACTCCGATTCCAGAGCGCTCCCACCGCTGGTATTTAACACCAAGGTTACATCCTTACATATCTGAAAGAATTCGATCTTATATACTTCGGAACTCCCTGCCACTTGACATCAGACAAGTGCCTTCCCTGCACCCTTTTTGGTGCTTGGCAAAATATATATTTTTGTTTAGACAAGCCTGCCTAGATACTTAGAATACTGCTGTGTGTTTTAATTCATTTTTAGCTCAATGCTGATTTTAATGATTTTTTTATTGCTTTAAGTAGCTGTTTTTCACTTTATTGTTTTATTCTTTTCTCAAAACATTTGATTATTTTTAACAGTCAAACAATGTACAAATTTTATGAAATAAAAATAAATGGCATTTCCCAAAATGCATATATATCCAGTAATGGTGGGGTTTTTTTGGGGGAAACACTGCTATTTGATGCATTTTCGCATTCTTTTCTTCCCGTAGAATCCACCAGGCATCCAGCTCATCTTCATTCCGAGGTTCTTGCCTTGTTGGGAATGACGTTGGCGTGGGATCCTCAGCCGGCGTTCAGCCTTGCTCCATTTATAGAGGAGGTTTCGAAAGATAACGCAGCAAAGTCAAGACAATTATGCCATTTCATGCTTCAGAGCGATTAAAACCTCCCAGTAATAGCCTGACTGTTATTTTTCATGGCATCTTATTGTCTGGTGTTGTTTTCCATTTGGGTTTATTTTTAAAGGTGATTTCACACTTCCCTGTGTCTCTCCCATTATCTTTTCATAGAGAGTTTCCTTCCCTGGCTGTATTACACAACTCTCTAATGCCCTCCACAAAGGTACAGTACCTGGATGTTTAGTTGTTCAGCGCATTTGAAGCCGCAGCACAAAGCGACTTACGAGGCTAATCATCGTCTTTGGTTTTGCAACGTGATAAAGCTGGGAATGAGGCTCATTCTCGGCTAGAGGTTGAACCCAAGATTTCCAGCTCCAGGCCCCAAATATTCTCAGTTAAACCCCATGACCCGAACATGCCTGCTTCACTAGGAAAGAAGGCCCTGACCCCGGGCTTACAATCTAAAAGACATGGCACACAAGGAAAATGGGGCGCACAGGGAAGAGGAAAAAAGCAAGCTCAGGCACTAGTTCTTAGAGCTACAGTTCTAATAGCAACCAGCCAGCATAGCTGAGATTCCTGCATTGCAGAGGGTTGGACTATAGGATCCTCAGGGATCCCTTCCCATTCCCCGATTCTGTGATTCTACGAAAACCTTCCTAAAGAGCTCTTTTTGTTCACCTTCCATATTCCTGATGCTAAAAGCTGCGCAGACGGTGTTCTATGCATTTCTGCCAGCTGGGTGATACCGTATTTTTTGCTCTATAAGACTCACTTTTCCCCTCCCAAAAAGTAAGGGGAAATGTGGAGCGAATGCGGGCTGCGCAGCTATCCCAGAAGCCAGAACAGCAGGAGGGATTGCTGCTTTCACTGCGCAGCGATCCCTCTTGCTGTTCTGGCTCCTGAGATTCAGAATATTTTTCTCTTGTTTTCCTCCTCCAAAAACTAGGTGCGTCTTGTGGTCTGGTGCGTCTTATAGAGCAAAAAATACGGTAATTTCTGGTTCCCCAGTCTTGCGTTTGCAGCCCTGCCCAAAAGTGTGGTTTCTTTGCTGAGCGCAGAAGGCTGGCTTCTGTGGATACGTCGTCTGAAGATGCTTAGCTCTCTTCACCACGCAAAAGGTATTCAACTTGTGCACAGGGTTGGGGGACGGCAGAAAACCCACAGCTAAGGCTTTACTGCTACGTCAGGCCACAGGTCCCTGCCTGTCCAAATGCTCACGAGGAAAACATGGCAGCAGCATCATTAAAACAAGCGCCCGCTCTTTCCCTGTCAGAAACTCTCCTTATTACAACAAAACTGGCTTATGGGAGGTGAGGTTCCATCCCTGCCCTTTCTTCCGGAGCTCACCGAGCTAATAGGAGATTATTATTATTATTTGTTAAAATTCATTTTGTTGTGTACTCTGGGCACACTGCGGAGGGCAAGCCTTTTGTTGCGTGCGCTTCTGGGTGCAGAATTCATAACGCGGAGACTGGGAATTTTCTTCTGCTTTATTAATATTTTAGAGGCCTTCGTTTTGACCTGCAAATCTCCCTTTGGCTGGCAGAGATTCTTCCTTGCTCGGCTGAAAGGGGAGAAAACTGCACAGGGACATAGAAAGCTGCTGTTGCCCTCCATCTATATTAGTGTAGTCGACACTGACTGGCAGGGGCTGCCCAGGGTTTCAGGCAGGGGACGCTGCTTCTTGTACCTGGAGCTACTCTCGGGGACCTTCTGCATGCAAGGCAGATGATGGCCATACCTCCCCTCCCCCACACAAGGTCAAACAATGCCTAACCGCAACCCTAACAAAGTTGTGACCATTGCTACGAGGTAGGCGAAAACCAAATGGTCTGTGCCAATTTGCCAAGTGGAAAAATTCCTACCAGGCCCCTCAATGGCGACCAGCCAAGGTCCATAGCAAGGCCAATGACCAAAACCTGCAAAATAGGGAGGGTGGGAGATTGAGGAAGCGAGCCAAAGAGGAAGCCCTCCAGCTCGCTCCTCTGCTGAAATGGTCCCGGCCACGCCCCCCAGCCAGCGGATTGGCTGGCCGGTCGCTGACGCGGCCGGGATCCCCCAGGCAACACGGGACTACGCCCCCCGCCCCCGGAGGAGAGTGGGTGGCCATGCGGTCCACCACAATTCCTCCCCACGGGGAAGTGGAGCAGATCTGCCTGGTGATTTCTGCGGGAACTTCCTTCAGTGATCCCGTCAGAGATCCTTCAGCACTGCAAGGGGGTTGGACTAGATGGCCTTTGGGTTCCCTTCCAACTCCACAGTTCTCTGATTCTGGGATCCCATGCCTGCGCTCGGTTGGAAGAATCTGTTCCGTTTCCAAATCTGGATCAAAGCAGACAAAGCCTAAGTGCTCATTCGTTCTGGAATCAGGAGATAGGGAGCAACGCTTGCCTTCCCTGCCAACTCCACCAGTCTCATGTTCCCTTTTGTTTTCTGCCGGCTCTGCTTGCTGTTATGATGGATTTTGAAGGGATCTGAGGAATGGCACTGTTGTGCAAAAAAAATTAGCATAAAGTGTTTCTTTAAAAGAGGCAGGCGGGGGCCAGCTCAGAGCAAGGCTTTGTTCCACAGCTCTGGGGGTCCAGAATTGTTTCTCCTCCAACGACAGGATGGATGACAGATGGAAAGCTTATCTTCCTTGTTTGTTTTGGGGTGGGGGGATTATTTATGGTTCTTGACATAAGCAGAATCCCCGTCATTTGCCATTTCATTCTGCCAAGCCTTACAGCTGCGGGTGCCCAGGACCCGGCGCAAGATGGAAGTGTCGCTGAGCCAACTGGGAACATGGACCACGGCGCAATTAAGTTTAAAATGCATGTAGATGCCCAGTTGCCAAGAAAATTCAACATAGTCACACCCGAAAGAGGAAACTCACCCCTCCCAAAGGAGGGGATTGAGGAAAAGGAAGCTGAAAGGTCAAATCACTTCAAGACGCTTGGGAGTTGTTTAAGGACACAATATTAGAAGCTGAAT
The DNA here is from genome assembly GCF_965112155.1 of Podarcis liolepis. Lineage (NCBI taxonomy): Eukaryota > Metazoa > Chordata > Lepidosauria > Squamata > Lacertidae > Podarcis > Podarcis liolepis. Next base: position 3,075,105 of record NC_139554.1, on the reverse strand, counting down.
CAGGCGTGTCTACCGCAGATCGCGCCAGGAGGATGCCAGAATGGTTAAGAAGCAGAGTCAAATAAGCTATTTGAAGCCAGGTGGTTTCCTTCCAAAAAACCCTGAAGTATTGCCCAAATGAAGAGAACGAAAAGGAATGCAAGGAAGCAGCCAAGGAAGGTACACGTCTGATAGTTAACTCTCTATCGGCAAGAAAAGCACTTACAACAGCTCCGGATACACCAGTGTGGTGTAGTGGTTAAGTGGGGTAGTCACGTAATCTGGGGAACCGGGTTCGCATCTGCGCTCCTCCACATGCAGCTGCTGGGTGACCTTGGGCCAGTCACACTTCTCTGAAGTCTCTCAGCCCCACTCACCTCACAGAGTGTTTGTTGTGGGGGAGGAAGGGAAAGGAGAATGTTAGCCGCTATGAGACTCCTGAAGGGGAGTGAAAGGCGGGATATCAAATCCAAACTTGCACGTGCTTCTAGACTCTTTTGTTGTTGTTGTTTTTTGGTTGCTTAGTCGTGTCCGACTCTTTGTGACCCCCCTGGACCAGAGCACGCCAGGCACTTCTGTCTTCCACTGCCTCCCGCAGTTTGGTCAAACTCATGTTTGTAGCTTTGCGAACACTGTTCCACCATCTCGTCCTCTGTCGTCCCCTTCTCCTTGTGCCCTCCATCTTTCCCAACATCAGGGTCTTTTCCAGGGAGTCTTCTCTTCTCATGAGGTGGCCAAAGTCTTGGAGCCTCAGCTTCAGGATCTGTCCTTCCAGTGAGCCCTCAGGGCTGATTTCCTTCAGAATGGAGAGGTTGGATCTTCTTGCAGTCCATGGGACTCTCAAGAGTCTCCTCCAGCACCAGAATTCAAAAGCATCCATTCTTCGGCGATCAGCCTTCTTGATGGTCCAGCTCTCACTTCCATACATCACTACTGGGGAAACCATAGCTTTTACTATACCGACCTTTGTTGGCAAGGTGATGTCTCTGCTTTTTAAGATGCTGTCTAGGTTTGTCATTGCTTTTCTCCCAAGAAGCAGGTGTCTTTTAATTTCATGGCTGCTGTCACCATCTGTAGTGATCATGGAGCCCAAGAAAGTAAAATCTCTCACTGCCTCCATTTCTTCCCCTTCTATTTGCCAGGAGGTGATGGGCCCAGTGGCCATGATCTTCGTTTTTTTGATGTTGAGCTTCAGACCATATTTTGCGCTCTCCTATTATACCCTCATTAAAAGGTTCTTTAATTTCTTCTGGCAATCTTAATTCCGGCTAGGGATTTATCTAGCCCAGCCTTTCGCATGGTGAATTCTGCATATAAGCTAAATATGCAGGGAGACAAAATACAGCCTTGTCGTACTCCTTTCCCAATTTTGAACCAATCAGTTGTTCCATTTCCAGTTCTAACCGTAGCTTCTTCTAGACTCTAGGCAGCAGTAAGAGGGAGACCCTGCCCTCTTCTGGCTTATATAACCTCCTCTGACAGATTGTGCACCTGTAACCTGAGACTTCCCCTGCATGGACATCACGCTTCAAGTCCCTCCTGGTTCTAGGAGGCAGTGGGGCAGGTGAAGATGGGGATTGTGAGTCTACTGACCCATTTGTCACCTGAACAGCCTCTTCTTCTTCTGTTACATTCTGCACACCTTCCTCCGTCTTGGACTCCCCTGACCCCAAAGATCACCCAGCCCCTTTCCTGGGCGCCTCTCCTGGTCCCCTGCCTCTGCCCCACACTCTTTGGAGTACCGCCACTCCCTGCCACTATGGCAAAAAAGTGCAGGCGGACAGCAAGGGGTGCTAAAAAGGACCTCGAGGAACACGTTGCTGAAAACATTAAGACCAACGGCAAGAAGTTTTTGAAATAGTAGCATGAAACCGTCCAGCGAGGTGGTTGGACCTTTGGAAGACGACAAGGGAGTCAAAAGGAGTTGTAAAGCAGAAGAAGGAGATTTTGGAGAAGCTGGATGAATTCTTTGCATCTGTCTTCTCAAGAGATCCCGGTTCCTGAACAAACATTGGCAGGAAGAATGAGGCACCGAGGCAGATCGTGGAGATGAAGTTCCCTGTGTGGGAATGTTCAGGGTGGCAGGCAAGGATATATTGTTTATTAATATCCTTCCTAACTTGCACTAGCAAGTCCCTTTACTTAGCAGAGTTTACATTCCCCTTTTTACATGCACAGCAGATAGCTGGTTGCAGATTCGTGTGAGCCTCTCACTATTATACAATTCAATCTGTCTTAGATTGAATGGTTCATTCCTGATAAGTTCCCTTGAATCCCCCTTAAAAGAATAAAGATGCCACAATCTCATTCAAAGTCAAGAAAAGAAGTTTACTTACATCAGTTCACAGTTGGATCCCTGAAGGCAGACTTAGTCACAAATATGTACATGTGGATCTACCCCATATGGGGGGATTAATCCCAATGCTTCTGCTAGCTGAGAGCTAGCAGAGCAGTCCGAGCTAGAAGCTGGTCAAACGAAGAAGGAAGTCAAAAAGAGAGAGAGAGAGAGAGTGCTGTGTGACTTGTCCTTTTGTTACCTGAACAGGTAAGGTCACGCCCACCTTTAGTCACATGCAAAGGAAGGATGCTCCAGCCAGGAGGAACAGGAAGTTTCGACTGGCTGGATCAAACATTCCCCTGCATGTCCACTCTAGGAAAACAAGGAATGTTATACTTGACTGCTCTCAGTGGATTGCATCCCACACCATGCTAATAGACAAAATAAAAACTGATAATTTGCTGGGTCTGGATGCTCCCACCCAAGAGATCTCCAAGACCACGTGCTTCCTTTCTCTTCCCCCTCTCTCCCAGTCACATCACTTGGCCTCACTTGGCCCACGTCCCATCATGCCTTTCGCCATGAGCCAAAGAAGGACATTCATCACTCGCAAACCCCGACAATGTCGCTGTCTCCTAAGTGCACCTTCTAATGGGGGTGGGAAAGGGGGGATTAATGAATGTTTCACCACAATGTGTCTGTTTATAAAGAAATTATGTACTGCAAAATTAGGTAACGTGCAGTGAAATGTATCGCCTAATGGCCAGGCTGACGTTTTAAGTGATCAGTAAATCACATAAATATTAAGACCTTTCCAAAAGGAGATAATAAAGAAAGGCATTTGGAAACAGGAGCCACTGCTGCTACTTACAATTACCCACCAAATAAAACAGTTTTATAGGAAGTGTAACTTTAATCGGCATGTAGAACAGACAGGCCATCAAACACGGAGAGTTGAGGGTGGGTGGGGAAAGGAAGGCCAATAATTTATTTTCTGAAAAGGGGAAGGAAAGGGCATTTAAAGCCGTTTCTGTAAGGCCAAGAAAAGTTTTTCCTTTTTTTAACAACAAAAAAGAAGAAGTAAATTTTGTTGTCTTGTTCCTCAGATTCTCTGGAGCAGTAAACATGAGTTAGTTCCGCTGAAACACTCGCAGGCTGAAGTAGCAAAATCTCAGCTGGATCCCTAGACGGCAGTAAACTAGCCTTCTGTACCGAGCTTAGAGGTGATTTATGGCAACCGCTTTGAAATATTTCCAGTCGCACTTTGCAAACATTCTCCAGCACCTTCATATATTAAGTCCGCGGCAGACATGGAGATGTGCTTCTTCCTTTGCAGAGCAGAGGGACTGGAGGGAAGGTGGCAGGTCTAATGTGGAGATCTACACAGGGAAATAGCAGATCTCTCAAGAGACTCAAGAGAGGCAGCAGCAAAGTAAACTACAGTCCATAAAAACTGCTGCCATCATAAATCTATTACTCTTTCAGATCCAAGCCTAACAAGAGACGCTTCGTGGTTGGAAAGGTGGAAGAGCTTAGTGGTCCCAACTCTGCACACACTTACCTGGAAGTAATCTCCATTGATCTCGGGGTGTGGGTCTGTTTGGACTTCAGGAATGTGAACTCTGAGTTGAGAAATGCACTTGCGAAGAGGTCTGGGCCACTGTCCCTGTAATAAATAATAAATAAATAAATCTTTCTTTATACCCCCGCCCTTCCCGGTTCAGAAAACCGGGCTCAGGGTGGCTAACAACAAATTTAAAACAATTTTTGAAGCAACAAAAAACAGCATAAAATACAGTATAAAATGTGGATGACAATGAATTCAGAATTCAAAAATCAATTTGGGGGAGAAATCCATCCAATAAAAGTTAGATGATCACCAGGGCTAGCTGGCTAAATTAGTCCCATTTGGGCCAGCGAGGAGACCAGGGGCACGACTACAGCTTGGAGACTCTGCAGTTTAGAAAAGAGACAACAAGAAGAAGAACCTAAGAAGAACCTGGTGGATGAGACCAGTGGCCCATCTAGTCCAACATCCAACATCTGGTCAGACCTCACCTGGAGTACTGTGTCCAGTTCTGGGCACCACAGTTCAAGAAGGACACTGAAAAACTGGAACGTGTCCAGAGGAGGGCAACCAAAATGGTCAAAGGCCTGGAAACGATGCCTTATGAGGAACGGCTAAGGGAGCTGGGCATGTTTAGCCTGGAGAAGAGGAGGTTAAGGGGTGATATGATAGCCATGTTCAAATATAGAAAAGGATGTCACATAGAGGAGGGAGAAAGGTTGTTTTCTGCTGCTCCAGAGAAGCGGACACGGAGCAATGGATCCAAACTACAAGAAAGAAGATTCCACCTAAACATTAGGAAGAACTTCCTGACAGTAAGAGCTGTTTGACAGTGGAATTTGCTGCCAAGGAGTGTGGTGGAGTCTCCTGCTTTGGAGGTCTTTAAGCAGAGGCTTGACAACCATATGTCAGGAGTGCTCTGATGGTGTTTCCTGCTTGGCAGGGGGTTGGACTTGATGGCCCTTGTGGTCTCTTCCAACTCTATGATTCTATGATTCTATGATCTTGTTCTCACAGTGACCTAGAATAATAGAATCATAGAATTGTAGAGCGGGAAGGGACCCCAAGGGTCATCTAGTCCAACCCCTTGCAATGCAGGAATTGCAAGAAAAGCATCCCTGGCAGATGGCCATCCAACCTCTGCTTGAAAACCTCCAAGGAAGGAGAGTCCACCACCTCCCAAGGGAGACCGTTCCACTGTCCAACAGCTCTGATGGTCAGAAAGTTCTTCCTGATGTTTATATGGAATCTCCTTTCCTGAGAGCCAGCGTGGTGTAGTGGTTAAGAGCGGTGGACTCGTAATCTGGGGAACCGGGTTCGCTTCCCTGCTCCTCCACATGCAGCTGCTGGGTGACCTTGGGCCAGTCACACTTCTTTGAAGTCTCTCAGCCTCACTCACCTCACAGAGGGTTTGTGGTGGGGGAGGAAGGGAAAGGAGATTGTTAGCCACTTTGAGACTCCTTAAAGGGAGTGAAAGGCAGGATATCAAATCCAAACTCTTCTTCCTCTTCCTCTTCCTCTTCCTCTTCCTCTGTAACTTAAAGCCAGTGGTACATGTCCTCCCTTCCAGAGCAGGAGAAAACAAGCTTGCTCCATCTTCCATGTGACAGCCCTTGAGATATCTGAAGATGGCTGTCTGTGGGAAACCCACCAGCAGGATTCGAGCACAGGAAACTTCTCTCCTCCTGTGGTTTCCAGTAACTGGAATTCAAAAACACTGAGGTCCACAACTGGGGAGGAAGAGCGTCATGGCCGGTCCGCCCATGGGGCAAGGAGAGGGAACTGACTCAGGTGGCAGGACCCACAGGGGCAGCAGATTCCAGGGAAGATCTTACTTTCCCCCTTGTTCCCGATGTACATCTTCCTTCGCCCATTCTTCCCTGGCTGGGGAAATGGCTGATTTCCCAATCTTGGCTGGCCGCTGTGAGAACAGGATGCTAGACTGAATTGTGCTGGGCTCGGGGGTAACCCAAGCAACCCGGTCCAGGTCTGGTCCCGAACCCAAGGGCTCCGCGAGGAGACAGTCTGACAGGGCCAAGGCAGGACACGAGGCAGGAAACCAGACAAGGACAGGTACAGGATCTCAGGCAGGATCTGGCATACAGCAATATTGTTCCCGCAACCTGGGCAGGGTCTGACAGCCTTTTATCTTTGTCGGGGTAACTGATTCCCCAGTGACTCACCTCCCTGTATCGCCCAAAGGCCAGCACTCCTCCTGCGAGTCCTCAGGTCTCTCCTTCTCTCAGACCTGAGTCTCTGCAGCTCAGGAGACGTCGGTGGGTTACTAGACCCAGAGGCCGCCTCAGCCTCCCCTGACCCAACCAGTAGTGGAGCAGCTGTAAGTGATGGCCCAGCTGGAGGCAACGAGGTCATCCCCGCATCTGGAGCCAGGGCAGGCTCAGGCCCCTGACTCGGCCCAGCTGGTGCTTAGAATCATAGAATCATAGAGTTGGAAGAGACCACAAGGGCCATCGAGTCCAACCCCCTGCCAAGCAGGAAACACCATCAGAGCACTCCTGACATATGGTTGTCAAGCCTCTGCTTAAAGACCTCCAAAGTAGGAGACTCCACCACACTCCTTGGCAGCAAATTCCACTGTCGAACAGCTCTTACTGTCAGGAAGTTCTTCCTAATGCTTAGGTGGAATCTTCTTTCTTGTAGTTTGGATCCATTGCTCTGTGTCCGCTTCTCTGGAGCAGCAGAAAACAACCTTTCTCCCTCCTCTATGTGACATCCTTTTATATATTTGAACATGGCTATCATATCACCCCTTAACCTCCTCTTCTCCAGGCTAAACATGCCCAGCTCCCTTAGCCGTTCCTCATAAGGCATCGTTTCCAGGCCTTTGACCATTTTGGTTGCCCTCCTCTGGACACATTCCAGTTTGTCTGTGTCCTGCTTGTTGCAGGGGAACCTGTGCAGACTGGGACTCTTCAGGATCAGGCCCCAGACTTGGTTCAGGTGCCGCCTGAGGCAGAGGATCTGGTGCAGACTGAGACTCCTCTGGTTCCGAGTCTGAGCCCGAGTCCCAGGCCATCACATGAATGATCCAGCAGGATCTCCCTTGGCTCTTCTGATCCTGCACTTCTGAATTTGCTTCTGCACTTCTGCAGGGGTGCCCACGATCTGCCTCGCCACCTCAGTTCCTGAGAGGGCCACCTTGGCCTGCCTACGAGCTGCGGCAGCCAGCGCAGTTGTGCCCCTCCGCGTCTCGCCCACGAAAATTCCTGCCGCCAGACCGAGAAGCCCAACGCGCGTCCTCATCTGCGATTCTGTCTGCAGTCTGCCAAGACGGAGCAAAAATAGAAACTGACCCCGCGATGCTAATGAAGGAACTCTTCAGACCAAGATGGTAACTTATGCTAATTAGTGCTGACTGCTTGTCAGCCGTCAGGCTAACGACTCCCCCTAAAAGGTCAGGGAGTTTGCCCTTTTCTCTCGGTGGATTCAAATTAAATAACGCCGCCACAGAGCACTGCGGTCGCCAGGGGAGAGCAGGCGACAGGCTGCCCATAGCAATGGGAACGTCTCGCTCTCTTTTTCTTGGGAAAACCGCTCATTTCTGGCCAGGCAGGTTAAACTTTTGGACGTTTTTCACCCAGCCAAGGGGGCTGCTCCTCTTCCCTTTCCCCCAAACGGAATCCCAAATAGATGCGAGAGTTTTCTCTCTCTCTTTTCTTCGGATGAGGAAGACAAAGGCCCAGATCCAACAGAGCAAGGGGGGGGGGGAGGATGTTAGGCCGCCTTTGGTGGGGCTTGCAGAATGGTGGGTGGGGTCAGAGGTGAGAATGGGAGGAGCAACGCATGTCATTCTTACCTTTGCCGCCTAGGCGGCATCCCAGCCCCGCCAAAGTTGGGTTTCTGCACACATCCAAACACATCTCTCCATCCTCCATGGAGGCAAGCCAGAGGGTTTCTTCTGTTTGGTGTGATTCCTGCATTGCTGGGGAGGCTGGGTTGGACTAGATGATGCTTTGGGGTCCCTTCCAATTATACACTTCTGTGATGATCCCAATTGAAGGACATGCTTTAGCCAGGACAGTGAATGAATGAATGAATTTTTATTTGCGTCAGCCACCGGCCATAGCAATAAAGCAACAGTATGATATACAAATGGGACGTGGTGCCACTGTGGGTTAAACCACAGAGCCTAGGACTTGCCAATCAGAAGGTCGGCGGTTCAAATCCCAGCGACGGGGTGAGCTCCCGTTGCTCGGTCCCCGCTCCTGCCAACCTAGCAGTTTGAAAGCACAAAGTGCAAGTAGATAAATAGGTACCGCTCTGGCGGGAAGGTAAACGGCGTTTCCGTGCGCTGCTCTGGTTCGCCAGAAGCGGCTTAGTCCTGCTGGCCACATGACCCAGAAGCTGTATGCCGGCTCCCTCGGCCAGTAAAGTGAGATGAGCGCCGCAACCCCAGAGTTGGTCACGACTGGACCTAATGGCCAGGGGTCCCTTTACCTTGACCTTTACAATATACAAAGAATAGAAATAAAAAGTCAATTATATAAAATACATTTTAGGGTTTTGAATCAATAGTCAAATAATGGACCTTATTTTGATTGCCCCAGCTAAAAACCTTGCAGCCTTTGCTGTCACCTGCTCGTCTTGATCTGCCAAGAGAAAGGACACCGTGGCAGTGGCTGGGCGACCCGGAATGGACAATAAAAGAGGGGTGATAATCTTATTCCTCAAGTCTTTATAAAGAGGGCAAGGCAGAAGGACATGCTTTAACCAGGACAAAGAACTTGAGGAGGGTGCAGAGCAGGACCCACGAGGGGGTCACAGCAGCTTGGAGGGGCACCCTGAGACCCCCAGGATACCCCTATCCACAGGTGCCCTCCCCACTGGATCGACATTTGGGCATCAGTGCCTCTGTTGATGCCCTTTGGGGCTGCATCCTGCCTCCATAGGAACATAGAAAGCTGCCTTCTTCTGAGTGAGATCGTTGGTCCACCCAACACTGTATTGCCACACAGATTGTCAGCAGGTCTCCAGGATCTGAGATGGGGTTCTCTACCTGGATATGCTGCCTGGGACTGCTCTACCCACTGGGCCCTCATCCACACTTACCTTTTGCCCCGTCAAATGTTGTCAAGGGCTTCGCGTTGGAACGCCCTGCCCTCAGACCTTCTTAAGTCGTTTTCCTTTCCGCAGGAGGTCTTGATCTTTTGTGGAGGAAATTCACCTTTGGGGTTCACACCAGATTTCCAGTCATTCAGACTTTATTCAGCAATACACTGCAGGACAGAGTTCAAAGAGCCTGCAAGAGCATTAACACTAGAAAATACACTATATAGAATAAATATACACAATCTTAGCTGTTCATCCTCTACCCAACCACTTTCTGCTACCCCACCACCTCACTTGCTCTCATCCTGCCACAGTCCTTGAAATGCAATTTACTCAACTTTTTTTTTTACTATACACCCAGAACCCTCTTTGTACCTTATATAGAGTTGTTTTTTTGCTATAACAGGCAGCCATAAATTTCCTCTGTAACTGGTTCTTACCAGTTTTGTGGTCAGGTCCTATTCTTGCTTACATGACATCAGTGCTTTTTTCCTGGGGGGACGCCGGGGTACGCATACCCCTAAACATTTTGTGAATCTAAGTTTGGCCTCATTGAGGGGCAGTATTTCAATATGAGTAGGAAAATGAGAGGACCCCTAAACATTTTTTAAAAAAGGAAAAAAGGAACGCATGACATTAAAAATGGATTTAACACAAATTCCACCTCACTTTCTTGTGCAGGACCTCCCAAACAACTCTAATTGTGTTGTTCCACCTAGCCTTTAGCTTGGAATCAATTTGATTCCCTCCCCCTCTTTCTTTTTCCTTTCTCCTTCTGTGATGGAACTCCTATTTGGGGACATCCCTGGCTTTTTTCTGGCCCACGTAGGACCAGTCTGGATAGATGGCCTTGGTAAAGACCTGACGTTTTCATCCCCCCAAAAGTTTTTGATTTGAGTTTCCATTGAAATGAGGCTGCATTTTAATGTTTTAATGTTGCATTTTAATCTTGTTTTTAAAGTTGTATTTCAATCAATTTGTTTTTATATCGGTTGTTAGCCTCCCTGAGCCTGGTCTTGGCTGGGGAGGGCGGGGTATAAATAAAATTTATTCTTATTATTATTATTAATTGTGCAGCCCAGATTTGCAGGGATGAGACCAAAACCTGTTTGCAAATAACAGCTTCCCAGAAACTGTGATTCCTGCTTTGCAGAGGGGTTGGACTAGATGATCCTTAGGGACTCCCAAGCACCTGCTGAAACCTTCAAGGATCCTGGCCTCAAGCTGTTGTCACTGCTGTTGCCAAAGAGAGGCCTCTTTTAGCAAACTTCTGTGTGTTTTCTGGTTTAGAGAGAGAGAGAGACTCTCACTCACAAGAGTGCTTTCTCAGAGAATCAAAGACTAAATCTGATTCCTGATGAAAGGAGGAGGAGGGGGAAGGCGTCTAAATATTGTTCTAGCCTCGTTTCATCTTGGGATGTTTGTGTTCCTTTCCCCTCTTCGCTTCCTTCCTTTTTGCAAGTGGCCTGGGAGCATCGCAGCAAACAAGAGAGTGTCTTTAGGGGAAAACAATCGACGAGAAGCAAAATAAGTGGCGATACTTCAGGGAACAACAAAGTATCTCCTAAAAGGCTTGAGAAAGGAAAGGAGTAATGGATGGTTCCATTTGAGCCTAATGTTATTTCTGGATGTCTTTTATAATGTGTTATTTACTGCGTAGTTTAGAGCTGACAGAAAATAAACAGCATTTGCAACATAATGTCTTTAGAGCTGCAACGCCGTTGCTCATTCCCCCTTGCCTGTCAGGATCCGGCTCCAGCCGACATCCGTCAAAGTCTTCCGTGGTGAAGACTATTATATATATATATTTAATTATCTGCTTCTCTCTCTTTTTAATTTTCAAAAGAGCATCTTAAAGTTCAACAGCTCTCACGGTGGTTTCACAACTGCACAGCGACGTGCAAATTCACAGAGGGGCCACTGGTCACGACTGCCATCTGCGCTACCTTCAAGTTTGGAGGACGTATAACCTTGCTGTTATTTAATATATGATTTAATGCCAAAAAAGGCACCTAAGTGGTTTATAAAGTCTACAAACCAGCCACACTAACATATATAAATATCCCCAGTGCTATTGTTCAAGAAAAAATGGGCGCTGGAACTCACCAAGAACACCTCCCGCCTTCTCCTTCACCTGAGAGGTGCTGGAACGGACTTCTGGAAAGTTCTGATGGAAAAAAAGCCTGAAAATAATAATAATAATAATAATAATAATAATAATAATAATAATAATAATAATTTGTCTTTTTTTAAAAAAAATAGTTGCTTATTGCCTTGACATCTGGTGGGAGGGCGTTCCACAGGGCAGGCGCCACCACCAAGAAGGTCCTCTGTGTCGGATTTCAAGCCTTCCTTCAGGAGAAACTGGCCACTCTCCAGGCACCCGGCTTGATCTCCTAGTTGACCTCCCTGTCTGCATTCCCGGCAAGACCCAGGCAGGGTCGCGATCGGCGATCCTCCTCATGCGCGAGGAGAACACACCACTCTTCCCTGCCCCCAGGGGCAGGGGAAAGAGATAGACAGAAACGTATTTACATGCCTTTATTTCTGTCTTTGCAGCGTTACAGAGAAACACGTCTGCTCTCTTCAAACTCCAACAGCAGAGAGACAAACTCCTCCTATACTTCCTGTACAGCTCATATTACACTGTGAGCTAATTCTGGTGCTTTGCACTGTGAAAAGACTGTCCCTTTGTTTCCCACGGAACAATCCCAACATTCCCAACATTCCCATTTATGTATTGCTTCCAAGCTAGCAGCAGCTTGCGGTCACATTGCTCCTTTTCCGTAACACTCTGCCTGGTTCCCTGTAACCTCACTTCTCACTGCAGAATAACATAGCATTCCTGTTAAAACAACACAGCAATTGAAACAGGAGAGTCAGACTGAACGATCAAGGCTTGAATAATTCCCAGTTGCTGGGAAATGCAAGGGTGCATTTTGAAGGATAGGATTGTAGAGTTGGGAGGGACCCTGAGGGTCATCTAGTCCAACCCCCGGATTGCAGGAATCTCAGCGAAAGCATCCATGACAGATGGTCCTCCAACCTCTGCTTTAAAACCTCCAAGGATGGAGAGTCCACCATCTTCCTTGAGAGTCCATTCCACTGTTTAGCAGCTCTTGCCCTCAGAAAGTTCTTCTTAATCTTTAGTCACAATCTCTTTTCTTGGCTGCCCCTTTGTGAGAACAGGATCCTCACTAGATGGGCCCTTTTGGCCTAATCTAGCTGCTTCAGAAAAAGCAGAGACATCACCTTGCCAACAAAGGGCCGTATAGTAAAAGCTATGGTTTTCCCAGTAGTGATGTACGGAAGTGAGAGCTGGACCATAAAGAAGGCTGATCACCGAAGAATTGATGCTTTTGAATTGTGGTGCTGGAGGAGACTCTGGAGAGTCCCATGGACTGCAAGTAGATCAAACCTCTCCATTTGGAAGGAAATCAGCCCTGAGTGCTCCCTGGAAGGACAGATCCTGAAGCTGAGGCTCCAAGACTTTGGCCACCTCCTGAGAAGAGAAGACTCCCTGGAAAAGACCCTGATGTTGGGAAAGATGGAGGGCACAAGGAGAAGGGGACGACGGAGGACGAGATGGTGGGACAGTGTTCTGGAAGCTACCAGCATGAGTTTGACCAAACTGCAGGAGGCAGTGGAAGAGAGGAGTGCCTGGCGTGCTCTGGTCCAGGGGGTCACGAAGAGTCGGACACGACTGAAGGACTAAACAACAACAACAACAAGTTTGTAGGGACTAAAAATGACTTTAAAAGTGGGTGCTCTGGAAGTTTCTTTTCAGAGGATGAGTAATTCTTAGCACCAAACCAGAGAAAAACTTGGACCAAGAACCCCACACACGGCATTGCGGATATTACACACCACAGAGTTTTGTTCCATCTTTTGCCCTGGCTCCTCCTTCTCTTCTGGAGACAATTCAAGGTGCTGGTTCTGCCCCAGAAACCCCCAGAATGGCCTGGCTGACATTCACTGCTGTTCCTTCTGCAGCGGCCCCTGCATAAAAACGCTTTTCCCGGTCCAGCCAAAGCAATAAATACAGGTCCCGGCCATAACGTTCAAAATGCGCAGAGCATTAAAAGCCTAAATGAATTGTTAATAAATATTGATGCCGGTGGCTGAAATGAAACTAAATGCAGTTCTCTAATCTTGTTGAGAGCAGAGACCTAGGAAAGAATTATGAATGGGGCTCAGCCTGGCAATTACAAAGGGCCGGTGCCAAGAAGAATCTCCTTCAAAAGAATAATCAAAAAGTCTATAAGGGTTGGAGAATCTTGAAAGAATATTTAGAAAACTATGGAATAAAAGGAAACATCTTGGCAGAATTAGACTGATCCCTGTATTGTATCACTGCCTTGCCATGGCGAAGGGGCTTGAATAACTCAGAGAAGCTATGAACTATGCCAAGCAGGGCACCCAAGATGGACAGGTCATAGTGGAGAGTTTTGACCAAACGTGATCCACCTGGAGCAGGAACCAGCAAGCCACTCCAGTATCCCTGCCAAGACAACTCCATGGACAAAGACAAACCTTTTAATGAGGGTGAAAAAGGAGAGCGCAAAATATGGTCTGAAGCTCAACATCAAAAAAACGAAGATATGGCCACTGGTCCCATCACCTCCTGGCAAATAGAAGGGGAAGAAATGGAGGCAGTGAGAGATCTTACTTTCTTGGGCTCCAGATGGTGACAGCAGCCACGAAATTAAAAGACACCTGCTTCTTGGGAGAAAAGCAATGACAAACCGAGACAGCATTTTAAAAAGCAGAGACATCACCTTGCCAACAAAGGTCCATATAGTTAAAGCTAGGGTTTTCCTAGTAGTGATGTATGGAAGTGAAAGCTGGACCATAAAGAAGGCTGATTGCCAAAGAATTGATGCTTTTGAATTCTGGTGCTGGAGGAGACTCTTGAGAGTCCCATGGGCTGCAAGAAGATCCAACCTCTCCATTCTGAAGGAAATCAGCCCTGAGTGCTCCCTGGAAGGACAGATCCTGAAGCTGAGGCTCCAATACTTTGGCCACCTCATGAGAAGAGAAGACTCCCTGGAAAAAACCCTGATGTTGGGAAAGATGGAGGGCGCAAGGAGAAGGGGACAGTGGAAGACAGGAGGGCCTGGTGTGCTCTGGTCCAGGGGGTCACGAAGAGGTGGACACGACTAAACAACGAAACAACAACAACCTGAGACTTCCCCTGCATGGACATCACGCTGCAAGCCCCTCCTGGTTCTAGGAGGCAGTGGGGCAGGTGAAGATGGGGATTGTGAGTCTACTGACCCGTCTCTCACCTGAACAGCCTCTTCTTCTTCTGTTACATCCTGTTGCATTCCGTTACATCTTCTTCTTCTGTTACACCTTGCAAGGGGTTAGACTAGATGACTGTAGTGGGTCCCTTCCAACTCTACCATTCTACGATTCTATGATATACAACCACCAAGTATCACAAAATAATGCACGGTATTTCCTGCCATTTTTCTGCCGGCCACAGCGTGCAGAAAGAGAACGATCTTGACCCCTTTTTGGCAGACTCCTGCAAAGTTTATTTAGTAGTACAGTGGAGTGTGTCTGTACATATGTATTTATGCCACGTTATCAGTGACACGTTTTCCAGGTCGAGGTGAACTGTGGGTTGCAAAGCGAATTATTTGCAAGCACGGGATCACTTGTCCTGGACAGCGGCCTTTAATATTTCTGACCGGATTTCCTTCTGGTGAATTAGTGGGGCTTGGTGATAGGATCTGAGCCATATTTTACTGGTCCCTGTTCTCTGCTTCAAAATTTCTTCGGCTTAGCTGGTATCTTTCGACTACGAAGGGGAAGGTCACTGGCAATGTTTTACATTTATAAAATATGAGAGTAGGCAACAGGCGTGAGCGAGACTTGCCTCCCTTAATGTGCTTGGAGTAACTATTAAGAGCAATGTAACGCTTGTTCCTCTGTAATTGATGCTTATAAATCATTTCTTATTTTGTCATTTGGGCTTTTTCAGGTCCAAAGCAAACTGCCTTCCTTTTTGTCCAATGTAGGTGCCTGGCTTTTTAAATCAGCCCCAGAACAGCAGCCACCTTCTTTACCAGAAAAAAAAAGGTTTTAAACAATTGTTTATAATAGAATCAAAAGCTTTTTGAGAGATCCTCCTTCTCTTCCTGGGCTGCCTGCCTCTTTGTGTCGAGCAGCTGCTTCCGATCAAAGAGGTTTGGCAGGCTTCTGAAGCAAGACGAAAACCTGGCGAACCTGTACGCCAGCTGCAAAAATGGGACAGCGCGTTTGGTGAGCTACAACCATTTTATTTGTAAAAAAGCAACTTCATTGTCTGAACCAATAGCCACCTGTCTCCAGCCTTGATTCAGACTGTTAAAGGGAAGAATGCAGGAAAATAAAATAAATGTTGGAACCCCATAACACACACACACACACACACACACACACACACACACACACACACACACACACAGAGCTGTTTTACACTGGCTAAGACCAGTGGTCCATCTAACCCAGTATTGCCCACTCCGACTGGCATCAGCTCTCCAGGATTTCAGATGGGATACATCACCAGCCTTACCTGAACCTGGGACTGTCCGCATGCAAGGTAGATGCTGCATAGCTGACCTATGGCCTTTCCCAAACGTATATAGGGCAAAAGTGCCATAGAACAGCAACAGAGCATGTGTTTTGCATGCAGAAACTCCCTGATGGGATCTCCAGGCTGGGAAGATCCACAGCCAGAAACCTTGGAGAGAGGCTTGGTTTCCTTGGGGTGAAGGTCAGTGGAGACTGTGATATCTTTAGGAGTTATTGTCCAGTAGCACCTTAAAGGTAAAGGTACCCCTGCCCGTATGGGCCAGTCGTGTCCGACTCTAGGGTTGCGTGCTCATCTCGCTCTAGAGGCCGTGTGCCGTCGCCGTCTGAAGACACTTCCGGGTCACGTGGCCAGCGTGACGAAGCTGCAGCTGGCGAGCCAGCACCAGCGCCGCACACGGAAACGCCGTTTCCGTGTAGCACCTTAAAGACCAACTAAGTTTGTTCTGGGTATGAGCTTTCGTGTGCATGCGCACTTCTTCAGATACCACGAAAAGGAGATATGGAAGTAGAATCAGTCGTACCAACAGGCTAAGAAACAGTTTCTATCCGTGGGCTGTTAGGCTGCTGAACGGAAAATAATATAGTGCAACTGACTTTCGGGGTTGGTGTGTTGTGCGACAAGCACACAGACTGCAATGAGACTGAATGTTTGTGGGGAGGGAGGCTCGCTTAATTTCATTGTACACAGGATGTACATTGACAACAAAGGTTTTCTTTCTTTCTTTCTTCTGCATCAGACCAACACGGCTAAGTACCTGAATTTAGGAGATATGTTCATTTGCACATACACACAATCTGAGCCTAGGATGGAGAAGCTCACAGCAGGAGCACCCCAACAGACCTTGCCTCTCTACTAGGTTCCCAAGGAGATCTTCAAGCCATGGCCTTGGGTACAGCAAACAGCAATGCAAGCCTCAGGGTCTTCAGTTTCCAGCATCATCATATCTTCACAGGGAAGAAGGAACAAGCTTGTTTTCTCCAGCTCCAGATGGTAGGACTCGCACCAAGGGCATCAAGTTACAAGAAAGGAGGTTTTGACGAACTCCCTTGGAAAGTGGTGGACTCTCCTTCCTGGAGGCTTTTAAGCAGAGGTTGGGTGGCCATCTGTCATGGATGCTTCAGCTGAGAATCCGGCATTTCAGGGGGTTGGACTAGATGACCCTTGGGGTCCCTTCCAACTCTCTAATTTTATGATTCTCAGATCAGCCAGAGCTCTCTCTCACACAGTCCCCCTTGGCCTATTGTTCTCCACCCTAGGATGATGTGGCATCCAGACAGGTGTGGTGGGCAAAGGACAAGCCATCTGTCTCTATGACAATAGTGCAACTTATTTCAAAATTAATGATAATAATAATAATAATAATAATAATAATAATAATAATAATAATAATTTATTAATACCCCGCCCATCTGGCTGGATTTCCCCAGCCACTCTGGGCGGCTCCCAACAGAATATTAAAATACAATAACCTATTAAACATTAAAAGCTTCCCTAAATAGGGCTGCCTTCTGATGTCTTCTAAAAGTCCGGTAGTTGTTCTTCTCTTTGACATCTGGTGGGAGGGCGTTCCACAGGGCGGGTGCCACTACCAAGAAGGCCCTCTGCCTGGTTCCCTGTAACTTGGCTTCTCGCAGTGAGGGAACCTCCAGAAGGCTCTCGGCGCTGGTCCTCAGTGTCTGGGCAGAACGATGGGGGTGGAGATGCTCCTTCAGGTATACTGGACCGAGGTAATGTAAAAACGTAAACGGCAGTACTCAACTGGACAGCTAGGGCAATTATCTTACAAAGAAACTGGTCTGGCCAGTTCAGCAGGTTTCATTTAGGGAGCCCAACCTCACAGATAGAGGTTCACGGGCCGGGAAATGGCCCACAGGGAGCGTCCAGACTGACCCGCCCCACCAAACACATAACAGTTTCTATTGAGGAATATCACTTTGGCACAATGGCAAGATTCCCTAATTAATTGGCCAGTCGCCAGTCGCCCCACAAATGGTTGTCCAAGGCAGCTTCTGACGCTGATCGTCTGAGCTCTCTTACTGACACCGAAGGGAGGGACGGTGTCTCTGTGCTTTGCAGTCGTAAAAGGCGCCAGAGATTCTGGAAAAGGACAGGTGCTTTGGCGAGCAATCAGCACCTGAGCTCCCACCCCTTTTCACAGTCGCCTGGCTGTACTTTAAAACTCAACGGCATCTCATTTTGTGGCGTAATGGAGAAGACTGTTTTCCAGGCTTAATGTATGACTCGAGGTGTCACAAAGAAAAATGGCCCGGGAGATTCGCGCGGTGCATAATGATGCTCCCGTTTTTAATGTTCCATAACTACATAAAAGAGGAGCCTGGGAAAGATATTTAAGATGTAACATTACGGACAGCCTCATTTAATTCCTCTCTCTCCATCTTTGTTCTTTAGATTGCATCATGGCCACCGATTCTCACACAATGATGAGATTTGGGAGGGGAGGCCGGGGGAGAGAAAGGGAGAGTGCTGGATCTCTGGCGGAAAATACTGCTGCAGAAACAGAAAATAATATTTTCATAATTATGGTGCCCCAGGAGCCTCTGACAGCTGCCGCTTTATCTTTGTCTCATCTGTTATGGAGTGGAGTGAGGAAGCTTTTGCTGGCAACGGGTGGAGCTGTGGTCATCACCCCACCACTGGGCTGACACTCGGTTCTGCTGGAATGGGGAGTGATGAGGTAGGAAACGGGAGGCCAGAAAATAAAATAAAATAAAAAATAGAGCCTCCAACCAGCTGCTGTGTTAGGGCAGAAACAATTCCTCATTTCCAGATTTATTAGAGGATGATCACAGCTTCTCAACGGGTATTGGAACCAGAATCCTGGAGGGGTCTCTGCTGCTAGAAAGATCTCGTGATTGTATCTTCTCAGCAGAACTGGCCGGGGCAGAGGAGGGCGAGGCACATGCCCTCAAGACACAGGGAGTCCATCATGGAAAGCAACGAGGACTGGCTGGCATGCAGAATTCTTTTTGGAACCGGCAGTAACTTGCTTTTCAGGGCTTCCACAATTCTTTCTACCTTCAGTTGTATGGATGTGTCCAATCCCCTAGGAAGGTCAGATTTTTTTTAAAGGAACCAGGCAGGATAAGGTGCTGGTGGGAGCAATGGCCACAGCAAAACAAAGCAGCATTTGCAGAATGGCTATCCCCAGAGGAGGGACGCAGGTGGCGCTGTGGGCTAAACCACAGAGCCTAGGGCTTGCTGATCAGGAGGTTGGCAGTTCAAATCCCCGCGACGGGGTGAGCTCCCGTTGCTCGGTCCCTTCTCCTGCCAACCTAGCAGTTCGAAAGCATGTCAAGTGCAAGTAGATCAATAGGTACCACTCCGGCGGGAAGGTAAACGGCGTTTCCGTGCGCTGCTCTGGTTCACCAGAAGTGGCTTAGTCCTGCTGGCCACATGATCCGGAAGCTGTACGCTGGCTCCCTCGGCCAATAAAGCAAGATGAGCGCCAACTCCAGAGTCGGCCACAACTGGACCTAATGGTCAGGGGTCCCATTAGCTTTTAGTGTTGCCACAGGGACGCAGGTGGTGCTGTGGGTTAAACCACAGAGCCTAGGACTCGCCGATCAGAAGGTCGGCGGTTCGAATCCCTGCGATGGGGTGAGCTCCTGTTGCTGCCAACCTAA
Source organism: Podarcis liolepis (assembly GCF_965112155.1). NCBI lineage: Eukaryota > Metazoa > Chordata > Lepidosauria > Squamata > Lacertidae > Podarcis > Podarcis liolepis. The sequence continues at coordinate 3,055,984 of NC_139554.1, read as the reverse complement.
CTCCTGCCAACCTAGCAGTTCGAAAGCACGTGCAAGTAGATAAATAGCTTCTTCCAAAGGGAGATCGTTCCACTGTTGAACTTACTGCCAGAAAGTTCTTCCTAATGTTTCGTTGGAATCTCCTTTCTTGTAGTAGGAGAAAACAAACTTTTCCCTCTTCCAGGTGTTATGGAAATTATGGGTGGGGGGCACATCTTTAAAGTTGTTAAATGTTACAGATATTATGCCTTAATGTATCCTTCCAATTTGACAGCTCAGGGAAGTTACCTAGCTTTAAAAATAATATAAAATCCACTCCTTTGCCAGTTTCCTCCATTCCAAAGCTATTTTCCCCCTTGAAAAAGGACTCCAGGAAGTGCCCAGAGGTGACAATTGCTGATTGTTAACCAAGGAAAGCCTAATCCCATCACCAGACTTGCCAAGGGGCCAGACATGCAAAGGAAGTTCCATTGCACTTTGGGTGGTGGGACTTCAGAGGTGTTATGCACCTATGCTAATCTGATACCTGGGTCTTGCCCTGACATGTCTGCTTATGCTAATCTTGTACCAAGGACTTGTCTGGACACGTTTGCCAAGGTGAAACTAGTGTAACCCCTGTCTACCCCTCCCCTTTTGTGACATGTCAGTGATGCAGCAATGATGCTGTATGAACTGTATTCTGGGATATGGTGGGGAAGTTTTAAAAGTCATTGTCACCCCATTCTCGGGGTTCAAAATTCCTCTTTGAACCTGTTGCGCAATAAACTTTGGTCTACAGCTATTTGTTCCAGTTGGGGGCTGGACTCCTTCCTTTATTCTGCAGGCACCCGCTGGATCTGCCCGACGAGCTGGGGGACTGAGCAGCCTCGCGCCTAGATTATTCCGTAACACATGGGACAGTTTTTCAGATATTTGAAGATGTCTATCATATCTCCTCTCAGTCTCCTCTTTTCCAGGCTAAACATACTCAGCTCCTTCAACCATTCCTCAACAGGCTTGGTTTCCAGACCCTTGATCATCTTGGTTTCCCTCCTCTGCTCATGTTTCAGCTTGTCAGCATCCTTCTTAAATTGTGGTGCCAAGAACTGGACACAGTATTCCAGGTGTGCTCTGACCAAGGCTGAATAGGGTGGTACTATTACTTCCCTTGATCTGGACTCTAGATTTCTGTTGATGCAGCCTAGAATAGTGTTAGATTTTTTTGGCAGCTGCATCACACTGTGGACTCATGTTCAGCTAGTGGTCCACAAAGACCCCTAGATCCTTTTCACATGTACTACTAGTAATACTGGTGACCCCCATCTTATATTTGTGCACTAGTCTATCCCTACAGGTGTAAACACTATTAAAACTGGGATCAGGTATAGTAAAAGGTAAAGGTGAAGGACCCCTGGACAGTTAAGTCCAGTCAAAGGCGACTATGGGGTTGCGGCACTCATCTCACTTTAAAGCCAAAGGAGCCGGCGTTTGTCCACAGACAGCTTTCTGGGTCATGTGGCCAGCAGGACTAAACCGCTTCTGGCACAATGGGACACCGTGATGGAAACCAGAGCGCACGGAAACGCCATTTACCTTCCCGCCACAGCGGTACCTATTTATCTACTTGCCCTGGTGTGCTTTTGAACTGCTAGGTTGGCAGGAGCTGGGACACAGCAACGGGAGCTCATACCTTCACAGGGATTCGAACCACTGACCTTCTGATCAGCAAGCCCAAGAGGCTCAGTGGTTAGACCACTTGTTTTCCAGACCCTTGACCATTTTGGTCACCCTGCTCTGCAAACCATCCAGCTTATCAACATCCTTCTTAAATTGTGGTGCCCAGAAGTGGACATGGTATTCCAGGTGTGGTCTGACCAGGGTACTATTACTTCCCTATATAGAGCAGGGATATATCGGAAGAAATTTTTGCACTGCATTTTTTGAAAAAAATGTAAAGTGATGTGGAAGTTGATAATAATAATAATAATAATAATAATAATAATAATAATAATAATAATAATTTATTATTTATACCCCGCCCATCTGGCTGAGTTTCCCCAGCCACTCTGGGCGGCTCCCAATCAGTGTTAAAAACAGTACAGCGTTACATATTAAAAACTTCCCTGAACAGGGCTGCCTTCAGATGTCTTCTGAATGTCAGGTAATTATTTATCTCTTTGACATCTGATGGGAGGGCGTTCCACAGGGCGGGCGCCACTACCGAGAAGGCCCTCTGTCTGGTTCCCTGTAGCCTCACTTCTCGCAATGAGGGAACCGCCAGAAGGTCCTCGGCGCTGGATCTCAGTGTCCGGGCTGAACGATGGGGGTGGAGACGCTCCTTCAGGTATACAGGAGGGAGCAAAACGTAATATTGGGAAAATGGAAAGCTGAGAGCAGCCAACAGATTCACCCATCCATTTCAGAGGAGGACGGAGTAACACTGATCAATGTTTTTCTCTGAAACATATCATAAGGGAATATACGAAGAGCACTAAGAATAATCTTTATGCAGTCTCCATTGATCTTTCTGCTGCTCTTGATTCTATTAATCGAAACAGACTGTGGGAGAGATTACACATTGCCAACATTGACGGTAGACTTCTGTTATTGATTCAAAAACTATGCATCAACAGAGAAAAGCAGATTAGGGTAGGTTTAAGTGGTGGCATTAATGATGCCTTTAAAACGTCTCGAGGAGTGAAGCCAGGTTGCATTCTGGCTCCCACTCTTTTTAACCTTTATATTCATTAATGATTTGGCACCACATCCAGCCAAAGCAAGCACCCAGTCTCCAGGAATTACATCCCCCCCAACATTCCTCAGATGAACATAGGGGCATTTCTTGTGGGATGTGATCCATGAGAGGCAGTCAAGTACAACATTCCTTGAAATGCTAGAGAAGACATGCGAGGGAATTTTTAGTCCTGTTCCTCCTGGCTGGAACATCCTTCCTTTTGCATGTGATAGAAGGTGGGCGCGACCTTACCTGTCCAGGTAACAAAAGGACGAGTCACACAGCACACCTCTCTCTTTTTTACTTCCTTCTTCGTTGACCAGCTTTTAGCTAGGACTGCTTTGCTAGCTCTTAGCTAGCAGAAGCAGCCGGATTATTCCCCCATATGGAGTAGATCCACATGTACATATTTGTAACTAACTCTGCCTTCAGGAATCCAACTGTGAACTGATGTGAGTAAACTTCTTTTATTGACTTTGAATAAGATGGTGGCATCTTTATTCTTTTAAGAGGGATTCAAGGGAACTTACAAGGAACTACAGTGGTACCTCAGGTTACATACGCTTCAGGTTACATACGCTTCAGGTTACAGACTCTGCTAACCCAGAAATATTACCTCGGGTTAAGAACTTTGCTTCAGGATGAGAACAGAAATCTTGCTCCGGCGGCGCGGCAGCAGCAGGAGGCCCCATTAGCTAAAGTGGTGCTTCAGGTTAAGTACAGTTTCAGGTTAAGAACGGACCTCCGGAACGAATTAAATACTTAACCCGAGGTGCCACTGTATACAATTCAATCTAAGACAGACTGAATTGTATAATAGTGAGAGGCTCACACGAGCCTGCAACCAGCTATCTGCTGTGCATGAAAACGGGAATGTAACTGCTACATCAAGGAACTTGCTAGTGCAAGTTAGGAAGGATATTAATAAGCAATATATCCTCTCCTGCCACCCTGAACATTCCCACATTTCTCACTCCCCCCAACTGAACCCCCTTGACACCCCTCTTTTGTTCCTTCCCTGCAGAGCATTTCCTATCAGACGAAGCACGAGTTCCACCACCCCATGACCAATGGGACACAGCACAAGCGCCCTCCACTGTCCTAGGAAAACCCCCTGATCCCGACTTGATTTGATTTATTCTCTGGTAGATTTACAAAAAGAAAAACCCACACCAATAAATTTTACAAGGGGGTAAGATTAGACACTGAGTGCTCATTGGAAGGACAGATCGTGAAGCTGAGGCTCCAACACTTTGGCCACCTCATGAGAAGAGAAGACTCCCTGGAAAAGACCCTGATGCTGGGAAAGATGGAGGGCACAAGGAGAAGGGGATGACGGAGGACGAGATGGTGGGACAGTGTTCTCGAAGCTACCAGCATGAGTTTGACCAAACTGCGGGAGGCAGTGGAAGACAGGAGTGCCTGGCGTGCTCTGGTCCAGGGGGTCACGAAGAGTCGGACACGACTAAACGACTAAACAACAACAACAACAAGATTAGACACAAATGCACCAAGCATTTTTTTTAAAAAATGTTTTTATTAACAATTTCAACATAACAAATTATTAAAACATACCATATTCATTATTTCCCCCCTTCCCCCAAGCCCCCTTCGAACCCTCCCGCCCGCCCTGAGACTTCCCTCATCTCCTCTCTCTGATTTCTCAGCACATATTATTCTCTGCATGTTATCAAATTATACATATCCTTACATTATCTATCTACCATGTTATCAACCAATAAATTGGTATATGTTTATTCAAAACCTGCCAAGGAGTCCCATTCGTTTTGTTGTCTTTTTAGATAAATTGCAAAAAGCTGCCATTCTTCCTTAAAGTCACAGTTGTCCTTGTCCCGCAATTTGTATCTCAATTTAGCCAGCTCTGCGTAACCAAGCTTTTTTTTTTTTTTTTAACCTCCCGCAAGACTCCTTGCACTCTGCTCTGCTCCCCCTTTCTTCCCACCCAGAGCAGTCTTGCCCTCTGCCTGCCCCTCAGAGTTGGCGCATCACCCGGGGCAGGGTCTCAGCCATGGCAGCAAACTTGCCTGCTCTCCAGCAGCTGCTACGAGCTGCCCAAGGGAGGAGACTGGCAGCAGCGGCCAGGGAGAGGCAGCAGGGTGCTGCCTTGCAGCTGAGGCATTCACAAAGTAAAGGAAAGATTGAACTCTGATTAATAAGAATACACACAGAGGCTTGAACCAGCAAGACTCTGGGAAGGGTGCGTATAATCATGTCTGCCTCCACCCTCTGGCCCAGGTCGTTTCATTCACAAAAGAACTTTTTACAGAGTGTTCGTAAGAACCAATCAGATTTCTTCGGAGCATTTCAACAAACCCACACGGGGGCAAAGTTAAACTACCAAAACTAATTATGCACGGGGTAAACAAAGAACAAAACTACAAAGAAGAGCATTTGGCAACCCTGGAGGTGATAAACAAGCAATATACCATATTTTTCGCTCTATAACACGCACCCAACCATAACACGCACGTAGTTTTTAGAGGAGGAAAATCCGTAGGCATGCCACCCGTAGGCATTTCCTCCATAACACACACAGACATTTCCCCTTACTTTCTAGGAGGAAAAAAGTGAGTGTTATGGTGCAAAAAGTACGGTACATGATAAGGAGGATGGCCAAGAGGACAGCGATCATTATCACCTTCATGTGAGATCTGTTTCCTGGCCCTAAGATTAACATCCTAAGATTAACATATTAGAAAGCTACATCAAAGAAACTGCCCACTATCTTTGATGACCCAGGACGCCTGCCTGTCTAAGTGGGTACGTGACTTGTGAAGAAAGAGAAATGGAACAGGGATGCAGAGGTGTGGATTGATCAAGAATCATATCAAAATAGTTTAAACCCAGTCAACGCCATGCTTTCATTGCTGACACAGATGGCTTACTCTATATTTGTTATAATTCCTCATAGCAATCCCACCTGATCACTACATCAGTGTCTACTGCTGCTGCCACCTTCGCTGGGGACAAGCGCCGTCTCACCCTCCTGCTGGTGGGTGAAATGGGAAGCCAGGAGTGTCCCTGGGCTATCAGGACACTTGGAAGGTATGCAATTAGGAATAGAAAGATCTCAATCTTGACGTGTGCGGATGAGTCAGGGCTCCACGCTCTGCTCTGACTGCGCCTCAAAATCCCCCTCACCCATCCCTCGAGGGGTGCGCAAGGTCAGGATCCATGATTTAGAGTCAGCATGGAGCCCCTGGGCTGGGCAGGCCTGGTACGACTGCTAAGCGCCTGGCTTTCTGTCCCTGCCTGGGCAACTGAGAAGGGTCTTGGGCTGGAGAACTGAGCATGCTGCATTTGAGCTTGGAGACGTCCGTCATGACTCAGAGCCCTAGAGAGGCTTCTCTTCCTCCTCCATGAGGCTGTCTAAACCCCGAACAAATCCCTTCCGTGCCCTCTTTCCCACTTGGCAAGCCCCTTTCCTGGCCAGAAGACCCAATGAGAAGATCCTGAATGGGGTAACTGTGCCCCTGAAGGACCAGGTGTGCAGCCTGGGAGTCATTCTGGACTCACAGCTGTCCATGGAGGCGCAGGTATATATAAAAGGATGTTCAAATATATAAAAGGATGTCACACAGAGGAGGGAGAAAGGTTGTTTTCTGCTGCTCCAGACAAGCGGACATGGAGCAATGGATCCAAACTACAAGAAAGAAGATTCCACCTAAACATGAGGAAGAACTTCCTGACAGTAAGAGCTGTTTGACAGTGGAATTTGCTGCCAAGGAGTGTGGTGGAGTCTCCTACTTTGGAGGTCTTTAAGCAGAGGCTTGACAACCATATGTCAGGAGTGCTCTGATGGTGTTTCCTGCTTGGCAGGGGGTTGGACTCGATGGCCCTTGTGGTCTCTTCCAACTCTATGATTCTATGATTCTAGGTCAATTCTGTGCCCAGGGCAGCTGTTTATCAGCTCCATCTGGTATGCAGGATGAGACCCTATCTGCCTGCAGACTGTCTCGCCAGAGTGGTGCATGCTCTGGTTATCTCCCTCTTGGACTACTGAAGTAAAAGTAAAGGTAAAGGACCCCTGGATGGTTAAGTCAAAAGTGACTATGGGGTTGCGGCGCTCATCTCGCTTTCAGGCCGAGGGGGCCGGTGTTTGGAATGCACTCTACGTGGGGCTACCTTTGAAGGCGACTCAGAAACTGCAACTAATCCAGAATGTGGCCGCTAGACTGGTGAGTGGGAGCGGCTGCAGAGACCATAAAACACCTGGCTCCCAGTACGTTTCCGAGCACAATTCAAAGTGCTGGTGGTGACCTTTAAAGCCCTAAAAGGCCCTGGCCCATGTATACCTGAAGGAGCGTTTCCACCCCCATCGTTCAGCCCGGACACTGAGGTCCAGCTCCAAGGGCCTTCTGGCGGTTCCCTCGCTGCAAGAAGCCAAGTTACAGGGAACCAGGCAGAGGGCCTTCTCGGGAGTGGCGCCTTCCCTGTGGAACACCCTCCCACCAGATGTCACGCAAATAAATAACTATCTGACTTTTTGAAGACATCTGAAGGCAGCCCTGTTTAGGGAGGTTTTTAATGTTTGATGTTTTATCATGTTTTTAATATTCTGTTGGAAGCCACCCAGAGCGGCTGGCTGGGGAAACCCAGCCAGATGGGTGGGGTATAAATAAATTATTATTATTACTATTAGCCTGGCTTTCTGTCCCTGCCTGGGCAACTGAGAAGGGTCTTGGGCTGGAGAACTGAGCATGATGCATTTGAGCTTGGAGACGTCCGTCATGGCTCAGAGCCCTAGAGAGGCTTCTCTTCCTCCTCCATAAGGCTGTCTAAACCCCGAATAAATCCCTTCCGTGCCCCTTTGCCACTTGGCAAGCCCAATTTCTGGCGCAGCAGGAGCTGCTCAGTTGTTTGGGTCCCGGCCAACCCCAATTGACATCTCCCTTGTTGGAGTTTAGCAAGCGGCAATTAAAATACATTACCGTATTTTTAGGGACGCAGGTGGCGCTGTGGGTTAAACCAATGAGCCTCTTGGGCTTGTCGATCAGAAGGTTAACAGTTTGAATCCCCACGACAGGGTGAGCTCCCGTTGCTCGGTCCCTGCTCCTGCCAACCTAGCAGTTCGAAAGCACGCCAGTGCAAGTAGATAAATAGGTACCACTCTGGCGGGAAGGTAAACGGCGTTTCCGTGTGCTGCTCTGGTTTGCCAGAAGCGGCTTAGTCCTGCTCGCCACATGACCCGGAAGCTGTACGCTGGCTCCCTCGGCCAATAAAGCGAGATGAGCTCCGCAACTCCAGAGTCAGTCACGACTGGACCTAATGGCCAGGGGTCCCTTTACCGTTTTCTTCCGTCTATAAGACGCCCCCATGTATAAGATACCCCCTATTTTGGGGGACTCTGATTTAAGAAAATGGGGGAAGATCTATCCTTGTATGAGACACCCCCAAATTTTGGACATTATTTCTAAGGGGGAAAACCTAGTCTTAGACACGGAAAAATACAGTATTTAAAATCAGGTTATGTTCATGGCAGCTGTTGAGGAAAGTTGGAGAGTGTCTCTCTTACTTGCTGGGCTTTTATCTCACCCAACCTGCCTCCCTCACCACACACAACGACACACACACACACACACACACACACACACACACTTGCCGATGGCACTGGGAAGCTCAGAGCAAGACTCTGTGAGGAAATGCCTCTCCACCAAGCAGATGGCCGGAGAGCGGCTTTGTGGAAATACCAAGGCTGGGGGGGAAACATTATTTTGCTGCAAAGGACCCTGTGCCTGTCCGTTCCAGCTGTGGCCGGGTGAGCGCAGGGTGTTTAATGGACTCATCCTTCACCAGCAGCTGCCTTTCCCATACAGAGCCCTAATGAGGTGTTATTTAACTCCTGCGGAAAATGGGCCATTGCAGCCGCAAACAGCTAAGGCTGCTTGTTGCCGGAGTTAATTGCTTCTCTTTGACGGTTCCTTTAATCACGGCCTGCTTTGGAGGCTATTAAAAAAGGGGCGAGGAGAGGCTGGGAACCACCCCGATCCTGTTCATTTTGCACAAGGATATGAAAATTGGGAAGACGCCTGCTTCTTGGGAGAAAAGCAATGACAAACCTAGACAGCATCTTAAAAAGCAGAGACATCACCTTGCCGACAAAGGTCCGTATAGTTAAAGCTATGGTTTTCCCAGTAGTGATGTATGGAAGTGAGAGTTGGACCATAAATAGAAGGCTGATCGCCAAAGAATTGATGCTTTTGAATTCTGGTGCTGGAGGAGACTCTTGAGAGTCCCATGGACTGCAAGAAGATTAAACCTATCCATTCTGAAGGAAATCAGCCCTGAGTGCTCACTGGAAGGACAGATCCTGAAGCTAAGGCTCCAGTACTTTGGCCACCTCATGAGAAGAGAAGACTCCCTGGAAAAGACCCTGATGTTGGGAAAGATGGAGGGCACAAGGAGAAGGGCCGACAGAGGATGAGATGGTTGGATACTGTTCTTGAAGCTATCAGCATAGGTTTGACCAAACTGCGGGAGGCAGTGGAAGACAGGAGTGCCTGGCGTGCTCTGGTCCAGGGGGTCACGAAGAGTCAGACACAACTAAATGACTAAACAACAACAACAAGTTTAGCAAGCAAGTTCTTTCACATTCCCCTTTTAAACACACAGCAGGTAGCTGGCTGCAGGCTTGTGTAAGGCTCTCACTATTAGGTTCCTGGTAAATCCCCTTATATCCCTCTTCAAAGAAGAAACATGCCACAATCTTGTTTAAAGTATACAAAAGAAGTTTACTCACATCATCAGTTCACAGTTGGATCCCTGAAGGCAGACTTGGTTACAAAGTATATACATGTGGAACTATCCTGTACGGGAATAATCCCAGTGTCCTCTGTTGGCTGGAAGCATCTCTAGCTAAAAGCTGCTCCAATGATGGAAGAAGTCAAAAAGAGAGCGTGCTGCGTGCCTTGTCCTTTTTGTTACCTGGACAGGTAAGGTCACTCCCATCTCTAGTGACATGCAAAGGAAGTATGACTCCCAGCCAGGAGGAAACAGAAAGTTTTTGACTGGCTGGACCAAAATTCCCTCGCATGTCCACTCTAGGAAAACAAGGAATGTTGTTCTTGACTGCTACTTACGTATCACACAGTCTTATATTATTAAGTCCATATTAAGTCATCATTCGGTTGCCATAGGAATTTAACATAGGATGGAAGGATGAATTGTGCCTGTATGGATTCTATACTGCCCTGAGATCTTTTGATAAAGGGCGGTATATAAATTGGATTAATAAAAATAAAAATATAAGCCTGCCCTTCACCAAATGGTCTCAAGGGCGCGTTACTAAAACATCACAGGCAAAGCTAGTACAAATTATATGACAAGCTGATTATTTTATTTTATTTTACTTATATCCTGGTTTCTCCCGCTGTGGGACCCAAGGAGGCTCACAGCGTAAATCAAAACAGATAATTAAAGCTGAAACACACACAAGAAATATAAATAAAACCCCCCACAATTAATTAAGCAAAATCCTATTAAAAACAGCGCTGGAAACCATTGGAAATCCTTTTTATTTATTTAGTTATAAAAGTATTTCTAGGCTGCTATTTCATTAAAAAAGCAAAGCCACTTGCAACCAATAAATACATAAAACCATATCATAAAAACCATATTAAAAAGTTAAAAACAGACATCAATTAACCATTGTTGAAAAGTGTACTGATTGCCTGCATAGGCCTGGCGGAATAGGAATTTTTCAGCAGGTTTAAAAGTTTCCAGTGTTTCAGAGTTGGCACAGAAGGTGCCTGCTGAATCTCTAGTGGCAGAGAGTTCCACAGGGCTGGACCAATGACACCAAAGGCTCGGTTTCTCATTGCTATCAAATGAGCCTCACCAACTTGGGGAATGACCAACGGCACTGCTCCAGATGATCTCGGCCAGGCATAGGCAAACTTGGCCCTCCAGATGTTTTTGGGACTACAACTCCCATCATCCCTAGCTAACAGGACCAGTGATCAGGGATGATGGGAGTTGTAGTTCCAAAACATCTGGAGGGCTGAGTTTGCCTATGTCTGATCTCAGCGATTGTGCTGGGACAGAAGGGTTTAGCAGGTACCCTGGACACAAGTTGTTTCAGGACCTTTTAGATAAATAGCAAGCACCCACATTAAAAGTTAAAACATTTAAACACCCCGCAACACCCTCCCAAGCCATAAAAGCGAGTGGCTGTGTGACCCAAAGACCCCTCCAATTGTGATGGAGTTCTAGCAAGGATGTCCCTCCCAGATTGCAGGTTTTCCAGGAGTGTCCCCACAATTGGTACCCCAGAGAGGGCTGGCCCTGGACAAGGGATGGAGCCTGTCTGAGATGGGTGGGTGAGTTTTCAGAGGAAGTAATAATAAAAATAATATTTATTATTTATACCCCACCCATCTGGCAGGGTTTCCCCTGCTACTCTGGGCGGCTTCCAACAAAGTATTAAAATACAGTGGTCTGTTAAACATTAAAAGCTTCCCTAAACAGGGCTGCCTTCAGATGTCTTCTAAAAGTCTGGTAGTTCTTCTCTTTGACATCTGGTGGGAGGGTGTTCCACAGGGCGGGCACCACCACCGAAAAGGCCCTCTGCCGGGTTCCCTGTAACTTGGCTTCTTGCAGGAAGGGAACCGCCAGAAGGCCCTTGGAGCTGGACCTCAGTATCCAGGCAGAATGATGGGGGTGGAGACGCCCCTTCAGGTAGCTGCACTTCCTTTCCATTTGCTCCTTTCGTTTACTGTTCTGTCAATTTTATTCCTCCTTGGCAGCCACTTCAGTTCTGGAAGAAGGTGAACCCCTTTACTGATCACTCAAGGAATGGTCTGGGAGAATGATTCTCCGACATCAGCTTCGTTGGACTGGCCATGTTGTATGGATGCCTGATGATCGTCTTCCAAAACAACTACTCTGTTGTGAACTTAAAAATGAAAACCATAATGCTGGCGGTCAACAAAAGAGGTATGTTCAGGTATTGCAGCTCTGCGAAGGATGAACTACAGTTCCCATGATGCTTTTTGGGGTGGGGGTGGGGATGTGCTTTGAACGTACCCAACCATAGTCTTTAAGGTTGCATTTGCCCAATGCAAAATACCATGCCTTTCCTTTTCTGGACAAACTTCTTTGCTCATGGAGGAGGTGAACGAGCTGCTTTCCCCCTGCAATAATAATAATAATAATAATAATAATAATAATAATAATAATAATACCTTTATTGTCATTGTACAACCTGTGTACAATTAAATTAAACGAGCCCAGGAGTTTCAATTCCTTGTGAAAGAGTTGCCTGTCGCCTCTCCCCGTCCTCTCAGCCTTTGGCTCAGACCCAAGGCCCAAGTCAATCGCGGCAGCTTTGCAAGCTACCTGGTGCCTCCACCCCTGCTGGGCGCTGACGTGCTCCGCTGCCGTTCAATTTGGCTGGGATTAAGCGGGCAGGTGGCTGGCTGCGCCAACTGCTTGCCATGCCCTTGCAGAACTGCCGTGGCGGAAACACCTTCTCTGGTCTTGCATAGCCGGGCAATGAAGGTCGGCTGTTGGGCAAGAGGACAGTGTCCTTGCCATGCTCCTTTTAAATAATATTTTATTAATTTTTCCAAAAATAACAAAAGTAAAATAGCAACAATACAAATTCATAACCAAACCTAATAAAATTGACTTCCCCCTAGGTCCTTCCTTGGTTCCATTATTTATCAACATACCGCATGTCCATTGTAAATTAAAAAAACACATTGGTATTACTTATTGCCCATTCATAATGTCATTACAAGTAGTTCTAGAATCCTGCTAGTGGATTAACCTATGTACATTGCTTCTGTATATATGCAATGAAGTCCTTCCAAACGTCTTTAAATTCATTGTCATCTCTTCCTCTTAGTTTCAATGTCAATTTTGCCATTTTAGCATATTCCATTAGTTTAACTTGCCAATCTTCTTTTGATGGAACCCTTCCCTCTTTCCAATATTGTGCTAACAGTATTCGTGCGGCCGTCTTTGCGTACTTGAATAAGTCCTTTTGTAATCCTGGTATAAAGGTAAAGGTAAAGGGACCTCTGACCATTAGGTCCAGTCATGGCCGACTCTGGGGTTGCGGCGCTCATCTCGCTTTACTGGCCAAGGGAGCCGGCGTACAGCTTCCGGGTCATGTGGCCAGCAGGACTAAGCCGCTTCTGGCAAACCAGAGCAGCGCACGGAAACGCCGTTTACCTTCCCGCCAGAGCGGTACCTATTTATCTACTTGCACTTTGACGTGCTTTCGAACTGCTAGGTTGGCAGGAGCTGGGGCCGAGCAATGGGAGCTCAACCTGTTGCGGGGATTCGAACCGCTGACCCTCTAACCGGCAAGCCCTAGGCTCTGTGGTTTAACCCACAGCGCCACCTGCGTCCCTAATCCTGGTATATCCACTCCTATAATACCTAGTAGGAAAGCTTCCATTTTTTAAAAAACAAAAGTTATTTTAAACATCTTCTTCATTTCATTATAAATCCTTTCCCAATATTTCTTGATGATTTTACAATCCCACCATCTTTGCCACGCTCCTTACGGGTTCACCACCTCCCAGGGGCTTGTCTTCCCCGTAACCTCTCAGAGATAGCAAACAGGCCAAATAAAATAAATTATTGGTTTTTCACAAATTTTAACAAACACGCACACAATACACAATACACAAATACACACACAAAGACAAACATGCATAATTTCAAAACCTTTTTTCACCGTTTTACTTCATCGACTTCCCCATACCTCCCCTTTCTGCATCCCAATTCACAAATTATTTCATCAAATTCTTCCCCCTTAATTTTATCTACTTTTTCCTCATTCTTTCTTTTACATAATATTTTGCTTCTATAATCCCCTATTCTCTATAACCACAACATTTTAGCAATCATTAATTTTGCAATATTTCTTAAGATAGATTTTAAATTTCTTCCAATCTTCTTCTGCTGTCTCTTTCCCCTGGTCCTGAATTCTGCCAGTCATTTCGGCCAGTCCCATATAGTCTATTACTTTCGTCTGCCATTCTTCCATGGTGGGTAGATCTTGTGTCACCCAGTGGGTTTCATGCTGTTTGAATCCGGGTGCCACAAAACAGGATGGCAGAGATGAGGACAAAGGCCTTGGGGCTTCACCCTCCACCTTCCTGTCTCTCCTTCTTTCCCTTTATTCTCCCCTGCCCGCCCGTGAGAAGACAGCAAAGCTGGCAATGGCTCTGACAGAATATGCTTGAGATCTGGTGGGGCACAGTGGTGAGACTGTCGGACTAGCCCCTGGGAGAGACCAGGGTTCAAATCCTCCCACAGCCATAAAGCTCAATGGGTGACTTTGGACCAGTCACTGCCTCTCAGCTAAACCTACCTGCCAGAACAGCCTGATGGATCAGGCCCATGTAGTCCAGCATCCTGTTCTCACAGTGGCTAACCAGATACTTGGGCAAGCTAGCAAGCGGGATTCGGACACAGGAGCAACTCTCTGCTCTTGTGGTTTCCAGCAACTGGCATTCAGAATTTTGGCTACCATAGAATCATAGACAAAATAAAAAAATTCCTTCCTGTAGCACCTTAAAGACCAACTAAGTTAGTTCTTGGTATGAGCTTTCGTGTGCATGCACACTTCTTCAGATACTTGGTATCTGAAGAAGTGTGCATGCACACGAAAGCTCATACCAAGAACTAACTTAGTTGGTCTTTAAGGTGCTACAGGAAGGAATTTTTTTATTTTGACTATGGCAGACCAACACGGCTACCCATCTGTAAATAGAATCATAGAGTTGGAAGAGACCACAAGGGCCATGGAGTCCAACCCCCTGCCAAGCAGGAAACCCCATCAGAGCACTCCTGACATATGGTTGTCAAGCCTCTGCTTAAAGACCTCCAAAGTAGGAGACTCCACCACACTCCTTGGCAGCAAATTCCACTGTCCAACAGCTCTTACTGTCAGGAAGTTCTTCCTAATGTTTAGGTGGAATCTTCTTTCTTGGAGTTTGGATCCATTGCTCCGTGTCCGCTTCTCTGGAGCAGCAGAAAACAACCTTTCTCCCTCCTCTATGTGACATCCTTTTATATATTTGAACATGGCTATCATATCACCCCTTAACCTCCTCTTCTCCAGGCTAAACATGCCCAGCTCCCTTAGCCGTTCCTCATAAGGCATCGTTTCCAGGCCTTTGACCATTTTGGTTGCCCTCCTCTGGACACATTCCAGTTTGTCAGTGTCCTTCTTGAACTGTGGTGCCCAGAACTGGACACAGTACTCCAGGTGAGGTCTGACCAGAGCAGAATACAGTGGCACTATTACTTCCCTTGATCTAGATGCTATACTCCTATTGATGAGGCCCAGAATTGCATTGGCTTTTTTAGCTGCCGCGTCACACTGTTGGCTCATGTCAAGTTTGTACCAAACCGCTCCCTGCTAATTCTAGATTGCTTATGAGCAAGAAAGAAAAAGCACATCACCCACTACCGATCTGTGGGGGAACTTTCTATAGCTCTCCATTTGGAGAACTGTCCATTTATTCCTACTCTCTGCTGCCTGCTGCTCAGCCAGTTCCTGTTCCGGAAGAAGACCTTTCCTCTTATTTTTATGATTTTTACAATGCCATCTAGAATTTATGAGTGTTTCGCAAGCATGATGATTTCAAACGAATAAGGTAAAAATAAAAAGGTAAAGGACCCCTGGACGGTTAGGTCCAGTCAAAGGTGACTCTGGGGTTGCAGCGCTCATCTCGCTTTTCAGGCCAAGGGAGCTGGCGTTTGTCCACAGACAGCTTTCCAGGTCATGTGGCCAGCAGGACTAAACCACTTCTGGCCCAACTGGACCCTGTGACAGAAACCAGAGCGCACAGAAATGCTGTTTACCTTCCCGCCACAGCGGTACCTATTTATCTACTTGCACTGGTGTGCTTTCGAACTGCTAGGTTGGTAGAAGCGGAGAGTTCCTCAGCCATGGTGATATATGAAATGGGCTATCCCAACATTTATTTTGGGGTTCAGGGTTAATGGAAACAGGGATTTTCCTTTCTTTTTAGCATTATGAACTTTTGAGCAAATGGGTAAAAGGTAAAGGACCCCTGGACGGTTCAGTCGTTGCCGCTGCAGGAAGTATTGCTCCTCTGTTCTAAGTGCACAGGGATAGACTTCAGGTGCTCCGTGGAGTGCTGAAAGAAACTCTTCATATGCTCAGAGGTACTTTTTCTTTTAGATATAATGCTGCTTTGTATTGTTGTATTTAAAAATTGGGGTTGGCTTTTCCAGCCCAACTCCCCGTCAACGGACTCTGTGTCCCCTAAGTCAATTACTGGTCACAGAAGAATGGATGGAGGCAGGAACCAGTCGAAGCAGGGCAAATCTTTATTGTTGCAAGGGGCTGGGGACCCAGAACAAAGGCGTGCAAGAACTTTAAAAGACTAGACATCTCCCAGCCCCTTAGCCAAAGACCACCCAAAAAAGCATCATCCATCCATCCATCCATCACAGAAAGACATGGTCTCCAACAGAAATTTGAGAGTGAGTGTCTTGTGTCCTGTCTGATAAGTTACCTGATAAATAATGGCCACTGATTGCATTACTTGGGCTGTCTGGCTGTTTCTTTGAGATGGTAAATACTTCAGTTCTTAAATTCACAGGCCCACCCTAGAGAACTATTGGGAAAGGTTTCGCCAATATCTTTCCTTCTCCAGAGGAAATATTTGGAGTCATTAGGAGACCCTGGATGGCTTTTTGGGATCGTTCTGTGTGCTAAATTAAAGTGTAATTTTCTCAGGGACTATTTCCTAAATTTTGAAGGGGGAAGCACAGCTTTTCTGTGGAGCGTGTCTCTCTGTCTGCTTTCTGTGTGCACCCTTAAAATTTTTATAGCAGCATCTTTGGCTTTAAGGAAGGGTGGGGCCAACGATGAGAAGAGTTGGGCCAAGCCTGCATGGCTGAAAGGTCTAAGTCTCTGCAGGAGAGGCACCCAGTTTCATTTTCACCTGGCCCTCCAGAAGCGGTGATTCCTGAGGTGCAGTTGCCTGGAGCATATTATTCTGGCCTTCGTTTTCTTCCTTGCTGCCTGCGAGATGCTGCTCTAAAGCGCGGCTCCTCTTTGCACTTTAGAAAAGCGCTTCCAGCAGAATTTATGGTAAATCTGAAACTTTTTGAAAGATGGGCCAGGGGGCTGTGAGCTTCCTGGGGCCTACAGGCTAGTTAAAAGTTCGGTGTTGGCTGTTCCTTCTCTTTGCCTTAAGCAAATCTCCCCATCTCCTTCCAAGTATTTGGCTGGAAGGGAAGGGACTTGGACCAGGTAGTTGGGCTTGTCTGGTGGGATGGGTTAGGTATGGTTTACATTGGTACAGTGGTACTTTGGTACTCAAACGCCTTGATACTCAAACAACTCGGAACCCAAACACTGCAAAACCGGAAGTAAGTGTTTCAGTTTGCGAACTTTTTTCAGAAGCTCTATTTTGAGTGTTACACTTCCGTTTTGAGTGTAACGCTGAGGTCTGTCTGTTTTTGCTATTTATTTTGCGTTTTTGCGGCTCTTTTTTTGGTGACTGTGTGGAACCCAGTTCAGCTACTGATTGATTGATTGATTGATTGTGTGACTGCAGTACATTGTTTACCGCTTTCATTTTATGGATCCATGGTCTCGTTAGGTAGTAAAATTCATGTCAAATTGCTGTTTTAGAGGTTGTTTTTAAAAGTCTGGAATGGATCAATCCATTTTGCATTGCTTTCCATGGGAAAGCGCACCATGGTTTTGGGACGCTTTGGTTTTGGAATGGATTTCTGGAATGGATTAAGTTTGAGAACCAAGGTGGGATTCAAGAGCTTTTAGAGTGTGCCCGGCAAGCCTTTTAAAGGCGAGAGAGTGTCTCAGTGGGGTTTTTCTTTTTTTGCTTGCTTTGTTTATTAAATTCAAGCCCCTTTTCTCCTCCAGACTGAAGCTCCCCTGCTGCTCTCCATAATTTCTGAAGGTGGAATCTCTCCTCTTTACAGTTAACTG
The DNA here is from genome assembly GCF_965112155.1 of Podarcis liolepis. Taxonomy (NCBI): domain Eukaryota; kingdom Metazoa; phylum Chordata; class Lepidosauria; order Squamata; family Lacertidae; genus Podarcis; species Podarcis liolepis. The sequence goes on along the minus strand of NC_139554.1, from coordinate 3,038,321 downwards.
AGAATAGCTTTCATGGTGTTAACCGCTTACTTTCTTTGGTCTTGCGTATTTGGGGCAGGAAGCTGCTCAAAAACAGTGTGGACTAGTAACTTGTTTGGAAGGCCGATTTAGAGCCGGAAAGGAGCCACAAGGACTGGGTAGTGTAAAGCTCTCTCTAAACATCCTCCGTCCAGTTTACTCCTTCCTTGAAAATCTCGCGGGAGAAACATCTTTTTAAAAGGGCCAGCTTTTAAAATTGTTGTTCAATGAAAAGTAGTCACAGGTGGCTGTGATTTGTAGTGGAAGAATGGCAATGGGGGCAGACAGCGTAAGAATCCTTTTCCTGTTTGGCTGTTTTGCTGCTCCCAACGCCACCTGCTGCCTATTTCCCTGCTCTGATTTCCTTCTCTCCTGCCTGCTGTTCCACCTCGCAGGGGTGTGCAAGTCTAGCTGAAGGTCCAGTCAGCCCTTGGCTTTGAAACTGGAGATGTTTGTTGCTTTCCAGGCTGGTTTCAGGCAGAAAAGCTCACCGGGGGCCAGGGAATGAGCAGGCCAATGACCTCGGGGTTGTTACCTCTTCTCCTGACCTCAGCATGCAGTTGATTCACCTCCAGCGACTGCCAGAACAGCTGATCTCCACGATGGGGCTCATACACGCTCAGTGGCAGATCATCTGTCTAGCAAGCACAAGGTCCCAGATTCAAGAGACGCCTGCTTGAAATTTGGGAGAGATGCTGCCGACCTGTGTGGGCAATATGAGGCAGCTTCCTCTGTCATTTACTGTGGAAGAACAGCCACAATAAAAAAGGTTGCACCTGTGAACGAAACCTCTCGCAACCATGTTTCCCCCGACTTTATTTCAGAAATCAGAAAATCTGACTTTCAAAAACTCAGTGGAAGAGCTGTACGATTTCCCCAGCTGAAGGTGGCTCGTTGTTTTGATATTCCAGCTGATTAGATTTCCCAGGATGCTTGCCAGTATTTCTGATTATTATTTTTTAATGTAAGCATGATAGAAATTTGTAAAATTACGCGTGGCGTGGAGAAAGGTAGGGAGAAAAGTTTTTCTCCCTCGAGAGCTCATAGACATCGAATGAATGTGAATGTTGGGTAATTCAAGATAGATTAAAAAATACCTTCTTTGCATAATATGTGATTAAACTGCGGAACTCCCTCCCACAAGGGACAATGATGGCCACTAAGCTGGATGGCTTGAAAAGAGGATTGGGCAGATTCATGGAGGAAGAGAGGGCAACTGATGGTTACTAGCCAGGATGGCTCTGCTCTGCCTCTTCCATTGAAGGCAGCAAGGAGGAGCAGAGAGTTTCTCTTGTGCTTGAATCCTGCTTGCAGGTATACAATAACGGGCATCTGGTTAGCCACTGTGAGGACAGGTTGCTGGACGAGATGCGCCCCCTTTGGCCTCATCCAGAGGGCTCTACTTACATCTGATTCTTCAACATCAACTTCGTTGGACTGGTCTTGTTGTGCGGATTTCTGCCTGAGTCCAAGGCTGTAACTATGGGAGAAGCAAGATCTCCTTGTGATCAGGTTGTATATATGTGCAAATACAGTGGTGCCTCACAAGACGAAAAGAATCCGTTCTGTGATTCTCTTCGTCTAGCGGTTTTTTCGTCTTGCAAAGCAAGCCCATTGAAGGATTAGCAGATTAGCGCTATTAGCGGCTTTTAGCGGCTTTTAGCGTCTTATCGGCTGATCGGATCAGCTGATAAGCGGCTTAGCGGCTTAGAAAAAGGGGGGGGGGGAGGAAAAAAACCCCGCAGGAACTCGCAAGACATTGTCGTCTTGCGAAGCAAGCCCATAGGAAATTCGTTTTGCGAAGCACCTCCAAAACGGAAAACTCTTTCGTCTAGCGAGTTTTCCGTCTTGCGAGGCATTCGTCTTGCGGGGCACCACTGTACTGCAATCAGCAGTATTCCTCTTATGTACTAAAGTTAAAAACCACCTTCTTGATCGGTGCCTAGAAGTGAATAAGGAACCCGTGCAAATGTTTAGGCTAGCAACCTTGAAAAGAAAGGCATTTTATGGGCTTAAAAAATAATCCTGGTTGTCATTCCATTGACTCTGATGGAACCATCTAATGGAGGATAAGGCTAAGGGTTTCTTCAACATCAACTTCATTGGACTGGTCATGTTGTGCGGATGCCTGATGATCGTCTTCCAAAGCAACTACTCTACTCCGAACTTAAAAATGGAAAGCGTCATGCTGGTGGTCAGCAAAAGAGGTTGAAAGACTCTCTCAAGGCAGATCTAAAAAAATGACGTATAAACACCAACAACTGGGAAACACTAGCCTGTGAGCGCTCCAGTTGGAGAACAGCCTTTACCAAAGGTGTCATGGGCTTTGAAGACACTCGAACTCAGGATGAAAGGGAGAAACGTGCTAAGAGGAAGGCACGCTTGGCAAATCCACACCGTGATCAACTCCCACCTGGGAACCAATGTCCCCACAGTGGAAGGACGTGTGGATCCAGAATTGGCCTCCGCAGTCACTTACGGACTCAATGTTAAAACCATGTTTATGGAAGACAATCTTACTCGGCTACGCAGGATTGCCAAAGAAGACGAAGACTTATGTCTCTCTGGGCCTGTGGACAGACTGGCAGAAAAGCGAAAAACCACAAGGAAGCACACACAAGCACACACTGCAATCTTTTTTAGTGGGGGAGAAAACCACATGGGTGCCCGAGAAGGTGGGTGCTGGTGCCCACAGAGAAACCATGCCTGTGATGCCAGCTCTATCCTTCTTTATTCCCTGCTATGCCTCTCTAGGAATCATCCCTGTCATTTCAACCCCTCCATGCACGTAGACAGGAGTTATTTGGGGGGGGAAGGGGGCCAAGACACCTTCTGTCCGGCTCTGTCTAGCAGATTCGGAATGAAACGTCTCAGCAAGAGTTGCTTTCTTTTTCTTTTTGGATCCAAACTACAAGAAAGAAGATTCCACCTAAACATTAGGAAGAACTTCCTGACAGTAAGAGCTGTTTGACAGTGGAATTTGCTGCCAAGGAGTGTGGTGGAGTCTCCTTCTCTGGAGGTCTTTAAGCAGAGGCTTGACAACCATATGTCAGGAGTGCTCTGATGGTGTTTCCTGCTTGGCAGGGGGTTGGACTCGATGGCCCTTGTGGTCTCTTCCAACTCTAGGATTCTATGATTCTAAGTATTTTTACTTAATTTCTCGATTTGGGGGGGGGGGCTATGCCCACTTAGAGTCACATTTGCATCCATTCCCCCGCCATTGAAGAGCATGGGAATTTGCATTCAGGACTTGTTGGTGGGGAAATGGAGTGTTATTATTATCGCTTCCCTTCAACAATGCTCCCAATGAAATTCAAAATTATATTATGGCATGGCGGTAAGAGTGTTGGCCTGGTAGTGGACGGGTAGCCTGTGCGAATCCTGCAAGCAAGCTGTTTTATGCTGGCAGTAGTTTGTGCCCACAAGCAACCTCCTTGCCACACAATGCCCCTTGGCTGCAGCCTCCAGGGTTGCCCCACGCAGAGCGCATTGCAGTCATCCAACCTTATGAATGCATGGGCGACTGTGGTCAAGCTACCTTGATCCAGAAGTGGCCATGGCCGACTTGCAGGCCAAAGCCTTTATCTCATCACCGGCTGTCTTTGGCTCCCAGGCCGAGTGGTGCAGAGGGTGCCTTGGGCGATCGAGTGGTTGATCATTAGCTCCCGCTGCGGGTCCGGAAGCAGGGACAAAGTTTGTGTGCCGTTGTTTGCCGACTTTTGCAAAAGGTCACGCCGATATGTGTGTCCCGGCAGGATGGGGACATGCGCAGCTTAGCACAAAGTCGGCGACGGAGCCTGAGAAGAGAGGGAAAGGTCTTCCGGAGAGGTGAAAGCCAAGAGAGGAAGATCTTTCTTGCTGATGGTTGGTCCACCCTGGGGCGAGGACAGAGCAGGGAGTGTCTGCAATGAGATGGACATGCTGGGGGAAATGGAGGGGACAAGTGTTATTGCAGCAGTGATGGAAGTTGGCCAGCCTGAATTGGGTCACCGGTCATCTGGCTGGTCCGCTGTCTTCTCCGATGGATGTTAGAGGTGTGACAGGGGCTGATGGTGGAGTCGCCTTCCAAAGGGAACCCCCCACTTCAGAAGGTTTGGGGCTGTGCCTTGGGTCACCAGAGAGGGCCCATAGGATTATGAATCTTAGAGCTGCAAGGGAGCCCTGAAGGACATCTGGTCCAAGCCCCTGCAATGCAGGAATTGCAGGTAAAGTATCCCAACCTCTGTCTGAAAACCTCCAGTGAACTGCAGGGGGTCTTGTGCTCCCCTGGGAAGCAAAGGTCTCAATTTTTCCCCAGTGCTTTTCTGGGAAACAGCCCAGCAAAGATACTTCCCAGGTAAGCCCTGCCTTCATAGAGGCCTGATTGGACGAGATTTATAGCATGGTCCAAATTTCAAGGAAGCCCCAGGGAACCTACTCCCAGGTAGCTGGATATGTGAGAACAGGATGCTGCGTGATGGACTGTCGGCCCGATCCGGAAGGCTCTTCCTGTACGTTCTTAGGGGAACCGAGCTCTTAGTTTCCAAGACGTCAGAAACTATTGTTACAAAACTTTGTGGGGTGGGGGGAAGCAACATTCACTGTGACAGCAAGTGACTTGGTTTTTTGGGTTATTGTTTAAAGGGAAAAGAGTCAGTGGGATCAGGACCATGCATGCAGGAGCGCAGAGTACGCGCAGGATGGGACCTTGCCAATTTATGGGCTGTAGATCTCTTGACTGTTCTTTCCTTCCAGTGAACCAGCATGGGAGGAGAACAGTGAGGAGAGGTTTGGGTGACCTTCGTGCGTCATCTGTGAATGGATCAGGATGCGGGGATCTGCCTGCTGCCAGAGGTCTCCGAGCCCAGCAAATGCTGGTGCCATCATTAAAGTGTTCATCCTCCTCCTGTTCTGCAGACACGGTAAGGGGCTTGGCGCTTGGGTCATTCGTCAGAGAAAGTTGCAGCTTTGGTGGGCATGGAAAGGAAGGAAGGAAGAAAGGGAGGAAGGGAGGATGGGGCTTGGCTTGGCTTGGGAGGGCCCCTTTGTATCCTCAGTTGTAAGCAGGTCTACTCGGGCACAAGGTCCTCTGAGTAAGTGTGCCTAAAAATGCCATCTTGAACATAATAATAATAATTTATTACTTATACCCCGCCCATCTGGCTGGGTCCCCCCAACTACTCCGGGTGGCTTCCAACAAAACACTAAAATATAATAACCTATTTAACATTAAAAGCTTCCCTAAACAGGGCTGCCTTCAGATGTCTTCTAAAGTCTGGTAGTTGTTCTCTTTGACATCTGGTGGGAGGGTGTTCCACAGGGTGGGTGCCACCACCAAGAAGGCCCTCTGCCTGGTTCCCTGTAACTTGGCTTCTCGCAGCAAGGGAACCACCAGAAGGCCCTCGGAGCTGGACCTCTATGTCCAGGCAGAACGATGGGGGTGGAGACGCTCCTTCAGGTATACTGGACCAAGGCCGTTCCCCGCTTCTCAATCCCAGAAGTTTGGTGGTGGGCTACAGCTGCTTAATGGTGAAAGACTATTACTCTGTGCATGCCCAGAGATCACCCACCCAACCTCAGGCCAAACCATTGCCGTATTTCATGCTTAAGAACGTTACCACATCATTTCGTGTTTCATAGATGTAGAATACAATCCTGTGGCTGAAGAGGGAGCGTCTAACCTTGGGGAGGAGAGATTGTTGTGGTTTTTTTTGGTACTTTTCAGATTTATGCATTTCACTGATTTTACAATCATGTTGACATTTCAAAACTTCACTTCCTTCCCCCACTTTCTGCAGTTCCTTAAATTTATTTTTAATATATTCTGCATATCCAAATTAACTTAATTTGCTCATATATTCATCTTCTTTAAGTATATACTCCTATGAAACTGCAGGTTGTTACAATAATCCTGCCAAGGTTTTTATCCATTTACAATTTATCTATAAATATCCAATAAACCATTTCCATTCTTTAATTTAAAAGTTTGTTTTCTTGATTTCTTATTCTTCCGTTAAGCTTCGCCATTTCTGCATACAGTGGACGCTTGGGTTGCGAACGTGATCCGAGAGGGAGGCACATTTGCAACCCACAGCGTTCGCAACCTGCAACCCGCATGTCTGCACACACGCGGATCGTGATTTAGCGCTTCTGCGCATGTGCAAGCGCTGAAACCCGGAAGTAACCATTCCAGTACTTCTGGGTTTGGCATGGTGCGCAACCCAAAACCGCGCAACCTGAAGCGTCTGTAACCCGAGGTATGACTGTATTCCACAATTTTTTATATCCATTCTTCCTTTGCTGGAACTTCTTCTTCCTTCCGTTGTTGGACAAGTAACATTCTTGCTGCTGTAGTCGCATACATGAATTCTTCTTTTTTCTTTTTTAAAGATGATCTTTATTGGTTTTTTACAATTACATACTATACATGTCAATTCAACGACATAAATAAGTTTCTATACAGTTTAGGTAGTTCTGTCCCTGTAAATCCCAAGAGAAAAGCTTCTGGGTTTTTTTTGGTTTTTTTACAAACTTTATTTTTTTAAATGATTTTATTAGGTTTTCCAAAAACGAAAAAACTAAAAAACAAAACAAAACCCAGACAACATAAAAGTGCAATACATAAAAAACTATACATACAACTATACATATTCCAGTAGTAGATAGGTAAACTTCTGTTTCAGTGTATCTGAAGAAGCGTGCATGCACACGAAAGCTCATACCAAGAACTAACTTAGTTGGTCTTTAAGGTGCTACTGGAAGAAAAATTTTTTTTTACTTTAACTATACATATTGTCAGCTTATCTACTTGCATTATATCACGCCTCGACCTCCCTCCTTCCCAGTTTCGGTTTTCTTATTGTTTCTTATTTTTTGCAGTTTCTTCATTATATATATATATATATATATATATATATATATATATATATATATATATATATATATCTATCTCACAAGAGTTAAACTAACCCTGCTGTAGTCCTTAAGCTTCTACAATTGGTTTCTATATATATGGCAAATTTACTCCATTCCTCTACAAACTTTGATCTTTTTTGGTATCTAATCCTGTGTGTCATTTTCGCTAATTCCGTATATTCAAATAGTTTTACTTGCCATTCCCTGACAGTTGGAATTTCTGGTGTCTTCCCTTTTTGCGCTACTAAAACCCTAGCTTCCACCGTTGCGTACTTAAATAGTCTATGATTGGCTTTTTTAATTTCTTCTCCTATTATGCCTAATAAAAATGCCTCCAGCCTTTTTGGAAAGGTATACCTAAAAATTTTCTTTAATTCATTATATATTAGTTCCCAGAATCTTTTCATTCTCTCGCATGTCCACCACATATGATATAAGTCTCCTTCTTTGCTTTCACATTTCCAACAAGCCTTGTCTCCCGTTTTATACATTTTTACTAATTTAACTGGCGTAACATACCACCTGTACATCATTTTTTTCTAGGATCTCCCTTAGTGTGGAACATGCCGTAAATTTCATACCCTTATTCCATAAATTCACCCATTTATCATAATCTATATTATAACCCAGGTCAATTGCCCACTTTACCATCACCTCCTTAATTTCCTCATCTTTGGTGTCCCATTCCAGTAAAACATTATACATCTTCGATAAGAGTTTTGTTTTCCCTTCCAAAATTTCTGTTTGATATTTAGATTTTTTCTCACTAAATCCTAATTTTTTATCTTCGTTCCATAGCGCATTTACTTGATGATATTGTATCCACCCTGTCAAATTATTTTTTAATTCCATCATATGTTTTAAGTTTCCAGCCTCTCTCCGTTTTTACTAAAATTTCCTCATAAGTTAATCTTTTTCCTTCCATATTCGATTTTTTTATTGTTAGTATATCTATCGGTGAGATCCATCAGGGTGTTTTCCTTTCTAATAATTTTTTATTTCCCCCCCAAACTTCCTATTAGGCACCTCTAAAGATATGATTCAAGAAACCTTTATGAACCTTAACCTTATTGAGCCATAAATAAGAATGCCAGCCATATCTATTGTTGAAACCTTCTAAGTCCAATAAATCCGTATTTTCTAATGTGATCCATTCTTTGATCCAACATAAACAGGATGCTTCATAATACAATTTTAGAATGGGAACCGTGAATCCCCCTCTTTCTTTCTAATCCGTTAACAGTTGAAATTTGATTCTTGGCTTCTTTCCCTGCCAGATGAATTTTGATAGTGTTTTTTGCCAATCTTTAAATTGTGTTACTCCCTTAATTACTGGAATTGTTTGAAAAAGAAACAGCATCTTACAAACTTTATTTTAAACATCCATTTCATTTCATTTCCCAGTGAAATTGGGGAGGAGATTGTTGGCAGGTAGAGCGAAGAAGGTTGTGATGATGTGGCACTGATTTTCTTCTCCCCCCCTGCCCCCCCATCTGCAGCTGACTCACAGTGCAAGATCTTGCGCTGCAACTCCCAGTATCTGGCTGCCACGGAGAACCTGGACGACTCTGACGCGACGGCCGCTCGCTGCAACGCTTTGCGCGCCTACTCCAGCTGCACACGCCGGACGGCCCGCACCTGCCGCGGGAACCTGGCGTACCACTCTGCTGTGTACGGCATCGAAGACCTCATGATCCAGAACAACTGCTCCAGGGAAGGACCCACTTCCTTGCCCCAGCCGCCCCAGCCGCCGCCAGACCACCAGGGCTTCGCGTCCCTGGACATCTGCGACTACGAGAAGAGCTTTGCCCGCAAGCACGGGCAGGCCCCCGCGTACCAGCACTGTGCCGCCTTTGGGGATCCCCACGTGTGCACCTTCAGGGACCAGTTCCACACCTGCCAGGTGGAGGGTTCCTGGCCGCTCCTGGACAACAACTACCTGTATGTGCAGGCCACCAGCTCTCCTGTCGTGAAAGGGTCAAACGCTACCGTCATCAGCAAGGTAACCACCAATCCTTCGAAAAGCTGATCATCAGCTTTTTGATTGGCTTGTGCCGGCAGTTCAAGAGGGCGCTGTAGTCCCACAATATCTATTGAGGGCATCATGTTGGGTCCCTAATACAGTCATACCTCGGGTTAAATATGCTTCAGGTTGAGCGTTTTCAGGTTACGCTCCGCAGCAACCCGGAAGTAACGGAACGCGTTACTTCCGGGTTTCGCCGCTCGCGCATGCACAGGCGCCCAAAATGAAGTCATGCGCATGTGCAGAAGTGGTGAATCGCGACCCGTACACACGAAGATGCACAGCTGCGGGTTGCATTCTACTCAGGATGTGAACGGGGCTCCGGAATGGATCCCGTTCGCAGCCAGAGGTACCACTGTAGTAGTAATAATAATAATAATAATAATAATGATGATGATGATGTCTGGATGGCTTTCAGCAGAATCTGAAGGCAGCCCTGTTTAGGGAAGTTTTTTCCGTTTGATATTTTATTGTGTTTTAAATCTCTTGTTGGAAGCCGCCCAAAGTGGCAGGGTATGTATATACAATACAATACAATACAATACAATACAATACAATACAATACAATACAATACTTGACATTAAAAACTTCCCAATACAGGCCTGCTTTCAGATGTCTTCAGAAAGTTGTGTGGATGGGCCGGGTATAAATAATAAATTATTATTATTGTTATTATTATTATTGACATCTGTTGGGAAAGCGTTCTACAAGGTGGGCATCACTGCCGAGAAAGCCTTCTGCCTGGTTCCCTGTAACCTCACATCTCCCACTGAGGGAACCTCCAGAAGGCCCTCGGAGCTGGAGCTCAGTGTCCAGAATAAGAGATGGGGGTGGAGATGCTCCTTCAGGTATACAGGACCGAGGCTGTTTAGGGCAGGGGTCAGCAACCTTTTTCAGCCGTGGGCCGGTCCACTGTCCCTCAGACCATGTGGTGGACCGGACTATATTTTGAAAAAAATAATGGGCGAATTCCTATGCCCCACAAATAACCCAGAGATGCATTTTAAATAAAAGCACACATTCTACTCATGTCAAAACACGCTGATCCCCGGACCGTCCACGGGCCGGATTGAGAAGGCGATTGGGCCAGATCTGGCCCCTGGGCCTTTGGTTGCCTACCCCTGGTTTAGGGCTTTGAAGGTCAGCACTTTGAATTGTGCTCTGAAACGTCATGGGAGCCAACGTAGGTCTTTCAGGACCAGTGTTATGCGGTCCCAGTGGCTGCTCCCAGTCTCCAGCCTAGCTTCCACCTTCTGGATTAGTTGTAGTTTCTGAGTCACCTTCAAAGGTAGCCCCAGATACTTCCACCTTAATTCATAGCTTGAATCGGACTGGAAATCATCTGTAGCAGGAGTGGCTAACCAACGACCTTACACCATCTCCCAACCACCCAAACAGCCAGCATAGCCTATGGTCAGGGATGTTGGTAGTTGTGGTCCAGCAACAACTGGAGGACAGCAAGTTCCCCACCTGCAGGAGCACACTGGGATCCATGGGAAGTGTGATTTCCCATGCTTCCCAGGTCAAACAGTTGGCATGGGAGCCATTGGAAACTGCAACTCCCACGGATCCCCGTGACGATGTAGATTACAAGCCCTGCTTCCCCCAAAACAAAATTTGGGGACAGATCTGGTTAAAGACAAGCCAGTAAATTTGAAGAAGGCAAGGCACTATCTGGGCTACTTCTGATAATAGAGGGATCTGGAAAAGTGGTGAGCAACTGTGAGGCAAGGACGGGTTTGCACCCAGAAGCCAATTTCTTCCTGCTTTTGCTTCTCCAATACCTTCTGGTGGACAGCAGTCCTGCATCCTTCTTCAGAATAAACAGGTCTCGAGGGTCCTCAGATGCCTGGGGTTTCCCTTTTGCTGCGCTTTAAGCTTTCAAGTGCGGGTGGCGCTGTGGGTTAAATCACAGAGCCTAGGACTTGCCGATCAGAAGGTCAGCGGTTTGAATCCCCGCGACGGGGTGAGCTCCCGTTGCTCAGTCCCTGCTCCTGCCAACCTAGCAGTTCGAAAGCACATCAAAGTGCAAGTAGATAAATAGGTACCACTCTGGCGGGAAGGTAAATGGCATTTCCGTGCGCTGCTCTGGTTCGCCAGAAGCGGCTTAGTCCTGCTGGCCACATGACCCAGAAGCTGTAGCTGGCTCCCTCGGCCAGTAAAGCGAGATGAGCGCCGCAACCCCAGAGTCGGCCACGACTGGACCTAATGGTCAGGGTCCCTTTACCTTTAAGCTTTTAAGATCTCTGTTCTTTTCAGCTCACCATCATTTTTAAGAACATGAAGGAGTGCATCGACGAGAAGGTCTACCAAGCGGAAATAGACAACCTGCCAGTGTCTTTTGTGGATGGTTCCGTGAATGGTGGAGCGAGGCCCGGGGGGAGCAGCCTGGTCATCTACGAGCGCACGCCCGGGCGTCATGTGGAGATCCGAGCAGCGCACGTTGGCACCACAATTGCCGTGCGCCAGACGGGCAGGCAGCTGTCCTTCTCCATCCGGGCGGCCGAGGAGGTGGCTCTCTCCTTCACGGACGAGCAAGATTTGCAGCTCTGCGTGGGAGGTTGCCCGCCCAGCCAGCGCATCTCTCGAAGCAAGGGCGACGGCAGCGGTGCCCTCGAGAAGGCCCGTCTCCTGTGCAAGGAGAAGCTGCCCGTTGAAGATGTCTACTTCCAGGCTTGTGTCTTTGACGTGGCGACTTCGGGGGATGCCAGCTTCATTCTGGCTGCCCGCGGGGCGCTGGAAGACGGCGAAGCGTACCACCCGGATGTCAAGAAACTCCACATCTTCCATACCGACAGGGCCATGCCCCCCTGCAGCTCGCCTCTCCTCATTTTCACGTCCGTCATTTTAGTCTGTCGCATGCACTTTTATTGGTGACTATTTATATTCTGTAATGCCAACGGATCAGGAGATGTGGCGGGCGTCTCATAAAGGCCTCAGCAAGCAAAGCCAGGGCCTTAGAAGAATTGAGGAGTGGGCTCCCCCAGCTCATGTTGGAATGTTGGTGCCCCTGGGAAAGCTCTCCCGCTAGCCCTTGCTACCCTCTTTGTGTCTTGCAGACCACCTCCTTAAGGACTGGGTGCTTTGTGGCATCCTTTGGAGCATCCGTTGCCACTGGGATCCATGGGAATTCTAGTTTCCCATGGATCCCGGAATTATTATTTTTTTTGCACAGGATGCATGGGAAACTTCGGTTCCCATGCATCCCTGTGAAAGTGGCGATCATGAGCCCTGCTCTCCTGGAAACAAAATGTTGGCACATCACTGGTTGAAACGCTGACGACTCTGAGGCTGAAGACAAGCAAGTGTGGAGTAGCAACTGATAAGTTTCAGGAACTGGGCTGAAACAATGAAAGTTGGACTCTCGGAGCATGTACCTTTTATTTTATTTTTTTAGGGAGGATGGGTTGGGAGAAACAGCAACAAGTACTAGGCATCCTCAGGTAACCTTAGAAACCATGGCAATCTACCCAACACTGTAAGTTGTCATTCCTTGGAAACGCTTCCTCCCAAAAAACAATTATGGGTGATTTAATTCCTTCTGAAAACTGGTGATCCATAGCTTGCGATGCAAATCTCTCTCACACAAATGCTGGTCACTTTAAGACCCCCTCCCCGTGTCAGTGTTTTGGGTAAACTACTCTGGGCCTGAGTATCTGCCAGGAGTTATTCCTAACCAAACATGAAACCAGAAACTCCTCAAATATCGAAGGCAGGGGTGGGGCACTTGTGGCCAATGGGATGTTGGTCTAACAGGATCTGGAGGGCAAGAGATATTCCCTGCAAGGGATACTTCGATGCCATAACTTGGAAGGCGTGGACCCTCAACTCAAACGAACCCTGCTCTTCCCCCAAAGTCTGTCCATTTGTTTTCAGGCAAATCCGATCACTTTTCATGATCCGGGATCTGGAGAGTGAGGTTTAAATGATGCACTGCGATGGTTCTGTTAAGGCTGGAGAGACAGCACTTCTTCAGAGAGCTGGGAGAATCTTATGGTTGACTTAAAGAATGTCAACGAAAAAGTTCGCATATTTAATATATTAAAGTTGATGACGTTTCGTTTGATAGTTGTATCGCTTAGTGGTCACCCTTTCCCACGGAGGCTGCTTGTGCGAGCCACATGGAACGCTTGCTGTGGAGCAGAGCTTTAGTAACTGGTGTTCACTGCTGCCTAAGACCCCATTTAAACCACCCATTTAAAGCCCCACAATATCACTTCAAGCAGAGAATTGTGGGAGGTGTAGTTTGTTAAGATTGCTGAGAGGAATTTGGAGACCTTCCTGTTCCCCTTGCGGAGCTACAATTCCCCGAGTTGTTTAACCACCAATCTCTCTCTCTCCATCGGTTACTCTGGGAATTGTAGCACTGGGAGGGGGCTAGGGGGTTGCCTAACAATTCCCAGCACGCTTAGCAAACTACAGCTCCCAGGATTATTTGGGGGCAGTCGTGTTATGATGCTTTAGATGGATGGTGGGAATGGGGCATAAACCTCTGGAGGCTGGAAAAGGCTGCTACAGCTTAAAGCTGTAGTACCTTTCCAGGCACTGAAAGGGGGGAATCCTACATTTCTCAGCGCCAGAATGGAAAACTGAGAGCGAGGGGAAATGGAGGAGGGTCTGTGATGAACCAAGGCTCTGTTCTCCCCCTCCATGTCTCTGCCTCAGAAACCAGACTCGGTTCCCGTCAGTTTCAGCTTCTGAACTCCACGCATGCTGATCTGTATTGTTCTGCAAAGGGTTTGACATTAAAATAATTTAATTCTGAAGGCCTCGTCTCTCGTCGCGCTTTATTATTTATTTTACAGATTCATAAACTGCTTCACAGCCAGGAGCCATCAAAGTGGCATACGGTAAGATAAAATGAGATAAAGCACAAAAGATACAGACTCTAAAAACAAAATAATTTATACACTTCTGCCATTACTATCTCATAAAACGACCGGGCCACAATTTTGGGGAAAGCACAGAGTGGAGGAAGGGGGGAGAGGGGAAAGTTTTCCACCTTCTCTTGTTTTCCTTTTTCTTTTGATTATGTATTTTGCATTTTTATATTGTGATTTTATCTTGTGAACTGCCCTGAGACCTGTGGGTGTAGGGCGGGATACAAATAAAAAAATAAAAAATAAAAAATAAAAATAAATAAATAAATAAATAAATAGTGACACCAGAACTTGTGGACATCCAATGAAGCTGAATGATGGAGGATTTGGGACTGGGAAATGAATGAACTTCTTCACACAACACATTATTAAACTATGGAACTCCCTCCCACCAACTCCTGCAGTGATGACCACCAACTTGGATGGCTTTAAAAGAGGATTAGATAAAGGAGGAGAGGGCTCTTCATGACCCCCTGGACCAGAGCACGCCAGGCCCTCCTGTCTTCCACTGCCTCCCGCAGTTTGGTCAAACTCATGCTGGTAGCTTTGAGAACACTGTCCCACCATCTCGTCCTCTGTCGTCCCCTTCTCCTTGCGCCCTCCATCTTTCCCAACATCAGGGTATTTTCCAGGGAGTCTTCTCTTCTCATGAGGTGGCCAAAGTCTTGGAGTCTCAGCTTCAGGATCTGTCCTTCTATCCTCTATACCCTACAACAACCCTGCGAGGTAAGTTACACTGTCCAGATGCCTGATTATCATCTTCCAAAGCAACTATTCTGAACTTAAAAATGGAAAGTGTAATGCTGGTGGTCAACAAAAGAGGTTTACAGACTCTCTCAAGGCAAATCTAAAAAAAGTAGTATAAACACCAACAATTGGGAAACACTGGCCTGCGAGCGCTCCAGTTGGAGAACAGCCTTGACCAAAGGTGTCCTGGGCTTTAAAGACACTCGAACTCAGGATGCAAAGGAGAAACGTGCTAAGAGGAAGGCACGCTTGGCAAATCCACACTGTGATCCACTCCCGCCCGGAAACCAGTGTCCCCACTGTGGAAGGACGTGTGGACCCAGAATTGGCCTCCACAGTCACTTATGGACTCATTGTTAAATCCATGTTTATGGAAGACACTCTTACTCGGCTATGAGGGATCGCCAAAGAAGAAGTAGTTAATACAACAAGCCTGCGAGGTAGGTTAGGCTGAGAGTCAGCGACTGCCTCAAGGTCACCCAGCGAGCTGCATGGCTGAGTTGGGATTCGAAGCCTCTGGGAAGTCTCTCCCAGGTTCCAGTTTGGTGCTGTAACCACAACACCAAACTGGAGGCAGCAATACTGTACTTCTGAATACCAATTGCTGGCATCCCTCAGGAGCTGAATTTGCTGCGAGATTGAAGGCTTGTGCATTCGCCCTTTCTCCCCTTTGTGTGTTTGCGTGTTCGTGTTTTATATTACTATTATTTCCAGCCCTCTCCCGTTCTAACTCGGTTGACAGATTAATTTCTGACTTTGTTAAATCCAGAGAAATGAGACGTCTCCGCCACCAGGTGACCTTTGCTGAACAAATGTAGCAGCTTGAGAGGGCAATTTAGAAGCCCTGTTCAAACACGATATTTGGATATGATCAAGGCCTTTCGTGTGAAATTACAGATTTAACGCTCCCCTTGCTGCTAAATGGAATTCGGAGAAAAATATATCGCGCTGCTCTGACAGGTGTCACCGGACATTTGTAATTACCCTGTCCCCGCCTCCATTGTGATATTGTGATCTGTTTTCGCACCGTATTTTGGGAGACAAAATGCATGGAGCTGGCGTTGGAGGAGGGCGGGCTTTGTGGTGTTTCTGGGGAACCATAGATAATGTTGCAGGATGAAGAATGAAAAAGGATGACATGGATTTTCGGTCTTGTCAGTGTCAGAAACGCCAGAATGCAATAAGGTACAGGGAGGGTTCTGGCAAGGACAGTGAAATGGGTTGAGTAAGTTGTATTTCGTGGGTCTAAACCACAGAGCCTAGGACTTGCTGATCGGAAGGTCGGCGGTTCGAATCCCTGTGATGGGGTGAGCTCCCGTTGCTCGGTCCCTGCTCCTGCCAACCTAACAGTTCAAAAGCATGTCATGTGCAAGTAGATAAGTAGGTACCACTCCGGCGGGAAGGTAAACGGCGTTTCCGTGCACTGCTCTGGTTCGCCAGAAGCAGCTTAGTCCTGCTGGCCACATGACCCAGAAGCTGTACGCTGGCTCCCTCGGCCAATAAAACGAGATGAGCGCTGCAACCCCAGAGTCGTCTGCGACTGGACTTAACTTTCAGGGGTCCTTTACCTTTACCTTTTTTAAAGTTGTATTTCAAGGACTGTGGTTGCATGAGAGATTGCTTCGAGGTTGAACAGCTAAGGTGATATATCTTTTGCCTCTACAGTCTGCGTCTTAATGGCATTGCTCTCGCAGAGTCTATGTCCAGTATTGCATTGCTGTATGACTGGTTGGAAATTTGGTGTTAGCCTCTGTACTTGGACGCCTTAAAGGGAGGTTCCCAGACAGCGAACATGAAAAAAGCCACACACCACATACCTACGACATATTTTCTATTCTGGGATGAGTGTGGAATGCTTTTTAGGAAACAGTTTTATTCACTCAAAATGTGTAGCCTCCATATATTTTTTTATGTAATGCGATCTACAGCTAAGGTTCCCAAACTGTGGTCCAAGGCCCACCAATGATCCATGAGCTTTGTTTAGGTGGTCTCCAGTGTGTCTGTGAAGAAGAGTGGGCACAGTGTATCAAATAATCGTAGAATTGTAGAATTGTAAAGTTGTGAGGGATCCACAAGGGTCATCTAGTCCAATCCAGGAATCTCAGCTAAAGAATCATAGAATCATAGAGTTGGAAGAGACCACAAGGGCCACCGAGTCCAACCCCCTGCCAAGCAGGAAACACCATCAGAGCACTCCTGACATATGGTTGTCAAGCCTCTTCTTAAAGACCTCCAAAGAAGGAGACTCCACCACACTCCTTGGCAGCAAATTCCACTGTCAAACAGCTCTTACTGTCAGGAAGTTCTTCCTAATGTTTAGGTGGAATCTTCTTTCTTGTAGTTTGGATCCATTGCTCCGTGTCCGCTTCTCTGGAGCAGCAGAAAACAACCTTTCTCCCTCCTCTATGTGACATCCTTTTATATATTTGAACATGGCTATCATATCACCCCTTAACCTCCTCTTCTCCAGGCTAAACATGCCCAGCTCCCTTAACCGTTCCTCATAAGGCATCGTTTCCAGGCCTTGGACCATTTTGGTTGCCCTCCTCTGGACACGTTCCAGTTTGTCAGTGTCCTTCTTGAACTGTGGTGCCCAGAACTGGACACAGTACTCCAGGTGAGGTCTGACCAGAGCAGAATACAGTGGCACTATTACTTCCCTTGATCTAGATGCTATACTCCTATTGATGCAGCCCAGAATTGCATTGTCTTTTTTAGCTGCCGCGTCACACTGTTGGCTCATGTCAAGTTTGTGGTCAACCAAGACTCCTAGATCCTTTTCACATGTACTGCTCTCAAGCCAGGTGTCACCCATCTTGTATTTGTGCCTCTCATTTTTTTTGCCCAAGTGCAATCCAGGGGAAATGTCTACCCAAAAGCATCCAGGGGAAATGTCTATCCAAACTTGGCTGAAAAACCTCCAAGGGAGACTGTTTCACTGTTGGACAGCTCTTACTGTCATAAAGTTTTTCCGTATGTTTTGTTGGAATCTCCTTTCTTGTAATTTGAAGCCATGAGTTCGAGTCCTACCCTCCAAAGCTGGAGAAAACAAGCTTGTTCCATCTCCCATGTGTCAGCTCATAAGATATTTTAAGATGGCGCTCCTATCTCACCCCAGTCTCCTCTTTTCCAGCCTAAACATATACCCAGCTCCTTCAACCGTTCCTTATCAGGCTTGGTTTCCAGACTCTTGGTTCATTTTTTTACCCATTGGGTTCCTTTTTAACTTTCATCTTTACTTATTATTATTTTATATTCCACGGAGTTCAAATCGCAATGCAGTAAAATCCTATACAAGAAATGGAAGAAAGAATAACGATGTGATTAAAACTAGGCACGCAATGCCCACCCACCCCTCGCAAGAATTTGAGCGTTTCATGTGGCAGTTCCCACACTTCGGAACTCCCTGCCTATTGAGAGCAAGCAGGCAACTCTTTCTGGTGCCCACTGAAAATATTCTTGTCAAGGTAAGCCCAGATGCCTAGAAAACGGAGGCAATTTTCATCTGCTTTAGCGTTTTGACTTTTGTATGTTTTAAAGTAGAATTGAAACGTCTTTTCTTGGTTCAGTTGTTTTATCTTTTTGTAAACCGCTTTGAGGTTTTTCTTAACAATCAAGTGGCGTATACATTTTTATGACATGAATAATGAAATCGCAGTGCCGCAGGTAGGTGGAGGCTGAGCCCAGCGCATTCCCAGCTGACTCCACATAAATGTTACAGAACAGCGGCAATTCTGTTAGTGGTAGGAGAAGAAAACACACCTCGATTGCTTGCAAACTTTTCCGAGCCGGCTGCTGCAAGCCTGGCTTATTCGTATACCGTTCCAGCCAGATTTATCCATTTATGGGGAGGGGGGGAGAGGAGGGGGAGCCACTTAATTAAACATATTCTGAAGCCCACAGCTGTATAATTTTTTCGGTTGTTATTTAATTGCCTGAAATAAACCCCCTTTTGTGCATGTTGGTAATAAGCTATTTGCTTTGAGAAACGAAGCTCTCTGGCAGATGGCAGCAAGGAGCTTCTGGCTGGGAGACAGTCGGATTTTTTTTATTTTTTAAATTAAAAAGAGAGAGAGTTGGAAACATTATGTCACCAAACTACTGTTGCCAGGTATCCTGAGAGCAGCAGACCTTTGGAGCCATCGGAGATGGGAGTGGCCTGGTGGGGCATCGCCTAGGCCAGGGGTCAGCAAACTTTTTCAGCAGGGGGCCGGTCCACTGTCCCTCAGACCTTGTGAGGGGCCAGACTATATTTTTTTTTGGGGGGAATGAACAAATTCCTATGCCCACAAATAACCCAGAGATGCATTTTAAATAAAAGGACACATTCTGCTCATGTAAAAACATGCTGATTCCAGGACCGTCCACGAGCCAGATTTAGAAGGCGATTGGGCCGGATCCGGCCCCCGGGGCCTTAGTTTGCCTACCCATGGCCTAGGCAGCCTTAAAGAAACTTTGGGACTCATTGCCCTTGTTATGTACTGAGTTGAATAGGATCCAAAATGCAGCAGTCTGATTGGTCCTTGAACAATAGGATTCAGAATGCAGCAGTCTGATTGGTCCTTGAACAATAGGATTCAGAATGCAGCAGTCTGATTGGTCCTAGAACAATAGGATTTAGAATGCAGCAGTCTGATTGGTCCTTGAACAATAGGATCCAGAATGCAGCAGTCTGATTGGTCCACAGGAGCCACCCAACCCAGCTCCAGGTGGAAGTGAATCCGCAACCTGATTGGCCTACAGGAGAATCCCGGAATTAGCCAATCCTGTGGTGCCCATTGTGTAAATAACGTTTACAAGGCAGACATTCTAGGGATATTCCATTCCCCACTATGAGCTGAATAAAGAGCATGAAATCCACTCTCGACTCTGAGTATATTTCAGCCCCCTCAAAGGAAAGCTGTGCCAAGGAAAAGCTCTGGGCAAATCCCAGTCTCTGAGCGGAGCAAGATTCCAGGCGTTCCAGGCTCTCGCTTGGGGTTGATGTTTTCCTTTGGGAATAAGGCACAGCAGAGACTGTGGAGTCTAATTTAGTTTTAGATTTATTTACACACATATACAACCTGAGCCTATGATGGAGGGTCTCGTTTCTTCCATACCTGCAGCCTTGCATCCCAGCCAAAAGCAAAGGCTTTTTGCCTTCAGGATCCGGCCCGCGGACTGTCCGTGGATCGGCGTGGGGATTCTGATCGTTTGGGCTGGGGCATTTCTCTCCCTCACACGCATCACGGTGGCGCCTCCTCCTCCCTCCCTCCCTCCCTCCCTCCCTCCCTCCCCCTGACTTCTCCCCGCCCTGCCTAGAGGAGGAAGGGAGCTGGGCTGAGCTGGCTGAGCGCCATTTTGAGCAGCCCCTCTCTGGAGCTAGCCCTTTCGCACTGTAGCAGGAACCCCCCCACCCCAATCATTCTGTTTGTGCAAACTTCACACACACACTCACTCACACCTACATACGCCACATTTCTGTTATAAATTCATAGAAAATCAACCATACATCAGATTTGCACTGTTCCATTTTTATTTTACTCCATATGACAAGGACTATCAAAGGGGGGGGTGGTGGCTTGGTTCTGGTCAGCCATCATCCCTTCACCACCACCGCTGCCCTGGTGCTCCTGTGGGCCAGAGAGTGGAGCGGATGTGCTCGCTCTACTTACCCACGAGAAGCGATGAACAGGAATATTAACTGTGTGAATAAGTGTCACGTATGTGCTGTATGGGTTGCACAATGATCATTAACAACACAGGTTGTATTTCTTCAGTGTTACCCACGAGAAGCAGCAGCAGCGGTGGTGGTGGCAGCCCATGGGAAGGTAAGCTCAGCAGCTGGGGGTGGAGAGGAGAACTACTTGCACCCCTCGCCTCTTCTTCCAGCTCCCCCTCCCCCCCGGTGCAGTCACAAGGTCTGAGGGACAGTGGACCAGCCAGATATCACTTACTCACGATTTCACTTCTTTCTGATTTCATCAGGTCCATTCAGCAACGAGCAATGTTTGTGCTCTGCAACATCTGCATTGCGAAACCTGCCCTTTCCTGTTCCTACCAGTGACTATGAATCATGTTCCATTTAACTTTTCAGTTCGCAGAGCCTGATGGGTGTGAGTGTGTCTCAGGGTCCCACACCGAACATCTGTGATACTAAAATAACATCATAGCTGTCGGCTTTTAACAATCCCAGTAATCTTCCATTGCCAGCTTATTATGCCCCGTTACCTAGGCCAGCCTAATTTCGGCTAAATCCGTTTACAATTCAGCCTTTTCTCCCTTGCTATAAGCATTTTAAAGCGACAATCATTTAAAGCACCTTGATAATGGACAAGCTGACTATGGATCTTATTCCCCTCTCCTTATAACCCTTTCCCTGCCCCTGCCTGGTGTGAGCTCCTGTCTGGTGGCAGGGCGAGGGCTGGAGGAGTTTACTCTGCCCCTGTCTGAGGTCCTTGTGCTCAAACCTCCTCCGGGCTCCAGCAAACACTGCTACGCCCCTGTCGTGAGAACATCAAGTTGCTTGACTAGACGGGTCTCCTTTGACCTGATCCAGCCGGCAGGCTCACATGATGTTCTTATGCATTGACTCAGCTCAGAAATGCATGAAGGGGCTGTGATAGGAATTTGGAGGTCTTAGATATATGTTAAATGTTCATAAGTGTACCAACCAAGCACGTACATAGATCAGCACAGGAAGAACGACCTGGAACCATTTTGATTCCCAAACTGACCAAATGATTTATCTGCAAGGTCAAAGGAAAATGGAAAAGCCTCCCCATTGTCTTTTCCTTCACAAATCCTGTCTTAAGGGTATGTCTGTGTTTGAATAGGGTGTGAGCCTGTGATCTGGTCCAGGAACTAAGTATTTATCACTACAAAAGAATGGCCAGGCTCCCCAGGCAATCCAATCAAGTAACCTGCCAGACAGGAGATAAACAACGACAGGAGAAAAACAACACCCAAATTTTCTGTTTTAGACCGCCTTTTCTGTGATGTAGGTGTGATGTATCTGAGGGGTGGTCTTAGCTTACACCCCTTCTGTGATGTATGTATGATGTTTCTGGGGGTGGTCTTGATCTACAGGGTGGCAATTTCAAAAGTCTTTATAAGGCCTTGCATGCCATTTTTCTGGGTTCTTCCTCCTCTCTTGCGGGTGAGAGAAGCACCCTGTTGCAACAGATCAATAAAGATCAGGCTTACTAGCTGCTTTGCTTCTCAATATTCTCTGGTTGGCCTCTGTTATTCTCTCCTACCAATAGGGAACCTACGTAAGGACTCTATACGGGCTCCATAAGGGAAAAGGGCAGATTTTTGTTTACAACAGGGCCCAGAGGAGGGTGGGAGCAAATGCTGCCCAAAAGAAAGGGTGCTGTGCAAAGGTGCTGAATGCAGATCTTGAGCAGGAGGCTGCAGAGACAGAGCCTTGTTTTCCCTCGATGTGAGAGACAGGCTTCTGCTTGCACTGAATGACAGGCTTTTGAGAGCGTCTTAGAAAAGAGAGGCTTAGTCGCAGAGAGCGAATGTTAGCTGGAGCATTCGGGAAGGCATCCTCTGCCGCTGGAACGAGACAGCATCAGCCTATCAGTCAGCACGACTGAACCTGCATCTCACTGATCACAGAACCTTTCGTTACGGAAAAATCTAGGTGTGAGGCTGCTCAGTCCCCCAGCTGGTCGGGCAGAGCCCACAGGTCCCTGTGGAATAAAGGAAGGAGCCCAGCCACCAGCCGGAGCAAATAGCTGTAGACCAAAGTTTATTGTGCAAGAGGTTCAAAAAGGAATTTTGAACCTCAAGGATGGGGTGACAAAGACTTTTAAAACTTTCCCACCATATCCCAGAATACAGTTCATACAGCATCATTGCTACATCACTGACATGTCACAAAAGGGGAGGGGTAGACAGGGGTGGCGCTGTGGGTTAAACCGCAGAGTCTAGGACTTGCTGATCAGAAGGTTGGCGGTTTGAATCCTGGCGACAGGATGAGCTCCCGCTGCTCGGTCCCTGCTCCTGCCAACCTAGCAGTTCGAAAGCACGTCAAAGTGAAAGTAGATAAATAGGCACTGCTCCGACGGGAAGGTAAACGGCGTTTCCGTGCGCTGCTCTGGTTCGCCAGAAGTAGCTTAGTCATGCTGGCCACATGACCCAGAAGCTGTACCCTGGCTCCCTCGGCCAATAAAGCAAGATGAGCGCCGCAACCCCAGGGTCGTCCGCGACTGGACCTAATGGTCAGGAGTCCCTTTACCTTTTAGACAGGGGTTACACTAGTTTAACCTTGGCAAACGTGTCCAGACATGTCCTTGGTACAAGATTAGCATAAGCAGACATGTCAGGGCAAGACCCAGGTATAAGATTAGGATAGACAAACACCTCTGAAGCCCCACCACCCAAAGTACAATGGAACTTCCTTTGCATGTCTGGACCCCTTGGCAAGTCTGGTGATGGGATTAGGCTTTCCTTGGCCAACAATCAGCTCAGCAATTGTCACCTCTGGGCACTTCCTGGAGTCCTTTTTCAAGGGGGAAAATAGCTTTGGAATGGAGGAAACTGGCAAAGGAGTGGATTTTATATTATTTTTAAAGCTAGGTAACTTCCCATTAAAAAGTAATATCTGTAACATTTAACAACTTTAAAGATGTGCCCCCCCCCCGCGTAATTTCTGTAACACTTTAAAGATACCCAGCAGAGACTGTTCCTGTTCCTCAGCAGCAGAGAGAGAGAGGCAGTTGGCAGAGAGGTGTTTTCAAAGGGAAGGATGCAGCCCAGGGCACAGAATAGCACCCCCAGCTCAGGCTTTATACTGGAACAGACCAGCCCAGTATTGTCTGCAGTGACTGGCAGCTGCTTTCTCACGTCTCGGGCAGAGATGAGCCTTTCTCCTTCGTGGAGCACATACCGTATTTTTCGCTCTATAGGACGCAGCAGGCGATAAGACGCACCTGGTTTAGGGGGGGAGAAAACAAACAAACAAAAAATTCTGAATCCCAGAAGCCAGAACAGCAAGAGGGATCTGGCTTCTGGGATAGCCACTGAAGCCTCTCCCGGGCAGCGGGATGAAGGCTCCCCCTGCCCGGAAGAGGCTGCGCGCGGCTAAGCTGCCCTCTGTTCCCCCAGCTCCCGCAAGAACCGCATGCTCTTCAAAGGGAGCGCGGTTCTTGGGGGCTTTTCTGGGAGGTGGGGGAAGGGACAGAGTTGCGTGCTCTGTCCCTTCCCCCCACTTCCCGCAAGAGCCGTGCGAAGCCTCCGCAGGACAGCGGGGAGCCTTTGACCCGCTGCCCTACGGAGGCTTCGCGGGGGCTATCCAAAAGCCAGAATAGCTAGAGGGAGCGCTGCGCAGTGCTCCGTCTCACTGTTCTGGCTTCTGGGACAGCCCGTGAAGCACAGTTCATCAGCTTTTCTTGCCATTGTTCTTTTGATGGTGTTTCTCCAGTCTTCCAATTCTGTGCTATTAAAATTCTTGCTGCTGTTGTAGCATACATAAATAATGTCCAATTTTCTTTTGGCAATTCTTGTCCTAAAATACCCAACAGAAAGGCTTCTGTTTTTTTAACGAAGTTTATTTTGAACATTTCCCATTTTTGTTTATGATCTTGCAATCCCACCACATATGGTAACATGTACCTTCCCCTTCTTTACATCTCCAACAATTCATTTGTTCTGTTTTATACATTTTTGCCAGTTTTAATGGTGTAATATACCACCTATACATCATTTTCATGTAATTCTCTTTCAACAATATGCACTTTCAAGTTCTCTTTCCAAAGCCTTATCCAATCCTCAAATTGTATGTTGTGACCTAAATCCTGTGCCCACTTAAACATTACTGATTTGACTTCCTCATCTTTAGTTTCCCGTTCCATGACACCTTTATTTTGAGATTCCAATCCCTTTTCTGTGTGTGTGACGTCCAGTGAAGCTGAATGCTGCAAGATTCAGGACAGATGTAAAGTGGGACTTCTCCATGCAGTACATCATTTAAAGCCCTTCACGGCCTAGGACCCTCGTACCTACGGGACCACCCCATGGAGGACCTTAAGGTCCATAAATAGCAGCACTCCAGAGGTCCCGGGAGGCATGTTTAGCCTGGAGAAGAGGAGGTTAAGGGGTGATATGATAGCCATGTTCAAATATATAAAAGGATGTCACATAGAGGAGGGAGAAAGGTTGTTTTCTGCTGCTCCAGAGAAGCGGACACGGAGCAATGGATCCAAACTACAAGAAAGAAGATTCCACCTAAACCTTAGGAAGAACTTCCTGACAGTAAGAGCTGTTCGCCAGTGGAATTTGCTGCCAAGGAGTGTGGTGGAGTCTCCTACTTTGGAGGTCTTTAAGCAGAGGCTTGACAACCATATGTCAGGAGTGCTCTGATGGTGTTTCCTGCTTGGCAGGGGGTTGGACTCGATGGCCCTTGTGGTCTCTTCCAACTCTAGGATTCTATGATTCAGATTAGGAAGTCAGATTAGCCTCCACCAGAGCCTTCTCAACACTGGCTCCGGCCTGGTGGAACGCTCTGTCTCATGAGACCAGGGCTCTGCAGGATCTGATTTCTTTCCGCAGGGCCTGTAAGACAGAGTTGTTCTGCCTGGCCTTTGGCTTGGAATCAGCCTGATCCTTTCCCCCTCTTTCCTTTTCCTTCTGTCATGGATCCCCTATTTGGGACTTCCCTGGCATTTTTCTGGCCCACATAGGACCAGTCTGGATAGCTTGGAAGATTGGACGTTTTCTCCCCCCAAACAGTTTTGAGTTTCTACTGAAATGAGGCTGCATTTTAAGTTGTATTTTAATCCTGTTTTTAAGTTGTATTTTAATCAATTTTTTTTAAAAAAAATATTTATTACTTTTCCAACAATTTAAACACTACAAAAAAAGAACAATATGATACAATACAAAAACACTACATAACACTAACACATTAAACTAAGAAAACAAAACAAAAACAAACAAAAACAGTTTAATACACATCAAACAATTTCAATATCTTATCTTTCATTCACTTATTTCAGCGACCTCCTCACACCTCCCTTTTTGTATTCCACTTCGGTTAATCGTTTCAGCAATTCCTTTCCATCTTCCTCTGTTTTCTATCCTATAATTATAATCTATTTATACTTAATTCCTTATAACATTTCTACTAAAGCCATATATGAGGTCAAATGTATTTTAATCCATTGTTTTTATACCTGATGTTAGCTGTCCTGAGCCCGGTCTTAGCCGGGGAAGGCGGGGTATAAATTGTTGTTGTTGTTGTTGCTATCATCATCAACCCAATAATAATAATAATAATAATAATAATAATAATAATAATAATAATAATAATAAATTTATTATTTGTACCCCGCCCATCTGGCTGGGCCTCCCCAGCCACTCTGGGTGGCTTCCATAGAAACCAAAAATACAGTAAAATGTCACACATTAAAAACTTCCCTGAACAGGGCTGCCCTAAGATGTCTTCTGAATTTCAGGTAGTTGTTTATCGCTTTGACATCTGATGGGAGGGCGTTCCACAGGGCAGGCGCCACCACCGAGAAGGCCCTCTGCCTGGTTCCCTGTAGCTTTGCTTCTTGCAATGAGGGAACCGCCAGAAGGCCTTCGGCGCTGGACCTCAGCGTCCGGGCAGAACGATGGGGGTGGAGACGTTCCTTCAGGTATACTGGACCGAGGCCGTTTAGGGCTTTAAAGGTCAGCACCAACACTTTGAATTGTGCTCGGAAATGTACTGGGAGCCAATGTAGGTCTTTCAAGACTGGTGTTATGTGGTCTCGGTGGCTGCCCACAGTCACCAGAATAACTCACACCCACAGGATGCAGGGATGGCCACCAACGTGGACGGCTTTAAAAGAGGATTAGACAAATTGATGGAGGAGGAGAGAGCTGTTGATGGCAACTGGCCAGGATGGCTCTGTCAGTATCTCAGCTCGCAGTCAAAGGTAAACTGTCCTCCCCCGGGCAAACTGAGTGAGATACTTGATGACCTTTCCGTCTGCATCTCCCGGCAGGCAACGTCGTCAATTGGCGATTCTCCCCGTCAGAGAAGAACACACCCTCTGCTACTTCTCTCCTCCTGCTTTCCCCCCCAGGGAGGGGAAATGAGACGGACAGGAGTCCTATTTACATGTCTTTTATTCCTGTCATTTCAGCAGTACATAGAAACGTGACTGCACCCTCCAGACTCCAGCAGAAGAGTCACTGCTCCGCCCCTGTACTTCCAGCACAGGTCAGATGACACTCGGAGCTAACATCCGGTGCTCAGTACAGAGAATAGACTCCTCCTTTTTCCCAACAGTACAGTTCGAGACAACAACATCCTGTTTTGCATTCCAGCCACTTGCAGCTGGCTTTTGCATTGCTGCTTTTATCCAACAGGCTCTGCTCCACAGTCGGAGGCAGCAATGTGTCTGATTACCTGTTGCTGGAAAAAAACAGGAGGGGAGAGTTCCTCTGGTTTTGGGGTTGTCCTTTCCACAAGCATCTGGTTGGCTACTGGGAGAACAGGATTGCTCCCTTCCCGCTTGTGATCCCGTCTTCTATTCACTTCATCCTAAGTGTCTTTTTGCTATCCTAGGTTCAATTTCTGCCAGTGCCATCAATTACAAATGTCCTTTGGTCCACTCTCAAGCGCTGAATATGCATCAGCTCACAATTCAGCAATTTGGAGAGATGCAGACCACCCCCAGGCTCATTCCGAGTCTGTCCCTTTGACATCCCGGCATCCTTATAGATTCTGGGCATGGATGAACTATCTCCGGAACTGATTACATTCCTCAAATTATGACGCTGCTGGCTTTTCTCCATTTACCCCTTCCCTCAGCAGTTTTCCTGGGAAAGTCTTCACCTCCCTCTTTGGTGGGGGAAATGATGAAACTCAGGTCACCCTCGATTTTGGACATCCCTGGCTGCAACTCCTCCTTTTGCTCTGCTATGTTTAGCTTGGAGAGGATGGAGAGGGAATATGGCAATGTTGTAAACAAAAATTGCCCTTTTCCCTTATGGGGTATCCAAGAGCCTGTATAGAGTCCTTACATAGGTTCCCTATTGGTAGGAGAGAATAACAGAGGCCAAGCAGAGAATATTGAGAAGCAAAGCAGCTAGTAAGCCTGATCTTTATTGATCTGTTGCAACAGGGTGCTCCCCTCACATGCAGGAGAAGGAGGAGGAACCCCGAAAAATGGCGCACAAGGCCTTATAAAGACTTTTGAAATTGCCACCCTGTAGATCAAGACCACCCCCAGAAACATCATACATACATCACAGAAGGCATGTAACCTAAGACCACCCCTCAGATACACCACACCTACATCACAAAAAGGCGGTCTTAAAACAGAAATTTGAATAGTAGATAGGTAGCCGTGTTGGTCTGCCATAGTCAAAATAAAAAAAATTCCTTCCAGTAGCACCTTAAAGACCAACTAAGTTAGTTCTTGGTATGAGCTTTCGTGTGCATGCACACTTCTTCAGATACACACGAAAGCTCATACCAAGAACTAACTTAGTTGGTCTTTAAGGTGCTACTGGAAGGAATTTTTTTATTTTGACTATTAATATACTTCTTCTGAATTGTATTTCAGTTCAACAATTACTTTGATAAAATACATATTTTGTTATGTGCAAATGGCTTGAGATACCTATGAGGTCCATAAATGACCATATAGCATATATTCAACACAAAAAACAGCAACCATTTGTTGTTGACAAAGGACAGCTGGACATAGAAAAGGCCCCATTACCTTCAGGAGCTGAGGGCCTCATCAAAACTAAATCCGGCCCTGCCTCCAAGCCAGAAGAGAAGTAAACATGCCTCTCCTGGTCTGCCCTGTGGAGGACCTTAAGGTCCACAAATGACAACACTTTGGAGGTCCCAAGTCGCAAGGTGATTAGACTGGTTTCATCTAGGGCCAGGGCCTTTTCAGCACTGGCCCCAATCTGGTGGAACGCTCTGTCCCAAGAGACCAGGGCCCTGCGGGACTTGACATCTTTCCGCAGGGCCTGCAAGACGGAGCTGTTCCGCCTGGCCTTTGGTTTGGACTCAGTCTGACCCTTAGGTTTCCCTCCCCTTATGGTTTTGATCTATGGGCAACTATTAAAATGAGGCTGCATTTTAACCTGTATTTTTTTTTTAAAAAAAAATCCTCCTCCCCTATTATG
The DNA here is from genome assembly GCF_965112155.1 of Podarcis liolepis. Lineage (NCBI taxonomy): Eukaryota > Metazoa > Chordata > Lepidosauria > Squamata > Lacertidae > Podarcis > Podarcis liolepis. The sequence goes on along the minus strand of NC_139554.1, from coordinate 3,009,634 downwards.
TTTTTACTGTAATTTTACTGGCGTTAGTCATCCTGAGCACAGCTCTGGCTGGGGAGGGCGAGGTATAAATAAAAAATTATTATTATTATTATCATGTGGGGGAGAGGTAGGAAGGGGAAGAAAGTCAGGTATATATATATATATATATATGTTCTTGTCAGCTGGAAGGTTTCCTCCCCGTAGAGGTGAGATATTTGCTTTCGTAGATTTTCACGGGTAAATCTACGAAAGCATATATATATATATATATCCCCCTCTCTTAAAATCCACCTTGATTGCACATCTTTACTTTAAAGAGATCCTAGGGAAATTGAGATGTCTTGCAGGAGTGATGCCTGCAACTTGCATCCAAGAGCATTAATGGCCTGGTGGTCTGGTGCAAAGTGCAAACCATCCATTTGACCTTCGCTAAAAGCCCATTTAGTGGAGGAGAAGGACCTTCGGGAAGACGGCCAAAGTGATTTCAGAGAGGGCTGCTTTTGAGAGAGGCGAACTTGGAGCTAAATGGGTCACCTTCACTTCTCCTTGCAGCCAGGATCAAGCCATGCCACTGGTCCCTATGGCGTGCAGGGTCCCCCCCCCCACAAAACCTCATTCCCCCTTGTGTTGCATTCCCACAGATCACTGTGCTCCTGCAGGTGAGGGCCTCCTGCAGAAACTTGCCCTTTGAAACCCCTACAGAGGGGAGCGCAGAGAGAAGGAACGCCCTGGGGCATCGCCACCACCAGACACTTCACCTGCCCCGACTACAACAAAACATGTCTCTCCCTTATCGGTCTCTAAAGTCTCAGCAGGTTTACCACACCTATCAGCCAATCACCCATTCCCACCACCCTTCTGAGTAATATCCTTCCCTCTCACTATATATAAGGGCCTGGTAACTTCTGTTTCAGTGTATCTGAAGAAGTGTGCATGCACACGAAAGCTCATGCCAATAACAAATTTAGTTGGTCTCTAAGGTGCTACTGGAAGGAATTTTTGTTTGTTTGTTTCAGCAGGTGCTGTAACTCTTCAATGGTTTGACTTACCCTCCGATGGTTCATTCCTCCATTGTCTCTTGAGACAGATGGGAGACAACAAGGAAATCTCTCCCCTTGACAGGAACCATCTCCTTTGTGGTTTTGGTGCCTAATGAAGACCTCCTTCTTTCAACAAGCCTTTTAAGCAGGGATCTTTCACAGTCTGCACCTGTATCGGAACTTTTAAAAAAGCTCTTTTTTTAATCGCTTGTGTGTTTTCTGACCTGGGCTCTTTTGGGAGGAAGGGTGGGATATAAAGTTAAACTGCAACAGCAGCAACAACACTTTATTTGTTTGGTAATTCTTTAAACGGATGTACACGACAATGCTCACTGGAAGAACAGATCGTGAAACTGAGGCTCCAAGACTTTGGCCACCTCATGAGAAGAGAAGACTCCCTGGAAAAGACCCTGATGTTGGGAAAGATGGAAGGCACAAGGAGAAGGGGACAACAGAGAACGAGATGGTGGGACAGTGTTCTCGAAGCTACCAGCATGAGTTTGACCAAACTGTGGGAGGCTGTGGAAGACAGGAGGGCCTGGCGTGCTCTGGTCCAGGGGGTCAAGAAGAGGCGGACACGACTAAATGACTAAACAACAACAACAACATAACAATGGAAATACAGTAACACAGACTGAAACAGTTACAGATAGGTAGCCGTGTTGGTCTGCCATAGTCAAAATAAAAAAATTCCTTCCAGAAGCACCTTAAAGACCAACTAAGTTAGTTCTTGGTATGAGCTTTCGTGTGCATGCACACTTCTTCAGATACACTGAAACAGAAGTGGCCAGATCCTTCTATATAGTGAGAAGGTGGGGAGGGGTATTACTCAGAAGGGTGGTGGGAATGGGAGATTGGCAGATAGCTGAGATGAGCCTGCTGACGACTCTTAACGACTGCAGTCCCCACCTTCTCACTATATAGAAGGATCTGGCCACTTCTGTTTCAGTGTATCTGAAGAAGTGTGCATGCACACGAAAGCTCATACCAAGAACTAACTTAGTTGGTCTTTAAGGTGCTACTGGAAGGAATTTTTTTATTTTGACAGACTGAAACAGTTTTCCAATATAAATCTGGATACTTCTCATGAGTGAGCTGTTTATATAAGATGGACACTAAAACGATCGTGTGTTTTTATCAAGACGTTTTCGTAAAGTAATAAATAAATCACAAAACGATGAAGAAATGCAGAACACTTCATTTAAGGTTGGAATAACCAAGAACCCAAATTGCCAGATTTAGGCACCTTGGGGTTGCCAGGTGGGGAGTATTCCAACCTCTGAGATTTCAAAGCCCATACCTGACACCTAGTGGCGGCCGCTGGAGAGCTCATGGAAGTTGCCCCTGGTGATGTCATGGGGTGAGTCATGGAGATTGATTGGGACAGGGGAGTGAAGGAGGGCACGACCACCCCCCTCCTGTCGGTGCTACAATTTGCAGCCAGTTTTGACTGAAACTTGCAAGCTGCATGCACAATCATCTATCTATCATCTAGCTTATCTGTCTGTCTGTCATCTAGATTCAGGTGGGTAGCCGTGTTGGTCTGACGCAGTCGAGATAAAAAAAAAATTGTCCACTAGCACCTTAGAGGCCAACTAAGTTTGTTCTGGATATAAGCTTTTGTGTGCATGCACACTTCTTCCTGTAGCACCTTAAAGGGACCCCTGACCATTAGGTCCAGTCATGGCCGACTCTGGGGTTGCGGCACTCATCTCGCTTTACTGGTCAAGGGAGCTGGTCTACAGCTTATGGGTCATGTGACCAGCATGACTAAGCCGCTTCTGGCGAACCAGAGCAGCGCACGGAAACGCCGTTTACCTTCCCGACGGAGTGGTACCTATTTATCTACCTGCACTTTGACGTGCTTTTGAACTGCTAGGTTGGCAGGAGCAGGGACTGAGCAATGGGAGCTCACCCCGTCGCGGGGATTCGAACCGCCGACCTTCTGATTGGTAAGCACTAGGCTCAGTGGTTTAGACCACAGTGCCACCCGCATCCCCTGTAGCACCTTAGAGACCAACTAAGTTTGTTCTGGGTACAGTGGTACCTCGGGTTAAATACGCTTCAGGTTACAGACTCCACTAACCCAGAAATAGTACCTCGGGTTAAGAACTTTGCTTCAGGATGAGAACAGAAATCGCGCGGCGGCAGCATGGCAGCAGGGGGTGGCCCCATTAGCTAAAGTGGTGTTTCAGGTTAAGAACAGTTTCAGGTTAAGAACGGACCTCTGGAACGAATTAAGTAGGTAACCAGAGGTACACTGTACAGTGGTGCCCCGCAAGACAAATGCCTCACAAGACAAAAAACCCGCTAGACGAAAGGGTTTTCCGTTTTTCGATGCACTTCGCAAGACGAATTTCCCTATGGGCTTGCTTCGCAAGACGAAAACGTCTTGCAAGTCTTGCGATATTTTTCGCTTTCCCCCCTTTTTGTAAGCCGCTAAGCCGCTAATAGCCTTTTAGCTGCTAAGCCGCTAAGCCTTTAATAGCCACTAAACCACTAAACCGCTAATAGCGCTAATCCGCTAAGCCGCTAATAGGGTTGCTTCGCAAGACAAAAAAAACCGCTAGACAAAGAGACTCGCGGAACGGATTATTTTCGTCTTGTGAGGCACCACTGTATAAGCTTTTGTGTGCATGCACACAAAAGCTTATACCCAGAACAAACTTAGTTTGTCTCTAAGGTGCTATCTTGGCAACAAAGGTCCATATAGTTAAAGCTATAGTATTCCCAGTAGTGATGTATGGAAGTGAGAGCTGGACCATAAAGAAGGCTGATCGCTGAAGAATTGATGCTTTTGAATTCTGGTGCTGGAGGAGACTCTTGAGAATCCCATGGACTGCAAGAAGATCCAACCTCTCCATTCTGAAGGAAATCAGCCCTGAGTGCTCACTGGAAGGACAGATCCTGAAGCTGAGGCTCCAAGACTTTGGCCACCTCATGAGAAGAGAAGACTCCCTGGAAAAGACCCTGATGTTGGGAAAGATGGAGGGCACAAGGAGAAGGGGAAGACAGAGGACGAGATGGTTGGACAGTGTTCTCGAAGCTACAAACATGAGCCTGATCAAACTGCAGGAGGCAGTGGAAGACAGGAGTGCCTGGCATGCTTTGGTCCAGGGGGTCACGAAGAGTCGGACACGACTAATCAAATAAACAACAACAAAGGTGCTACTGGACAATTGTCTGCCATCTGTCTGCCTACCACACACACACAATGATTATTAAAGACCCTCTTGTCCACCTGGAGATTTAAGCCCCCCCCCCCCACCTGCCACCTGGAGGGGGCCAAGCAAACCTGCAGGCTTCAGCTCCGTCCTGGAGGTCTGGCAACCTTCAGCTCTGACATGCCCTGAACTGCGATGAATACAGCAAGGTGCAGGCGGGTTTGTGTGTGAACCATTTGGGGTTCATGGTGCCTGCATTTCTTGACACTGCTTTCCGGAACTTTCTCCTGCAGGGTGGAATGTATCATGGAAATTTTGGGGGTGTTTTTTTGGGTCTTTTAACTAGCACCATCTCAACCCATCAGCCTCAATTTGATCACCGATCTCTTATTGCATTCCCTTTTCCCAAATGCACTGCACCAAAGAACGGCATAGAGATTGCCGCCGGGGGTTCCCGTTCCTCTGAAAATATTAAAAAAATTGTAATGTAAATGATCCGGCATCCGCGGCCAAAATCACTTTGGAGCACAGGGAAGGTAATCAATTCAAGCATTCAAGCCGTCAGTCCTTTGTCAAGTCGCATTGGAACCTCAGCCATCCAGAGAAAATCATTCCTTCATGAGAAATCCGGGAGAAAAATGCTAGGAGATGTGTAAGGTTCTGAAAAAGAAAGTGCATGTATGTGTGAGAGTGTTTGTGTGTGTGAGTGACAGAGGGGAGGGGGACCAACGAGAGATAGCCGGTTCTTCATTTCCTGAGTTCTCAGAACAATCAGCAACTGAAACAGGATAAAATCTTCAAAGTCTCCTCATCTAGGGAAAGGGAGCTTCTTCATAAATATTTGACTGCTGTGGGAGAGCGAGATACTTTTGCTTATATTTCTGTTTTGATGCAACAAATTGGCGGCAGAGGGAGATGACACAGCGCAGAGGCACCCGAAGACTTGACAAGCCGTCTGATCAAAATTAAGGGTTAATAATTCAGAGGCAAGCCAAGTTTAGAAAACTGACATGGCAGAAGGGGAGGAAATTAGGCACGGCGTGAAGAAAGCGACTGCTGCAGAGAAAGGTTTTTCTCCCTCTAGAACTCACAGACCTCCAATGAAGCTGAATGCTGGAAGATTCAGGGCAGGTGGAAGAAAGGACTTTAAACTGTGGAACTCACTTCCACAGGAAAGGGGAGAGGTCTATCAGTGGCTACCGTGGCTGGGGCCAGCGGTGCTTCTGAATGCCAGTCACTGGAAACCACAGTTATCTTGTGCTCAGATGCTGTTTGCTGGTTTCCTATAATGGGAGTCTGGCCAGCCACTGGGAGAACAGGATGCTGGTCTGACCCTACAGGCTATTCTTATGTTCTTGTGAATTTTTGAGGGGATATTTACTAAGACCTTATGTGGGCACCATGGGAGGTACCAGCAGGGACACTGGTGCCTGTGGGATGTAAACACAGGAGCAGTCAATGACAACATTCCTAGAGTGTACATGTTAGAACATGGGAGGGATGTCTGTCCAGCAAGCAGGTAAACTTCCTGGGGACGGACTTCCTCCACATGTGACCAGAGGTGGGTGTGGCCTCACCTGTGCAGGTAATGACAAAAGCACAGGGCAGGCAGCCATCTCTCTCTCTCTGCCATCACCTTTCGAAGAAGCAGGATGCCCTCTTGGCTCTCAGCCAAGAGAGGAGAGGGCTATCTTCCTATAAGATAGATTCTAAGTGTATTTTACCTTTTTAAGCCTGTCTGCCATCTGGGATCATATTGTGAACAGATCGTGAGTAAACTCTTTTATACTTTTATAAAGACTGTGTTGTGTCTTGTATTTTAAGAGGGAACAAAGGGGAAATTACCAGAGTAATTATTATAGAGGTTCTAGCGAACCTGTGCACACGTTACCGTTGCGAACTTAAAGGGGAATGTCTATAAACTCTGCTGATATTTTGGGAACTTGTTAGCACTGTTGAATGGTTTCTTTAAATGTAAAGGTTCATCATTGTTCCACTCCATGTGTATGTCTTTAAGGGGCCGGAGCAAGGGCCAGAACAAACTAACGAGACCCAGCTTTACAGCTGCGAAACATAGCAGGTGCTGCTGAGTTGTATTTGATTAAGGTGTGTCAGCATCTGGGTAGAGTATATAAGGAGCAGCATCTAGCTCTCCCATTACCCTGGGGGATGGGTTGGTGGTTGGGTCTGGTTTGTTGAATATATTTAGTGTTAATGGAGTTTTTGTTTTTCTTATTAAAACCTTCTTTAAGTTATTTTTGAGTCCTTTCTTTTTAATGCATGATCTCCCCAGCAAGCTCTCTGCAGCGTTACTATACTGCAAAAAGCCAACATCTTTGGTTATGGGCCCAGCTGCTGAGTGGATGACTGCATATTTTTGGACTCTGAGAAAGGTTTGAAAACTCCTTCTCCTGTTAGCGTAGTTTTTGTGGGTCTGGAAGAGTTCCAGAATGGTTGACCGGGTTCCTGAAGCTGAGAAGGCTCTGGTCTTCCCACAGCTAACAGATGAGAACTATAGTTTATGGTCTTTTCGGGTGGAGGCGCTTTTGACCTCTAGAGAAGTATGGACCTATGTAACTGATGACCCTCCTGACCCTGTGACTAATGCTTGGTCGAAAGGAGATGCAAAAGCCAGGGCGATAATTAATTTGGCAGTCAGCGACCAGCAAGTAGTCTATATAAGAAATAAGAAAACTGCCAAAGAAATGTGGGACAGTCTTGCAGCAGTGCATGTTAGAAAAGAGTCAGCGTCTGCATTGACCTTTTTCAAGCAGTTGTACCAGACGAAGTTGCAACCTGGTGGTGATTTGGCAGCACACTTGAGACGTCTGGAGGCAATACGCGGCGAATTAATTCGAAGGGACATGGAGGTACCTGATATTCAGTATGTTTTTATCATCCTGTGTTCCCTTAATGAGGACTTTGATGGTATAGCTAGCCAGATATCTGCTGTTCCACCAGCACAATTAACTGTGGAAGGGGTAACGGCAAGATTAATGGGCGAGTTGGATAGAAGGGAGGCTTGTGCCATAAGTACTCCTGTTTCCAGAAAGAATGAGGAACGCCATATGCAAACCTGTGGTGATACAACTGCATTTAAAGCTGCAAAGTGTTGTTGGTTCTGCAATAAGCAAGGACATTTTGCAAGGGACTGCAGATCCAAAAGAAAGCAAAGTACTCCCAAGTCTGTTTCTGTTCGTCAATCACGGTCGTCAGCCCAGCAGCCGGCATCGTATAGTAGAGACAGAAACGAGCCGCGAGCTTTTCACGCTCGGACTAAAGATTGTAAAAGAATTAAAGATGCCAAGTGGAAGTCTTTTGTTATCGACTCAGGAGCATCTCAGCACGTCTGCAACAATCGAAGCTTGTTTATTTCTTTCGAAGAGGAAATTGGTAATGTACATTTAGCCAATTCACAAGTCTTGCAGTCGCTTGGCAGGGGTACTGTTAAACTTGACTCTTTAAACATTACAATAGCGAACTGCATTTACTGCCCGTCAGTGGACAATTTATTGTCAGTAAGGTGCTTTGCCCGTCAAGGCATAACTGTGCGTTTCTTAAAGTCTATGTGTGAGTTTTTCGAGGGGAACAAACGTCTATTGTATGCCCGGGAATCTGATGGTTTATATAGACTGTATTTTCACACCTACTCACAATCGCATATAAATTGCAGAGCAGCACAGTTAAGCCAGGGGTTGAGGAATGTAAGACCACATTCTGGGTGTGTCCACATGGCGCACAGAATTCTGGGACACCTGAATTTTGCTGATGTAATTAAGACAAAGAATATTGTCAATGGCCTCAACTTAAAACCATGCAAATTCTTTATGCAGTGTCTATCCTGTTGCAAGAATAAGATTAAGGTTGCACGCAAGGGCAGGTGCTCAGATAGAAAAGTAACTGAGCCATTTGAGCGCGTACATTGTGATTTAGTTGGGCCACTCCCACCCTCATTAGGAGGTTCAAAGTACTGGCTTACTCTGATAGACCAGTATAGTAGATACTGTTGGACTTATGCAATAGCTGAGAAGTCCCAAGCATTTGAGAAGTACAAGGTTTTTTGCAACTGGGTAAAAACGCACTTTAACAAACCAATTAAGAACCTGTTTTCTGACCGGGGCGGGGAATTTGTTTCTGAGGATTTTGAGAAATTCCTGGAAGCGCAGGGGACTACTCATGAGTTATCTTGCCCCCGAAGTCCCTGGCAAAATGGGCTTGTTGAAGTTGTGCAGCGTGACCTGCAGGCAGGGATTAAAACTTATCTGCACGATGCTAATCTGCCCAAAGAGTTTTGGGCTGAAGCACTCAATGCTTTTTGTTATGTTAGAAATCGCAGTTATCATTCTGGTTTAGATGTCACCCCCTATGAGAAGTTGTTTAAAAAACGCCCTAATCTGAAATACCTACGTATTTGGGGTTCAGATGTAATTATGCATTATCCCGCTAAGCAGAAATTGGGTGAACGTAGTGTTCAGGGAAAATTAATGGGCTACCAGCAGGGGGCGTACAGAATTTACATACCAGCAACTGGCAAATTTCATATTACCAGAAGCATGATACAAACTGTAAATTGGAATGGGGTTGCTGTTTTCCAAGATACTGATGGTATAAATGATACTGAGGAAGAAGAGGAAGAAGCAGCAGCAGCAGCAGGAGAAAATGGTGCTTCTGAATTAAAGGGGAAAGACAAAAAGCCTGTTGAATCTGATAATTTGTTTGATGATTTAAAGTCACAGGCATCTGAGGGGAGGTTAGATTCTCTTGAGTTTTCTGACTGTGAGCTTGGCCTACAGGCACCTCTTCAGTCTGACAATGATAATTTACAACCTGAAACTAGTAGTTCACTGAGTCCCATTAAGTCTGAGGAGTCTGACTCTCCTTCCGGACTGAGACGTTCAGATAGAAAGAGGCAGAAGCCACAACGTTTTGCAGATGAACATTTTAATACTGTGTATGCCAATAAGGTGGTTTTTGAGCCAAAAAGCTACAGTGATGTTCAGAATTTACCTATGCACCAAGCTGTAAATTGGTATAAAGCTATGAACTCTGAGATAGCTTCTTTAAAAGAGCATAACACTTGGTCTCTCGTACCACAAACCCCAGATATGAGACTTATTGATTCAAAATGGGTTTATAGAGTTAAAATGAATGACAAAAATGAAGTTGTAAGGTACAAGGCAAGACTAGTTGCTAAGGGTTTTCAACAAATTCCAGGCGAAGATTATGATTTGTGCTATTCACCAAGTGTAAAATATGAAACAGTTAAGCTTTTGTTAAAAGATGCATCACAACGTGGACATTCTGTTTATCACCTAGATATAAAAACTGCATATTTGTTTGCAGATTTAAAAGAACAAATTTTTATGCGTGTCCCTGAAGGCATAGACGCTGCTGAAGGTTTGGTATGCAAATTAAATAAATCCCTTTATGGTCTGCACCAAAGTGGAAGGAATTGGCACCAAACTTTAGCAAAAGAATTGCTAGATATTGGTTTTTCACAAGGAAAGGCAGACAATTGTGTGTTTATAAAAGAAAGGGCAAACTCTGTAACAAAAATATGTGTGTATGTAGATGACGTATTAATTTCTACAAAAACTAAACAGGAATATGAACAGGTAGTTTCACAGTTACAGAAGAAGTTTGATGTGGTGGAATTAGGCATAGCTAAAAATTACTTATCCATGCAAATTGAGAAAGGCAAAAATGGATCTTTTCTGGTTCATCAAACTGCAAAAATTGATGATCTAGTTGAAATGCTACGTTTAGAAAATGCAAATGGGAAGGAAACACCTATGGTGTGTGGTTTCACCTTTACAGGTGAAGATAAGCCATTTCCTAACAAAACTTTGTATCGTTCTGCTATAGGCAAGCTAAATTTCATTCAAAGAATCTCAAGACCAGATATAACTTATGCTTTTCACTTTCTGGCAAAATTTGTGGAAAAGCCCACTACACAATGTTTCTCTGCTCTTAAGAGAGTGGTAATGTACCTTAAACATACCAAACATTATAGGTTGCAGTTTACATCCAGTATTGACAAAGGTTTTGAAATTTTCTGCGATGCATCTCATGCAGTGGAACAAAATAATTGCAGGGGTGTGTCTGGTATGGTGTTTTGTTATAACAGTTGTCCATTTGAATGGAAGTCCCAGACACAAACCATTATTTGTCTCTCCACAACAGAGAGTGAATTATGTGCATGCGTTCAGGCCACTCGTGATGTAGAATGGTATCTGCAATTATTTGCAGACCTACAGATGCAAGTAACACTACCAGTAAAAGCTTACCTTGATTCCCAGAGTGGACTTGCTATCCTGTGTTCAGAGACCAATACACAGCGCACTAGAGTCTTAAGATTACGTTTAGAGTTTGTAAAGAAACTAATTGCTGATGAAATGGTTGTATTTAAATATGTTCCAGGTGACAATCAAATTGCGGACATTTTTACTAAAGCACTTCCAAAGGTTACACATGAAAAACATGTACAAAGTATGCTTTATGTTTTTGTTCCACAATGATGAACCGCAGGGGAAATGTTGAATGGTTTCTTTAAATGTAAAGGTTCATCATTGTTCCACTCCATGTGTATGTCTTTAAGGGGCCGGAGCAAGGGCCAGAACAAACTAACGAGACCCAGCTTTACAGCTGCGAAACATAGCAGGTGCTGCTGAGTTGTATTTGATTAAGGTGTGTCAGCATCTGGGTAGAGTATATAAGGAGCAGCATCTAGCTCTCCCATTACCCTGGGGGATGGGTTGGTGGTTGGGTCTGGTTTGTTGAATATATTTAGTGTTAATGGAGTTTTTGTTTTTCTTATTAAAACCTTCTTTAAGTTATTTTTGAGTCCTTTCTTTTTAATGCATGATCTCCCCAGCAAGCTCTCTGCAGCGTTACTATACTGCAAAAAGCCAACAAGCACAAGTTGGATAAGGATATAATTAGTCAATATATCCTCTCCTGCACCCCAGAACATTCCCACAGTGCCCACGTGCGTCATGCTGGCGACCCTAGGAATACTGCAAAATGCCTTGTGTCTCCAGTGCCTCCTTCCAAAGTCTGTGTGTTATCGTCTGTGACAACATCTTAAGGCAGCCCTGTTCAGGGAAGTTTTTAATGTTTGATGTTTTACTGTATTTTTGGTCTCTGTGGAAGCCGCCCAGAGTGGCCGGGGAAACCCAGCCAGATGGGCGGGGTACAAATCATAAATTATTTTTATTATAACAGTGGCTAGAATATGATGATATGCACAGAACTGGAAGGAACAGAATTTTGCAACGAAAAAGGAGTGGCTTTTGAAAGTAATGGGCTACGCAGAAATGGCAAATCTGACTGCAAAATTCAAAATGATGAGCTTTATATAGAAGAAAGGAGGCCCTTTGTGGACTATTTTTTTTTTAAAAAAATATATGGTCAAATGAAATCACTGGCAGGATTCGAGATAAAAGCAGAGGATGAAAAACGACAGAATAATTGTAACAGAGAAACTTTCTGTTATAGATAAAGATATAATGCGGTATTTGATGTATTTGATTTGAAGGTCGTTGCAAAAATGTGTGGGAAATGTTATAAAAATTACATACAAAGGGCGGGTGCTGGGACATCCTGCTGCTCAGAGAATTGCGTTAGGATGCCCTCCAAAACAGGCTCCGTTTCCGCTGTGATGGGCTTGCAAAAAGTTCCCTCGCAGCCCCTCAGGTATCTGTGTGTCCACTCGGCCTGCCTCTCAGCCAGCGCTCCCTGGAGTACAATTCATCGCAGTTAGCGATAATGAGACATTTCTGTCTGAAAGCAGAAAACGACTTGCCATCTTGCACCTGACAATATCTGTTTAGCTCGGCCGCGAATGTGAGTCGCTTCTGTCATATCAGCAAGAATGTCATTTTCCCTGACAACGTACACCGAAAACAATAATTTCAATTATGCCAGGGAAGGCAGCGGGGGCCGACAAACAGCTGTCAATCTGCCCCAGGTGCAAATTGGCTTTGGGTGACATCATAATTAGGAGCTGTTCGATAACGGCATGAGAAAGGCTGGCAAATGTTGCTTACGATACAGGTCAGGACTCGGCTGACATCCTGCAGCTGCTTTTAAAACATCTATGGTGGATTTGCAGTCACACTCAGTGACTGGGGTGACCCCCCCTTGCCCCGATGCCAGCGGATGAGAAAGACGGAGGCGTGAGCACATGGCTGTGGCTCCCTGTCAGCAGAAAATGTGTTGCTGTTGTTTGCAGAGAGTGCCTGGTGCTGCCTTGGAATTTACAGAAACACCAACATATTGCAATTTTTAAATGGCATAACAGTGGCGTAGTGCCAGGTCTCTGGGTGCAAAATTTTGAGGGGGCAAACCAGGCGCCCCTAGGCAGGTGCCAGCTTCCATGGGGATCCCTGCCCTCCTCTGGGGAAGACAGCAAAGCAGCTCAGGCCCATAGTGACCGGGCACAGAGGGAGGGAGGGAGGCAGAAGAACCAGTTAAGGCGGTGAGCGCCCTGTGCGAGTGTCTGGAGGTGGTTGGAGGATGCATGGCAGCTAACAGACTGAGGTTGAATCTTGACAAGACAGGAGTACAGTGGTGCCCCGCAAGACGAATGCCTCGCAAGACGGAAAACTCACTAGACGAAAGAGTTTTCCGTTTTGGAGGTGCTTCGCAAAACGAATTTCCTATGGGCTTGCTTCGCAAGACGACAATGCCTTGCGAGTTCCTGCGGGGTTTTTTTCCCTCCCCCCCTTTTTCTAAGCAGCTAAGCCGCTTATCAGCTGATCCGATCTGCAGATAAGATGCTAATAGCCGCTAATAGCGCTAATCCGCTAATCCGCCAACGGGCTTGCTTCGCAAGACGAAAAAACCGCTAGACGAAGAGAATCACAGAACGGATTCTTTTCGTCTTGCGAGGTACCACTGTACTGTTTTGGGGGGACAGGATGTGGGTGGGTGTGGAGGATTCCCTGGTCCTGAATGGGGTAACTGTGCATTTTGGACTCACAGCTGCCCATGGAGGTGCAGGTCAATTCTGTGTCCAGGGCGGCTGTCTACCAGCTCCATCTGGTGCACAGGCTGAGACCCTCCCTGCCCACACACTGTGTCACCAGAGCAGTGCATGCCTCTGGTTATCTCCCGCTTGAACTACTGCAATGCGCTCTACGTGGGGCTACCTTTGAAGGTGATGCGGAAACTACAACTAATCCAGAATGCGGCAGCTAGACTGGTGACTGGGAGTGACCACTAAGACCATATAACACCGGTCATGAAAAACCAGCATTGGCTCCCAGTACGTTTCCGAGCACAATTCAAAGTGGTGTTGACCTTTAAAGCCCTAAACGGCCTCGGCCCAGTATACCTGAAGGAGCGTCTCCACCCCCATTGTTCAGCCCAGACATTGAGGTCCAGCTCCGAGGGCCTTCTGGTGATTCCCTCCCTGTGAGAAGGGAAGTTACAGGGAACCAGACAGAGGGCTTTCTTGGTGGTGGCGCCCGCCCTGTGGAACGCCCTCCCAGCAAGGGAGTCAAGGCAATAAACAACTACCGTATTTTTTGCTCTATAAGACTTTTTCCCTCCTAAAAAGTAAGGGGAAATGTGTGTGCGTCTTATGGAGTGAATGCAGGCTGCGCAGCTATCCCAGAAGCCAGGACAACAAGTGGGATTGCTGCTTTCGTTGCGCAGCGATCCCTCTTGCTGTTCTGGCTTCTGAGATTCAAATTTTTTTTTTCTTGTTTTCCTCTTCCAAAAACTAGGCGCGTATTGTCTGGTGCGTCTTATAGAGCGAAAAATACAGTAATTTACTTTTAAAAGACAGCTGAAGGCAGCCCTGTTTAGGGAAGTTTTTAATGTTTGAAGTTTTATTCTGTTTTTAGTGTTCTGTTGGGAGGCACCCAGAGTGGCTGGGGAAACCCAGCCAGATGGGCGGGGTATAAATAATAAACCATTACTATTATTATTACTCTCTGTGGGAATGGGGGAATTTGGCCATCAGCAGCTGCATCTGCCTGCCAGGCTCCCCCCTGCGTAGACAGGAGGTGCAGCGCAGCCCCATTTGGTTCGGGGGGGGGGATCATCGCTCCGGTGCCATCAGCAGCTTCTCTGTCCTGGGCACCAGCAACCCACGCTACACCTCTGTGGCACTACATGTGAGCTTGGGCTCATCACACCAAAAAGTGGGCCACCTGGCTGCGGTGGGCGGGGCCATAGGCAAAAGTGAGCAGAGCAACAAATAGAAAGGTTATAGCTGTACAGTAAGCTGGTTTCTATACACATTCCTAGATTTAGATAAGCAAGGGGCATTGTCAGAGTTGAAGGACTCATTTCAATCAGGCAATAAACTCCAGGAAGAGATGTGGCCGGGGGAGGATTCCAAGGGCCAGCGTGAGAGGCCTGGAGGGCCACATTCACCCCCTGGGTGTGAGGTCCCCTACCCCTGATGTAAAGAGACAGACAGATCCCCAAACCCCATGTCTGCTTCTGCAAAGATTGGGGTCGTGTGGTTTTTCCTTTCCTTGCTCTCAGGATTAGCGGTTTAACTCCATGGGATTTATCACCGAGTGCGAAGTTATTAGCATCACACTTGGCCTCGGAAGGTCTCCTTGCCCCCTTCCCATTCCCCCACAGCTTTAGTTGGGAGCTTTAGCAAAATCCTCTTTGGAGATCAGCTCGGAGGGGCCCCCTGCCTCAATCTTCTCCACCCACTGAATGCAGAGGCTTCATGGCTCCAGAAACAGAAATCTTAGTGTTGCACAGATGTTTGATCTCTGAGTGCTGGGGAGGAGAGAGTTCTGCTCTTGTACTTGAATCCTGGACTAGATGGGGCCACTCTTGCCTGACCCAGCGGACAGGCTCCCCTTACATACTTATGAAGCTGCAGTCTCTAAAAATAAGGAAGAGAAAACCCCACTCAGTGCTGAATTAATTAAACCATGGCAACCCACCTGTCACGACAATACTGTGACGTCATGTGAATGACAGGTGGGTTATCTGACCCACCTGTGAAAAACTCCATCATGCCCTTAATGCCTGCAACATGCTCCCTGTGTTCCCTCACTGTCTGTCAGTTGGTTTCCATTGAACCTCTATTTTAGCAGTAGTTTTAATGGAAATGCTTCGTCCTACAGGAGCAAGACTAATAAGCATCAGGAAGAACTTTCTGACAGTAAGAGCTGTTTGACAGCGGAACAGTCTTCCTCGCAAGGTGGTGGACTCTCCTTCCTGTGGGATGTGAAACATGGGGAGGAATGTTTGTCCAGCCAGCAGGTAAACTTCCTGTTTCCTTCTGGGCTGGGACAGACTTCCTCTGCATGTGACTAGAGGTGGGCGTGGCCTCACCTGTGCAGGTAATGGCAAAAGCACAGGGCAGGGCAGCCATCTCTCTCTTTTGACTACATGTGTTGAAGAAGCAACATTTGCTTAGCGAAAGATGCTCTCTTGGCTGAAGGACAAAGGGACTGTCTCCTTATGAGATAGTTTCCAGGTGTATGTTACTTTTCTAAGCTAAGTCTGCCTTCTGGGATTCGACTGTGAACAGAATGTGAGTAAACTCTTTTTTATACTTTTATAGAAGACTGTGTCGTGTCTTATCTTTTATGAGGGAATAAGGGGGAAATACCAGAACAGTTGTTACAGAGGCTTTAGCGAGCCTGAGCAAACGCATCCGCTGTGAGTTTAAAAAGGGGAATGTTACTCTGCTAAATTGCGAACTTGTTTACGCAAGTTGGAAAGGCTATAACCAAACAATATATCCTCTCCTGCATCCCTGAACATTCCCACACTTCATTGGAGGCTTTTAAGCAGAGGTTGGAAGGCCACCTATCATGGATGCTTCAGCTGAGATCCCTGCATTGCAGGGGGCTGGACTAGATGAAATTGGGTGTCCCTTCCAACTCTACCATTCTATGGGCTTCTTGGATCAGTGGCGGGCTTTGAGCTTTGAAATTTCAGAGCATCCTGCACAGCACCAAAATTCAATGCCCCCCTTGCCTCTCACCTTCTGCTGTCCATTATTGTTGCAGCGCTCCTATGGCACCCTCTTGGCTCAGCACCCGGTGTTTGCAAGCTGGTTGTGTTCCCTTAAACTCACCTCTTCTTGGATATATCGGTGCCTGATCAATCGTATTGACTAGCTCTGAGCATGACACATCCTAACCCAGAGCGGGCTGTGCTTCTTTTCTTTAAAAGCAGATTATAAATTATTCCCGACTCTTCTTCCTGCCAGTGGTTTTGGACTATTAAGCTGCTAATTTCCATTTGGCACGGGACGCTATATGCTCACTGCCTAGTTCCTAGTCTCCAAAACCAATGTAGTCTTCATTAACTCGAATGAGGATATATTAACCCAGATGGAGGCAATAAGATAGTCTTTCGCAGCTAATTGGCTCCTTAAAACCACCCCGTCGCGGGGCTGCCTCTGCCTTGGGGACATTACGGCTTTCGACGGCGCTTTAGTTCCTAATGAATGTGCAGCCGTGTTAATTGTTATCTATAGTACAGGGTGTATCCTGCCTCTCCGTATTGCGGGGCCCAGTCCCAAATGCATCAGGACGGATCTCGCACTGGGAGCGACCAGCTCTAATTATTGCGGCTCACAGCTGTACTGATGGGTGTTCTGCTTTGTTCCGGTGGAAAAGGAGCGTAATTGCAGAGGCACAAAATGTTGTGCTCACCACTTCCAGGGCTCGTTCCACAACAAAAAAAGGAAGAGGGAGATTTGTTAGGGGAACGACTCAGCTTGGTTGATACAGCATTCTCAAGCAGATTTTGCCCTCTCCTACTCACCTGCGCTTTCCTCTCTGCATTCGCTTGAGTCAGTGGAGGGTCTACATTTTTTGGGTCCCCAAAGCTGTCATGGGGGTCCCTTCGCAACCAGCAATGAGGTCTGGGTAACTGCTGTTATCTTCTTCAGTGGGGTTGTTTGCAGCAATCTTTACGAAACCTGTGCTATTGGCTCTCAGACTTTGGGATTGCTGAAATTGTTGTTGTTTAGTCGTTTAGTCGTGTCCGACTCTTCGTGACCCCCTGGACGAGAGCACGCCAGGCCCTCCTCTCTTCCACTGCCTCCTGCAGTTTGGTCAAACTCATGTTGGTAGCTTTGAGAACACTGTCCCACCATCTCATCCTCTGTCATCCCCTTCTCCTTGTGCCCTCCATCTTTCCCATCAGGGTCTCTTCCAGGGAGTCTTCTCTTCTTCATGATCTGTCCTTCCAGTGAGCACTCAGGGCTGGTTTCCTTCAGAATGAATAGGTTTGATCTTCTCAATTTGTCTCATGCCACTCAAATTGAGTCTACCAGACCCCAAATTTTCAAGCAATGTGCACTAAAGTTGCCACTGGGATCCCTCTAGGATGAAGGACCCTCAAGCTTAATTTTTTATTAGTTTCCTAGTAGCCCATGTGAGTGTAAAAGAGGCTTAGGGATGTAGTAAGTTGATCGCTGAAGAATGGATGCTTTTGAATTATGGTGCTGGAGGAGACTCTTGAGAGTCCCATGGACTGCAAGAAGATCAAACCTCTCCAGACACGACTGAACGACTAAACAACAACAACACAACTCTGTGACTCTATGATTTATAAAGCATGTCCTCTGCTATTCGTAGAATTGTGCTTTAAAATTTCTGGGGAGTCAATGCATGTTTTCTTCTCCAAATGTACAGGTGCATCTTAAAAAGAGGGGGGGGGGGAGCAGGCAGGCTGCCTGAGGCTGTCAAAGTGGGAGAGAGCCCGTCTCCCTCTCCACAGGGGTGATCCAAATTAGAAGTTCCGTTTAATATCTCTGTTTACGCCCACCCAAACTGTAATATATTCTCTTAATCTGATTGTAAACCTCCCTTGCCATTTATCTGGCATTTAGGACCTTCCTGAGAACTCTCTCCCTCCTTCCACATTCAAAGAGCCATCTGCTTTGTGTTCCCGACTAAGCTGAAACTTTACAAAGGAAAATGATTTGCTGATCTCCGTGAAGCAGCTAAGAACGTGTTGATAAAAGCCAGCAGGAAATATAGTTTTTATCCCAGATCACAAACATAACTCCTGCAAAAAAAAAAAAAAGAAAATAAAGCTCATCTCTTGCACCTGGAAAATACTGTTGCGTGGGTTTTTTTGGCGGTGGGGTGAGGGTTAGGCTGTATGCCTGAGTCCCTGGTAATTCCTGCATCCAGCAAGGATTCAATTGTTGGAATAGCCGGGTGAGTTTCTTGGTAATGGGCTAAGTATGGGTCGATGGGGCAACAAAGGAAGTGGCTCTGTGCCAGAGGGCAGATGGGTGGTGCCCCGTCCCCCAATTGGCTGGTAGATCGAAAGACAGAATAGAGAGCAAGAAGCAGGCTGCAGGCAGAAGTCTGAGAGGGAGAGCCATGCTTGATTTCTGCCTGAGTCCAAGGCTGTAACTATGGGATAAGTTCTAGTTACAAGTAGGTAGCCGTGTTGGTCTGCCGTAGTCGAAACAAAATATAAAAATTCCTTCCAGTAGCACCTTGGAGACAAACTATGGGAGAAGCAAGATCTCCTTTGGGTGTTAATGCATCTTGTGATCAGGTTGTATATATGTGTGAATACTGCAATCAACGGGATGCGGGTGGCGCTGTGGGTTAAACCACAGAGACTAGGGCTTGCCAATCAGAAGGCTGGTGGTTCAAATCCCCACAACGGGGTGAGCTCCCGTTGCTCGGTCCCTGCTCCTGCCAACCTAGCAGTTCAAAAGCACATCAAAGTGCAAGTAGATAAATAGATACCACTCCGGCAGGAAGGTAAATGCCATTTCCGTGCGCTGCTCTGGTTCGCCAGAAGCAGCTTAGTCATACTGGCCACATGACCCGGAAGCTGTCTGTGGACAAATGATGGCTCCCTTGGCCAGTAAAGCGAGATGAGCGCCGCAACCCTAGAGTCGTCTTCGACTGGACCTAATGGTCAGGGGTCCCTTTACCTTTACCTTTACCTTTACCTTTACCTTTACCTTTGCCTTTGCCTTTGCCTTTGCCTTTGCCTTTGCCTTTGCCTTTGCCTTTGCCTTTAACTTTACCTTTACTGCAATCAGCAGTATTCCTCTTATGTACTAAAGTTAAAAACCACCTTCTTGTTCTGTGCCTAGAAGTGAATAAGAACTCATGCAAATGTTTAGGCTAGCAACTTTGAAAAGAAAGGTTTATAAACCCATGTTATGGGCTTATAAAACGTATTTTAGGCTTATAAAAAATAATAATCCTGGATGTAACTCCATTGACTCTGATGGAACCATCTAATGGAGGATAAGGCTAAGGGTTTCTTCAACATCAGCTTTGTTGGACTGGTCATGTGGTTTGGATGCCTGATTGTCATCAAAAGCACCTACTCTATTCCCAACTTAAGAATGGAAAGCGTAATGCTGGTGGACAACAAAAGAGGTTTAAAGACTCTCTCAAGGCAAATCTTTAAAAATGTAGTATAAACACCAACAACTGGGAAACACTGGCCTGCGAGCGCTCCAGTTGGAGAACAGCCTTGACCAAAGGTGTCATGGGCTTTGAAGACACTCGAACTCAGGACGCAAGGGAGAAACATGCTAAGAGGAAGGCACGCTTGGCAAACCCTCACCGGGATCAACTCCTGCCTGGAAACTAATGTCCCAACTGTGGATGGATATGTGGATCCAGAATTGGCCTCCACAGTCACTTACGGACACACTGTTAAGACGTATTCATGGAAGACAATCTTCCCAATTTGGGCCATCTGAATGGCCACTTGGACAGCAGGATGCTGGACGACATTGGCCATTGGCCTAATCCAGCAGACTCTTCTTATGTTCTTAGCCTTTTACACCACCTGTTAAGCTACGCCCCTTATTTCCAGAAAAGGGAGGGATATGTTTCACCTGTCGAAGTAGTAAAGGCATGTCAAGGACTTATATAGAGAAACCCAAAAAAGCCCCTCTTGCTTGTGGGTTGCATCTAACAGCGCCAGATTTAGGGTACGGGAGGCAGTTCCCACACACGGGACCCTGAGCCGAGGGGGCACAAAACAATCATATTAATGGGAGGAAACTATAATTATATGGGTACCTACTGAGAAAATCCGTTGAAAAGCAACTGTCCCTAAATGAATTGTGAAAATCATAAATATTGGGGAGGGTGCCAAATGTTGTCCACGCTCAGAGCGCCATATTACCCAAGTCAGCTCCTGCACCTAATGCCGTCTCATCAGGAATTCCTGCTTTCAAGTCGGGTCCTATAAACATTTAGCGATTCCCTTCATTGCCAGCAGACTGTCAAAGCCTTTTAATCTGTAGGAAGGGCAGTGCAGCTGTCATACGGGAGGGTGATTTGCTTTCATCATGTGCAAAAAAAGTCCTTAGAAGAATTGTTTACCTGCAGGAGAGACCTATTCCGAACACACTGTGAACGAGCCTTGCTTCTGCATCAAAAGGAACTCCGCAGCATGTATTAAACCCTGGGCTTCGAGAGGAAAGGATGTGTAAGGGCTGTCGCAAAAGGGAGGCATTTAGAGTTAGGCACCCTACCATTACCACCCGGCATGCAATATTTCAGTTGCTGGGGTCAAGCTGTTCTCCATCATCCCACACCAGCCTTTCCCAATCTGGTGACTTCCAGATATTCTCCAAAGCCACTTCCGCCTGCAGAAGGAGGTGGTGTTGCGGGCTTCACGCCTCCACCACGCACGTGGCAGCTGGCTCTCAGCCTCCACGCGATTGAGGGAATCCCCAGCCGCATCATCCCCTGGACACCCAATTGGCTGGCTTGAGGGGCGTGGCCTGCCCTATTTAACACAGGCGCGGCTGGGGATCTCCCTCTTTTGCCACCTCCAGCTGTTCCTGTTTCCCACCCTCCCGCCCTTTAAGGTTTTCATCTTTGACCTTGCTATGGAGCTCAGTTGGTCGCCATTGAGGGGTCTGGTAGGAATTTTTTTCACTTGGCAAATTGGCACCAGCCACTTGGTTTTCGCCTGCCTCGTAGCAAATCGCCACAACTTCCTTGGTATAGGTGGTTAGGCATTGGTATAGTTCTGTAGATGGAAGAGGGGAGGAAGCGCCATCATCTGCCCCACATATTGAAGGGTAGTCCGATAAAGGATTCCGGGGGGCGTGGCCCTGTCCGAAGCCTATGGAGGTGAGGGCCTAAGTCATGCCCCCTATCGGTGATCCCGGGGGAGTTCCTAGTTGATGTGCATCAGCAGGACTCCCCCTACTGGTGGTTAACCCTTCCCGGACTTCAAGCGGACCGGCTGAAGCCGGATATAGTCAGTTAGGACCAATGCCTAAGCCAATACCGCTCATCACCTGTAACCAATAAAGTTGTGGCCTTTTTTAGCCCATTAACCTTAATATTGTGTCATGTGTCTTTATTTCCACTGGGGGGGGGACTCGCCACGCAACTCCCATCATCCCTGACCATTGGCCATACTCGTCAAAGTGATCATGGGCATTCAGCAACACCTGGCTTCAAAAATGGTAATTTCACAGGATCTCCATCCTTGGCCAAACAGCTTCTAATATCCTCAAGAAAGACACGACTGCCAGACACCCTAACAAGAGTAGGGATGCAGCAGAAATAGGATTTTGTTTGCACCTTAACGAAAAGCTGCCTCATTCACACTTCCTGAGCCAATGCACAGACTGAAGCACAGCTATCCTTTGAAATTCACACTTCTGTGGATTTTGCAATGTAGTTCTCCAGCCAACCAAAAAGGGTGTAATCTCAGAGCTTCTGCCTATAATCTTTTAGAATTCTTGGAGAAGAGATGAGGACCCTGCAGACTGGAGGCAAGAAAACATTGTTCCCAAAAGTGGGAGAGGGGGAGAAGAAGACCCAGGTAACTACTGACCTGTTGACATTGGTAACTACTGACACAGCCTGGGACCCACGTACCTACGGGACCGCCTCTCCTTCTATGCCCCGCAGAGGACCTTAAGGTCCACAAATGACAACACTTTGGAGGTCCCAGGTCGCAAGGTTGTTAGGTTGGTCTCAACTAGGGCCAGGGCCTTTTCAGTACTGGCCCCAACTTGGTGGAACACTCTGTCACAAGAGACCAGGGCCCTGCGGGACTTGACATCTTTCTGCAGGGCCTGCAAGACAGAGCTGTTCCACCAGGCCTTTGGTTTGGACTCAGTCTGACCCTTATCCCTCCCTCCCCTTATGGTCTTGATCTATCGGCTACTTTTAAAACGAGGCTGCATTTTAAATTGCATTTTAACCTGTATTTTAAATTGGTTTTTTTCCCTTTTCTCTTTCCCCCTATTATGTTTTTACTGTGATTTTATTGGTGTTAGCCACCCTGAGCCTGGCTCTAGCTGGGGAGGGAGGGGTATAAATAAAATTTATTATTATTTATTATTATTATGATACCAGGAAAGGTCTTAAAACAGATCATTCAGCAGTCGGTCCATGAGCACTTAGAAGAAAGATGCTCTGATTCCTTAGACTGACTTAACACCCAGAAGAACTTTCTGATAGTAAGAGCTGTTTAACAGTGGAACAGCCTCCCTTGGGAGGTGGTAGACTCTCCTTCCTTGGAGGTTTCTAAGCAGAGGTTGGATCCAGCCCATCTGTCAGGGATGCTTTAGCTGAGATTCCTGCACTGCAGGGGGTTGGACTGGATGACCCCTGGGGTTCCCTTGCAACTCTACAATTCTATGATTCTGTGAAATCAAATCAAGGCATTTTGGGACGGGGATTCGGTTCTCTTTATCTTTTGATGGAGCTTGTTCACAGAGCAGCTCTTCATCAGCTTGCCAAAGGCGCATGGTTTTATAATGCTCCTTTTTAACCTCAACTCCATCTCAAGATCCTGTCCTGCCCCCCTCCCCCCGGCTTTGTGGGCCGCATGGGACCATTAGGTTCCATCAGCATTTGCAAGCTGTTGTTTAAAGTTTCATTTCTCAGTGTCCAAATTGCATTTCCCCATTAGGAGTCTGCTTTTGATGCTCTGGGTAACTGCAAACCCTTTGTTAAATGTCAAAAGCCATGGATCTCTTTCTCCTTTTCATTTTTAACAACGTGAGACTGGGAATGTCAAATTAACCTTCCAAAATATCCACTTTGCCTTTGCCTCTTCTCGCTACATGCTCAGTCGTTAGCAAAAGAGCAGAAGTGGAGCAGCAACTTGGCCGCGGAACAAATGGGCGCTTCTCGGCGTATTCTAGATTCAAGGTGTGGTTTCTATTTCTTAGCTCTCTAATAAGTTTGGACCTTCCTGCATACAAAAAAAACCCCAGAACCAAGTAAAACTCTGTAGTCAGTCTTCAGTTTGCATATTCAGATTCTTTGTCATTTCATGTGCTGGTCCCAAGGGTTAACCGTGTGGCAAGGTCCGAGTCCAGTCCGAGGTCGAGGGTGCAGTATGGAGGCAGTCCAATACTGGCATTCTTTCATATGTGCATTTGCTCACAAGAATGAGCGCAATTGGGCACCACAATGTATGTATTTCTGCAGGAAATCTTAATGGGCCATACATTCCTTAAAACGTTATAAGAAACTCTTACAAATACTGCAAAAACCCTCTCAGCCAGAATATATGTGTCATCTTTTAAGCAATAACAACACCGAACAGTGGTAATGGTACTTTGCAACCCAATCCAAAGCAGAGACGAGTAGTGTTAGAATTCCTGCTCCATGATTGCAGTCATGGGGTTTTTGTCTATCACATGACGGTGTATGTTTTGACTCCACAGAGTGGGAAGTGACGGAGACAGGATGTTTGTGTTACTGTGTTCCGTGAAGTGGGACTATTGTCCTTTGTTCTTTTTCTCTTTGCTGTCTGATGCTAGAGAGAGAGGGAGCCATGTTGCTGTGCTCCGTGTGTTTATATGTAAATAAAGTTGTTGTTGTTGTTGTTGTTGTTGTTGTTGTTGTTGTTGTTGTTGTTTTTTAGTCATTTAGTCGTGTCTGACTCTTCGTGACCCCCTGGACCAGAGCATGCCGGCACTCCTGTCTTCCACTGCCTCCCGCAGTTTGGTCAAACTCATGCTGGTTGCTTCGAGAACACTGTCCCACCATCTCGTCCTCTGTCATCCCCTTCTCCTTGTGCCCTCCATCTTTCCCAACATCAGGGTCTTCTCCAGGGAGTCTTCTCTTCTCATGAGGTGGCCAAAGTATTGGAGCCGCAGCTTCAGGATCTGTCCTTCCAGTGAGCACTCAGGGCTGATTTCCTTCAGAATGGAGAGGTTTGATCTTCTTGCAGTCCATGGGACTCTCAAGAGTCTCCTCCAGCACCAGAATTCAAAAGCATCAATTCTTTAGTGATCAGCCTTTTTTATGGTCCAGCTCTCACTTCCATACATCACTACTGGGAAAACCATAGCTTGAACTATACAGACCTTTGTTGGCAAGGTGATGTCTCTGCTTTTTAAAATGCTGTCTAGGTTTGTCATTGCTTTTCTCCCAAGAAGCAGGCGTCTTTTAATTTCGTAACTGCTGGCCAAAATGCTGTGTTGCTGAGGTTTGTCACACAAGGTGCGCAAACTCTGCAGATCCCTAAGTGTGCCGGTGTCTGTTGGCATCGGTCGCTGTGATGTTCGGGCAGAAGAAAGCTCCTGAAGCTCCTGAACGATCAACCAGGAGGGAGAGAAGAAGAAGAAGAAGAAGAGTTTGGATTTGATATCCCGCCTTTCACTCCCCTTCAGGAATCTCAAAGCGGCTAACATTCTCCTTTCCCTTCCTCCCCCACAACAAACACTCTGTGAGGTGAGTGGGGCTGAGAGACTTCAGAGAAGTGTGACTGGCCCAAGGTCACCCAGCAGCTGCATGTGGAGGAGCGGAGACACGAACCCGGTTTCCCAGATTACGTGACTACCGCTCTTAACCACTACACCACACTGGCTCTCCAGTCGGGCATGTGTCCCTGCCAGGGTCCTACTCGAGTGTAGGCTGAACTCCTGACAGGTTGTCCTGATCATAGAGTTGGAAGGGACCCCGAGGGTCATCTAGTCCAACCCCCTGCAATGAAGGAATCTCAACTCAAGCATGCAGCTGTCTTTTAGTTCTAGTCAAACTGGATGCGCGTCCAGAGTATTCTTTCAACCTCTCCTTCCACCGCCACCAAAAATCCTGAAAATAAATAAAAGTGCTGGGATCAACTATGGTCAGGAATCTCAATCAAGGCAAGAGTTCCACACAAAGAGAGGACTCTTCAGAAGTTCAAGGGTGAGAACGTGGGCCAGTGGTTATGATGTAGGACTTGGACCCCAGAGATATGAGTTCATCTCTGACTCGCTCATAAAACTCTGAAAGGACGTCGGCTGGCAGGTCATTTCATCCAACCACAATAAGAAAATGGTATTTTGAAAATGCACTGGGAAGCGCTAAAAATGATCTAAGTCCCACTCTCCAGCAGAGACACTGAAAGCCAAATCTAAGCCCACTTTCAAACACTCTCACAGTGGCCAAGAAGATCCCTGTGGGAAGCCATCAAATAGGACCCAAGTGCAAGAGCCCTTTCTCCTCCTCTGGTCTCCAGCAACGGCTATTTGAAAGTGTTATGTACTGAGTTGAATAGGATCCAGAATGCAGCAGTCTGATTGGTCCTAGAACGATAGGATCAAGAATGCAGCAGTCTGATTGGTCCTAGAACAATAGGATCCAGAATGCAGCAGTCTGATTGGTCCTAGAACAATAGGATCCAGAATGCAGCAGTCTGATTGGTCCTAGAACAATAGGATCCAGAATGCAGCAGTCTGATTGGTCCTAGAACAATGGGATTCAGAATGCAGCAGTCTGATTGGTCCTAGAATGATAGGATTCAGAATGCAGCAGTCTGATTGGTCCTAGAATGATAGGATCCAGAATGCAACAGTCTGATTGGTCCTAGGACAATAGGATTCAGAAGGCAGCAGTCTGATTGGTCCTAGGACAATAGGATTCAGAATGCAGCAGTCTGATTGGTCCTAGGACAATAGGATTCAGAATGCAGCAGTCTGATTGGTCCTAGAACAATGGGATTCAGAAGGCAGCAGTCTGGTTGGTCCTAGAACAATAGGATCCAGGAGGCAGCAGTCTGATTGGTCCTAGAACAATAGGATTCAGAATGCAGCAGTCTGATTGGTCCTAGGACAATAGGATTCAGAATGCAGCAGTCTGATTGGTCCTAGGACAATAGGATCCAGAACGCAGCAGTCTGATTGGTCCTAGGACAATAGGATTCAGAATGCAGCAGTCTGATTTGTCCTAGGACAATAGGATTCAGAATGCAGCAGTCTGATTGGTCCTAGAACAATAGGATTCAGAAGGCAGCAGTCTGATTGGTCCTAGAACAATAGGATTCAGAATGCAGCAGTCTGATTGGTCCTAGAACAATGGTATTCAGAATGCAGCAGTCTGATTGGTCCTAGGACAATAGGATCCAGAATGCAACAGTCTGGTTGGTCCTAGGACAATAGGATTCAGAATGCAGCAGTCTGATTTGTCCTAGGACAATAGGATCCAGAATGCAGCAGTCTGATTGGTCCTAGAACAATAGGATCCAGAATGCAGCAGTCTGACTGGTTCGCAGGAGCCACCCAATCCAGCTCCAGGTGGAAGTGAATCCACAACCTGATTGGCCTACAGGAAAATCCCGGAATCAGCCAATCACGTGGGCCCATTGTGTAAATAATGTATATAAAGCAGACATTCTGGGGGAACTTCCATTCCTCCTCACCACTATGAGCTGAATAAAGAGCATGAAATCCACTCTCGGCTCCGAGTATATTTCAGAAAGCGTTACTATCAAGGCTGAGTATAGCCATTGTGGCTAGTAGCCACTGACAACCTTTTCCTCCATGAATTTGCCTAATCCTCTTTTCAGGCCATCTAGCTTGGTGGCCATGACTGCATTCTGTGGGAGTAAGTTCCATGGTTGATGCGCTACATGAAGAAGTATTTTCTATCTGTCCTGAATCTTCCAGCATTCAGCTTCACAGATGTCCAGGCATTCTAGCGCTTTGCTTCCAAAACATATGGGGGAGAGAAGGCTGTTCCACCATGCAGGGACTCAGAACCTATGTGCATGTTGTGGGATATCCAGAAAGAGCAGTCCAATCCGACATTTCCTGTTTTGCTAGAATGGGCACTCAGCCGAATGTGGATCCAACAGAGAGGACTCTGTCCAGAGGAGGGCAACCAAAATGGTCAAAGGCCTGGAAACGATGCCTTATGAGGAACGGCTAAGGGAGCTGGGCATGTTTAGCCTGGAGAAGAGGAGGTTAAGGGGTGATATGACAGCCATGTTCAAATATATAAAAGGATGTCACATAGAGGGGGGAGAAAGGTTGTTTTCTGCTGCTCCAGAGAAGCGGACACGGAGCAATGGATCCAAACTACAAGAAAGAAGATTCCACCTAAACATTAGGAAGAACTTCCTGACAGTAAGAGCTGTTTGCCAGTGGAATTTGCTGCCAAGGAGTGTGGTGGAGTCTCCTACTTTGGAGGTCTTTAAGCAGAGGCTTGACAACCATATGTCAGGAGTGCTCTGATGGTGTTTGCTGCTTGGCAGGGGGTTGGACTCGATGGCCCTTGTGGTCTCTTCCAACTCTCTGATTCTATGACTCACTTCCTGTCAAACCTGTGGGAGCCACCCCCCCTAGGTGTGGCCAGGAAGAGATGGGAGTAATTTATATTAAAAGGCTGGTCACATCACCCTCTCTCTGTCTCTCCCTTACGCTCTGACTCTACCTTGCTCACTTGTCTCCATCATTCATCTTCTACCATTGCATCTCTGCAGAGATGTAGTGAGTTTGCAATCTGCTGTACAGTGGTACCTCAGGTTAAGTACTTAATTCATTCTGGAGGTCCGTTCTTAACCTGAAATTGTTCTTAACTTGAAGCACCACTTTAGCTAATGGGGCCTTCTGCTGCTGCTGCGCCGCCGGAGCACGATGTCTGTTCTCATCCTGAAGCAAAGTTCTTAACCCGAGGAACTATTTCTGGGTTAGCAGAGTCTGTAACCTGAAGCATATGTAACCTGAAGGGTATGTAACCCAAGGTACTACTGTACTCACAAATATGAGTAAGGAATAATAATAATAATAATAATAATAATAATAATAATAATAATAATAATAATAATTTATTACTTACACCCTGCCCATCTGGGTGGGTTTCCCCAGCCACTCTGGGTGGCTCTCAACAGAATATTAAAAGCACGATAAAACATCAAACATTAAAAACTTTCCTTCAGGGCAGTCTGCCTTCAGATGTCTTTTAAAAGTCAAATAGTTTCCTTGACATCTGATTGGGAGGGCGCCACTACCGAGAGAACCTCTGCCTGGTTCTCTGTAACTTCGCTTCCTTCAGTGAGGAAACCACCAGAAGGCCCTCAGAGCTGGACCTCAGTGTCAGGGCTGAACGATGGGGGTGGAGAAGCTCCAGGTATACTGAGCTGAGGCCGTTTAGGAAGGATAATATTTAACTGATGTATCCTCTCCTAATTTCTATCACTGGTCCCTTGAAATATGTCCCTCGAAATGGACGTGGGTGGCGCTGTGGTCTAAACCACTGAGCCTCTTGGGCTTGCTGATTAGAAGGTCAGCGGTTTGAATCTGCACAACAGGGTGAGCTCCCGTTGCTCTGCCCCAGCTCCTGCCAACCTGGCAGTTAAAAAGCACGCCAATGCAAGTAGATAAATAGGTACCACTGTGGTGGGAAGGTAAACGGCGTTTCCATGCACTCTGACACAGTGTCCCGTTACACCAGAAGCAGTTTAGTCCTGCTGGCCACATGACCCAGAAAAGCTGTCAATAGACAAACGCCGGCTCCCTCGGCCTGAAAAGCGAGATAAGCACTGCACCCCCCTGACTGGACTTAACTTTCCAGGGGTCCTTTACCTTTTAACCTTTACCCTCAAAACGAACCAAAGAAAGTTTCCAGTCAAGCGTACCCCCATTACATGCTCCAGCTCAGGGTTCTTTCCACCGACTCGGCTCCCTTTCCCCTTTTGAGGTGCCTTGAATATACACCCGTAATTAGTATGCAGAGACACACAGCCGCTTCCCTCTGAGCTCTCTGTCCGTAGTAAATTTTCTTGAATGTCTTTGAATTGTGTCTGAGATTCTATAATAGGTGCAACCAGCTCCAATGTGAGATTAAATACTCTATTAAGCATTCTGAAGAGTCACTTGGTGGGGAGAGTGTCAAGGAAAAGGAAAAAGCTGCTACTGTCAGTTCGGGAGTCCAGCCAAGTCAGGAGCCATGGTTTGCTTGCTACAGAGGAGATAGAGTTTTGGAGCTATGGGGCAAGCTGGTCCTTATTTTCTCTTACTTTCTCTTGCTCCCTCTTAATAGTTTTGTGGAGAATAATCTGCTGCCTTTGGGGCAGGAAAATGAATGCATTTTTAATCCCCTTGAAAAGTGAAGTTTTAGTTTGCTTCTTAATGCATTGTATTGTATTTGCCTCCGCATTGTTTGCTGGTGAGCCACGTTCAGGGGCTTTTCTTTGCAGGAAGGACCATTTCTCAGGTGAATCAGGAGGAAGGGATGGGTCTGAACGCAGGTCTTCTGTAGTTTTCCAGGCATGTGTAGGAGAACAGCTTGGAAGATCTTTGCAATAATAGGACTCGCCGTCAAATGAGCCGCAGCAAATAGCGATGCTCCTGCTGATGGTCTTCGTGATCCTTCTGGGACGGAAGAATTCAGGTGTTCCTTGAGGGACCCTGAAACTGAGTTGCTCAGGGCTTTGTAAATTAATACAAGGACCTTGAACCTGAATCAGTAGCAGATGAGCAGCCAGTGCAGATATTTTAACAAAGGTGTAACTTGTCTCCATCAGCAGCCTAGCCAACAAACTCTGCACCAACATGCAGAGCACCCATTCCTCCCAGGGGTGGGCAAATCCATCAATTTATTTATCAGTTTATGAATTATTATTATTATTATTTGCCTCTGACAATGTCATTGCTGATCATGGAGCAAGCCAGTTAAGGCATCAGCCTTTGGCTCCCATTTCCAGGCTTTTTGAAATCACAGGATCATAGAATTGTAGAGTTTGAAGGGACACTGACAACCTCCACATACAGGTAAAGGTAAGGTAAAAAGTAAAAGGTAAAGGACCCCTGGACGGTTAAGTCCGGTCAAAGGCAACTATGAGGTTGCGGCACTCATCTCGCTTTCAGGCAGAGGGAGCCGGCATTTGTCCACAAACAGCTTTTCTGGGTCATGTGGCCAGCAGGACTAAACTGCTTCTGGCACAATGAGACACCGTGATGGAAACCAGACAGTCACTGTGAGATCAGGATGCTGGATAATAATAATAATAATAATAATAATAATAATAATAATAATAATAATAATTTATACCCCGCCCATCTGGCTGGGCCTCCCCAGCCACTCTGCATGGCTTCCAACAAAATATTAAAATACAGTAGTCCATCAAACATTAAAAGCTTCCTTAAACAGGGCTGCCTTCAGATATCTTCTAAAAGATGGGCCATTGGTCTAATCCAGCAGGCTCTTCTTATGTTATTCTGACTTCACCTCCCATCAACATGGCCATTCTTTCTGCTCGTAGTCCAAGCCATCTGGGGGACACCAGGTCAAGATAGAAGATGCCCTGCTCCCAGGGATGGGGGTGTGTGGGGTTTGGTCTTCTGGTGTGATGGCCTGGGACTCAGGCTCGGACTCGGAACCAGAGGAGTCTCAGTCTGCACCAGATCCTCTGCCTCAGGTGGCATCTGAACCAAGTCTGGGGCCTGATCCTGAAGAGTCCCAGTCTGCATAGGTTCCCTGCAACAAGCACCAGCTGGGCCGAGTCCGGGGCCTGAGCCTGCCCTGGCTCCAAATGTGGGGATGACCTCGTTGCCCTCAGCTGGGCCATCACTTACAGCTGCTCCACTACCAGTTGGGTCAGGGGAGGCTGAGGCGGACTCTGGGTCTAGTAACCCACCGACGTCTCCTGAGCTGCAGAGACTGAGGTCTGAGAGAAGGAGAGACCTGAGTACTCGCAGGAGGAGTTCTCGCCTTCAGGCAAGACAGGGAGGTGAGTCACTGGGGGATCAGGCCTGGCCGTTATCCCGACAGAGATAAAAGGCTGTTGGACCCCGCCCCAGGTTGCGGGAGCAACATTGCTGCTTGCTAGAACCTCCCTGTGACCCTGTGCCTGACCTAGCCTGGTTTCCTGCCTTGACCCTGTCGGACTGACTCTTCACGCACCCATGGATTCAGGACCGGACCTGGACCGCGTTGCTCGGGTTTACCCCCAGGCCCAGCACACCTGGCTCTCTTCATGCGAAGGAAAATCCAGCTTGCAGCCATTTCCCCAGGCCACATCCTTTATTTGCTTTTGGCATGCCTGGCTCAGCGATGGCACCCAGCAATGCATCATC
Source organism: Podarcis liolepis (assembly GCF_965112155.1). Lineage (NCBI taxonomy): Eukaryota > Metazoa > Chordata > Lepidosauria > Squamata > Lacertidae > Podarcis > Podarcis liolepis. The sequence continues at coordinate 2,978,189 of NC_139554.1, read as the reverse complement.
AGGGCAATGACCTTTTGATGAGCGTTTACACAAATACATCATCAAAGCCCCGCTGATCAGCAGGCTGCTCTCCGAGTGATGCCTTTGTGGCATACATCATCCGAGCGTCACGGAAGGATGATGGATTTGCAGCCTCCATCATCAGAGCGCCATTGCTCACCTGGGGACGGGCAGGAACAAAGCCTGGGCTTTTAAAAATGCTCTTTTGAAAACCTATTAATGTTTTATTTTATTTTTAGGAAGAGAACTGTGAGATGGGCAAGAGGGGATGGGGAAGGCAGGGAGAGAAAGGAACAGGCATAAGAACATAAGAAGGGTTTGATAGATGAGGCCAGTGGTCTATCAACTCCAGGATCCTCTTCCCATAAGAACATAAGAAGAATGGGCTGGATGAGGCCACTGGCCCATCTCCTTCCAACATCCTGTCCCCACAGTGGCCAACCAGGTTTGTTGTTGTTGTTTAGTCGTTTAGTCGTGCCTGACTCTTCGTGACCCCCTGGACCAGAGCACGCCAGGCACTCTTGTCTTCCACTGCCTCCCGCAGTTTGGTCAAACTCATGCTGGTAGCTTCGAGAACACTGTCCCACCATCTCGTCCTCTGTCGTCCCCTTCTCCTTGCGCCCTCCATCTTTCCCAACATCAGGGTCTTTTCCAGGGAGTCTTCTCTTCTCATGAGGTGGCCAAAGTCTTGGAGCCTCAGCTTCAGGATCTGTCCTTCCAGTGAGCACTCAGGGCTGATTTCCTTCAGAGTGGATAGGTTTGATCTTCTTGCAGTCCATGGGACTCTCAAGAGTCTCCTCCAGCACCAGAATTCAAAAGCATCCATTCTTCGGCGATCAGCCTTCTTTATGGTCCAGCTCTCACTTCCATACATCACTACTGGAAAAACCATGGCTTTAACTATATGGAGCTTTGTTGGCAAGGTGATGTCTCCGCTTTTTAGCATGCTGTCTAGGTTTGTCATTGCTTTTCTCCCAAGAAGCAGGCGTCTTTTAATTTCATGGCTGCTGTCCCCATCTGCAGTGATCATGGAGCCCAAGAAAGTAAAATCTCTCACTGCCTTCATTTCTTCCCCTTCTATTTGCCAGGAGGTGATGGGACCAGTGGCCATGTAACCCCCTGCAATGTAGGAATATGCACCTGTCCCTTGATCCTGCAACCTTGGCTTTATCAGCACCACGCTCTAATGGTCCAACCAACTGAGCTATCCAGCTGATGGATACAGAAGGACCAAGGTAACATTTTCCCAGACCCAGTTCTTGGCATCTCCAGTGAAATGATTTCAGAGAGCCAGCTAGATTTCTCTCATGTGCTCTGGGTGGGGCAATTTTCAAAAACAGCCCAGAAACTGATGTCCCTCAGGTGTGTTGGTGGAGAAGAGGGATGTAGAATTTCTATTGGGCTCATCATCAGTGAGGTCAATGTCAAGTACAGTGGTACCTCGGGTTACCTACTTAATTCGTTCCGGAGGTCTGTTCTTAACCTGAAACTGTTCTTAACCTGAAGCACCACTTTAGCTAATGGGGCCTCCTGCCGCCGCCGCCGCGCCACCAGAGCACGACTTCTGTTCTCATCCCGAAGCAAAGTTCTTAACCTGAAGCACTATTTCTGGGTTAGCGGAGTCTGTAACTTGAAGCCTATGTAACCTGAAGCATATGTAACCTGAGGTACCACTGTATTGGGAGGGAACATTTTAGGGAAACACCTGCTGACGCGTGTATTTGCTCTGGAAATGTGCTTAGATGGAAATATGTCCTGTTCAGGGTGGTTTCACTACTGTTTCCAATTGTTGACTTCTGCTAATAAAAGGAGCCTTGGCAGAGCTAGTCGGCAGCTTGCTTGGAGCATACTTGCCAGCGTGCTTCTGCACAGCTCACCTGCCTCCAACCTCCCCACGTCTCTGTTACTCCTAGACTCCATTCCCGGAGGTGCCGTTAACATTTGAGCAGAAGGCAAAAACAAACTCAGCTTCACCTGTGCAGAGCAAGGATGTACCTTGTGAGCTCTTCCATCACTCCAGGGCCTCGTGCGCAGCTTCAAAAGGAGGCTGCCCTACCTCACAGCCCCAAGGGGACGACTGAGCATCATCGACTGCTGCCTTTGCAGAAACTTTGTCAAGAAGAATTTGGATTTGATATCCCGCTTTATCACTACCCGAAGGAGTCTCAAAGCGGCTCACATTCTCCTTTCCCTTCCTCCCCCACAACAAACACTCTGTGAGGTGAGTGGGGCTGAGAGACTTCAGAGAAGTGTGACTGGCCCAAGGTCACCCAGCAGCTGCAGGTGGAGGAGCGGGGAAGCGAACCCGGTTCACCAGATTATGAGTCCACCGCTCTTACCCACCACACCACACTGGCTCTCAAGAAGAAAAAGGCTGGATCTGAGAGAAGGGAGAGGGGTACTGAGTCTCCTCCATGGGGGTGAGGGCTACTGCTGTTCACTGAAAGGATAAACCAGGCATCCCCAACCTTCGGCCCTCCAGATGTTTTGGGACTACAATGCTGGAGTTCATAGTCTACGTGCAGCTTGGCAAGTGAGCAATTGGTGTTTTGACTACAAGCTAGGGAGACAGAGCATGGGAGAAATTTGTCTGGAGATAAGAGGACCTGGTAACAGCTCAGTGATTGACTGAGGTCTCTCATATAGGCAGCATGACCTATGACATTGTTTGGCTAGTTTGGAGTATTCTGGAGTGCCTAGAGAGTGATGAAGTTTGTGTCTGTATATAGTAACTTGTATATAGCTTGTGAGTTTACTGCCGTACAGTCATACCTCGAGTTGAATGCGCTTCGGGTTGAGCGCGTTCAAGTTGCGCTCTGCGGCAACCCGGAAGTAACGGAGCGCGTTACTTCCGGGTTTCGCCGCTCGCACATGCACAGATGCTCAAAATGACGTCACGCGCATGCGCAGAAGCGGCAAATGTGACCCGCGCACACGTAGACGCACCGTCGCGTCTTGCGTTCCGTTTGGGATGCGAACAGGGCTCCAGAACGGATCCCGTTCACATCCCGAGGTACCACTGTATATAATAAACTACAAAATCAAGTTACTAGTTGTCAGCTTTGTTCCTGATCGTCGCCCTGACTGAGCAGTCTTGATTGTTGCCTAGGGAAAGCTGCACTACTCTGCTAAGTTGTGCATCATTGAAGAAGTTCGGAAGTGAAGAGACTGGTCCTAGTAGCATGCAAAAGGAAAGTGCTCACAGGCTTTGGAGTTTTAACATACAGTTCCCATCATTCCTGACAACTGGTCCTGTTAGCTAGGAATCATGGGAGTTGTAAGCCAAAACATCTGGAGGGCCAAAGGTTGGGGATGCCTGGGATAAACTCTGGTGGAGGTGAACTGACTCTGCAATTCCTCTGTTTGCATTCTTTTTTTTTTGCATCGGGCAGAAATGCATATATTGCATGAAGCCAAGGAGTGTGGTGGAGTCTCCTTCTTTGGAGGTCTTTAAGCAGAGGCTTGACAACCATATGTCAGGAGTGCTCTGATGGTGTTTCCTGCTTGGCAGGGGGTTGGACTCGATGGCCCTTGGGGTCTATTCCAACTCTAGGATTCTATGTGGGTTTTTGTTTTTTTAAATTACAGACTGATGCAGAAACGGAGAGAAGCAATTGTAGAGGTCCTTCCACTCCAGGTATTCCTATACTAAGACTTGCTACCACCTGTAGCAACAGTAGCGCTAAGAGCAGTGGCTAATAGTAGCCGTAACATTGCTGTGTTTGGGAGAAGGAAGGTACACGCTCTCAATGTAGCCCCTATACAGCTCAGCCCGCAGCGAAACAGTGTGATGATGATAATTGCACAACTGTGGAATTATGAGCCTAATGATAACAACCTAATGATAATTACCATTTTTGTGTGGTTTTGATTAATCATAGGACTTTCCCTGCGTGCGACGACAGGCTCCAGCACATTGAGCAGTCAAGATCCATAGTGGGCCCAACGGTCAAGAAGGCAGTTTCCTCATGTGCTGGAGAGGGAAGTGAGGGGCAGATGGGGCTTGTCCCCCTGGGAAGGGAGCCCATGTTGTTGATTCAAGCCTTATCAGGAGAAACTGGCCATTCTCCAGGCACCCGGCTTGATCTCCTTGTTGACCTCCCTGCCTGCGTTTCCCGGCAGGATACAGGCTAGGTCACGATCGGCGATCCTCCTCAGCGTGAGAAGGACACACCACTCTTCCCTGCTCCCTGCTCCCCCCAGGGAGGGGAAAGAGATAGACAGAAATGTATTTACATGCCTTTATTTCTGTCTTTGCAGCATTACAGAGAAACGTGTCTGCTCTCTTCAAACTCCAACAGCAGAGAGAGAAACTCCTCCTCCTGTACTTCCTGTACAGGTCAAATTACACTCTGAGCTAAATCAGGTGCTCAGCACTGTGAATAGACTGTCCCTTTGTTCCCACGGTACAGTTCCAACATTCCCATCATGTTTTGCTTTCCAGCCAGCTGCAGCTCGCTGCTGCATTGCTCCTTTTCTGTAACAGCCCATCTAGTCCATGGGCCATTGGCCTGATCCAGCAGGCTCTTCTTATGTTCTACCACTGAGTTTTGGCCCTTCCCCAACAGGTCCCAGAACTGACTCCTCACTGTAACAGCCTTGCTAGCACTCTGAAAAAATGGGCCCTTCTTCAGCAAGGAAGACTCTTCACAATTGTCAGGCATTCCTGAGCTGAGGAACGAAGTTCATTTTCCGAAGCAGAGAGGTTCAACTTGTGCAGAGGAGGGCAAACGTGATGACCAAGGGTCTGGAAACCAAGCCTCATGAGGAGCGGTTGAAGGAGCTGGGTATGTTTAGTCTGGAAAAGAGGAGACTGAGAGGAGATACGAGAGCCATCTTCCAATATCTAAAGAGCTACCACATGGAAGAGGGAGAAAGATTGTTTTCTCCTGCTCTGGAGGGGAGGGTTGAATTAATGGATTGAAGCTGCAAGAAAGGAGATTCCGACTAAAGATACGGAAAAGCTTTCTGCCAGTAAGAGCTGTTTGACAGTGGAATGGTTTCCCTCTGGAGGTTGTACACTCTCCTTCCTTGGAGAGTTCTAATCTGAGGTTGTCTTGGATGCTTGAGCTGAGATTCCGGAATTGCAGGGGGCTGGAGTAGATGAACCTTGGGGTCCCTTCCAATTCTACGATTCTATGCTACTATGGTTTTGCTGAAGGGCATTTCCCACCCCTTGACCTGATTCTGGGGAGGAGCCATTCTCATGTCTATGACATTCCTCAGGGTGCCCACCAAGCCCTGCCACATCCCATTAGAAGAAGAAGAGTTTGGATTTGATATCCCCCTTTATCACTCCCCTTCAGGAGCCTCAAAGCGGCTAACATTCTCCTTTCCCTTCCTCCCCCACAACAAACACTCTGTGAGGTGAGTGGGGCTGAGAGACTTCACAGAAGTGTGACTGGCCCAAGGTCACCCAGCAGCTGCATGTGGAGGAGCGGAGACGCGAACCCGGTTCACCAGATTACGAGTCCACCACTCTTAACCACTACACTACACTGGCTCTCACTGGGCCGGCTTCTCTGCTTCTCCCTCCTCCCTGTCCTCAGATCATCAGACATCTGTGAAAAAGTAAAAATTTGCACTCTGTGCACCTGTGAGCAAGAGGTAATCTTATCTCTTAGGAAAGAGAGCCATGGGCTAAAGTTATTCCATTATAATTGACCGATTTTTAATTTTAACTTTTCAAATATGGTTTTTATCATATGATTTTTATGTGCAATTGTTGTAAACAGAGACAGTGTGGCATAATGGTTAGAGTGTCAGACTAGGGTCTGGAAGACCAGGGTTCAAATCCCCACATGGCCTGTAAGCTCACTGGGTAATCTTGGGTCAAACATTTTTATCAGCCTAACCTAACACAATAGGGTTGTTTTGGGGATAAAACAGGGAGAAAAAGAACTATGTTAATTACACTGAGAACTGGTATCCAATGTAGTATTGTGTTCACCAGACATGAGTTTTCCTTTATTTCTTTATTTCTGTCTACTTTTCATGAGGTCAGGGACAATATGTTCTTAAGCTGAATGCTTTGCTCAGTTCCACACACCACACTTTTCTCACACTGCCGTAGAACTGCAAACCTTGTTGTTGTTGTTTAGTCATTTAGTCGTGGCCGACTCTTCGTGATCCCATGGACCAGAGCACACCAGGCCCTCCGGTCTTTCACTGCCTCCCGCAGTTTGCTCAAACTCATGTTTGTAGCTTCGAGAACACTGTCCCACTATCTCATCCTCTGTCGTCCCCTTCTCCTTGCGCCCTCCATCTTTCCCAACATCAGGGTCTTTTCCAGGGAGTCTTCTCTTCTCATGAGGTGGCCAAAGTCTTGGAGCCTCAGCTTCAGGATCTGTCCTTCCAGTGAGCACTCAGGGCTGATTTCCTTAAGAATGGATAGGTTGGATCTTCTTGCAGTCCATGGGACTCTCTAGAGTCTCCTCCAGCACCATAATTCAAAAGCATCAATTCTTTGGCGATCAGCCTTCTTTATGGTCCAGCTCTCACTTCCATACATCACTATTGGGAAAACCATAGCTTGAACTATAAGGACCTTTGTTGGCAAGGTGATGTCTCTGCTTTTTAAGATGCTGTCTAGGTTTGTCATTGCTTTCCTCCCAAGAAGCAGGTGTCTTTTAATTTCGTGGCTGCTGTCACCATCTGCAGTGAGCAAGCCTTAGCCTTACGAAGCCCCATTTATAGGTCAAAGCTATGCATGACTTTATAGGACATAACCGCCAGTCTCCCTGCACAGGAAAACTTTCTGCCAACTTCCTCCAGCCTCCCGCCGGAAACATTTAACTCTCGAAAGTTGTCGGAGTGATAGAGAGCTGGGAATGCTTTTATGACACCTTCGCTCACATTGTATTAAGCGCTGGCTTTTTAGAAGTTTCTCTGGCGACAGTTATGCAAATCCTGCAAGACAGGAATGGATGTGGAAATGATTTCCTGCGTCGGAAGATAAGCCGGGAAAACGATGCGTTCCTCTGAAATATTGTAGTTCCTCTGTGTCTGAAACTTCAGACCCTGGGAGGGGAAAGTGGAGCCTGAAGTGAAAAGCAGATTAAAGCTATTAATTTTCCCTTCATTATTCTGGAATTTGGATCCTTCCAGGTCATCGCAAGTGCTTAGCTGTTCTGCGCAGGAGTTCTGCGATGGTATCCCAGCTCTCAGAAAGGTCTGAAAAATAAGATGCATGTAAACAGCTAGCCTGGGCAATACGTGGGCCAGCAGAGACTGTCTGTCAGGGACTGGCTGGATTTGGGGGAGAGGATTTGGTTCTGGGGTCCTGGTGGTGGGAAACCAGCTACACCCCAGAGGAGGGGAAGATCTGGGAAGTGCTGCAGGCAGGGATCTTGGAGGAGGATGAAGAGGAGGACTCAGGGAATTTCACCGGTACAGGGCAGAGGTGTAAAGGTAAAGGAGCCCTGGACAGTTAAGTCCCGTCAAAAGCGACTATGGGGTTGTGGCGCTCATCTTGCTTTCAGGCCAGGGGAGCTGGCGTTTATCCACAGACAGTTTTCCGGGTCATGTGGTCATGTGGCCAGCAGGACTAAAATGCTTCTGGTGCAATGGGACACCGTGACGGAAATGCCGTTTACCTTCCCACCGCCGCGTTACCTATTTATCTACTTGCGCTGGCGTGCTTTTGAACTGCTAGGTTGGCAGGAGCTGGGGCAGAGCAATGTGAGCTCAGTCCGTTGCGGGGATTCGAACCGCCGACCTTCTGATCGGCAAGCCCATCTGCGTCCCTACAGGGCAGAAACAAGGATCAGACTTGGCAGCTCCACCACAGAGCCCTCCTGATTGCTTCTCTGCTGACAGCCTGCAAGCCCGCCCCCCCCCGGCCCCACTCCCAGAACAAGGCATCTATTGCCTATTACTGAGCAGAGAGCCAGGCAGAAACAGAGAGGGTCCCTTGGGGTTTGCCGTGGGCAGAGGAAGGGGCCTGACACAGAGGGATAGAGAGTGGAGGGGGAGTGGCAAGCCAGTCCGGGCAACAGCTTCATCTAGAGAGGAGCAACCCTTAGAAGTCTCTGTGTGTTCTCTGATCTACTTCATCAATAAAGAAACTGACTGCAGGTAATAATAATAATAAATTATTTATACCCCGCCCATCTGGCTGGGTTTATCTCTTTGACATCAGGTGGGAGGGTGTTCCACAGGGGGGGCGCCACCACTGAGAAGGCCCTCTGCCTGGTTCCCTGTAACCTCACTTCTCATAGTGAGGGAACCAGCAGAAGGCCCTCAGAGCTGGACTGCAGTGTCCGGGCAGAATGATAGGGATGGAGATGCTCCTTCAGGTCTACTGGGCCGACGCTGTTTAGGGCTTTAAAGGTCAGCACCAACACTTTGAATTGTGCTTGGAAACGTCCTGGAAGCCAATGTGGCCGGTGTGTTACTGTCATTTCCTGATCTGTGAATGACCTGCTCTCCTTGTCGGCTCCTTGACCCTCTCCCGCTGCATGGAGAAATCCTTTCTTACCTGTTGTGGCATCTGGATGTTTCTCAGATCCTGCGATCCCACACTGTGACTCTCCTTGTCTGGAGATGCTGTAGGAGATTGGATCGAGGACCTTCTGGAGAGGGTGCATGAACAAACACATGTGGAATTGACATGAATGAAGATAAACCAATCCCTCCATCCCTATTGGATGTGCTTTCAAGCACAGCAATTTTTCAAACGACTCCTCCCACCCCCATTTTTATAGACAGCTCAGAACCAGTAAATAGTTCTTACTGGTAAATCTCTGGCAAATCTCTGGTTTGGGCTGGGTGTTCATCAGTATGCAGATGATACCCAGCTCTACCTCTCTTTTAAATCAGAACCAGTGAAGGCAGTGAAGGTCCTGTGTGAGTGTCTGGAGGTGGTTGGAGGATGGATGGCGGCTAACAGATTGAGGTTGAATCCTGACAAGACAGAAGTACTGTTTTTGGGGGACAGGGGGCGGGCGGGTGTGGGGGACTCCCTGGTCCTGAATGGGGTCGCTGTGCCCCTGAAGGACCAGGTGCGCAGCCTGGGAGTCATTTTGGACTCACAGCTGTCCATAGAGGCGCAGGTCAATTCTGTGTCCAGGGCAGCTTTCTACCAGCTTCATCTGATACGCAGGCTGAGACCCTACCTGCCTGCGGACTGTCTTGCCAGAGTGGTGCATGCTCTGCTTATCTCCCGCTCCCAGATGGGCGGGGTATAAATAAATTATTATTATTATTATTATCAAGACGTTGTGGGCTCCATCTCCGCTTCAGGGCAAATGCATCACAAGTTGAGTTTATCGTGCCAAGATTTATTGGTTGGTTGCCACTAGATACGCCTCTGGATTCAGCAGCCCCTGTGCAAGGAGAGAATCAAAGGTCAACCCCAGGGTACAGATTACACACCCGCCTGCTCTTTGTTGCTGGTGGCTCCAGGGGGATTTCTTTCAACACGTTGCAGTGTTTAATTAAGAGTCTGATAAAGGAGCCCCTTTCAAACGCATGACTCAGATGTTTGCAGGCAGAACCCCTATTCTCCGAAACAGGGAGGGCTTGCTCCCTCTTCCATAATAGGCTCTCATTCAAATCCATGGATCTGAGCAAACTTTGGGTTTTTTTTGGGAAAGCTGCCTTTTCAAATGCAAGCGCCAGAGCGTTTTGCCTGTTCCCTCTGGGGTCATCATTATGATTTACTTTGCGAAGTGCTTTTCACATGGGTGTTGAAAGGTGATTTATGGAAATATCCTGTAGATCTTGGGGTTCAGCTCCCTGACCCACCTTTAAAAGGGTAAAGGGACCCCTGACCATTAGGTCCAGTCGTGGCCGACTCTGGGGTTGCGGTCCTCATCTCGCTTTATTGGCCGAGGGAGCCGGCGTACAGCTTCTGGGTCATGTGGCCAGCATGACTAAGACGCTTCTGGCGAACCAGAGCAGTAACACTGTTTACCTTCCCACCAGAGTGGTACCTAATTATCTACTTGCACTTTGAAGTGCTTTTGAACTGCTAGGTGGGCAGGAGCAGGGACTGAGCAACGGGAGCTCACCCCGTTGCAGGGATTCAAACTGCCGACCTTCCGATCGGCAAGTCCTGGGCTCGGTGGTTTAGACCACAGCGGCATCCGTGTCCCTTTAGCCCTTACCTAAAACAGGGAATTGACTCCCTCTGAATATGATGGTGGACTCCCCTTCCTTGGAGGTTTTTATCTAGAGTACCCACATTGAATTGTTTTGTCATGCCAAGCCTTATGCAATATATGAAGGGCTGTCCCATGGAAGAGGGAGCAAGCTTGATTTCTCCTGCTCTGGAAGGTAGGGCTCGAACCAGTGGATTCAAGTTACAAGAGAGGAGAGATTGTGAATAAACCTTAGGAAGAACTGTCTGATAGTGGGGCAACTGGTTGGCCACAGAAGGAACAGGATGCAGGTATAATAAACAAAATCTGCCCTTCTTCCCTTATGGGGTATCCAAGAGCCCGTATAGAGTCTTTAAGTGGGTTCCCTATCGGTAGGAGAAAAGAACAGAGGCCAACCAGAGAATATTGAGAAGCAAAGCAGCTAATAAGCCGGATCTTCATTAAAGCTGTTGCAACAGGGCGATCCCCTCACACACAGGAGGGGACCCCAAACAAAGGTGTGCTTGCCCTTATATAGACATTTCAAATTGCCCGCCCTGGAGTTCAAGACCTCCCCCCAGATACATCATACCTACATCACAGAAAAGGCGGTCTACAACAGAAAACTGAGTGCATTGTTTATCTTCTGTCGTTTATCTCCTGTCTGGCAGTTTACTCGATTGCATTACCTGGGGAGCCTGGCCAGTCTTTTGTAATGATAAATACTTAGTTCCTGAGCCAGGTGACAGGCTCACCCTATTCATACACAGACAGACATACTGTACCCTTAAGACAGGATTTGCGAAGGAAAAGAGAATGGGGAGGCTTTTCCATTTTCCTTTGACCTTGCAGAGAAATATTTGAGGTCAATTTGGGAGGGACAAAATGGTTTCAGGACTTTTTCTGTGGGGTTTCAGACATGTGGTTTATATATACAGTTATATCTATCTATCTATCTATCTATCTATCTATCTATCTATCTAATCTATATCTATGACCTTAAAATTCTTATAAGAATAGTAAGAGCTGTTTAACAGTGGCACAGACTCCCAGGAGAGGTGGTGGACTCTCCTTCCTTGGAGGTTCTGAAGCAGAGGTCAGATGACCATCTGTCATGAATGCTTTAGCTGAGATTTCTGCATTGCAGGGGGTCAGACTAGATGACCCTCGGGGTTCCTTCTCAACTCTAAAATTTCAAGATTCTATTTGAATGACTGCCTGGGAGCCGTTTCCCCAAATTCTCTAATCTGAATGTGAAAAAGGCTGAGGAGTGGGGAGGTTTGGCCTAATGCGATAATGATATTTAACATCTCACATAGCTATTTATCAGATTTTCCATGAGTCTGAGAGGCATAATGAGAGTTTTATAGATTGGTGTGGCAAATTAACAACTGCTGGGCCTCTTTGATATTTCTCACCCAGCTGGAGAAAACTTGGGCTTTAAAAAAAGGAAAGAAAAGTGTTGGTTTGTTTTTCGAACTACTTCCTCTCCCCCAATGTCCTGCTGGGTATTGTAGGATGAAGCAGAAATAGATGATTAGCTGAGTCTAAGAGCTCACACATTTTTTCCCATTGGATTTGTTTTGAATACCCATATGTGCAAATTAAAGGAGGAGCGGACTGTTCATTTTCATCGAGTAAATGGCAGGCGACACACGGCAAAAGGCACTGCTGAGTGGAGGGACAGCTTTGGGGGGAAATCATTGCTGGATCCCAGTGTTTGCTAGTCTTGATTTTGTAGTGGTCTTGGCTGAGGGAAGCTCTTGCAGGAAAACAAGTAAATTATTATTATTATTAATAATAATAATAATAATAATAATAATAATAATAATAATAATAATAATAATAATAATAATTTATTTATACCCCGCCCATCTGGCTGGACTTCCCCAGCCACTCTGGGCGGCTTCCAAAAGAATATTAAAATACTATAATACATCAAACATTAAAATCTTCCCGAAACAGGGCTGCCTTCAGATGTCTTCTAAAAGCCTGGTAGTTGTTGTTCTCTTTGACATCTGGTGGGAGGGCGTTCCACAGGGAGGGTGCCACCACCAAGAAGGCCCTCAGCGCTGGACCTCAGCGTCTGGGCAGAACGATGGGGGTGGAGACGCTCCTTCAGGTATACTGGGCCAAGGCCGTTTAGGGCTTTAAAGGTCAGCACCAACACTTTGAATTGTGCTCAGAAACGTAAAAGTAAAGCCATGCTGGATGAAGTCAGTGGCCCATCAAGTCCAGTATCCTGTTCTCACCATTGCCAAGCAGATGTCTGTGGGAAACAAAAGCAACTCTTCCCTTCAGAAATCTCCAGCAACTGGTGTTCAGAAGCAGTGCTGCCGCCAGTTGCGGAGGTAGACCAGGGGTCAGCAACCTTTTTCAGCCATGGGCCGGTCCACCATCCCTCAGACCATGTGGTGGGCCGAACTATCCTGTATTTTTGTGGGGGGAAATGAGCAAATCCCTATGCCTCACAGATAACCCAGAGATGCACTTCAAATAAAGTGGTACCTTGGGGTTACAGATGATTCAGGTTACATACGCTTCAGGTTACAGACTCCGCTAACCCAGAAATAGTACCTCGAGTTAAGAACTTTGCTTCAGGATGAGAACAGAAATCACGCGGTGGCAGCAGGAGGCCCCATTAGCTAAAGTGGTACCTCAGGTTAAGAACAGTTTCAGGTTAAGAACGGACCTCCAGAACAAATTAAGTTCTTAACCCGAGGTACCACTGTAAAAGGGCACATTCTACTCATGGAAACACACACTGATTCATGGACCGTCTGCAGGCCGGATTGAGAAGGCGATTGGGCCACATCTGGCCCACGGGCCTTAGGTTGCCTACCCCTGAGGTAGAGCCTAGCCATCCTGGCTAGTAGCCATCAATAGTCCTCTCCTCCATGAATTTGTCCGGTCCTCTTTTAAACCCAGCTAGGTTGGTGGCCAACCCTGCCTCTTGCGGGAACAAGCGATATCTATATGAGAAAGCGATTCAATGTGGGTCACCTTGTTTCAAGTTAGGGTGGCATCTTCTACACCACCTTCCCCCTGTCCAGTATAATTGGTTTAATTCACACTGAAATGTGTGAATTCACTCTAAATGTGTATCGCTGAAAAGGGCTTAACATGGGGAAATTCCGCTGAGCTTTATCTGAGTTGATAATTGATGATTGCTGTTTTCTGCTAGCCAGCACGTGAGTGTTTAACCTTAGATCACATGAGAGGTATTGAATTACAAATTTGCCATCTTGGAAGGGTGGTGACTAGAGTTTTTTTTGTTTGTTTCCCAGGCTCTGTGAGAGTGATGATGTACATGAAGCCCTCCAGGTAAACAGCCTAAGGCAGGATGCAGATTGTAGGGAGAGACAGACCTCTGCTTCTAGGACTGTTGGAATTAGTTCATGTTTTCTAAGATGCTGAGCCTATGCCTTAGATGGGCATACGTCCTGTGGAACTGTTTGGATGCATCATTTGATGTTTCTGTTTTGAAGAAAGTTCTGCAAGTAAAGTTTTGAGTAATATCTAAGGAGTCTGGGAAACGCTTCGTTTCCAAAATAGCAAGGATAAAACTGATTATGAAAAATATATCTACCAGTTATCAAAACATTCAAACATCCGTAACTAAAATGTATAATAATAATAATAATAATAATAATAATAATAATAATAATTTATTATTTGTACCCCGCCCACTCTGGGCGGCTTCCACAGAGACAAAAAATACACTAAAATGTCACACATTAAAAATTTCCCTGAACAGGGCTGCCTTAAGATGTCTTCTGAATGTCAGGTAGTTGTTTATGGCTTTGACATCTGATGGGAGGGCGTTCCACAGGGCGGGAGCCACCACCGAGAAGGCCCTCTGCCTGGTTCCCTGTAGCTTTGCTTCTTGCAATGAGGGAACCGCTAGAAGGCCCTAAAACAGAGCAACAATTAAAACAGGAGGTTCAGGTCAGGAGATTGGGGTTTGCATCTACAGTGGTACCTCGGGTTATGTATTTAATTTGTTCCGGAGGTCCGTTCTTAACCTGAAACTGTTCTTAACCTGAAGCACCACTTTAGCTAATGGGGCCTCCCGCTGCCACTGCGCCGCCAGAGCACGATTTCTGTTCTCATCCTGATGCAAAGTTCTTAACCCAAGGTACTATTTCTGGGTTAGCGGAGTCTGTAACCTGAAGCGTATGTAACCCAAGGTACCACTGTATTCAAACCATACCAATGATTACATTTAAAACAGCACAGCACCTGTCTTTCTCAAAGCCTGTTAGAACAAGAAAGTCTTTGTCTGCCGGAGGATTGACCGAAAGGAACCAGTCTGGCTTCTCTAAGGAGCGAGTTCCAAAGTCTGGGAGGAGCCACTGAGAAGGCTTCTCCCCTTCTCTGCTTTAGCCTTACAACGACCCTGTGAGGTAGCTGTTTTACTACAAAGGAATTTCAGAAATAGACTGGAAAGAGAAGCTGCTGAATTGCAACTCATTACCAAACTTAAAACCATGGAGAGACCTGGTTTGAACAAAGACATTGGATTCTTATCCCATTATACATGACTAAGCCATTTCTCACCTTCTCACCCCTTGCCTTTTCCTGTAAGACCTATTACAGTCGTTAAGAGTCGTCAACAGGCTCATCTCAGCTATCTGCCAATCTCCCATTCCCACCACCCTTCTGAGTAATACCCCTCCCCACCTTCTCACTATATAGAAGGATTTGGCAACTTCTGTTTCAGTGTATCTGAAGAAGTGTGCATGCACACGAAAGCTCATACCAAGAACTAACTTAGTTGGTCTTTAAGGTGCTACTGGAAGGAATTTTTTTATTTTGACTATGGCAGACCAACACGGCTACCTATCTGTACCTGTGAGGTAGGTTAGGCTGACAGATTGTAACTGGCTCAATATCACTCAACGAGCTTCATAGCTGAGTTGGGATCTGAATTCTTTCCAACAATCTAGCCACCAGGTGGTGAGCAGTGTCAGCTCAAATTACCTGTAATAAAATGTAACAAAAAGACCCATATCTGTTAATAACAAAAAAGAGGCAGATTGAAAGCTGAAAAGTAAACTGAAACTGAGCCTCAAGAGGCCAAATGCCTTTAAAGAAGAGAAATCTTAGCCCAAAGGGTCTCTCTCTCTCTCTGTGAGAAGGCTCTAGCTGATTTTAAGTGGTCTCCAAAGACATTTTCATTTTCATTAGGCTGTTTAAAGGACAAAATGAATTTATTTGCTCTTAAATCTCTTTACTAGCTTCTATTTTTCCATTTTATTTCTGGCTGTTTTGAGACGGCATCGTTGCGTCAGGGTACATTTCCCCCTGAAATGCAGTGGGAGAAATTCCTGCAGTTTGATGCATAAGGCAAGATTCTCTTTGCTGGCGGTTCAAGAGTCCAGATGTGGCTACAAAAAAGGACTCTGTCCCATGTGCTGAGCAAACACAACTCAGTGGTTGGCGGGATGCAGAGAAGGACCTCCAGAGCAGACCTTAATTGGTGAGCAGATTTGTGTGGGAGAAGGAAGCATCCTTGAAGAAAGTATCCTAGACCACAGAACCACAGAACTGTAGTTGCAAGGGACCCAAGGGGTCCTCTAGTCCAACCCCTGCAATGGAGGAATCACATCTAATTTGTCCATTGCATGGACAATTCCCTCGTTTCCTGACACTAGAACTTGTGGACCTCCAATGAAGCTGGAAGATTCAGATAAACATGCAGCACTACTTCTTCTTCTTCTTCTTCCTCCTCCTCCTCCTCTTCCTCCTCCTCCTCCTTTTCTTCTTCTCCTTCACTCTTCCACTTCTCCTTCTCCTTCACTACTACTCTTCTTCTTCTTCTTCTTCTTCTTCTTCTCCTCCTCCTCCTCCTCCTCCTCCTCCTCCTCCTCCTCCTCCGCTCTTCCACTTCTCCTTCTCCTTCGCTCTTCTCCTCCTCCTCCTCCTCCTTCACTCTTCCTCTTCTTCTCCTTCTTCTCCTTCGCTCTTCCTCTTCTTCTCCTTCGCTCTTCTTCTTCTCCTCCTTTCCTTCTCCTTCTCCTTCTCCTTCTCCTTCTCCTTCTCCTTCTCCTCCTCCTCCTCCTCCTCCTCCTCCTCCTTTTTCCTCTTCTTCTCCTTCTTCCTCTTCTTCTTCTCTTTTTTTTTAAATTTTTTATTGGTTTTACAGATTTTTTAAACATAAACAAACACATAAAAACAAACAAACACGTATAATTTCATAACATTTTTTCATAAACTTCTTTTCCGGGACTCCCCCATACCCCCCCTTTCTGCATCCCAATGTCCAAAGTATTTTTTAGCAACTTCTAAGTATACCTTTCCAACCTCTGTCATCTTAGTTATCTCTATAATCTGACCTTATATCACTGTATCCTTTTGTTCCTGAAAACCACAACACTCTAACATTCATTAAGTTTATAATAGTCCTTAAGATAACTTTTAAATTTTCTCCATTCTTCTTCCACCGTCTCTTTTCCTTGGTCACGGATTCTGCCTGTCATCTCAGCCAGTGTCATATAGTCCATCACTTTCATCTGCCATTCTTCCAGAGTGGGTAGATCTTGTGTCTTCCAATACTTTGCGATGAGTATTCTTGCTGCTGTTGTGGCGTACATAAAGAAAGTTCTATCCTTCTTTGACACCAATTGGCCGACAATGCCCAAGAGAAAGGCCTCTGGTTTTTTGAGGAAAGTACTTTTGAGTACCTTTTTCATTTCATTATAGATCATTTCCCAGAAAGCCTTAATCTTTGGGCATGTCCACCAAAGGTGATAGAAGGTACCTTCAGTCTCCTTACATTTCCAACATTTATTATCGGGCAAGTGATAAATTTTTGCCAGCTTGACTGGGGTCATGTACCACCTATAAACCATTTTCATAATGTTTTCCTTTAAGGCATTACATGCCGTAAATTTAATACCGGTGTTCCATAACCATTCCCAGTCAGCTGACATAATGTTATGACCCACATCCTGTGCCCATTTGATCATAGCCGATTTGACTGTTTCGTCCTGTGTATTCCATTTCAGCAACAGATTATACATTCTTGATAAATTCTTAGTATTGGGTTCTAACAATTCAGTCTCTAGTTTTGATTTTTCCACCTGGAAACCAATTTTCCTGTCCTGTTTGAAAAATTCCATTATTTGATGATATTGAAACCAATTTTGTACTTTATGTTTCAATTTCTCATAACTTTGTAATTTCAACTTATCTCCATCCTGTTCCAAAATTTCCCAATACTTCGGCCATCCGACCTCCATATTGAGTTTCTTCACTGCTTTAGCCTCCACTGGTGACACCCATCTAGGGGTTTTGTTTTCCAACAGATCTTTATATCTTATCCAAACATTAAACAGTGCTTTTCTAACAATGTGATTTTTAAAGACACTATTGACTTTGTCATACCATAGGTATGCATGCCAACCGAAAGCATTGTTAAAACCTTCCAGGTCTAAAATGTCTGTATTCTCGAGGAGCATCCATTCTTTCAGCCAGCAAAAAGCTGCTGCCTCATAGTACAATTTTAAGTCCGGCAGGGCAAAACCCCCTCTTTCTTTAGCGTCTGTCAATATTTTAAGTTTAATTCTGGGCTTTTTGCCCTGCCAGACAAATTTCGAAATATCTTTCTGCCACCTCTTGAAACATTCCATCTTGTCGAGAATCTGCAAGGTCTGAAACAAAAATAACATTCTAGGCAATACATTCATTTTAATCACAGCAATTCGGCCTAACATTGACAATTTCAAATTTGACCATATTTCTAGATCTTTTTTAATTTCTGACCAACATTTTTCATAATTGTCCTTATACAAATTCACATTTTTAGATGTCAAGTAAACCCCTAGATATTTCACCTTCTTAACCACCGTCAACCCTGTCTCCTCTTGGAATTTCTCCTTTTCCATATCTGTTAAATTTTTTCCTAAAACTTTGGTTTTTTGTTTATTCAACTTAAATCCAGCTACCTGGCCAAACTGTTGTATTATTTCTAAAACCGTTTTAGTACTAGTGTTTGGCTCTTGCAAAGTCAATACTAGGTCATCTGCAAACGCTCTTAACTTGTAATGTTTAGCTCCGACCTGAACTCCTTTAACCTGCTGGTCATTCCTAATCATATTCAGCAACACCTCCAGAACTGAGATAAAAAGTAATGGGGAAATTGGGCACCCCTGTCGTGTTCCTTTTTCTATCTTAAGTTCCTCAGTTATTACATTATTTACAATCAATTTAGCTTTTTGCTCAGAATATATTGCAGCCATACCATTCTCAAAACCTTGGCCTACCCCCATCCCATGAAGATTCTTTATCATAAAACTCCAAGAAATATTGTCAAAGGCTTTCTCCGCGTCCAATCTTCCTCTTCTTCTTCTCCTTCCTCCCCCTCCCCCTCCTCCTCCTCCTCCTCTTCTCCTCCTCCTCCTCCTCCTCCTCCTCCTCCTCCTCCTCCCTCTTCTTCTTCTCCTTCTTCCTCCTCCTCCTCCTTCTTCCTCTTCTTCTTCTCCTTCTTCCTCTTCTTCTTCTTCTCCTTCTTCCTCCTCCTCCTCTCCTCCTCCTCCTCCTCCTTCTTCCTCTTCTTCTCCTTCTCCTTCTTCCTCTTCTTCTCCTTCTTCCTCTTCTTCTTCTCCCGCCTCCTCCTCCTCCTCCTCCTCCTCCTCCTCCTCCTCCTCTTCTTCTTCTTCTTCTTCTCCTCCTCCTCCTCCTCCCTCTTCTTCTTCTCCTTCTTCCTCTCCTCCTCCTCCTCCTCTCCTCCTCCTCCTCCTCCTCCTCTCCTCCTCCTCCTCCTTCCTCTTCTTCTTCTCCTTCCTCCTCCTCCTCCTCCTCCTCCTCCTCCTCCTTCCTCTTCTTCTTCTCCTTCTTCCTCTCCTCCTCCTCCTCCTCCTCCTCTTCTTCTTCTCCTTCTCCTCCTCCTCCTCCTCCCTCTTCTTCTTCTCCTTCTTCCTCTCCTCCTCCTCCTCCTCCTCCTCTCCTCCTCCTCCTCCTCCTCCTCCTTCCTCTTCTTCTTCTCCTTCCTCCTCCTCCTCCTCCTCCTCCTCCTCCTCCTCCTCCTTCCTCTTCTTCTTCTCCTTCTTCCTCTCCTCCTCCTCCTCCTCCTCCTCCTTCTCCTTCCTCCTCCTCCTCCTCTTCTTCTTCTCCTTCTTCTTCTTCTTCTTCTTCTCCTTCTTCCTCTTCTTCTTCTCCTTCTTCCTCCTCCTCCTCTTCTTCTCCTTCTCCTTCTCCTCCTCCTCCTCCTCCTCCTCCCTCTTCTTCTTCTCCTTCTTCCTCTTCTTTTTCTTCTCCTTCTTCCTCCTCCTCCTCCTCTCCTCCTCCTCCTCCTCCTTCTTCTTCGCTGAGGATCGCAGGGTGGCTTACAGTATAAAAACACAAAAATGCAAATCATGCTAACAAAGAAAAACAGTACCCCCCGCCGCCACAGTTTAAAAGGCCATAGATTGTTTAATCAGCCCAAGGCCTGGGAGAAGAGGAATGTTTTTGCCTGGCGCCTAAAGATATCTTAAGGATTGAGCTGTGATCCCTGCATTGCAGGGGGTTGGACTAGATGACCCTGAAGGTCCCTTCCAACTCTACAATTCTATGATACTATGGAACTTGCTTCCACTCTGTTCTGGCTCCTGGATGCTCTCCACTCAGACACAGAGATGTAATCACCGGAGCAAGAATTCCCATTTTTCAAACTGAACCCAAAGACAGGTGCAGGCCCTATGATGAGATCCGGCTTTTGGCATCTCCGATTGCAAGCGGGAGTCATTTGCTTGACATTCATCTTTCAATAAAGGCAATCAGCTCCCTGCATTTACACTCAGGTAGCCTTTTGACACCTGGTTGGCATCCAAGCCCCCCTCACCGCCCCACCCGCTCCAGCACTGCAATGCCCTCCCCATCTCCCTGCAAATTTCCTTCTTGTCTCCTTTCTCCTCTGCAGGTACAAAATTGCAGCAGAGGGCACAGGAGACAGGGACCTGCGTGGCATAATTCCTAAGTTTGGTTTTGCAGAGATTTCCTCTTGGTGAAGTGTTTGAGGATCACGTTCACCAGTGCATCTCTCTGCCTTGTCTGTGGTTTGGGGTTCATTGAGGACCTAGATTTGCTTGCCATGAATTAACCTCCACCAGTTGTTATTTTCAATTCATAGAATTGTAGGGTTGGAAGGGACCCCAAAAGTCATCTAAACCAACTCTCTTCATAACAGGAATCTTAACTGAAGAATCCCTGGCAGGTGGCCATCCTACCCCTTCTGAAAATCTTCCACTGATGCAGAGTCCACCGACTTCTGAGGTCATCCATTCCACTGTGAAACATCATCAGAAAGTTCTTCCTAATGTTTAGTCGGAACATCCTTCCTCGTCATTTGAATCTACCCCCTGGAGCAAGAGAAAACAAGCTTGCTCCCTCCTCCATGTGACAGTCCTCTAGATGAGTGGTGTCCCAACGTTTTTGAAAGAGGGCCAGATTTGATGAAGTGAAGGGCCGTAACGGCCAACCAAAGTTATTGAGCTTTTTTTAGGGTTGAAGTTGTTGAGATTTTTTTTAGGAAATAAACTTCCATAGAGGCCGGATTAAACTGACCGGCAGGCTGGATTAAGCCCCCAAAATGAATTTTGGACATGCCTGCTTTAGATATTTGAAGATGGCTATCTTATCTCCCCTCTTCATGGATCACTGCCTTGCCATGGCGAAGGGGCTTGAATAACTCAAAGAAGCTATGAACTATGCCGAGCAGGGCACCCAAGATGAACAGGTCATAGTGGAGAGTTTTGACCAAACGTGATTCACCTGGAGGAGGAACCGGCAAGCCACTCCAGTATCCCTGCCAAGAAAACTCCATGGACAAGGACAACAGGCATATAAAAGTTATGACGCTGGAAGATGAGCCCCTCAGGTTGGAAGGCGTCCAACATGCTACTGAGGAAGAGCAGAGGACAAGTACAAGTAGATCCAGAGCTGATGAAGCGGCTGGGCCAAAGCCGAAAGGACGCTCAGTTGCGGATATGCCTGGAAGCGAAAGGAAAGTCCAATACTGTAAAGAAAAATATTGCATAGGAACCTGGACGAGATGGTTGGATAATGTTCTCAAAGCTACCAGCATGAATTTGACCAAACTGCGGGAGGCAGTGGAAGACAGAAGTGCCTGGCGTGCTCTGGTCCAGGGGGTCACGAAGAGTCGGACACGACTAAATGACTAAACAACAACAACAAATCTTATCTCCTCTTAGTCTCCTCTTTTCCAGGTTAAACATACCCAATTCCCTCAACCGTTCCTCATAAGGCTTGGCTTCTAGACCCTTGATTATCTCGGTTGCCCTCCTCTGCCCACGTTTCAGCTTGTCAACATCCATCCTAAATTGTGGTGATGTGAACTGGACACAGTATTCCAGGTGTGGTCTGACCAAGGCAGAAGAGAGTGGGACTATGACTTCCCTTGATCTGGAAACTAGACTTCTGTTGATGCAACCTAGAATAGTGTTAGCTGTTCTTGCTGCCGCACCACCCTGTGGGCTCACGTTAAGCTTGAAAGGCCATGATTCATGCTGACTGCCCTTTCCTTCCTTATGAACGCAAAGTGCCAAGAAGAAGCCCTAGACAGGAGCAAGGAGAAAAAACTGTGACTCTGACATACCACAGTTGTTTGCTTTCCTCTGCTCTGGCCCCTCCCCATGCAATGCTGTTCTTGATTATTCCGACTGTTTTTGCCCAGAAAGCCGGAACGTTCCCTCCAGGGGCAGCATTAAGCCTGAAGCCTCCTTCACAGAAGAGAGCTGGGAGCAAATAAATTGGAAGACCGAGTTATGCAAATAGTATCAAAAGCCCAGTTTGGGATCTGCATGTTATTCAGTTCCAGCCCCCTCCCCGCTCCCCCAGTCTTTCAAGGCATCTCTCAAACATTTATTCCTGTCCTCGGGGCAAACTCAGAAGATAATGGACAGAAATGTCAGAGAGAATGAGGAGGAATGATGAGGTTCCCCGGCAGAGTAAATAGCATTTTTGCAGACAGAGGGAATGCATTTCCAGAGGTTACCAAAGGAGCAGAAGGGAAGAAAGGGGTCAGTTTACTCCCAGGACAGACACTCTGGGTAGGGTAGGCATGGCAGAGACTCTCAAGTAGGCTCCCCCGAAACTCTACCCCAGAGTTGTTGTTGCTGTTTAGTCGTTTAGTCATGTCCGCCTCTTCATGACCCCCTGGACCAGAGCACGCCAGGCACTCCTCACAACTGCCTCCCCCAGTTGGGTCAAACTCATGCTGGTAGCTTCCAGAACACTGTCCCACCATCTCGTCCTCTGTCGTCCCCTTCTCCTTGCGCCCTCAATCCTTCCCAACATCAGCGTCTTTTCCAGGGAGTCTTCTCTTCTCATGAGGGGGCCAAAGTCTTGGAGCCTCAGCTTCAGGATCTGTCCTTCCAGTGAGCACTCAGGGATGATTTCCTTCAGAATGGAGAGGTTGGATCTTCTTGCAGTCCATGGGACTCTCCAGAGTCTCCTCCAGCACCATAATTCAAAAGCATCAATTCTTCGGTGATCAGCCTTCTTGATGGTCCAGCTCTCACTTCCATACAAACTACTGGGAAAACCATAGCTTTAACTATACAGACCTTTGTTGGCAAGGTGATTTCTCTGCTTTTTAAGATGCTGTCTAGGTTTGTTATTGACCCCAGAATAGAGGGATGTAATGATTCATAGTGATATCACAATTATGCAAATCTATGCTGCCTTGCAATCATATTTGGAATAGTCTGCCGTGTACGGTTCTCGTCTCCTCCCCTCAAAAAGGATATTCTAGAGTTGGAGAAGGTTCTGATAGATCAAGGAGATGGACAGACTGCTCTGCAAGGAAAGGTTATAGTGCTTGGGACTTTTTAGATTAGAGGGAAGGCAAGTAAGTGGTGATATGATACAAGTTTATAAAGTTATACCTGGCATGAAGATAGTAGACTGACAAAGGTTTTTCTCACTCTCTCCCAGTGCTCCCCCCCCCTTAAAAAATGTTTAGGGGTACTCTCATTTTGACTCAAGTAAACCACCATTTTGTAGTTCAAATCGGGGGAAATAAATACAGCAAATGGACAAAAGTACAAAGATTCACAAAATGTTTAGGGGTATGCGTACCCCTGCGTACCCCACAGAAAAAAAGCACTGCTCTCTCCTAACACTGGAACTCATGGACATTGAAGGACTCTGCATGTTGGAAGACTCAGGACAGATAAATAACGCATAGTTAGAATTATATAATTGTCATCTTTTTTGGCGATCCATTGTAGCCGAGTAAGATTGTCTTCCATGAGCATGGTCTTAACAGGTGAACGTAGAGTTGGAAGGGACCCATAGCAGTGCAGGAATCACAGCTAAAGAATTCTAAGCTCTGTTGAAAAAAGAAAAATCATCAGTTAAGTGTGCAAGGTACAGCATTCCACTGTTGAACAGTTCCAACGGCCAGAAGGTTTTTCCTAAGGTCGATTCGGAATCTCCTTTCTTGTAATTTGAACCCATTGGTTCAGGTCCTACCGCTTGGAGCAACCAAAAACAAGCTTGCTCCATCTTCCATGAGACGGCCCTTAGATGTTCAAAGTGTGCTGGACCAGACCAATGGCTCGTCTAGTCCAACATCGTGTTCTCTCTGTGGCTGTCCAGATTCATCTGGACAGCCCATAAACAGAAGCTGAGTGCAAGAGGACTCTACCAACCTTGCTCTCTCAATGTTTGGATTATTAATATAAGATTTAGAACGTAGGGTGGTTTGGTAGTGTTTTGTGTGCCGCTTATGTGCTGCTTACTTCATACTGGTCTAGAATCATAGAATCATAGAGTTGGAAGAGACCACAAGGGCCATCGAGTCCAATCCCCTGGTCTACTATGAGAATTGGCAGCATCGGTTCATTTCTTCAGAAGCTGTGATTCCCAGCAACTGGGAAATGCAAACTCCTTCTGTATTCATGTTTTCCAAGGTCAAGGGGCTCCATTCAGAAGCCAAAGAGTAACACTTTGAGAACAGAAATCTATTTGAAGGTCCTTTTTTCATGGCTCGCAGATGCTCTCATCACAATCAAAGTTTCTGCAGCAAAGAGCAACCACTGAGAAGATAAACTGAGTTGAAGAGAAGTTTTGTTTTTAAGGGAGGAAAAAGTCTATTTGCCACCTCCATAATGATGAGGCATTTGCATAAG
Organism: Podarcis liolepis; assembly: GCF_965112155.1. NCBI lineage: Eukaryota > Metazoa > Chordata > Lepidosauria > Squamata > Lacertidae > Podarcis > Podarcis liolepis. The sequence goes on along the minus strand of NC_139554.1, from coordinate 2,953,969 downwards.
ATCAAACAAGGATCTCTCCTATTAGCTGATAAATAACTCCATTGCTGGAGACCTTGGGGGGATGCGTGTTTGCATTTTATGCTAATGAGCCTCCCATATCTTGGGGCCCTTGCTAAAGGGCGTTGGAGGGTGTGTGTGTCACAACAATGAAATATTTTCATAATTAAATCCTGGGAAGAGTCACAAATTTATCACATTGGATCCTTTTGATTTGTCTCCCAGACTGTCCCATTTGGCGATCCCCGGCGCAACCTAATTTACGAAAACGTTGCCAATTACAATTACTTTCATCCAAAACAAGAGAATCAAATCACTGTGAATAAAATAGCCGGGGGTTGTGCGGAGGTGAAGTTCACGGACGTGACTTGGGTTATTAACGGCAGCTCTGAAGATCAGGTGAGGGGGAATTGCCAAAGAGAAAGCAGCTTTTTGGACAGCAAGGCACACATTTTCCTAATTTGCAGAGGCCTCTCCGTCTCTTAAGGATGTCCACGTCCCCTCTGAGAAAATCTGCTGCACTTACCAGAGCCCTTCACAATTCCTCAGATGTGATCTCCTGGGAGAAAGGCTACAAATCAGTTTCTTCTAAGGAAACATAAGAACATAAGCAAAAGCCTGCTGGGTCAGGCCAAAGTCCTATCTAGTCCAGCATTCTGTTCCCACAGTGGCCAAACAGATGTCCAATGGGAAACCAGCAAGCAGGATTCAAACACAAGAGCAGCCCTCTTCCCTCCTGTGTTTTCCAGCAACTGGTGTTCAGAAGCATTGCTTTCTCACACCTTGGTGGTAGAGCATAGCCATCCTGGCCATCAGTTCTTACGTCCTCCATGAATTGGTCTAATCCTCTTTTAAAACCATCAAAGATGGTGGCCATTACTGCCTCCTGTGGCAGGGAGTTCCATATGGGGCAGGGGGTGGGGAGAGTCCTTTCTACTCTTGAACAGCTCCTTTCGTGTAATTGGAATCCATTGGTTTGAGTCCTGCCTTTCGGAGCAGCAGAAAGCAGCCCTTTAGGTGTCTGAAGATTGCTCTCCTATCTCCTTTCAGTCTCCTCTTTTCCAGGCTAAACATACCCAGCTCCTTCAACCGTTCCTCATATGGCTTAGTTTCCAGACCGTGGATCATCTTGGTTGCCCTCTTCTGCCCACCTTCCAGCTTGTCAATATCCTCCTTAAATTGTGGTTCCCAGAACTGGACACGGGACTCCAGGGGTGGTTTGATCAAGGCAGAATAGAGTGTCCCATTGAACTTCTTGGAGAAAAAGGTGAGATATAAATGCAATCAATCAATCAATCAATCAATCAATCAATATCAGGGAGAGATTTCAGGTGTTGCTGCACAAAGACTGGGTCAGATTTTTTTATGCAAGCTGCATGCAAAGTCTCCTCTTCCTCCTCCTCCTCCTCCTCCTCCTCCACCACCACCACCACCACCACCTCCTCTTCTTCTTCTTTGGACTCACATCTACCTGGACATTTAAGACACCCACCTGCCACCTGGAGGGTTGCAGGCAAAACTGGAGACCTGGAAGGCTAGCCAGCCTAAGACCCATTGACATTCAGCTAGTTGTGGACCTAATTTAGTCGTGGCTGCTATATTTAGTGGGTTTACTGTGAGTAGGGTTGGTATTGGCTACACTCTATTCTGCTGCCCAATGAACGTACCCTGTACTCCAGAATGAATCTGCCAAACTGGGTCTATTTCTTTTTTCTCTCTCTCTCCCTCCCAATAGCATGTTAAGCCAACTTTCCCCAATGGCCTATTATGTCTCTCTCTCTCTCTCTCTCTCTCTCTCTCTCTCTCTGCTTAATACAGTATAAAATTGCTCTTCTCTGCTTTTAAAGACCTTGAGCTGCAGGAAGAAAAGGGGGGAAATTAAATGCCTTTAGTGAGCAGATGTAATCCTATTTGAGAAGAAGCCTTTTGTATAATTGGCCTTGCAAACTTTCACTTAGCGGAAAGGCTGCTCTGTCAATGATTCCGCCTCCTCCCCTTTCCAGTGGGATCGGGGTCGGACTCTGTCAAAGGCAGCCGCTTCCTCTCGGTGTTCTGCAAGCAGGAGATGTTTGCCACCACACAGAGGTTGGATGGCAATTTGCCATGGATGCTTTAGCTGAGATTCCTGCACCGATGACCCTCAGGGTCCCTCCCAAATCCACAGTTCTATGATTCTACTGTTCACTGCCCTTACGTTGCACAGCTGAGATCATGTGTGTCAGCATCAGCATCAAAGAAGCAAATACATCAGCATTTCCTCTCCAATTGGGTGTCCTGGGAGGAATCAATCTCCATCCCAGCCAGGCAGGTGGAGCCAAGGTAATGTTTAGATGCAAGGTTATTGAAAATGGCCTTTAACCAGCCCCCCCCATCTCATTGGCTGTTTATCTATCACATAAGGGAGAGAGGGAGTGTCAGGAGTGCGTGCAGGAGCGGGCCCTGGACTGGGGCCTTCCTAAGTTTGTTCTGGACTCACAGGTGAGGCCGCTTCGTAACTCACTGCACATGGTGGCTAGAGCTGGAAGGGATATAAGGTCAGCATTTCCTTTCAGCTCTTTGCCACAGTAACACGTTTCCTGCCTCGCTGTGTTTGGCTTCTTGCTTCTCGACCCTCGGACCCTTGACTTTGTGACGCCTTGCTTCTCGACCCTCGGACCCTTGACTTTGTGACTCCTTGCTTCTCGACCCTCTAACCCTTGACTTCGTGACTCCTTGCTTCTCGACCCTCTAACCCTTGACTTTGTGACGCCTTGCTTCTCGACCCTCGGACCCTTGACTTTGTGACGCCTTGCTTCTCGACCCTCGGACCCTTGACTTTGTGACGCCTTGCTTCTCGACCCTCGGACCCTTGACTCTGTGACTCCTTGCTTCTCGACCCTCTAACCCTTGACTTTGTGACGCCTTGCTTCTCGACCCTCGGACCCATGACTCTGTGACTCCTTGCTTCTCGACCCTCGGACCCTTGACTTTGTGACTCCCTGCTTCCTGACCCTCAGACCCCTGGCTTCTGGACTCTCGTTCCTGCTCCCATCCCACCATCTTGCCCCTGGTCCAAATGTCCTCAGCCGGGACTTTGATCGCCCGTAGACCGGACTGTGACAGGGAGGTATGTTCAGCCTGGACAAGAGAAGTCAGGATAAGATAGGATAGCCAGCTTCAGATATCTGAAGGGCTGTCACATGGAAGATGCATGGAGGTTGGATGGCGGCTAACAGATTGAGGTTGAATCCTGACAAGACAGAAGTACTGTTTTTGGGGGACAGGAGGCGGGCAGGTGTGGAGGATTCCCTGGTCCTGAATGGGTTAACTGTGCCCCTGAAGGACCAGGTGCGCAGCCTGGGAGTCATTTTGGACTCACAGCTGTCCATGGAGGCACAGGTCAAATCTGTATCCAGGGCAGCTGTTTACCAGCTCCATCTGGTACGCAGGCTGAGACCCTCCCTGCCTGTGGACTGCCTCGCCAGAGTGGTGCATGCTCTGGTTATCTCCCGCTTGGATTACTGCAATGCGCTCTACGTGGGGCTACCTTTGAAGGTGACCCGGAAATTACAACTAATCCAGAATGCGGCAGCTAGACTGGTGACTGGGAGTGGCCGCCGAGACCATATAACACCGGTCTTGAAAGACCTACATTGGCTCCCAGTACGTTTCCGAGCACAATTCAAAGTGTTGGTGCTGACCTTTAAAGCCCTAAACGGCCTCGGTCCAGTACATCTGAAGGAGCGTCTCCACCCCCATCGTTCTACCCGGACACTGAGGTCCAGTGCCAAGGACCTTCTGGCAGTTCTGCGAGAAGCCAAGTTACAGGGAACCAGGCAGAGGGCCTTCTTGGTAGTGGCGCCTTCCCTGTGGAACACCCTCCCACCAGATGTCAAAGAGAACAACAACTACCAGGCTTTTAGAAGACATCTGAAGGCAGCCCTGTTTCGGGAAGCTTTTAATGTTTGGTGTATTATAGTATTTTAATATTCTTTTGGAAGCCGCCCAGAGTGGCTGGGGAAGCCCAGCCAGATGGGCGGGGTATAAATAATAAATTATTATTATTATTATTATTATTATTAGATGGAGCAAACTTGCTTTCTGCCTTCCAGAGGGTAGGACCCGAACCGATGGATTCAACATGCAAGAAAGGAGATTCTGACTAAACATCAGGAAGAACTTTCTGATGGTAAGAGATGTTCAACAGTGGAGCAGACTCCCTCAGAAGGTTGTGGACTCTCCTTCTTTTTAAACAGAGGGACACAGAATGCGGCAGCTAGACAGGTAACTGGGAGAGGCCGCCGAGACCATATTACACCAGTCCTGAAATAAATACATTGGCTTCCAGGACATTTCTGGGCACAATTCAAAGTGTTGGCGCTGACCTTGAAAGCCCTAAATGGCCCTGGCCCAATAGACCTGAAGGAGCATCTCCACTCCCATCGTTCAGCCCAGACACTGAGGTCCAGCTCCGAGGGCCTTCTGGCGGTTCCCTCACTGCAAGAAGTGAGGTTACAGGGAACCAGGCAGAGGGCCTTCTCGGTAGTGGTGCCCGCCCTCCCATCAGATGTCAAGGAAATAAACAGCTATCTGACTTTTAGAAGACATCTGAAGGCAGCCCTATTTAGGGACGTTTTTAATATTTGTTGTTTTATTGTGCTTTTAATATTCTGTTGGGAGCTGCCCAGAGTGGCTGGGGAAACCCAGCCAAATGGGCAGGGTAAACGTAAAGGGACCCCTGACCATTAGGTCCAGTCGTGACCGACTCTGGGGTTGCAGCACTCACCTCGCTTTATTGGCCGAGGGAGCTGGCGTACAGCTTCCGGGTCATGTGGCCAGCATGACTAAGCCGCTTCTGGCGAACCAGAGCAGCACACGGAAACGCCGTTTACCTTCCCGCCGGAGCGGTACCTATTTATCTACTTGCACTTTGAGGTGCTATCGAACTGCTAGGTTGGCAGGAGCTGGGATTTCAACCTCCGACCTTCTGATTGGCAAGTCCTAGGCTCTGTGGTTTAACCCACAGCGCCACCCATGTCCCTTAAATGGGCAGGGTAGAAATAATTTATCAATCATTTATTTATTTATTTGCTGCCTCGGTCCATCTAGCTCAGTCCTGGCTACACTGGCAGCAACTCTCTAGGCAGGAGTCTCTTGAGGTGCTGGAGATTGAATCTGGGAGCTTGTTCCAGCCATCAGGGGTGATTTCGCTGTGATTCCTGCATTGCAGGGGGTTGGACTAGATGACCCCCGGACCCCTTTCAACTCTATACATCTGTGATTCTATAACCCCAAGTGGAAAATGGAAACAGAATATACGTACTTTTATGAGAGAGCGTGAGAGAAGACACGGATTCTGTGCAACTATGATCTCCATGCAGCTTAGGCAGCTTACAACATTCCATCTGTCACACTTCAGTGTGACCAAGATGCCAAACAGTTAATAGACCCACAAGAGCTGCTCATGGGGAGCATTGATGCAGCAGGATGGGGACGGGGATCCACTAAATCTGCCATTGAGGAGCCCAACCCTCACTGACAGCATTCAACCACCCTGGAGAAGAAGAAGAAGACTGGAATAAGTCTCAGGGTGGTGGCAAGGTATTCATCACAAGAATGACGCCACTGAGTTTCAGCAATCTAACATGCATGGTCTTCCCCCATTCATCCTGCGCAATTAAAAACCCAGCGAGCAATTTACATTTATTGTGCAGGGATCATTAGAGTAATCAAAGCCTGTTCACAGATGTAAATAATGCTGTTTTAATGGGATTTGGCTGTCAAGCGAACACCTTTTTTCACGTCCCTGTCAGGAGAGAAATAGAAACTTTTGCGGAAGTTTCATGTGGAATCTGACTGGTGCAGCTGGAACAGCTGCACGGCCAAGATCCAGAGCAACTTTTGCCAACCTCTGGACCCCATCAGCCCCAGCTGTAGTTCAGAACATCTGGAGGGCGGCAGGTTGACAAAAGCTGACTTTGATAGAATCATAGAGTTGGAAGGGATCCACAAGGGGCATCTAGTCTAACCCCTGCAACGCAGGAATCAAAGCTGAAGAATTCCAGACAGATGGACACCCAACCTCTATTGGAAAACCTCCAAGGAAGGAGAGCCCACCACCTTTCATCTCAGTGTCAAACAACTCTTAGTGTCAGAAAGGTCTTCCTAATGTTGGGTCAGAACTTCCTTTCTCGCAATTTGAACCCATTGCTCACTCCTTCTTTCTTCTTCTCCTTTGGCGATCCCTCACAGCCGAGTAAGATTGTCTTGCATGAACACGCTCCTCCTCCTCCTCCTCCTCCTTTCCTCTGGCAATCACTAGTAGTTGAGTAAGCTTGTCTTCCATAAACACGGTTTCCTCCTCCTCCTCCTGTCTTGCCAGAGTGGTGCATGCTCTGGTTGTTACGATATGGATGCAATGCGGCAGCGAGCTGCAGCCAGCTGGAAAGCAAAACATGATGGGAATGTTGGGACTGTACCGTGGGAATAATAATAATAATAATAATTTGAGACTTCCGGTGGAGCGCGGAACCCGCTGCAGGCGAGGGTTTTTTCCGGTGGGAGAGCCCTAGCTTTTTGAGCCGAAAAAAGAGGTTTTTAGGGCGCAAAAACCTCTGGTTTTACCTCTGGAGGGTGTCTAGAGGTCCTGGTTCCCGGCGGTGCCTAGGAGCTGCCAGTTTCGGCCGTCAGGTAGCCTCCGTAAAAAGAGGAGAAGAGGTGAAGAGTGTGGCGTTAAAAGAGGTGAAGAGTACGGCGGAACGAACAGTAGGCGATCGGGCGACCATTGCAACGGCTAATAAGCGAAGCCCCGAGCCTGGGGGGGATAGCGCTCCGCTCTCGAAACAAAGAAATTCGGACACAAACATCTAAAACTGCTGAGCAGCAAGAACAAGGAAGTCTCCGAATTAACAAGAGAGGAGTCCGAGCTCAGCGGACGTCTGCTTTCGCCAAAAGACACAGGCTGTATGCAGAGCCTAAAAACGAAAGTAAGTCGCTGCTAGCGGCTACTCTTTTCGTTTCCCCTGTAACAATTTATCTTTGTGGACTAAGACAAGGAGAAGTAGCTCTCTCCAAAGAAGAAAGGGGAACAGAAACTTTCGTGAATGGAACGGATTCCCAGTGTGGGCGAAGCATTGGAAAGATAAAGAGAGCTGTATAAATACATCCCTGTGAGCTCTGTGAGTGACTAACTACAGCCAATAATTGGGAAACTGTGAGTGAAATTCAAGCTAAAGAAACCTCTGACGCCATATTAGGTTCAAGAGGTTCCTAGATGTTATACTAAATAACTTCCTAAGACATTTGCTTGGCTTTTTTTTTTTTTTCTTTTGGTTTTGATAAAGAAGGCTGGGTTTTGGGAATTAGCCAATTAGCATTTATCTACTTTCCTTGTTTGGGACATTAAATTGGTGAAAATTGGACTTTAAAAAAAAAAAAAAATTTTGCCGGAGCAAAGGAACCATTTTAAGATCTTCCTCTCTCCAGAACTTTCCTTAAGACTAGGTAGAGTCAGACTCCCTCTAGGGGTCTGAACCAAGTATTACTATTGAAAGCAGAAAACCTGTGTGGTAGCAATCCAAGACTGCGGAATAGAAGAGGCTTATCTTTAAAGTTCCCTCAACACCTAACGGGAAACCTCCTGGGATTATATACTATAGGAACCTATTCCCAAGGGGTAAATTTATTTCTAAGGGACAAATAAAAGATACTCTGGAATTGGGTCGTGAAATTTGAACTTGAATTTGAAATTGGAATATATTAGAACATATTTTGAAATTTAAACTTATTTGAAAGTACAGTCAGACGTTATATCTACTATCTACTATCTTTGTTCCTTGAAATTTGGATCTTGCCCCCATTATTTGTGCCTTCTGGAATATCTGGAATATCTCAGGACTACCAAACTGAAGGGAAACTGTTAGTTTCCTCTTTGGAGCGTTTTTGGACCCTCAAAATATAAATCTCTGATTGGATTAGCCCGAACGGGGGCAAGAAGAACACGAAGAAACAACTAAAGCTTTCAAAATTCTAGTGGAAGACGGGACAATATTTTACATAAGATTTTGAGGAGGAACTGTTTAAGTTATTTGTAAATCATAATTCAATACTCTGTTTGGTATTGCTAATCTGCAACAGACATTCCAAATAGCATTTAAGGATAACACCAATTGTAACTGCAATTATTTAGGAACTGTTTAGAGATTGTATAACCTAATTTAGTATTTGATAATTGATATCTGATAGTTGGGGGAATGTCGCATACACAAAAAAAGGGGGCGGAGGGGGGGACCCCAACAGATAGAAGAGCTTCAAAACAGGAAGCAGAGTTTAAAACAGAAATATTGAGGATGTTTGCTGAAATCAAACAGAGTGAAAAGAACTTGGAGATAAAATTAGAACAGGTTGATAACAAAATTGGGAAAATGGACAAAAAGATTGAGGAGACAGTTAGTGAACTAAAGGGACAAATTAAAGAGGTCTCAAAGAGAGTGGATGAGGGTCTCAAAAAAACAAAACAAGAAATGAAAGAGATGAAACGGGAGGAAGAGAAGATAAAAAATGAGATTGCAGATCTAAACAGAATACAGGAAGAAATAAAAGATTCTATCGCAATGAATGAATTAAAACAGAGAGAAGTGAATCTGAGATTGAGGCAAATACCCGAAGTGCAAAATGAAAACATAAAAGAAAGATTGACAAGAGAGATTGCGCAGTGGATGGGGTTATCGGAGGAGGAAGTTGGGAGAACAATACAAAATGCTTTTAGAATGAAAATTAGATCAAGTAAAGCAAAAAAATTCCCAGGTGACTGTCTAATAACATTTAAAGATAGAGAGATGAGAAATCAGATTTTACAAAGAAATAGAGAGAAAAGACTTTATATTGATGGGAATTATATAATCATATTCAAAGATATCCCAATAAGACTGTTGAAACGAAGAGAATCTTATAAACCATTGGTGCAACTGCTCAAGAAAAATAAGATTGACTTTAGATGGGAATTTCCGGAAGGGGTTTCGTTTTTCTACAAAGGGGTAAAAAGAAGACTGATTAGCCCGGAGGAAATAGGGAAATTTACAAGGAGATATAAAGAGCTTCAAGTAGAAGAGGAAGAAGTCAAAGGGGCAGAAGGAGGATTAAACTTAAGGGAGGAATTCGAATCAAGAGAAGAAGAAGAACAGGTTGAGAGGGAATCAGAAGAAGAGGAAGAGGACGAGGTAGGAGAGGAGGTAGAAAGATTATAAGGTAAACTTAAATTTAAGCAGGTATAAGAAGAATGGCGTTAAAACTATGGAACTGGAATGTGAATGGAATGAATGATAAGAGAAAACGGAATAGGATTGAACATATGCTAAAAAAGAAAAATTTAGATATCATATGCTTACAAGAAACTCACGTGAATAAAAAACACAGGAAGATTCTAATAAACAAAAGGTTGGGAAATGAATTTGTATCCTCGGATAAAGAGAAAAAAAGAGGTGTTGTACTATACATTAAAAATAAAATTGAATCTCATCAATTATTTAAGGATGAAGAAGGCAGAATTATAATGGTTCAAATTAAGTGGCAAGGTGAAAAGCTGATAATTGTTGGGATCTACTCACCAAATGGGAGTAAGAAGGAGTTCTTTAGATTACTGGAGGAGAAATTACTTGAGTACATGGACCAAAAAATTATAATAATGGGAGATATGAACGGGGTGGTTTCATTAGAAATGGACAGACTGAGAAAAACGGAAAACAAGGAAGGAAAACTACCTAAAACGTTCTTTGCAATGACGAAGAATTGTAATTTAGTAGATATTTGGAGGCTCAGACATCCCCTGGAGAAGCAATTCACATACCACTCAGAATCAAATCAAACAATGTCAAGAATAGACCAAATCTGGGTATCAAATGAGTTAACTCCGAGAATTCAAAAAATAGAAATACAGGCTAAGGTGATTTCAGACCACAACCCAATAGAACTGGAGTTAAAAGGCTTTGAAGAGCGAACGTTTAGGTGGAGGTTGAATGATAACATATGGGATGATCAAAAATTCGTAGAAAAAGCACAAAAAAATCTATCAAATTACTTCAGAGACAATATGGACAAAGGGACAAAAATGAGTGTGGTGTGGGATGCGAGTAAGGCGGTGATGAGGGGCCTCTGTATTCAGCAGAATGCATGGAAAAGAAACAATAAGGAAAAAAAGACAAAGGAGATCCTAGAACAGATTATGTGTAGGGAACAAAAATTGATTAAAAAACCTAATAACGAGAAGATAATACAGGAAATAAAGATTCTTCAAACTCAGTTTGCGATGCTAATAAATAAAGAGGTTGAGTGGAATATTAAAAGGTTAAGGCAAAAAAATTTTGAGTTTGCAAATAAATCTGGAAAATGGCTTGCTTGGCAAGTTAAGAGGAGAAAAGAACAAAACACAATTAATAAAATTGAAGTGAATGGAGAAGAAATAACAGATCCGAAAGAAATTAGGAAGGGATTTGTCGATTTCTATAAACAATTATATAGGAATAAAGAAAGGAATAATAAGAAGAAAATAGAAAGATATCTGAAAGAGAAGATGGTGAGGAAGATCCCATTAGACCAAAAAGAACAGTTGAACACACCAATTTGCAAAGAAGAAGTAGAAGAAGTCATAAAAGAACTAAAAAGAGGGAAAGCACCGGGCCCGGATGGGTTCACCTCAAGTTATTACAAAGAACTGAGAGACACGCTGATGACCCCGCTGATCAAAGTAATGAATAACATCTTAAAAGAAAAGGACATCCCAGGAACATGGAAAGAGGCATTTATTACAATAATACCAAAACAGGATTCGGACTTGACCCAAATTAAGAACTATAGACCCATATCGCTATTAAACACAGACTACAAAATTTTCACAGGAATTCTAGCAAAGAGATTAAAAAAAATATTAGTAAAAATCATACATAGAGATCAAGAAGGCTTCCTACCGGGCAGGCAACTAAGGAATAATATAAGAAATATAGTTAATGTTATAGAATACCTGTCCGATAGGTGTGACAAACCAGCAAGTTTAATATTCGTTGATGCGGAGAAAGCCTTCGATAATGTGATCTGGGAATTTATGTTGAGAAATTTGGAGGCTATGGAGGTGGGTCAAGAATTTTATAATGGCATTGAGGCAATATATACGGAACAGAAGGCAAGGTTGATTATAAATAACATCATCACGGAAGATATAAAAATATTTAAAGGAACAAGGCAGGGGTGCCCGCTTTCGCCATTACTATTCATAGTGGTCTTGGAAGTTTTATTAAATGCAATAAGACAAAATAAGCAAATTAAAGGGGTGACATTAGGTGTTAATGAATATAAGGTAAAGGCCTTTGCGGATGATGTGGTTATAACTGTGGAAGAACCGATAGAAAGTACAAAAGAAATATTGGAAGAGATGGAACAATTTGGGAAACTATCAGGATTTAGATTGAATAAGAGGAAGACTAAAATGATAGTGAAAAAATTGGACCAAGACAAAATTGAAGTTTTAAAACAACAAACGGAAATCGAGGTAGTCAAGAAGATTAAATACTTGGGAATTTGGCTTTCGGATAAGAATATAGATTTATACCAATACAATTACATCCCTATGTGGAAAGATATAAAGAAGGATTTGGAGGTCTGGAATAGACTGAAACTATCACTATGGGGAAGAATATCAATGGTAAAAATGATGGTGCTCCCTAAGTTGTTATTTTTATTCCAAGCTTTACCTATACTAAAAGGCACAAAAATCTTTGGGGAATGGCAAAAGATAATATCAAGATATGTCTGGGAAGGAAAGAAACCCAGAATTAGATTCAAGTTATTGACAGAAGCAAAGGAGAGAGGAGGCTTTGGCCTCCCAGACATGAGATTGTACTATGAGGCAGCGTGCCTGTGTTGGGTGAAAGACTGGGTGAAATTGGAAGATAAAGAATTATTGGATTTGGAAGGGTTTAATAATAAATTTGGGTGGCACGCATACTTATGGTGTGATAAAAAGAGGTTACACAAGGGATTTGGAAATCATATTTTTAAGGGAGCATTAATAGAGGTTTGGGACAGATATAAGAACATATTAGAACCTAAAATCCCACATTGGATATCGCCGTTAGAAATAATGTCTGTTAAGAAAATTAATATGAGAGGAAAGTGGGGAACATATGGAGAAATGGTCACCAACGAAGGAGGGAAGTGGAAAATGAAATCATATGACCAAGTTAAAGCATTAACATATGACTGGTTACACTACTTCCAAGTAAACGAAATGTTTAAAAAAGAGTTGAAGGAAAGGGGATATGTAGAAAAGGAATCAAATTTTCAGAAAGAGATAATAAATAGTGAATCTAAAAACCTATCAAAAATGTATAAAATAATGTTAGAGTGGTATACGAAGGATGAGGAGGTGAAGTCAGTGATGGTGCAATGGGCAAAGGATTTGGGATACAATATTCAATTGGAGGATTGGGAAAGGTTGTGGAAAGAGAATATAAAATTTACAGCTTGTATGACATTGAAGGAAAACATGATGAAAATGTTTTACAGATGGTACCTGTCACCTGTGAGACTGGCAAAGATGTACAAAATAGATAACAAATGCTGGAAATGTAAACTTAAAGAAGGTACATTCTTCCACCAGTGGTGGGAGTGTAAGAAAGTTAAAAGCTTCTGGGAAGAGATTTATAACGAGATGAAAAAGATATTGAGGTATACTTTTGTGAAAAGGCCAGAGGCTTTTTTATTAGGTATTATAAGAAAGGACATCAGAAGGGAAGACCGTAAACTTTTCCAGTATGCCGTAACAGCTGCCAGAATAGTACTGGCTCAGAGGTGGAAGCAGGAGGATATTCCAAGGGTAGAAGAATGGAGAGCAAAGTTAATAGAATATGCGGAATTGGACAAATTAACAGGGAAGATCAGATATACAAAAGATCAAAAATTTATAAAAGACTGGGAGAAATTTGTGTGTTATCTGGAAAATAATTATGGTGTAAATACAACGCTGGTGGGGTTTAAAGAGGCTTTGTAAAGAACTAATGAATATTGTTTAATAGAAATATAGGAGGAAAGGAGGTGTAAATGGCAATATGGAAGAATGGAATGTGTACTAAAATAATAGCTATGAAAGAATGTCAGCGACGTTGAAGGAAGTCGAAAATGCATATGATTTGTTGTAAAATGGTTAATGTATAATGAGTTGGATTTAATAAAAGCATATAATAATAATAAAATAATAATAATAATAATAATAATAATAATAATAATAATAATAATAATAATAATAATTTATTATTTATATCCCGCCCATCTGGCTGGGTTTCCCCAGCCACTCTGGGCGGCTTCCAAAAGAATATTAAAATACTATGATACATCAAATATTAAAAGCTTCCCTAAACAGGGCTGCCTTCAGATGTCTTCTAAAAGTCTGGTAGTTGTTGTTCTCTTTGACATCTGCTGGGAGGGCGTTCCACAGGGAGGGCGCCACTACCGAGAAGGCCCTCTGCCTGGTTCCCTGTAACTTGGCTTCTCGCAGTGAGGGAACCGCCAGAAGGCCCTCGGTGCTGGACCTCAGTGTCCGGGTAGAACGATGGAGGTGGAGACGCTCCTTCAGGTATACTGGACCGAGGCCATTTAGGGCTTTAAAGGTCAGCACCAACACTTTGAATTGTGCTTGGAAACGTACTGGGAGCCAATGTAGGTCTTTCAAGACCGGTGTTATATGGTCTCGGCGGCCGTTCCCAGTCACCAGTCTGGCTGCTGCATTCTGGATTAGTTGTAGTTTCTGGGTCACCTTCAAAGGTAGCCCCACGTAGAGCGCATTGCAGTAGTCCAAGCGGGAGATAACCAGAGCATGCACCACTCTGGCGAGGCAGTCCGCAGGCAGATAGGGTCTCAACCTACGTACCAGATGGAGCTGGTACACAGCTGCCCTGGACACGGATTTAACCTGTGCCTCTATGGACAGCTGTGAGTCCAGAGGGATAGTCTATTCACTGTGCGGAGCACAGGAATTAGCTCAGAGTGTAATTTGACCTGTACAGGAAGTACAGGAGGTGGAGTTTCTCTCTCTGCTGTTGGAGTTTGAAGAGAGCAGACGTGTTTCTCTGTAATGCTGCAAAGACAGAAATAAAGGCATGTAAATACATTTCTGTCTATCTCTTTCCCCTGCCTGGGGGAGGGGGGAAGGAAAGAGTGGTGTGTTCTTCGCACGCTTGAGGAGGATCGCCGATCGTGACCTAGCCTGGATCCTGCTCGGGAATGCAGACAGGGAGGTCAACAGGAGATCAAGCCGGGTGCCTGGAGAGTGGCCAGTTTCTCCTGAGAGGCAAGATTTCCTGACACTGGTTATCTCCCACTTGGACTACTGCAATGTGCTCTAATTGGGGCTAGCTTTGAAGATGACCCGGAAATTGCAATTAATCCAGAATGCGGCAACTAGACTGGTGACTGGGAGCGGCCGCCGAGACCACATAACACTGGTCCTGAAAGATCTTCATTGGCTCCCAGTATGTTTCCGAGCACAATTCAAAGTGTTGGTGCTGACCTTTAAAGCCCTAAATGGCCTCTGCCCAGTATACCTGAAGGAACGTCTCCACCCCCATCATCCAGCCCGGACACTGAGGTCCAGCTCTGAGGGCCTTCTGGCAGTTCCCTCGCTGTGAGAAGTGAGGTTACAGGGAACCAGGCAGTTTTAAATGTCTGACACTGTATTGCTTATAATATTCAGTAGAAGCTGCCCAGAGTGGCTGGGGAAACCCAGCCGGATGGGCGGGGTATAAATAATAAAGTCTTCTTCTTCTTCTTCTTCTTCTTCTTCTTCTTCTTCTTCTTCTTCTTCCTCTTCCTCTTCCTCTTCCTCTTCCTCTTCCTCTTCCTCTTCCTCTTCCTCTTCCTCTTCCTCCTCTTCCTTGGCAATTCCTTGGCGATCATTCATAGCCAAGTAAGATTGTCTCCCATAAACACGGTTTTAACAATGAGCCCGTTGGGATGGGTTTTTGGAAGACACCTGTGCGTGAATTTGTTTTATGTGTGTAGATCAGTGCATGCTGACCAACGCACACTCTTCACAGTATGGCTCTGTTCCGATGGCATGGGTAGATTCTTTTCTGCTGCAGCCTTCATTCGCCTTCACAGCCATTGTAACACACTGCTTGTTATCATCTGCCTGTTCTGCCATTGAGGACTTCTTGGATCATTCTTTGTCTAGCTCCTTCCCTTTGACCTTGGGTGACCCTGCTGGGAGTACAAGACTGCTGATGGCTTCACTCACAAGGGTCATAGGAACGTGCAAGCCCACTCAGCAGGACAAGGTGATGATCCAGCGAGTGAAAAAAATAACAGTGAGTCTGTAAGTGACTGTGGAGGGCAATTTTGGATCCACTCATTCTTCTGCAGTGGGGACAGAGGTTTCTGGGTGGGAGTTGATCACGGTGAGGGTTTGCCATCATCCATGTGACAGCACTTTGGATATTTGAAGGTGGCTCTCGTATCATCTCTCAGTCTTCTCTTTTCCAGGCAAAATTTGCCCAATCCTCTCAATCTGCAGAGGTTGAATGGACACTGGCTGTGATTCCTTCATTGCAGTGGGGCTGGACTAGATTATTCTCGGGATCCCATCCAACTCTACAACTCCTCTACTGCCCCACCCCCTTTTGAATTAGGCTGAATCATCTTAGCTTCTGCTGACACAAATTAAACAGGGACCCTGCCGTCTATTGATTCTGCCAGCACTCGGACAATTTGCTCCCCACCCGCCCCTGCTCTTTCCCGAAGTCATCTTTAAAGACTTTACTTTTTATTAAACTAATGCTGCCAGTTAACTAAAGTCTTTGTTTTTATAGACTCGGGAGAACAAGATCCAACATAAATTAATCATGACTTAATTGAGTGAACTAATTCTGGTTCTCTCCAGTCCGCTGCACCGCAATCTCCCTGTCTTCCCAGTGCTGTAACTGAGGGCTAAACGGCGCACGACTCTCACAGCCTCCACTCTTATCTCTGGAACACAAAGGAATTCAAGTTTTAATTTCCCCCAGAATTAAATCTGGGGGGACAGGACAACAACACGCCCACATTTTCTTGGTTAGGAAGGCAAAACCCTTTGGAAAGTCTTGGAAATCAAGATTGTAAATGCCATCCACCCTGGTTTGGTCTCTTGGGTTTCTCCAGGACGGATGACAAATCTTTCAAGATCAGTTTCTCATTTTACTGACGCCCGGTCTGTTTAGACCAGGGTTTCCTGAACTTGGTTCTCCGGCTGTTTTTGGACTACAACTCCCATCACCCCTAGCTACCAAGGCCAGTGGTCAGGGATGATGGGAATTGTAGTCCCAAAACAGCTGAAGGCCCAAGGTTGAGAAACTCTGGTGTAGACAGTGCTGAGCTGGAGGGACCAATGGCCAGACACATTTCTACGATCTCCATTTGTTTGTCTCTTTTTCCCCTACAAAAAAGTGCATGTTTCCCCTAATAAACACGTTTTTGCAAGAGTTTTCCCCAGTGCAATGCATTTTTGTGTGTTACTTTCACTAATATTTGTATTTATTTTGCATTTCTATGCACACTTCCCCTAACATTTTTTTAAATTTTTTTTATACAAACATCAACTGCAAAAGGCACATACAACAAAAACCATAATAACAATAATAACACAATTTGACAATTCAGATTTGAATACACTGATATACCTATGACTATCCATTCTGAAGGAAATCAACCCTGAGTGCTCCCTGGAAGGACAGATCCTGAAGCTGAGACTCCAATACTCTGGCCACCTCATGAGAAGAGAAGACTCCCTGGAAAAGACCCTGATGTTGGGAAAGAGGTAGGGCACAAGGAGAAGGGGACAACAGAGGACGAGATGGTTGGACAGTGTTCTCGAAGCTACCAGCATCAGTTTGACCAAACTGCGGGAGGCAGTGGAAGACTGGAGGGCCTGGCGTGCTCTGGTCCAGGGGGTCACAAAGAGTCGGACACCACTAAATGACTAAACAACAACCTACGGCTACACCTTTTTTAGCATTATTTTCCCATCTCTCTCTCCTCCCCCTACTTCCCACCACTATCCTGTCAGGAAAAAGCAGCAATGCAAAAGCCAGCAGCAGGTGGCTGGAATGCAAAACAGGATGTCGATGTCTGCAACTGTACTAGTGGAGAAAGGGGGCATCCTCTGCTACCAGATGTCAGTATTCCAGCCGCGGTCAGAGGTACACCGGCCTCACTCCAGGCATTCGGCTGGGATCCTTGTTGACCTTGCCTGCTGGGAGACGCAGACGGAAGGTCAACAAGGATCCCAGCTAAATGCCTGGAGTGAGGCCGGTGTACCTCTGACCGCGGCTGGAATCCTGACATATCCACCTTATCGCTTCATTCCAGATTTCTTTATATTTATCCATTCTTAATTTGCGTCAACATGCAATTCGTTTGTATGTGGCTAATCTGTCCATATTATCAATCCATGTGCTCAATGGAATCTTTTTGCGACTCTTCCAATTAATCAAAACCAGTTATTTTGTTTCTAATATAGCACGGTACATCCATATTTTTTTTTGACCCCTTGAAATCTCCCATGTTTCCGGAATATAATTTAGAATATAAATATTCTAAATATAATAAATATTCTAAATATAATATAAATATAAATAGAATTAAATAGAATTAAATATAATTTAGAATTAAATTCAGTTCCCCTAAATAACAATTTCTTTTTATTACACTTTCCCCTAATATGCACCTCTTTGCTGGGAAAATAGCATTGCAAAATTCGTAGAAGTGTGGATTTTACAGGATTTCGTGCAGTGCTTTGGAAGGTGCACGTTGGGCAGTTTCGCTACCTGAAAATCCCCCCCCAATGTTTATTCCCCAGTCCCTATACAGTGGTGCCTCGCAAGACGAAAAGAATCCGTTCTGTGATTCTCTTCGTCTAGCGGTTTTTTCGTCTTGCAAAGCAAGCCCGTTGAAGGATTAGCGGATTAGCGCTATTAGCGGCTTTTAGCGGCTTTTAGCGCCTTATCTGCTGATCGGATCAGCTGATAAGCGGCTTAGCGGCTTAGAAAAAGGGGGGGAAAGAAAAAAAACCAGCAGGAACTCGCAAGACATTGTCGTCTTGCGAAGCAAGCCCATAGGAGATTCGTTTTGCGAAGCACCTCCAAAACGGAAAACTCTTTCGTCTAGCGAGTTTTCCGTCTTGCGAGGCATTCGTCTTGCGGAGCACCACTGTATATTGATGCAGACTGTCAACTTTTCAATTTAGCAGAAATCCTCTGAACTCCACCAAATACCAGTACTTCCAGTGCTGCGTCAAATGTCCACCCATTTCCACCTTCAGGCTGAAAGCAGTGTTTTCTCGGGGTCCAAAACATTCCACCAAAAACCCAACCAGTGAAGATGGTAGTCAGGTAACACAATTGTAGAGCTAGAAGAGACCTAAATGGTCACAGAATCAGAGTTGGAAGGGTCATCTAGTCTAACCCACTTCTCCTGGTATGTCCTGCAGAGGACCCTAAGGTCCATGAATAATAATAGCTTAAGGGTCCCGGGCCCTAAGGAAGCCAGACTATCCTCCACCAGGGCCAGGGCCTTTTTAGTGGTGGCTCCGACCTGGTGGAATGCTCTGTCCGACGAGGCTAGGGCCCTGCAGAACTTGATCTCCTTCCGCAGGGCCTGTAAGACAGAGCTATTCCGCCTGGCCTTTAATTTGAATTCAGCCTGATCCTCTGTTCCCTTTTCCCTTTCCTCTTCTATGAAGAAACCCTTTCTGGGACCCCACATTTAAATTCTTCCCTGGTCTCCTTGCTGGCCCTGGTAGGACCAACTTGGCCAGTTAGCCCTGGTGGTCACTTGATGTCTACTGACTGGGTCCCCCCCCCCAATGACCCCTGAATTTTTGAATTTTATTGATATTGATGCTGCATTTTATGTTGTATTTTGTGCTTTTTTTAATTCGCATTTTAATCAGTGTTTGATATTTGCTGTTAGCCGCCCGGAGCTCAGTTTTTAAACCGGGAAGGGCAGGATATAAATATAATCTATTATTATTATTATTAATGCAGGAATTTCGGGTAAAGCATGGATGTCCGACCTCTGCTTAGAAACCTCCAAGGCAGGAGAGCCCACTATCTTCCCAGGGAGTCTGTTCTACTCTCAAAGAGCTCTTACTGTCAGAAAGTTCTTCCTAATCCCATTGCTCCACCGGAGGAGCAATAGAGGACTTCTGAAACAATAATGGGATATTACCGTATTTTCCCGTTTATAACACACTCCCCTGTATAAGACACCCCCTATTTTTGGAGACTAAAATTTAAGAAAATGGGGGGAGATGACTATATTACCAGAGTTTTTAAGCTTTTTGGGGGGAGGATGGCCCAGGGTTGTTGAGTTTGCAACTGCCTGTTTGCAATTGGAAGCCAGAAACCAAACACCCAATTGCCACAGCGGCAGCCAATCCCAGGCAGCCCTGGACGCAGCAACCAATCGCCCGCCCTATTAACGCAGGAGCAGCCAATGCCAGGCAGCCCTGGACGCAGCAACCAATCGCCCGCCCTATTAACGCAGGAGCAGCCAATCCCAGGCAGCCCTGGACGCAGCAACCAATCGCCTGCCCTGTTAACGCAGGAGCAGCCAACCATCACCCACCAAATCTCCGCTTACAAGGTGCAGCTCGTGAATGCAACCACTCACCAGGTCCCCCAATTCAATACCCGTCTATAAGATGAGCCCCGTTTCTTAACATTATTTTTTAGTAAAAAAACAACCCTTGTCTTATACACGGAAAAGTACGGTAGCTCTGCCCAATAATAATAAGACATGATGGGGAGAAGCAACGGCTGGGGCAAGACAGACAGAACTTTTTACAAGGACAAGGGAGGGAAACCAGGGACAGAATAATTGTCACACACAGGAGGAATAAGTTACAGATAGGTAGCCTTGTTGGTCTGCCATAGTCAAAATAAAAAAATTCCTTCCAGTAGCACCTTAAAGACCAACTAAGTTAGTTCTTGGTATGAGCTTTCGTGTGCAAGCACACTTCTTCAGATACACCTGAGGAGGAATAAGTGTATAGTTTGAATGCTTCACCTATAGCTTTATAAATCATTTGATGTGTCAAATGACACAAAGTCATTAATATTGCAGTTGTTGTCTAAGCGATTGTTATTTTGAATGGAACGTAATTGAGATGAATAAGATTTTGGGATGCAGTAATAAAGAAAATCATCAAGCCATCAATTCCAGCACGCGGGAGGCCGCCTAAATTATATAATTTGGCATCTGAATGATTGGGATTAGTAACTGTGTTATAATTTGGCATTGTTATAATGAGGCTACCGTTGGATTATTGTAACTGAAAAATAATAAAAAATATTGTCAAAAAATTAGAGAAAGTTCTTCCTAATGTTTAGTCTGAAACTTCTTATTTGTCATTTGCCTAGTTCCTTCAACCGTTCCTCATCAGGCTCGGTTTCCAAACCCTTGATCATCTTCGTCACCCTCCTTTGCACACGTACCACTTGTCAACATCCTTCTTAAATTGTGCTGCCCAGAACCGAATGCGACAGTATCATAACAATGTTGCATAAGCTAGTTGGATTTGGCTGTATGTTGGCACGAGTGAGGGCAAAGCTCGCTCCTTCAGAGCAAGGGCAGGTTTCTCTGTTTGCTTTGAGTGTTTATCCTCTGCTCTGCAGTCCCCAAGGATTCCTAGAGTGCCTCACAAGAGAAGTTAATATCCCTCAGGATAAGAGACTTAAGATAAAGAAAAGACATCAAAAAAAGCAAATTGAAAACACAGCAAGCTTGAAGTGCGAGAAGGAAGAGGTCAATACATCTAAAAGGCCTGAGATGATAAAAGGGCTTTCATCTGCTACGTGTTTTTCCAGACTCAGTGCCAAGTCAAGCTCTCTTGGGGGGAGAACGACAGAGATGGACTGGGGACATGACTGGAAAGGAAACGGAAAAGCAAAAGGAATTTGTTAAGTTGTGGGTGAACATATCAGACGACACAGCGATTCTTCAAACAGCTCTTGTTTATTCACAGGCCCAGAACAAAACTGAGCTGAAGGGTTCAGCCAACATATAGAGCTCCACTACAACGCAACAGTAACAACTTTCTGTAAGTATCCAATCACTGAACGTCACTTTCAATTCCTTATTTGCATATGTGGACCTGAGTGAAAACTACAGTATCCCCCTGCTGGCCCAGGGTGAGAACTTCAGTACATAACAGAATTAGACCAGGCATAGCCCAAATGGTGCTCCCAGATGTTCCATCACTCAAGACTGCATGACTGCAATGCACTCTGTACTTAATGCAGAAACTGCAGTTAGAGCCTGTACTGAAGCACAATTGCTGCCTTTTCTGCAAGTAATGAGTGCGCTCAGAAATCTGCGCTGGTTTCAGATTTGCTACTGGACCAGTGGTGTTAAATAAATGCTATGGAATAAATACAGTGGTGCCCCGCAAGACGAATGCCTCGCAAGACGGAAAACTCGCTAGACGAAAGAGTTTTCCGTTTTGGAGGTGCTTCGCAAAACGAATCTCCTATGGGCTTGCTTCGCAAGACGAAAATGTCTTGCGAGTTCCTGCGGGTTTTTTCCCCTCCCCCCTTTTTCTAAGCCGCTAAGCCACTTATCAGCTGATCCGATAAGCAGATAAGCTGCTAAAAGCCGCTAAAAGCCGCTAATAGCGCTAATAGCGCTAATAGCGCTAATCCGCTAATCCGTCAATGGGCTTGCTTCGCAAGACGAAAAAACCGCTAGACGAAGAGAATCACAGAACGGATTCTTTTCGTCTTGCGAGGCACCACTGTAGTTTAAAGAAAGTCCTGAACTGGGAGCTGGAGTCCTGCAGTGTCTTGTAGGCACCAAGTTGACTACTTCTGAACTGGATGATGAAATTACATTTCCAGATTTCTTCTTTCCCCTCTGAGAGGTAAACAATGCCTTCGGTGGCGTACCATGTTCACTCGGGTATCTCCAAGCAGATGTGAATAACCGGGAGCCTGCTTGCAGGCGGATTCCTGTAATGAAAACCTAGAATTGAATTTTAACTTAATAAAGTAGATTGTTTTTAAATTGAAATGTATTTCTTCCCCTTCCCCTCTCCCTCAAGTGGGACTGTTCCAAATAGTTAATTATGTTTCATCTAAAGGGAGAAGACCTACCAATTAATTTATTTTCTGACTGTCAAATGAAAACAGGGACTACTTCTCACCAGCTTCTGAGAACAACGTTTCAGAACATGGCCTTAACGCAGGGGAGAAAAACTTATTGAAATAAATGCACATATGCTACATCTTCTCTCGCGGGGGAATGTGCTCTTGTGCGCAAAGAGAGTGGGAATGCTGAAACAACCCCTCTGCTAGGCAGCTACTAAAGATGTCCTCTTTTTCGCCTAGCTACTTTACCCAGGATTCAAAAGCCAGTGTTTCCCAAACTTGGGTCACCAGCTGTTTTTGGACTACAACTCCCAACCTCCCTACTAGGACCAGTAGTCAGGGATGATGGGAATTGTAGTCCAAAAACAGCTGGAGACCCAAGCATAGCTGTCAACCTTCCCTTTTTTGTGGGAAATTCCCTTATTCCAGCGCCGTTTCCCGCTGCTTCTTGCTGCTATCCCGGATTGTTAGATATCCCGTAGACTGTCCCCGGGACAGGTGAGGCTGCTGATCCCTTATTTTCAAATCTGAAAGTTGACAGCTATGGACCCAAGAGTAGGAAACACTGGAAGGCACATTTGGCAAACCCTCACCATGATCAATTCCAACCCAGAAACCTCTGTCCCCACTGTGGAAGGATGTGTGGATCCAGAATTGGCCTCCACAGTCACTTATGGACTCACTGTTAAGACTGTTTTCATAGAAGACCATCTTACTCTGCTACGAGTGATCGCCAAATAAAGAAGAGAGCATAGCCCTCTCTTCCCCGCCCAGGACTGAATAAAGCAAGATGTGTGGCTCCTCCATACAACTTGCCTTTATGAGGAAATCAAAGTAGGGTGAGCCTCCTGGATCAGGCCAGTGGCCAATCTAGTCCAGCCTCCTGTTCTCACAGTGGCCAACCAGGGGCCTGTGGGAAACCTACAAGCATGGATTCAATCATCACCATCATCAAATAATTTTATTTATATCCCGCCCTCCCCAGCCGAAGCCAGGCTCAGAGCAGCTAACAACAATAAAAGTAACACAGTTTACGTAAAATCACAACCAATTAATTCAAATGCATTCTAAAATCAATTCATTCTAAAATCAATTCAAAATCAAATTAATGGCAACCATTGGCAGTACCTCCGGTTGTGGACGGGATCCGTTCTGGAGCTCCAGTCAGATCCCGAGGTTTCCGCAACCGGAAGGACCACTTCTGTGCATGCGCGCATGGCGGTAGACTGCTTCTACACATGCGCAGAAGTGGTTGACCTCTTCTGCGCATGCACTTCCCAGAAGGAGGACAAGAAGCCTGATCCTGCAGTTTTGCCTGTGGGTGCCGTGGGCACGCATTGGCTAGTGCCTGTGACGTTGCTGCAGCCAAGGATCACACTTCCCAACCTCTGTTTTTAAAGGTTCACACAAATAGCACATCCTGAGACCATAGCTGTCAACGTTTCCCTTTTTTAAAGGGAATTTCCCTTATTCCGAATAGGATTCCTCGCAAGAAAAGGGAAAAGTTGACAGCTATGCCTGAGACCAGGAAAAGCAGTTCTTCCGCCTTCCCCATTTACTTTGTGCCTCCCAGTGCCTTCCCACAGCAGGCACAACGCGGGAAGCCCCTGACCAGAATCCTGGTCAAATCTGATCAGCTGTTTTCCATCCCCTTAGAAACACGGCGTCCGTTGCATCACTGCAGGCATGGTAAGATTAATTTTTCTTTTTGGAAGCAGGACCCAGAGGCGCTGGGATGCTTCTGTGCACATCCATTCCCTTCTCTGGTGCCCAAGCAGTCTGCAGATTGAGCCTCAGTTGAAGGGAGGAAAAAATAAGCTTCACAATCTCAACGCCCAGTGGCGATTCCCTTTCAAAATAAAACAAAATAAACACATTCATCCACAATGGCTGTTTGCCTTGTTTATGTGTCATGGAAGCTGTTCAGGGAATGGGCACCTGGAGGACCAGTGTTCAGTTTGGAAGGAAGATAAACGGTTGTAAAAAGAGACTCGCGGCCCTTCTTCCCTTCCCTTTCTCTCTCTGCCACAAGAGTTGCCTGACAGGGGTGTATCCCACCGCCTTGTCTTCATCTGTGTGAATAATCAATCTGAATGTCTCTGACAGGAACTAAAATAACAGAGCAAGCCAAATAGCTGTGGTAAGAAAGCAGCCGGCGACGGAGAATTCTTTTGAAAACTTCTCGTTTCCCTGCTTTGAAAGAAAAGCGCCTCGCGACTCGAACAAATTCCGTTGTGCCTTCCTTCAAAACATTTTGCTTTAAAAGGCTCCTTATGTTGACTGACAGGCCAGTAAAGGCTCCCACCAGGCCCCAAACGGTCCGTGAAAATGGAACCCGGATTAGCCAATGCCAGGGAGGCACATCAAGGACTCTTGGCCATGAGAACTCAGAGGAGACTTCTAGGTTAGAGACAGTGGCGTAGCGTGGGGGGTGCAGGGGGGGCCGGTCGCACCGGGCGCAACATCTGGGGGTTAGGGTTGGGGGCGCAAATCCACGGGTTAGGGGGTGCAAATCCACGGGCTAGGGGGCACAAATTACTTGCCTTGCCCCGGGTGCTGACAACCCACGCTACGCCACTGGTTAGAGACAGGAGGCAGGAAGCTGCCTTGGACTGTCTTTGTGGAACATCAATCAGCTCTTGGGTTTTGGAAAATAAACTGGTTTATAGCAGAGTTAAAAGTGTGTGTGTGTGTGTGTGTGTGTGTGTGTGTGTGTGTGTGTGTGTTGGGGGAGCTTGGAAGCTGGAGCTGCCCTGTCCCACCTGCAATCGTTCTGCCTCATTCATGCACTATGAACGTTGCTTAAAAGAGTGGAACAAAACACACAGAGGTCCCATTGGTTAAAGGGCAAAAAAGGTTTCTTTACTTACATACCCTTCAACATTTCTTCGATGACGAGAGCGACGTCTTATTTTGTAATAATAATGATTTTATTATTTATACCCCGCTCCTCTGGCTGGGTTGCCCCAGACACTCTGGGCGGCTCCCAACATACATAAAAAATGCAACAAAACATTAAACATTAAAAAACAAGTGTTTTCTAAAGGTTGTATAGTTACTTACCTCCTTGGCTCTTGGGTTGCATAACTCCATGCCCCCCAACATTTCTCCAAAGAAAATAGAAACATCCTAAGGAAAAGCGGGACATTCCGGGATCAAATCAGAAAGTGGGATGGCTTCTGCAAATCTGGGACTGTTCCTGGAAAATAGGGGCACTTGAAAGGCTGCACTTGCAGTTTTTTCCTGTTTGTTATTGGAATCTAATCCTTCATGGTGGGAGCTAGTTTCTCATGGCTGCTTCATGCAGGACCAGGGGAGAGAGATGGAGGCAGACATTGATGCCGAAATCCAGAAATTCAGTGAGTGCAGTTTTCTCCTGATTGAAGTGAAGAGTGTTTGAGGAACGGGATATTCACAGGGAAACCAAACTGCTTGTTTATAAATAAAAAAATTCCTTCCAGTAGCACCTTAAAGACCAACTAAGTTAGTTCTTGGTATGAGCTTTTGTGTGCATGCACACTTCTTCAGATACACTGAAACAGAAGTTGCCAGATCCTTCTATATAGAGAGAAGGTGGGGAGGGGTATTACTCAGAAGGGTGGTGGGAATGGGAGATTGGCAGATAGCTGAGATGAGCCTGTTGACGACTCTTAACGACTGTAACAGGTCTTACAGGAAAAGGTAAGGGGTGAGAAGACCTATTGCAGTCGTTAAGAGTCGTCAACAGGCTCATCTCAGCTATCTGCCAATCACCCATTCCCACCACCCTTCTGAGTAATACCCCTCCCCACCTTCTCACTATATAGAAGGATCTGGCAACTTCTGTTTCAGTGTATCTGAAGAAGTGTGCATGCACACGAAAGCTCATACCAAGAACTAACTTAGTTGGTCTTTAAGGTGCTACTGGAAGGATTTTTTTTATTTTGACTATGGCAGACCAACACGGCTACCTATCTGTAACTCCTTGTTTATAAAGATATTGTACTACTAACCTTACTGTAAGCTTGTGAAACATGGACCACTTATAAAATCCATCTCCAACTCCTTGAAAGATTCCATCAACGGTGTCTCCAAAAAAATGTTCACATCACTTGGGAAGACAGGCGAACTAATGCCAGTGTACTGGAAGAAGCAAAGATCACCCGTGTCAAAGCAATGATTCTTCAACATCAACTTCATTGGACTGGTCGTGTTGTGCGGATGCCTGATGATCGTCTTCCAAAGCAACTACTCTCTTCCAAACTTAAAAGTTGAAAGCGTAATGCTGTTGGTCAACAAAAGAGGTTCAAAGACTCTCTTAAGGCAAATCTTTAAAAATGTAGTATAAACACCAACATTTGGGAAACACTGGCCTGTGACAGCTCCAATTGGAGAACAGCCTCTACCAAAGGTGTCATGGGCTTTGAAGACACTCGAACTCAGGACAAAAGACAGAAACTTGCTAAGAGGAAGGCATGCTTACTGTGATTAACTCCTGCCCAGAAACCTATGTCCCCCTGTGGAAAGATGTGTGGATCCAGAATTGGCCTCCACAGTCACTTACGAGCTCATTGCTAAAACCGTGTTTATGGAAGACAATCTTACTCAGCTACGGGGGATTTGAAAGCTCTATGGGATGAGATTAAATTTCATTTATGTATTACACTCCAGGTGCCCATGTGGCTTTGAATAATTTTACACACGGGGAAAGGGGAGGCTGAGAGTGCCCAAGGTCTCTGAGTGAGTTTGTGGGAGAGAGATCTGCTTAGAAGACTGGCAGAATCTGGGACCAGGGGAAAGAGACAGCGGAAGAAGATTGGAAGAAATTTAAAATCTATCTTAAGAAATACTGCAAAATTAATGATTGCTAAAATGTTGTGGTTACAGAGAATAGGGGATTATAGAAGTAAAATATCATGTAAAAGAAAAGAATGAGGGAAAAGTAGATAAAATTAAGGGGGAAGAATTTGCTGAAACAATTTGTGAATTGGGATGCAGAAAGGGGAGGTATGGGGAAGTCGGTGAAGTAAGCTTTAAGAAAAAAGGTTTTGAAATTATGCATGTTTGTTTTTGTGTGTGTATTTGTGTATTGTGTATTGTGTGTGTGTTTGTTAAAATTTGTGAAAACCAATAAATATTTTATATAAAAAAAGTGATCTGCTTAGAAGAAGTGGAAAGTACGTACTTGGGTTGCCTTCTGAGTGTGAGCACTGTGACACCAGTCAGCGCATGTCTGAGCGCAGGCTACCAAGCCAGGAACAGAGGGAGGCAAAAAGTCAGTTCCTTGCCTTGCTCCTCTCTCACGCTGGGACTCCACTCGCTGAGCTCTGAAGAATGAAGTATCATAATCAGTTCCACAAAGCCGAAGGTAAACAGACGAGGAAAACAGGGATTATCCTGGGTTTATAGAACATCATCAAGTTCAAATTTGCCCAGATGATGAGTAATATAATTGGGGATTTAGTCAAATCTATCGCTAATGGCTTCTTTTATAGATAACCTTTCTCTTTAGAAATGAGATTAAGGGGAGAGGGAGGATTTGGCTCTGTTAATTAAAGTCAAAAAAGTGATTTGAGGGGCAATTGGATTGCCAAATATTACAGCGCTTAATGGGTGCATTGATCGGCCCGTAGGGTCTTGCAGTTTCTGCAAGCTTGGAAGTTCAAGAGGACGGGCGCTGGGTCCTGTGAAACCACATGGAGGGGGCTGTGATTTACATGGCAGTTGGAAATTAAGAATAGAATCATAGAACCGTAGAGCTGGAAGGGTCCTGAGGGTCATCTAGCCCAACCCCCTGCAGTTCAGGAATCAGAGCTAAAGAATCCCTGGCAGATGGCCACCCAACCTCCAAGGAAAGAAGAAGAAGAAGAAGAAGAGTTTGGATTTGATATCCCGCCTTTCACTCCCTTTAAGGAGTCTCAAAGTGGCTAACATTCTCCTTTCCCTTCCTCCCCCACAACAAACACTCTGTGAGGTGAGTGGGGCTGAGAGACTTCAGAGAAGTGTGACTGGCCCAAGGTCACCCAGCAGCTGCATGTGGAGGAGAGGGGAAGTGAACCTGGTTCACCAGATTACGAGTCCACCGCTCTTAACCACTACACCACACTGGCTCCACCACCTTCCAAAGTTGTTCGAACAGAGTCAAACAGCTCTTACTGTCAGAAAGTTCTTCCTAATGTTTAGTTGCAATCCCCTTTCTTGTAACTTGAATCCATTGGTTCGGTTCCTCTCCTATGGAGCAGCAGAAAAAAAGCTTGTTCCCTCCCACACCAGGCACTCCTGTCTTCCACTGCCTCCCGCAGTTTGGTCATGAAGAGCCATGCTGGAGAACAAAAAGTTGCCCACAGGAAGCCCACCAGCAACATTTTAGAAATCAGCCCTGAGTGCTCACTGGAAGGACAGATCCTGAAGCTGAGGCTCCAAGACTTTGGCCACCTCATGAGAAGAGAAGACTCCCTGGAAAAGACCCTGATGTTGGGAAAGATGGAGGGCACAAGGAGAAGGGGATGACGATACGATACGATATCTTTATTGTCATTGTCCCTTGCGGAACAATGAAATTGACAGAGGACAAGATGGTTGGACAGTGTTCTCGAAGCTACCAGCATGAGTTTGACCAAACTGCAGAAGGCAGTGGAAGACAGGAGTGCCTGGCGTGCTCTGGTCCAGGGGGTCACGAAGAGTCGAACACAACTAAACGACTAAACAACAACAACAACAAAAGGAAGTCACAGAGTCTTAGAATTTTAGAGTTGGAAGGGATCACAAAGGTCATTTAGTCCAACCTTCTGCAATGCGGGAATCTTTTCTCCAATGTGGGCCCAGCCAGTGCCAGATTTATGCAGAAGCTAAACAAGCTATAGCTTAGGGCCCCACTCTCTTGGGGGCCCCCAAAAAATTAAAGGAAAAAACCCCTGGATGCACAGATTCTGCGCACAGCTCTGTAGGCGCAGACCACCCCCCGATTCAATCTAGTTTGTTAAGAAAATTCCCAAACCCAGATCCACAGGTGACTTTGGGTCATTTCTCTAAGGTAGTCTATTTTAAAGTTTCATGTGTTTATATGCCTTTTGCACTTTTAAACTTAAAATCCACTGATGCATATTGTTTTAAATGTTTGCTTTGCTTTTAGGATTGTGGTTCCATTTGTGTTTCTCAAGCTGGTCTCTGACAGTAATAAATTTCATGTTCCACCTGGATGTATGTTTCCAAAATGTAAGATAAAAAACAAATGAAATAAAGCCTACATCCAGCAACAGTGTTTTGTGTTGTGTGGGCTCCTCTGGTGTAAGTCATGGGCCCCGCCTGCTTGCCTGATCCCTAAAATATCACTGGTTTGCTCATTTCTATATATAGGGTGCCTACATTCTGCATGGACTGGTTGCAGGCCAACATGTGCAAATGGCTTGAGATACCTATGAGGTCCATAAATTACGATATATCATATACAGCGACAATTTGTTGTTGACAAAGGACAGCTGGAGATATAAAGGGCCCCATTACCTTCAGTAGCTGAGGACCTCATCAAACCTTAATCCAGCCCTGGGCTCAACCTGGAGATTAAGAATCTCATGTTCCACCGACTGAAGTATATCCAGTCCTTTGTGCAGTCTACAGTTAAACTGTGGAACTCATTGCCACAGGAGGCAGTGCTGGTCACCAACTTGGATGGCTGTAAAAGAGGATTAGACAAACTCGTGGAGGAGGAGAGAGCTATTGGTGGCTGCTAAATCTCATGCTATGTACTGCCTCTACAGTCAGAGGCAGCTGTGCTTCTGAATCCTAGTTGCTGGAAGCCACAGGAGGGGAGAGTTGCTCTCGCGCTTGGATCCTGTTCTGTGGCTTCCCACAGGCAACTGTTGGGCCGCTCTGAGAACAGGATATTGATCTAGATGGGCCATTGGCCTGATCCAGCAGCTACTCATTTGTTTGTTTATATTTGCAAGCCAGATACCAGGGCAAAAAAGGCCTGAAATGTAAGACCGTAATAAAATAAAATGCCATAATTTCAGGCAGTAATTAAAGAGATCTCAAAGTCCAGCCAATCCATAAAATTAATGAAACCACTTTCAAAAACAGTTTTAAACCTGCAGTAAAATAGGCACTCATAATCCCAAACCAGCCTGTGTTCTTAATTAAAAGGCATCTGAACTAAAAGCACTTTGAAGCCAATGGGTCTTCAAAACCCATTTTAAAGCCAGAACCAGTGAGGGCAACCACATTTCCCATGTCTGTGGGTCTGTATGTGGGGACTTACTGCAGAGAAGGCTCTATTTCTAATTCTGTCCATCTAACTGATTTTATAGATGAGCCAGTAAGCAGAGCGTTAGATGCAAACCAGATTTTTTTAAAAAACCACTGAGCTATGACCTGCCCATAGGAATATTTGCATGGAATATGCAGAGTTGTCTAGTATTATTAATCACATTTGTCTCCCATTCTTCCAGTGTAGGAATGCACTGCACACAGGCACTGAAAAGATGTGATATTAGCATGATAGCAGATCCATTGGTCCTTAGCCACCCTGATCTCTAGCCTGAAGCAGGGGCGGGCGGGATATAGGAGCCTTTGACAATAATCTGCCCCATTTGGTCTTCACAACAACCCTGTGAGGTAGGGCCAGGCTGAAAATGTGACTGGTGGAAAGAAGTAATACCCCTTCTGAGTAATACCCCTCCCCACCTTCTCACTATATAGAAGGATCTGGCAACTTCTGTTTCAGTGTATCTGAAGAAGTGTGCATGCACACGAAAGCTCATACCAAGAACTAACTTAGTTGGTCTTTAAGGTGCTACTGGAAGGAATTTTTTTATTTTGGTGACCCAAGGAATTTTTTTATTTTGGTCACCCAAGGAACTTCAAGGCTGGGGGCTGATCCTTTCCCACAACATTTCTTCCCCTTTTATAGCTCTCCCTATTTCAGGGTTGGTAATCAGGGACCATGGGATCCACAAAACCCGAAACGCCGGTCTGCTCCAATCCTGCCCCTGAGCAAATAGAGATCCACCTGCCAGCCGATCCCCGGTGACCTCTGGGCAATGCACTCGCTTTGTGCATGAGTGACAAAGGACATGGAACTGGGTACCCAGCAGAAAAAGGTATATGATCTGCAGAGCCAAAGAGACCCAGCCTAGAGAAAGAAAATTGCTCTCTCCCATTTCAATGTGTCATTCAGCTTCAAAGCATTGCAACTGAGAGCCCTAATTTCAAGAGCAGCCCACAGAAGCTTTTCAAAGGGAGAAAATATTTCCTTTGCGCTGATGCTCCAGTGCTTTTTGTTGTTTGGGGGGGGGGGTTGTGTTCCCGCAGAGCTTTCTCTGTGCTCCGAGGAACGGGCCCCGTATGGCAGTCTTGTTACACAAAAGCACCCGGAGACATTGTGGCTGCCAGGGATGAGGAGGCTGAGATATACGGCTTTAATTGTGGCTTTTGTTTTCGCTCCCCACAATGGAATTAAAAGGCTGGGCTGCTTCGGTTTTACTGCAAGTCGTTTGGAAGCAAAACAGGAGCCTGGTTTTTCCTCTCCTCTCTGTTTGAAGGCCATTATATGTTGGAGGTTGGCCAACGATTTCCGACTCAGAGTTGCCGGAGAGATGGATTGGGCTACAGAAAAGGTGGCGCAGCGACGTCGAAATATTTGTTTCTGAAATATTTCCCCTTTCGCAAAAGGCCTTTTGTTTTCCCATGAATGGGGAAGGGGAGTTGGGGCAGCTATAATTCTGCAGATTGCGTTGCCATTGAAGACAGCCGTTTGGGTGATGTATGAATGGCTCTAATTCCGCTTTCTGCTCCTGCCCAACCCTCCGTCCAAGTAACTATTTGTGTGTGTACGGAGGGGGGCACACAGGAGGCACAGATTAACTCATCTCTGGGCACATCATGGAGCTGTATGTCAGGAGACAAATGCACTCTCTCTCTCCGATTCCTCTCGGCAAGGTTGCTTTGTAAAAACAGGCCCGTGAGCAGGAATCTGCAGTCCTTACAAGGACTGATTTTATTTGGAAGCTATCCTATCCCCGACGTTCATGATGAGCAGCGATAAACTGTTCAGGTAGCTAATAATAGAAACATCCGCCGATTGTACGGTTGATAGCTGCAATCCGTCAGGCAGTGGAGAGAGCGCGGCGGTGGAGGAAATGTCTTGCATGCAGATGGTGCCAGGTTTTCATCCCCGGCATTGCCAGTTCGGAGAGGAGGCTGTGGGGGAAATTCCCCTGGAAGGTTCAAATACCGAGACTCACACCAAATTACCAAAGGGTCAAACTTTATTTTAAAAAAATAAAAAAAATGCCCAGGAGCACCTTAGAGACCGACTAAGTTTGTTCTGGGTGTAAGCTTTCATGTGCATGCACACTGAAACAGAAGTCACCAGACCCTTATATATAGTGGGAGGGTGGTGTGGGGTTTTTCCTCAGGAGGGGAGTAGGAGATGGGTGATTGACTCAATGGGTATGGTCAACCTGTTGACTACTGTTAATGGCTGCAATTAGTCCTGCAATTAGACAGCTGCTTTTTACAAAAGAATTTCAGAAATGGGCTTGGAAGAGAAGTTGCTGAATTACAACTCATTACTAAACTGAAATGGGACACAGGTGGCGCTGTGGGTTAAACCACAGAGCCTAGGACTTGCCGATCAGAAGGTCGGTGGTTCGAATCCCCGTGACGGGGTGAGCTCCCGTTGCTCAGTCCCTGCTCCTGCCAACCTAGCAGTTCAAAAGCATGTCAAAGTGCAAGTAGATAAATAGGTACTGCTCCGGTGGGAAGGTAAACGGCGTTTCCGTGCGCTGTTCTGGTTCGCCAGAAGCGGCTTAGTCATGCTGGCCACATGACTCAGAAGCTGTACGCCGGCTCCCTCGGCCAATAAAGCGAGAAGAGCGTCCCAACCCCAGAGTCGGAGCAGGATGTTTGTGTCACAGCCTGCGTATTTCCTGTTCACAGGATGTTTCTGTTGTGTCTTTGCTTTCGTTTCTCTCTCTGTCGGAGACACTGACGCAGGCAGTCATGTCTTTCTTTGTTCTGATCAACGCTGAATAAAGCTTGTAAATAATGCTCTCCTGAGTGCGACTTCTGCTGTCAATTATCTGCTGATAAGAGTGTGCATGAGCTCTGGAATGTGGCAAGATATTTTCTAGAAACTCATGTCGCTAATCAATGATACTGCGTGCCTACGGGAGGTCGATGGATCGTCCGGCAGACGGCTTGGGGCCATGATGGACTTTATCTCCCTGGCAGTATCCCAACAGTTTCTTCCATTTCCCTAACTGCTCATTTCCGCATTAAATTTCTGCTTTTACATGGCATAAATGCCACTTCTGGGGGAAAACGAATGAAAATGGTCAGGTTTAGCTCTCATTTCTGTGTTATTTGATTCCAGGAAAGATCTGTTGGCAGTCCCCTTAACCCAGAAAATAACAGGAGCAAAGTGATGAAATCTGGGGTGGCAGGCATGTGAGGAAAGGGTGCAGGAGGAGCAACATTGTTCAATGAGAATAGAATCATGGAATTGTAGGGTTCGCAGGGACTATATGGTCATGGGCGTAGCCAGGGGGGGCAGGGGGAGCTGCCCCTCTAAATCAAGTAAAACAATAGTAATACTTAACTAACTGACCAATATTGTCATTTTTGCCCTCCAACAAAAGTCCTGCCCCCTCAACAAAAATCCTGGCTATGCTCATGCACGGGGGTCATCTAGTCCCACCCACTGCAGTGCAGGAATCTTTTTCTGACATGGGGCTGTAACTCGTGATAAGAATTTTAAGGTCTTAGATAAATGTACCAACCAAGCACGTACATAGATCAGCACAGGAAGACCGACCGAAACCATTTTTGATTCCCGCACCTGTGGTTTTCGAAGGGGCCCCCGCTTCGCCGTAGCGGCAAGACCCGATTTCCGAGGAGCTACTCCCTCAAGACTAGAGGGAATCCGCCATTGCCGATGGCGCCGCCTCCGGAAATCCGCCAAATGTTTTCTCTGCAACATCAAAGGAAAATGGAAAAGCCTCCCCATTGTCTTTTAATTCACAAATCCTGTCTTAAGGGTATGTCTGTCTGTGTTTGAATAGGGTGAGCTTGTGACCTGGCTCAGGAACTAAGTATTTATCATTACAAAAGACTGGCCAGGCTCCCCAGGTAATCCAATCGAGTGACCATTAACAAGTAACCTGCCAGACAGGAGATAAACAAGGCACTCAGATTTCTGCTGCTGTTGTTGTTTAGTCATGTCCGACTCTTCGTGACCCCATGGACCAGAGCATGCCAGGCACTTCTGTCTTCCACTGCCTCCCACAGATTTCTGCTGTAGACCGCCTTTTCTGTGATGTAGGTATGATGTATCTGGGGGGGGGGTAGGTTTATACCCCTTCTGTGAGGTATGTATGATGTATGGAGGGGTGGTCTTGAGCTCCAGGGCAGGGAATTTCAAAAGTCTTTATAAGCCCTTGCACAGCATTTTTCTGGGTCCTCCTCTTTTCCTGCAGGTGAGAGAAGCACCCTGTTGCAACAGATCAATAAAGATCAGGCTTACTAGCTGCTTTGCTTCTCAATATTCTCTGCTTGGCCTCTGTTATTTTCTCCTCCCAATAGGGAACCTACGTAAGGACTCTACATGGGCTCTTGGATACCCCATAAGGGGAAAAAGGGCAGATTTTTGTTTACAACAAACCCATGGTCCTTAGATTAAGAATCTCATGCCCTACCGACAGAGCTATTGTGCCACACCACACCTGCTGGCATGAATAAAACTTGGCATGACATGCCAGCGTATCAGTGAGAAAGCCATTGTTCCATAGCACAACAGGTTTCTGCAGCGTGAAAGAAACATCGTAATCTGGGACAAAATCACTAACATTACAATCAGGACAACTAATGCAATATCTCCCGTGTCTAAATGCATCCTTTGTTGGCAAAGACTCCTCCAAATGGATCAGTGGAAGACTCAGAGGTTGATGGGGTTGGGCAGCCCAGGGAGAGAGGGACGTCTCTGTCCAGAACTCCCTTTCTCCCTCCCATCCAATAATAATGTGCTCCCTATATTTCTCCCAAAGTTGAAGCACCATGACCAGAGCCTTGCTGTGGGGTGTATCTTCCAGGTGTTCATCAATCTGGGGTGCCCAACTTGTATTGACCATCTGAATGTCCCCCTCCCATTTATTTCCCAGAATGCTCATTTGATTGATATTTCCCCCACTGTTCAGGAGCATGGAATGTTCCTCTGATATATTAAATTCCCACAGAGCAATGTTTGCAAATCCCACATAATAGACTTTTATCGCACATACTAGAAAGTCTCTTTTCTAACCGGCACACATTTTTAATAGTCTCCAGACAGTTTCAGAAGATTAACAGGAGGTGCTATAAAAACACTCTTTATTTTTATTTTTTTTAAAAACAGCATTCATTTTGCCAGCTTTCTGCAAGTTCCCCCACCCCAAAGTAAGACTAAGCAGATGATGTTTTATACGGCTTGCAAATAAGAATACACATTTCTCTCTCTCTCTTAGCATTTCTCCAGTCTTATAATGTGGCATTGTGCTTATCTGCATTTCAATAGGGGTTTAACAAAAGCCATGACATTTAACAGGCTTGGCTGACAGTAGACTACCCCATAAAAACAGCTAGCGGGCGTATTAATAAAGATCGCATCAGGCAGGTTAACTTAATGCAGCTGTTACAAAAGAGCATCTACAAACTCTTAACCGGAGAGCTGCATTTTATAATGATAGCAGCTCGGAACCAGTTGACGCGAAGAACTGCCTTGCCCCCAATGTGCCCGTTTGACCGCTTCAATCTGCGAAACATGTGATTTTTTCCTTCCTCCAAGTGTCACATACTGTTTGTTCCCTAATGGTGAGGAGGAATCAATTATTTAGTTTGGCTCCGCCTGAACTTTGGAACCCCCTAATCGACCTCAGCCCTGTATACCTGAAGGAGCGTCTCCATCCCCATCGTTCTACCCAGAAACTGAGGTCCAGCGCCGAGGGCCTTCTGGCGGTTCCCTCATTGCGAGAAGTGAGGTTACAGGGAACCAGGCAGAGGGCCTTCTCGGTGGTGGCACCCGCCCTGTGGAACACCCTCCCACTAGATGTCAAAGAGATAAACAACTACCTGACGTTTAGAAGACACCTGAAGGCAGCCCTGTTTAGGGAAGTTTTAAATGACTGATGTTTTCATGTATTTTTAATCTTTTGTTGGAAACTGCCCAGAGTGGCTGGGGAAACCCAGCCAGATGGGCGGGGTATAAGTAATAAATTATTATTATGATTACTACTTAGTGTTAGGCAGGCACACTCGCCATGCCATCTTGCTAAACACGTGCTGACCCAGTATGTTTCCGAGCACAATTCAAAGTGTTGATGCTGACCTTTAAAGCCCTAAACGGCCTCAAAGGCCCAGTATACCTGAAGGAGCGTCTCCACCCCCATCGTTCTACCTGGACACTGAGGTCCAGCGCCAAGGGCCTTCTGCTGGTTCCCTCATTGCGAGAAGCAAAGCTACAGGGAAGCAGGCAGAGGGCCTTCTCAGTAGTGGTGCCCGCCCTATGGAAGGCCCTCCCACCAGATGTCAAAGTGATAAACAACTACCTGACATTCAGAAGACATCTTAAGGCAGCCCTGTTCAGGGAAGTTTTTAATGTGTGACATTTTAGTGTATTTTTGGTCTCTGTGGAAGCCGCCCAGAGTGGCTGGGGAAACCCAGCCAGATGGGTGGGGTACAAATAATAAATTATTATTATTATTATTATTATTATTATTATTATTATTATTATTATTATTATTGTTAATGTCTCTCGAGGGCCTGGCCAGGTGAAGGAAGATGGCGGAGAGCGGCAAGATGAAATGTGGCCCGGCGGCTCCTCCCAGCGGCGTCGGCACTGCTTCTTCAGCTGGGGGTGCTGGCAGGGCCATGACGGCGAAGCAGGTGGTAGCTGGATTTAACCGTATTTTTCGCCCTATAGGACGCACTTTTCCCCCTCCAAAAATGAAGGGGAAATCTGGGTGCGTCCTATGGGGCGAATGCAGGCTTTTGCTGAAGCTTGGAGAGCGAGAGGGGTCGGTGCGCACCGACCCCGCTCGCTCTCCAGGCTTCAGGAACACATCTGCAGCCTAGGCAGCCCTGCGGGAGGTCCCGCAGGGATGTCTAGGCTGCGGGTAGCAGCCTGCCACCCAGCGCGAGGGGCGCCCTAAAGCAGAGCGCCCCCCGCGCCAGGCAGACATCCGCGGCGTGGGGAGCCATGCAGGAGTTCCCCGCAAGGCTCCCCACACTGCGGATAGCAGCCTGCCGCCCAGCGCGAGGGGCACCCTGAAGCAGAGCTCCCCTCGCGCCGGGCAGACATCGGCCAGCCCCACAAGCTCCGGGGACAGCAGGGAGGCGCAGCGCTGCCATCCCGCTGTTCCTCGACCTGGTTCTGTTTCCCCGACCTGCTTTTTTTGGGGGGGGGAAATAAAGGGAATTTCCCCCCCCTTTATTTCCCCCCCCCAAAAAACTAGGTGCATCCTATGGGACGGAGCGTCCTATGGGACAAAAAATACGGTAACCGTTGGTGTCAGGAGCAGTGAGGTCTAGCCTCAAAGGCAGCTGAGCTGGAGCTGGAGCTGAATGAGCACAAGCTGGTAATTAAAACACTCTGAGAAGTGGACCCTACTAGGAAATGTTACTGGGTGGTGGGAAGTGTGTTGGTAGAACACACTGTGAAAGAAGTTCTCCCAGCCTTGGAAAATAACAAAAGAGCAGATCAACAAGATCATAAAGGCCTTGACCCAGCAGCTGCAGACAAAAGGGCGGGAGCTGAACGAGTTCCGGGAAAAACACAACATCCGTCTGATGGGCGAGGACGACCAGAAGGCTCCCTCCCAGGACAGCGCTGAGGGTTCAGGTGGCAAGGCCAGCTCCACAGGGGTCCTCATTTCCTAGTGGGTGCAGCAGCCATCTCCCAAAGGACTTTTTTTTACCGCCTCTCGCTCGACAGTTGTGGCTCTTGACCTCAAAAGGCTTAACTTTATTATTATTTTGGTGTCATCTCTGACGATTTTTTTTTGTTAAATAAAACTTTTTGGTGTGTCACATTAAAAAACACACATGCTGACACTTGCTAAAAGCCTTTTCATTTCATCAATTAGAAAATGGACTTGAATATCCCTTTGTAAGCAGTTTGAAAGAAGAAGAGTCTTTCAAAGGGATGGTTGCTCAGGACCCAACAGCTGATGGGCGCTGAAAGCTCAATTGGCTGCACTGGGGAGGTCCTGATGGAGAAGTCCTTCATGCAGCCTGTCCCTGTCAGAAGAAATCAGGTGATTGGCACTGTCAGTTGCCCTTCAAAGGGGCTTAAAGGTAAAGGTAAAGGTACCCCTGCCCGTACGGGCCAGTCGTGTCCGACTCTGGGGTTGTGCGCCCATCTCGCTTAAGAGGCCGGGGGCCAGCGCTGTCCGCAGACACTTCTGGGTCACGTGGCCAGTGTGACGAAGCTGCATCTGGCGAGCCAGCACCAGCGCAGCACACGGAAACGCCGTTTACCTTCCTGCTAGAAAGCTTTACCTATTTATCTACTTGCACTTAGGGGTGCTTTCGAACTGCTAGGTGGGCAGGAGCTGGGACCGAAAGATGGGAGCTCACCCCACCGCGGGGATTCGAACCGCCGACCATGCAATCGGCAAGCCCTAGGCACTGAGGTTTTACCCACAGCGCCACCCGCGTCCCTCTCAAAGGGGCTTAGTGGGCCCGTATCAAGTTATCACTGAAGGCCCTCAGGACCCTGGAGAGCTCTCAGCCGAAGGCCATCAGGACCCTGGAGAGCTCTCAGCTGCCAGAACTGGCTGTGACTCACACACAGAGAACTGTTGCCTTCAAAGCACAAGGTGATTGACAAGTGTGTGGTCACCTGTCAAAGACTCACCTGTCTTTGTTGGCCATCAGGTAGGAGGAGTGAAGAGGAGGAAGAATTCAGTCTACTAAGAACATAAAATAGGGTTGCCATATTCTGAAGAGCAAAAAAAGAGAGGCCACATTTGTGTGCCATGTCATGTGATTGATTATATGGGGCGGGGCTTAGCTGACACCCACCCACCCATATTTTATTCAAGTTGACACCCCTGTCAGATATACTTTAGTTGAGATTCCTGCATTTCCATGATCTATCTTTCCATATAGAATATTTTAGTGGTCCTCTAAGATCCACAGCACCACTGGATGTACTGACTGACACATAAAAAAAATATTTTGCGGGGGGGTGGGGTGGGGGTGGGAGCAGCAGAAACTTTGACAGTTATTTCTGGCGTTTCTAAGATAAGGGCTGTTTTGCAAAGGGCATCGTTCCAGCTTAGCTGGCGAAAAATGTGGGCCATTTGTGAAATTAATCCACGACGCATAATTGGCTTCATATATTTCCCCTTGAAATGGTAATAAATGGTAATAAAACCGGGAGCTTCTTTTTGACAAGTCGCTCACCCACGTGGGCGCGGCAAAAAAGGAAAAAATGGGGGGGGGAGCCGTTTCAGGATTAAAGGTGTGCAGAAGTTACTTAGAACGGGAAAATAAAACCCGGGTAAGTATATCTGAACATTGCATGCCTTTTGTAAGTCATGAAGGAGATAATCATATTGCAGCGAGCTTTTCAAAGGCAATCTTCCCACTCTAAATCACTGTCCATCTAGGATGGATTTGCCAACTGATTCTGCTTAGGGAACCTGCCTGGAATGCCTGTGATGGATGTTCATTGGGGGAGGGAAAGAAATCATACCCACAAACATTTGGGGAGGGCAACTCAGACCCCCCCGACCCCATCGCTAGCCCCCTCCCTGCCACTGCCTCTTCCCTTGCCCCTCCCTCCCCCACCTCCTACCTTTCTCCAACCTCCAGGGCATGGGTAGGCAAACTAAGGCCCGGGGGCCGGATCTGGCCCAATCGCCTTCTCAATCTGGTCCGGGAATCAGTGTGTTTTTAAATGAGTAGAATGTGTGCTTTGATTTAAAATGCATCTCTGGGTTATTTGTGGGGCATAGGAATTCGTTCACCCCCCCCAATATAGTCCAGCCCCCCACAAGGTCTGAGGGACAGTGGACTGGCCCCCCTGTTGAAAAAGTTTGCTGACTCCTGGTCCAGGGAGTGTTGGGAGAAGTGGCGCGGTCGGGTGTGGCCTAGCAGAAGGCCACTCTGGCCTGCACCCAGTCTCCCGACGCCCGTCTTTTGGCCCCTTGCTCTGGCTCAACCAGCACAGGGCAGCAGAATTGGGGCATTTGGGATTGCGAACAGGAGACAGGGTGGCTTCCATCAATTCGTGATGCCCCAATTACAGTGGTGCCCCGCAAGACGAATGCCTCGCAAGACAGAAAACTCGCTAGACGAAAGAGTTTTCCGTTTTGGAGGTGCTTCGCAAAACGAATTTCCTATGGGCTTGCTTCGCAAGACGACAATGTCTTGAGAGTTCCTGCTGGTTTTTTTCCTCCCCCCCCTTTCTAAGCCGCTAAGCTGCTTATCAGCTGATCCGATCAGCAGATAAGCCACTAAAAGCCGCTAAAAGCCGCTAATAGCGCTAATCCGCTAATCCGTCAATGGGCTTGCTTCGCAAGACGAAAAAACCGCTAGACGAAGAGAATCACAGAACGGATTCTTTTTGTCTTGCGAGGCACCACTGTAAATCAGGACACTCGAGGTGTCTGAGAAGTGTGTGTGTGTTAAAGGATTATAATTTTAACTGGAACATAAGTGAAATTAATAAGATTTTGGAATGCAGGGGGTGAAAAACCCTTAGGGAGCCATCAAATCTAGCCACTTTAACTAAAATGTGTAATTTGGTATTTGATTAATCTGTATTAATAATTGTATGAATGGGATATGAATTGGCATTGTTATGATGCGGCTATTATTGGAATAATATTGGAAAAGTAATAAAAAATTAATTTCTTAAGAAAGAGAAAAGTGTGTGTTGGGGGGGGGGGATTTCAACAGCAGCCTCTGGCCTAGACTGCCTCATAAACTCCTATGAGAACATATGAGCCCGTTGGACCAGGCCAGGGCCCCATTGAGTGGCCAGTCAGGTGCCACTCATGCAGAGCCTAACAGCAGCAGCAGTAATAATAATAATAATAATAATAATAATAATAATTTATTATTTATACCCCACTCATCTGGCTGGGTTTCCCCAGCCACTCTGGGCAGCTTCCAACAGAACAATAAAATACAATAACCTATTAAACACTCAAAGTTTCCCTAAACAGGGCTGCCTTCAGATGTCTTCTAAAAGTCTGGTAGCTGTTTTTC
This sequence comes from Podarcis liolepis, assembly GCF_965112155.1. NCBI lineage: Eukaryota > Metazoa > Chordata > Lepidosauria > Squamata > Lacertidae > Podarcis > Podarcis liolepis. Next base: position 2,912,600 of record NC_139554.1, on the reverse strand, counting down.
TCTTTGACATCTGGTGGGAGGGCATTCCACAGGGCGGGTGCCACTACTGAGAAGGCCCTCTGCCTGGTTCCCTGTAGCTTTGCTTCTCACAGCAAGGGAACCGCCAGAAGGCCCTCAGCGCTGGACCTCAGTGTCCGGGCAGAACGATGGGGGTGGAGACTCTCGTTCAGTTATACTGGGCCGAGGCCATTTAGGGCTTTAAAGGTCAGCACCAACACATTGTGCTCGGAAACGTCCTGGGAGCCAATGTAGGTCTTTCAGGACTGGTGTTATGTGGTCTCAGCGGCCGCCCCCAGTCACCAGTCTAGCTGCCGCATTCTGGATTAGTTGTAGTTTCTGGGTCACCTTCAAAGGTAGCCCCACGTAGAGCGCATGGCAATAGTCCAAGTGGGAGATATCCAGAGCATGCACCACTCTGGCAAGACAGTCCGCGGTCAGGGAGGGTCTCATCCTACGTAGCAGATGGAGCTGGTAGACATCTGACCTGGACACAGAATGGACCTGTGCCTCCATGGACAGCTGTGAGTCCAGACTTGAGGACTTGGGAGTGACATCACTTCCCTCCTTATTTGTGATTCCCAGCAACCAGTATTTTTTTTCTACAAAATGGAGACTTGCTTATTATAATCTTACTGCTTTGTGAGGTCCGCCTGAAAAGCGGAATATAACTGTAAACAAATAATACTAAAGAGCCCCTGGAGAACATCAGGTTCAAAACTCCTGAGAGATGCAGGCGGCCTCCTTTCTCCTCCCCTCCTCCTCCTCCTCTGTGAACTCTCAAAAAAGTCGGAGCTATTTTGGCACTAACTAGTTTAAAGAACTTGTATCAGCTTTTTCCATTTGAGGCTCTGGCAGTTATTGTTCCCAAAGTGGCCATTCAGTTAAAGAAAAAGCAATTTCCAGTTCTCTGCTGACGAGGGAGAGAGAGAGAGAGAGAGAGAGAGAGAGTCCATATCTCCCCAAGAACTGCTTGCTGCATGAGATCAGAAGAACTTCTTGGTGTGTTTTCATACTTAAACTGATTTTTATTTGGTAACGCGAACATAAAATGCATAATGATCATTATAATTCTCATTGGGATTCCACCTCCTCCCCGGCGCCTTCTGTTCCATATTAGCTCATAACTAGGAGTCCGCATGGGCTCGTAAAGAATGTAATAGAGGTCTGAGCCCCTCTCTCGATTCCAAGAACCATCTTCACTGAATGCAGGGAGCAGAACTGCAGCAATTGACCCGACCTCCCTGGGCTGCTGGTACAAGACATTTTGCTGCCCGAGGCGAAAGGCATTCCACATACGGAGGCATTCCACCTGCAGAAACCAGCCAGGCTGGCAGAGCTGGATCTGACTTCAACAGTGGGGACAGGTTAGCACCCCCCACTGCATGGGAGGCAGCAGGATAGGGTTGGGGGGGGTCAGGACAGGGCATGTGGAGTGCAGAAAGTTGCGCCCAATGTTGCATGTTGGGGAATCTGACTTATGCAGAGAGATTTCCCTTCCTCCCTGCGCAATTTCAAAACCTTCTGTCTGAATTCAGTCCAGTCCTAGGCTAAGCACCCCAAACCTGAACCAAGTTGGCCAGGCCAGCAGAGACGCCTGAAGACTGCATCTTTCATGATTCACAGGACTGTCGTCTGTGATTGTGTGGATCCACTGGAAATCTTAGTTTTGCCTTTTTCACCTGCTTTCCTCTGAGCCTGAGAAGCAAAAGCAATGTTGTAATTTTATTCTTTTCTCTGCCTATCAGCCACGGTTTGCCGACGCATCGCTGAAACTCTCTCCTGATTAATATCTGTGAATCTTTCATAACTACTTATCAGAGGACAATATTTGAAAACTGGAGCAAGGCTGTAGGAGAAACACCCAGTGTTTTGTCTTTTATTTTCCGCCAAATGTTTCTGCTTTGTGTATTTCTCTGCTGTTTTGTTCTCAAGTGCCTTCCTGACTGAATCCAGCCTCCCCAAAACAGTGGAGGAATTAGCATAGTTTGAATATGAATGCGAGAACTGCAATAAGGCTTCACCTCTCTCTGAATTTTAATTCCACCACACTTCCTTGAAATGCTATTCATATGCGTAATCAGGCGTTTGATCACTGCCACGCTCCTTGGATTCACCATAAGGGAGCACATACATATGCGGAGGAGAATGGAGTGAAAAAGAGTTCTATGGCAGCCACAGTGCAGCCTGGTCATAAGCAGGCTAACTTGGAAGTCCAGCTACAAGGGTGCTAACTTGAATAAAATATCGGGGGGGGGGGCAGGTAAGCCCTGCTCTGCATAATCGATCACATGATGCCATGCACACACATCATTTGAATGGCAATGCCCATCAACTTTTGGGGGGACATCTCTCTCAAATACTTTATTGGGGGGCCAAAGCCCCCACTGCCCCTGGGATTTGGCTCCCAAGTCCAGCTGAGTCCAATAGGGACAAATGTAAGGTTCTGCACTTGGTAGAAAGAACCAGCTGCACAAAAATAAGATGAGAGACACTTAGCTCACTAGCAGTACGTGTGAAAAGGATCTGGCGGACTTAGTGGACCACTAGCTTAGCATGAGTCAACAGTGTGATGCGGAAGTGAAAAAACCCGAATGCTATTCTAGGCTGCATCAACAGAAGTAATGTTGTTGTTGTGTAGTCGTTTGGTCGTGTCCGACTCTTCGTGACCCCACGGACCAGAGCATGCCAGGCACTCCTGTCTTCCACTGCCTCCCGCAGTTTAGTCAAACTCATGCTGGTAGCTTTGAGAACACTGTCCAACCATCTCGTCCTCTGTCGTCCCCTTCTCCTTGTGCCTTCCATCTTTCCCAACATCAGGGTCTTTTCTAGGGAGTCTTCTCTTCTCATGAGGTGGCCAAAGTCTTGGAGCCTCAGCTTCAGGATCTGTCCTTCCAGTGAGCACTCAGGGCTGATTTCCTTCAGAATGGAGAGGTTGGATCTTCTTGCAGTCCATGGGACTCTCAAGAGTCTCCTCCAGCACCAGAATTCAAAAGCATGAATTCTTCGGCGATCAGCCTTCTTGATGGTCCAGCTCTCACTTCCATACATCACTCTATTGGTCAGACCACACCTGGAGTCCTGTGTCCAGTTCCAGGCACCACAATTTAAGAAGGATATTGACAAGCTGGAAGGTGTGCAAAGGAGGGCAGCCAAGATAATCAAGGGTCTGGAAACTAAACCTTATGAGGAACGGTTGAAGGAGGTCCATGTTTCACAAGCATACAGTAAGGTTGGTAGTACAACGCAAACTCATATCAGTGTACTGGAAGAAACAAAGATCACCAGTGTCGAAGCAATGATTCTTCAACATCAACTTCGTTGGATTAGTCATGTTTGCGGATGCCTAATGATCGTCTTCCAAAGCAACTACTCTATTCCCAGTTTAGGAATGGAAAGCAAAATACTGGTGGACAACAAAAGAGGTTTAAAGGATGCTCTGAAAGCAAATGTAAAAAAATGTGGTATAAGCACTGATAACTAGGAAACACTGGCCTGTGAGAGCTCTAATTGGAGAACAGCCTTTACCAAAGGTGTCATAGACTTTGAAGACGCTTGAACTGAGGACGAAAGGGAGAAACATGCTAAGAGCGTGGGTAGGCAAACTAAGGCCCAGTGACGGGTCCGGCCAAATGGCCTTCTGAATCTGGCCTGCGGACGGTCCAGGAATCAGTGTGTTTTTTACATGAGTAGAATGTGTCCTTTAAAATGCATCTCAGGGTTATTTGTGGGGCATAGGAATTCATTCATTTCACCCCCCCAATATAGTCCAGCCCCCCACAAGGTCTGAGGGACAGTGGACCGGCTTCCTGCTGAAAACGTTTGCTGACCCCTGTGCTAAGAGGAAGGCACGCTTGGCAAACCCTCATCATAATTACTCCCACCCAGAAACCAGTCTCCCCCACTGTGGAAGGACATGTGGATCCAGAATTGGCCTCCGCAGTCACTTATGGACTCACTGTTAAGACTGTGTTCATGGAAGACAATCTTACTTGGCTGTGAGGGATCACCAAAGAGACAATGGAAACAAACTGTAAATTGTAATATACAATCACCAAGCACATTGCAACCACGGAAGATGCCCACTTCTGTTTCATTGTCCCACAAGAAGTCCTTAGGATAGACAGTGTCCCCAGCTGCATTTCCAGAAATGGCTTCAGTGACTGGTTATGCATTAGGGTAAAGGTAAAGGTAAAGGTAAAGGGACCCCTGACCATTAGGTCCAGTTCATCTCGTTTTATTGGCTGAGGGAGCCGGTGTACAGCTTCCGGGTCATGTTGCCAGCATGACTAAGCCGCTTCTGGCGAACCAGAGCAGCGCACGGAAACGCCGTTTACCTTCCTGCCAGAGCAGTACCTATTTATCTGCTTGCACTTTGAGGTGCTTTTGAACTGCTAGGTGGGCAGGAGCAGGGACCAAGCAACGGGAGCTCACCCCGTCACGGGGATTCAAGCCGCCAACCTTCTGATTGGCAAGCCCTAGGCTCTGTGGGTTACACCACAGCACCACCCACACCCTGGATGCATTAGGAGGAACATCCTAATCGAGAGAGGAAGAGTGGAATGCACTCGCTTGGGAGGAGGTTGGCTGCCCCAGGCTAGATAGGGGTGCTGTGGCTGGGCAGATCCATGCATTGAGAAAGAGTTTGTGGCTAGAGGACTTCCCAGCTGCCTTCTATCCCACAACTCTGTGGGTTAAGAACCCATTCCTAGCTGTGTAACAGTCCACCACCAGTGAAGAAAGTCTAGAACCCAACATACATTTAAAGCACGCCCCTCATCCAAGAATCCTGAGGACTCTAGTTGTGAAGGGTGCTGGGAACTGTAGCACTGTGGTGGGCAAACTATGCTTCACAGGTTTCGTTTTGGGGATGAAGGGTGCTTTAAATGTATGGTGTGCTTGCAGCCGGAATTTGAGCGTTGTCAGAAGTGGCTGCCTAGACACTGATCATTCTCCCATGCCTTTGCCTTCTCTTTCTTCCCTGAGAGATTAATCTCTCTTCTCCTTCAGTGTGACAAATGCATTTCGCTTCCCAGAAGCCCTAATATTTCAAAATCACTCTCCTGAAATCAAGCTTCTTGGATCTGCGTGAAACCTTGATTTGTGATCACACTGATGACACAAACCACTGTGGCCACAGGCTTCATTTCTCTTCATGACTGATGTCACTTCTTGCAGAAGGCAATGATGACAGTCACTCTTTTGATCCTCTGTCATCTCAGACTGTCAGTCCCAAGCACGCATACCCTCACTTCTCCCATTATCCAGGACTGGTAGCCATTCACTCCAGCTCACTCATGCAACCAAAGAAGATCCTGCTGGATCAGGCCAGAGTGTGATGGCCTGGGACTCAGGCTTGGACTCAGAACCAGAGGAGTCTCAGTCCGCACTGGATCCTTTGCCCCAGGCATCACCTGAACCAAGTCTGGGGCCTGATCCTGAAGAGTCCCAGTCTGCACAGGTTCCCCTGCAACAAACACCAGCTGGGCCGAGTCAAGGGCCTGAGCCTGCCCTGGCTCCAGATGTGGGGATGACCTCGTTGCCTCCAGCTGGGCCATCACTTACAGCTGCTCCACTACCGGTTGGGTCAGGGGAGGCTGAGGCGGCCCCTGGGTCTAGTAACCCACCGACGTCTCCTGAGCTGCAGAGACTGATTCCTGAGAGGAGAGACCTGAGTACTCGCAGCAGGAGTGCTCGCCTTTGGGCGAAACAGGGAGGTGAGTCACCGGGGGATCAGGACCGGCCGTTACCCCGACAAAGATAAAAGGCTGTCGGACCCCGCCCCAGGTTGCGGGAGCAACATTGCTGTATGGCAGATCCTGCCTGAGATACTGTACCTGTCCTTGCCTGGTTTCCTGCCTCGCTTTCTGCCTTGGCCCTGTCGGACTGACTCCCAACGGAACCTTCGGATTCTGGACTGGTCCTGGACCACGTTTCACGGGTTACCCCCGGGGCCCAGCACAGAGCGCATCCAATTTCTCAGTCAAGGTTGAGCACTATTTGGCTATGTCCCAGCGATCACCCAACCTTCAATGGAGGGGGCATCCTCAAAGGCCTCTCTAGCCACCCCCGCCCCCACTTCTCCCCTCTCGTCATTATGGTGCTTCCAAATTCTGTGCGATAATTTCTTCTAAGCTTTCATCTCTGGGCTGTATCTCTTACAAAGCAGCTTTTGAGAGAATGTCAGAGGTTCAGGACTGACATAAGACATCAGTTAAGGCTCAAGTCTTAAGTCTTTGAAATGTCTCTGCGTGGGAATCAGCTGAAGCCATTTCTTCTCCTGGATAGGGATTGACACCCCCTCTGTTCCCCACATGACGCTCTCTGATCAAGCAGAAGATAACAAGGGCTTCTTTTCATTGTGGAAATGAGAGTGCATGCCATCATTTGATCCTCAGAGTCATTTTGTCCTTCCTAATAATGAGAGGATGATAAAACAAAGGATCTCTGCCCACCAAACTTTTGTTACATATTTCCAAGGAAGGAAGAGTGAGAATTAGGATCAAAGTTTTTGCTTTTTTAAAAGCAAGCTTTTAAAAAGCGTTTACTCACCCTAGAAATAACCAAGCCTTATGAGGAATCGTCAAGGGAGTTGGGTATGTTTAGCTTGGTAAAGAGGAGACTGGGAGCACATATGGTAGCTATCTTCAAATATCTCAAGGGCTGTCATACGGAAGCTTGTTTTCTCCTGCTCCGGAGGCTAGGACTTGAACCAATGGCTTCAAGTTACAAGAAAGGAGATTCCAACTAAACATCATGGAAAACTTCCTGACCGTAAGAGCTGTTTGACAATGGAATGGACTCCCTTGGGAGGTGGTGGACTCTCCTGAGAGCCAGTGTGGTGTAGTGGTTAAGAGCGGTAGACTTGTAATCTGGTGAACCGGGTTCGCGTCTCCGCTCCTCCACATGCAGCTGCTGGGTGACCTTGGGCTAGTCACACTTCTCTGAAGTCTCTCAGCCCCACTCACCTCACAGAGTGTTTGTTGTGGGGGAGGAAGGGAAAGAAGAACACAAAATGAGAGCCAGTGTGGTGTAGTGGTTAAGAGCGGTGGACTCGTAATCTGGTGAACCGGGTTTGCTTCCCCGCTCCTCCACCTGCAGCTGCTGGGTGACCTTGGGCCAATCACACTTCTCTGAAGTCTCTCAGCCCCACTCACCTCACAGAGTGTTTGTTGTGTGGAAGGAAGGGAAAGGAGAATGTTAGCCGCTTTGAGACTCCTTAGGGTAGTGATAAAGCGGGATATCAAACCCAAACTCTTCTTCCTTCCTTGGAAGTTTTAAGCAGAGGTTGGATGGTCATCTGCCAGGGATGCTTTAGCTGAGATTCCTGCATTGCAAGCATTTGGGGGAAATGACCCTCATGGATCCTTCCAACTCTACAATTCTATAATTCTGTGAAAATTCTCAAGAATAAAAAGTGATCTGGTTATATTTAGTGAGATTTAATGATGGGTGTCTACATCTCAGCTTTCTCTAAGTGGATCAGGAAAGTCCATGTTGTTCTCTCCTACCCATAACTCATTTCATCTTCACAACACCCATGTGAAGTAAGTTAGCTTAAGCACGGTACTCCTACTTGTAAAAGTGGTCAACTGGGGTGCCCTACCAGTTCCTCCCCATGGAAATAGGGTTCAGAATCAAGCAATGAGTTTATTTCACCAGTTGTTTGGCTGAAGAAGAGTTTAAGTTACAACTACAGTGGTACCTTGGTTTATGAACTTAATCCGTTCCAGAAGTCCATTCTTAAACTAAAGCATTCTTAAACCAAGGTGTGCTTTCCCATAGCAGCGGGGGACTCAATTTACAAATGGAACACACTCAACAGGAAGCGAAACATGTTCTTATTCCAAGGCAAAGTTCACAAACCAAAACACCTGCTTCCTGGTTTGCAGCGCTCTTAATCCAAGTTGTTCATAAACTAAGCTGTTCTTAAACCAAAGCACCACTGTATTTAAAAATACAATGTTAAAACCAGTTGGAAACAGATTATGGTCAAGTTAATAGTGTGGGTAGAGATCAGATTGCAATATGTTATTGGTGATTTTATTTGCATTCAAGAACATAAGAAGAGCCTGCAGGATCAGGTCAATGGCCCATTAAGTCCAGCATCCTGTTCTCACAGTGGCCAACCAGATGCCCATTATTGGAAACCCACAGGCAGGATTCAAGCACAAGAGCAATTCTCCCCTCCTGTGGTTTCCAGCAACGGGGATTCAAAAGCATTGCTGCCTCTCAATGCGGAGGCAGGGCATAGAAATCATGGTTGTTGTTGTTGTTGTTGTTGTTGTTGTTATTATTATTATTACTATCACTATTACTATTATTATTATTCCCTGCAAGGTCAGGGAAGAAACAATGCTGTCCAGGGTTGTAAAGACTGTGGAGAGAATAATTGGGTGCCCTCTTCCCACCTTGGATCAAATCTATGCTTCCAGGTGCCATGAGAAAGCTGCAGAGATAGCGCAGGATAGTGCGCACCCCGGAAATGATCTCTTTCAGCTTCTGCCTTCTGGAAGAAGGTCCAGGGTTATAAAGACTAGGATTAGCCGCCTGAGAAATGGTTGCTATCCAAATGAAATTTTGGTTTTAAACACAGTGTAAGGTAGTCTCTGTGGGAGTATATTGTACAGTGGTACCTCGCAAGACGAATGCCTCGCAAGACAAAAAACACGCAAGACGAAAGAGTTTTCCGTTTTTTGAGTCATTCCACAAGACGAATTTCCCTATGGGCTTGCTTCGCAAGACAAAACGTCTTGCGAGTTCTTGCAAGTTTGTTTCCTTTTTCTTAAAGCCACTAAGCCGTTAATAGCTGCTAAGCCGCTAAGCCACTAATAGCCGCTAAGCCGCTAATAGCCGTGCTTCGCAAGACGAAAAAACCGCAAGACGAAGAGACTCGCGGAACGGATTAATTTCGTCTTGCGAGGCACCACTGTATATAATTATGGGGTACCAGAGTTTTTAGGGGGTTAACCAGGCTGGGATAGCTGGGATAACAATCTTACTCGGCTACGAAGGATCGCCAAAGAAGAAGATAGTAAAAAAAACACCAACACAACTTAAAAAGAAAGGAAGCAAGAAAGAAATGTGTTCATCTTGTAAGAGGCAGAGATGGTTCTTCCTTTAATAATACCTTTATCTCTGTGGCTTCTACCTCTGCCTTGTCCAGGCTGTGCCTGAGTACATTTGCTCCATAGCTGTGACGTCCTCCTGACTGCACGTTGCATCTTTATTACAGAGCCTGATCATCCATGGCGAGGTCAGCTTGTGTGGCAAAACATCTGCTGTCTGGAGGATGGAGTAGACTGCGGAAAGCGTGGCATTGGCTGGCATATGATGATCGGAGGGGGAAATCCAGCGTTTCATAGCGAGAGAAAACAGGTTTGCTACATTCAGCAAAGGCTTTTGTCTTTCTTGATTGAAAAAGAAGAGAGGAAATTTCATTTTGAACCTCCCCTCGGAAAAAAGGGTGGGTGGGGAGGGGAGAGAAATCCAAACCTGTTTGGAATTTTTGTGGGTTTCCAAAGGGAGCTTTGTTCTGCTTCTCGCTGAATTACCCATCAAGCAAATGGCCCAGCTCCAGTTTTATGAGAATGGAAAGCTAAGCCGGGTTTTGGAAGCAAGTTGAAGGCTTTGGCCTTGCACAGATTGCTTCGTTGTAATGAAAGAAATCTCCAGATGTCAGGCCCCCCCCCCGCTCCTCCCCACTCCTTTCCTTCCATGGATTTACATAATCTTTTAGTTTTGATTCCCCCCCCCCTTCAACGAAGGCTCCCAAATTGTGGTTTTTCTCTCTTTCCTTTTCCACAGGTAAATGGCAGAGCGTCCACACTGTTTGGGACCTTTCCGTTTAGAGAAAAGGCAAGCAATGTGAAAGAAGTTTATAAATGATGCCTGGCATAGAGAAAGTAGATAGAGAAAAGTTGTTATTGCTCTCTCATAACCTTAGAACTCTTGGACATTCAGTGTGTGGGATAAAGGTAAAGGGACCCCTGACCATTAGGTCCAGTTGTGACCAACTCTGGGGTTGCGGCACTCATCTCGCTTTACTGGCCGAGGGAGCTGGCGTACAGCTTCCTTCTGGGTCATGTGGCCAGCATGACTAAGCCGCTTCTGGCGAACCAGAGCAGCACACGGAAACGCCGTTTACCTTCCCGCCAGAGTGGTACCTATTTATCTACTTGCACTTTGACGTGCTTTCAAACTGCTAGGTGGGCAGGAGCAGGGACTGAGCACCCGTCATGAGGATTCGAACCGCCAACCTTCCAATCGGCAAGCCCTAGGCTTTGTGGTTTTACCCACAGCGCCACCCACGTCCCTATGTGGGATAACCAGCCTCATATAACCCACATGCTTCTGTCTAAGCATGAAGGGGTTAATACCACAGAGTAAGCTGTCCTGCCAGGCTTAGCAAGGCAACTTGCCCTTACACTGAGAGGGAATAGGCAATCAAGCCTCTAGTCTACCTGAGAAGTTCATTGGGCAAAGGGGCTGGTTGCTCTAGCTCAGACCACATGGCTCTCACAAACCACTCTTGAGTTCTTAAAGCAATAACTTAGGAACTTTCACCACTTTGTAACTAAGCCAAGTTTCACTGCCTGGGAAACTTTTTCTGAATACTGTATGAAAAAGCTCATGAATAGAACCTTTGGAGAGTTTGTAAGTAAACCATTTTTAAGTTACCTAATGTGTGGGGTTTTTTTCCCCTATGCTAGGGGAAGAGTTCAGACAGCTCACTGGAAACCAAGGACCAGACATTGTTGTCCTGGGCAAGAGAAAGCAACTAACAAACTTAATAAATAACAACAATAGTATTTTAGTTGCTAGTTCTAAATGTATTTTAAGGTATTTTAAGTATTGTTTTTATCAAGCACAACCCCCCTGGATCTTCATGCCAGACCACCCCACCCCCTACCCCGCAACTGATTAAATTATTTTAAGCCCTCAACCAGAAGAAAATCCAAGGCCCCTAAAATCTATCAGGTTTAATAATGACTTCTGAATGGAATGGGGAGGTGGGGTCAACACTCAGCAATCTCTCGCATCAGAGAAAGCATACCTCTTTATATCCATTTGATCAATAGTCCTGATGGAATTATTAATATTATTAATATATAGTGTATGTGTGTGTGTGTGTGCGCGCGCTTTCTCTCACAGACTCTTTTGGACTCTGTCTAGGAAGGCATTACTGAATGAAGTCTAGCAACCCAGCTTGGCCCTCCGATTGAGGGGGCAGGGCAGCGCAATGTGAGCACGCCATGCTCACAGGCCATGGGCCGTGCTGACGTTACATTCCTCTTTCTGCAAAGACAACCTCAAGAAGGGCAACCAAAATCATGCACTGAGATATGAGCCAAATGAAACGCAAACTGCTGATACTCCCTGGGTTATGTTTATTTTCTTTTCTTCTGCCTTTCCTAACCCCATTCAGGATGTGCTTCTTTGATCTGCCTAACCAACATCTGTCAGGGCACATTATTCCATTTTGTGTGTCTACAATCCCTCGAGTGGACTCCCATTTTTGGGTCTTGCTGGTACTCAGGCTTCACCCACCAGACAGATAATCTGTTCAGTTAAGGAATTCCTTTCCAGTGTACTCCTTCTGATGGGGATGGGGGTGGTGGGGTTTGACTTAGCTTTCCAACGCTTTTGCCTCCAGGTCAGGCTTGTGGAAGAAAAGCTCCTCTGTCTGCAGGCACCGCGATTCCAACTCTTTACCCGTTTGGTTGTTGATGAAGCTTCCTTCCTTCTCAGAATCCTCTTGGCCATAGATCAACAGGAGGTCCTCCTCATCTACGGGCACAAATACAAACGATGACTCTATTTTGAACAGGATCTCGTCACTAGGATGCTTGCTAGTTACAAATGTCTCGTATGACTCCATGGAGTTTTGATACGTCCTTCGATCATCCATGTCACTGTGGACCCATTGACTGATGGTTTGCTGCCCCCTAGAAGCACTTCCTCCCCCTTCACTTTCTTCCACTGTGGTCTCTGGTTCATTTACTACCAGAGTTTGATACCCTTTTCTTCTGTAGTTATCCAGTGTTATTTGAACAGTGGTGGAAGGGAGGGCCTCCACTGTCTGTTGACCACGGTTTACGAGGATTTTGCGGGTTTTCCTGTTTAACAGGATTCCCCTTTCCAGGGAAATTATGCTGTATGTTTGTTCAATTTCCTCTCCTTCCGTATACGACAGCGTCATCTCCCTGTTCACTTTACTTCCAACGTCAGATCGAGCCCTGTCAAACATTCTTGCTCTTCCATTGACCTTTCCTCTCTTTTGCTGAGATTCTTGACCTGCGGACTGTAGAATTTCCGAAAGAGGTTTCATTTCCCATGTACTGCTTGTCTGCTGACCTTTGCATTTCATTTCAGCACCAGTTCTTTGGCTGACCCAAGTGTGGTCCCTCTTGACACCAGCTACGTCTGTCTGTGATGACCGGGAACGTTTGGGGACTTCTGGTGAGCCTTGGCCATTGCGTTGCTTAGTGGAATCCCATACCTTCTGTTCCTCTGGCGCTTGACACGATTGCTCTCGACCCCCAAGTTGGGATGGCGATGCTTCTGGCTGCAGATCACTGTAAAGCACCGTGATCTTCTCTGACCTGCTCTCTTCTGAAAAAACCACCTTCCCCATTGGCCCTCCTTTTTTTGATTCTCGGCTTTCCTGGGGTTGCTGAATTGCAGGGTGAAGAATTTCTGAAAGGGGCTTCCTCTCCCAAACCAAGCTTGTCTGTTGATTTCTGCTGACCATTTCTGAGCCAGTTTTCTTGCTGATCCAAGTGATGGCCCTATTTGTACCAGCTCCATCTGTGGGCCTCACCTGAGAAGGCTGTGTTGTCTCCTGAGATGCTGGACCATCTTCACTGCGATTTTGAGGTTTCTGATTTTCTGGCTCTTGACTAATCTCTTGGGCTTTCCCTAGATGTTGGCTCTGAAGCTGGGATGGGCCCACGCCACTATGTAAATCTTGCTCCTGGTTGCTGCTGTGCGATTCCTGCCCCGTACGTCCCTCTCTCTTTGTCTTACCTGAAGAAAAGGTGCTTTCTCCTGACCTGCCCTCTTCACTTTCCTTTGAGTCTTGGCTTACCTGGGGTTCTTCGGTTGAAGGGTGTAGAATTGCACAGAGGGGCTTCAGCTGCCAAATCCTACTTGTCTGTTGGCTTTTGCATTTCATCGTTTTGCCTGTTCTTGGGTTGATCCAGCTCACGCCGTCTTCGAGGGCCTCTGCCTCGCTTGCATGCTCCACACGGGAAGCCATTGGGGGCTGCAGGCTGATAAATGGCTGGTTGGCCCGGTGTGGTTCCTGCCCGGCGAGGCCTCGCTGGATGCTCCGGTGAGATGCTTTGCGGAGGGACGTGCTGTTTCGGACACTCCCTGCCACAGCTGCCTGCTGACTTGGGTCCATCACTCCTGCTTGCCCAGAACAGCCCACTCCCTGATCGGTGGGAATGGATTGATCTGGCATGTCCTTACCCGGGATTCTTCTCTTTGACTCTGCCCCTTGTTCCAGTGTCGGACCAGTATCCCCACTTTCCTGGTGACAGTTCATCTCGCTGTTTCTCTCCACCTTGATTTCAGGGCAGTGCTTTTCTTCTTTCGTGTCCGTATAAATGGTTTTCCAACTCCCCAGGATGACCAGATCTGGTGTACGCTCAGGTCCATCCATTCTTCCTTCCATGTGTACCCAACTAAGCAGCCTTCAGCCTTCAGAGCAGCTGCAGCAGATGTTCATTGTCTGCTAGCTGCCTGGAACCAAATGCTGATCCCCCTCCTTCTGCCTTTCTCTGATGACTCGGACAAGAAGACAACTTGAAAGCTACCTGAGATCTACCTTGCCCACTCGCTTCAAGGAGGTCTCCTTGCTCTTCTCCTTGAGGCTAAATCTTCTTTACAGGCTGTGACATGGCCTAGATGGTTTCAGGTTTTCATTGTCTCACTTCTCCTCTCAGCTGAGAGCCAGTTGGAATCATGGCCTTTCCAGGAAAGCCGAAGCTTCTGGATGTTCTGCAGCTCTGCTTTCTCTCTTTGGTAGCCTTCCCATTCTCACTTCCATGATGTTCTAGAGGATTCTAAAGAATGATAACCAAACGACTATGACATCATGATACATTCTGCTCCATCTCTCTGTGTGTGTTTTGCGGGATGTAATCCATTGGTGCAGTCAAATGCAACATTCCTTATTTCCCTAGAGTGGGCACAGGCAGGGGGACATCCAGTCAGTGTAACTTCCTGTTCCACTGGTTTGGAGCTACTTCCCCCTGCATGTGACCTGGGAGATGGGTGTGTCAGGAGTGTTCCTTCTCAGAGTGAAAGCGAGGAATCAGAGGGTTGGGGGGCGGGAGGGAGGCAGACAGAGACAGGGGGCTTGCTTTCTTCACAGGCAGAGGGTGACGCGAGCCCCTCCTTCCCTGGAATGCAGGTCGTAAATTCCCAGGGAGACATGAGACAGAGCAGCCACAACTTTCAGACACGCTATCAGGGGAGGAGGGACAAGCCGGGCAGTCTGTTCCAGAATCCCCTCGCTCTCAGAGATGGGGCAGAATTCAGGCTTGGCGTCAAACCCACAAGAAGGGGAGGAGCCGATGGCATGTTTCCTGTTGGAGAAGAGCCCGCCTTCCAGTAGACTCAACTGGGGCATCGAGTGACGATTGAGCTATGTGCTCGGACTGAGCTATTGTGTGAAGCTACCAATGAATCTGAAAAAAACATAAAACCACCAGCCTGCCGTCTCTTGGTGTGAGAGGGAGATCATAAATTCTGACAGGGCATGGCTCTGTCTGACTCCATAAAAGAGCTGAGTCACACAGCCATTTTATCAGTCTCTAGTTTTAGTGTCTCTTGTCTTTCTTCTATCTTTTGCTGCCATGCTGCTTTTCTGCAGCCATTTTGTTGTATTAATGTATTTTTTGCTGTCTGTTGGCTCACGGCCAGCAGCACACGAGTTCAGTCTTCCTATGAGACAAACTCACACTTGATTGTGTAACTACTAAGGAAAGCCTGCCTTTCAGGGATCATAGCGTGAACTGAAATGTGAGCAAACTTTTGTTACTTTACTCAGAAAGACTCTTGTGTCTTTATTCTTTTAGGAGGGATAAAAGGGGGCACCAGGAAATAACCTTAACTAAGAGATTCAAATGAATCTGCAGACTAGCTTCTAGCTATATTAAGGGGAATTTGCTCTGCTACATCACTCACTAGTATGAGTGAAGGAAGGATAATAATTATTCAATATATCATTTCCCACTATCCTTGACATCCCCACATGTTCTAACAGCATTACCAGAGGGGGAAAAAGGCTCTGGAATGTTGTCTGAAATTAGGCAGCCACTTGTGACCAAGTGAAGATGCCTGGGAGACAGGATGGCACCTGATGTCTCCACCATCTGGAGGTGCATGCTGTCAGGAGTTCAGCCTACACTTGAGTAGGACCCTAGCAGAGACACATGCCCCACTGGCACGTTCCCTCCCTCCTGGTCAACCGTTCGGGAGCTTCCAAAGCTTTCTTCAGCCTGAACATCACAGCGACTGATGCCAACCGCCACCGGCACACTTAGGGATCCGCAGAGTTTGCGCAGATGCGTAACAGACCTCAGCAACTTAGCATTTTGGCTAATCTACTTTATTTACATATCAACACACACGGAGCACTGCAACATGGCTCCCTCTCTCTCTAGCATCAGACAGCAAACAAAGGAGAAATAGTCCCATTTCATGGAACACAGGAACACAAACATCCTGTCTCTATCACTTCCCACTCTGTGGAATCAAAACATACACCGTCATGTGATAGACAAAAATCCCATGACTGCAATCACGGAGCAGGAATTCTAACACATGCCTGGGGATCCTTAGATCTGGACTGTTTTCACACACTAATTCCACATCCTGTAGAATTCTAGCACTCATATTTTATCTGCACAGTCAGAATGAATTTCTGGAACCAAAATGCTTTTTCTTCACAGCCTGAGCAGGAGCAGTCACCATTATAGAATAATAGAATCATAGATTTGGAAGAGACCACAAGGGCCATCGAGTCCAACCCCCTGCCAAGCAGGAAACCCCATCAGAGCACTCCTGACATATGGTTGTCAAGCCTCTGCTTAAAGACCTCCAAAGAAGGAGACTCCACCACACTCCTTCGCAGCAAATTCCACTGTCGAACAGCTCTTACTGTCAGGAAGTTCCATTATGAAGAAGAGGTCTCTCCATATAGTGCAAATATTCCCTTATAGATAAGTTGAATTGTGCCTGGTTTTGGATTCATTGCAGGTTTGTTTGTTTGTCCCCCCTGGATTTATTCCTTTCTTATCTCACGCTCAGCTGAGCTACCAAGACTTGATCATGTGACTGGTCACGTGTGTTGGTTAGCCACTTGGGAAGGAACATGCAGAAAGAAAAATGGGATTTGCGATGTAGTTAAATGTCAAGGCCAATCTAACTGAAAAAGCTTACGGGAGAGATACAACTAAAAAAGAAAAAGAAAACTAAGGATGTAAAGTTAAATGCTACACTAAAACCTCTAATTGAAAACCAATACGGAAAGAACCATCTAACCTTTAGAAAATTCTAACATTCCCCAAGTCCTACTTAACTTGCCTATTAAAATTCAACCTTTCGCCATATAGTCAGTGGGTGCCCAGAGCATTCTGCATTCTGGATGGTGCATCTATCAAAACTTTGTACCTTCACACCAGTCATTTATTCCCTTCCAGTGCTTCATGGACCTTATAGTCTACCTGAGACTGCCCAGAAGGTTCCCAGGAGAGTTCAGAAGAGCTCTGTTTTCATAGATTCATAGAGTTGGAAGGCACCTAGTCCAACCCCTTTGCAATGCGAAAACCTAAACTAAACAACAACAACAACAACAACAACAACAACAACAACAACAAAATCTTTATTGTCATTGCCCCCTTCGGGGACAATGAAATTACTTGGCTGCTCCATAAAAACACTAATTAAACAATACAGTATAATACAGCAAGGGAGATTAGATGACTTTCAAAGTCCGGGCTTCCCATTCAGGGCCGAGATCGCTCTGGAGAAGAAGCTGTTCCTAAGACGGCTCGTTCTTGTCTTCATCGTCCTGTATCTCCGTCCCGATGGCAAGAGCTCGAAGAGACAGTGACCAGGATGCGATGGATCTTTTACTATGTCCAGTGCCTTCCTATGGCACCTTGTGGCATAAATCTGCTCTAAGGTGGAGAGTGGGCAGCCAACAATGCTCTCTGCTGCCTTAACAACCCTACACAACCCCATCCTGTCCCGGGTAGTACAGCTTCCGTACCACACATCTGTGGTACGGAAAGCATCTGTTCCACTGTTTTATTCTTTTTGTAGAACTGGGGCAGGCAGAAGGTAGATCTGGAACTCCTGGTGGATCTCTAGAGAGTTTTGCAGCAGACTGGCAAAGATTCCCAATTAGTTAACAAGAGGAACCATAGACCCCACCCCCCGTTGAAATGTCAAAAATGTGGGGTAGCCAGTAATGGATTGCTTCTGTAGAAAGAATGTAAGCTCTGATCCGCTGTGGCACTCAAAACAAATTCCTGGTCTCCCAATTCTTTAATACTATATTGTGCATTAGGTTGTTGAATTTTGGGGTTCTAGTGAAAAACAAAGTTGATCCCGCAAGTCTGAAGTCCTCCCATCCCTGCCCAAGAAGACCAGCCCCACAAATCTTCACAACTCCCGATGAAATCCCAGGAGAACTTATTATTAGATGTTTCAACTACCAGCCGCCTCCCTCCTCCACCCCTTTGTATTGGCCCAGAGAATGGGATAAATTACTCTTGGACTACAGTATGAAACCCAAGAAAACTTGTCTGTGGGTGATTAATGGCTCCATCTTTTAGAGCTGGCTTGAATTCCACAGCTATTAATTTGGGCTGCTGTGGCTGGCTCCAAAATCCAGGTTCGGCCTTCTCCCTGCCTCTCAGATCTTGCAGCTTGAAGAATGATGGGTTTGCTGTTCCTTACACTGTCAATCTCTGAGGGGGAAGCATTACTCCTTTTTCTTTCTTCTGATGGGAGAGGGAGGCATGAGCCGGATTCAGCCGGGCTCCAATTAGACTCTCAGTATTTCTCAAACTCAGCGCTTGGGGCTGTGAGTGCATGTGGCCTCCAGCCACACAGAGAGCTCTTGAGGGGCTTCACACACACACACACACACACACACACACACACACACACACGAAAAACCTACAACTCGCCAGAAAAGGTATTCTGCTGAATTACCGAGTGATGGATGCTCAGCAGAAGTCCAGCGATTATCTCCCAGCTGAGAGGCATGATCCAACTCAACTTTGCCATTTTTAGACATTAGAAAATGATCTGGTCTGAATTAAATCCAGACAATAGTAAACAGCGGGGGGGACGGGGGAGAGTTCTGAGGTCCTCGTGTTCATCTGAGGGGAAGCATGCCATAAGAATGCTTAGAACTCTCACATTCCTGCATTGCTAGGGGTCAGATTGGATGACCCTTAGGGTCCCTTCCACCTGTGCAATTCTATGGTTCTATGAGCCAACTCTGGTTTATTTTAATTTGTGCAAGCTGCCTTGAGTCCTGGTCTGGGGAAAAGGTGGGATATAGATAAATATAATATCAATTGCAATGACAAATACAGTCTTACCTCTTCTTGTGAACGCTTCATGTTGTGTTTTTTCGGGTTAGGAACACGGGTTAGGAAGTCTTTACCTCCGGGTTTCACTGGGTGCGCATGTGCAGAAGCGTTCTGCACGGTTTTGCATGCACAGATGCGCTCTATCGTGCTTCACACATGCACAGAAGTGCTGCTCTGGTTGCAGACTTTTTGGGGTACGAACGGCACCCCAGAACAGATCATGTCCGCAACCAGAGGTACCACTGTAGTAATAAAAACCACAGTTTAATGAGCCTGAGGGCAGGGTGTCAGCTGTTAATTACAACACCAGTTTGTTTTTTGTTTTTTGCCCAATGCAGAGGTAAGTTCTGCACATCTAGGGTGTGAGTCATTTCGCTGAATAGCCGAGCCATGTCTGTAGGACTCTGAGGAAGTGTGTTAGCATTGTGTTCTCATGAAATCTGCTCCTTCTGTGTTAACAACTGGGCAGAAATAACTATTGTATCTTGTGGCAGCTCCGATTTGCTCCGCAGCTTTGGCAGAGATATGTGATGCGAGATGATCATTTCAGCTTCAAGATTACTAGAAATCAATGGACCTGTCATATCTGCTCGCTGACGGGTTGTGCCAAACAGACTTCCGAGTCGCTCCGGGAAATGGAAAAAGACCCTATTAAATTGCTAACAAGCTGACAGGTCCGGACCAAGTGAGAGCATCCCTCGATGCGAGTGAAAACTTAACGGCCCCTCTCAAGACTTTTTGGAGGGAAGCAGGAAGCATAACAGAAGAAATGCCCGTCTTGCTTGTGAAATCAATTACACACAACGTGACCCGGCCATAGCCTGCAATGTCCTTTATAGCATCGTTTGGAGACCGCGGGTTTCTCGGTCGAGGGGTTCGGCTGCACCAGGAGGAGGATTCGGGCGGAAATCGCCAGGGTCTGCTTCCAAACGAGGAAAAGCTTAATAGCACGGCAGGTGTAATGGCATGTATTATGGCTGGAGGTAAATGCCTTTGCTTTTTAAGAATGAAATGTAGCTCAGCAGAATCCCCTTTTGATGCCTCCTGTGTGCACATAGCAACTGCAAACAAGGTAGCAACAAGGGCAGTTTTTCTACCACATTAATTTTTGGAGTCTGAGGACAGCACACCTCCCAAGATGGCAGCAAACTTGGTAATTTAGGCTGTTGGGGTGGGCTGAAGGGGAACAGGCAGCAGCAAAAGAGAGCCAGTGTGGTGTAGTGGTTAAGAGTGGTGGACTCGTAATCTGGTGAACTGGGTTCGCTTCCCCACTCCTCCATATGCAGCTGCTGGATGACCTTGGGCCAGTCACACTTCTCTGAAGTCTCTCAGCCCCACTCACCTCACAGAGTGTTTGTTGTGGGGGAGGAAGGGAAAGGAGAATGTTAGCCGCTTTGAGACTCCTGAAGGGGAGTGAAAGGCGGGATATCAAGTCCAAACTCCTCCTCCTCCTCTTCTTCTTCTTCTTCTTCTTCGAAACAGACTCCCTCAGAAGGTGGTGGGCTCTCCTTGGAGGTTTTTAAGCAGAGGTTGGATTCTGGGATTCCAAAGACCAAGAAAGATGATTCTGACTAAACATTAGGAAGAACTTTCTGATGGTAAGAGCTGTTGGACCGTGGAATGGACTCCCTTGGAAAGTGGTGGACTCTCCTTCCTTGGAGGTTCTTAAACAGTGAGTGGGTGGCCATCTGGTCAATTATTCTTTAGTTGAGATTCCTGCATTGCAGCCAGTTGGACTAGATTTCCCTTGGAGTCCCCTCCACCTCTACTCTTCAATGATTCTATGATTCAGAGCGAGGCTTGCTGTCAGGGCCAGTCAGCTGATTGGCCCCGAGAGCAAGCCAGTTGGGCTAGGCAGTGCTACAGAGTTGCTCCCATGCAGCCAATCCCAGCTTGAAATTGGCACCTGTCAGTTGATGGATGCTGACTTAACTCTGCATGGAATTGGCTGCACTACAGTGAATTGCCCTGATCTGGGGGCTACAGATTGGTGTTCCAAGGCCAGATCAGTGGGGGTCCATGCACAGCCCTAACCTGTAGCCCTCCACTTATGGTTAGACTACAGTTTGCATCATTATTAGTCATGCTGGCTAGGGCTGATGGGAACTGGTGTCCAACCCCTTGAGGAACCCCAATCTCAGCTTCATGG
Organism: Podarcis liolepis; assembly: GCF_965112155.1. Lineage (NCBI taxonomy): Eukaryota > Metazoa > Chordata > Lepidosauria > Squamata > Lacertidae > Podarcis > Podarcis liolepis. The sequence goes on along the minus strand of NC_139554.1, from coordinate 2,891,831 downwards.
GTAGAACCCAATAGGTCTGATGTATAGTAGAAAGCAACAGAAATATTGGAGGAAGACAGTGACTGTACTGGGGACCCCCCACAGAACTGGACATAGTACCCCAGGTGAGATCTGACCAAGGCAGGCTAGAACAAGTACCGTACTATGACTTCCCTTGTCAGTGGACATTTAGGGAGCGCCCTGGCAGCAGCTTATTCATCTGCCCCTCACCTGACCTCACCTGCAATGTCAGGTGAGGGGCAAGTGGGGCGTGTTTTGGGGAAAACAGCATCCTGGTGCCCAACTGGAACTTGCACTGGGCCAAATTAATAGGCAGTGGTTTCTCAAACGAACTTTCCACCTAGATAAAAACAACAACAACAACACACAACACTCAGCCAACCGACACTTTTGAAATTCAAATGACTCGCTGTACCAGCTTTATTAAAATACTGCTTTCGTGTGTGTGTTTTGAGAAAAGGAAACCTAACTGTGTTACCAAATGCCTCGAAGAATAAGGCAGCATTCTTGAGGCTTCCCTGTTAAAACTTGATAATGGTATCAGTCTTCATTTAACAAGAAATGTCTGCAAAAAAAGAGAAACAATAAAAACATTAATTTCCCATTACGCTCGGCAATGACTTGATCGAATCCCCTTTGGTCCTGAAAACGGATATTAGGGAAGACAATATATTATGATTATTGCAACACCTGCATTTTTGAAACTCAATCTGCAGCCACCAGCCCTCCAATAACGCGGCAGGCGGGACGAGCCAGTCAGGTCCATTTTTCTTTTGTCTTGGAAGCTGTTCCAAATGGGCCAATTCTTATCTGCAGCTCCCCTCATTAAGGTGTCATTTAAAACCTCCGTGGTGCTCTTGACAGGTTTATGCCTCCCGGCAGATTAAATGATGAAAGATAAATGTATTCTTGAGCTTTCGGAGATGATTTTAGTATCAAAAGAAAGCGCAGTTGAAGGGTAGAAAAACACTGGGTTGCTCCATCACTGGAGAAAGCCCATGAGATAGCAGGTCAGAGGAGGGGGACCAATAGCCAGCTACCTGGAGATGCCATTGAGGAGCGTACCTGGGACATTCTGGTTGCAGAGAAGATGCTCAGTCCTTGAGCTACAAAGCCACTTCCACCCTGCAGAGGAGGTGGGATTGCGGGCATCACGGCACCACCACGCGTGTGGTGGCTGGAGTCCAGCCCCCGCGCGATTAGGGGAATCCCCGGCCACGTCACCCCCTGGCCAGCCAATCGGCTGGTTTGGGGGGCAGGAGGCTGCCCGATTTAAACGCAGGTGCAGCCGGGGATCTCCCTCTTTTCCCGCATACCAGCAGTTCCTGTTTCCCACTCTCTCGCCCTTTAAGGTTTTCGTTCCTTGACCTTGCTATGGACCTTGGTTGGTCGCCATTGAGGGGCCTGGTAGGAATTTTTCCACTTGGCAAATTGGCACCAACCACTTGGTTTTTGCCTAAAGGTAAAGGGACCCCTGATCATTAGGTCCAGTCGTGGCCGACTCTGGGTTTGCAGTGCTCATCTCGCTTTATTGGCCGAGGGAGCCGCTGTACAGCTTCTGGGTCATGTGGCCAGCATGACTAAGCCGCTTCTGGCGAACCAGAGCAGCGCACGGAAACGCCGTTTACCTTCCCCCCGGAGCGGTACCTATTTATCTACTTGCACTTTGACGTGCTTTCGAACTGCTTGGTTGGCAGGAGCTGGGACCAAGCAACAGGACCTCACCCCGTTGTGGGGATTCGAACCTCCGACCTTCTGATCGGCAAGTCGTCACAACTTTCTTAGTATAGATGGAAGAGGGGAGGAAGCGCCATCACCTTCCCTGCATATTGAAGGGTAGTCTGATAAAGGATTCTGCGGGGCATGGCCTTGTCTGAAGCCTATGAAGGTGAGGGCCTAAGGCACACCCCCTAGCGGTGACCCCGGGGGAGTTCCTAGTTGATGTGCATCAGCAGGACTCCCCCAACTGGTAGTTAACCCTTCCCGGACTTCAAGCGGACTGGCTGAAGCCGGATAGTAGCTTAGGAGCAGTGCCTAAGCCAATACAGCTCATCACCTGTAACCAATAAAGTTGTGGCCTTATTTAGCCCATTAACCTTAATGATTGTGTCATGTGTCTTTATTTCCCCGGGGGTGGGGGACGGGACTCGGCTCGCAATGCTTCTGCTCACACCTGTACTAGCAGTCGGTACTTCCAGGAGGTTGGGGAAGAGAGTGAACCATCACTGTCCCCTCTGGCATTTGTCTTTTGCTGCCCACAGCTTAGAATCATAGAATCATAGAGTTGGACGAGACCACAAGGGCCATCGAGTCCAACCCCCTGCCAAGCAGGAAACACCATCAGCTTCCTCTGGAATAAGGATATGGCAGCCATCTCTGTGTCACACACTTCTCCCCCTGAACTGTATTTAAGCCAGGCTCCTCGCAGAGCAGCAAGGCTGGTGCCAGAAATGTTATTGTCAGCTAGTTGTTGCTTTGCTAGCAATGTTTTACAGGTTGCAGTTGTTTCACCGATGAAAAAGACACAACGAGGTCCTCTCTCACCATTATATCTTAACTTTCATCCCCTAGAGAGGAAGGTATGCCCTCCCAGCTCTCACCTGAGCTCACCCTTCCCTTGTCACAGCCTCTGATCCTGGGAGATCTCCTCTTATCCGCCTCTCTTGAGGGGGCCCTCAAAATATCCTTCCCCTTCATCTGTGCACAGTTCTTGCCAAAGTGCAAAGAGAGAGAATATAAGAAGAAGAATATGGTAAAAGAATATACACAATGAATATAGAAAAGAATATACACAATGGACAGATGGATAGCTGGAGGTCTTTTTATTGATGATTTGTTAATTATTCTATATGATTTATGCTATACTGTAGTTGTGATGCTTTATTATGTTATTTCACGTTGTTGCTATTCATTGTTTGCAAGCCGAAGATCCAGGACAAAGCATCGCTATTCAGAAATTCCACCTTTGAAATCCCAGTAATGCCTGGGAAAATCCAGTCGTTTGGCAGCCCTTTGCCCCGCCATGTCAGCTCTTCATATCCTCCAACATTTCTCCAAGGAAAATAGGGATGTCCTATTCCAACATACTGAAAAAATATAATAAACATTAAACATTTAAAAACATTTTAAAAACTTCCTTCGGGGGCACATAACTCCCTACCCTTCAACATTTTTCCAATGAAAATAAGGACATGCTAAGTAAAACCAAGGGATGCGGGTGGCGCTGTGGTATAAACCACAGAGCCTAGGAATTGCCGATCGGAAGATCAGTGGTTCAAATCCCCACGGTGGGGTTCCAGCTCCTGCCAACTTAGCAGTTTGAAAGCACATCAAAGTGCAAGTAGATAAATAGGTACCGCTCTGACGGGAAAGTAAATGGCGTTTCCATGCGCTGCTCTGGTTCACCAGAAGCGGCTTAGTCCTGCTGGCCACATGACCCGGAAGCTGTCTCCCTTGGCCAATAAAGTGAGATGAGCGCCGCAACCCCAGAGTCGGCCATGACTGGACCTATTGGTCAGCGGTCCCTTTATCTTTACCTAAGTAAAACCAGGACATGATGGGATCAAATCAGAAACCAGGACGGCTTCTGTACCTCCTGGAAAACAGGGACACTTGGCGGGTTTGAGCTCTTGACAGCTGCCCCCTGAGAAGACCTTCTTATCCCCATGGCCCGTCATGTGACGTTATGCGTGGGAACCTTTTGCCTTCCTCACCCTTACGCAGAAGCCCAGAAGCCGCTGGCTAGATCCATCACGCTGTAAGTGAGCCTCATGAGCTAAAAGGCCAGGCCAGCAATCACTCCCGGTCCCCGAGGCTTCCACTTAGCTGAATATCTCCAGCATCTAATCCAGCCATTGCCCCCCTAACTAGAAACTGCAATTTGTTCGTTTTCTGGTTTAAAATGCTTCCCACTGTGTTTGTCGTAACAGTGCAGAATTAAAGGATTGCTAGGAACGAAAGAGGAAAATAAGAGTCCTTTGCATTTGTGGGGTCAGAAGGAATCTTCTCTCTCTCTCTCTCTCTCTCTCTCTCTCTCTCTCTCTCCCCTATGTTTGCATATATCCCAGTTTCCCCCCCTGCTTGAAGCTGCTGGCTCCATACGGAGAGATGGAGAAATGGCCATGCTTTTGAGCAAGCAAAGCCTTCCTTTCATCTACCTCCAGCTGAGGCTGTTGTTGCTTAGAAAAGCTCAGCATCCTTCCAAACGCTGCTGTGAAAATCAGGATGATTCCCTCTCCCCCAGGCTCTTGCAGGAAAGCAGAAGCATGGGTCCAAGGGCCCGGTGTCCCCAGTGGAGTAATAAATGCAAATTACTGCAACATTCAGCATGTACCTGCGAGGTAAGCTGGCGAGGGGAGGGGAGCAGAGGCAGCAACTAGGTTTGGGAAGGGAAGCAGAATCTAGGAGAGTTTTCAGTGCAGCATTTATATTTTATAAGCTGCTTATTTACTGCAGATTAGCTCACTATTACTATTTTGTAGACTCATCCCATTGCTCTTCCTCCGAGGAGGGAGAAGCTGTTCTTCTAGGCTTGCCACCAAACGTGGAAGCGAGGATTCATTGCAAAGGGCCTGCTGTGTGTATGAACAGGGCTTCAATTTCATTATTTACGTAAGTAGATTCAGGAAAGTAGCTCTTCACATAGCGCAGAGTTAAACTACGGAACTCCCTCCCACAGGAGGAATGGTGGTCGCCAACCTGTTGTTGTTTAGTCGGTTATTCGTGTCCGACTCTTCGTGACCCCCTGGACCAGAGCACGCCAGGCACTCCTGTCTTCCACTGCCTCCCGCAGTTTGGTCAAACTCATGCTGGTAGCTTCGAGAACACTGTCCAACCATCTCGTCCTCTGTTGTCCCCTTCTCCTTGTGCCCTCCATCTTTCCCAACATCAGGGTCCTTGCCGTGGGATCACATTCATCCAGTGCTTTACCAACTGCACTGGCTCCCAGTGGAGTACAGGGTCAGGTCTAAGGTGCTGGTTTTGACCTTTAAAGCCCTATGCGGCCTAGGACCCTCGTACCTACGGGACTGCCTCTCCTTGTATGCCCCGCGGAGGACCTTAAGGTCCACAAATGACAACACTTTGGAGGTCGCAAGGTGGTTAGAGTGGTCTCAACCAGGGCCAGGGCCTTTTCAGCACTGGCCCCGACTTGGTGAACACTCTGTCACAAGAGACTAGGGCCCCGCAGGACTTGACATCTTTCCGCAGGGCCTGCAAGATGGAGCTGTTCCACCTGGCCTTTGGTTTGGACTCAGTCTGACCCTTATGTTTCCCTTCCCTTATGGTCTTGATCTATGGGCTACTATTAAAATGAGGCTGCATTTTAAATTGGAATTTAACCCGTATTTTAAATTGGTCCCCCCCATTATGTTTTTATTGTAATTTTACTGGTGTTATACACCCTGAGCCTGGCTCTGGCCAGGGAGGGTGGGGTATGTATGTATGTATGTATGTATGTATGTATGAATGTATGAATGTATGAATGTATGTATGAATGAATGAATGAATAAATAAATAAATAAATAAATAAATAAATAAATAAAATTTTATTATTATTATTATGTGGCCCAAGTATTGGAGCCTCAGCTTCAGGAGCTGTCCTTCCAGTGAGCACTCAGGGCTGATTTCCTTCAGAATGGAGAGGTTGGATCTTCATGCAGTCCAACCTAGATGGCTTTAGAAGAGGATTAGACAAATTCATGGGGGAGAGGGCCATTGATGGCTACTAGTCATGAAGGCTGTGCTTTGTCTCTATACTTCCGAATAGCCGCTTCTGGAACCCACAGGAAGAGAAAGTGTTGCTCTTGCTTCCCACAGGCATCCAGTAAGAGCTGTTCGACAGTGGAATTTGCTGCCAAGGAGTGTGGTGGAGTCTCCTTCTTTGGAGGTCTTTAAGCAGAGGCTTGACAACCATATGTCAGGAGTGCTCTGATGGTGTTTCCTGCTTGGCAGGGGGTTGGACTCGAGGGCCCTTGTGGTCTCTTCCAACTCTATGATTCTATGATTCTATCCAGTTGGCCAATGAGGAAAGGATGCTAGGCTAGATGGTGTCGATGTTGGTTATTTGCAGTTTAGTAGCGCTGCAGAGAGCTTGCTGGGGAGACCATGCATTAAAAAGGGACTCAAAAATAACTTAACCAAGGTTTTATTAACAATAACAAAAAATCCTTATACACTAAATACATCAACAACAAACCAGACCCAACCACCAACCCATCCCCCAGGGTAATGGGAGAGCTAGGTGCTGCTCCTTATATACTAGACCCAATTGCTGACACAACTCGATTAACACAACTCAGCAGCACCTGCTATGTTTCACAGCTGCAAGACTGGGTCTCGTTATTTGCCTTGGCCCTGGCCCTTAAAGACATACACAACTTGTGAAGCAATAATGAACCTTCACATTTTAAAGTGACCATTCAACAGTCAGGAGCTCTTCCTACACTTGAGTAGGACCCTGGTAGAGACACGTGACTGACTGACATGTTCTCTCCCTCCTGGTCTTTCATTCAGGAGCTTCAAAAGCTTTCTTCTGCCCGAACATCACAGCGACCGATGCCAACAGATATCAGCACACTTAGGGATCCGCAGAGTCTTTGCAACTTGTGTGACAGACCTCAGCAACTCAGCATTTTGGCTAATCTACTTTATTTACATATCAACACACACGGAGCACTGCAACATGGCTCACTCTCTCTCTAGCGTCAGACAGCAAAGAGAAAAAGAACAAAGGACAATAGTCCCACTTCACAGAACACAGTAACACAAACAGCCTGTCTCCGTCACTTCCCACTCTGTGGAGTCAAAACATACACCGTTATGTGAAACACAACAATCCCATGACTGCAATCACGGAGCAGGAATTCTAACAGATGGGCCACTGGTCTGATCCTGTAGGCTCAGCTTATAGTGTTACATTTGCAGATATAGGACATCCTCTTAGTGGAGCTGGCTTCAGGCGGCAGCCCTGCCAGCAGCAGGGGCGGAGGAGGTGGGGCTGTCCACCCTGGGTGTCATCACTGAGGGGGGTGACATTCAGCGTGCTGCCCGCCTGCGACTCCCAAGCCTACCCCGAGCCTTTGGGGGAAGGGGGGGAGCTGCACTGCCTTGCCAGTCTGGTCAGACCTCACCTGGAGTACTGTGTCCAGTTCTGGGCACCACAATTCAAGAAGGACACTGACAAACTGGAACGTGTCCAGAGGAGGGCAACCAAAATGGTCAAAGGCCTGGAAACGATGCCTTATGAGGAACGGCTAAGGGAGCTGGGCATGTTTAGCCTGGAGAAGAGGAGGTTAAGGGGTGATATGATAGCCATGTTCAAATATATAAAAGGATGTCACCTAGAGGAGGGAGAAAGGTTGTTTTCTGCTGCTCCAGAGAAGCGGACACGGAGCAATGGATTCAAACTACAAGAAAGAAGATTCCACCTAAACATGAGGAAGACCTTCCTGACAGTAAGAGCTGTTGGACAGTGGAATTTGCTGCCAAGGAGTGTGGTGGAGTCTCCTCCTTTGGAGGTCTTTAAGCAGAGGCTTGACAACCATATGTCAGGAGTGCTCTGATGGTGTTTCCTGCTTGGCAGGGGGTTGGACTCGATGGCCCTTGTGGTCTATTCCAACTCTATGATTCTATGATTCCCCCCTCCCCCCTTGTTTTGACACCTCGGAGGAGGCTTGGGAGTTGCGGGTGGGCTGCGCGCCGTTGCCCCCGCTCCTGGGCTGCTTCCTGGGGGGGGGGAGCCTCCCCAAAGCTGTCAAAAGGAAGAGGGAAGGGAGGAAGGCTGCTGGCAGAGCAGCACGGCTCCCTCTCTCCCACCCCCCATCCAGGAAGCAGCCCTCCATGGGTGGCTTGCTCCACCCCCCTGGGTGTCTCTCCCCCTGGGACACTTGCCTCGGCACCCCCCTGGGAGGCTCTCCCTGCCCCATGGCCCTGCCCCTGGATCCACAGTACATGCGGCGCACCAGGTGCCCGAGCATCTAGCTCCACCTCTGGCTAGCAGGGCAACTCTGTGTTGCAAAGGTGTCTGTAAACGTAACATGACAGCTGGCAACATCAACCTGGCCATGTGGGAATCCCTTGCAGACGACAGGAGGCGGTCAGGTTGTGCATCTGCAGCAGTGACCAGAAGAGGAATGACCGCTGGGAGGAGCGCAGAGAGAAGAAAAGCCCTGGTGCATCTGCAACAGCGCAACCGGGCACCTTCCTCTGGCCCAGCTGCAACAAAACATGTCTCTCCAGTATCAGTCTCTACAGCCACAGCAGGCACTGCAACTCTCTGATGGTTTGACCTAACCTCCAAAAATGGACTCCTGCATTGTCTTCTGAGATAGACGGATACCAACAGAACAATGTCTGAAAGCAAGATGAGCGCCGCAACCCCATAGTCGCCTTTAACTGGACTTAACCGCCCAGGGGTCCTTTACCTTTTTACCTTTATGGAAGTGAGTCGTGGGCAACTTACAAGCGTCAGGTGCGAGGCCTCACCCCCTTCCACATGCGCTGCGTCAGGAAGATTTTGGGCATCACATGGCAGGACAGAATCCCAAACCAAGCTGTGCTCTCCCATGCCCACATTCCTGGCATGTTCAGACTCCTGTCTCAGTGACGTCTACACTGGCTTGGTCATGCCCATGGAAGATGGCAGGACCCTCAAGGATGTTCTCCATGGGGAAATGGCTTCTGGCGCCAGTCCCATTGGCAGACCAACTCTGCACTGCAAATGGGACATGAAGGCTGGCCACACACCCCTTGTCATGTGGGAATCCCTTGCAGGTGACAGGAGGCAGTCAGGTTGTGAATCCATAGCAGGGACCCAGAGGAGGAGGAATGACCGCTGGGAGGAGCACAGAGAGAAGGAACGCCCTGGTGCATTCGCAGCAGCGCAACTGGGCACCTTCCTCTGCCCCAGCTGCAACAAAACATGTCTCTCCCGTATCTGTCTCTGCAGCCACAGCAGGCGCTGTAACTCTCTGACACTTTGACCTAACCTCCAAAGGTGGACTCCTCCATTGTCTCCCGAGACAGACGGATACCAACAGGCCAATGTCGAGAGAAGCATGAGCTCAGAGGACAATTAGCAAGTCATGTAACTCTTTCACAGTAGCTTATAGAGCAGAGGATTCCCATGGATTTTTCGTTTGGAGCCTTTCAGCTTGATGATACGGTGGAATGTCAAGGGATCAGCTCCTCACTTACGACGGATACAACGCGCGACAGCTTTCTGCTTTCCTTATGTGCCAAGAGAGAGACTCGCCGGCTTTGCCTGTTTGCAGTGATAGTTCAGTCTTGATGGGACTCGGCTGGTATCTGAGTGGCGTTTGGGGAAGCAATGAAAATAATCTCTGCTGTCCTGGTGTCTGAGAAGCCGTGTGTGTTCCGGTGGGGAATCTGGTAGTTTCCACAGCTCTGAACATCACTGCCTGGCTTTTCAGTCCACGTTGGGTCTCAACAGCAGCTTCGCAAGCCACCCATGGCTCAGGAGGGAAATGAGGGCAGCCGAAAGCTCAGAGGGGGGAGTTGCGGGAAGAGGCAGGAAAGCAAGCCGGAAGCCGAGCTTGCCTCATTGCTGCAAGAAAGCGAGAGCTAATCCTTGGAGTTGCCAAGATTTAAAGCTGTGGTTTTAGCTGCGATTCCTGCATTGCAGGAACATGGACTAGGTGACGCTTCCAATTCTACAATTCTATGAGTCTTTGGTTCATTGGAGGCATTTAAGCAGAATTCAGATGGCCGTCTGTCAGGGGTTCTTTTGCTATAATTCCTGCCTTGTGGGGGTTGAGCTAGATGACCCCTTGGGGTCCCTTGCAATTCTACAATGATATGGTTTTAAAGCATGATGGGGGTGGAGACGCTTCTTCAGTTGGGTTGGGCTAGATGACCTTCCAACTCTACCATAACTCTCTTCTCTGGCTCCCCCTACAGCTGTTCTCCAGTCATTAATCATCCATTTGGAAATGCGATTCTTGCTCGCATGATGAGCCTGTCATGGATACCCATCGTTTGGCTTCCTTGGCGCATCCTGCTCCGGACATCCCTTACTTAATGTGACAGGTACAATAACCCGTCAAGATAAGAGGGTCATTCTCCTGAGATGATTTAGCCATGTTGTACTTAGTAGTAAATGACCTTCTCTCTCTCTCTCTCTCTCTCTCTCTCTCTCTCTCTCTCTCTCTCCTTTTCCTTCTCCCTCTGATCTGTGGCTGAAGGTTAGCGCATGTCAAATATGTTTCCTGACAGCGTCTGCAGTTACTAAATTAACTCAAGAATTAGCGAGGGAGCGAGGGGCACTCCTACTGACATTCAATACGCTCCAAATCCGAATGTCCTTCTTCGGGAACAATGTTTTCATTTTGTTTCTTGGTTTATCTCCCACAGTGCATTCATACTGGGACATCTTGACAGATGCAACTCTGGGTTAACAGTTGACGTCTCACTGCAATCTTATAAAGCAAGGAGAAAAAACACTGTTTCCCCACAAAATCTTTTCTGTCTCTCGTTGTAAATGAAATATACTCGGAGTCGCGTAGTGATTTCATGCTCTTTATTGCAGCTCGTAAAACAGTGGATGACGCTCCCCCACCCCCAAATCTCATGCTTTATATACATTATTTACACAATGGGTCCCATTTGATTTGCTGGTTCTTCTTCCCTCCTGGAGCCTGATTGGTCTTTTCCTACCTGCCCATTCTAGGATCCTACCTGCCTTTTGTTCTAGGATCCAAGCGCAGTACAGTGTGGTGTAGTGGTTAAGAGCGGTAGTCTCGTAATCTGGGGAACTGAGTTCGCTTCCCTGCTCCTCCACCTGCAGCTGCTGGGTGACCTTGGGCCAGTCACACTTCTCTGAAGTCTCTCAGCCCCACTCACCTCACAGAGTGTTTGTTGTGGGGGAGGAAGGGAAAGGAGAATGTGAGCCGCTTTGAGACTCCTTAAAGGGAGTGAAAGGCGGGATATCAAATCCAAACTACTACTACTACTACTACTACTACTACTACTACTACTACTACTCTCCTCCTCCTCCTCCTCCTCCTCCTCCTCCTCCTCCTTCTTCTTCATAACACCCCTCCCCTCTAAGTTCCCATTGCACCCGGAAGGTTTGCATTCGTAGTCATTGAGGTATGCCGGTCGCCTACGTATGCGTTGTGGTCTGGGGTGTCCCTCAGTAGGGGTTCCTGGTTCTGATTCTTGTTCCAGGGTTGCCGGAGCTGTTTGGTCAAGCGCCGCTGGTCTGCTCGGTTGTGGCTCTGGTACCCGTGGCCGCTCGGGCTCGGGGCCACCTCTGGGCTTACTAGTTCTGCCTCCCTTGCCCGCTCCTCATGCTTTACTGGCCTCACCTCCCTGCTGTCCCATTGGGTCCCCACCATCGTTCTGCCCGGACACTGAGGCCCAGCACCGAGGGCCTTCTGCCATGGTTGAGATTCCTGCAGTCTGGGGGGGGGGGGGTTGGATTAGATGCCCCTCGGGTACCTTCCAACTCTTTTAAAAAAAATTATTAAATTTTATTAAATGTTACAAAAAATGAATAGAAAAAAAGAAATAGAAACAATACATAACCATACATAAAAACATTTTGTCTACACAATTTTCCAGAATGCAGACTAGAAAAGAAGAAAGACGAAAGATAAAAGAAAGAAAGAAAGGGGGGAAAAAGGATGAAGAGAAAAAATACTTTTCATAATAATTCCAAATTCATACTTCAAACATTACAATATATAAATCCTAGTTAAAATATTATAAAAGACTTCCACCGCATTCACCACACGTCTCTTGGTTATCTAATTCACCTTTACATCTGTTCCCCAGTCACTTCCTTTCCTTAAATTCTTTCATAGTTCATCTAATCTTTGTATTCTCTGTATTCTTCACAAGGTTAGTCTAAGCACAACCAAACTTTCATGTTTGATCCCTGTTTGTGTAAATATTCATTTAAGCATTCCCATTGTTCCTGTACCATAGTTTTAGATTTATGCCTTATTATGTCCGTCAATTTTGCTAACTCCAGATACTCACATAGTTTAGTTAATTTTATCTTTGGGAATATCCTTACTCAAAATTCCTAAGAAGTATGCTTCTGCCCTTTAGTTATATGAAAGCTTTATTAATTTTTTAATTTCTTCATGGATCATTTCCCAGAATTTTTTTGATCTCTTTCGTCCGAGTCCAGTGCTCTCCTTCCTTCTTGCGTGTCTGAGGGGCAAAATGTGCTGTGTTTTGAGATCTGAAACACATGCTGTCGAAATCGTGCCACATCCCAGCATGGCGCAATTAGAGCAAAAGCAGAGGTGAGCCATGGAAATGGCTTCTGTTATGCCACACTGCACTCTGGGGGAGCCCAGCAGTGGGAGCCAAGGGCTGCTCTTCCCCTTCATGCCAGAGGGGGTGGGAGAAAGGGAGTATCCCCCCTCCCTCGCTCTGGCGGTTCCTGGAGAAGTTAGTATTGGGATGAAAACTGCAGAACCAACCATGAAAGAACAGCAGAACTCAAAGAGAGCGAGGCAAACGTTGCAAATTCCTTTCTCAGCTTATGAGACTGTTGTAAACAATCATCTGCCCTTTTTTCCATTATGGGGTATCCAAGAGCCCATATAGAGTCCTTATGTAGGTTCCCTATTGGTAGGAGAAAATAACAGAGGCCAACCAGAGAATATTGAGAAGCAAAGCAGCTAGTAAGCCTGATCTTTATTGATCTGTTGCAACAGGGTGCTCCCCTCACCTGCAGGAAAGGAGGATGAACCCAGAACCAAGGTGTGTCCACCCTTATATAGACATTTCTTTTTATAAGATATTTATTAAGATTTTCAAAATATTACAAAAGAAAAATAGAAAAAAGAAAAATAGAAAATAAAAATAATTAAAAACAACTCTGTCTTTCCATTACTTATTTTTCATTAGCTTGTTTCCCGGACCTCCTCACGCCTCCCTTTTTTGTATTCCAGTTCAGTTTATTGGTTCAGCAAATCCTTCTCCTCTTTGTTTATCCTAACCTTTAATCTTAAAATATTGTAACATTAAATCTTTACCTATTAGTAATCCATTTTTTATATTCCCTTATAGTATTGCAGCTAAAAACCACTTAGTTTCTATCCAACATCATTCTAACATTCATTAATTTTACAATATTTCTGTAAATAGTCTTTAAATTTCTTCCAGTCTTCTTTCACCGACTCTTCTCCCTGGTCTCGGATTCTGCCAGTCATTTCTGCCAATTCCATATAGTCCATCACTTTCATCTGCCATTCTTCCAGAGTGGGTAAATCTTGTGTCTTCCAATACTTTGCAATGAGTATTCTTGCTGCTGTTGTAACATACATAAAAAAAGTTCTATCCTTGAAGAAAAATTTGGAAGGGATGGGAGTGGGAAAGGGGTTTGAGAATGGAATAGAGGCAATCTATTCAGAACAAAAAGCTAAGTTGATAGTGAACAATGTGGTGACAGAAGAACTTCATATTGAAAAAGGGACACGTCAGGGGTGCCCCCTTTCCCCTTTGTTGTTTATTTCGGTCCTGGAGGTACTGCTGAACATGATAAGGAGGGATCAGCAGGTACAAGGAATTCGGGTCGGAGTGAAACAATATAAACTGAAAGCATTTGCAGATGACTTGGTTCTAACATTACAGGAGCCAGAATCTAGTACAAAAAGAGTTTTGGAATTGATTCAGAAATTTGGTCGGGTGGCGGGCTTCAAGTTGAATAAACAAAAAACCAAGGTGTTAGGGAAAAACTTGACAGTTGACGAAACAGAAGGGTTTCAGAAGGAAACAGAACTAAACGTTGTTAAAAAAGTGAAATACCTGGGGGTCAATCTTTCTTCCAAGAACTTGAATTTATTTAAAGATAATTATGAGAAATGTTGGACAGAAGTGAAAAAAGACTTAGAAATTTGGTCACGATTGAAATTATCCTTGTTAGGTCGAATTGCAGCTATAAAAATGAACGTATTGCCAAAGATGTTGTTTTTGTTTCAGGCCTTGCAGGTTGTGGACAGAGTGGATTGTTTTGGAAAGTGGCAGAAGGATATTTCTAAGTTTGTCTGGCAGGGCAAAAAGCCCCGAATAAAGTTTAAAATACTAACCGATGCAAAGGAGAGAGGGGGGTTTGCCCTGCCGGACTTAAGGTTATATTACGAAGCTGCGGCTTTCTGTTGGATGAAAGACTGGTTTTTGTTAGAAAACACCGATGTCTTAGATCTGGAAGGCTTTAACAATTCGTTAGGGTGGCATGCGTACCTGTGGTATGACAAGGCAAAAACATTTGGAATGTTCAAAAACCATATTGTCAGAAAAGCAATATTTATGGTCTGGGAAAAATACAAAGACTTATTGGAGAGTAAAACTCCGAGGTGGCTATCACCAATAGAGGCCAAAGCTCGGAAAAAACCCAATATGGAGGCCTACTGGCCGAAATATTGGGAAATAATAGAAAATGTTGGAGGTAAATGGAGGCTGCAGAGCCTTGAAAAATTACAAAGTATGGTGCAAGGTTGGTTACATTATGCCCAAATCAATGAGGTTTTTAAGTTAGATAAAAAAATAGGATTCCAGGTGGAAAAATCGAAACTTGAGACAGAGTTGCTAGAACCAAAGACCAAATTACTATCGAGAATGTATAACTTGCTGCTTAAATGGAACACTCAGGATGAGACAGTTAAATCAGCTATGATAAAATGGGCTCAGGACATTGGTTACAATATCATGTCTGAAGACTGGGAGAGGTTATGGACCACCGGTATGAAGTTCACTGCATGTAATGCTTTGAAAGAAAACATTATGAAAATGGTATACAGGTGGTACATGACCCCGGTCAAGCTGGCTAAGATATACCATTTGTCCGATAACAAATGTTGGAAGTGTAAGGAAGCTGAGGGGACATTCTTTCACCTCTGGTGGACCTGCCCAAGATTGAAGGCCTACTGGGAAATGATCTATAACGAGTTAAAAAAGGTGTTTAGATACACCTTTCCTAAGAAACCAGAGGCATTCCTTCTGGGCATTGTCGGCCAGAAGGTGTCAAAGAAGGATAGAACTTTTTTTATGTATGCTACAACAGCAGCAAGAATTCTTATCGCTAAGCATTGGAAGACTCAAGATTTGCCCACACTGGAGGAGTGGCAGACGCAATTGATGAACTACATGGAACTAGCCGAGATGACTGCAAGGATCCGAGATCTGGGAGAAGAAGCGATGGAGGAGGACTGGAAAAAGTTTAAGGACTATTTGCAAAAGTATTATAAATTATATGAATCTTAAGATGTCGCATGATTTGAAATGTCAGCCCCAGCAATATAAGTGGATCATTTATGAAAGTTGAATTACCTATGAAAGAATCAAAGTTTAAATGGGTAAAAAGAAATATTGTAAGATTTTTAAACTAATTGGAATATAAGAGATTTAAACTTAAACTTAAATAGCAATTGAAAGTACAAATAACACGTGAAACAAGGTTATAACTTGCTGATAATTTTATTGCCAAGAATGCATTACGGGGAGATGTGGGGAAGTCCGATAGAAATCTGAAATAAGTTGATGAAATGGTCTGGTTTTGTTGTGCTTGTTTCTTTTTATTTCTTTTTTTTCTCTATTTTCTTTTTTGTGCTTTCTTATTTTTTGTCACTGTTATATTTGTAATCTGGAAAAAGACGCAATAAAAATTATTATAAAAAAAAAAAAAAAAAGTTCTATCCTTCTTTGGCACCAATTGGCCGACTATGCCCAGGAGAAAGGCCTCTGGTTTCTTCAAGAAAGTACAGTGGTACCCCGCAAGACGAATGCCTCGCAAGACGGAAAACCCGCAAGACGAAAGGGTTTTCTGTTTTGGAGGCGCTTCGCAAGACGAATTTCCCTATGGGCTTGCATCGCAAGACGAAAGCCCATAGGGAAATGCTGGCGGTCGGGAGCAAAGACTTTCGCCCACAGCCGGCCTTCAGAAGAGGACCTCTTCTGAAGGCCGGCGGGGGGCAAAAGTCTTTGCTCCCCCCCCCGCCTGCCTTCCCCCCCCCGCCTGCCCCGGGCGATCTTAAAATGCTGGCGGGCGGGAGCGAAGCGTTCGCTGCCGACCCCCAGCATTTTAAAATCTCCCCGGGACAGCAGAGAAGTCTCTGCTGTCCCAGGGAGATTTTAAAATGCTGGGGGTTGGGAGCAAACGCCTGCCCCAGCCGCCCCGCTTCGTAACGCTGTTCCGAAGCGGGGCGGGGGGCGGGAACACCTGCCCCAGCCGCCCCGCTTTGTAACGCTGTTCCGAAGCGGGGCGGGGGGGGGAACACCTGCCCCAGCCGCCCCGCTTCGGAACGCTGCTCCGAAGCGGGGCGGGGGCGGGAACACCTGCCCCAGCCGCCCCGCTTCGGAACGCTGCTCCAAAGCGGGGCGGGGGGCGGGAACACCTTCTGAAGGCGGGCGGGGGGCGAAAGTCTTTGTCCCCCCTGCCTGCCTTCCCAGGGGCTTTTAAATCGCCCCGGACAGCGGAGAAGTCCTCCGCTGTCCCGGGGCGATTTTAAAATGCCGCCCGCCAGCATTTTAAGATCGCCCGGACAGCGGAGAAGTCCTCCGCTGTCCCGGGGTTTTTTAAAATGCTGGGGGTGGGAAGAAAAGCCCTTGTCCCCCCCCCAGCCTTCAGAAGAGGTCCGGGGACAGACTGTCCCCGGACCTGGTCTGAAAGCGGTTTCCCTAGGAACGCATTAATTGATTTTCAATGCATTCCTATGGGAAACCGTGCATCGCAAGACGAAAAACTCGCAAGACGAAGAGACTTGTGGAATGAATTAATTTCGTCTTGCGAGGCACCACTGTATATTTAAATACTTTTTTCAGTTCATTATATATTATCTCCCAGAAAGCCTTAATCCTTGGGCACGTCCACCAAAGATGAAAGAATGTACCTTCAGTTTCTTTACATTTCCAACATTTGTTATTGGGCAAATGATAGATTTTTGCAAGCTTGACTGGGGTCATGTACCACCTGTATATCATTTTCATAATATTCTCTCTTAAGGCATTACATGCCGTAAACTTCATACCTGTGGTCCATAACTGTTCCCAGTCAGCCATCATTATATTATGTCCAACATCTTGTGCCCATTTAATCATAGCAGATTTCACAGTTTCATCCTGAGTGTTCCATTTCAACAGCAAGTTATACATCCTTGACAAAATCTTAGTTTTGGGTTCTAACAGTTCTGTTTCTAATTTTGATTTTTCCACTTGGAAACCAATTTTCTTGTCCGAATTATATGCCTCCATTATCTGATAATAATGAAGCCAATCTCGCACTTTATTTTTTAGTTTCTCAAAACTCTGCACCTTATATAGACATTTTAAATTCCCTGCCCTGGAGCTCAAGACCACCCCTCCATACATCATACATACATCACAGAAGGGGTGTAACCTAAGACCACCCCTCCATACATCATGCCTACATCACAGAAAAGGCAGTCTACAGCAGAAATCTGAGTGTCTTGTTTATCTCGTCTGACAGGTTACCTATTAATGCTCACTTAATTGGATACCCTGGGGAGCCTGGCCAGTCTTTTGTAATGATAAGTACTTAGTTCCCAAGCCAGGTCACAGGTTCACCCTATTCAAACACAGACATACCCTTAAGACAGGATTTGTGAAGGAAAAGACAATGGGGAGGCTTTTCCATTTTCCTTTGACCTTGCAGAGAAACCATTTGGTCAGTTTGGGAATAAAAAATGGTTCCAGGTCGGTCTTCCTGTGCTGATCTATGTACGGGCTTGGTTGGTACACTTATGAACATTTATCTAAGACCTTAAAATTCTTATCACTTTTCGGGATCTCCTTGTCTGACCATGGAAAAGCCGTCCCAAACCATGGGCTAAGCCATTGTCGTGTGTCCCCTAAGGCAGTGTTTCCCAACCACTGTTCCGTGGCACACTAGTGTGCCGCGAGATGTTGCCTGGTGTGCCGTGGGAAAAATTGAAAAATTCGAAATTTTTTTTTTTTAAAAAAAGTCAAATTTTCGCCCACTAGGCGGGCGCCGGACTGTGTCCACCCTATTTTCCATCCATCCTGGGTGGGGATCATATCGGATGGGATCGGATGAGAGCGGACAGGCGGTCCGCTCTCATCCAATTCCCCATAGAGAGCAGCGGGGCTCTGACATCTCCCTCTCCGCACACAGTGGTGGTGTGCCTCGTGATTTTTTTCATGAAACAAGTGTGCCTTTGCCCAAAAAAGGTTGAAAAACACTGCCCTAAGGAACTGCCCATGCGTGGCACGCAATAAAGCAGCTGGAAAATAGACTTCCCTTGCAAGTCCGAGGCTTCTGTGCCTGGGGGAGTCTTCTTGCTGCACCTCTGCATGAGTCAGGGTTCTGGAGTTGCTCTCCACTTTGCCAGTGGCTGCATTTCTGGAGGGTGGCTGGTGCTTAGTTACTTGAGCAAACCCTAATCCCGGAGCAAGCCAAATCTTTATATCCCAGCTCAATCACGGAGTTCATCTGCAAGCCGCTGACCTGAAACTGAGCATTAAGTGTCATCGGCCCAGTCCTGTGGAACTGTCTGCCAGTAGGTGCCGAAGAATTGATGCTTTTGAATTATGGTGCCAGAGGAGACTCTTGAGAGTCCCATGGACAGCAAGAAGATCCAACCTCTCCATTCTTATGGAAATCAGCCCTGAGTGCTCACTGGAAGGACAGATCATGAAGCTGAGGCTCCAGTACTTTGGCCACCTCATGAGAAGAGAAGACTCCCTGGAAAAGACCCTGATGTTGGGAAAGATGGAGGGCCCAAAGAGAAGGGGACGACAGAGGATGAGATGGTTGGACAGTGTTCTCAAAGCTACGAAGATGAGTTTGACCAAACTGCGGGAGGCAGTGGAAGACAGAAGTGCCTGGCATGCCCTGGTCCAGGGGGTCACGAAGAGGCGGACATGACTAAACGACTAAACAACAACAACTGGTGACTTCTCTTCTAAACTTTAAATGCCTTCTGCAAACTTTACACTGCCAGGTTTATGCCGACAGTTACTTCTTTCTGTAACTGCCACTGCCCAGGCGTTGACTCCTAAAAGGCGTCACCAAACTAATCTTTTCTAAATTGGTTGCTTCTCACTGAATGAGAACGGGGCCAAGTGATGTTGGGCGGATGAAGTATGGAAATTTAGCACCCAGGCCATTTAAATTCCAAGTTGCAAACAGTTGAAGTTGCAGCCTGTCTCCATTAAGCTGGCCCAACGTATTTTTGCACAATCACTCTTTGTTTTGCATGCATGTTTTCTTTTAATGTACACTCATTAATTTCCTTTTTTTAACAGTTTTTTATTTATACTTTTCAAATTTATACATTTCATGAATTTTACAATCCCTTTAACATTTCAAAATTTGACTTCCTTCTCCCTCCTTCTGTGGTTCCTTAAATTTATTTTTTCAAATCTTCTGCACATCCAAATTCATTTAACTTGCTCATTTAATTATCTACTGTAAATTATCTACTGTAATTATCTACAGAAGCTGAAGAGCTTAGGGAGGAGTTACCCAATTATGAGATAATGACAAGGGAGCCAGAAAGGGAGGGTATGGCTAGTTGAGATGTCCCTTGAGAGTGTGGGGGACCACCCCCCTCACCATGGACTCGGAGGTCCAAACGTATCAGAGAGCAAAGGAGTCAGAGGGATGGAGGAACTTCTCGTTGACGCCTAAAATGCTGCGGAAGCCAGAAGGAGAATTTAGAGTAGTCAACTGCCGTCCTTGCGGAGAGCTGTGTATCTGTTCTCACAATATGACGCTGTAATAAAAGGACTATGAATATATCAACTGCTCATTAATTTTCATCTGTGAAGTTATGGAAGAGGAGAACTCTCCACGTCTGACAGTACAGTCATACCTTGAGTTGAATGTGCTTCAGGTTCAGCGTTTTCAGGTTGCGCTCTGCGGTGACCCAGAAGTAATGTAATAGGTTGCTTCTGGGTTTTGCCACTTGCGCATGCGCAGACGCTCAAAATGACGTCACGTACATGCGCAGAAGCGACGAATCGCGACCCGTGCACGAGCAGACTCGTGTTGCGTTCTGTTCAGGATGCGAATGGGGCTCCGGAACGGATCCCGTTCGCATCCAGAGGTACCACTGTACCTGTGTTCAGTCTAATGTGTGAATGTGTCTATACCTAGCAAGAAGCCCCCCCCCTTTATAGCATTGTTGAGAAGCACGGTAGTGAAGTAAAGGTAAAGGTAAAGGTAGCTCTGACCATTAGGTCCAGTCGTGACCGACTCTGGGGTTGTGGCGCTCATCTCACTCTATAGGCCGAGGGAGCCGGCGTTTGTCCACAGACAGCTTCCGGGTCATGTGGCCAGCATGACTAAGCCGCTTCTGGTGAACTAGAGCAGTGTTTCCCAACCTTTTTTGGGCAAAGGCACACTTGTTTGATGAAAAAAATCTCGCGGCACACCACCATTACAGCCCCATGACGTCAGCGCGCAGCGTCACGCCGGGAGGGACGCACGAAAGTGAAAGTTTTCAATTTTTTCCCCTCCCCCTTGCCGGGGAACCTCCAAGCTTTGGGGGTGGGGGGGGGAGGAGGCAGCAAAGCGAGGGACTGAGGGACCCTAACCCTAACCCTAACCCTCACCGATCACCCGGGAAAGCATGCGAAGGAGGAGCCCCCGTGTCCTGCTCCCGGCAGCGGACGGCACAAAGCGAGGAGGCCTGGACAAGGCAGCACGCTCCCCGCTCTCGCTGCATCGGGGCTTTTCTCCTCCAGGCCGCTTTCGAAGTCCCCTTCTCCGCTCCCAAGAGCCGGAGCCGCTGCTTCCAGGCCCTGTCCGAGCCCCGACTTGTGGCCTCACTTCGAGGAGCGCCTGTTGCTGGGGACGGGGCTGCATCCCCCTCAGCCGCCGCCTCGCTTCCTTCCAGGAGACCCGACGGCTCCCCCTCTCCCGCTCGCCCTCCTGCGCCCGCAGCAGACCGAGACCTCCCCACCCCCACCCGGCTCGGCCCTACCTGGGCGCCTCCAAGCCCGGCCGGCTCCGCGTCGCACTCCACGCCGGGCAGCTGCAGCGGGGGCGCGCGGCGGCCCGGCTGAGCGCGCCCCGGAGCCGCCGCGCCGTCGCTCGCGAGTCCCTCCGAGAGCCCTCGGGACTGACTCCGGAGTCGCGAGGCGGCGCGTCGCCCAGGGAAGGGGCGGCTTCCCACAAGTCCTCCGGGAAGCAAACGCCCTCGCCCGCCTCCCTCCAGGCAACATCTCGCGGCACACCAGGCAACATCTCACGGCACACTAGTGTGCCGCGGAACACCGGTTGGGAAACACTGAACTAGAGCAATGCACGGAAACACCAATTACCTTCCCGCCAGAGCGGTACCTATTTATGTACTTGTTCTTTGACGTGCTTTCGAACTGCTAGGTGGGCAGGAGCAGGGACCGAGCAACGGGAGCTCACCCCATCGTGGGGATTCGAACCGCCGACCTTCTGATCAGCAAGTCCTAGGCTCTGTGGTTTAACCCACAGCACCACCCCAGCAAATGCCAACACTGCAAGCTTGGGTTTATTTTTTTTTTAAGTCTCCTTTTCCCTTTGCATCCCATTTGCTACTTCCCTTTGTTTTCTCTTACGTTACTCTTTCTCTTACGTTTTTCACCGGGGTGCTCCCCAGGTGTGCAAGCAACAAACCAGGGTGTCACGCAATTGTTTTGGTGACTCACTGAAGCTTGCTGCTCCCCCCCCCCGATTTGCGGCTGCCTCGCTAGCATTCCTAGGTGGCACAGGTGGGGGGGGGGGCGCGTAATGCCACAAAACATTATGAGTCACTGCAGAAGAGCTGTCTGGAAAAAGTGACAGGATTCCAGTTGTTCACAGAGCAAGCTTGTAATTATTGACCCAAAGATGATTCAGTTAGTGTCTCTGTGTGGAACATCACGCCAGGAAAGCTTCAGCTGTTCAGCTTTCAGGAGCTCCGTCCACTTGGCATCTGGTTCCGCCATCAGTAATAGAATTATATAACCATAGAATCGTAGCGTTGGAAGGGACCCTGAGGGTCATCTAGTCCAACCCCCTGAAATGCAGGAATCTCAACCAGAGCATCCCTCTCAAAGCAGTTTAACAATTAAAAAAAGCCTCAGCAGCAGAAATCTATATGCAACCATAGAAAAACAGTGAAAATAGAAAGTTCTTCCTGAGGTTTAGTCAGAACCGCCTTTCTTGTAACTTGAAGCCATGAGTTCGAGTCCTACCCTCCAGAGCAGGAGAAAACAAATACACCACCTTCAAATGTCTGAAGAGACGTCACATGGAAGAGGGAGAAAGCTCATCTTAGACAGGACTAACATTGGTTAAAAAAGTGAAATATTTAGGGTTAACATGACTGCTAAAAATGTGAATTTATTCAAGGATAATTATGAAAAATGTTGGATTGAAGTGAAAAAGGATTTAGAAGTATGGACAAATTTGAAGTTATCATTGCTAGGCCGAATTGCTGTGATAAAAATGAGCGTGCTGCCAAGGATGTTATTTTTGTTCCAAACATTGCAAATTTTGGATAAGATGGATTGTTTCAAGAAGTGGCAGAAGGATATTTCTAGTTTTGTTTGGCAGGGCAAGAAGCCTCGAATAAAATTTAAGATATTAACGAATGCCAAAGAAAGAGGTGGATTTGCCCTGCCAGATCTTAAACTTTATTATGAATCAGCGGCTTTTTGCTGGCTAAGAGAATGGCTGCTTCTTGAAAATACTGAAGTGTTGGATTTAGAAGGTTTTAACAATGTATTTGGTTGGCATGCATATTTGTGGTACGATAAGGTAAAAGTACATAAAGCATTTAAAAATCAACAGAAATACTGTAGCATTAATGAATGTTGAAATGAAGTTATTGTTCCACCTTAAAAGGGAGCAGGATGTTTGTGTCACAGCCTGCGTATTTCCTGTTCACAGGATGTTTATGTTTTGCTATTGCTTTCGTTTCTCAGTCGGTCGGAGGCACTGACCCAGAACGGTCATGTTTTTCTTTGTTCTGATCACCGCTAAATAAAGTCTGTAAAAATGCTCCCCTGCTGTGCATCTTCTGCTGTGTGCATTATCTGCTGATAGAGTGTGCACGAGGCCTGGAATGTGGCAAGGAGTTTCCAGGAAACTCCTGTCGCTAGAAGCTGCGTGACTACAGGGATCGATGGATCGTCCAGCAGCCGGCTTGGGGCCATGATGGACTATATCTCCCTGGCAGTATCCCAACAGTTATATGGCTTTAGTAGAAATGTTATAAGGAATTAAGTATAAATAGATTAATAGAGTATTAAAGGGAAAAATAAGGTTAGAATGTGTTAAGATAATTATAGGATAGAAAACAGAGGAAGATGGAAAGGAATTGCTGAAACAATTAATAGAAGTGGAATACAAAAAGGGAGGTGTGAGGAGGTCGTGGAAATAAGTGAAAGAAAGATAAGATATTGAAATTGGACAGTGTTTTAAATGGTTTTTGTTTTGTTTTCTTAGTTGTATGTTAGTGTTTTGTAGTGTTTTTTTGTATTGTATTGTATTGTTGTGTGTTTTTTTTCTTTTTTGATTTTTTGTAGTGTTGTGTTCAATTTGTTGGAAAACTAATAAATATTATTTTTTTAAAAAAGAGAGAAAGCTCATCTTATTCTGCTTTGGTGGGCAGGACTTGATCCAATGGCTTCAAGTTACAATAAAGGAGATTAGTAAGTAAGAGCTATTCAACAGTGGAGCTGACTTTCAACACAGGTGGTGGACTCTCCTTCCTGGAGGTTTGTAAGCAGAGGTTGCATGGATATCTGCCTTGGATGCTTGAGCTGAGATTCCTGCATTTCAGGGGGTTGGACTAGATGACCCTCAGGGTCCCTTCCAACTCTATGATTCTCTTCTTCTTCTTTGGTGATCCCTCGTGGGCGAGTAAGATTGTCTTCCATAAACACGTTTTTAACAGTGAGTCCGTAAGTGTCTGTGGAGGCCAATTCTGGATCCACACGTCCTTCCACACTGGGGACATTGGTTTCCACGTGGGAGTTGATAACGGTGAGGTTTTGCCGAGCCTGCCTTCCTCTTAGCACATTTCTCCTTTTTGTCCTGAGTTCAAACGTCTTCAAAGCCCATGACACCTTTGGTCAAGGCTGTTCTAAAACTGGAGCACTCACAGGCCAGTGTTTCCCAATTGTTGGTGTTTATACTACATTTTTTTTAGATTTGCCTTGAAAGCGTCTTTGAACCTCTTTTGTTGACCACCAGCATTACACTTCCTATTTTAAAGTTCGGAATAGAGTAGTTGATTTGGAAGACGAACATCAGGCATCTGCACAACATGCCCAGTCCAGCGAAGTTGATGTTGAAGAATCATTGCTTTGACACGGGTGATCTTTGCTTCTTCCAGTACACTGGCATTAGTTCGCCTGTCTTTCCAAGTGATGTGTAAATTTTTTCGGAGACACCGTTGATGGAATCTTTCAGAGCTGGAGATGGCGTTTATAAGCGGTCCATGTTTCCCAAGCATACAGTAAGGTTGGTAGTACAACAGCTTTGTAAACAAGCGTTTTGGTTTCCCTGCGAATGTCCCAGTCCTCAAACACTCCTATGATTCAGAAAGCCTTGGCTGAGTGGGCTTGGTAGAAGCCTGTGCTGCTGTTCCCATGGGGAGGAGGGACCTTTTCCTGGCAGTGGGAGGGGCCAGTCTTGGTGGCCCTTTGACTACGGTCTTAATTCAACATACAGTAGTGCCCCGCAAGACGAATGCCTCGCAAGACGGAAAACTCGCTAGACGAAAGAGTTTTCCGTTTTGGAGGTGCTTCGCAAAACGAATTTCCTATGGGCTTGCTTCGCAAGACAACAATGCCTTGCGAGTTCCTGCAGGTTTTTTTTCCTCCCCCCCTTTTTTCTAAGCCGCTAAGCCGCTTATCAGCTGATCCGATCAGCAGATAAGCCACTAAAAGCCGCTAATAGCGCTAATAGCGCTAATCCGCTAATCTGTCAATGGGCTTGCTTCGCAAGATGAAAAAACCGCTAGACGAAGAGAATCACAGAACGGATTCTTTTCGTCTTGCGAGGCACCACTGTACAGTCCCTGGCTGCCAATTTACAATCTGCAGCTTGGGCTGATTTTCACCTGAAGGCAACCTGGATCTTACACTCGAATCCATGTTGGCCACCCTGGGAACAAAATGTGACTCTCGATTTCGGGGGTTCTGGGTTCGAGTCCCACCCTGTGCAAAAGATTCCTGCATTGCAGGAGGTTGCAATTGTGCCGCCTAAAGGCTTTCAGCCTGGCATATCACTGCCATGCCGATACTATGATTCTATGACTAGGTGGGCCCTTGGTCCAATCCAGCAGAATCCTCTTGTGTTCTTATATTTAGGGTTATGTACAGAGCAGAAGAGGAATGGAGATGAATGCACACAGACACACATTGAGAGAGGGAGCAATGAATTATCTGCTGTACTCTCCTGATACCAGAAAAGAAAATAGCTTTTCATTAACGTCTGTTTCCCTGGAAAAGTGAGTAAAAGATCGCAGCTAAGCAATAAAAAACAACAACACCGGGTTTGTTTGTTTTTTGTTTTTATTTTTTAAAAAGCTTTATTGCCTTTCTGTTGCCCTCCAGCCAAATGATTAAAATGTACTGTATATAAAACAGCAGCGCGAGATGGCAAGCTTGATGGTGCCTCGTGGGCTGGCACCTTGCCCAGGACTCAGAATGAAATAAAAACAGGAGGCGAAATGCCCTCTCCTCGCGCCCCCGGGAGAAGCACAGGAACTCTGCCAAGTGGGCTGCTGGCGGGTCCTTACAACCAGGAGGCAGGAAAGGTCACCAGGCTCAGGAGATGGAAGGAAGCAGCACGGATTCCCTCTCCCTCTCGGACTTATGCCTTAAGGCAGTGTTTCCCAACCTTGGGCCTCCAGCTGTTTTTGGACTACAACTCCCATCATCCCTAGCTAGCAAGACCAGTGGTTAGGGAAGATGGGAATTGTAGTTCAAAAACAGCTGGAGGCCCAAGGTTGGGAAACACTGCCTTAAGGAACAGGGGAAAACATCAATGATGCGCAAGAGCAGGATTCAGCAAACTTCTTCAGCAGGGGGCCGGTCCACTGTCCCTCAGACCATGTGAGGGGCCAGAGACCTACATTGGCTCCCAGTACATTTCCGAGCACAATTCAAAGTGTTGGTGCTGACCTTTAAAGCCCTAAACGGCCTCGGTCCAGTATACCGTTCAGCCTGGACACTGAGGTCAGCGCTGAGGGCCTTCTGGCGGTTCCCTCATTGTGAGAAGCCAAGTTACAGGGACCCAGGCAGAGGGCCTTCTCGGTGGTGGCGCCTGTCCTGTGGAACACCCTCCCATCAGATGTCAAAGAGAATCTTTGAGACAGAGTGTTCCACCGGGCCGGGGCCAGTGTTGAAAAGGCCCTACCTCTGGTTGAGGCTAATCTAACTTCCTTAGGGCCTGGGACCTCTAGAGTGTTGCTATTTGTGGACCTTAAGGTCCTCCGCGGGGCAGACCAGGAGAGGCAGTCCCGTAGGTAGCCGCCATGTGAGGGAGAGGGAAAGAACATGTGCGCTCGCGAATGACGCACTGGCGATTCCCGGACCGTCTGCGGGCCGGATCTAGAAGGCAATTGGACCTGATCCGGCCCGTGGGCCTTAGTTTGCCAACCCATGCACAAGAGCCATAGAATCATAGAGTTGGAAGGGATCCCCATGGTCATCTAGTCCAACCCCTGTAATGCTGGAAACTCAAGTGAAGCATCCATGACAGAAGGGAGAGTTCTCACTCCCATCACTTCCCCAAATCCTGCTTTCCTCCTCATGGGAGCCACAGCCAAGGCAGAGAGGGAGCGCTGTGGCGCATGACAGAGGAATCTCAAACAGTGGGACCCCTGCAATTTGAGTGTCACCAAGCTGAATGCCGCCCATGCACGGCCTGTTGAAGATCTGGGATTGGCAGGAAATGATATATCATGAGTTGAAAAAAATGTTCAAAATAACTTTTTCTTAAAACCCCCAAAGCCTTTCTTTTAGGAATTCTAGGTGCCAAAATCCCAAAGGAGCAGAAAAGAGTATTTATGTATGCGACCACGGCTGCGCGGATGTTATTGGCCCAGAGATGGAAATGGCAGATCAAGTTGATGGATTATGCCAAAATGAATAAAATGACTGGCAGAATCAGAAATCAGGAAGACCAAAATTTTAATAAAGAATGGGTTAAATTTATAATTTATCTTAAAAGCCATTGTAAACAGTTAAAATCGTTAGTAGGATTGGACTAACACTTGTGGTTTAATAGTGAATTTTGGACACAATGGAGAGGTAAAAGATTTGGATTAGCATAACAGATGCAGGAGGAAATGATTAATAATAGGACCCACAAATGAGAGGAGGGGAGTCCAGGAGATTTTTTGGAATCTTGTTTTTATGTTGTATGTTGGATAGGTGATTGTAAAATTGTAATCTGAAAAACCAAACAAATAAATTAAGAAGATGATCCTGGGTTTTCTCGTCGTATCTTTTTCTAAACTGCTTGGATGCTGTTGATCTTTTTCTTTTCTTTTTACAACCAAGTGGTGTATAAGTTTTATTAAATATATAAATAAAGTTACATGAAAATGGGGGAATTGGGGAGAGGTAACCGAGTGTTGGAATATTCAGGGTGGCAGGAGAGGATATATTGTTTATTAATATTCTTCCTAACTTGCATTAGCAAGTTCCTTTACTTAGCAGAGTTCACATTCCCCTTTACACAGCAGAAAAGCAGTTGCAAACTCATGTGAGTTTCTTAAGACAATACGCAGTTCCAGCTGGCTTGTCCAGATTGAGATGTGTTCTAATATTTTCCTGGTAAGACCCCTTGAATCCCTCCTAAAAGAATAAAGACAGCCCAGTCTTGTTCATAAGCAATAAAAAGAATGTTTACTCATGATCAGGCAGAGCAGAGTGTGATCCCTAAAGGCAGGCTTAAGGCTTAAAGTTACAAGTGTATAAAAACAGGTTTACCCCATATGTGGGTTGACCAAATGACTGCAGTTAGCAGTCTGGGAAGTTCGCAGGATGAAAAGAGGGAGAGTGGCAGCAGGCCTTGGCCTTTTACCAGGTTTGGAAAGATCACGCCCACCCACTAGTCACATGCAAGGAAGGATGCGCCAGGCCAGGTGTTATGTACTAAGCTTGGATCCTAGAACAATAGGCAAGTAGGATCCTAGAATGCAACAACTGATTGGCCTCCAGGAAAAGACCAATCAGGCTCCAGAAGGGAAGCAGAATCAGCCAATCAGATGGAACTCATTGTGTAAATAATTCCAGTTACAGGTAGGTAGCCGTGTTGGTCTGCCATAGTCAAAATAAAAAAGTTCCTTCCAGTAGCACCTTAAAGACCAACTAAGTTAGTTCTTGGTATGAGCTTTCGTGTGCATGCACACTTCTTTAGATACACTGAAACAGAAGTTGCCAGATCCTTCTATATAGTGAGAAGGTGGGGAGGGGTATTACTCAGAAGGGTGGTGGGAATGGGTGATTGGCAGATAGCTGAGATGAGCCTGTTGACGACTCTTAACGACTGCAATAGGTCTTACAGGAAAAGGCAAGGGGTGAGGAGGTGAGAAATGGCTTAGTCATGTATAATGAGATAAGAATCCAATGTCTTTGTTCAAACCAGGTCTCTCCATGGTTTTAAGTTTGGTAATGAGTTGTAATTCAGCAGCTTCTCTTTCCAGTCTATTTCTGAAATTCCTTTGTAGTAAAACAGCTACTTTGAGATCTTGTATAGAATGTCCTGGGAGATTGAAGTGTTCTCCTACTGGTTTCTCTGTTTTGTGATTCTTGATGTCTGATTTATGTCCGTTTATTCTTTGGCGTAAGGTTTGGCCTGTTTGTCCAGTATAGAGAGCTGAAGGACACTGTTGGCATTTGATGGCATACATAATGTTAGACAATGAGCAATTAAATAGTCCCGAGATGGTATGTGTGATGTTGCTGGGGCCAGTAATGGTGTTGTCCGGGTGTATGTGGCAGCAAAGTTGGCATCTGGGTTTATAACAGGCTCTGGTGCCAGTGTCGGTGTTAAGTCTGGTTGTAGTATTATTGTGGGTTAGGAGTTGTTTAAGATTGGGTGGCTGTCGGTAGGCAATGAAAGGTCTTCCTCCCAGAGCTTGAGAAAGAGAACTGTCATTGTCCAGGAGAGGTTGTAGATCTCTGATGATGCGTTGTACTGTTTTAACTTGGGAGCTGTATGTGATGACTAGAGGTGTTCTGTTATTTTCTTTTTTGGGTCTGTCTTGCAGCAAGTTCTCTCTGGGTATCAGTCTGGCTCTGTTGAGGTATTTTAGTTCTAAAAAGGTTTGTTGTAGATCTCTTAGGTGAGAGACTCTCACCTAAGAGATCTACAACAAACCTTTTTAGAACTAAAATACCCAGCAGATGAAGTTAGACCACAGATCAACAGAGCCAGACTGATACCCAGAGAGAACTTGCTGCAAGACAGACCCAAAAAAGAAAGAGAAAGAGAAGCTGCTGAATTACAACTCATTACCAAACTTAAAACCATGGAGAGACCTGGTTTGAACAAAGACATTGGATTCTTATCTCATTATACATGACTAAGCCATTTCTCACCTTCTCACCCCTTGCCTTTTCCTGTAAGACCTATTGCAGTCATTAAGAGTCGTCAACAGGCTCATCTCAGCTATCTGCCAATCTCCCATTCCCACCACCCTTCTGAGTAATACCCCTCCCCACCTTCTCACTATATAGAAGGATCTGGCAACTTCTGTTTCAGTGTATCTGAAGAAGTGTGCATGCACACGAAAGCTCATACCAAGAACTAACTTAGTTGGTCTTTAAGGTGCTACTGGAAGGAACTTTTTTATTTTGTGTAAATAATGTATATAAAAGTCTGAGGTTTGGGGGCAATTCAATCACTGTTTTACCAGTTGCAATGAAGAGTGGAATATACTCGGAGTCAAGTGTGGATTTCATGCTCCTTATTCAGCTCATAGTAGCAAGGAATGGAAGTTCCCCCAGAATGTCTGCTTTATATACATTATTTACACAATGGGCCCCACGGGATTGGCTAATTCAAGGATTCACCTGTAGGCCAATCAGGTTGCAGATTCACTTCCACCTGGAGCTGGATTGGGTGGTTCCTGCGGACCAATCAGACTGCTGCATTCTGGATCCTATTGTTCTAGGACCAATCAGACTGCTGCATTTTGAATCCTATTCAACTCAGTACATAACAAAGAGCATGAAATCACTACAGGACTCCGAGTATATGTCACCAGGAGGAAAAGGAAGTTTCGACTGGCTGGACCAAACATTCCCTTGCATGTCCACTCTAGCAAACAAGGAATGTTGTACTTGACTGCTCCCAGTGGATTACATCCCATGCTGAGGAGGCGAGGAGGGCCGATGAACTGACGGAAAAGCTCGCTCTTTTCCTCCTAACAGCTCAATCTTTTTGCAAACATATGTTCCTTATCTCAGCCATCAATAAAATTGCTCCAGGAGACTTTGAGCGTGGCTGCTGATTCCTTCATTTTATCCTACTCCTCTTTTTCTTTTCCTTTTTTTGCATTAGTAATGGGTGAGGGGGGAAAGTCAAACACATACGAAGCCTTGAGAGAGGACAGGCTGTCACAGCCCAGCCTGTCAGTCATGAGATGCCATCGCTTTGAAACTTCAGAGAGTTTGTCTGCAGGATGCAAAGCGGCGCTTGATGCCATCGCAAGGGGGGAGCAGCAAGTCCAGCTGTCAGGTGGTCCCTCCCTTCCAGCCGCTGTGCATCTCAGCGTCAGGGCCCCACTCCATCTCAAATCACAAAGAAATGCCCCCCCCCAGCCTCTGGGCTCCCCTCAGCAAAAGAACCTTCTTCCTCCTTTCCAGCAGAGACAGCTAACCTGCCTGCCTGACTTGCCAAATTCTCCAAGGCTTCCCAGTCAGACAGAAAATGGTGAAGTGTCTTCTCTGCAATGCTCCAGACAGCTCAAAACGTTGGTCGGGATCCCCCGAGAAAGTCACTCTGAGAACAGCCTCCTTTCTCTCCCGGAAACTGGTGGCGCAGATGTTCTTGACAGCATCTCGTTACGTCCGGAGATTTCTTCCCTGTCTCAGGAGGTGCTGGAGGGAAGCTCCGAAACAGAGCCTTCTCCTCCCCTTATATCCCCACCAGTGCCGGATCTACGTATGAGCTAAGCAAGCTATAGCTTAGGGTCCCACTCTCTTGGGGACCCCCCAAAAATATAAAGAAAAAACAACAACCTGGATGCACATTTCCAAAATAAAAGGTAAAAAACAAATAAAATAAAACCTACATATAGCAGTGTTGTGGCGTTTGCCTGTTCTTTTTAAAATGTCTGTACAGGGGGAGAGAAAGAGTTAATAGGTTGCTGTTGTTTAGTCATTTAGTCGTGTCTGACTCTTCGTGACCCCCTGGACCAGAGCACGCCAGGCACTTCTGTCTTCCACTGCCTCCCGCAGTTTGGTCAAACTCATGCTGGTAGCTTCGAGAACACTGTCCCACCATCTCATCCTCTGTCGTCCCCTTCTCCTTGTGCCCTCCGTCTTTCCCAACATCAGGGTCTTTTCCAGGGAGTCTTCTCTTCTCATCAGGTGGCCACAGTATTGGAGCCTCAGCTTCAGGATCTGTCCTTCCAGTGAGCACTCAGGGCTGATTTCCTTCAGACTGGATAGGTTGGATCTTCTTGCAGTCCATGGGACTCTCAAGAGTCTCCTCCAGCACCAGAATTCAAAAGCATCCATTCTTCGGCGATCAGCCTTCTTTATGGTCCAGCTCTCACTTCCATACATCACTCCTGGGAAAACCATAGCTTTTACTATACGGACCTTTGTCGGCAACGTGATGTCTCTGCTTTTTAAGATGCTGTCTAGGTTTGTCATTGCTTTTCTCCCAAGAAGCAGGCATCTTTTAATTTCGTGACTGCTGTCACCATCTGCAGTGATCATGGATCCCAAGAAAGTAAAATCTCTCACTGCCCCTTCTATTTGCCAGGAGGTGATAGGACCAGTGGCCACGATCTTAGTTTTTTTTTTTATGTTGAGCTTCAGACCATATTCTGCCATCAAGGTTGTGTAATCTGCATATCTGAGGTTGTTGATATTTCTTCTGGCAATCTTAATTCCAGCTTGGGATTCATCCAGCCCAGCCTTTCGCTTGATGAATTCTACATATAAGTTAAATAAGCAGGGAGACAATATACAGCCTTGTCGTACTCCTTTCCCAATTTTGAACCAATCAGTTGTTCCATATCCAGTTCTAACTGTAGCTTCTTGTCCCACATAGAGATTTCTCAGGAGACAGATGAGGTGATCAGGCACTCCCATTTCTTTAAGAACTTGCCATAGTTTGCTGTGGTCGACACAGTCAAAGGCTTTTGCATAGTCAATGAAGCAGAAGTAGAGGTCTCCAGCCCCCCCCCAAATATTTGGGGTCCCTCCACAGTTGACAGGCATTGTCTGTGCACCATGGCACAAGATCGATTATGCAGGGCAGGGCTTACTTGCCCCCCCCATATTTTATTCCATTTGGCCCCCCTGAAGGAACCCCAAGGTTTATCTGGTCTAAAGCCTCCCTGACAGATGGCCATCCATCCAACCGTTGCTTAAAAGTCTCCAAGGAAGGAGAGTCCAGAACTTTAAAAGAAGACGAGACAATTTAATGGAGAAGAAGGCTTTCGGGGGCCATGATCCACAGTCGCTTCTGATGTTGGAGGTGGGACTCACAGGGTGGGCAGAGCGCTGCTGTGCTCACGTTCTGCTTATTTTAAATGCCTTGGCCCATGACATCTTGTCCTAACTCTGTTAGGCGAGGCGGGTGTTATCAGCCTCGTAGGACAGATAGGAGACTGCAGCTCCCAGCATGCAGTATGATGGCAGCGAGATTCGAATCAGGGACTTCAGCCCTGTGAATGTTTTGGAACCGTGTCGAGTCGTGGATCCAAATTTGCATCAGCCGAGAAATGGGGCAGCCAGGTAATTAAGCCAAGAGTGGTGTTCGTTTTCCCGGCTTGCTTTGATATTTACGGCCATCCGGCAGGTCTAATTGGATGCCGGTTGCCATGACGATGGGCTGAAGTTGAAAGCTTCTTTGTGGGAGCTCTTCCAGTACAGATTCCACCTGCCATCACTTGAAATGCTCAGTGTGGGGTACACTCCCCACTTTAAAAACCCCAAACACCTGGCTCTGCTTTCCACACCTCACAGATCTCCCTGGGACATGGATTTGCCTCCAGCGACCTATTTGAACTCCTGTGTGGACAGATCGCTTCATCTTCCCTGTTTTGAGTCAGATCATATTATGCATTCAGTTAGTGCAAGTTATGGGCCTGTTGCCCCAAAATAGCTGTCAGGGTGGCTGGCTTTTTTTAAAAAAATGGGTTTTTGGGGAGGGAAGAATAATTATGTGTCACAAGACCAAAGTGAGAGATCTCTGTGGGCCAGATGTTTTAGAATGGAAGATTGGCTGTTCCCATCGAAGGGTTGGAAAAACTCTCCTGTGAAGAAACCTCACAACATTTGTTTTTGGGTTTTTAGTTTAGAGAAAATGCATGTTAGAGAGGATACAATAAAAGTGTATGCGTGGAGAAACTGGATAGAGAGAAGTTTTTCTCTCCCTCTCATAACCCTATAATGCAGTGGGATGTTGGAAGATTCAGGTCAGATGAAAAAAATCGGACTTTTTCAAAGAACACATAGTTAACCTATGGAACTCCCTCCCACAATGGCTTTAAAAGAGGATTAGAAGCAGAATGCCTCTGGATATGAAGGAATGGGTTTCTGTGTAGCAAGTTTAAAACTGACTCAACCCCCCCCTTGTTCTTTCAAAAGAGAGCATTTTAAATGTGTAAAACTTGAGCTGTTGAGCAAAAACATAAACAAGCTCTCTCCTTTATCAGCCACGGCAAGGGATGGCCTTGACTCTCTATGGGGAACAAAGAAAACATGTCAGAACTTTATCTTATGTGCTGACTACAAAATACGCGCAAGACCGATGTCTGGGGGAAACGCCAAAAGCGTGTTCCTGGAGATGGTGACCTCATCCCAGATAAGAGTAGGAAGAGGAATACCCTTTTATGGTCAGAAGTACAGGAAGGAAGATCCTTTTATGGTTGAGAGTACCAGAGCAGGAACATATGTGATGTCAACCTGCGTACATAGGCTGACGTGGTTTTGCTCCTAGGGGAGGAGTGAGAGGGTGCCTGGAGGATATATAAACTGCATGAAACTTGTCATTTCTTTGGACTTGTTGTGGACTCACCACGCAAGTGCCTTCTGCTATCCGGAGAGCAGAATAAACTCTTTCTTTGAACCAACTCGGGGTCATTTTGACGTCCTTCCTCCTGTCCCGGAGCAATGCAGACCCAATCGGTGATCTCCAATAAGGCTACAGATACTAGTTTATTCAGCAATCATTTATTTATTAGAAATTATTTGCACCTGCCAAGTGGTTTGCAGCAATAAAAACACAGGACCCTACGATAACAACCATGAAAAGTTAAAAAACAAGTGTTGATTAACCAGTGTGGAAGGATCTGTTCTCAATTGCCTGTGTAGGCCCAGTGGAAGGCGCCTGCTGAATCTCCAGTGGCAGAGAGTTCCACAGGACTGGGTCGATGACACGATAAGCAGGTTATCTCAGTTTCTGGGAATCACAAGTGGGAAGAGGCACTGTGGCAACCCAGATCCTCATTGGTTGCCTACCATGTTTGCGTAGACCTGTTGCGTAGACTATAAGTTG
The DNA here is from genome assembly GCF_965112155.1 of Podarcis liolepis. Classification (NCBI taxonomy): domain Eukaryota; kingdom Metazoa; phylum Chordata; class Lepidosauria; order Squamata; family Lacertidae; genus Podarcis; species Podarcis liolepis. The sequence continues at coordinate 2,857,150 of NC_139554.1, read as the reverse complement.
TGTAGACCTGTGTGGACTTTAAGGCCAAGAAAGTCCAGCCTCATCTGGAAAGGTGCCCTAAAAATATTTCCAAACAAACAAACAAACAAACAAAAATGGATTTTCATAACACGGGAGGAATGCGCTTTGCTTTGCTCCGGTTTCGAGGTTTGTGGGTCCTTCTGCTATTTCTGAGATTCATTCAAGTTATAATTAGTTTTGTTTTCCCCGAAGCTTTCAGGCCATCTGAACAAAAAGATTGAATTGGCATCGCCATGCATGAAATTATTTCTTTTCCATCGCAGAATACTTCCAGTTGACATCAAGAGGAGACATTATTTGTGCATTTCCAGAAAACGCTGTGAAATTAGTCACAGAATTGTAGGGTTGGAAAGGAGCAGAGGGTCAGAGAAACGTAGAAATGTAGAATTGGGGGGAGGGTCATCTAGTCCAACCCTCTGCAGCACAAGAATCAAAACAAAAAAATCCCTGACAGATGGCTATCTGACCTCTGTTTAAAAATCTCCTAGGAAGGAGATTCCACCACCTTCTGAGGTCGTCCAATCCACCGTCGAACAGCTCTTGCCACCAGAAAGTCCTTCCTTTTTAATTAATCCATCCATTTGGGCTGTGCTCTCTGGAACACCAGAAAACGAGCTTGCTCCATTCCCTATGTGATAGCTGTCCAGATATTTAAAGGTTGCACCCATCCACCATTCCCCTTAAGGCTCCGTTTCCAGATCCTTGTTAAATTGCGATGAACAGAACTGGACACAAGACTCCAAGTGTAGAAAGTTCAACGGATTTTTAAAGCCTGTGGTCACAAACCACTGCCCTGAGCAGTGAAGACTGATACACCGGAGCTCATGGGGCCCACCAAGATCCTTTCCACATGTATGGCTAGTAAGACAGGTGTCCCCCATCCTATATTTGGGCTCCCAGTACGTTTCCGAGCACAATTCAAAGTGTTGGTGCTGACCTTTAAAGCCCTAAATGGCCTCGGTCCAGTATATCTGAAGGAGCGTCTCCACCCCCATCGTTCTACCCAGACACTGAGGTCCAGCACCGAGGGTCTTCTGGCGATTCCCTCCCTGCGAGAAGCCAAGTTACAGGGAACCAGGCAGAGGGCCTTCTCGGTGGTGGCGCCTGCCCTGTGGAACGCCCTCTTTCAGATGCCAAAGAGAAGAACAACTACCAGACTTTTAGAAGACATCTGAAGGCAGCCCTGTTTAGGGAAGCTTTCAATGTTTAATAGGTTATTGTATTTTAATATTCTGTTGGTAGCTGTCCAGAGTGTCTAACCTGACATTTGTCCCCATTGAAATTCATTTTGTTAGCTTGCGCCCTGTTCTCCAGTCTGCAAACGTACCGTAATCTTGAATCCCGATTTTGTCCTCTACGCAGTTAGCTACGCCTCCCAGTTTGGTGTCATCTGCAAATCTGATGAGCATCCCCTCAATTCCTTTCCCCAAGTCATTTAGAAAAATGTCAAACAACAACCAGCCCAGGACAGGGAACCCTGCAGCACACCGCTTGTCAATTTTTCCCAAGATGAGGAGGAACTATTAGTGAGCACTTTTGGGTTTTGATCAGTCACTTTGAAGGTGACTCGGAAACTACAACTAATCCAGAATGTGGCAGCTAGACTGGTGACTGGGGGTGGCTGCTGAGACCATATAACACCGGTCTTGAAAGACCTACATTGGCTCCCAGTACGTTTCCGAGCACAATTCAAAGTGTTGGTGCTGACCTTGAAAGCCCTAAACGGCCTCAAAGGCCCAGTATATCTGAAGGAGCGTCTCCACCCCCATCGTTCTGCCCGGACACTGAGATCCAGCGCCGAGGGCTTTCTGGCGGTTCCCTCCCTGTGAGAAGCAAAGCTGTAGGGAACCAGGCAGAGGGCCTTCTCGGTGGTGGCGCCTGCCCTGTGGAACACCCTCTTCCAGATGTCAAAGAGAAGAACAACTACCAGACTTTTAGAAGACATCTGAAGGCAGCCCTGTTTAGGGAAGTTTTTAATGTGTGACATTTTAATGTATTCTTAATCTTTGTTGGAAGCTGCTCAGAGTGGCTGGGTAAACCCAGCCAGATGGGCAGGGTCCAAATAAATAATAATAATAATACTAATAATACTAATAATAATAATAATAATAATAATTATTGGCCAGCTACAAATCCACCATGGTTGGCCACTGTGAGAACAGGATGCTAGACTAGATCACCCATTGGCCTGATCCAGCAGCCTCTTCTTATGTTCAGGATATTCTGGGTATTTGGGGTGGAAGACAGCGGAGCCTTGACTCTGGGGAGCAGCCTGATCCTAATTCAGCCGGTAATTTGCAGCCACTCCCCATATCTCTAGCCTGCATCCTGGCTCCTCTCTATCTGAATTTATGTCGATAAATTCCTCCTTTTGTTAAGCCCAGGCCTGCTTCTTTGAAGAGCAGGGAATTAGAATCTTTATCAACCCTTTGCGCAAATCAATTTGCTTTGCTCTCCTCGGTGACCGCGAGACTCGAGCGAGAGAGAAATGGCCCTGATCAAAATTCTGTCAGAAGACAACTTTCCGTGGAAGTTTCTTGAGCAAACATGTTAACTCTGACAGCTCTATTAAGGAGTGAATGGAAGCTTGAAGCCGAAGTTAGGATATTGATTGGCTATGGAATGCCATTGCAAGAACATCTCGCAAAGCAGTTCCAAAAGTCAGTTCCGGTTTGTTCGATCGGCAGGATGCCTGTCAAACTTGCCGGAGTTCCCTGTGTCTGGCCATGATGGAAGACCGGGCCTTTCGGTAAGCTGGCTTGAAGAAAGAAAGCCCCTCTTCAGACAGCACACCGTTAAACTGTGGAACTCCTTGCCACAGGAGTCAGGGAGCCCCCCCCCCCAACTTGGATGGCTTTAAAAGAGGTTTAGACAAATTAGGACCACAATTTGAAAAAGAACTTTTACAAAATAAGGACAAATTTCTGTGTAAAACGTATAATTTTTGATCAGAATGGGAAACGAAAAACGAGCTTGTGAAAGCTTCAATGAAGCAATGGGCAATATATATATAGGACACAATATAGATCTTGGACGCGGGTGGCGCTGTGGGTTAAACCACAGAGCCTAGGACTTGCCAATCAGAAAGTCGGTGGTTCGAATCCCTGCAATGGGGTGAGCTCCCGTTGCTCGGTCTCAGCTTCTGTCAACCTAGCAGTTCAAAAGCCCATCAAAGTGCAAATAGATCAATATGTACCGCTCCGGTGGGAAGCTAAACGGCGTTTCCGTGCGCTGCTCTGGTTCGCCAGAAGCGGCTTAGTCATGCTGGCCACATGACCCGGAAGCTGTACGCCGGCTCCCTCGGCCAGTAAAGCGAGATGAGCGCTGCAACCCCAGAGTCGGCCATGACTGGACCTAATGGTCAGGGGCCCATTTACCTTTTTATAGATCTTAACCTCTGGGAGAAACTTTGGAAAAGTGACCTGAAATTTACTGCATGTTATTCACTGAAAGAGAATTATTTAAAATGATCCACAGATGGTTATTTATGTATTCAACAACTGCAGCCCATGTTTTGGTAGCCCCCAAATGGAAAATGAGCAAGGTCCCAACTAGTGGATTGCCAAGTTAAGATGACAGAATATGCAGAACTTGCAGATTTAACACATAGAATAAGAGAGCAAGAAGAACATATATTTAAGGAAGAGTGGAAAACATTTATTAAATATATGGGGGGGGGGACTGTACACAACTGAAGAATTCTGGCAGCATTAAGATAAATTCAACAATGTAAATAATATTTGATTGGTGTAAAAGTGGAAATCAGATTTGAATGGCTATAGTAAAATATGCAGGGACGTATGATATGTAAAATGAACCCTGGAAAGAGAAGAAGGGAAGTCTTTGGATATTCTAAAGTTTGTAAAATGTTTATGTGGAAATGTAAAATTGGAAACTTCATAAAAACTACTACAAAAAGAGAGAAAGGATTAGACAAATTCACGGAGGAAAGGGCTATCGATAGCTACTAGCCGGGATGGCTTTGTTCTGTGTCCGCAGTTGGAATCAGTGTCAGGTGTGCATGCAGGAGCCAGGCCCTGTGACCATAGGGCTTCACAGGATTGGGGCCTTCCTAAGTTTGTTCTGGAGAGGCAAGGCGCGGCCACACAGGCGAGGCTGCTTGGTAACTTGCTGCACCTGGTGGCAAGAGCCGGGAAGGGATATAAAGTCAGCATTTCACTTCGGCTCTTTTCCACAGCAACACGCTTCCTGTCTCGCTGCTTTTGGCTTCTTGCTTCCTGATCCTTGGACCCTTGACTTGGTGACTCCTTGCTTCTCGACCCTCGGACCCTTGACTTTGTGACTCCTTGCTTCTCGACCCTTGGACCCTTGACTTTGTGACGCCTTGCTTCTCGACCCTCGGACCCTTGACTTGGTGACTCCTTGCTTCTCGACCCTCGGACCCTTGACTTTGTGACTCCTTGCTTCTCGACCCTCGGACCCTTGACTTTGTGACTCCTTGCTTCTCGACCCTCGGACCCTTGACTTTGTGACTCCTTGCTTCTCGACCCTCGGACCCCTGACTTTGTGACTCTTTGCTTCTCAACCTTCGGACCCTTGACTTTGTGACTCCTTGCTTCTCAACCCTCGGACCCTTGACTTCATGACTCCCTGCTTCCCGACTCTCGGACCCCTGGTTTCTGGACTATCGTTCCTGCTCTCTCCCTGCCATCTTGCTCTGGTCCTGACATATTCATCTGGGGCTTCGATTGCCTGTAGACCGGACCGTGACAGGCAGCAATGCTTATGAATGCATTCTGAATGGCAGTTCCTGGAAATCACATGAGGGGAGGGGGCACTTGTGTTCAAGTCCTGTTTACAGGTTGTGGGATATAATCCACTGAGAGCAGTCAAGTCCAACATTCCTTGTAATGCTAGACAAGGCATGCAAAGGAATGTTTGGTCCAGCCAGTCAAAACTTCCTGTTCCTCCTGGCTGGAGCATCCTTCCTTTTGCATGTGATAGAAGGTGGGCGTGACCTAACCTGTCCAGGTAACAAAAGGACGAGTCAGCACACCTCTCTCTTTTTGACTTCGTTGTTTGACCAACTGGGATTATTCCCCCCTATGGGGTAGATCCACATGTTGTAACTAAGTCTGCCTTCAGGAATCCAACTGTGAACTGATGTAAGTAAACATCTTTTATTGACTTTGAATGAGATTGTGGCATCTTTATTCTTTTAAGAGGGATTCAAGGGAATTTACCAGGAAGATACAATTTAATCTGAAAACAGATTGAATTGTATAATAGTGAGAGGCTCACATGAGCCTGCAACCAGCTATCTGCTGTGCGTGGGAAGGGGGATGTAAACTCTGCTAAGTAAAGGGACTTGCTAGCGCAAGTGAGGAAGGATATTAATAAGCAATATATCCTCTCCTGCCACCCTGAACATTCCCACACAGGTTTCCCGTGTTAGAACAGGATACTGCCCTAGATGGGCCAGTGGCCTGATCCAGCAGCCCCGTCTTATTTTCTTCTGCCATATGGTAACAGAAAAAGGTGCCTGTTTCAAGAAACACCAAATTGCATCTGAAAAGGAAGTTCACGTACTTGTGGCTTGAGTTGCACCTTTAATTCATTTTTTAAAATAAAATATTTATTAAAGTTTCACAAATTATATAGACAAACACGGTAATACAAACAAACATAAACAAAAAAGAAACAAGTATAATTTCAAACCCTTATTTTCTTATAACTTACTTCTCCGACCTCCTCATACCTCCCCTTTCTGTATTCCAATTTCAGATTTTAATTCAGCAAATCCTCACCCTTAATTTTATCTAATTGTTAACCTTTCTTTTCTTTTAACTTAATCCTTACAGCTGTAATCCACTTAATTTCTAAAACCGCATCAATCTAACATTCATTAATTTTACAATGTTTCTTAAGATAGTTCTTAAATTTCTTCCAATCTTCTTCCGCCGTCTCTTTCCCCTGGTCCCGGATTCTGCCAGTCATTTCTGCCAGTCCCATATTGTCTATCACCTTCATCTGCCATTCTTCCAAGGTGGGTAGATCTTGTGTCTTCCAATACTTTGCGATGAGTATTCTTGCTGCTGTTGTAGCATACATAAAGAATGTTCTGTATTTCTTTGGCACCAATTGGCCGACCATGCCCAGGAGAAAGGCCTCTGGTTTCTTCAGGAAGGTATATTTAAATACCTTTTTCATTTCATTATATATCATTTCCCAGAAAGCCTTAATCTTTGGGCATGTCCACCAAAGGTGAAAAAAAGTACCTTCAGTTTCTTTACATTTCCAACATTTATTATCAGGCAAGTGGTAAATCTTTGCAAGCTTGACTGGGGTCATGTACCACCTAGAGTTGCACCTTTAATTCAAGCTGATCTGCAAAGGGGGGGGGAGGGAGGGAAACCGAACTCTCTTGAACAAGCTCAACTGCAGATGAAGAAAGGTGCTTCCTTTGAAGTTGAGTCACCTGCCACCAGGTGACATCAAAGTGGTCCTCAGGGGGTGCAGGAGTTTTGGATCCAGCCCGCCACCTGGATCCAGTTTCCATCCCTACATTAGAGAAATTAGAGCTCTGATCCTCCAAGGTCCTGTGATTTCAAGGCTTCATTTCCCGGACAACGGGTTTCCTTAACTCCTCTTGTCCTCGCTGCAGAGGGTGAGCGACTCCTTTGACATTCTCACTCAGTGGTGGCCCACGCTAAGTGCACCTGTTTGCTTAGGTGCGCTGAGTTTCCATGCATATTTATTAAAAAATTAAGTCCTGAATTCCATCACATTAACCCAAGGATGGGCTTAAAGAGCATAAAAAGGCAAGTTTTCAATTGGTTTATGGGTGGTGGTTTTTATAATCTACTTCCTTCAAGGAAGAATGAGCAAGATTTCTTCCCAGTGAGCAACTCAATACAAACGATTTTTTTTTTACTTTAAACTTTTCTTTTTCCTTTTTGAAATAACATTCCTGCAAATTATTTCAAAAATACCCTTTATAAGGACATAATAAGAACAATGAGCAAAGGAAATGGAAAGGAAGAGAAAGGAGTAATGAATTAAAGTCTGGCTTGGCTTGTAAAGTCTCCATGGACATAAACACCAAAGGTGGAACACCCCCCCCCCATACAGGCTACAGACAGCCAATTTTGCTGGTCGATGGGTCACTCCAGTTGAGTTCACAGCTATCAAGCTGTGCTTAACAGTGACTCTGTGCTTCACGACACCCTTCAAATATTGGTTCTGCTGGAGTGTGTTCTTGTTGCCTCCAAGTCCTGCTTTTAAGCTTCCCAGAGGCATCCGGTTGGCTGCTGTGAGCAGTGGTGTAGCAAGGTCAGGGGGTACCCGGCGCGGAAAATTTCTTGTCGTCGTCCCCCCCACATTTACACACACACACTATTATTATTAAAAAGCAGAGACATCACCTTGCCAACAAATGTCCGTATAGTTAAAGCTATGGTTTTCCCAGTAGTGATGTATGGAAGTGAAAGCTGGACCATCAAGAAGGCTGATCGCCGAAGAATGGATCCTTTTGAATTCTGGTGCTGGAGGAGACTTTTGAGAGTCCCATGGACTGCAAGAAGAACAGACCTCTCCATTCTGAAGGAAATCAGCCCTGAGTGCTCACTGGAAGGACAGATCCTGAAGCTGAGGCTCCAGTACTTTGGCCACCTCATGAGAAGAGAAGACTCCCTGGAAGAGACCCTGATGGGAAAGATGGAGGGCACAAGGAGAAGGGGACGACAGAGGACGAGATGGTTGGACAGTGTTCTCAAAGCTACCAAGATGAGTTTGACCAAACTGTGGGAGGCAGTGGAAGACAGGAGTGCCTGGCGTGCTCTGGTCCAGGGGGTCACAAAGAGGCGGACACGACTCAACAACTAAACAACAACATATTTTTCACCTGCAAAAATATGGGGGGAGCCAGAGTTGTTGAGCTTTTTTTTTTTTGGACATCGTGTGCCTTCTGACGAGGAGTCTGCCTGCCGCCCTACAGCTGAGGGGGAGCTGTTTCGGCAGCAGGAAGCCTGCGTGCGCCAAAGCCACAGCGTCTCTCACAGACGTTGAGTGCCGTACAGCATTTTGTCACCCCCCTTGGAGGTGACATCTGGGCCAGACCACACCCACCACACCTATCTTGCTCTGCCCCTGACTGTGAAAACAGGATGCTGGACTAGATAGCCGTCCGTCCGTCCCACCTGATCTAGGAGGGCTAGGATTAAGTGTCTGGAAACCAAGCCTTATGAGGAAGGAGTTGGAATTTTCAGCCTGGAGAAGAGAAGACTGAGAGGTGATTGGATAGCCACCTTTAAATATCTGAAGGACTGTCCCATGGAAGATGGAGCAAGCTCGTTTTCTCCTGCTCTGGAGGGTAGGAGAAGAAGAAGAAGAAGAAGAAGAAGATATTTGTACCCCACCCATCTCTCTGGGTTTCCCCAGCCACTCTGGGCAGCTTCCAACAAAATATTAAAAATACGATAAAATATCAAACATTAAAAACTTCCCTCAACAGGGCTGCCTTCAGATGTCTTCTAAACGTCAGGTAGTTGTTTATTTCCTTGACATCTGAAGGGAGGGCGTTCCACAGGGCAGGTGCCACTACCAAGAAGGCCCTCTGCCTGGTTCCCTGTAACTTCACTTCTCTCAGTGAGGAACCACCAGAAGGCCCTTGGCGCTGGACCACAGAGTCCGGGCTGAACGATGGGGATGGAGACGCTCCTTCAGGTATACTGGACCGAAGCCATTTAGTGTCAGCCCCAACACTTTGAATTGTGCCCGGAAATGTACTGGGAGCCAATGTGGGTCTTTCAAGACAGGTGTTACATGGTCTCAGCGGCCGCTCCCAGTCACCAGTTGAGCTGCCGCATTCTGGATTAGTTATAGTTTCCAGGTCACCTTCAAAGGTAGCCCCATGTAGAGTGCATTGCAGTAGTCAAGTTGCAAGAAAGAAATTTCTGAATAAACATCAGGAAGACCTTTCTGACAGTAAGGGCTGATTGACAGTAAGGGCTGTAAAATGATCTCCCTTGGGAGAAGGTGGACTCTGTTGGGATATTGCCAGGGAGATATAGTCCATCATGGCCCCAAGCCGGCTGCCGGACGATCCATCGATCCCTGTAGTCACGCAGCTTCTAGCGACAGGAGTTTCCTGGAAATACCTAGCCACATTCCAGGACTCGTGCACACTCTTTATCAGCAGATTATGCACACAGCAGAAGATGCACAGCAGGAGAGCATATTTACAGACTTTATTTAGCGTTGATCAGAACAAAGAAAAACATGACCGTTCTGAGTCAGTGTCTCCGACCGACTGAGAGATCGAAAGCAACAGCAAACATAAACATCCTGTGAATAGGACATGCGCAGACTCTGTGACTCACAAAGCCTGCTCCCTTTTAAGGTGGAACGAAAATATCCTAACAGACTCCCCTTCCTTGGAGGATTTTAAGCAGAGGTTGGATGGTCTCCTGCCATGGATTCTTGGGCTGTGATTCCTGCATTGCAGATGCCCCAACTCTACAGTTCAATGATGCCCTTAACTCAGTCCTGGACCTTGTGTGTCCGGCTGTTGTAGAATAATAGAATCATAGTATTGCAGAGTTGAAATTGTAGGGTTTGGGGAGGCCTCTTGGCCCCCACCACAAGTCCACGCAGTCCTGTGATTCTGTGATCTCATAGAAGCTGAGTTTCTGAGCATGGTATGATTGTGGGAGTCTGAAGATTGGGACCATCTTAGAACAGATTATTGCAGGTTGCTCAGGGAGCCGTTTGAACCGAAGGACAGTGTAGAAATGCTCTAAATAAATAAATGCATAGTATCACCTTTCAAGTACAGTGGTGTCCCGCAAGACGAATGCCTCGCAAGACGGAAAACTTGCTAGACGAAAGAGTTTTCCCTTTTGGAGGTGCTTCGCAAAACGAATCTCCTATGGGCTTGCTTCGCAAGACGACAATGTCTTGCGAGTTCCTGCGGGGTTTTTTTCCCTTTTCGCCCCCTTTTTCTAAGCCGCTAAGCCGCCTATCAGCTGATCCGATAAGCCGATAAGCCGCTAAAAACCGCTAATAGCGCTAATAGCGCTAATCCGCTAATCCCTCAATGGGCTTGCTTCGCAAGACGAAAAAACCGTTAGACGAAGAGAATCACAGAACGGATTCTTTTCGTCTTGCGAGGCACCACTGTATATATATATAACCCACTGGGCTGATGTATTTGTGGTTTTTTTTAGCCCATGTAAAGGTAAAGGTAAAGGGACCCCTGACCATTAGGTCCAGTCGTGGCTGACTCTGGGGGTGCGGTGCTCATCTAGCTTTATTGGCCGAGGGAGCCAGCGTACAGCTTCCGGGTCATGTGGCCAGCATGACTAAGCCGCTTCTGGCGAATCAGAGCAGCACACGGAAATGCCGTTTACTTTCCTGCCAGAGCGGTACCTATTTATCTACTTGCACTTTGAGGTGCTTTTGAATTGCTAGGTGGGCAGGAGCAGGGACCGAGCAACAGGAGCTCACCCCATCGCGGGGATTCAAACTGCCAACCTTCTGATCAGCAAGTCCTAGGCTCTGTGGTTTAACCCACAGCACCACCCACGTCTCTTTTTAGCCCATGGGATGCATGTATTTCTTCCAGCCTTTCCTCAAAAGCTTGCTTTTTTCTCCCAGCTCTCTTGAATCTGTTTAGCAACCATTTAACCCTTTCAATGGTAATAGCTTCCCCTCCTCGCTTTGCCATTGATGCTTTGACACATTTGCAACTTGCAACTCTGCCGAGTCTGGTGGCTGCAACCTACCAGCGTTGCTGAAAGTTTTCATTAGTTCTGGTAGATTAGACTGTATTAATTAACTCAGATTAAGCATTCTTTTAAACCGCCGTAAACTGCCATCTCGCTGCTGGCAGCTTATTAAGGAACATTTTCTGGTTGTTTGTTAAACCAATCTGAAGTGACAATGTAATTATAATTGTTCAATCAAACAGAAAGGTCAGTTGACAAGGCCGATGTTGCCAAGTTAATTACAAGTGGGTGATTCCATTGATTAAGAAAACATGGCACAAAGCTAAGAGGGAGAGACGCACACCAGGAGGACTTCCATTATTTCCGGAAGGACTTGACAGCAATTGTCTGCATTCGTTCTTGCAGAGGATCTGACAGGTTGGCCCCTTAATAGCCCCCCCCCCACATTCGTGGTGGGAAACTGGCATCCCTGATTGGCCGCCTAAATAAGGGAAATTCATTGTGCTGTTTCGGATGCTCAAGGTCCCAAGAGCAGGGCCTCTTGCATTATTATCTACATTTGAAAGGTGGAGAAAGAGTGCCTCGGTTTGCAAAAAAAATCTGCTTAAAAATAAGATCCCAGCATCCAGGAGGTTAGAAATATCTGTGCAAGTAAATGGACGTCTTTTGCTGACCCCCTTGCCAACAAAGGTCCTTATAGTTAAAGCTCTGGTTTTCCCAGTAGTGATGTATGGAAGTGAGCGCTGGACCATCAAGAAGGCTGATCACCGAAGAATGGTGCTGAGGAGACTCTTGAGAGTCCCATGGACTGCAAGAAGATCCAACCTATCCATTCTGAAGGAAATCAGCCCTGAGTGCTCACTGGAAGGACAGATCCTGAAGCTGAGGCTCCAAGACTTTGGCCACCTCATGAGAAGAGAAGACTCCCTGGAAAAGACCCTGATGTTGGGAAAGATGGAGGGCACAAGGAGAAGGGGACGGCAGAGGACGAGATGGTGGGACAGTGTTCTCGAAGCTACGAACATGAGTTTGACCAAACTGCGGGAGGCAGTGGAAGACAGGAGGGCCTGGCGTGCTCTGGTCCAGGGGGTCACGAAGAGTCGGACACGACTAAATGACTAAACAACAACAACAAGGTCAAAACCACAACTTTGAGTTGGGCTGGGAAACTACAGTGGACGCTTGATTTGCGAACATGATCCATGCAGGATGCACATTCGCAACCCGCAGCTGCACACGCGCGGGTTGCGATTTAGCGCTTCTGCGCATGCGTGACCACCAAAACCCAGAAGTAACCCATTCCGGTACTTCCAGGTTTCGGCGGTCTGTAACCCCAAAAAACACAACCTGAAGCGTCTGTAACCCAAGGTGTGGCTGTAACTGGTAGCCAAGATTGGCAATATATGCTGAAACCATTTTCTCCCAGTGACCAACCTGGCTGCTGAATTCTGCACTAGCTGAAGCTTCCAAACTGTCTTCAGAGGCAGCCCTATGTATAATGCACTGCAGTAATCTAACCCTGAGGTTCCCAGAGCATAGACAACAGTAGTTAGGCTATCCCTGTCCAGATTGGGACATAGCTGGGCCACCAGCCAAAACTGATGGAAGGCCCTCCATGCCACCAGGGCCACCTGAGGAAATGATCAAGAAGTATCTGCTCCTTCAGAGGGAATGTAATCCCATCCAGAGCAGGCAACCTCCTAGTCAACAGTGGGAACCCCCCACTAACAGTGTCTCCGTCTTCTCTGGACTGAGCTTCAGTTTATTGGCTCAGCAGGGATGGAGGAAAGAGGGTGCAGTGGGTGTGGTTCACCCCAGGTGTCACCACTGAGGGGGGTGACAAAATGGTAGGCGGCACTCACCGCAGGGCGGCACTCACCGCAGGGCCTGCGGCGCACCTGAGCGACGCATCTCTCCTGGGAGAGATGCAGTGGCTTGGGCACACACAGGCTCCATGCTGTTAGAATTCCTGCTCCCTGATTGCAGTCATGGGATTTGGTCTTTCACATGTCGGTGTATGTTTTGACTCTACAGAGTGTGAAGTGACAGAGACAGGATGTTTGTGTTCCTGTGTTCTGTGAAGTGGGTCTATTGTCCTTTTTGTCTTTGCTGTCTGATGCTAGAGAGAGAGGGAGCCATGTTGCAGTGCTCTGTGTGTGTTGATATGAAAATAAAGTAGATTAGCCAAAATGCTGAGTTGCTGAGGTCTGTCACACAAGTTGTGAAGACTCTGCGGATCCCTAAGTGTGTCGATGTCTGTTGGCATCGGTCGCTGTGATGTTCCGGCTGAAGAAAGATTTTGAAGCTCCTGAATGAAAGACCAGGAGGGAGAGAACATGTCAGTCAGTCATGTGTCTCTACCAGGGTCCTACTCAAGTGTAGGAAGAGCTCCTGACACACGCTGCCCAAACAGTCTGCCCACTGCCTCCCCCCCAGCTGTAGGGCGGCTGAGTGGGAGAAGGCAGGCAGACCCCTTGAAGGCACTGCGGTGCATCCCACCCCTATGAGCTGCTTGCCCCACCCTCACCCTGCCCCTATGGGCGGCTCACACCGCCCCAGGGCGCACCGTCCCAGGCGCCTGAGTGGCTTCCTCCGCCGCTGTAGCCCAGGCAGGTATCCCACAGGCATCTGGTTGGTCACTGTAGGAACAGGTTGCTGGGCTAGATGGCCTGTTGGCCTGATCCACCAGATGCTCTTCTTATGTTCTGACCTTTGTTCTCTCTCTCTCTCTCTCTCTCTATATATATATATATATATAATCTTTATTGTCATTGTCCCATGCAGAACAATGAAACTGAAAAACTACATAAAACATTCAAAAACCCCTAAAAACTCTGAAACCCCATTTTAAAATACACTATACTATAGAGACCCCTTATGCTGCATTTAGAACCAGAATTGCATTTGCGCAGAAACTGTTTCTCAGACAGCTAGTCCTAGTCTTTATAACCCTGGACCTTCTTCCAGAAGGCAGAAGCTGAAAGGGATCATTTCCGGGGTGCGCACTATCCTGCGCTATCTCTGCCGCATTCTTATGGCACCTGGCAGCATAGATTTGATCCAAGGTGGGAAGAGTGCACCCAATTATTCTCTCCGCAGTCTTTACAACCCTGGACAGCATTGTTTTTTCCCTGGCCGTGCAGCTCCCAAACCACACACACAGACCATAAGTTAATACGCTCTCCACAGTGCAATGGTAAAATGCCACCAACAGGTATTTTTCCGGAGGATTCTTGTTCCATGCATGGATCACATATGTCTTAGGAACATAGGAAGGTGCATTGTACTGAGTCAGGTACTTGTCCACCTAGCTCATTGTTTTCCAAGGTTGACCCTGGGACCTTCTGTCGTGCACGCAAAGCAGATCCTCCACCACTGAGCCACATCCTTTTCCTCAGTCAACTCCTCAGAGCTTCCAGAAGGAATAAAGGTAAAGGACGCGGGTGGCGCTGTGGTCTCAACCACTGAGCCTCTTGGGCTTGCCTATCGGAAGGTCAGCAGTTCGAATCTGCACAACGGGGTGAGCTCCCGTTGCTCTATCCTTGCTCCTCCCAACCTGGCAGTTCAAAAGCACACCAGTGCAAGTAGATAGATAGGTACTGTTGCGGCGGGAAGGTAAACGGCATTACTGTGCACTCTGACACAGTGTCCTGTTGCACCAGAAGCGGTTTAATCCTGCTGGCCACATGACCCGGAAAGCTGTCTGCGGACAAACGCCTGCTCCCTCAGCCTGAAAGCGACATGAGCACCGCAACCCCATAGTCACCTTTGACTGGACTTAACCATCCAGGGGTCCTTTACCTTTTTTACCTTTTACCAGAAGGAATAAGCAAAGATGATGAAGAATAAACACCTGAATACCAGCACCCCATGACAGTTGCTTTAGCACCTCTCTGCTCAGGGAGAAGAAATGTAAAAGCATTCAAGCAGTGTCTTAACTGCTTTCTGCCCTGCATGGCAGACACATTTCAGAAGCAGTGAAGCCTCCTGTTCTCCCTCCATTTGGATGTCAGTCTTGCTTCGTGTACGACTCATGAAATGGCCCCGTCACACTTGGGTGTTCCATTTTGAACAGGATCCAGCAGGTGCCGTTCTTTTATTCTGTCAAGCCGGTGCAACACTCAGGAACCAGGAGATGTCAGGAGCTGTCGCTGAAGACGCTGCTGCTGTGAGCTCAAAGAAACCCATGAAGCTTTCAAGGGAAGCCTTTGGGTTGTGCTAATGTACTCAATCGGAGAACAATCCCGAGGTGAGTAAAAGGTTGGCGCAGAGTAATTGGGTTTGCGAACCTTTCATGTGAAGGTGTCAGGAGTCCAGGTTCCCAGCTTGATAACACAGTAAGCGTAGGTAATTAAAAAGGAGGATTTATTGCAAAAACAAACGAATAGCTCCAGACTGCTCTGACAAAGCCTCAATTACATCATTACTCAAGATGACCCTTCTGAAGACTCCTTCCGGTGTCTACAGATTATATTGAACCTACGCTCCTTGTGTCTCTTGTTTTGCTTCCTGTCTAGCAGCCCTCCCATTTGTTGACTCCTCAGACTTATTGGAACAAGTCCAGCCTCTTCCTTTTCCAATAGACTATCTCTGAGTCTATTCGCTCCTATTTGTGCTTCCTACGAGCTTTGTCTGTGTTCTAGCCTCTCATCTACTGCCTTATCAGCCTGCCCGTCAGGGTCAGGAAGAGCCGAAGTCTGCAGCTGACGACTCTCCTGCCTAACATCTAATCCTCTCTCTTCCTGGCTGCTTCCTGCAGTTGGCTGCAAACCTTCACTTGGAGCTGGCTCATTCCTGACAGAAGGTATAGAGTCAGAAGGCTGTTTGTTCTTGGGAGATTGGGAATGGGACCATAAGAACATAATAGTCTGCCGGATCAGGTCAATGGCCTATCTAGTCCAGCATTCTGTACTCACAGTGGCCAACCAGATGCCTCTAGAATGTCCTAATGTCTTAGCAAGAGCTAAGAGCAACAGCACCCTTCCAACCCTTGGTTCCTTGTAGCGTCTGGTATCTGGAGGCATAAGAACATAAGGAGAGCCTGTTGGATCAGGCCAGTGGACCATCTAGTCCAGCATCCTGCTCTCACAGTGGCCAACCAATGTAAAGCCCACAAGTAGGACTTGAGCACAACAGAAATTCTCCCTTCCTGTGGTCTCCAGCAACTGGTATTCAGAAAAACTCCTGCCTCTGACGGTCAATGATCATTGATAGCCTTCTCCTCCATGAGATGTGCTTGTGCTTCTGAAACAGTGCAATGGATTTCACCAGTCAGGGGTGCTGTTGTTGCAGATTTTACTGCACTGGCAGGGGCTAGAGGACCTCTGAGTACCTTCCAAGTCTGTGCTCCTCTTTCCCTAACCAATCCCTAGCCTCTGCTGTGCACAGATACCACAGACAGTGGTCCAGTGCTAAGAGCAGGCATAGGCAAACTTGGCCCTCCAGGTGTTTTGAGACTACAGTTCCCATCATCCATGACCACTGGTCCTGTTAGCTAGGGATGATGGGAGTTGTAGTCCGAAAACATCTGGAAGGCCGAGTTTGCCTATGCCTGGCTAAGAGCCATCTCAGATTTTTGTTGTTGGAGTCTCAGCTTCGGGATCTGTCCTTCCAGTGAGCACTCAGGGCTGATTTCCTTCAGAATGGATAGGTTTGATCTTCTTGCAGTCCATGGGACTCTCAAGAGTCTCCTCCAGCACCATAATTCAAAAGCACCAATTCTTCAGCGATCAGCCTTCTTTATGGTCCAGGCTTACAGCCTTATGGTCCAGCCTACCAAGCCTTAAAGGGCTCAAGACCGTAATTCTGCAAGGACCCCCTCTCTCAATATGAACCAACCTGGACCCTGCGAGCATCATCTGAGGCCGTTCTTCATGTACCTCTTCTGCGAGAGAACAGAGGGTGGCAATGTGAGGAAGGGCCTTTCCTGCAGCTGTTGCCCATTTATAGGATGCTCTCCCCAGAGAGGCACACCTGGCACCTTCATTAGAAGTCTTTAGGTGCCAGGTGGAAATGTTTCTCTATAACCAGGCCTTTGGCTGGTTGTGATTTCCATGGCCTATTAAATGTGTTTGTGGGAGGGGGGTTTATTTGTTTGTTCTTGTTTTTATTATGCGCCTTGTGTTCTCTTTTTGCATTTTAATGTTGTGGACCTCCCTGCCATCTTCGCACGAAGGGCAGTGTTCTGATTTAATAAATATATAAATAAAATCACCAGGGTGAAAACTCTGGGGTAATATGTACCTCTTAGCTAATGAGGCCCTTTAGTTTCTCTGCTGCCTGAGCAACAGGAGAGATTTAAGAGTTGTTTGTGGGTTCAGGCAGACCTGTAAACACAATTTGCTGGCAATGTGCAACCAGAGAGTGCTTGACACAAAACACATAATTACATTAACAGATGTAGGCAAATTGTAAGGCTTGGCACATTAATAATAAAACTCGCAGCCATTAGCTACCCACAGGACTCCGCCGAGGTCTTCTGCAGGGATTTCAGCCTGGGCCAATGGCTCCCTATTAGTGCTTGTTTATCTTTAAGCAAAGCAAAACCGCAACAAAGGGGACATGAAAAGAGCCGCGCTAGATTGAAATGAAGGTCCAATTCACCATCTGATTTCCAAATAGGAAGTCCACAAACCGAGCACTCCCAGGCCAGCAGGGTAGCTGACCAAGGAAGTAAAAATTGGACGTCCCCATCTACGAGTTGTGTTCTCCCAGGTATGCCACAAACCCTAGTTTTTGCAGTCCTAAGTAGGAAGCACTGCCAGGTTTGTGGGTTACATTTGGCGTAATAGATCACCACTTTGGCAGGCATGCCCATTATTATTATTATTATTATTATTATTATTATTATTATTAGCATCATCATCATCATCACCTCCATTCCGACTTTTCTCCCTAGACTGGGACTCAAGGCAGCTTAAAGGTAAAGGGTAAAGGGACCCCTGACCATTAGGTCCAGTCTGGTGGACCAGAGCAGCGCACGGAAATGCCGTTTACCTTCCCTCCGGAGTGGTACCTATTGATCTACTTGCACTTTGATGTGCTTTCAAACTGCTAGGTTGGCAGGAGCAGGGACCAAGCAACAGGCGCTCACCCCGTCAAGGGGATTCGAACCGGCGACCTTCTGATCGGCATGTCCTAGGCTTTGTGGTTTAACCCACAGTGCCACCCCCGCCCCCAAGGCAGCTTACACAAATTTAAATAATGCATCCACATATGAAAGGCAATAGCTACAAAGTAATTAAATTCTAATAGAATTGAAACAATATAAAAACAAATCTGTATCAAAATACAGATAATAAAAACACCATAGGAAGCTCTTTCCTGAGATGGACAGAAGATAAAGTCCTGACCAGAGACGAATGGCTGACAAAGATGATGGATTACGCCGAAATGGCAAAAAATGACCGGGAAAATCAGAAACCAGGAAGAGAGGAACTTTGACACGGAATGGGAAAAATTTACAATGTACTTACGAGAACACTGTAAACAACTAAAAACTTTGGCAGGATTAGAGTAACGCTTGTAATGTATTAAAAACTAACATTAGGATTAGTAAAAATGGATTATTTAAGAAAAATTGAGGAAATATGTGAGGCAGTTGAAAAAGATTGAAAACGGAAACCATGGAAGGGAGGAGGGGAGTCCAAGGATTCAGGGAATTCTAAATGCTGATGGTGATGTCTAATGATTGAATTTAAATGTGCAGTGTAAAACTGAATAAAAAAGATTGTACAAAATAAAAATAGAAAGCCCTTCCCATAAAAAGCAGTCAGCTCCCAAAAGCCTGATGGAACAACTGCTTCTCTAGGCAGGGAGTTCCAAAGTTGTCTTGGAGGAGCCACCACCGAGAAGGCCCTCTCCCATGCCCCCACCAAGCGCACCTGGAAATGCTGCGTTGGGATTTTCTGCATACAGTGCAGATGCTTTACCTCTGAGCAACAGGCTCTGACAGGCTCAATGATGATGATGATGATGATGATGATAATAATAATAATATTTTATTTACATCCCGCCCTCCCCAGCCGAAGCCGGGCTCAGAGCAGCTAACAACAATAAAAGTAACACAGTTTACATAAAATCACAATCAATTTATTGAAATGCATTCTAAAATCAATTCATTCTAAAATCAATTCAGAATCAAATTAATGGCAACCATTGGGCTAGGGTTCTGTGAGGATTACCAAAGGAGGGGGTCAGGCTGTGCACTCGGACATTGTGTGGGACCCAGAGCAAGTGGGAAAGAGAGATATAAAACTGTTTATGTATGCCACAACAGCAGCAAGAACTCTTTTAGCCCCAAAATGGGAGCAATGGGAAATTCCATCGCTAGAAGAATGGCGGACGAAGATGATGGACTATGCAGAATTGGCAAGGCTGACCGGGAAAATCCAAAACCAGTGTGATCAAAGTTTCCAAAAAGACTGGAGTAATTTGTAAAATATCTGAAGGACAATTGTAAACAATTAACAACACTAGCAGGGTTGTCGTAAGAAAACTTGCAATGCTAAGGATTTGTACCTTTTAATATTTATTTTCCCAAGGGATGTGGGCAGTGCTGTGGGTTAAACCACAGAGCCTAGGACTTGCCGATCAGAAGGTCGGCGGTTCGAATCCCTGCGACGGGTTGAGCTCCCGTTGCTTGGTCCCTGCTCCTGCCCACCTAGCAGTTCGAAAGCACGTCAAAGTGCAAGTAGATAAATAGGTAACGCTCCAGTGGGAAGGTAAACGGCATTTCCGTGCGCTGCTCTGGTTCACCAGAAGCAGCTTAGACATGCTGGCAACATGACCCGGAAGCTGTATGCCGGCTCCCTCGGCCAATAAAGCGAGATGAGCGCCATAACCCCAGAGTCGGCCACGAATGGTCAGGGGTCCCCTTTATTTTTAAAAATGGTGATTAATGGAAGGAGTGAAACGTAAATGGGAAAATATATAAATGCTATGAAGTAAGAATGAAATATGGAAGCCCTGAGATGGGAGGGAGGGAAGTCGAAGCAAATATGTAATGAGTATAATAAGGATTTGTGTCAGGGAACTGACATCGGAGACCAGCAGAGAGAGAAGTCGCCCCGATAGTGCAGGAGAGGGAACCAGCAAGGAGAGAGAGAGAGTTTCCGAGGGGGAAGGGAATCAAGGTGACACCAAGAAGGAAGGAGGGAATGAGAGCACTTTGGAGGGAAGGCTCAGGGACTCTTCCAGTGAGATCAGCGGGGAGAGTGCCGGACCACCACTGGGCACGCCTACTCTGCGCAGAAGGCTTCCGCGCAGAGAGGCTAGGCGGAGACTGGCTGTCAAGGAATTCTTATTCTGGAAAAAATTTAGGAAACACCCACTAACGGATTCTGCCAGCGACTGAAGCAGACGCACAGGGGTGCGCTTCAGTTAGGGAAAGGTTTAAACAACAAGCAGTTTAGGGAAGTCGGTGACTGACACACAAGCAACTACAATTCCCATTACAATTTGTTTAAATGTGATAAAATGGAAACTTAATAAATATTTTTTAAAAAGAGCAAGTGGCCGAAGTGTACTGGGAGTGCGCCCTCATTGCGCTCTAGAACTCCCTTTGCATGCAGGAGCTGCTCCGTGGATTCTGTTTCTGCTTTTTCACAGGCGGAGAAGTTGCTTGGCCTTCAGGTTTGTGTGAATCGGCTCCCGTGCCACACCTGAGCTATTCTTGGCTGCAAACATTCCAACAGCGAGGGACATTTCTGTATGTAATATATGTGCTTTGGCTTTTAAAGTTCTTGACTTGAATGCCTGCCTTTTATTTCCCAAGAACACGGAGCCAGAAATCTCTCGTCACCTGCAGTCTTTGTGCCTATCTGTACTCCATTAACGCACGATGCGCTCCCTTTTGTCAACACCACGGCAAACTTCGCTTTGAGGTGGAGATCAATGGGATGCGCAGGTACGTTGAAAGACATTTCCATCCTCCCAGCATCCCGGCACAACTTCAGAGATGACGGCTGTCCTTCTGATGAATTGTAAGCGGAGCATTTGCTGCCTGATGAATCTAGGAGGGGCTTGGCGGTCAAATCTGCTTCCTGGCAGCTTGCAGAGAGGGATGCCACCTGGATGCTGTTTTACCTGCCAACCTGTTTTGTCAGTGCCTGGACCGCTTGCCAGGGCAGGCGATGGAGAATCCAGTCAGTCTAAGCACAACACTTTCCTCCCTGCTTAGCAAACTGCCTTTGTGACAGCTAGGGCTGGGTGATATCTGGTTTTGAACTTCATGATATATCACCAGCTGTATATTACAATATACTGTATTTTTCGCTCTATAAGACGCACCAGACCACAAGACGCACCTAGTTTTTGGAGGAGGAAAACAAGAAAAATATATATTCTGAATCTCAGAAACCAGAACAGGAAGAGGGATCGCTGTGCAGTGAAAGCAGCAATCCCTCTTGCTGTTCTGGCTTCTGGGATAGCTGCGCAGCCTGCATTCGCTCCATAAGACGCACACACATTTCCCCTTACTTTTTAGGAAGGAAAAAGTGAGTCTTATACAGCAAAAAATACGGTACTAATATATCACAATGTCTGAAATAAGGATGGGGCTACGTTGGCTGTCTTCATGGTTTTCCCCACATTGTGATTTTTGCATTGCACACACACACACACACACAAACACACACACACCATGATTTGCAATATATTGCCCGGTCAAAAACTATGAAACCAATATAATGACATTCACTTGAAACAGGTTTTGGATGATATATCAATATTTTGCCCAGCTGTCCAACCCTAACACACATCATGATTCATGATATATTGCCAGGTTTACTGCTGTATTGTAACAGATCTCAAACCTGGTAGATGTTTGATCCGATTCATCAGTAAGCAGCAGGTTTTCCCAGGGAAAGTGGCAGGAGAAGGAATAAAAACCCCTCTCTAGCCCATGCTTAGATGTCACAGACAAAAAGCTCAAATTCACAGAGGAGAGGGCTATTGATGGCTACTAGACATAACGGATATGCTCTGCACCCACAGCTGGAAGCAAAATACTGAATACTGGTTGCTGGTGTTAAGGAAAATTCTGGGGTGAGAGACTACTCAACAGCCCAGCTCATTGGGGCAGAGCCCGCGGGTCTATATGGTCAGAAAGGAAGGTGGGTGGCACTGTGGTCTAAACCACAGAGCCTAGTGCTTGCTGATCAGAAGGTTGGCGGTTCGAATCCCCGCGACGGGATGAGCTCCCATTGCTCGGTCCCAGCTCCCGCCAACCTAGCAGTTCAAAAGCATGCCAGTGCAAATAGATAAATAGGTACTGCTCCGGCGGAAAGGTAAACAGCGTTTCTGTGCGCTGCTCTGGTTTGCCAGAAGCGGCTTAGTCATCCTGGCCACATGACCCGGAAGCTGTATGCTGGCTTCCTCGGCCAGTAAAGTGAGATGAGCGCCGCAACCCCAGAGTCGGTCACGACTGGACCTAATGGTCAGGGGTCCCTTTACCTTTTTTAAGAACTTTAAAGATGTGCCCCCTGACATTTCTGTAATACTCGAAAACACAGGAGTGGAAAATGTTCTACTTAATCCCTGTGAGAACAGGATGACATTGGCCTCATCCTGCAGGATCTTCTGACCTTCCCTTGTCCCTAAAGCACGTTTAGCTGTTGAGCTGAACTGGCAGAGTTGGGTATGCGGGTGAAGAAAAAGCAGAAAATGGTAGTATTGCACACCAGCAGTGAGCTGCGTGCTGTGTGCACTCGGAGCAGTGAGAACTTTCAGTTTTAGCAGCGGTGCCCTTAAAAGATCTACAGCCACTCAGTACTCACCCCAGTGTCAATTCTGGGGGTGGAACAGCAGAAATGGGAGCCTACCCTGGGGACATTTTGGAGCGGGGAGGGGATGGTGGTAAGAAAACAAAACACCACATGGCACTGCAAGCAGTGTTCAAGCTTTCTCGAAAGGTCTGGACCTCCCCCAAGAAAGCTAGAAACTATCAAGGGAAGAGATATCCCAGTAACTGTCAAGGCAGCCAGTGAAACAGACGAGGCTTCAGGCCATTCTGTGGACACGTCAATGTGACAGATTAGGGGTGTTAAGTGACAGCGGAGCTGTGGTGTCTCTCTCTCGGAGCTGACAAGTTTTTCAGAAAGTGGAGACAGGCTGCAGGGTGTCTTTGCTGGAGGGGTGGTTAAATCAGGTCACCCGTTTCCACTTTGCTAACACTTTAGCCCGATGATGGGGAAAAACAACGCACCAAACCACCCAGCCATCGGCTCCAAATCCTTTCCGGTTGCTCCTGAGTTCATTTGCGTTACCTGCAGGCAAAGAGACCCAGAACTCTTGGAGGCTTGCGCTTATTTACAGAGACAGCCGAGTCTGTGTGCATGGGAGAAAGAGGTGCATGTCGCAGGACTTTTCAAAATCCCATTCCAGAAGTGTTTCTGAAATCGGTCAGAAGCATCGCTTCCTCCAGCTGTGGAAGCAGAGCGCAGCCAACCTGGCTAGGAGCTGTCAATTGCCTCCTCCTCCTGCTCCACCACGAAAATCTCACATCCTCTTTTTGCTAAGCGATCAGGGAAGGACTAGAGAACATCTCTCTCAGTAGGGGGAGGCAGTTCAGCCACATCACGATTTCCTATAGCCATGAACTGTTTCTCCCTGCGCCTTTCTCCCTCATGTTTAAAAAAGAAGCCAAAACAGAGACAGCCCCACACCAGAATGCTGCATTATTCGCTTGCTGTAGTGACATAGTCACGAGGGAAAGCAGAGAGAAAAATACGTTCAGTTCTCCCAAGGATGTGCCCCACTGCAGACAATGAATACTTACTCCAGATGCCTCCGGTTCCACATTAGCCTTTAACTTCACTTAGCTGTTCCTGCAAAGTGTCACGTAGGAAAGAATGCACACTCGCCCACACCAAGACGGGTTGGGCATTTATTCCCTCTCCTTTTTAATTCCAGTGTAGTATATTCTACAAGTCTTTTGCATTCTGCTTTCCTGTCCTTGAGGAAATGCCCTAAAGGGACAACTGTCTTCTAGCACCAAGAAGCTGATATTCAGCAGGATAATGTATTCAAACAATTCCACACAGCTGGGGGTTGTAGCTCCAACCGGTACACAGGCTGAGACGCTCCATGCCTGATGTCTGTCACACCAGAGTGGTGCATGCTCTGGTTATCTCCTGCTTGGACTACTGCAATGCGCTCTATGTGGGGCTGCCTTTGAAGGTGACCCGGAAACTGCAACTAATCCAGAATGCGGCAGCCAGACAGGTGACTGGGAGTGGCTGCCGAAACCATATAACATCAGTCTTGAAAGACGTTCATTGGCTCCCAGTACGTTTCCGAGCACAATTCAAAGTGTTGGTGCTGATATTGAAGGCCCTAACCAGCCTCGGTCCAGTATACCTGAAGGAGCGTCTCCACCCCCATTGTTCTGCCTGGACACTGAGATCCAGCGCCGAGGGCCTTCTGGCGGTTCCCTCGCTGCGAGAAGTGAAGTTACAGGGAACCAGGCAGAGGGCCTTCTCGGTAGTGACACCCACCCTGTGGAACACCCTCCCATCAGATGTCAAGGAAATAAACAACTATCTGACATTTAGAAGACATCTGAAAGCAGCCTTGTAGAAGGAAGTTTTTAATGATTGATGTTTTAATGTATTTTTAATATTTTGTTGGAAGCCACCCAGAGTGGCTGGGGAAACCCAGCCAGATGGGCGGGGTATAAATAATAAATTATTATTATTATGATTGTTGTTGTTGTTGTTATTATTATTATTATTATGGCTCCAAACATCTGAAAGGTGCCAGGCATCAATGGCTACAAGGCAGCAA
Source organism: Podarcis liolepis (assembly GCF_965112155.1). Classification (NCBI taxonomy): domain Eukaryota; kingdom Metazoa; phylum Chordata; class Lepidosauria; order Squamata; family Lacertidae; genus Podarcis; species Podarcis liolepis. Next base: position 2,832,656 of record NC_139554.1, on the reverse strand, counting down.
TGCTTCTGAACCAGTTGCTGTAAACCACAGGAAGGGAGAGGTCTCTGGTGCTCAAATTCTGCTTGCGGGTTTCCCAGAAGAGGCATCTGGTTGGAGAATAGGATGTTGGGCAAGATGGACCATTGGCCTGATCCAGCAACACTGTTTTTCGAGTCCAACTCCCTGCCAAGCAGGAAACACCATCAGAGCACTCCTGACATATGGTTGTCAAGCCTCTGCTTAAAGACCTCCAAAGTAGGAGACTCCACCACACTCCTTGGCAGCAAATTCCACTGTCAAACAGCTCTTACTGTCAGGAAGTTCTTCCTAATGTTTAGGTGGAATCTTCTTTCTTGTAGTTTGGATCCATTGCTCCGTGTCCGCTTCTCTGGAGCAGCAGAAAACAACCTTTCTCCCTCCTCTATGTGACATCCTTTTATATATTTGGGCAAAAAAAATGAGAGGCACAAATACAAGATGGGGGACACCTGGCTTGAGAGCAGTACATGTAAAAAGGATCTAGGAGTCTTGGTTGACCACAAACTTGACATGAGCCAACAGTGTGACGCGGCAGCTAAAAAAGCCAATGCAATTCTGGGCTGCATCAATAGGAGTATAGCATCTAGATCAAGGGAAGTAATAGTGCCACTGTATTCTGCTCTGGTCAGACCTCACCTGGAGTACTGTGTCCAGTTCTGGGCACCACAGTTCAAGAAGGACACTAACAAACTGGAACGTGTCCAGAGGAGGGCAACCAAAATGGTCAAAGGCCTGGAAACGATGCCTTATGAAGAACGGCTAAGGGAGCTGGGCATGTTTAGCCTGGAAAAAGAGGAGACCAAGAGGAGATATAATAGCCATCTTCAAATATCTTAAGGGCTGAAACATGGAAGATGGAGGAAGCTTTTTTGCTTCTGCTCCAGAAACTGAACCAATGGCTTCAAGTTGCAAGAAAGGAGATTCCCACTAAACATCAGAAAGAACTTTCTGACAGTAAGAGCTGTTTGGCAGTAGAACAGTCTCCCTTAGGAGGCTGTGGACTCCCCCTCACCAGAAGTTTTTAAGCAGAGAGTGAGTGGCCATCTGTAATAATAATAATAATAATAATAATAATAATAATAATAATAATAATAATTTATTTATATCCCACCCTCCCCAGTTGAAGCCGGGTTCAGAGCAGCTAACAACAATAAAAGTAACACAGAGTTCTAAAATCAATTCATTTTAAAATCAATTCAAAATCAAATTAATGTCAACCATTGGGCTCGAGTTCTGTGAGAATTACCAAAGGAGGGGGTCAGACTGTGCCTTGGCCAAAGGCCTGGTGGAACAGCTCCCTCTTGCAGGCCCTGTGGAAAGATGTCAAGTCCCGCAGGGCCCTGGTCTCTTGTGACAGAGCGTTCCACCAGATCGGGGCCACGGCCAAAAAGGCCCTGGCTCTGGTTGAGGCCAGCCTAACCTCCCTGTGGCCCGGGATCTCCAAGATGTATTTGTTTGAAGAGTGTAAGGTCCTCCGTGGGACATACCAGGAGAGGCGGTCCTGTAGGTACGAGGGTCCTAGGCCGTATATATTTTTAGAATGGCTGATTCTGGAAAATAATAATAAACTAGCTTATTTTGAACATTTGACTAGATCCTATCAACTAACCGGCTTCAGCCTGCTTGCTTGAAGACCGGTAAGGGCTAACCACCAATAGGGGGAGTCCTGCTGATGCACATCAACTAGGAGCTCCCCCGGGGTCACCGCTAGGGGGCGTGCCGTGGGCCCACACCTCCACAGGCTTAGGACAAGGCCAGGCCCCCTGGAATCCTTTACCGGACTACCCTTTGTTTTGGGGGAAGGTGATGGTGCTTCCTCCCCCCCCTTCATCTACATAACAATACCCTTACCAATGCCTAACCGCCAATACCGGAGGAGTTGTGACGATTTGCTACGAGGTAGGCGGAAACCAAATGGCCGGTGCTAATCTGCCAATTGGAAAAATTCCTACCAGGCCCCTCGACTGTGACCAACCGAAGCCCACAGCAAAGTCGGGAAGCCTAGCTAAAGGGTGGGAGGGGAGGGAAAATCTGATCAGCTGAGGCGAGGGAAAGAGGGAGATCCCTGGCCGTGCCAGCCCTAAATAGAGCTGGCCATGCCTCCTGAGCCAGCCGATTGGCTGGCCCAGGGGATGACACGTCGGAGGATTCCCCTGCTATTGTGGGGACTGAAAGCCAGCCCCAGCGTGTGTGGGGAGGGGCGTGAAGCCCGCAACCCCACCTCCTCCCTAGCTCAGAAGTGGCTTTCTCTCATGTCCATACAACTTCCCCAGGTCCCACTAGGGTCCAAGGTAAAGTGGGAAACAGCAGAAACCCTCATCCACGGCCACCTTTGGCCAGACCTGAGTCCAGCGCATCTCACAAAGAGCATGAAGAGCGGGTTGTTTGGATTTGGAATTGATATCCCGCCTTTCACTCCCTTTAAGGAGTCTCCAAGCAGCTAACATTCTCCTTTCCTTTCCTCCCCCACAACAAACACTCTGTGAGGTGACAGATAGGTAGCCGTGTTGGTCTGCCATAGTCAAAATAAAAAAATTCCTTCCAGTAGCACCTTAAAGACCAACTAAGTTAGTTCTTGGAAACACTGAAACAGAAGTTGCCAGATCCTTCTATATAGTGAGAAGGTGGGGAGGGGTATTACTCAGAAGGGTGGTGGGAATGGGAGATTGGCAGATAGCTGAGATGAGCCTGTTGACGACTCTTAACGACTGTAATAGGTCTTACAGGAAAAGGCAAGGGGTGAGAAGGTGAGAAATGGCTTAGTCATACCCCTCCCCACCTTCTCACTATATAGAAGGATCTGGCAACTTCTGTTTCAGTGTATCTGAAGAAGTGTGCATGAACACGAAAGCTCATACCAAGAACTAACTTAGTTGGTCTATAAGGTGCTACTGGAAGGAATTTTTTTATTTTGTCTGTGAGGTGAGTGGGGCTAAGAGACTTCAGAGAAGTGTGACTGGCCCAAGGTCACCTAGCAGCTGCATGTGGAGGAGCGGAGACGCGAACCCAGTTCCCCAGATTACGAGACTACCGCTCTTAACCACTACACCACACTGGCTCTGGTTGTTACCCAGAATGCACTGCTAACTCTTAGCCATTCTGCAAGGGAAGCTCTAGGGAAAAGATCCAAAGCGCAGCAGCACCTGGTTCTCTCCTAACTTGCCTAAGCAGAACATTACTAATGATAGCTTCAATTTATCTCATTTACTCCAGTTCCTGAACAATATGACTAGAGCCTCTGAAGCATTAAGTTGGAAGTTAATGTTCATTGAACCTGTGAAGTGCACTCGATGCTTTAATATTTTTTTTCTTCAAAGAAAAATCTGCATCAGTGGCTTTGGAACAAAAGGGCACAGGCAGGATGGCAGCTACAGCCAGCCTGAAATTTGCAGAAAATACATATTGTTTGTTGCCAACCTCTAAGTGGAGAGAGACTCTACGGGTTCCAGGCGCTGACCCAGGTTCAGTTTGCTTGGAATGAAGGTCAGCAGAGACTGTGGTGTCTTTGGGATAAATGGCCCTATTTACACATATATATTCACGCTGAGAATGAGACAGAGGAGTTCACAGCGTCAAAGCCCCAACAGATCTTGCTTTTCCATCATTCATAGATTTGGAACCAGAACCAAACAAGCAGGACCCTGGGTCTCCAGCTTCTAGCTTGCTTCCAGCTTAGCTCTCACACACTTCACTGGTGATCACACTCAGCAGTGAGACTACGACATTAGTGAGCAGGAGGAACCAGTGACAGGGAATGGTTCAGACTCCGGGGCTGAAGCAGAGGAGGTGGTCAAGAGGCCGGTGGAGAATCCAGGGAGTCTCCCTCTCCTGCTGCAAGAAGCTCCCCTTCCCTTGGTCTCCAAGAACTCACAGATTAATGGGAAGAGCAGAACAGAGGCCAGAGGTGCGCAGATGCAGCTTGAGACTGCTTGGGAAACATCTGGGAGAGGGGGAGCCTTAGAAAGGTGGACTGTTGGGTTGAAATAAGCGACAGACGAATGGCAAGGTGTCATACGGGAGGCATCTCCCGAGCAAGTCTCGGAGAGTCCCTTTTATTGAATATTACAGTATTTGCCACATATGTGCTTATTGCTGATTGGTTAACACAAGTACAAAGCAAGGGTTACATTAATCACCAATAGATTAAAGGTTGGGAAAGGGAGCACAGAACTAGACAGGCATGAAACCTCCTAATTAAATTATAACTAGTGATTGATATCAAGACTTAAACTATTACTAATGATTGATCATGACATGAAAGAACATAACAATTGCGTTCCGTAGATGTGGTCAACTAGAGCCAGTGTGGTGTAGTGGTTAAGAGCGGTAGTCACGTAATCTGGGTAACCGGGTTCGTGTCTCCGCTCCTCCACATGCAGCTGCTGGGTGACCTTGGGCCAGTCACACTTCTTTGAAGTCTCTCAGCCCCACTCACCTCACAGAGTGTTTGTTGTGGGGGAGGAAGGGAAAGGAGAACGTTAGCCGCTTTGAGACTCCTGAAGGGGAGTGAAAGGCGGGATATCAAATCCAAACTCTTCTTCTTCTTCTTATGCATTAAGAACAGGTCAGAGTATAATGTTTGCATGAACTCAATATGAACTGAACATTCTAGGGTGATGAGGGAATGTCTTAGTATTGGAACGGTTTGTGCAGCATGGGCAGAAGAAAAGCTTAGAAGCAAAGCTTCCCATCATGCCACATTCATGTGCAAAAGCAAAGCTTACCTTCAGTGGACGGCAGGGACCTTCAGTCCTGGCAACTTCTGCCCAGGGGCAAGACCTACTGGGATGGTGTATGGGCAATCTTTTCCAGAAGATAATTGTAATTTCAAGGGGTTAGTTGATCTAGCGTGGTCGTCTCTTCCTGCCTCTGTTTACTTCCCTGCCCTATCTCTTGTTGAAGTTCTTTGATGGCTGAGAGCACCCTTTAATGTACAATCTGGTGGAAGGAAGAAGTGCTAATGTTGGGTACCTTCTGACTTTCGTTGATGTGGGAGCATCGGGAAGAGGGTGACTAATGAATGACCTGTGTGCTTGCTAATGTATATAATGCTTGCTGTTTAGAATAAAATCTTCTCATTCACTTGTGTTTGCATTGCTTCTGAATCTCGTTAAAAGAACCACCTTCCATTTGGAGAGACAAAAGCGTTGCTGAGCTGTATGCCATTGCCTTGAATGAAGAGTTAACTTCACTAACAACAGAGCCTGGCATCTTTTGTATGGACTTGCAGCTGGTTCTGGCCCTGAAATCTGGTCTACCATGACTGCCAGCAGCTGTCCAGGGTTTTCAGGAAGAAGTTTCTCCAAGCTCCACTTGGCAATGCCAGAGACTGAAGCGAGGACCTCTTCCATGCAAAGGGTGTGTTCTGCTGCGGAGCTGCAACTCTTCCCGGCAACAGAGGTGAGTGCGACCCTCTCATTTCCGAAAGATCTCTGATTCGCAGGCTGGATCCGGGGCCTAGCAGCTCAGTCAATTAGAGGCAATGAAACTAATCAAGGTAGCTAAGCACCATTCGCCCTCTCCTTATAAATATGCTCAGGGAGGCAGATGTCTTGGCGTCTGGTTATTACATGGCTGAACGGTGGCTGGCATTTGATTACAAAGCTGCCGTCATGACTGTATCATCCAAATCACTTTTTAATAAATCTTGCACCCAGGAGCCTGAGGCAATCAAATTAACTCCAAAGTAACTATTTTTCTTGGTTTCTTCTTAAATAATTGGGAACATTGTTTTGCCATGTGGGGAGCGGGTGGGGAGAGCTTGGAGGGAACAAAGTGTGCCCACCATCCTTCTCAAGATGATGCTTCAGAGAAAGGGATAGAAAAGGGCGGGTGGTCCTTTCTCCTGACTCAGGGAAGGTGAGATATTGGACCGCCCCAGACCGTCCATCTGGCAAAATCATAGACTATAGAGTTGCAGAGCTGGAAAGGTCCCCAAGGGTTTTAACTTGAAGCCATCATCATTCAGTGGCTTGGTCCTTTGATGATAGCCATACATTTGAAAACGCATTCCTGTCCCAAAGCACATCTCAGCAGCTGCAGATTTAGTTTTCCATCCTTTCCGTCAAGATAAAGGGACATGGAAATGGACCTGACTTATGTGTAAGCCTTTTAGCAAACAGAATTGTCAAACGTTTCAGTAATGAGTAGAAATCCTGGACATCACTGCTCTCAGCACACACAGCTTGCCAATTAGCTGGGTTGCATTAATTAAGTTGTGGAGTGAAGCATTGAACTGTCAAGCTCACGTCACCTCGCATTAATGTTCAGTGGAAGAAAATGGAGAGAAAAATGCAAATGTGTAGCTAAAGCAACACACCAAACTCATAAACCAATATTGTAATCCTCTTAATTGGGTTCCACTAGATTATTAGGACGGCTTCAGATTCTAGGCCTAGGTAAGGAGGAAGAGAAGCGATGAGGAGCAGGGCCAAGGTAAGTTTTCCTTCTGTATTTTTTGCCCCTCGCTCTGGTGTGAGCCAGCGGACTTGTGCCACGGCACATAACCAAAAAACACTGTTGCTCTGGCACAGACAGCACATGGAAGCAAAGTTGAGGCATTTGGAATTGGGGTCCAAAGTTGGCTTCTGTTGATTTGGGGTGTCCCGGTTAAATTGGGACACTTGAGGGTTATGGGATGCTGGAGATGATGCACTCACTTCCTGGAGTGGCAACGCCTTCCTTGAGTGCATGCCAGGCGATTGGTCCTCAGAGGGGAAGGAAGGCTGTCTGGGAAGCTGGAGGCACCTCCTCCCTGGATGAAGATCCTTAACCTTTCAGCCCCAGGGATAAAACAAAATGACGGCCGTGTGACATCTCATCATGGAGGTGGCATTACTTGGTGGTCCAGCTCTCTCCTATCTCGTGGATTTATGGGGTCACTGCTAAGTGCAGGTATTGAGTGGTCAGGAAATAGATTTTAATGCACAAATCATTTGCCCTTTTCCCAAGGGCTATCTTAAACGTCTCTGAGCAGTCTCTGAGCAGGATGGCAGTTTTTGGCAAAAGAACAAGTCATGCTCTTCTTTAGCTGCTCACGTAATTCTCCACTTGCTCCTAAGAAAAGCCATACTTCAGTGCTTTATGGCCGGACTTTCACAGGTGCCACATAATGTTCATTTCGCACTCGCAAAGAATAGATTTTTCTAAAAGGCTGCCGCTTAAGGTTGGAACTCCCTGCCCATTGGTGCTAAAAACTTTTTTTGTTCAAGCAAGCCTTATCTAGGCCTGCACATTCGACATGTGCTCTAATATGCATTTTTATTTTATAATGTTAATAATAATAATAATAATAATAATAATAATAATAATAATAATAATAATTTATTTATATCCTGCCCTCCCCAGCCGAAGCCAGGCTCAGAGTGGCTAACATCAAATGTATAACACATTAACATAAAATCAGACAATCAATTAAAATACATCCTCAAATCAGATCAGGATCAGAATAAAATCCAGTCAGATGGCAACCTGCAGATTAGGGTTGGGGACCTTAAATGCTCACCAGGCCCAACTGTTTGTGCTGAACTTATATGGGCCTGTGAGAAAAATTGGGAGGCCACTTTCATGCAAGTTCTTATGAAAGGGGAGAGAGAGTCAGACTGAACCCCGACCAAAGGCCTGGTGGAACAGCTCTGTCTTGCAGGCCCTGCGGAAAGATGTCAAGTCCTGCAGGGCCCTGGTCTCTTGTGACAGAGTGTTCCACCAGATCGGGGCCACAGCCGAAAAAGCCCTGGCTCTGGTTGAGGCCAGCCTAACCTCTCTGTGGCCTGGGACCTTCAGGATGTTTTTATTTGAAGTCCGTAAGTTCTTCTGTGGGACATACCAGGAGAGGCGGTCCCGTAGGTACGAGGGTCCTAGGCCGTATATATTTTTAGAATGTCTGATTCTGGAAAATAACAATAAACTAGCTTATTTTGAACATTTGACTGGATCAATAATTTTATTGTATATTTTATATTGTACGTAAACTGCTAAAAGGTTTGTATGATTAAGCAGCATTTGGTCTGATAAAGAAATACATTTGTTAAAAACTGGTTAGATGTCATCAGAACCTTCTTCAGCTAGGCTAGTCATGAAGGGTTTGTTATGTGCTATTAATCTTGAGCAAAGCCTGGAGTGGTTTTCAGAGGTTATTAACTTGTAAACTACTTAGTTATGCACATTTATGGATTGCTTCCTATGAAGCATCTCACAAAACCATATAATTGTAGAGTTGGAGGGTCCTTTAGTCCAGCCCCCTGCAATGCAGGAATCTCAACAAAAGCATCAATCTCAAACCAGTTTAACAACAAAAGGCACCAATAGCAGGCAGCCATATGTAACCATACTTGTATAAAAACAATGAAAACAATTTTGTACATAATGGACTAGAACAGGCATCCCCAACCTTCGGCCCTCCAGATGTTTTGGACTACAATTCCCATCATCCCTGACCACTGGTCCTGTTAGCTAGGGATCATGGGAGTTGTAGACCTAAACATCTGGAGGGCCGCAGGTTGGGGATGCCTGGACTAGGAGGACCATTGGCCTGATCCTGCAGGCTCTTCTGAGGTCCTCATGGTGCTACCATTTCAGTGGCTAATCTGTTACAAACAAACTTGAAAGCCTCCTCATCCCCTCATTCACTTACCAGAGGGAGGAGAGTCCATCAGCTCCTTTGATGCTGTGGCAGATGACGTCATTGTGGGATGTGATATGTAAGCAGCAGTCAAGTACAACATTCCTTGTTTTCCTAGAGTGGACATGCGAGGGAATGTTTGGTCCAGCCGGTCAAAAACTTCCTGTTTCCTCCTGGCTCTGACATACTTCCTTTGCATGTGACTAGAGGTGGCCGTGACCTTACCTGCCCAGGTAACAAAAGGACAAGGCAAGCAGCACACCCTCTCTCTTTGACTTCCTCCATCGCTAGAGCAGCAGCTTTTAGCTAGAGATGCTTCCAGCCAACAGAGGACACTGGGATCCCCATATGTGGAGCGTATACATGTGGAGCTATCCCCATATGGGATAGCTCCACATGTATATACTTTGTAACGAAGTCTGCCTTCAGGGATCCAACTGTGAACTGAATGTGAGTAAACCAGTTTTATATACTTTACACAAGATTGTAGTGTGTTTATTCTTTTTAAAGGGATATAAGGGAACTTACCATATAGTTAAAGCTCTGGTTTTCCCAGTAGTGATGTATGGAAGTGAGAGCTGGATCATAAAGAAGGCTGATCGCCGAAGAATTGATGCTTTTGAATTCTGGTGCTGGAGGAGACTCTTGAGAGTCCCATGGACTGCAAGAAGATCAAACTGATCCATTCTTAAAGAAATCAGCCCTGAGTGCTCACTGGAAGGACAGATCCTGAAGCTGAGGCTCCAAGACTTTGGCCACCTCATGAGAAGAGAAGACTCCCTGGAAGATACCCTGATGTTGGGAAAGATGGAGGGCGAGAAGGGGATGACAGAGGACGAGATGGTGGGACAGTGTTCTCGACGCGACCAGCATGAGTTTAACCAAACTGTGGGAGGCAGTGGAAGACAGGAGTTCCTGGCGTGCTCTGGTCCAGCAGGTCATGAAGAGTCGGACACGACTAAACAACTAAACAACAACAACAACAAGGGAACTTACCAGGAACCTAATAGTGAGAGGCTTACACAAGCCTGCAACCAGCTATCCACTGTGCTTTTAAAAGGGGAATGTGAAACTCTGCTAAGTAAAGGAACTTGCCAGCGCAAGTTAGGAAGGATATTAATAAACAATATATCCTCTCCGGCCTCCCTGAACATTTCCACAGTCATCACTGCCGCTGGAGCCATGCTCCCTTCTCCAGTCCCCCCTCTGGCATAACACTGCTCAGAACAGAGGGACAGCATCGTAAGATTCCACTCACTTATGGCAAGATGGCACCTTCGTTTAGTCAATGCCCCCAAACCACAATTAATATTTCACTGCTAGGAGTCATTATGCATACAAGAAGAGATAGCGAAACTTCCATGTCTCTATAGCCTGAAGTCAAAATGCTCCTGTAAGGCAAGAGGCAGAATAATCAGGAATAAACTGTGCCCTGTTCTGATGCCTCCTGCATGAGAACTGATATCTCATCTGTGCCTTCAGAGCTTTTCCCTCAAAGGATGCTGGGAGCTATAGAATAGCAAATGAGCATCAAGGAAGTTGGGAAGCAGTTCATCGGATCATAGAATTGTAGAGTTGGAAGGGACCACAAGAGCCAGCTAGCCCATCCCCCACAAACATAGCTATCTTTCTTTCCACGTCCGTATGGAATTATTTTGATGCATCTTTGATGTTTTTGAAGGAATTTCTGGGAGTAAAACTTATGGGCATTGACAATGTTTTCTTTCCAAAAGGAGCTTCCAGATGCACATTATTAGTTTCTTCAATACAGCCAGTGCAACTGCCGTAAGGTAACACCGTGATGGGCAAGGGTTATACCCACTTTCAGGGCCGTCTTACCCATAGGTGCCAGGGGTGCGGGGCACCTGGGTGCAGGGCTCTCAGGGGCACCAGGCCAAGAGTCCAGGGCCTGAGAGTTGGAGTCCAGAGAAGAGTCCGCCCATTGCGAGTTTGGGGGCGAGCAAGCCAGCAAGATGCTGAGTTGTCCGGCCAGCTCCGCCCTCCTGCGCGCCTGGGATTGGCGTAGGGCCATGGAGAGGCCAGCCCAGCGCATGCTGCGTATACCATGATTTGCCCGGCTTCGCTCAGTCGCCGACGCCGAAGCCTCGGGCTGCTTTGTTGTGCTGGGCTCCTTGTGTTTCCTGTTTTCTGTTCCTGAGCAGAGATGAGCGTGGTGTCAGCTCCCTAAAAAAAGATCTACGACTCTGGGCAACCTGGGGGTGGGGTGGGGCACCTGGCGGATCTTTGCACCCTGGTGCCGAATATGCTTAAGACGGCCCTGCCCACTTTGCATCCAGAAAACCTCAAGTTCCATCCCTAGTGTCTCCACAAGGACTGCTGTCCAGAAATGTCACAGCTGTTTGAGCTGAACCAGACCTGCTACACCATATGGCCTGATTCAGGCACCTTCTGAGTGATAGGCAAATCTCCCCTAATCTTCCTGACATTTCAGAGTAGTTCTCTCAGAATTTATACAGATCCTTTGCCTGATTAGGACCTTCAGTATTTACTCAAGGCTGTCACTTTAGGGAAAATTAGGTGGCAACACAAGTCACATCCATTTTTCTTCTCCTTTTCACCTGACATACTCACTCGTTTGCATGAGATTTCTGATTGCCTCCGTGGCTCGCTTCTCTTTTTTCCTCATCTATTTTTTTTTTAAAAATATAAAAAACGGTATACCACCTATTTCTCCAAAGAGACTCAGGGTAGCTGACAAACAGTAATTAAAACAGAAAAAAATAATCACAATCTCTACGCCCACCATACAAAATGCACCAATATTAATAAGTTAAGAGTGCCCAAGTTATGAAATCTGTCCTCCAACAAATTTTAACCAACTGATTCCCCTGCTCTGCCTGGCCTCCCTCACAGGACTGTTGTGAATAATCACTGGAGGTGGGACTTTAACTCCTTGAAAACAGTAATAATAAATAGCTAGCCAGCTAAGTCAATACCCACACCTCTCCATATTCATTCCTTCTCCACTTTTGATTATTTATGCTGTATGCGGTGTATGGGGATGGGTCATATCTGTGGTGGGGGACACATCATGCTCCATCTGGGGTAGTTTGTCCACTTTTGGTCTCCACCCTGCACTCAGCTCTCACCTGTGGCTCCTAGAAGCTGTCAGCAGGCAACAGCAGCCACACCTGGGGAATGGCTTCCACTGGCTGGCTAAACCGGGTGAGGGTAGCTGACGGGTCTCAAACCCTCGATGCGTTAGGGATTTCCCCTGCATGCAAAGACAGGCTCTGGCAGATTGAGCAGACAAGACCAAGAGTGGGTCCATTGGACAAGGAAGTGGTTTCTGCCCATGCAGTAAAGGGAAGTGAGGGGCAGATGGGGCTCGTCTACCTGGGAAGCTTGCCCATCTAGAAGAAGGAAGATTCTGACCCTAACTTCCACTGCCTTGCAGGATATCTTCAGGAGAAGAAAAGTCTCAGGAGTAAGCCTTACACAAATCTGGAGCGGAGTCCCTAAGGCAGTTGGATGGTGTTATGTACTGAGTTGAATAGGATCCAAAATGCAGCAGTCTGATTGGTCCTAGAACAATAGTATTCAGAATGCAGCAGTCTGATTGGTCCTAGAACAATGCAGCAGTATGATTGGTCTGCAGGAGCCACCCAATCCAGCTCCAGAAGGAAGTGAATCCACAACCTGATTGGCCTACAGGAGAATTCCGGAATTAGCCAATCATGTGCAACCCATTGTGTCAATAAAAAGCTGAATAAAGAGCATGAAATCCACTCTCAACTCTGAGTATATTTCAGATGGCGCCTTGTATATCTTCTTCCGGCAACGTCTTGCTCTGCTTTCCTTTGGACCACATCAGTCAGGCTGAGAGGTGGGTCTTGTCCTCTGGGCAGCCCAGAACCTCCAGACACACTGGCCAGGCTTGTGCCCCGGGGAGGTCACTTTGGTGCTGCTAACACAGAAGTTTGACTTCACCCTTGGAGGCACACTCCATTCATTGTCTCTTGAGAGAGATGCCAACAATTGTGATGAAGATCCCAGCCTGCAGGTCTCAGGTGGATTTCCTTCCAGCACTGTTTAGGATCTCACAGCAACCAGTTGAAGCCCATCAAATGCAGAAATTCCTGGTTCAATCCTGGCATCTCCAGGTTAGACTAGGGGAGAAACCCAAGTCTGGGGGGCGGAGGTCCTGACAGCTCCCTACATTCCTACCTTAGCTTTCGCCATGGGACTTTATCAGATATCTTCAGATCCGGCTGAAATTCTCTTTTTCATCAATGGCTCTGCTGGCTGCCTTATTCATTTATTCACTTGAGTCACTTGCTGTTGAACTCTGGGCTGGCATTTCCCATACAGGAATTTCATTCACTTCTAAATTCATTGATTCCAAGCTCTGTAGGTGGAAGGGCTCTCAGAGCGGTCTCTGAATATCAACGGTAAGGCACTCTCTGCCCATAGGCTTGCAACCCACCAGTTCTTAAAGCGGCAGTTCTTCTAATGGCAGCTGGGGCGAAAACAATGCAGAAATCCTGATGGACTGACTGCTGTCAGTGGCAGCTGGGATACTGAGTTGCAAAATGATGTGAGTGCAGCTTCTGTCTTTTTTTGGAAGACAATAATCAGGCACCCACATAACATGACCAGTCCAACAAAGTTGATGTTGAAGAATCATTGCTTCGACACTGGTGATCTTTGCTTCTTCCAGTACACTGGTATTAGTTTGCCTGTCTTCCCAAGTGATGTTTAAATTTTTTTTGAGACATGCTAAATCAGAATTATGCCCTGCTAAGTAAATATAAAGGGATATGGGTGGCGCTGTGGTCTAAACCACTGAGCCTCTTGGGCTTGCTGATTAGAAGGTCAGCGGTTTGAATCCTCACAACAGGGTGAGCTCCCGTTGCTCTGTCCCAGCTCCTGCCAACCTAGCAGTTCGAAAGCACACCAGTGCAAGTAGATAAATAGGTACCACTCCGGTGGGAAGGTAAATAGCATTTCCATGCGCTCTGGCTTCCATCATGGTGTTCTGCTGCGCCAGAAGCGGTTTAGTCCTGCTGGTCACATGACCCGGAAAGATGTCTGTGGACAAACGCCGGCTCCCTCAGCCTGAAAGGGAGATGAGTGCTGTAACCCCATAGTCGCCTTTGATTGGACTTAACCATTCAGGGGTCCTTTACCTACCTGTTGCATGAGCGATACGACATTGACATCAAGATCAAGTAGCCATCGGTCTGCCTGCAAAAAGAGGGGCAGATTCCTGTTCCAAACCATTTCCATCTGGGTAACTCCAAAGATGGACAGTTGGTTCTCTAGGAATAACCAGACTTCCCCAGGCAGCCAAACCATTTAGAAAGTCAACTACTAAACTGTATAGAAATATATTCATGTATGCTACTACAGCAGCAAGAATGCTACTCAGCCCAAAATGTAAAGAAGCAGAAGTCCCAGTAAAGGAAGACTGGATACAAAAGCTTATGGAATATGCAGAAATGGCAAAACTTAACAGAAGAATAAGAAATCAAGATAACAAACTTTTTATAAAAGAATGGAAATGGTTTATTGGATATTTGCAGATAAATTGCAAACAGATGAAAGCACTGGCAGGATTATTGTAATAACCTGCAGTTTCATAAGAGTGTATATTTAAAGTAGATAAATAAATGAGCAACTTAAATGAATTTGGATATGCAGAAGATATTAAAAAAGAAATTTAAGGAACCGCAGAAAGAGAGGGAAGGAAGCTAAGCTTTGAAATGTTAAGGTGATTGTAAAATTAATGAAATGTATAAACCTGAAGAGTATGCATAATTTTTTAGAAAAAAGAAAGAAAGTCAAGTTCCGGAATAGTACCTTGTGCAACTTCCCTACGATTCCAAGCAGATGTGCCCATTGCCTGTGATAAAAACAGAGCATGGGTTCTCTGTGGTTTTGCAGGATGGTTCCTCCCCAGTGCTTTGTCTCGGTGGGAAGTGGTACTTGCATTTCGCTGCATCACTCATTCAGCTGCTTGGCAAGATGCCAATTCCAAACAAGATCCACTTCGAAGGGGCGAAGGAGAACTCGTTCCCGGCCACATTCCAGACTGCAAAGTGCTGGTTCATTTAAGGGGCTTTGCTTCTCTCCCCCACTGCTGCCCCACAAACCAGATACACCTTGCAGTAAGCCCTCCCAGGCCCCCACCCTTAATAGACAGCAGTTGTTCTACATTAATCTGTTTTAATGAAGTGCACGGCCTCCGTTCTCAGAGGGCCGAGGGCTAATTTAGCAAATAAATCTTCCCGGTGTCTTAATTCTATTTCGCAAATAATCCCAGCAGCTCATGTATGAGCACTTCGTATACTTCAGCGCGGGGACAACAGACAGAAAGGAGATAAGGCACAAGAAGGACTCTCCTTCTTGGAAGCTTT
Source organism: Podarcis liolepis (assembly GCF_965112155.1). Lineage (NCBI taxonomy): Eukaryota > Metazoa > Chordata > Lepidosauria > Squamata > Lacertidae > Podarcis > Podarcis liolepis. The sequence goes on along the minus strand of NC_139554.1, from coordinate 2,817,638 downwards.
AGCTGTGATTCTTGTCTCTCAGGGCGTTGGACTACATGAGCCTTGAGGTACTTTCCAAGCCTACAAATCTGTGATTCTATCAAGCTGTGATGGCCTGGGACTCGGACTCAGACTCGGAACCAGAGGAGTCTCAGTCCGCACCAGATCCTTTGCCTCAGGCATCATCTGAACCAAGTCTGGGGCCTGATCCTGAAGAGTCCCAGTCTGCACAGGTTCCCCTGCAACAAGCACCAGCTGGGCCGAGTCAGGGGCCTGAGCCTGCCCTGGCTCCAGATGTGGGGATGACCTCGTTGCCTCCAGCTGGGCCATCCCTTACAGCTGCTCCACTACCGGTTGTGTCAGGGGAGGCTGAGGCGGCCTCTGGGTCTAGTAACCCACCGACGTCTCCCGAGCTGCAGAGACTGAGGTCTGAGAGAAGGAGAGACCTGAGGACTCGCAGGAGGAGTGCTCGCCTTCGGGTGAGACAGAGAGGTGAGTCGCCAATGGATTAGGACCAGCCGCTACCCCGACAAAGATAAAAGGCTGTTGGACCCTGCCCCAGGTTGCGGGAGCAACGTTGCTGTATGCCAGATCCTGCCTGAGATCCTGTACCTGTCCTTGCCTGGTTTCCTGCCTCGTGTCCTGCCTTGGCCCTGTCGGAGTGACTCCTAGCGGAACCTTCAGATTCTGGACCAGTCCTGGATTGCGTTTCACGTGTTACCACCGGGCCCAGCACACAAGCTCCTGCAATGCAGGAATCACAGCTAAAGAATGTGGGAATGTCCAGGGTGGCAGGAGAGAATATATTGCTTATTAATATCCTTCCTAACTTGTGCTAGCAAGTTCCTTTATGTAGCAGAGTGACATTCCCCTCTTCATGCACAGCAGATAGCTGGTTGCAGGCTCGTGTGCGTCTCTCACTATTATACAATTAAATCTGTCTCAGATTGAATTATACGTTCCTGGTAAGTTCCCTTGAATCCCTCTTAGAAGAATAAAGACCCCACCATCTTATTCAAAGTGAATAAAAGAAGTTCACTCACATCAGTTCACAGTTGGATTCCTGAAGGCAGACTTAGTTACAAATATGTACATGTGGATCTACCCCATATGGGGGGATTAATCCCAATGCTTCTGCTAGCTGAGAGCTAGCAGAGCAGTCCTAGCTAAAAGCTGGTCAAACAAAGAAGTCAGTCAAAAAGAGAGAGGTGTGCTGCGTGACTTGTCCTTTTGTTACCTGGACAGGTTAGGTCACGCCCACCTTCTATCACATGCAAAAGGAAGGATGTTCCCGCCAGGAGGAACAGGAAGTTTTGACTGGCTGGACCAAAAATTCCCTCGCATGTCTTCTCTAGAGTTACAAGGAATGTTGTACTTGAGTGCGTGTCGAGGTCCCCAAGCCACCCCTAAAAATAACTCACAATTCACACATAATTTTTGTTTAAGGTTTTTGGCATAATTTTGGCCACAGCTTTATTACAATACATAATCTGTGAGTGGTTGTTTAGGCATTGGTTAAGACTATCTGTCCCCCCCGCCTGGGACAGAACTGACTTCCGAACTCCCTTGGAAGCCAGTGAAGAGAAAACAATATTGGGGAGCAATGGAACTGAGTCACAGGCCCTCAGCGCTCACCCCCATTCTCCCCAGGGCTTGCCAGCCCTGGTCCCATTTCAGGGATTGGACAAAATCGTGGCAAGCCCCTGGATTCCTTTAATGGAAATTCCCTTCCACACCACCATTGGAGGGGCAGGCCCAGTCTATCCTTGCCCCTCCTCCAACCAATATTTATAACCAATGCCTAACCACAACCTTACAAGTTGTGATGAATTGCTATATAGTAGGCAAAAACCAAATGGCACCAGCCAATCAGCCAAATGGACAAAATTCCTACCAGGCCTCTGCCCAATGGCAGACGACCCCATGACAGGCATAGCAAGGTCAACCAGAACTCAGGGCAGGCGGGCGGGTGATCCCATGCACTCAGTGAAAGAGAAAGCAAAAGCCGAGCGCCCCAATATTTAAAGCCTTTGGTTCCACCCACCACATTGCAACATGCAATTTGCCCCAGCAACCCGGCCATCCAATCTTTGCCCCAGGCCAGCTTACATTTGCCCTGCCTGGCAACAGAGGGTTGGCTTGGCAGACCCCACCGCAACACGTGCTCTCATTTCAGGGAGAACACGTTGTGTCCAACCTGCTTTGTAAAAGGGCCATGGATGGTCGATTGATTAATCTCCAAAGAAATGGATTCAGAACTCTTTCCCAAATTTCACCTCTGTACAACATTTGGGGGTCACTTTGCTACCAACAAATTGTTAGTATTTCACTCCTCCAATGGTGCAGATGAGATTGTTGTAAATCACATGCCTGTCTGGGACAAGTCTGGGAAAGGAAGACTGCCTTATCTCTTCTGCTGTGGGTACTATTACAATGTACTTTCACTTTTATTTCTGTTTGTTTGTTCTCTCGGAGCTGGAGAGAACCGACGCCATTATGCCTTTGTCTGTACATAGTGTGTAAATAAATCGTAGACTAGTTTCTACAATGTCTCAAGCTTCTTTCTGTGTTTTGCCAGAAGATTAGTGTGCATAAATCTTCTGATGGGGAAATGCCTTTTCCAGAGCTGCGCATACTGGAGGATGCTCGGAGTTCCAGGGGCTTGCATGCTCACCCCCCAGGGCATTTTTCCAACACAAATTTGCTCAATCCTAGAAAGGCTGGGCTGGATGAATCCCAAGCTGGAATTAAGATTGCCGGAAGAAATATCAACAACCTCAGATATGCAGATGACACAACACTGATGGCAGATAGTGAGGAGGAATTAAAGAACCTTTTAATGAGGGTGAAAGAGGAGAGCGCAAAATATGGTCTGAAGCTCAACATCAAAAAAACGAAGATCATGGCCACTGGGCCCATCACCTCCTGGCAAATAGAAGGGGAAGAAATGGAGGCAGTGAGAGATTTTACAGCAACCACGAAATTAAAAGACGCCTGCTTCTTGGGAGGAAAGCAATGACAAACCTAGACAGCATCTTAAAAAGCAGAGACATCACCTTGCCAACAAAGGTCTGTATAGTTAAAGCTATGGTTTTCCCAGTAGTGATATATGGAAGTGAGTGCTGGACCATAAAGAAGGCTGATCGCCAAAGAATTGATGCTTTTGAATTATGGTGCTGGAGGAGACCCTTGAGAGTCCCATGGACTGCAAGAAGATCAAACCTCTCCATTCTGAAGGAAGTCAGTCCTGAGTGCTCACTGGAAGGACAGATCGTGAAGCTGAGGCTCCAATACTTTGGCCACCTCAGGAGAAGAGAAGACTCCCTGGAAAAGACACTGATGTTGGGAAAGATGGAGGGTGCAAGGAGAAGGGGACGACAGAGGATGAGATGGTGGGACAGTGTTCTTGAGTTTGACCAAACTGCGGGAGGCAGTGGAAGACAGGAGTGCTCTGGTCCGGGGGTCACAAAGAGTCGGACACGACTGAACAACTAAACAACAACAACAAGAGCAAACAACTGACTGCCCTCCTTGAAATTAACTTCTGTGCCTTGGATTTCATCGCCCCAATATGCCACTTCCAGGTCAGGGATTCACTCAAGAGAACGCCAAGATATCTAAAAGTTTGCCCTCATTCAGGATGGCCCAGCAGCCCCCTCAGGTGGGGCTGGGAGCCAGTCCCATTGGAAACCCCAGAGAGCCACTGTAGACAATTGCTTACCTACGCTTTTCAGAGTGCAAAACTCACCGCGGCTAGAAATCGCTTGCGTGGGCGGAGCAGGGAGCTTGCAGCATTTATTGAAACAAATTCCATCTTTTGTAAAGCAGAGTTCATAATGCAGGAACTATTTTAACTCGGTAAATACACAGAGGGCTCAATATCCCAGCCGCCGTGTTCCCTTATTTTAACGGTTTGTTTGCTCTTTGCAAAGCACCTCTCTGTATCCCTTTTATGGTCTCTGTAAAAGCTTTTCGGCTGCTAACTGGCTTCCTTAAGGCATAATTATATGTTTTATGAGAAACTGATGGGCATGCCCGAGAATAATTATTTGGATAAGTCTTGGGAAATAAATACAGTAATGAAACAGAAAGTTCCTTTCTGCCGAGCTTATATAAAAATCACGTAGAGAAGATGGTTCTAGTCCCCTGAAATGGTACAGGGTCAGAGCTTGTCCTTTGAAAAAAATAAAAACGATGGGGAAATCTCTGCAGGAAAAACGATACAGGAAATTAATGGAAATGTGTATGTCAAAATGAACCACGAGAGTCAGTTTAGATGCACCTTGTTTTAAGACCAGTTCCCAGTGGCATTTTACTCTGGTTCCACGAAAAGATATAAGCCTGACATTTGCTGGAGACGGGCAGAAAAAGGGCATTATGAACATGGAGGGTGTTGCAGCTACTGAGGAAACAATGGTTATGTGATCCATGGAGATGAGCAGATTTTGGACCCAGGTGATCTTTTGTTAATAGAAGGGATAATAGAATGGGTCCGATATCTAGATGAAATATACTCGGAGTCGAGAGTGGATTTCATGCTCTTTATTCAGCTCATAGTGGTGAGGAGGAGGAATGGAAGTTCCCCCAGAATGTCTGCTTTATATACATTATTTACACAATGGGCTGCACGTGATTGGCTAATTCCGGGATTCTCCTGTAGGCCAATCAGATTGCGGATTCACTTCCACCTGGAGCTGGATTGGGTGGCTCCTGCGGACCAATCAGTCTGCTGCATTTTGGATCCTATTCAACTCAGTACATAACACTAGGGACATGTAAAAACTTCATTGGTTTTGCTTGATCTGTCTTTAAGAATGACTGCTCCCCACATCAAATGGGGGGTGCCTTTTGTGTGGTCGTGCGCAGCCCCCTGGATCCCAGTGTGACTCCTGGTAGTTTGGGCTTGCTTAATTCCCCCCCCCCCCCGGCTGGATACCTGGAGGTCTCCGCCTACCTCAGCCAATCACCCAATCCCACCTGGGGAGGCATTGCCAGGGGATTGGCCAGGTATGGGGAGGAACCGACCTGCCCACACAATGGAAGGTGAATCTTACCTGCGAAGTGGCAGTCAGCTCCAGAGCTTCTCCCACCCCCCCTCCCTCAGTGAAGTCTTCTTTTGCAGATTAACCTCTTCTCCACAGGTACGCAGGCGCTGCTACGTCAGGGTCACTGTTGAAGGGCTGGAAAGGAATTTTCCTGCATTGGCAGGTTTTGCCTTTCCCGTAGCAAAACGTCGCAACTTTGGCGGTTTCAGGCCTTGGCCGGAATCCTTTAGTCTATCTTCCTAAATGTGGAGGGCAGGGAGGGCATGAAGTGGTGACCCACACCCCCCTTGCAGCTGTGACCCCAGGGTTCCCCGTTAAAGGGGTCTTGAGGGGAGGCATTGGCCATACGCCAAGAGGTTGTTATTGCTCTCCCCTCCAACGGCAGCGAACAAATGTTCTCCAGAGTCAGCCCAATCCCTACACATTCTGGATAACCCTGGTGTCTCCCAGATCCCCGGCTGGGGACTGGGAAGGATAAACGCCCAATGCCTGAGCCAAGGTCAGTGTAAAGAAGTTTTGTTGGGTCTAATAATGGAATACTGAATGTTTTAGTTTATATAAAATATGTTGAGATCTATGCTATGCAAAATGAACCATGGAAAGAGAGGAAGGGAAGTCATTGTTATTTTAAAGTTGTTTAAACGAATATTCCAAATTGTGAAACAGAAAATTTAATTCTCTCTCTCTCTCTCTCTCTCTCTCTCTCTCTCTCTCTCTGTGTGTGTGTGTGTGTGTGTGTGTGTGTGTTTGTGTGTAGGGTCCAGCAGGCTCTCTTTATGGTCTTAGATTGGAGTACCAAAAGTAACAGGAGAACCAAGAACTCCGGAAAGAGAAGGCTTTGTGTCCCTCCATCTGATCTTTTTCCCTTTTAACTCCCTGCATCACGCCATTCCGATTGATCTCAGATATGAGAAGATGAATGCTGAGAGATCATTTGGCTGTGTCATCAGAAGGTTCCTTATCTTGAGCCGGAGAGAAGCCTCTCTCTCTCTTTTTGTACTCAGAGATGAAAACACTAAGATCACTCTGGGTAATGCGACCAAAGCACTATAGGCAGGAGAAGGGGTGGGGGGGGGAAGACAGAGAGCTCATTTTGCAAACCTTCATCTTGCTGTGGAGAGATTGCAGGCAAATTGCAGAATAAACTGATAATTTACTGTATTTTCCTCCTACCTCAGGGGCATTCTGTTGATGCAATTTCATCGCAAATTGTGTGCATGCCCTTAAAAATAAATGGAGTCTTGAGGCTTTGGCAGAGCTCAGAGTGCCAGAGTGGATTTCAAATGCCGTTTATCAGCATATGCCACTGAAATATCCAAAGATTTTTCTCTCTTCTGTATTAGGGGAGGTAAAAGGGTTTCCTAATTGGGCCTGATTGGTTAGAGAACCCTCTGAGTTGTTCTGTGTTCTTGGGCAGATTTGGACTCCTTTAGAATTTCTCCTTCAGAGCCCCATTCAAAAGAAGGGGGTTTCTGAGGGAGAGTGGCCCAATGTGCTGTGCGCCAGTGAGTCAGATTTGTTCCTTGTTTTGCTTCTCATATTTTGCACCTGGCACTTAGCAACCTGGCCACACAATAAGAAGAAACCATCGGCAAATGATTTTAATGAAGCCACTCCAGCTATTACAAGGTATTAAATCATGGCAAGCCATCAGGAGAACATCAAAGGGTATGGACTGTTTTCTGCTTGCTTTGAGAGATTATTGGGTGGGTGGCTGAAGGGTGCAAGGAACAGTTGCCACCCCAGGCTGAGCGTCCTCTGGGTGACGACCCCAGATTTATATGGATGGATTACAGTAGTACGTTGGTTGTCAAACTTAATCCATTCCGGGAGTCCATTCGACTCTCGGAACAGTTCAAAAACAAAGCTGCGGTTTCTGATTGGCTGCATGAGCATCTTGCGCCACAGAAGCAGCATCGGACGTTCGGCTTCCAAAAAAAGTTCACAAACTGGAACACACAGTCAGTTTCCTATCATCATCATCATCATTAATTAATTAAATAAATAATTAAATAGGCTGTCCCTATGTTCATAAGAGAAATGTTGAAGAGTATGCAGGTGAAGATTCCCCCCCCCCCCCGGACAGGCCTTTGGGAACTGATTAGGTTTTTTCAGATGTCAAGGAAATAAACAACTACCTGACATCTTCAGAAGACATCTGAAGGCAGCCCTGTTTAGAGAAGTTTTTAATGACTGATGTTTTAATGTATTTTTAATATTATGTTGGAAGCTGCTCAGGGTGGCTGGGGAAACCTAGCCAGATGGGCGGGATATAATTAATTAATCAATCAATTAATTAAATTAATAAATCTGCTGGATTGGGCCAAAGACCTTCCTTCCTTCCTTCCTTCCTTCCTTCCTTCCTTCCTTCCTTCCTTCCTTCCTTCCTTCCTTCCTTCTTCCAGCTTTCCACCCAGGAGCTCAAGGCTGGCCTACATAATTTTCCTCCTCCCTGTGTTATCCTCACAACAACTCTGAGGTAGGCTAGGCTGAGAGTGAGTGGCTGGCTCCCAAGGGCACCCAACGAGCTTCAGGGCCAAGTGGGGATTTGAACCCTAATTTCTCCCAGGTCCTAGTCCTGCACTCTAACCACTAGGCCACACTGCCTCTCTAGTCCCATGTCTTGTTCTCACAGTGGCAAGTCCAATGCCTGCAAGCAGGACCTCAGCAGTTCCCAGCGACTGGTGTCCAGAGGCTCCCTCTAGCCTTTGTGGCTAGTAGCCACCAGAAGCCACCTCCTTCTCTCCTTCAGCTTCTGGTTGTCTGCTGTGGGAATCAGGAAGCTGGACCAGATGGGCCTTTGATCGGATCCATCAGGGCCCTTTGTGCTTTTCCACATCTCCGCCTCTCTGCTCTCCCAGATCCTTTTAGCTGCAGGTGGCAGTCAGGAACGGAACGAGGACCACCTTTGTGCAGGACCTGAGAGGTGGCCTCTTCCAAACATCTCTGCCTGTTTCCCAGCTCTTGCGTTTTTATGCTGCAAACCGCTCTGTGATCTCCGGATGAAGGGTGGTTTAAAAATGTAATAAATAATAGCAGCAACAAAGTGTGCTTCTGGTTCTGCTTCCCTCCCATCAAAAGGGACATTGCGTGGCAAGTCACCCTCCCCCATGTGAAATGAAGACACCGGACACAGTATTTAAGGTTAATGGGCATAAAAGGCCACAACTTTATTGATTACAGAATTGGAAGGTATTGGCCTTAGGCATTGGCTCCTATCAACTACCCAGCATGGGGACCGGGAAGGGTTGTCCACAAGCCGTGGGAGTCCTGTTGGAGTACGCCAACTAGGATCCCACGGGTGTCACCGCTGTGGGGCGTGCCGGAGGCCCTTACCTCCCTAGGTTTCGGACAAGGCAACGCCCCCTGGAGTCCTCTACCGGACTACCCTTTTCTTTTGGGGAAGGTGATGGCGTTTCCTTCCCCCCATTATTTGCATACCAATTGACCCCTGCCAATGCCTAACCGCCAATACCGAATAAGTTGTGACGTTTGCTACGAGGTAGGCGAAAAAACCAAAAGGCTCAAAGTGTGCCAACTTGGAAAAATTCCTACCAGGCCCCTTGCGGCGACCAACCGAAGTCCATAGCAAGGTCAACGCTACCTAAAACCTAAGGGGTGGGTGGGATGGGGAAAAACCGCTCAGCTGGCAAGGGGCAAAGAGGGCGGTCCCCGGGCGTGCCTAGTCTTAAATAGGCTAGGCCACGCCTCCCCGGTCCGCCGATTGGCGGGCCGGGTCGCAGACACGCCCGGGGATTCCCTAATCACGCGGGGGCAATGGCCAGCCCCGCGTGCGGGATGTGGGAGGGATTTCTGCCCGCAACCCCCTCTCCTCCCAGGTCGGAAATGGCTTTGTAGAGTTGGAGCGCAAAATATGGTTTGAAGCTCAACATCAAAAAAACGAAGATCATGGCCACTGGGCCCATCACCTCCTGGCAAATAGAAGGGCTGCCGGGCTTATACACTCTAAATTAAAAGCAGTTTTGCGGTTCAAATTGAGAAGAGAGCGGAATTTGAGATTAATTGTAGTTTTACAAGGAGAATTATGAATATCTCTTAGGATCAGATTGGAGAAACCACCTCTAATTCGAGCATCCGATGGTAGTAGGTGAGAGCTGTAGGAAATGGCTCGACTCCATGCTCGTTTTACAATTGAGGGCTGGGCGAACTCAAGACGTAAGGCTGCACCTGAGACACATCTTGGGACGCCGGAAAGAGATCTCAGAAACATGTGAAGTGGGCGATCCAAGTTACCTGATATTGCTGTAGTCCATACTTCGCAGCCATATAATAGTTTAGGGACAACTTTGGCATTAAACATTTGAATTGCTGCTGGAAGGTGTTTGCCGCCCTTCTGGTGATAAAATCGGACAATGGCATTAGAGGTTGTAGTTGCAGCAAGAGAGGCAGATTGTAGATGGGTGGTCCAGGAGAGATTATAAGTAAATATTAAGCCTAGATATTTAAAGGCTTTTACCTTTTCTAAGTAGCCACCTGTGATCTTAAGCGGTTCCAGCTTGAGTTTGCGGGAACGAGTGAAGTGGAGAACTTTCGATTTTTTATAATTAATATTAAGAGCTTCCGCCTTACAATAGGCGATAAATGCATTAACTGCATTTGCTAGGTCCGCAGCTGTTCTGGATAAGATGACGGCATCATCCGCATAGAAAAGGGAAGCAACGGGATGGCCTGCTAAGTGAGGAGGGTACTTAGTTGCTAGCTTCAAAGGGGAAAGGGCGTCATGAAGATAAAGATTAAACAGTAAAGGGGCCAAGAGACAACCTTGTCGGACGCCCCTGGCCGTTGGGAATGGGGTGGTAAGGTAGCCGTTGGGACCAATTCGAACGCGAGCTGTGGTGTTTGAATAAAGGGAAATAATTAGGGAAAGGAGGTGTGGATCAATTCCCAAATGGGCAAGTTTGGACCATAATCTCTGTCTAGGAATGGAATCAAAGGCGGCCTCCAGGTCCATGAAAGCGGCAAACAGGTGGCCTTGCCTTGGAGCAGTGTATTTACTGGCAAGGTGATAAAGAGTTAGACAGTGGTCCATGGTTGATGCTGACTTCCGGAAGCCAATCTGTTCTGGCGGTAGAATGTTTCTCTCATGGACCCATGAAAGAAGTTCTTCCAGTAAGACAGCGGCAAATATTTTCCCCGGAATAGATAGTAAGCTGATGGGGCGATAGTTCCTAGGGATGTTTGGCTGGCCGCCTTTGAAAATCGGGACTATTGTAGCTTCTCTCCAGGAGTCGGGGATGTCTAAGGCGGAGGAGATAGCGGTGAATACAGAAGTCAGCTGTTCACTCCACCAAAGAGGATCAGTCAGGAAAAGGTCCAACGGGACCATGTCTGGGCCGGGGGCCTTATTCCTACGCATGGACATTATGATGTTGAAGATGCGGGTTGAGGTAAAATTTACTGAGGAGGTGGAGCTAGGAGAACGGGAACAGAGGGCCGACGGGGATTGAAGGTGATCTGTAAGATTATTTGGAGAAGCGAAACTGGCCGAATAATAAGCGATCCATTCGTCAGCGGAAATCAGGATAGCTGAATTGGGTGGTGCCGAAGGCCTAACTAAGCGCCAAAAGGAGCGGGAGTCATGCCTCTCTACAGCTGAACGAAGAGTGGACCAAGCCTCAAGGATGTGTTGCTGTTTCTTGCAATGAATCATGTTTCTGTATGTCCTTTTAGTAACTAGAAGCTCTGCACGGGTTTGGGGGTCGTTGGAAAATTTGATGATTCTGACCATTTTCCTAATTCGCCTTCTTAGGACTTTACATTCCTTGTCAAACCAGGGTGATTCGGAGAAGAAGCGTTGGTGGGTAGGCGAGGTAATGGTTATGTAAGTTGTTGAAAAAGCATCAATTAATTTCCGGTATTGGTCAGCGGGCGGAATTGAGTCAGAAAGAACTGTAGGCATATCAAGTGATTTTTGTATGTCCAGGGCAAGAGAGGAGCTGAGGCTTGTCCATTTCTTTGTTTTATATACAGAGTAGCTTTGTATGGTGGAACTATAGTTCGAGGGGACTGAGAATGGCTCTATTAGGCTTAACATTAAAGTCAATGGAAGGTGGTCACCACCAAAATATTCAGCCACTTCCATTTTTGTAGAAATTGAGAATAGCTCCGGCGTCAATAGAATGTAGTCGACAACACTGGTCCCCCGGGAAGAGATGCACATTAACTGCTGCGAGGACAAGGGAGTAACGTTGCCATTTGCGATGCAAAGATCGTTTTCGATGGCCAATTGGGCCATCAGCCTCCCCGACGCATTTGTTATGGGATCAAGAGAGCATCTATTTCCCCAGGGGTGCTGCAGGGGATTGTCCAGAAGTGCTGCGGAAGATAATATAGCATCGCCGTTGGGACCTATTCTTGCATTAAAGTCACCTAAGAGGATTTGAGGAAGTCCTGGGTTAGTTGTTTGAAGGTCATGAAGCCAAGACGAAAGTTCAGACCACCTTTCATTACGGTCGGAATCATTAATTGCTGGAGGCAGATATACTGTAGTTATCAACCATGGGCTTTTGGTCTTTGGAAGGTGGATCTTTATAGTGAGAAAGTAAGGGGAAGATTTAAGTTCCTCGCAGATAGTGAGGGATAAGCTGGTTGAGATAAGACAGGCGAGGCCAGCTTGAGGGCGACCCCTGTTAGCTAGTTTGCGAGCACAGGAGCTAAAGGAACAATAATATGGGAGAGTGATACTTTGTTGGGACCAGGTCTCTTGGAGGCACACAATGTCAAAAGAAGAGATAAAGTTTATTGCCTCAGGATCCATTTGCTTTGTCGCCCAGCCGTTAACATTCCAGGAGACAATTTTAAGGCTCTGGGGTGGGTTGGATGCGCCTTTCAGGGAAAGAACTACTTTTGCTTGGTTTGTAGGTAAGGATTGAGCCTGTTTGTTTCTAATGGTGTCGAATTTCCGCGGAGATAGGGAGCCGGCTGGTGTTTGCCTCTGGTCTGATCTTTGTCAATTATTTCCCAAGGAACTTTTAGGGATTACTCTTTTATGAGCCGGCCCATTGTTTTCCGGGCATGGCAAACTGGCCAAATGTTCTATAGCTTCGGCTGGTAAGTGATGAATACTGACATTAGTGGTCACCGGGCCTTTGAAGTATGTTATCTCTTTCTGTAGGTGTTTTTCCGGGACTTGATTGAGGTACCTAGATGAGGCAGAGTTAGGCCACAGTCTGTCCCAAGAGCCTGGTGAGTTCACCTTGGGGATGGTTCTCCCTATTGGAGGTGATGTAGTGTACTTTTCGGTGTACTGGGCCTCCTTGATTAGGAGTAGATTAATCTCAGCCATTGTCTGAAGGTAACGTGGCCGACAGGCCGCCGGGTTTTGTTCTTGTATAGAGTTCAAATTAAAGAGAGTCTGGTCCTTTTTGTGGGCGGCCACATTGATTTCCTTATTTATATCTCTCCCAGCCAGCTTAATTCTTAGCAAGTCTAATCTTTCTAATATTTCAGTTTGTATTGAAGATGGAAATTGGCAAAATTGCCTGATTAAGGTATTTTCTTCCACAGAGAAGGGGTCCTCATCTTCGTTCGCTTGGAATTGCGGGTCTTGCAGGTGAACGTCTTTCCTTTTTAGGTTTAGAGGCACTTGTTTCTGGGGACCAGGCAGGGTTTTGGGAGGTTGTTTCTCCTTACTAAGGTTTGCGTGCTTAGCTTCCAGAAGGGGATTCAGTGGTGCCTTATTTTCAAAAAATCTGAGAATTTGTATCTGGGCCTTTAAGAATATATATCTTGATCTGTAAATAAACTTGGCCAGGTTCAGGTCTCTAAATGTGATCATTGCTCTCACAGAACAGCCATCATGATGCAAATAATCTACAGAAGTAATATCATTTGGCCTTACTGCGCCTGGCAGTATATCATTCAGAATGTTCAGGGAGCTCATTCTTCGATCTTTCCCTGTAAGAAAGCCCTTTGGTTTTGGGAAGTTTGTAAATACCAATTTTTGGGGATTTAAGATCAGGTTCCAGCATCTTGTCTGAGTAAAGGCTTGCTCATCTTGTATAGTGTTGTCATCGCGATTGAGCGTTGCATTGTCCCCATTTCTCAGTTTGCTAGGTGGTTTACTGCCTTCATTGTTAGGTACCGCTTCACCCCCAATGTCAAGTTCACTGAGTTGTAGCACCCTGCTTGTGGTTAACGCTTAGCTGGAATGAAATATTCAACGCAGCAATAGAGAAATTAAAATAATTATTTATTTGTCAGACAAATAAATGAGAGGCACAGTGGTATATGGTTACCAAGCTCTGGCCTGGCCTCCTGCCATTATGGCCAGCCCTTATATTCCCTTAATCCAGCCCCCTTTGCTCCTCCTGTGGCTGCCTCTGTCCAATCAGCCTGGTTGGATTTCCTATTGGCTGATTGCTAGAACCAATCACAAAAGATACACCCATATCCTCCTGTCCTTATATGGAGGACAAAGAGCTATATATTGTTACATCTATAAATGACAAATAAGTAGTAATATATCTTACATGTGTCTCAACAAGGAATCTTAATTACCAGCTCACCTCTTGCCCTCCTTGCCCTATTGCCTTCTAAAACAAATGGTTAATCTTAAATTTTTATCTTAAACATATGTCAAGGATCTTGAGTTTCACATCAACATTGAAAGATCTCCTTCATTTGAAGGTTTCCAAACAAATGTCTGACAGCCATATATCAGGACCGCTTGGATGGCGTCTTCCTGTCTAGCAGGGGGGCTTAGACTGGTAGCTGACTTAATTTCAAAATACAACTCTTACAACTATATGAAATCTAGCATTTCTTAAATCCTTTGCATAATTACATTTAAGACAATATATTTAATACACAACACAGGTAGCCTCTTAAAAGGAATAAGGCCTTTGTAAAGTAGAAGTAGAAAAGGGAACTCAGTTTAAAACAGTTTCAGAAGAAACCTCTTTAGTTTACATCCCCCCCCCTTCAGCCAGCTGCTTTCCCCTTAGCTCTTCCCAACATTTATTGCCCTCAGCTTTAAAAAGACTTCCCAGCTAGATGCTTCTCCATTTGGTCTTGGCCTTTTTAACCTTAGAAGATCTGGCTCATTTTACTGGGAGGCACATTGGCATTATTTTACTATTTACTCATTCCTAATCATGTTTATCTCTGCCTTTTTTATCTTCTATAACATGTAGGGTCAGTGTCCTTACTCAGTCTGTAATTTCAGCTTTTACGACTTTGAGAATTGTTTTCTGCTATCAATCAAGGGGCCCCTTTGTCTAGGAAAAACATTGCCAGTGTTTTCTTAAGCAGCTAGCCTTCTTGCCTGGCATGAAACTTTTGAAAGTCTAAGCCCTCTTTAATATACAAGTCCTGATCAAACATTAATAAAATGCAGGCTTATGCCTGATGCCTCATTGTGACCTATTATCAGGGCTCTGGGGCGTTGCTTCCATCCTCCCATTTAGTTCTAAACTCCGGTTCGGAGATACCTCCTTAGCCATTAGCTGTGGCGATGACTTCTTTTTCCCCTTCTTGCCTTTCTCTTTTTTATCTCGTACAGCAGATTTGTTTGGGTCCGATGGAAGTAGTTTAAATAATTTCTGCCATTGTTTATGTCGACTTGTCTTTATTTTCCTTGTTGTTTTGATGTTCTTAGTTTTCTTTTCCCTGGCTTTTGGTCTATTTTTTTGTAATTTCTTGGTTGTTACTGCTTGTCTCATCTTCGCAGGTCCTACTGGCTTATGCATTTGGGGTGCATCACTTGCTATTGTCTCTTTTGGTTGAGGGATAAGGTTTTCCACAAGGGTCAACAATAACCCATTTGTTATTGTCAAATAATTTTTTATGTTGGAAAGGTCTGTATTTATGTCTTGGAGGTGGGCCTGAAAGAGGCCATCACTCAGTTCAGTTTGAGTATACTTAAAAGTGGGCGTCTGGTCTTGATGGAATGTTGTTAATTCTGCTGGAGGCCGCTGATTATTGATGACAGAAACATTTTCCTCAGGTTTCTCCGCTAGGGCTAGTTCTAGCGCCAAGCTTCTTGGAAAGCTTGTGTTTCCAGAGTTTTGTTGAAACTCTTTGGAGTAGTGTGACCAGTCAGGATGAGTAAGGGGGGGAGGAGTGACTTCATCAATAATTAGATCAGTTTGTTCACTCATGCGCTCCTCCCTCTTAGGGAAATAATTTATAATTTTACTTTGTCTCTTTCCAGGTCCCGGGGGGTTGAGTGACGATTCTGGCAAAACACCCAACTCCTTACATATCTTTCTGGTGAGGACCATGTTGGGTAGTTGTCTTCCAATTAGAGAGCCAGTTGTCCCCAAGTGTTTCTTCCTAATTTGCAGGGCCGGTGGTAGAGTAGGTGTGTATCTGCAGCTTTCTCCTGCTTAGCTCGTCAGCGAGCACTGAGTCTCAATATGTTTCTCTGCATAAATATAGGTACCAGAAGGTAAAAAGGTGCCAGGAGGTAAAAAGGTAAAAAGTAATAAAAATGTTGAAGCGCTAATGCAGTAAAAGAGCGGAATTAAAAAACTGCCTTGCTGAACAAAGAGGAAAAAGAGGAGAAAGAAATGGCTCTTCTGTTGTAGGGTATAGGTTTTAATAAGGTGCTTGGGTCTCAGGATCTGTTCCAGAGTCTAACAGCCACCTTCATGCAGGTCACTTGTGCGTGCTGCTCCGGAGCTTCGAGGGAGAGAAACTATCAGTCCCAAGAGGGAATACTATCCGTGAGTTATTAAGGCAGCTTTGGTGGGGCTGGAAAGGGAAGGAAGGGAGGAAAGCTTGAGAGTTCTTCCGTCGGCACCCAGTTTCCTTTTACTGATAGAAGCTGATAGAAGCTGGGGGGTTTTCCAAGCTGCGCCTCTTATCAGCCTAATTTGCTGAAGACGCTCTTACTCATTCCGGCAGGACTCTGAAGGGGACTTGTTTCAACTCCATTTTACGGTGTTTCCGATCACCCACCTTGAGTTTTTCCTTTCCCGGTGACGGGGGTCCCTTCACTACGGGGGAGTCAGGCCAGGCCTCTTTTCCTTCCCCTCTCACTCGTTTCAGGAGATTACTCAGCTCCACAGCACCAAAGTACCATTCGACTCTCGGAACGGTTCAAAAACAAAGCTGCGGTTTCTGATTGGCTGCATGAGCATCTTGCGCCACAGAAGCAGCATCGGACGTTCGGCTTCCAAAAAAAGTTCACAAACTGGAACACACAGTCAGTTTCCTATCATCATCATCATTATTAATTAATTAATTAAATAATTAAATAGGCTGTCCCTATGTCCATAAGAGAAATGTTGAAGGGTATGCAGGTGAAGATCCCCCCCCCCCCGGACAGGCCTTTGGGAACTGATTAGGTTTTTTTCAGATGTCAAGGAAATAAACAACTACCTGACATCTTCAGGAGACATCTGAAGGCAGCCCTGTTTAGAGAAGTTTTTAATGACTGATGTTTTAATGTATTTTTAATATTTTGTTGGAAGCTGCTCAGGGTGGCTGGGGAAACCTAGCCAGATGGGCGGGATATAATTAATTAATCAATCAATCAATTAATTAAATTAATAAATCTGCTGGATTGGGCCAAAGACCTTCCTTCCTTCCTTCCTTCTTCCAGCTTTCCACCCAGGAGCTCAAGGCTGGCCTACATAATTTTCCTCCTCCCTGTGTTATCCTCACAACAACTCTGAGGTAGGCTAGGCTGAGAGTGAGTGGCTGGCTCCCAAGGGCACCCAATGAGCTTCAGGGCCAAGTGGGGATTTGAACCCTAATTTCTCCCAGGTCCTAGTCCTGCACTCTAACCACTATGCCACACTGCCTCTCTAGTCCCATGTCTTGTTCTCACAGTGGCAAGTCCAATGCCTGCAAGCAGGACCTCAGCAGTTCCCAGCGACTGGTGTCCAGAGGCTCCCTCTAGCCTTTGTGGCTAGTAGCCACCAGTAGCCACCTCCTTCTCTCCTTCAGCTGCTGGTTGTCTGCTGTGGGAATCAGGAAGCTGGACCAGATGGGCCTTTGATCGGATCCATCAGGGCCCTTTGTGCTTTTCCACATCTCCGCCTCTCTGCTCTCCCAGATCCTTTTAGCTCCAGGTGGCAGTCAGGAACGGAACGAGGACCACCTTTGAGCAGGACCTGTTGTGGCCTCTTCCAAACATCTCTGCCTGTTTCCCAGCTCTTGCGTTTTTATGCTGCAAACCGCTCTGTGATCTCCGGATGAAGGGTGGTTTAAAAATTTAATAAATAATAGCAGCAACAAAGTCTGCTTCTGGTTCTGCTTCCCTCCCATCAAAAGGGACATTGTAGAGTTGGAGCGCAAAATATGGTTTGAAGCACAACATCAAAAAAACGAAGATCATGGCCACTGGGCCCATCAACTCCTGGCAAATAGAAGGGGAAGAAATGGAGACAGTGAGAGATTTTACTTTCTTGGGCTCCATGATCACTGCAGATGGTGACAGCAGTCACAAAATTAAAAGACTCCTGCTTCCTGGGAGAAAAGCAATGACAAACCTAGACAGCATCCTAAAAAGCAGAGACATCACCTTGCCAACAAAGGTCCGTATAGTTAAAGCTCTGGTTTTCCCAGTAGTGATGTATGGAAGTGAGAGCTGGACCACAAAGAAGGCTGATCGCCGAAGAATGGATGCTTTTGAATTCTGGTGCTGGAGGAGACACTGGAGAGTCCCATGGACTGCAAGAAGATCCAACCTCTCCATTCTGAAGGAAATCAGCCCTGGGTCCTCACTGGAAGGACAAATCCTTCCAGAGTTAGAACAGGTTTGGAAAAGTGCAAGCGAAATGACCCAAGGGGTTGGAGCAATGGCCCTATGGAGAACAGTTGCAACTTTGGGGACTCCTTGGCTTAGCGAAGAAGAGGTAACATACTGTATTGCCCCAAATATAAGTCGCACTCGCAAATAAGTTGCACCTTTAAAATTCAAGGGGGGGGGGGAGGAGAAAAAAAGACAATACCCAAATATAAGCTGCTCCCTTAAAATTGGAGTCATATTTTTCCTGCAGCAATCTCCAGGAAAAGAGCAGTGACGAAGTGACAAAGTCAGGGAGAAATAAAAGAATGATTGAACGTCAGGCAACAGCAGGAGATGCGGCCAAGATCCGGCGAGGAGGCGAAAGGAGGCCACCCCCCCTGGCCATGCCGCAATTTAAACAGTCCTGCAGCCATGACTCTGGCGGCCCGATTTGACGGCCGGGAGCATGACGCGGACATAATCCCCATGACGTGGGTGGCATCCCTCCGTCCCAAATCTGGGAGATGGGGGGGTGGCGGATGCCCCTCTGCAACACCGCCCCTCAGGGAAGGGGAGCGGACATATCATAAAAGCTAACTTTTGTAAGGTCACAAATTTAAGGCACATTTTAACTTTTCATGGTTGGAATTTGGGGGATAAAAGTGCGGCTTATATTCAGGCCAATACGGTAATAGACATTTATGAAATTATGCACAGCATGGAGAAATTGGAGAAAGGGCAGTTTCTCTCTCTTGTAATACTTATAGACATCCAATGAAGCTGGATGCTGGGAGATTCCAGAGAGATAAAAGCAAGTCCTTCTTCATAGTTAAACTATGGAACTCACTGCCACAGGAGGCAGTGACGGCCACCAGTTTGGGTGGTTTTTAAAAGAGAAGGCTATCAATGGCTACTAGGCATGATGGCTGCGTTCCACCTTCATGGCTGGAGGCAGTAATGCTGCTGGAAACACCCAAGAGGATGCAGAAGACTTTGCACCAGGCCTGAGCCCTCTGTGCTGGCAGATTGGAGCAGATCAGGGGTGTGTGTGGCTCCCTTGATTAGCAAAGCCTGGAGAAACAAGCACTTTGCTAAATGAAAGGCTAATGGCTTTGGGATTCTTAATGTTGCCACAGGGCACTTAAAGGTCAATGCACTTGCTAGTTAAGGAGCTATTTCCACCAACTCCCCTACAATTAGCAGGCTTCAATTTTAATGGAGGGACGCAGGTAGTGTTGTGGGTTGAACCACAGAGCCTAGGACTTGCCGATCAGAAGGTCGGCGGTTCGAATCCCCGCGACGGGGTGAGCTCCCGTTGCTCGGTCCCTGCTCCTGCCAACCTAGCAGTTCGAAAGCACGTCAAAGTGCAAGTAGATAAATAGGTACCGCTCCGGCGGGAAGGTAAACGGCGTTTCCGTGCGCTGCTCTGGTTCGCCAGAAGCGGCTTAGTCATGCTGGCCACATGACTCAGAAGCTGTATGCCGGCTCCCTCGGCCAATAAAGCGAGATGAGCGCCGCAACCCCAGAGACGTCTGTGACTGGACCTACAATTGGGAAACACCAGTTGGAGAACAGCCTTGACCAAAGGTGTCCTGGGCTTTGAAGACACTCAAACTCAGGACCCAAGGGAGAAACACACTAAGAGGAAGGCACGCTTGGCAAATCCACACTGTGATCAACTTCCACCCGGAAACCAATGTCCCCACTGTGGAAGGACGTGCGGATCCAGAATTGGCCTCCACAAATACTCAGGATGAAACGGTGAAATCTGTTATGATTAAATGGGCACAGGATGTTGGACATAATATTATGTTTGCTGAACGGGAACAGTTATGGACCACAGGTATGAAGTTTACGGCATGTAATGCCTTAAGAGAGAATATTATGAAAATGATATACAGGTGGTACATGACCCCAGTCAAGCTTGCAAAAATTTATCATTTGCCCGATAATAAATGTTGGAAATGTAAAGAAACTGAAGGTACATTTTTTCACCTTTGGTGGACGTGCCCAAAGATTAAGGCCTTCTGGGAAATGATATATAATGAATTGAAAAAGGTATTTAAGTATACCTTCCTGAAGAAACCAGAGGCCTTTCTCCTGGGCATTGTCGGCCAATTGGTGCCAAAGAAGGACAGAACTTTTTTTATGTATGCCACAACAGCAGCAAGAATACTTATTGCAAAGTATTGGAAGACACAAGATCTACCCACCTTGGAAGAATGGCAGATGAAGGTGATGGACTATATGGAACTGGCGGAAATGACTGGCAGAATCCGAGACCAGGAAGAAGAGTCGGTGAAAGAAGACTGGAAGAAATTGAAAGACTATTTACAGAAACATTGTAAAATTAATGAATGTTAGAAGGATGTTGGATAGAAACTAAGTGGTTTCCAGCTGTAATGCTTTAAGAGATAGGGGAAAAAAAAGGTTTCACAAATGGGTAAAAGTTTAATGGTAAGGATTTGCTGAACTAACAAATGGAACTGGAATACAAAGAGGGGAGGTATGAGGAGGTCCGAGGAAATAAGTGTATGGAAGTTATGTTATTGAAAATTAATGTGTGTTTTTAACTGTTTTTTATTTTGGATGTTTATTTTTCTTTTTTTGTTATATCTTAAAAACTTTCAATAAATATCTTTTTTTTAAAAAAAAAACAAAACCGAATTGGCCTCCACAGTCACTTATGGACTCATTGCTAAGACCGTGTTTATGGAAAACAATCTTACTCAGCTACGAGGGATCGCCAAAGAAGAAGAAAGAAGATTTTATCTGCTTTCCACACTTAGGTGATGCGCCAGTTAGACACTTAGATCCAAAAATCTATGTCTGCATACAAACAGATGCTTCTTGCACATAGAACTCTGTACAGAAAAGCTGTTGAAATGCACAGAGGTTTTCTGTATCTGTAAGGCAAGGAGAACTGACTGCCACAACACTGCTCCCTTTTTCTCCCCACCTGCAGCAGACCCAGCTGGTTATGAGACCCAGCCCTGAGTGTGTGTGGTTGTGCGCATGGGATTTGGGGTTTCTGAAATACCAGTTTGGTGTGACTTTGGGACATATTTGCAAATCAGAATTGGGAGGGCATCTTCTGATCTGCAGTTGTCACAGGATCCCCTGTCTGTTAAAAAGCAACAATACCATGTAGATCTCAAACAAGAAAGATTTGCATTAATTGGAGCAAGATTTCCTTAAAAATAAAAATAAAGAATTTGTGACACTGGGTGACATTCAACTGCACTCAGACTCAGAACAGACACACCCTTTCTCACCCTTTAAAACTCAGTGTCCCCCCCCCCCCCGCTTCCCGCTGGAAAACTGGCTCTTTAGTGCTGAATCAGAAATTTGGGTTTTCCACAGATGCTAGAAGCAGGTTAACACGAGGAAAGTACAGGCGCCAAAAAGTGCTCAGAAATGGAGCTTTAAAATGTTGACTTGAGTCTACAAACACAGTTCAAAAGGAAGTCTGGGTGAGTGTTATGTACTGAGTTGAATAGGATCCAAAATGCAGCAGTCTGATTGGTCCTAGAACAATAGGATTCAGAATGCAGCAGTCTGATTGGTCCTAGAACAATAGGATTCAGAATGCAGCAGTCTGATTGGTCTGCAGGAGCCACCCAATCCAGCTCCAGATGAAAGTGAATCCACAACCTGATTGGCCTACAGGAGAATTCTGGAATGAGCCAATCACGTGCAGCCCATTGTGTAAATAATGTATATAAAGCAGATACTTTGGGGAAACTTACATTCCTCCTCACCACTATGAGCTGAATAAAGAGCATGGAATCCACTCTCGACTCCGAGTATATTTCAGTGAGCTTTTAGTTGGAAACGGTTAATTAAAATGTCACTTAAAACAGAAATTGATGTTTATGGTATTTAGAAATGTCAAAGCTTATATTAGGTAAGTTGGACATTTGTTAAGGGTTTGCAAAAATTATTCCCCATCTATTTCTTATTTGGGATACTTATTTGGGTGTGTATGTGTGTGTGTGAAGGAAATCGGGGGCATTCCTGACATCTATATTTACCTAAAATGCCGCTTTGGGACTTACCTTTCCAAGCATCTGCAAAGATGCCCGGCAGGCATTTCAGCACTCGAGAAATAGCTACAAAGGCCCAAGATGGGAGAAAGTGAGCTGGAGGCTGGCTGTGTGCTGGTGATGGCAAAGCAGAAGAAGCTGCTGAACCGAGAAAGGGAGGAGGGAATTCAGCAGGGAGGCTTTCAAGCGAGTGGGAGAGGACAAGCTCCGTTCTTTGTCCCTAACGTGTTGAAAAGGAGACTAATGGGGTGGAACCGGAGGCACCGTTCCAGAGATTGGCACTCTTTGCAACAGAGACAAAGAAACTCCATTAGTTGGGAAATGTACGCAGGCGCAGTCCCTGCCAGATGAGATAGGCAGTTCCTGGAACACATCAGACAAGACCCCATGTGCTGGTCCCGAGGGTTAACCGTGCGGCGAGGTCCGAGTCCAGTCCGAGGTCAAGGGTGAGGTATGGAGGCTGTCCGTCAAAGCTGAAGCTGGGTCCAAGGCAGGGAGTTGGGTGAGGTCAGGAGTTCCAGCAGGACATGGTGCAGGCAGGAACAGGCTACCAACAATGTTGCTCCCGCAACTTGGGACTGGGGCTGGCTGGCTTTTATCTGCCCCGAGGCATAGGGCGGCCCCAATCCTCTGGTGACTTGCCTTTCCTGGCCTGGAGGCGAGCACTCCTCTTGCGGGAACTTAGTTCCCTCTGCCTCTCTGCCCTGAGCCTCTGCAGCTCAGGAGAGGCTGGAGGGCTACCGGACCCAGAGGCAACCTCAGCCTCCCCTGACGGGGCTGAGAGTGGAGCACCTGCAGGAAATGGGTCCTCCATCACCTCAGGGGCCAGAGCAGACTCAGCTGGTGCCTGCACCTGAGGATCCAGCACAGGTGAGGACCCTTCAGGCTCTTGCCCCAGCCCCGGCTCAGCTGGTTCTGGAGGCGGGGAATCCTGTGCAGGCTGGGATTCCGAATCCCAGGCCATCACACCCCATCTCCACAGACAGGGATATCTTCCAGTGCCCCTGCAGAATTTGGAAGCATAATAATATTGTTACAGGCCACCCAACTGCTACCTGCTGTTTGTGCTAAGTGCCTGAGGTCTTCCAGAGCTCCACAAAGTCTTGGGTGGGTTTGAGAACTTGCTTCGTGATACTGTTTGGAGTGTGAGTTTTGTGGTTGCTCCTTTTGTGGGTTCCAGGCTGCCTTGAAATGAAGGTCAGCAGAAACTGCAATGTTTTCAGGATATATTCTTTTATTTACACATATACCGTATTTACTCAAGTGTAATACACACCTTTTGGGGCCAAATTATGTTGTGAAAATTAGAGTGCGTATTAGATTTAATGGCGCCAGCAGATACTTATTTGGTTTCAAGGTTTTGAAAATTGAGGTGGGCATTAGATTCGAAGGCGCATTAGATTCATGTAAATACGGTATGTAACAACAACAGTTTTATTATTTGTACTCCACCCATCTGACTGGGTTGCCCCAACACATATAAAAACATAATAAAACATTGCATGCTAAAAAGCGTTCCTATACTGATCATAAGACGAAGCTCACAGCATCAACACCCCAACAGACCTTGATCTCTATTGTTGTTGTTGTCTAGTCGTTTAGTCGTGTCCGACTCTTTGTGAAACCATGGACCAGAGCATGTCAGGCACTCCTGTCTTCCACTGACTCTCGCAGTTTGGTCAAACTCATGTTCGTAGCTTTGAGAGCACTGTCCCACCATCTCGTCCTCTGTCGTCCCCTTCTCCTTGTGCCCTCCATCTTTCCCAACATCAGGGTCTTTTCCAGGGAGTCTTCTCTTCTCATGAGGTGGCCAAAGTCTTGGAGCCTCAGCTTCAGGATCTGTCCTTCCAGTGAGGACTCAGGGCTGATTTCCTTCAGAATGTATAGGTTTGATCTTCTTGCAGTCCATGGGACTCTCAAGAGTCTCCTGATCTCTATTAGTCACAGCTTTGGATCCAGAACAGATCAAGCAGGTCTCTGTGTCTCCAGCTTCCAGCCTGCTCCCAGTCCAGCTCATACACACACCTCTCTGGCTGCTATTCTTCTTCTTCTTCTTCTTCTTCTTCTTCTTCTTCTTCTTCTTCTTCTTCTTCTTCTTCTCCTTCTTCTTCTATCACTCACAGCTAGATGAGGGGATGTTGGAGGAGAAAAGGTCCACCCATTCCCCTGGAGGCCACTATCATCTAAGCAGCCTAGCTCAATCTTCTAGGATGCAGATGAGGAAACCTAAGGAGCCAGCTAAGGTCATTGTCTTAAAAAGAAACTTGTCTGAGTTGCTCAGCAACTTCCTCTCTGGACAAAGTCGTTGAGCTCTGCCCAAAATTCTTGAGCCATTTTTAACGAAAGTTGCCAAAATCTAGACTTCCGACTTGGGTTGCCACATGTCTGGATTTCCAGTGATTTCTGACTGCCGCATTCTGCTTCCGACAGCTGCATTCTGGCTCTGTGCAGGAAATTCCAGATGTATGGCAGTCCTATTCTAACCCTCACTGGGTACAGAACCCCAATAACTGGAGGGCACTCAGGGCATCATCCACACTGCCCCCCACAACTCACAACACCATTGCTCGTTTTCAAAAGAAAAGTCACTTGCCTATGCGGGGATTGGGTGAGGAGGGGGAAACCAGATAGACCCCTAAAAATTCCTACTCAGCTCCCAAGCAGGCAACTAGCAAAGCCAAGGCTGTGTACAGAGGGAGGGAATTGCAGAGGGAAGAATGGAGTGCTTGGGGTGGAGCCAGTTTATACAACTCCCTCCTCCTCCTGATTGGCCTGGCAGCCCACGTGACTCTTCTCCAACTCCTCGCCCCTTGTTTGAAACCCTGGAGAGTTGCTGTCAGTCAGTGTAGACAACAGATGAGACCAATGATCTGACTTGGTCTAAGGCATCTTTCTGGGTCCCTAAAACCATTGCGAACCTTCTTCCCAGGAGAGCTGGGGCATTGCAAATTCAACCCCCCCCCGCCGTGTTTCAGAATACACAGTGATGTCACAGACGCACAGTCTTTGGAAGCTTCTAGAATGCATGGCAGTTGAAGGAAGAGCAAGGAGACCACCACAGGGGAAGGGCAAGTCCAGAGTGCCGAGGGCTACTGTGACGACTCAAGGGCCATGATTCCAGCTGGCTGCCAGTAGAAACGAAAAAACAGCAACCACCACCCAACATCTTCGCCTCTGGACAATGACACAACCTACGTGCCACCTGCAGCCCCGATGAGAAAAAGGAAAAGAAGGAGGAGGAGAGACCTTGAAGTGAAATCCTATGCGAGGGGAAAAGGGACTTTCCATCTGTTTCAAGAGCGGTGAGTTTAGCCCCCACGAAAAGCACCGAGCGAGAGGGCTGAGAGACATTTGCCAGTGGTCCAGGCCTACCCAACGGACACAGGAACTGTGCCTTAAGCTGTCCCACCGAGGTGTCATAGCAGAGAAGCAGGATGGATGACGACCCAGAGCCCAGTTTCGACGAAGCGGTCCTGGGCAGCTGCGAAGTGAGCGAGCAATCGTTCAGCGTCACCGAGTTGCAGAAATGCACCCTTGAGGACGAGGTGAACATCCACCAGGAAGGTGGGGACAATGGACCCTTCATGGATCAAGAACCCACCAAGAAACCCCTTTTGGGCAAAGATGTGCCAGACCAAGCCCTGCAGACAGAGAACAAAGGGGGCATTTTCAGAAGGAAAGACCAAAGTCAGGCACCAGATGTGTCCGGGAGCATCAAGAGCAGCGCGTCGAGTCTACGGAAACCATCCCGCCGCAGCATCCCACGACTTCCTGGTCAGGAATCCCGCCGGAGCAGCCAGCAATCTGTTGGTGTGCAGTCCCCGCTGAGCCTGAACCCTTCCCGAACACAGTCCATCAGTGAGTCGGATGCGAAAGACATCACGTGGGTGAGCAAAAGGACGGGGAAGCTGATGAAGTGTCGAACCCAGCAAACGAGCCTCATATGGGAGCAGAAGAGCTTTTCTGATATCCTCAGTAATTCCAGCGACGAATCCGACAGAAGCAGAGAGGGATCAATGGAAACCCTGACTACAGTAGACGAGTCCGAGATGATGTATTCGGAGGAAGCATCACTGCAAGAGTCTTTGGGGAGCAAAGGGTGCCACAGCAGCCAGCAGCTGGAAGGGAAGGGGTCAAAGCGCAACAGCCTAAAGAGGGACTCTCGCAGGAACAGCCAGCGGTCCATGGAGATACCTCTACTGCTCCCAAAGGGGATTTGCCTCGACGAGGACATATCCTGGATCAGCCCAAAGACTGGCAAGGAAATGAAATGCAAAGCTCAACAGACAAGCATTGTTTGGGAACTGAAAACTCTCTCGGAAATCCTGCATACTTCCAGCCAGGAATCTTTCCCCAATGCCTTAGAAACGGATACAACCGAGTTGTCTTCTGAGACCGAGGCTGAACAGCGAGCCAGACGAGGGTCACAGCGCACTGTCCAACGACCAGAGAGCAGGCCGCCTATGGGTCAAGAATCTCGCCGAGGCAGCCTAGTTCCAGAAGCCGTAAATTCCTGGCAGGATACCCGGAAACTGGAGGAGCAAAAGCCAACGCCGTACAGGAACGCTAAAATGGACACCTTTATGTCTGAGCAGGCCCAACAGACAGACAGCTGTGAGAGTCTAAAGGAAGAATTGTTGCCCCACAGTCAACAGAGGGATGCCTTGGTTGGAGCCCAAGTTGTTTCTCACTGTAGCAGCTTGCGAGAAGATGCCCAAATACCCCCGCCTGCCAATCAAGAGCTTGTGTGGGAAGAGTCACAGCCGAGCATGCCAACAGCAGTGGATTTCCAGAGGGGTCACCCAGTGCCACCCCAGGTCCTTGGGAAGGACGTTGGTGTTGGGAAGAAGTCTAATATGCCAGCTGGTCTTCAAAGCAGGGCGCCTGAAGCCACCCAAGACCCTCCTCTTGAGCAAGGCACCTGGATCAGCAAAAGGACGGGCAAAGTTGTGAAGAACAGGAGCCAGCAGACGGACAAGAGTTGGCTCCAGTACTGTGCAGCCAAAAGGCAAAAGGTCAAGAAGTGCACCAGCCAGCAGACCGACGAGAGTTTCCTCCAGAGCTATGCAGAGAGGAAAATGAAGAAAGCGAGCAGGGAATCCATGCCTGCTGCCAGGGATCAGCAGGAACAGTCCAGGACTGGGGACGCCAGCACTATGCGCAGAAATGAAGATCCTAGAGGCTTCCTGCTCCATGGTTCATATTCATTGTCACCGCAGAATGAGCCATGTGGTGCAGAAATGGTGAAGGAAGGTAACCGTGCAGAGGCGGTGAGGGAAGGTAGCCGTGCAGAGGTAATGAAGGAAGTTGGCCGTGCAGAGGAAGGTAGCCATGCAGAGATGGTGAAGGAAGGTAGCCGTGCAGAGGTGGTGAAGGATGGTGGCTGTGAAGATGTGGTGAAGGAAGCTGGCCCTGCAGAGGTGGTGAAGGAAGGTGGCCGTGCAGAGGGGATGAAGGAAGGTAGCCGTGCAGATGTGGTGAAGGAAGCTGGCCCTGCAGAGGTGGTGAAGGATGGTGGCCGTGCAGAGGGGGTGAAGGAAGGTAGCCATGCAAAGATGGTGAAGGAAGGTAGCCGTGCAAATGTGGTGAAGGAAGCTGGCCCTGCAGAGGTGGTGAAGGAAGGCGGCCGTGCAGAGGGGATGAAGGAAGGTAGCCGTGCAGATGTGGTGAAGGAAGCTGGCCCTGCAGAGGTGGTGAAGGATGGTGGCCATGCAGAGGGGGTGAAGGAAGGTAGCCGTGCAAAGATGGTGAAGGAAGGTAGCCGTGCAGATGTGGTGAAGGAAGCTGGCCCTGCAGAGGTGGTGAAGGAAGGTGGCCGTGCAGAGGGGGTGAAGGAAGGTAGCCGTGCAAAGATGGTGAAGGAAGGTAGCCGTGCAGATGTGGTGAAGGAAGCTGGCCCTGCAGAGGTGGTGAAGGATGGTGGCCATGCAGATGTGGTGAAGGAAGCTGGCCCTGCAGAGGTGGTGAAGGAAGGTAGCCGGCGAAGCTCTCATGAAGATGGTAAGGGACCACTGCTACTCCACACTGTAAAGGACCCCCCAAACAGCAAGCTTGTCAGAAGCTCTCTCCAGTGGCCAGATGATTCTGAACCCAAGTCGTATATGGAGAATGGCATGCCATACTCATACTATATGGAAGGGGAAGATGACCAGATCTACAGCATCATTTCTCTGGAAGATGGAATCTGGATGAACAGGAGAACTGGGAAATTAGTGGTGAGTCACTTTCAGCAAACAGGTAAGACAGCTGTCCCAACCATCAGCAGGACATCTCTCCTGGGAAAGGGAGGCAAGTCAGGAAGAGCTTTTGGGGCTCCTGGAAGTGGGTCGGATGGAGCCAGGAGTGAGCAGGAGGAATCTGAAAGAGAAGAAGCCCCGTCAGGTCAGGAAAGCCACCGTGGCAGTCAGCAAGATTCTGACCGAGATGCCAGCCTTATCATAGTGAAGCCTACAGGGGGTGAATCTCAGTGTGCAGACGATGTTGAGAAGCTCCTGAGCCGTCGCCTGAGTGAGGCTATGCTGTTGAGCGTAGAGTCTCCAGACGTGGGGGACGAAACTGCATTGTACACCGCTGTCTCTGTGGAGAAAGGGAGCTGGGTGAACCTGAAAACAGGCCAGCTGCTAGAATCTCAGAGTCAGCAGACAGAGGAGGAGCACATTGATCAAGTCCTTCTGGAGGATGTGGAACTGTCATCGGAAGGTGTTGGCCAGCAACAAGCACCTGGAGAAGGCCCAGTGGGATTTCCAGTGCAGAGCCATGATAACATGCAAGGGTTTGGAAGAGATGGCCCTATGGGATTTCCAGATCCAAGCCACAATAAAACGCAGGGATTGGGAAGAGAAGGCCCTGTGGGATTTCCAGAGCGAAGTCACAATAAAACGCAAGGATTGGGAAGAGATGGCCCTGTGGGATTTCCAGAGCCAAGCCACCATAACATGCAAGGATTTGGAAGAGAAGGCCCTGTGGGATTTCCAGAGCCAAGCCACAATAAAACGCAAGGATTGGGAAGAGATGGCCCTGTGGGATTTCCAGAGCCAAGCCACCATAACATGCAAGGGTTTGGAAGAGAAGGCCCTGTGGGATTTCCAGAGCCAAGCCACAATAAAACGCAAGGATTGGGAAGAGATGGCCCTGTGGGATTTCCAGAGCCAAGCCACCATAACATGCAAGGGTTTGGAAGAGAAGGCCCTGTGGGATTTCCAGAGCCAAGCCACAATAAAACGCAAGGATTGGGAAGAGAAGGCCCTGTGGGATTTCCAGAGCCAAGCCACCATAACATGCAAGGATTTGGAAGAGAAGGCCCTGTGGGATTTCCAGAGCCAAGCCACGATAACACACAAGAATATGGAGCAGAAGGCATGGATGATGATCCCATCAGCAGAGACGAACAACCAAGTCCCGCGGGTCGCGGGTAGTTGATAGATCCACCAACCCTTGATGGGCAAGGGCTGCTGGCACCTCGAGGAGATGGAGAGAACCAGAGGTGCACAGACTCTAGGGATGGAGAACATGGAGGTCGAGAATGAAGTCTTGAAGATCAAAAGAGTAATCCTCCCAGGGACAAGGAAGGAAACACAAAATAAAAAAAGATGACGAAACCAATACACCGTCTTGTTTGTCTGACTGCGATGGCTGGGATTCCTGCATTGGTCCTGGGGTTGGACCAGATTTGGGTTCCTTCCAATTCTACAATTTCATGATTCAATGACTGAATCATCCCATCATTTGCTCTTCCACATCCCACCTCTTCCCCAAGGAGAGAAAGAGTATAGGGATGACGGAGGAGGTCTTTCCTTTGCATTTGTACCAAGCTGAGATTTTTCCACACCCCCAAAAATGATGGCTCCATTATGAACATTTGCCAAATGAGAGGTGAGCCCAGAGAACTTTTCATTTGAAAGTGAGGGGCTCTTGCTGGGGAGGTGGGGGTCTTGCAAGGCCTCATCCCACCTTGCAGGGCCTTTTTACCATCATGACTTCTCCGTAGCCCAGTGTGCTGGGCCTGGGGGCTAACCTGAGCAACGCAGTCCTGGTCCCGTCCCAAATCCAAGGGTTCCTCGAGGAGTCAGTCCAACAGAGCCAAGGCAGGTCACAAGGCTGGAAACCAGGCTAGGTCAGGCACAGGGAGGTCCTAGCAAACAGCAATGTTGCTCCCGCAACCTGGGGTGGTGGTGGTCCAACAGCCTTTTCTCTCTGGTGGGGTAACAGCCGGTCCTGATCCCCCGGTGACTCACCTCCCTGTCTCGCCTGAAGGCGAGCACTCCTCCTGCAAGTACTCAGGTCTCTCCTTCTCTCAGACCTGAGTCTCTGCAGCTCGGGAGACGTCGATGGGTTACTAGACCCAGGGGCCGCCTCAGCCTCCCCTGACCCAACTGGTAGTGGAGCAGCTGTAAGTGATGGCCCAGCTGGAGGTAACAAGGTCATCCCCGCATCTGGAGCCATGGCAGGCTCAGGCCCCTGACTCGGCCTAGATGGTGTTTGTTGCAGGGGAACCTGTGCAGAATGGGACTCTTCAGGATCAGGCCCCAGACTTGGTTCAGGTGCCGCCTGAGGCAGATGATCCAGTCCGGACTGAGACTCCTCTGGTTCCGAGTCCGAGTCCCAGGCCATCACACCCAGGCAGCTGTGACGCACCGGCTCATGATAGCTGCCAAGTGTTATCCCCACCACCAAACACCAGGCTTAAGAGTGATGGCATGAAGCCTCACCCTCCCTCTGAGTTGGCTTCACCCCATACGGTCATCATCACAAAGCAATCAGGAAGTAGGCAATTCTCCCTGTCCTCAAGCTGGAGCAAGAGAGAGGGAGGAGAAGGGCATCTTTTGTTTATTTTATCCCTTTAAACAAGGCATGCATAGGCACCTGGTTCCACATAACTCGCTTCCACGGGTAACAAGTTGACAGTGCCAGCAATTCAAAGATGGCGTCATAATTTGGCAAAGTGAAAGAGTCATGCAGTCAGGGTGCAGCCAATGGGGGCATGGGGTGGGTGCGTGGGTGCCAATCTGTCAGGGATCTTTATTTATTTATTTATTTAATTAAATTTTTATTGAAGTTTTAACAAATCACCACAATACAATAACAACACCATAACAATAACATACTAACAAATACACACACACGTACACAAAAAACAAACAAACATGTATACCTCCAAAGTTTACTTTCTTTTAACTTACTTTCACGACTTCCTCGTACCTTCCCTTTCTGTATTCCAATTTCAAATTCAATTGTCAGCAAATCCTTACCCTGCTTTTAACTTAGTTTTTTTTTAAAAAAAGAAAATTGTTTTCTTCTAATTATCCCTTGCCACTTTTAACCCCTTAATAACCAATCCAGCATTTTCCTAACCTTCATTAATTTTACAATATTTCTTTAAATACTCTTTAAATTTCTTCCAGTCTTCCTGCGCCGTATCTCTTCCCTGGTCACGGATTCTGCTCGTCATTTCCGCCAGTCCCATATAGTCTATCACCTTCAGTTGCCATTCTTCCACGGTGGGTAATTCTTGCGTCTTCCAGTACTTTGCAATGAGTATTCTTGCTGCTGTTGTAGCATACATGAAAAATGTTCTGTCCTTCTTTAACACCATTTGGCTGACAATGCCCAGGAGGAAGGCCTCTGGTTTCTTAAGAAAAGTGTACCTAAGTACCTTTTTCAATTCATTATAGATCGTTTCCCAGAAAGCCTTGATCTTTGGGCACGTCCACCAAAGGTGAAAGAATGTTCCTTCAATTTCTTTACATTTCCAACATTTATTGTCGGGCAGGTGATAAATTTTTGCGAGCTTGACTGGGGTCATGTACCACCTGTATATCATTTTCATAATATTCTCTCTTAAGGCATTACACGCCGTAAATTTCATACCTGTGGTCCACAACCTTTCCCAGTCAGCAAACAAAATATTATGACCAATATCCTGTGCCCACTTAATCATTGCAGACTTAACCACTTCATCTTGTGTATTCCATTCCAACAGCAAGCTGTACATTCTTGACAAATTCTTAGTGCTGGATTCTAACAACTCAGTCTCTAATTTTGATTTTTCCACCTGGAAGCCAATTTTTCTATCTGTTTTGAACACTTCCTTTATTTGACAATAATGAAACCAGTCTCTCACTTTCCCTTTTAGTTTTTCAAAACTTTGCAGTTTCCATCTATCTCCTTCTTGTTCCAAAATTTCTCCATATCTTGGCCATTTGGTCTCCATATTAAGTTTTTTAAAGGCCTTTGCCTCCACCGGTGACAACCACCTTGGAGTTTTACTTTCCAACAAATCTTTATATCTAGTCCAAACATTATATAGTGCTTTCCTGACAATGTGGTTTTTAAACCCTTTATGAGCTTTAACCTTGTCGTACCAAAGATATGCATGCCACCCAAACATATTGTTGTACCCTTCCAAATCCAAAATATCCGTGTTTTCAAGAAGGAGCCATTCTTTCAACCAGCAAAAAGCTGCTGATTCATAGTAAAGTTTTAAGTCTGGCAGGGCAAATCCGCCCCTTTCTTTTATATCAGTTAGTATCTTAAATTTTATTCTTGGCTTTTTGCCCAGCCAGACAAATTTAACAATATCTTTCTGCCACCTCTTGAAACAATCCATCTTGTCCAATATTTGCAAAGTTTGAAACAAAAACAACATTCTAGGTAACACATTCATCTTTATAACTGCTATTCGACCCAACAAGGAAAGTTTCATATTTGACCAAATTTCTAAATCTTTCTTGATTTCATTCCAACATTTCTCATAATTATCTTTAAACAAATTCAAATTTCTTGAAGTCATGTTAACACCCAAATATTTCACTTTCTTAACCACAGTTAACCCTGTCTCCTGTCAGGGATCTTTAGTGGGGATTCCTGTATTGCAATGGGTTGGACATAATAATAATAATAATAATAATAATAATAATAATAATAATAATAATAAATTATTTATACCCCGCCCATCTGGCTGGGTTTCCCCAGCCACTCTGGGCAGCGTCCAACAGAACACTAAAATACAATAACCTATTAAACATTAAAAGCTTCCCTAAACAGGGCTGCCTTCAGATGTCTTCTAGAAGTCTGGTAGTTGTTTTTCTCTTTGACATCTGGTGGGAGGGCATTCCACAGGGTGGGTGCCACCACCAAGAAGGCCTTCTGCCTGGTTCCCTGTAATCTCACTTCTCACAATGAGGGAATTGCCAGAAGGCCCTCGGCACTAGACCTCAGAGTCTGGGCAGAATGATGGGGGTGGAGATGCTCCTTTAGGTATACTGGACCGAGGCCATTTAGGGCTTTAAAGGTCAGCACCAACACTTCGAATTGTGCTCGGAAATGTACTGGGAGCGAATGCAAGTGTTTCAAGACCGGTGCTATGTGGTCTCGCCGGCCGCTCCCAGTCACTAGTCTAGCTGCCGCATTCTGGATTAGTTGTAGTTTCTGGGTCACCTTCAAAGGTAGCCCCACGTAGAGCGCATTGCAGTAGTCCAAGCGGGAGATAACCAGAGCATGCGCCACTCTGGGGAGACAGTCCACGGGCAGGGAGGGTCTCAGCCTGTGTAGAAGATGGAGCTGGTAGACAGCTGCCCTGGACACAGAATTGACCTGTGCCTCCATGGACAGCTGGGAGTCCAGAATGACTCCCAGGCTGCGCACTTGGTCCTTCAGGGGCACAGTAACCCCATCCAGGACCAGGGAGTCCTCCACACCTGCCCACCCGTCTCCTGTCCCCCCAAAACCGTACTTCTGTCTTGTCCCTAGAGTTGGGGTCCCTTTCAACTCTACAGTTATATGATTCCATGGGTTAGAATGCACCTATCTGTTGGGGGAATGGGTTTGGAATTCCACATCCGATGGGTGACCCTCAGGATCCTTTCTCCACCTTTCTAGGAGTCTATGATTCCCTCTATATCAACACAGCTCAGTCCCTTCCTGATGCCGTCACTGAAAGTACACCTGGAAAACGGCAACAAAAAAGCCCTGCAAATTCCTTTTCCTCAACAACACGCAGTCCTTCACTCCTAAAGCCTTTTCCTTTTCCTCTTGGCCTTTGAACACTTCAGTCCTTAGGAGATACCTGGTGACGTTCCGCCTGGATGAGAAGATTGATTCTGACCCGAACTATTATTAAAATCCAATAAGGGCTGCAATGCAAAGTGAGTGAATGATGATCTGCTTAAGTGAATAATGATCTTGTGTTTTCCTGCTTGCTTGAAATAGCTATAGCTTCCACTGAATTTCACTCAGCACCTTGAACTGACATATAATCCTACCTGATTACTGGCAATCATTATGCTCAAAGGAAGGCAATTGGATTCTGGAATATCTCACTGTCCACACGAGAAGCATTCCTCTTGTCCTATCACACACTGCCCAGGGGCAGAGCGGTGGTTTTGTAGATGCGGTTGGAGTCAGAACAGAGCATGCCAGGAATCTGAGATCAACTGTTTGCAGGATCTCACCATCCTTCTCAAGTGTGTTCAATGTATGAAGCACTTTACTAAAGGGGCGGTTGTAGCTCAATCGTCCAGCAGCAACACTGCATGCACGAGGTCCTTGGCTCAGTCCCCAACTTCAGATGGGCTCCTGTGCAGGAGAGTAAGATTCCCCCAGCAGAATCACAGCATTCCATGCAGAAGGTTCACTGTTCCGTCTCCAGGGCAGGGGTCAGCAACCTTTTTCAGCCATGGGCCAGTCCACTATCCCTCAGACTTTTTGGGGGGCCGGACTATATTGGGGGGGGGGGTGAACGAATTCCTATGCCCCACAAATAACCCATAGATGCATTTTAAATAAAAGCACACATTCTACTCTACCCCACGGAGAGCCTCAAGGTCCATAAATAGCAACACCCTAGAGGTCCCGGGCCCTAAGGAAGTTAGATTAGCCTCCACCAGAGCCAGGGCCTTTTCAACACTGGCCCCGGCCTGGTGGAACGCTCTGTCTCATGAGACCAGGGCTCTGCAGGATCTGATTTCTTTCTGCAGGGCCTGTAAGACAGAGTTGTTCCGCCTGGCCTTTGGCTTGGAATCAGTTTGATTCCCCCCCCCCCTGTTTCTTTTTCCTTTTTCCTTTCTCTTCCTGCGATGAGGCTACATTTTAATATTTTAATGTTTCAATATTTTAATGTTGTATTTTAATTTTGTTTTTAAGTTGTATTCAACTTGTTTTTATTATTGCTAGTTAGCCGCCCTGAGCCCGGCCTTGGCTGGGGAGGGTGGGGTATAAATAATAATAATAATAATAATAATAATAATAATAATAATAATAACTCCTGTAAAAACACCAGGCAGGTCCCACAAATAACCCAAAGATGCTGATTCCCTGGATTTAGAAGGTGATTGGGCTGGATCCAGCCCCCGGGCCTTAGGTTGCCTACCCATGCTCCAGGGTCTCCAGGTAGGGCTGGGAGAGTTCCCTGCCTGACGGTCAGTGCAAAAGGCTGCATGGAGCAAGATGCGCCAATTCCCTCTCTCATAACCAGGGGCGCCCTACCATCCTCAGAATTGTGGGTGCCCGCTGCTGCCCTGCGGATGTGTGACATCACATGCGTGCCTGTGCTGTCACGTGCACAATGTGCAGGCGTGTGCGTGTGATGTTGCATGTCTGCGTTGTGGCGGCCAGAAGCAGCCCCTCTTCCTCCTCCTCTCTGCAGCCAGCAATGAACCCTTTTCCACCGGGAGGCAGAAAGGCTCTGCATCCAGAACTGAGCCCCCCCCCCCCCAGAATGCCTTGCTGGCTGGCTGTGACTCTTTCAGGGGCTGCTGCTGCCTGCCGGCTTTTTTCATTGACTTTGTGGGTGCCCGGCCCCCTCATTTATATTATTCCTGGGGCCCGAGCACCCACGGCACCCTAGAGTTGGCTCCTATACTCCACAGCGGCTTAGAAAAAGGGGGGTAAGCGGGGGGAAATCGGAACACTCGCAAGACGTTTTCGTCTTGCAAAGCAAGCCCATAGGGAAAATCGTCTTGCGAAGCAGCTCAAAAACGGAAAACCCTTTCGTCTAGCGGGTTTTCCGTCTTGCGAGGCATTCGTCTTGCGGGGCACCACAGTATTATTGAAAAGGACGTTCCTATTTTCATTGGAGAAATGTTGGAGGGTATGGAACAGGGGGCTTCTTTAGATGGGCCCCTGGCCTGATCCTGGCAGAGCTTCCTATGGGCTTCCCATGGGCATTGGGTTGGCCACTGTGAGAACAGGATAATAGATCAGATGAGCCACTGACCTGATTCAGCAGACTCTTCTGATGCTCGGTTAATTGCCTGATTTAGTATAAGGCAGCTTCCTCTGTCTCCTATCTTCAGAGTGGGATGAGGGTAAAGGAAAAGGAGAAGAACCTGGCAGTTTTGGACCCCACCACAGATGAGCAGCTCCTGGGGAAAGATCATGCTCCTAATTTATATCGGTCATTGCTGGACTTGCCTTTCCACAGCTCTGAGCCCGACTCTTGTTCCTGCAGGACTTTGATCTCTCTCGCTACAAGCCACACGTGCAGCCCTGACATCTAGTCCTAATTGAACACCTTTGTCCGATGAAGCTGGCATCTTGCGCCACTCAGCACATCAGGACTCACAAACCATTTGCTCTCTGATGTGTAGCCAGGAGGAGGGAGGAATGCAAAGCAGGAAGAGAGCAGCCCCATTGTTTTGAACCCTGCCTGAAGAAAACCAGCCATTGCATTTTGTTTTCCTTTCCTCGGCCCATCAAAGGTTTTCCTGTGGCAAAGATGGATCTAAACAGATGTGCTGTGAGAGGAATGTCTCCCTCTGAATTTCTCAACCCCCCCTCCCCAGTTCCTTTCATGCCCTCAAATGTTTAATGCAAGAGCACCTTGCAAGCTTGCAAGAGAGGGAGGTGAAGGGGAATGTCTGCCAATTAGTAAAACAATATTTTCCTTGCAAGATGAGGCTATGACTTGGGGGGGGGGGGAGGAACTTACCCATTTGTAATTGGGCTTATGTGGAACACCAGAGGAACTAATGGAATATGAACCTGGAAGATTAAAATCCTGGATAACCTTGATAATGTGCAGCCCTGGGAGGTGAGTAAGAACACAGGAAGGAAGAAAAACAGAATACATAAATGCAACATTTGAAAACCAGGTTTCTTCCTAGTCATTTGGGATTGCCATTACTGAAAACTAGAGGAATAGCTTTCCCCCGCTGTGTTGTGAAGAGGTCTAGGCAAGGCAGCTGTTCCACAGGGGCAACTTTCCTTGGCATGGAGCCTCAGCTGTTCAATTTCTGCCTGCAAGGCAGTGGTTAAAGGCATTGAACTCCGTCCAGAAAACTGGTGGCTTGAAAACCCAGTGCTTTAGCATTTCCAACATACGTCCGTCAAGTCTCTGCTAAAAATGGAAAGCCCAAACTCCCTGCCTCTCTGATCATCCACTTGCTCTCACCTTTAAGACTTTTCTCTTAATGTTCAGCCCCAAACTACCCTCCTGCCACATCAATCTACTAGATCCCGTTGTGCACTCGAGGGCAGCAGAGAACAAGGTCACATCTACATCACAGGATTAAAGTTAATTGTCATAGCTTCCCTTCCAAAGAATTCTGGTGACTGGAACTGGTTAAGGGCGCTGACGTCATAGAACTACAATTCCCAGCACTATTAAATTACAGTTCCCAGGATTCTCCATGACTGGAACTGGAATGGAATAAGAGTGCTTTAAATGCCGGTGTTGTGGTCTTTACTGTTTTCTGGGTGACGCAGCCCCTTTAGGTGACCTGCCTCATGAAATCATGGAACAGAATCATATAACTGTAAAGTTGGGAGGAACCTCAAGGGTCATCTAGTCCAGCCCCCCTGCGATGCAGGAATCACAGCTAAAGAACCCTGACAGATGGCCCCCCAACATTGGTTTAAAATCCTCCAGTGAAGGAGAGTTCACCACTTTCCAAGGTCATCTGTTCCACTGCCAAACAGTTCTTACTCTCAGAAAGTGCTCCCTAACATCTACCGTATGTTTCGCTCTATAAGACGCACCAGACCATAAGACACACCTAGTGTTTGGAAGAGGAAAGCAAG
Source organism: Podarcis liolepis (assembly GCF_965112155.1). NCBI lineage: Eukaryota > Metazoa > Chordata > Lepidosauria > Squamata > Lacertidae > Podarcis > Podarcis liolepis. Next base: position 2,779,851 of record NC_139554.1, on the reverse strand, counting down.
AAAAAAAAATTCTGAATCCCAGAAGCCAGGACAGCCAGCGGGATCCCAGTGCAGCAATACCGCTTGCTGTCCTGGCTTATGAGATGGCCGCGCACAGCCTCTCCCGGGCAAGGGGAGCCTTCACCCCCTGCCCGGGAGAGGCTGCACCCGGCTAAGGCTCCCCCAAGAGCTGTGCTCCCTTTAAAGAGTGCGTGGAGTGTGTGCGCGGCTCTTTAAAGGGAGCGCTGAGCAGAGCCTCCCACCTGCATTCACTCCATAAGACCCACACACATTTCCCCTTACTTTTTAGGAAGGGAAAAGTGCGTCTTATAGAGCGAAAAATACGTAGTTCAATCTCTTTTCTTGTAACATGAATCCATTGGTTTGGGTCCTACCCTCTGTAGGAGGAGAAAATAGACTTGCCTCATCTTCCATGGGCAGCCCTTTAGATATTTGAAGATAACCATCACACCTCCTTCTCAACCTCCTCTTTTTCAGACTCAACATACCCAACTCCCTGAACCTTCCTTCATAAGGCTTGATTTTCAGATCTTCTTGGTCACCCTCCTCTGCACACACCTTCCAGCTTGTCAACATCCTTCTGAAATTGTGGTGCCCAGAATTGGACACAGTATTCCAGGTGTGGCCTGACCAAGGCAGAAGAGAATGGTACTTTTACTTCCCTTGATCTGGACACCAGGCTTCCCTTGATGCAGCCTAGAATAGCGTTAGCTTCTTTTGCTGCTGCATCACACGGTGGCCTCATGTTAAGCCTAAGACCCCTAGATCCTTTCCACATGTACTGCTGCTTAGTCTTTGCTTAGTTTCCCATTCTGTTGCTTTTTGGAGGTGGTTTTGCAGCAACAGAGATCACGCATCAGCAAATGGAAACCTGGCACCAAATAAATCAAACAAACTTCTGAAACTGTATCCCTGCAGCTCCATTAAGCATTAAAACGTGTTTGTGTATATCTGTCTGCCTTTTGGATTTCCATTGTTTAAAGGAGGAGGCAAATTCTTAGCATCAGCACTCTCCTTCATTATATCGCCATCACAGCAATAAATAACATTTTCCTGACCAGAGATTTCCAGTTTTCTTTGAAGTTTCTAAAAAGCTTAGCCAGTGTAAATATCCCCCCACCCCCATGCTTTAATTTATCTTACTTGCAGAATAAGGGAGGGTTGACAAAGTGGGGTGGAAGTTTGAAGATGAGCACCATTTTTAAAAATTAGCATTAGCAGTGTCCCCCCCCCCCCAGACTAAAAAAATAAGGTGCTGGTATTCATAGACTGATAAATGTGCCATGGGTGCCAGCACAAAATCGCAAAAAAGCTCAACAAGTTCAATCCTAAAAAAAGCTCATCAACTTTGGTTGGCCATTACGCTTGTTCACTTCATCAAATCTGGCCCTCTTTGAAAAAAGTTTGGGCACCCCTGGGCTAGAGAAATTGTTTTCTCTCTTTCTCATAAGATTCAGGCCACATAAAGTCCTTATTCACACAGCACAGAGTTAAACCGTTATGTGCTGAGTTGAATAGGATCCAAAATGCAGCAGTCTGATTGGTCCTAGAACAATAGGATCCAGAGTGCAGCAGTCTGATTGGTCCACAGGAGCCATCCAATCCAGCTCCAGGTGGAAGTGAATCCACAACCTGATTGGCCTACAGGAAAATCCCGGAATTAGCCAATCACGTGGGGCCCATTGTGTAAATAATGTATATAAAGCAGACATTCTGGGGGAACTTCCATTCTTCCTCACCACTATGAGCTGAAGAAAGAGCATGAAATCCACTCTCGACTACATTTCATAAACTATGGAACTCTCTCCCACCGGAGGCAGGGATGGCCACCAATCTAGGTGGCTTTAAAAGAGGCTGAAGCAAAGACACTCCTAACCCTACTCGACTCCTACCATTCCAAATGGAAAGCTACCCTACATGAAAAGCTAAGAGGCTTGGGGTTTTCCCCACAGGCCCTGATAGTTGTAGGTTATGAGAAAACTAGAGCAATAATCCACCAACGAATTTGGGATGTGGAACTGCAATGCCACGTGAGCGAGTTGAATAAACACCCAGTAATAAAAGATAATGGGAGAGGATTTACCCCAGCAAATTATTGGTCAAAATTACAAATACCCAAATACAGACGGTCATTTACCCTCGCTAGATTCAACGTTCTGCCATCTGCCTTAATGCAGGGCAGATTCGAGGGTAAACCATACGCGGAACGTGTCTGCCCCTGCGGCTTGGTGGAGGTAGAAACTGTCTCTCATGCCTTGTTACGCTGCCATTTTTATGGGGATATACGCTCGGTATTTATTACCCCTGCTATGCAAAAATCTCCAAATGAATCCAAATTTCAATGTCTAAAATCCCTGGTAGAGGACAAGGATCCTGAGATCACATTAAGGGTAGCCAAATCCTGTGCGTTTGCCATAAAACTTAGGGAACAAGCTGTGCTATCATAATGATTAAGGCCTTAAATGATAATTTTAGGTTATATGTTCGTTTTAATTTATATATTTTTAACTGTTGCTATATCTGTAGTGTCCCTGTTATACCTAATTGCAAATTCAAATGTATCCCTATCGTGTTTCATGACTTCCTTGCTATTGTATGTGGGGTGGAACTGGTCTGTGGCCGAAATAATAAATTCAATTGCTTTCAGGATTAAACAAATTCCGGGAGGAGAGGTCTCTGCAGTTGGAGGTGAGAACAGGATGCTGGACTATATGGGCCTGATCCAGCAAACTCTTCTTAGGTTCTTAAGTGGGGCCACACATGATGGAGCCATTTGTGTGCCCACGGGAATCCTGAACCTTCAAATCACCATGAAGTCCACGGCTTGGATCCCATTGCTTCCAGTCGCATCACCAGGGATGTTCCACTTCACTTCTCCATGATGCTCTCGCTTCTTTGATTTCTGCTGCTGTCATTGTTTTGACAAATGCAGTCTGGAGAAGTGCCTGCATGGACTCCAGCCAAAGCAATCCAGAGTGTCTGCAGGCTGGGCATAATTACTACACATCCCTGGGCCCTTATTGGGGTTAACAGGCGAGCAAGAGGAGCCAGGAGAGCTTGTCCAATGCTTTAGCCTTGAATGAACTCCATCCTCTACTCCATCCCTCCGTTGCTCCGGTCCAAACTTCACCTGTCCAGAGACAGAGAAATGAGAGTCTCAAAACACAGCAATGCCAGGAAGTGAAAGACCTATTTCATCATTTTTTAGAAGCATTTTTAAAAAGGCAATTTATACTTAATATCCACCTGATGTCTATGCACAAACACACAGATCAGAGTGATCCAGAGGCCTTTGTGGGCAGCCCTAGGCAGCATTTGACCTCCCACCCCCTACATACTGCCTTCCCAAAGCCAGTTGAGGTGCTGGGCTTTGGGAAAGAGGCTTGAGGGCTCTGACAGGGTCATAGAGCCCTCCCAGTTCCTTCCCAAAGCTTAGTTAGCAATTTCCCAGCTTTGGGAAGGTACAGTGGTACCTCGGGTTAAGTACTTAATTCGTTCCGGAGGTCCGTTCTTAACCTGAAACTGTTCTTAACCTGAAGCACCACTTTAGCTAATGGGGCCTCCTGCTGCTGCCGCTCCGCCGGAGCACGATTTCTGTTCTTATCCTGAAGCAAAGTTCTTCACCTGAAGCACTATTTCTGGGTTAGCGGAGTCTGTAACCTGAAGCGTATGTAACCCGAGGTACCACTGTATTGCGAAGGCGCTAGGATTCTGCCAAAGCCTTGCACTTCCTTCCCAAAGTCCCGCACCTTGCTTGCTGGGCTCTGGGAAGGCAGTGTGAGGGCTGGGTGGGGTGGGGGTGTCAAATTTTGGACTTGCTCACTTCTGTGCAACAAAGTTAGTTCTGGGTCAAAATACTATTGCAGCCCACTTGGTATGAAAAATTGGACCTCCCTGTTCTAGATGCATCTCTGGGAAACACACAAGGAGGATCTGAGCACAAGAGCAACTCTCCCCTCCTGTGTTTTCCAGCAGAAGCAGTGCTGCCTCCAACTGCAGAGGAAGAACATGGTGTTAGGATATTTCCGTTCCACCTTAAAAGGGAGCAGGCTTTGTGAGTCAGAGTTTGCGTATTTCCTGTTCACAGGATGTTTATGTTTTCTGTTGCTTTCGTTTTCTCTCTGTGTCTGGAGACACTGATGCAGGCAGTCATGTTTTTCTTTGTTCTGATCAACGCTGAATAAAACTTGTAAATAACGCTCTCCTGCGTGCAACTTCTGCTGTGAATTATCTGCTGATAGAGTGTGCATGAGCTCTGGAATGTGGCAAGATATTTTCTAGAAACTCATGTCGCTAATTGCTGATACTGCGTGCCTATGGGAGATCGATGGATTGTCCGGCAGACGGCTTGGGGCCATGATGGACTTTATCTCCCTGGCAGTATTCCAACACATGGCTAGTAGCCATCCAGTAATTTGTTTAATCTTCTTTTATAATAATAATAATAATAATAATAATAATAATAATAATAATAATAATAATAATTTATTATTTATACCCCACCCATCTGGCTGGGTTTCCCCAGCCACTCTGGGCAGCTTCCAACAGAATATTAAAATACAATAACCTATTAAAAATTAAAAGCTTCCCTAAACAGGGCTGCCTTCAGGTGTCTTCTAAAAGTCTGGTAGTTGTTGTTCTCTTTGACATCTGGTGGGAGGGCGTTCCACAGGGCGGGCTCCACCACCGAGAAGGCCCTCTGCCTGGTTCCCTGTAACCTCGCTTCTCTCAGTGAGGGAACCGCCAGAAGGCCCTCGGTGCTGGACCTCAGTGTCTGGGCAGAACGATGGGGGTGGAGACGCTCCTTCAGATATACTGGACCAAGGCCATTTAGGGCTTTAAAGGTCAGCACCAACCCTTTGAATTGTGCCCCAAAATGTCCTGGGAGTCAATGTAGGTCTTTCAAGACCGGTGTTATGTGGTCTTGGCAGCCGCTCCCAGTCACCAGTCTAGCTGCCGCATTCTGGATTAGTTTCGATGCTTTCTAAGCAGGATACCATCACTCTCTCCTGTGGGAAGTAGTTCTATAGCTTAACCACGTGCTGCATGCAGAAATACTTCTTTTTAAATTTCTTATTTTTCTGCTCTGTTCTGAATCTTCCAACACCTTCGTTGGACATCCATGAGTTCTAGTGTTATGAGAGAGGGAGGAAACTTTCCACTTTATGCCAGGCATAATTTTATAAACTTCTATCATGCTGCCTTTTACTTGCTTTTCCTCTAAAGTCCCAAACAGTACAACTTTTCTTCAGAGTGTGGGATGTAGAAGTCAAGTACAACATTCCTTGTTTTCCTAGAGTGGACATGCAAGGGGGTGTTTGGACCAGCCAGTCGAAAACGTCCTGTTTCCTCCTGGGCTGGGACATACTTCCTCTTGCATGTGACTAGAGGTGGGCTTGACCTTACCTGTGCAGGTAACAAAAGCACGAGGCATGCAGCCATCTCTCTCTTTGACTTCCTCTCTTCGTTGGAGCAGCTTTTTAGCTAGAGATGCTCTGTTAGCTTTTAGCCAACAGAGGACAAAGGGGCTATCTCCATATGAGATAGACTCACATGTATATACTTCGTAACTAAGTCTGCCTTCAGGGATCCAACTGTGAACTGATGATGTGAGTAAACTACTTTTATATATCTTAAATAAGATTGTGGAGTGTTTATTCTTTTAAGAGGGAAATAAAAAATTAAGAGGGAAATAAAGGGATCTTACCAGGAATCTATATTGAGAGGCTTAAGCAAGCCTGCAACCAGCTACCCGCTGTGCTTTTAAAAGGGGAATGTTAAAACTCTGCTAAGTTCTAGAACCTGCTAGCACAAGTTAAAGGTAAAGGGTAAAGGGACCCTTGACCATTAGGTCCCGTCGTGGCCGACTCTGGGGTTGTGGCGCTCATCTCGCTTTATTGGCCGAGGGAGCCGGCGTACAGCTTCCGGGTCATGTGGCCAGCATGACTAAGCCGCTTCTGGCAAACCAGAGCAGCGCACGGAAATGCCGTTTACCTTCCCACTGGAGCGTTACCTATTTATCTACTTGCACTTTGACGTGCTTTCGAACTGCTAGGTTGGCAGGAGCAGGGACCGAGCAACGGGAGCTCACCCCGTTGTGGGGATTCGAACTGCCGACCTTCTGATCAGCAAGTCCTGGGCTCTGTGGTTTAACCCACAGCACCACCCACGAAAGGATATTAATAAACAATATATCCTCTGCTGCCTCCCTGAACATTCCCCCCCAAAGGGCTTGCTCCATCCTCTTCATCATTTTGGTTGCTCTTTCCCAAACCTTTTCCATCTCTACAGTAGCCTTCTTTAGGCGAGGCAACCAGAACCATACACCATATGGTGTGCTTGCACCATAGATTTGTATAACGGCACTATTCTCCTGGCTCTTTCTTTCCTGTGTTTCTCTGCTCTGCTTCCCAGAAGGCATATTCACAGGCCCTGCCTGGAAATTTCGGCTGCTTTGACACATTGGCTTCCTGACACGAGGCCGGAGTGTTTGCAGCATCTATAAAAGGCCCCGCTCAGTAGCAGGGCTGGCAGCTCCCTGTTGCAGCACAAGATTGCTTGTTAGATTTCCATCCTGGCGGTGACAAGTCATGCACAAAAAGACTCTCCCAGAGGTGCTGAGTTGAACTGCAGACTTGTTGCAGTGGGGAATGAAGGAATCAGTGGACAGGAGAGGCTGGGAGAATGACTGATGGATTGCACAGGGCATTCATTTACAGCTGGAAAGAGACAGCTTTTCACTGAGCAAACGGATCATTGGTTTTCTGTGTGCACAGCGAGCCCTCTGAGCAAAGGATAACAATCATTTTAAACATTTCTGCAAATTTATTTTCAGCGATAGACCACTTGTTGGGAAGACCTCCTGCTGAAAGCAAGGACATTTTATTTTTATTTTATTTTTTTGGCAAGGAGCCTCACTAACACTGAATACAGATGTTACATTTTTAAAAGGGTTGAGCTCAACCTCTTTCTTGGAGGTTGGAGCTGATTTCTTGGAGCTGATTGAGATCAACCTCTTCCTTGGAGTAAGATCTGAATGGGGGGAAACACACACACACACACACACACACACACACACACACACACACACACACAATGTTCTGCAGGTTTTTACTTATGGTTCAATTTGAACAGCTGAGCTGTACCTATTGGCTAGCAACTGTGAAGTCACTAACATCCACCCCAACAGACTCTCAAGAGTGCGTTGCAGGGGGTTGGACTAGGTAACCCTTGGGTACCTTCCAACTCTCCAATTCCAAGATTTTATGAGTGGTTTTGCAACCATGCTAAAATGTTGCATATTCTTTTTTGAATCAAGGTGACATATGAACCCCTATATAGATCAAGGTATGAGCCTCCCTGCACGAAAGGAAGAGAAATACTGAGGGCTTTCGACACTGTAAATCGTAATGCCCTGTGGAACATCCTTCTGAAAATTGGCTGCCCAGATAAAGCAATGATTCTTCAACATCAACTTCGTTGGACTGGTCATGTTTTTCGGATGCCTGATGATTTTCTTCCAAAGCAACTGCTCTATTCCGAACTTAAAAATGGAAAGCGTAATGCTCATGGTCAACAAAAGGTTTATAGACTGTCTCAAGGCAAATAAAAAGAAATGTAGTATAAGCACCGACAACTGGGAAGCACTGCCCTGCGAGTGCTCCAGTTGGAGAACAGCCTTGACCAAAGGTGTCCTGGGCTTTGAAGACACTTGAACTCAGGATGTAAGGGAGAAACGTGCTAGGAGGAAGGCACGCTTGGCAAATCTACACTGTGATCAACTCCCACCCGGAAACCAATGTCCCCACTGTGGAAGGACGTGTGGATCCAGAATTGGCCTCCACAGTCACCTACAGACTCATTGCTAAAACTGTGTTTATGGAAGGCAATCTTACTCGGCTATGAGGGATTGCCAAAGGAGAAGGAGAAGAAGAAGATACTTGGAATGAGAAGGATCTGGTCCAATAAATTGCTTCCCGGTTTTGGAAGCTCACGTGCAGGGCATCAAGGTGAGTGCCATCCCTGGTATCTAGTATTCAGTGATACACTGCCACTGAAGAGGGAGGTTCTATTTACTTTCCACCATTTGACACGTGCTTGTGTCCATTCGTAATATGAATTGTGAAGCTGGGTTCATTCATGAGTCTTCTTCAAATGTACCATCTGTCTTTATCTGAACATCACAGTGCAACAGTCCAATAGAGTGAAAAAGAGTTTCTGACTTGGGTCTAACAACTGCAAGTCTCCCTTTGTCCCCGAGTGTGACGGTGTTCTCCTCGCTTGTGACTACCAACAACTGTTATCCGGTAACAAACTTTTTATAAAAGAATGGAAATATCTTATTGAATATTTACAGATAAATTGTAAACAGATAAGAACATTGGCAGGAATATTGTAATAACCTGCAGTTTGGTAAGAGTATATATTTAAAGTAGATGAATAAATGAGCAAATTGAGTTAATCTAGATATGCAGAAGATATTAAAAAAATAAATTTAAGGAACCACAGAAAGAGGGGGAAGGAAGTCAAGTTTTGAAATGTCAAAATGATTGTAAAATTAGTGAAATCTATGAACCTGGAAAGCATAAATAAAATTTAAAAACAACAACTGTTATCCAGAGGCATGCTTCCACTGCCTCCCTCAGCTTGATCAAACTCATGTTCATAGCTTCAAGAACACTGTCCAGCCATCTCGTCCTCTGTCGTCCCCTTCTCCTTGTGCCCTCCATCTTTCCCAACATCAGAGTCTTTTCCAGGGAGTCTTCTCTTCTCATGAGGTGGCCAAAGTCTTGGATCCTCAGCTTCAGGATCTGTCCTTCCAGTGAGCACTCAGGGCTGATTTCCGTCAGAATGGATAGCATGGATAAGAATGGGGGCATGTTACAAGCTCTCAAAATGCTGTTCTTCTTCCACCTCTGAATTATGTCCGGGTGGGAATCACAAGGTGGCCGAATCCTGTTGCACTCATGTCTTTCTGCAGGGATCTTGGTTGGCCATGGGGAGAGCAGGATGCTGAACTAGATGGCCCTTGGCCTCATCCAGCCAGCTCTTTTTATGTTCACCTCCATGAAAAGAACCCTCTCGCTTCATCGGAATCATTGCACCAGCTGGCAGTCTGCGCTTGGGCTTCCTAGCGATCTCTCCTTGGTGTTTCTGCCTTTCTGAAGCCACAGAGTCTTCTGATTTGTGTGGGTGTTTCTCTTCCAATTATCGAGGGCTACTCTCTATTTATTTGCAATACTCTCGTGGTGCAACAAGCCTCCTGGAGCCCGTCCACTGATATTGTGAAGTTAATGAATTTCTGAGCAGATCTTCTTTAAAAGGCCTCCTTCAGAAAACGCTGTAGAGCTCGAAATTAATTGGTAACATTCACAAAAGGGTCCATGCTCAGCCTCTACGGAAGTCAGCAATGCAGGGGGAGCAGAACACAGAGAGGTTTATGAGGAGAGCGTTGCGTGGCTTTCATTTCTCAGTACGTCTCTAACTCTCAGCCGCGTATGAATCTGCTTTATATTGGGAATTTAAGCAGGCACTCGGAACCAATTTAGGAAAAGGGAAGAGAGACTGCAGGGTTGGGAGCAGCTAGACATGGCTCAATTTAAGGGGAAGCCGCTGCATCAGCCAAGCAACATCAAATAGCTGGAGCTTGTTAAGATGGAATATTTATTCAGCTGGTTGTTGTTTTTTAAAGATTTCTTTAATTCTGAAGGTTGGACTGTTGGTTTTAGCATGTGCTCTGGTGAAATCAACTTAGAAAGAGAGAGCAAATGCAACCAGAGTCTAGAAGCCTACAGTTTCTCCAAGAAGGTCAAGGAAAGGCCAGTATGGGCTGCTGCTGCTGCTGCTGCTGCTGCTGCTGCTGCTGCTGCTTCTTCTTCTTCTTCTTCTTCTTCTTCTTCTTCTTCTTCTTCTTCTTCTTCTTCTTCTTCTTCTTCTTCTTCTTCTTCGTTTTATTATTTATACCCCGCCCATCTGGCTGAGTTTCCCGAGCTGCTCTGGGCGGCTCCCAACAGAACACTAAAAACAGAATCAAACTTCAAACGTTAAAAACATCCCTAAACAGGGCTGCCTTCAGATGTCCTCTAAAAGTCAGATAGTTGTTTATTTCCTTGACATCTGACAGGAGAGCGTTCCACAGGGCGGGCACCACTACTGAGAAGGCCATCTGCCTGCTTCCCTTCTCACTTCTCACAGGGAGGTAATAGCCAGAAGGCCTTCGGAGCTGGACCTCAGTGTCTGGGCTGAACGATGGGGGTGGAGACGCTCCTTCAGGTCTAGTGTGGTGTAGTGATTAAGGGCGGTAGACTCATAATCTGGTGAACCAGGTTCGGGTCTCCGCTCTTCCACATGCAGCTGCTGGGTGACCTTGGGCCAGTCACACTTCCTTGAAGTCTCTCAGCCCCACTCACCTCACAGAGTGTTTGTTGTGGAGGAGGAAGGGAAAGGAGAATGTTAGCCGCTTTGAGACTCCTTTGGGTAGTGATAAAGCAGGATATCAAATCTGCACAAAGAGGTAGCAGAGACACTGTTCCATCACCAGGAAAAACTGTTACCCCAGCTGGACAGAGAATCACTTCTTTGTAAAACAGATTTCACTGAGATGTACCTCTAGCTGTTCTCTCCCCCACCACCCTCCCCAGTCCCCATCCACTGAAAGCTCTGGGAATCCTTTTTGGGACACCCCAGAGTAGGCCTTGTCTCATTTTCTGAAGGTTGGCTATTCACAATGCACCGGTCCAAGATAGCCCCACTCACAAACTCCTCCTCCTCCTCCTCCTCCTCCTCCTCCTCTTCTTCTTCTTCTGGGCTGAGACCGTGTAGGGCAGGGCTCGGCAAACTAAGGCCTGGGGGGTGGATGCAGCCCACCGGGCTTATTAATCTGGCCCACAAACCTTGCAGACCCTACCGCTGGCTCAGTCAGTCCCTGTGCTAAACCGGTGTGGCGTGGAAGCTCCTGCAGCCAATCTGAAGCCGCGGACACCTCTGGGCGACACACCTTCTTTCCCGCTGAGGCGGCCGGGTATGGGCAAGAGCTGAGCGGGAGGAAGCAGCAGCGGCAGGGAGGCTGCCTACTCCACCCAGGCCAGCGGCATGGGCTCTGCGTCCTGTGGACCCCTGGCCGAGGCAGAGGATAATGACGACACTGCCAAAGACAAGGCAGCAGTGGTGGCGGCGTGAGTGGCAGTGGCAGGGGAGCTTTTGGGAGAGATTGGGTCCAGCCCCCCACAAGGTCTGAGGAACAGTGGACCTGTCCCCTCCTGAAAAAGTTTGCTGACCCCCGATTTAGGGCTTTCAAGGTCAGCACCAACACTTTGAACTGTGCTTGGAAATGTCCTGGGAGCCAATGCAGATCTCTCAGGACCGGTGTTATATGGTTTCGGCGGCCGCTCCCAGTCACCAGTCTGGCTGCCGCATTCTGGATTAGTTGTAGTTTCTGGGTTACCTTCAAAGGTTGTTGTTGTTTAGTCATTTAGTCATGTCTGACTCTTCATGACCCCCTGGACCAGAGCACGCCACGCACTCCTGTCTTCCACTGCCTCCCGCAGTTTGGTCAAGCTCATGCTAGTAGCTTCAAGAACACTATCCAACCATCTCATCCTCTGTCGTCCCCTTCTCCTTGTGCCCTCCATCTTTCCCAACATCAGGGTCTTTTCCAGGGAGTCTTCTCTTCTCCTGAGGTGGCCAAAGGATTAGAGCCTCAGCTTCAGGATCTGTCCTTCCAGTGAGCACTCAGGGCTGATTTCCTTACGAAGAGGTTTGATCTTCATGCAGTCCATGGGACTCTCAAGAGTCTCCTCCAGCAGCATAATTCAAAAGCATCCATTCTTCAGCGATCAGCTTTCTTTATGGTCCAGCTCTCACTTCCATACATCACTACTGGAATGTATACATCACTACTGGCATTTCTGCTTCTCCCATACCTAGAAAGCATGGGTCTGAGTGGGCTTCCTCTTCTCCCACACTTTCTAGGCAGGGGTCTGAGTTGCTTGCCTTTGCCATGCTACTCCTCCCTGGAAAACCCACTCTTACTGCTAAATTGGAACCAATGGCAATCTGCAGAAAACCCAGTTGCCATTTGTTCCGAGTAAGAAAAGTGTGGGTTTCCGGGGGGTGGGGAGAAGTGGTAGGGTGAACCAAGGTGTGGATAAGTCCTAAGATTCAGGGATGGGAGCTCAGCACACCTCTACACAGGTGCAACAGCTCCAGGGGGCCAAGGTGCCTTTGGCCCCCTTCATATTTGTTTGATGGGGGCCAGGCCCCTTAAATGCTGATGGAGCCTGGTGTGCATTGCACATGTGATGTCATGTGCGTTGTGCGTTGTGCAGCGCAGCTTCAGGGCCTGGCTCCTCCAGAGTGCTCGGCGCTATATGTTGCAGCTGTCTGGTGATGGGGGAATAAGCCCTGTATTCCCACCAAATCTCACTTAAAGTGAGGCAGAGATGAGAACCGTAGGAAAGGGAAAAGCAATTTCAAAAAGATTAGCTATGTTTTTCAGAAGGGTTCTCTGCCCACAATGGCAGGAAGGAGAACAAAGAAATAAATAAAAGCACCCCCCCCAAGATATAACTTTGTTTGTAGATGCGCGATGCAGCAGAACAGTGTTCACTAACCTGGTGCTCTCCAGATGTTTTGCACTGCAACTCCCATCAGCCCCAGGGAGTTGGTTGAGGCTGCAGTAGGAAGACCATTGGGCTGGGCTAGGAGAGACCTATAAGTAAATCCTCACCTGCATAACCCCAGCTGCTCTTACCTGCCCCTGCTTTTGCCACGGGCCAAGATAGCATTGGGAAAGGAAATAATTTAACTTGATTTTCACAGTGGCATGACCTAATCTGATACTTGTAATCTTGCTCGTAGAGCAGAAAGCAACTCCTGGTTGGATGATGCACTTCGGCAGATCTGACAATGCATTTTCCATGCACAAAAATACATACTTTATGTAAATGATACTCACAAAATGTGCATCCATCTACAGGTGGATGTATTGAACCGCATTGTCCAATTGTGATGGAACAGGACCCAAAATGGATGCAAATGACCTATCACTGAGTGCTAGTGAGTCAGAAATGGGGCAGAATTAGCTGTCTAGCCCAACATTTAGAGTCCTTGGACCCAGACTCCCTGGGTAGTAGTTGCTCCAAGGTAGGGTTACCAGACGTCCCCAGTTCCTGGGGACAGCCCCCGGATTTGCACATCTGTCCCCGGACAAATTCCATTCCCAGAATGTCCCCAGATTTGCAAATCTGTCCCTGGGAAACGTGGCAGCGGCAGCCTCAGCAGCCCGGAGCCAGCCTGGTAGCGCAGTTGGCTCTGGCTGGCTTCAGGAGTCGCTCACTGCCGTAGTGCCCACCACTTTTCCTCTCCAGAAGTCCCCATGTGATGTGTTGCTGGGGATTTCTGGAGAGGAACAATGGCAGGCGCCACATCAGCAAGCAGCTCCTGAAGCCAGCCAAAGCCAACTGCGCTACCAGGCTGGCTCCGGGCCGCTGAGACTGCCGCTGCAGCTGCCACTGCTGAACCAGGGATGCCCGACGGTACAGATCTCCTGCCCCCTTCCCCCTTTGTTTTGATTGATCAGGGGAGGCTCGGGAGTTGTGGGCCATTGCCCAGTTAATAATAATAATTTATTTATACCCCACCCTCCCTGGCCAGGGCCGGGCTCAGGGCAGCTAACACCAAATATGAATTACAATAAAATGTAATAGAAAAAAACCAACCAACCAACCAACCAACCAACCAACCAACCAACCAACAGTTAATTAAAATATGGCTTAAGAAGGGCTTTGCACCTTACCTGGCAGATAAACAGCGCCCCTTGCACCCCCTCCTGGGCAACGGCCACCCGCCCGCCTCCCCTATCCATCAAAACAACGGGGGCAGGGGGAGGAGATCAGAGAAGGCTCAGGAGTCATGGGTGGGCGGCGTGCCTTTGCCCAGTTTTTTTAAAAAAACTCTGCACATTTATCCTTCACAGGGTGCGAAAGAAGGGCTTTGCACCTTTATACAATATGCATGTGTGCTTGGGCCCAGGGTATTTGCCTCACCATCCCCACTACTGACTCCTTGTTGCTACTCAGCTTCCAAAAAAAAAGTGTCCCCGGATTCATTGAAAAAAATCTGGTAACCATACAGAGTCTAAGGCGGAGATGGATTAACTCCCTGTCCATTTCACATATATTCACTAGCACCAGATTCTGCATTTAACTTATCCTACCCCACAATCCAGAGGGTACACCTTTGACTAGGAACTTTGCAGTTCTGCTAATTCCTGAACCCACCACCAAGAAGGACTCAATGGCAGCACTCGCCCTAATCTCAGGGTAGTGGGTTAGAGCCTCACGCTGAGCGAAAGATTCCTGCATTTCAGGGGGTTGGACTAGATGATCCTCGTGGTCCCTTCCAACTCTGATTCGTTGATTCTATGCCACTGGCCCTTTAACAAGCAGGCTGCAGCATCAGGAGACAGGGCTTCAATCTGGATTTCCAAGGCCGTTGCGACAAGCAGGGAAGCAGCCTTTCCATTTTAAGCGCCAGAACTGCTGTCCATGGTGCTGAAACTCTTGCTTCTGAATTCTGAGCCAGCAACCTGGGCTCTGTCCAGGGTCCTAACCTCACTCAGCGCAGGAAGTCCTGAGGCTGCTTCCATCATTTCATTTGAACGGCCGCCTTCTCATGGCAGGGGCAGAGATAGCTGTGGATCAGGAGAGCTTTGCTATTAGATTTATTTTCTCCCGCCTCATTATTATCTAAGTCACATTCATCTCATAAAGACTGTAAGACTGGGGTCACCTCACAGCTGCGTGCTGCATAGCACCTAATAGACCATTCAAAGTCATACAATCCAAGTGTGGTCATGCTATAGATCTGTGTTAAAAGCATGGTGCTAGTGCTAAGATTATTTCAAATCCTTTTCTTAATCCTGGCTAACACTGGACTCACCCTTTTCTCAACAGGCCTCTTGCCCAATCCAGTGATGTCGTACTGCGTCACAGGGGCTGATACTGCAGACACAAACATACCTGCTTCCTCCTACGGTTGAAGAGGGCAGTGGGCAAATTAAATCTTTGATACATCATGGGTTTAGTTTTTAGCATCAGGCCCTACGAATGAGTGTGTGTGTGAAGAAACAGGACTTTCTGGCATCTAGTGTTTGAGTTTGGGTTGGAAAACCTGAGTTGTTAAATGTCTAGTTTTTCGCTGTAAAGGTTCTTCTGCACAGGAGGTCAAAAATTCACTGGGGGAAGTTCTACGCAGGAGGGTCAAAAGTTCAGCCTTAGGAGCTGGCAATTAAGGAGAAATTGAAACACAACCAGGATTTCTTTCTTCTTCTAATAGGCTTAGATGTTAGAAGAGAATGTAAACGTATTGGGGCAGATTCAACTAACCTGGGCCAGTAGTGGAAGCCAGTGAAAGGAGTCCTGCTAGCACAGTGGAACTTCCTCTTGTTTCCCTGCTGCACGTTCCCACACATCCGCCAAATGTGGAGTATAAGGAGAACCCCTTGAAAAGTGTACTGGGGGCAGGGGGAGGAAAGCGGAGTTGCTTGCATCAACAGAACAATTGTATCAGCATGACATTGAATTCCACCCACTGCATAAATGCAATTATATAGAAGCCAATCTGGAAAACAGGGGTGCTAGCTGAAGATGCGTTGAAGAGGCACATGAAGAACTGAAGAGAAATAACTGAATCACTGTAAGAGACAGAGAGGCATCACCATAGATGGAAAAGATCAGTGGAAGGTTGCAAGGGAACCCAGGAGTTGAATGATGCAAACTGAAGCATTCGCTTCATTCGGAAAACAATCTACAATAGGTATAGAGCTGGGGTGGTGAACCTTCTGCTTGCAGCAGGTCTATTCAGCTCTCCCTGTTCTCCCTGTTTGGCCTCCAAGGCTGTTGCATAGAACTGTGGAGTTGGAAAAGATCCAAAGGATTGTCCATCAAACCGTATGAAGAATGGTTGAAGGAGCTGGGTACGCTTAGCCTTGAAAAAGAGGACACTGAGATAGGATAGCCATCTTCAAATATCTCAAGGGAAGTCACATAGAAGAGGAAACAAGCTTGTTTTCTCCTGTTCTGGAGCATAGGACTCGAGCCAATGATTTAAAATTACAAGAGATTCCACCTAAACATCAGGAAGAACTTTCTGACACTAAGAGCTGTTTGACAGTGGAACAGTCTCCCTCGGGAGGTGGTGGGCTCTACTTCCTTGGAGGTTTATAAGCAGAGGTCGAATGACCATCTGTCATGGATGCTTTAGCTGAGATTTCTGCATTGCAGGGGGTTGGACTAGATGACCCTCAAGGTCCCTTCCAACTCTACAATTCTATGTGTCTATGATCACATAGGATACTGGGCATGGCATAGGATACTGGGCATGGGATAGGCAAAACCACAGCTCTGAACAGTGCCAACAAAACATTCCTTTGCAGCTGTGGCTTGAATCTGGAGCCTCATCCTGCTGTGTTGCATTAAGCAAGGACCAAGGAGCTCCTGAATGCTGTGGCTGAAAAGGAACAGCCAGACGTTTTCCACTCACCTACGAAGCATAGAATCATAGAATCATAGAGTTGGAAGAGACCACAAGGGCCATCGAGTCCAACCCCCTGCCAAGCAGGAAACACCATCAGAGCACTCCTGACATATGGTTGTCAAGCCTCTACTTAAAGACCTCCAAAGAAGGAGACTCCACCACACTCCTGGGCAGCAAATTCCACTGTCGAACAGCTCTTACTGTCAGGAAGTTCTTCCCAATGTTTAGGTGGAATCTTCTTTCTTGTAGTTTCTTGTAGTTTGGATCCATTGCTCCGTGTCCGCTTCTCCGGAGCAGCAGAAAACAACCTTTCTCCCTCCTCTATGTGACATCCTTTTATATATTTGAACATGGCTACCATATCACCCCTTGACCTCCTCTTCTCCAGGCTAAACATGCCCAGCTCCCTTAGCCGTTCCTCATAAGGCATCGTTTCCAGGCCTTGGACCATTTTGGTTGCCCTCCTCTGGACACGTTCCAGTTTGTCAGTGTCCTTCTTGAACTGTGGTGCCCAGAACTGGACACAGTACTCCAGGTGAGGTCTGACCAGAGCAGAATACAGTGGCACTATTACTTCCCTTGATCTAGATGCTATACTCCTATTGATGCAGCCCAGAATTGCATTGGCTTTTTTAGCTGCCGCGTCACACTGTTGGCTGTACATAGTTAAACTATGGAACCCGTTCCAAAAGAGGCAGTGATGACCACCAGCTTAGCTGGCTTTAAAGGAGGATTAGACAGATTCAGGGAGAACAAGGCTGTCCATGGCTGGCTCCTAGCAATGAGGGCTCTGCCCAGCATCCGCAGTCAGAGGCAGCAATGCTTCTGAATGTGGGATGTGAAACACAAGAGCAGTCAAGTACAACATTCCTAGAGTGAACATCTTTCACATCAGTGTGGCAGCTGCTGGGTGACCTTGGGCCAGTCACACTTCTCTGAAGTCTCTCAGCCCCACTCACCTCACAGAGTGTTTGTTGTGGGGGAGGAAGGGAAAGGAGAATGTTAGCCGCTTTGAGACTCCTGAAGGGAGTATCAAATCCAAACTCTTCTTTACACATGGGGAGGGATGTTTGTCCAGCCAGCAGGTCAACTTCCTGTTTCCTTCTGGGCTGGGGCAGACTTCCTCTACATGTGACTAGAGGTGGGCGTGGCCTCACCTGTGCAGGTAATGAGAAAAGCACAAGGCAGGGCAGCCATCTCTCTCTCTCTCTCTTTGACTACATGCATCGAAGAAGCAACATCTGCTTAGCCAAAGATGCTCTCTTGGCCTCCAGCCAATAGAGGACAAAAGGACTGTCTCCTGATGAGATAGTTTCCAGGTGTATGTTACTTTGCTAAGCTAAGTCTGCCTTCTGGGATCCAATTGTGAACAGAATGATGTGTGAGTAAACCTTGTTATACTTTTATAGAAGACTGTGTTGTGTCTTATCTTTTATGAGGGAATAAGGGGGAAATACCAGAACAGTTGTTATAGAGGTTTTAGCGAGCCTGAGCAAACGCATCCGCTGCGAGTTTAAAAAGGGGAATGTTACTCTGCTAAATTGTGAACTTGTTAACACAAGTTGGAAAGGCTATAATCACACAATATATCCTCTCCTGCATCCCTGAACATTCCCACACTGAATACCTGCCTCTAGCAGGTGCAGGAGGGGAGAGGGCTCTTGGGCTTGGATCCTGCTTGCAGGTTCCCCATTGAGGCACCTGGTTGGCCACAGGGAGAACAGGATGCTGGACTAGATGGGTCATTGGCCTGATCCAGCAACCTCTTCTTAGGTTCCTATGGCGCAGTCTACAGCCTGTCTCATCACAGAGAGGAAGAAAATACGAAATCTGTACATTGAATTAAATGTATGGTTTATATGCATGAAATGCATCGCTTACATGTAAATAAATAAATGATAACCTTGCATATCTCCTTTGAAACATCTCCAGGGATGGGTTTCTTTAGCTGGCATTTTCCTGCACTGGGACCACGTTTTCAGAATGGTCAACATTTGGGCAACTCTCCAATTACTTAAAAGGATGCTAGCTGCTGCCAATTATTGAATGAATGATTCCTCCCCCCCCATTAGGTCTCCTCTCCCCCCTCTTTCTCCCCCTCTCCTCTTCTTTTGGAATGTAGCAGCTCATGTGACATTCCCAGTAATAGCTCTGGCTTCTTTTCCATTGTGTCTGTGAATTCTCTCTCCCCCCCCCCCCCAGAAATTAAAACGCCAATTGCTTGGTTCATGGATGAGGGCCAAGCGAGTGGATAGGGTGAACGGGAGGTCAGCTCCAAAGTGAGCAGATGCTCAAAAACATCCTTTCCACTCTTCGCTTTGCAATAAGCTTTAAAAGGTTTACATCAGGACTTGTCAGTCTGCAATTGTGTCAGCATGTAAGGCCCCGGCGAGAGATCTCAAGCAGGGGACATGGAGGATGAGTCAGACCCAGTTGCCTTAATCCCTTGGCAGCTGGCCAGAAGAGGGCACTGCTAACCTGCTCTCTGGTGGGCTGCCGCAGCAGATGGGCAGAGAATGGGGCCACCTGCCCTGCTCCTTGGCTAAGATGTTGGGCTCAGTTTGGTCTGAACCGACAAGTCTTTTCCTACATTGTATTTTGGTTTGTTTGTTTTTATCAGACCTCCTGATAGTCAGCCTTGTATGTCCACTGCACTTTTTTTAACAGGGAGAAAACATGCATTCTTCACACAATACAAAATTAAGCAATGGAATTTACCAGCACAAGATGCCATGATGGCCACCAGCTCAGAGGGCTCCAAAGGGGTGTTAGACAAACGGACATGAGATGAGAACTGCTGGATCAGGCCAATGGCCCATCTAGTCCAGCATCCTGTTCTCACAGTGGCGAACCAGATGCCCCGATGGGGAACCAGCAAGCAGGATCCGACCACAAGAGCATTCTCCCCTCCTGTGGTCTCCACCAACTGGTATATGGAAGCATGGGAGGGTATAAATGACTTCTAGCCATGATGGCTATGGATTACTTCCAAGTTTAAGAGGAAGGATGGAGGAAGGTTATCATTTGGTCTTTTTGCAGCATCCAGTGTTCCCAGACTTGCTTGTGGATAAGAATGCAGCTACTGATTGGGTTATGTGCTTCTCCAGATTTTGCAAGGCAGATTCAAGTCTCCAGAAAGTGCACACATAAAAAAATGCTTATTGGGGGGGGGGGGAATGAATTGAAAAGCATTGGAGGGGAAATTGTATTTTTTTTTGTAAAGGGTGTGCTCAAAGTGTGGTATTCAGCTGAATAGTTGCACTAGTGACTAGACAAAATATTATTGCTAATGCAACAGGATGTCCCTTTCTTGTCCCCACCCTGTGAACCCTGCACTACCCTCAAATCTATTTTGGATAGTTGGGCGAATCCCCAGAACAGATTTAGGGTGTGCATGGGCGCAGGAGGAGGTTGGAGGAGCACCCCGTTATGTGAGAAGAAACGCATGTGCTGATGGAACATTGTGCTTAGTGCTACGTTGAATGCAACCCAAAAATGTGTACAATGAACATGCCGGCTTTCCATGCATTCTTTCAAATGGTACAACACAGAATGGACTTAGATTGGTCTACCCATTCATGTTTAGCAGGAATCATACTTGTCTGTGCCAGTTCTTCTGCAAATATTGACATGATTAGTCAGAGAAAGCACAGCGCAAACATTAAGAGCAGCCCCAACACAGCACATTCTAATGTACCCCACACCTTCTGTTTTTACAACCTGCGGAGCACGGTTGCAACACCAGAAGGAGGCCGAGAGAGGGTAAATGTTTCGCAAGAACAGCAGTCCAGAAGGTTCATAAAGAAAAAGGATGTTATCCGCAAATAAAGGGCCGGGGCGATATTCCCACCTGGAGGAGGAGGCAAACTCCGCTCATACCAATCCTTTATTTGTTGTCCCCAGAACAAGGCTGCAAGAGAGAACATAATTCTGGACTTGGCACTTGGAAATTAGGCCAGGTGCTAAATGGCTCATCAGGTAATTCCCTTTTCGAAACAGAACAACTTGGCGCTTTTGAGCATTCTTGGCAAGCAAAGCCTGGACTGCAAAGGTGCTTACACAACAGAATGGTCAATTGGGTGGTTTTTTTTTTTTAATGGGGTGGGGGTGATATTTCCAAATGCGTACCTAAATACCATTCTCATCTGAAGGCCTAGAAAACTTTGTTGTTCTTGTCGTTACCAACGCCATCTACTCGTTCACGGGGAGCCAGAGCTACTTTCAAGCTTGTTTTTCATGAGTATTGAAAACCACTTCCCATTGTCAGTGATTTCCTGCACCTGTTGCAGAGATAACCCACACTGTTTCATAATCATTCTCAGCGCTAGTGAGGTGGGAATGCTGTAAAATGCATTATCAGTGCCACATATATGTGGAACCTAATGTCTGGCTGTTAAGATTGAAAAACAAATGCATATGGGGCACTTATAAGCTCTGGATGGGGTTGCACTTCCTCTGAAGGAGAGGGCACATAGCTTTGGGGTGCTTCTGGAACCTTTGCTGTCACCAGGGGTGAACATTTCTCGGATCTTTGCATGAAGGATGGAATACAATAATAGTAATAATAATGAGGAGGAGGTCTTTGCACATACAGCAAACATATTTGTGTTGAGTAAGTGTTTTCAGGGGATGCGGTCTCAACCACTGAGCCTCTTGGGCTTGCCTATTGGAAGGTGTGCAGTTCAAATCTGCATAATGGGATGAGCTCCCATTGCTCTGTCCCAGCTCCTGCCAACCTAGCCGTTCGAAAGCACGCCAGTGCAAGTAGATAAATAGGTACCGCTGTGGTGGGAAAGTAAATAGTGTTTCCATGCACTTTGGTTTTCGTCACAGTGTTCCATTGTACCAGAAGTGGTTTAGTCTTGCTGGCCACATGACCTGGAAAGCTTTCTGCAGACAAACGCTGGCTCTCTTGGTCTGCAGTGAGATGAGCGCTGCAACCCAATAGTCACCTTTGACTGGACTTAACCATCCAGGGGTCATTTACCTTTTACCTTTCAGGGACTATGTTTGGGTGAAAAGAGGATAAGGTGCTGGGGTGGCAAAGGTGATAGAAAATGCTCAGGTGGAGGATGGGACAGCTGTGTTGTTGTTTAGTTGTTTAGTCGTGTCCGACTCTTCGTGACCCCCTGGACCAGAGCACGCCAGGCACTCCTGTCTTCCACTGCCTCCTACAGTTTGGTCAAACTCATGCTGGTAGCTTCGAGAACACTGTCCCACCATCTCGTCCTCTGTCGTCCCCTTCTCCTTGTGCCCTCCATCTTTCCCAGCATCAGGGTCTTTCCCAGGGAGTCTTCTCTTCTCATGAGGTGGCCAAAGTATTGGAGCTTCAGCTTCAGGATCTGTCCTTCCAGGGAGCACTCAGGGCTGATTTCCTTCAGAATGGAGAGGTTGGATCTTCTTGCAGTCCATGGGACTCTCAAGAGTCTCCTCCAGCACCAGAATTCAAAAGCATCCATTCTTCGGCGATCAGCCTTCTTTATGGTCCAGCTCTCACTTCCATACATCACTACTGGGAAAACCATAGCTTTTACTATACCGACCTTTGTTGGCAAGGTGATGTCTCTGCTTTTTAAGATGCTGTCTAGGTTTGTCATTGCTTTTCTCCCAAGAAGCAGGCGTCTTTTAATTTCGTGGCTGCTGTCCCCATCTGCAGTGATCATGGAGCCCAAGAAAGTAAAATCTCTCACTGCCTCCATTTCTTCCCCTTCTTAGCTGGAACAGCTAAGATGACATTTATTTCCCATACAGAGGATGTGTTAATGGACATGTTCTCACACACCTTTTGGGCTCCAGCGATGCATTTCTGAATAAAATATAATTGGAAATTTGGTGTGAGCCTCCTTATTGAACCCCCAAATTGTATTGTCTCCCAGAAGCTGAAGGGGATGAACATGATTCTCCCCTCCCCTTTTTACTCAAACAACAACCCTTTGAGGTAGGTTAGGCTGAGAGGCAATGACTAGCCCAAGCCCACCCACTGACTTCCTGGCTGAGTGGGGATTCAAACCCTGGTCTCACAGGTCCTAGTCCAACACTCTAATCTCTAGACCACACTGGCTTGGGTCTTAAATATAGCAGCCTAAATTTGCGCAGCTGTTAGGCTAGCACTAGTGACACCCCAGAGCATCATCACAGGTGTGTGTGTGTGTGTGTGTGTGTACAGAAAATGCTGGATAGCTTTGAGAAGGTAGGCTTGAGTCAGCTTCTCTTGGCTCCTGCCCATCATTCCTTTCACTGCTTGCAGGTAAAGTTCTGGGATGCCAAATATAGCAAGCGCCTTCTGGCGCAGCAGCGAAAAGCACCGTTGAGCATGAATCTTTTATGGCAGCAGGCCGGGCCCCGAAGTTCTCGGCTCATGCAATATGCAGAAGTCCCGAGTCTCCAGCATGTCACTCTATTGACAGGCTAAATTCCAGGCAGCTTCTCTGACAGCCTGCCTTCTCTGCAAATGGCTCATTGTGCACCACAAGGCCTCTTTAAAATTAACATGTGAATGCCTTGCCTTTTCCACCCCTCCTCTCTCTTTGCCTTTTGGCCCGTTTTGCACACCATGCTGCAGCTGTTTTTGCATCTCTGTAGTTACACTGTGAGCAGAATAATTATTATGATTACTTATTGAATTTATATGCCGCCCTATGCCCAGAGAGATGATGGATCCAGGGGAAGGAACTGAGGCAAGTCCCACTTTGGGTCTCTGTGTCACTCGCCATTCTGGCATTCTGGCAGTAGAATATAGGCACCAGACTTTGGGGCCCTCACATGTCAGGTCAGCGAAGAACTTAAGAAGAGTGTTTTGGAAGAAGAAGAAGAAGAAGAAGAAGAAGAAGAAGAAGAAGAAGAAGAAGAGGAGGAGGAGGAGGAGTAGTTTGGATTTGATATCCCACTTTATTGCTACTCGAAGGAGTCTCAAAGCGGCTAAAATTCTCCTTTCCCTTTCTCCCCCACAACAAACACTCTGTGAGATGAGTGGGGTTGAGAGACTTCAAAGAAGTGTGACTAGCCCAAGGTCACTCAGCAGCTGCATGTGGAGGAGTGGGGAAGCGAACCCGGTTCACCAGAGTTCACCGCTCTTAACCACTACACCACATTGGATGAGGCCAGCAAGGCCATCTATTCCGGCACCCTGCTCTCACAGTGGCCAACAAAATGTCTGTGGGAAACCTGAAAGCAGGATTCAAGCACCAGAGCCCTCTCTCTTCCTGTGGTTTCCAGCAACTGGTATTCAGAAGCATTGCTGCCTTCCACTGTGGGAGGCAAAGCATGGTCCGCATCCTGGCTAGCAGCCATTCACAACCCTCTCCTCTTCCATGGGTTTGTCTGACCCTCCAAGTTGGTGGCCATCGCTGCCTCCTGTGGCAGAAAGTTCCACACATTGTGCTCCAAGAAGAAGAACCTCCGTCTATCTTGACTATCCCATTATTCAGTTTCATTAGATGCACATGAGTTCTAGTGTTTCTCTAGCCGCTTTCTCATCGCCAAGCAAAATTATTTAAACTGAGAATCATAAACCTGTCTTCTTCTTCTTTGGCGATCCCTTGTAGCCAAGTAAGATTGTCTTCCATAACCATGGTTTTAACAATGAGTCCGTAAGTGACTGTGGAGGCCAATTCTGGATCCACACATCCTTCCACAGTGGGGACATTGGTTACCAGGTGGGAGTTGATCATGGTGAGGGTTTGCTAAGCGTTCCTTCCTCTTAGCACATTTCTCCCTTGCGTCCTGAGTTTGAGTGTCTTCAAAGCCCATGACACCTTTGGTAAAGGCTATTCTCCAACTGGAGCGCTCGCAGGCCAGTATTTCCCAGTTGTTGGTGTTGATACTACATTTTTAAAGATTTGCCTTGAGAATGTCTTTAAACCTCTTTTGTTGACCACCAGCATTACGCTTTCCATTTTTAAGTTCAGAATATACCTGTAGAGTTCGGAAGATTCCTCTAGCCCAACCCCCCGCAATTAGGGAATCACTTCTATCATGGAACCTCTTCCTCACCCTTTCCCTAACTCACCCTCTATTTCTCCCTGCCCCAGTCTAACTCCCTTTGAAGAAGCAGTTTCTTAATTTTGGGGTGCTTCTTGACCCAGTTTTGTTGCCGGGGGCCCAGGCAGCCTCGGTGGCTAGAAGTTCCTTCTATAAACTCCTGCTGGCACAGTAACTGTGGCCATTACTGGACTGGGAAAGCTTGACCACAGGAGTTCAGGCACTGATGATTTGAGGATTGGATTACTGCATTGTGCTTTTTGTAGGGTTTCACGTGGTTCATAAAGTGCAGCCAAGGCAGAAAGCTACAGGACAGCTGCTGGCAGGGGTGAGATCCTGTCTGCATCCTCTGCTCAGAGTTCTGCACTGGTTACTGACATGTTTCTGGGCTGAGTTCGAGGGCTTACTGTTGGCACATAAAGTCTTTAATGGCTTGGGACCAATTTACTTGTGAGATTCCCTTACCCATTATGTACTCACTCAACTACAGTGGACGCTCAGGTTGCGAATGTGATCTGTGCGGGAGGCACGTTCGCAGCCTGCAGGGTTCACAACCCGCAGCGCTGCATCTGCGCACTTGCGGGTTGCGATTCGGCGCTTCTGCACATGTGCAAAGCGCGATTTAGAACTTCTGCGCATGCATGAGTGCCGAAACCTTGAAGTAACCCGTTCCGATACTTCCTGGTTCAGCGCAGTGCGCAATCCGAAAATGCGCAACCTGAAGCATCTGTAACCCGAGGTATGACTGTATGTTGACTTGCAGATAGGTCCTAGCTGTAGCTGACTTAGCAGGAAAAAGGGCAGCCCCCCACCCCCCTCTACATTCCACAGCCCAGGTGTTGCAGGGTAAATTCCCCTTGTGGGGTTCAATTTTTCCCAGTTTCCCTTTTGGTCAGACTTTCTTCAGTAATCTTTTACCGGGCAAAGAATTTGAGAGAGCATTTCCCTTAGGGCACACCCTATATAGGCAAAAGATACATCATCTTAGCTGCTCCGCCTCCACCCAATCACCTCCTGCCACATCACCACCTCTCATCCAACCAGAGTCCCTGAAATGAAACTCACTCAACCCATTTTTCACTGCGCATGTTGGAACCTTCCTTGTACCTTAACTTGAGTTGTTTTCCTCATTAATGGCCAACGTTAGGCTCCTCCTTGACTGGTCCTTACCAGTCTTACGGTCAGGTTGTGTTCTTGCTGGCCTCTCCAATAATAGAAAGTCCACCTCAGAGTGAACCCTGTTCGCTCCACGTTTTATGCCAGCTTTAAACTCTTGTGATGGCCCTGTTCTTTAAAACCCCAGAAGGCCTTATTAACGAAGGAACAAGATGGTAATAACAAAGGCAAAGACTTATGGGCCGCAATATCCTTATTGCAATATCTCCCCCTTCCCTGGGGCTTCTCCCTGGCTCCTCAGTACTCAAAGCTGAGCATTCCTCCTCCCTCCCCACCCCCCAACAGGCCAAAGGAAAGTCATTAAGGGCAATATCAGCCTCTTAATAAGGCTTATAACTCAAGCCTAAGAGTGGACATTCATTTCTTTTCTAGACATCTGAGAGAGAAGCTCAGCCTTTTAGCAAATGTGAGGAACATTATGCTCGCATTAAACCACTTTCTCCCACAAAAGCGGCATTAACCTCTGGGGGAAAGGGCTCCTTTCACAGTGCATTGTAAACTTTTCTATTTAGCCTTGGGCTGATCTTCAAGGCTTTTGTTGCTCTTTCAGAAATGTGGCACTTGAGAGCAGTTCTGCTGGGTCCTTGCCCCAATAAATCCGTTAGTCTTATCTAAGCACTCAGGGTGGTGTAAAGAACTTTACAAACATGTAGTAAACTCCAGTCAAATCAAGTAGCACCTGGCTTTCTGAAAAGTATCCATTTTCCCTTTCTAATCAATTTCCCCTTTCTAACCTCCTTCAATTAAGATTTCTGGAAGAAATATCAACAACCTCAGATATGCAGATGACACAACCTTGATGGCAGAAAGTGAGGAGGAATTAAAGAACCTTTTATTGAGGGTGAAAGAGGAGAGTGCAAAATATGGTGTGAAGCTCAACATCAAAAAAACGAAGATCATGGCCACTGGTCCCATCACCTCCTGGCAAATAGAAGGCGAAGAAATGGAGGCAATGAGAGATTTTACTTTCTTGGGCTTCATGATCACTGCAGATGGTGACAGCAGCCACGAAATTAAAAGACGCCTGCTTCTTGGGAGAAAAGCAATGACAAACCTAGACAGCATCTTAAAAAGCAGAGACATCAAAGGTCTGTATAGTTAAAGCTATGGTTTTCCCAGGAGTGATGTATGGAAGTGAGAGCTGGACCATAAAGAAGGCTGATCACCGAAGAATGGATGCTTTTGAATTCTGGTGCTGGAGGAGACTCTTGAGAGTCCCATGGACTGCAAGAAGATCCAACCTCTCCATTCTGATGGAAATCAGCCCTGAGTGCTCACTGGAAGGACAGATCGTGAAGCTGAGGCTCCAATACTTTGGTCACCTCATGAGAAGAGAAGACTCCCTGGAAAAGACCCTGATGTTGGGGAAGATGGAGGACCCAAGGAGAAGGGGACGACAGAGGACGAGATGGTGGGACAGTGTTCTTGAAGCTACCAGCATGAGTTTGACCAAACTGTGGGAGGCAGTGGAAGACAGAAGTGCCTGGCGTGCTCTGGTCCATGGGGTCACGAAGAGTCGGACATGACTAAACAACAACAAAATCTCCTTCTCCCCCTATCCTAATTCTTGAGGATCTTTTACCCCCCCCCCACTACAATCTGATCTATGGTTTAATTCACTCAAGGGGAAAGGAAATTAATTACTGAGAGTCAACTAAACATTCCTCCTTAAGTCATCTTCTGGATCTTGCCTCTACTGCCATTTCAATTATTTTATTACTGAAAAAAGCAGGCAGGTGGACTTCAGAACCTAACTCTCCACTGTCTCAGGCATGGGCATCAAAAGCAATTAAATATTTTATAGCTCCCTTAAAGCTCTATCTGGATTTTCCCCCAACCACCATAAATCGTCTCTTTTGCTCTACTCTCCTGCCCCCACAGATATGCACATGGTTTCTCTGAAATTGGAAAAAACATAGAGTCGATTCTTTTCTTTATGCACACCGAGTACCTCTCTTCAACAAGCTATGCCATGGATTTTAATGTCGAATCCCCAATCAAGCAGTGTATAATTTTTTTGGAAATAGAAATGAAATAAAAAATCCATATGCTGAAAATGCAATGGTCTCTAGAACAGGAAAATAGCAAAACCCAGACCATAGTGACGTATTCTGCCATTGCTGTTCTAGTGCTGCTCTTAGCAGGGGGAAAGGGCCTTGCACTGTCTTCAAGGGCACATTAAATGTCTTTTAGGATCAGGGTGGGTGGATGTGCTTGTTTCCGTTTCTCTCAGTGTCCCATTTTTCCACTCTGATATTGTCTGCCACATTTCCACATTGGCTTTGCATTTTAAAAACAAACAGAACAAAAGCCAAGAAGATTAATCACAGGGCACATAACACACACCTAGCAGAAAGTAGTGCGCCGACTTCCCCCACAGGAGAAGGATCATCTGCCAGGTTAGCGTGTGAAGCACCTAACCCAATGAGCCACACAGCTCTAATCCTGTTTAAGCCTCACTCTGAGGACTTAGAGTCTGATGGGCTTTTGACAAGGCACTTAACTTGCTTCACCTGGGAAGCTGCCTTCTGCAAGTCCTGGTCGCTGCATGATGGCAAGGGACTTTCAGTAACAATGCATTGTGAGACCTTTGTCAAATGTGCTGGGTTGTGGTCCCCCCTCCCCTCCCAAAGATGTTGTCATACATTGATTCTGTTTTGTCATGTAATGGGTAGAATGGCTCTGTGAGTGCAGCTTTCTCCCGATTGAAGTGCAGAATGTTTGAGGACCAGGACATGAGCAGGGAAACCAAAATGCTTGTTTACAAAGCTATTGTACTACCAACCTTACTGTATGCTTGTGAAACATGGGCCACTCATAAATGCCATCTCCAACCCCTCAAAAGATTCCATCAACGGTGTCTCTGAAAAATGTTACACATCACCTGGGAAGACAGGCGAACTAATGCCAGTTTACTGGAAGAAGCAAAGATCACCAGTGTCAAAGCAATGATTCTTCAACATCAACTTCGTTGGACTGGTCATGTTGTGCGGATGCCTGATTATCCTCTTCCAAAGAAACTACTCTGTTCCGAACTTAAAAACGGAAAGCGTAATGCTGGTGGTTTAAAGACTCTTTTGTAAAGGCAAATTTTAAAATAAACACCGACAATTGGGAAACACTGGCCTGTGAGCACTCAAATTGGTGAACAGCCTTTACCATAGGTGTCCTGGGCTTTGAAGACACTCGAACTCAGGACGCAAGGGAGAAACGCACTAAGAGGAAGGCACGCTTGGCAAACCCTCACCGTGATCAACCCCCACCTGGAAACCAATGTCCCCACTGTGGAAGGATGTGTGGATCCAGAATTGGCCTCCACAGTCACTTACAGACTCACTGTTAAAACCATGTTTATGGAAGACAATCTTACTCAGCTATGAGTGATCGCCAAAGAGGAAGAAAGGAGAAGAATGTTGGACTAGGACCTGGGAGACTTGGGTTCAAATTCCCACTTGGCCATTGTCAGGGAACTGACATCGGAGGGAGAGGCGAAGGGGAGGCTCCCAGATGATGCTGGTGAAAGACCCAGCACCAGGGGGAGAAACAGCTCAGTAGAGGGGGAAGCCAATCAGCGCAACACCAGGGATAAAGGGGGGCAGACGGGGGAATTGGAGAGAGGGCTCCAGGACTCTTCACTGGACATCAGTGAGGAGAGCCCAGGTCCTCCGCTACCCACGCCTTCCCTGCGCAGAAGACTCCCGCGCAGTGAGAGGAGGAGGAGACTGGGTGTCAAACAACTTTTATGTTGGAAGAGGTTCAAGAAACGCCCACTGACAGATTCTGCCAGTGACTGAGGCAGCCACGATGAGAAGGGGCTGTGCAGTCAGAAAGGTTTAACAAGGCAAATTAACCGAGAAATGCACCAGTTTACGCACGAGTAACTCATACCTATTACAGCCATGAAACATCCTGGGGTGGTCTTGTTCCGGTGTCTGTCTCTCAGCTTAGCCTACCTTACAGGGCAGTGATGAGGATACACTGGGGAGGGGGGACCTATGTATCCCACCCAGAGCTCCTCTGAGGGAAGGTGGAATGCAAATATAATAACAAGCAAGCAAATTATTAAGCAAATAAGATGGCTGTAGAGTCCAAGCAACAATCAAGGTAGGTCACTAGATCCCTAGATCTTAGCTAGGCATCATGTGATTCCTCGTTCAGGTCCCAGAATCCCCAATGTTTTATTCCCATCATCAGATCCACTTTAACGCCACGGGATGAACCCCACAAGTTAATTACGCCTTGTGTGAAAAAAGAAACAGGTGTGCAACAGGAACCGACTGTTTCCAATCTGTCCTCCGTCAGGTACCAAATCATCTTTTAATGCCAGATTTATTTGCTAGAGAGCACACCTGAGCCACCGGGTCTCATCCTGTTCCTCTTCGGCTTTACATCTGCTTTGTAATTATTAAACAATAACAACAATTAGGGGAAAGACATTTTTTGCATTTCCCAGATGTAATTACCATCTCAGGCAACAACACGAGACTGAAATGATTTCAGATTTGTGAGCTGCGGCGGTGCAGGTGGCCCTGGCTTTCAGCGAGTGGGGTCTTGTCGCTGCAGCTGGAGATCAGTGCAGGATTGTCAAAGGCCAGTTGCATTCATCCTCGCAAAGCTTACTCCCATTATGCTGAAAAGCTCCTTCCCTCAGAGCCAGTGTGGTGTAGTGGTTAAGAGCGGTAGACTGGTAATCTGGTGAACCGGGTTCGCTTCCCTGCTCCTCCACATGCAGCTGCTGGGTGACCTTGGGCCAGTCACACTTCTCTGAAGTCTCTCAGCCCCACTTACCTCACAGAGTGTTTGTTGTGGGGGAGGAAGGGAAACCCTGGTCTTCCAGACCCTAGTCTGACACTCTAACCATTATGCCACACTGTCTCTGTTTACAACAATTGCACATAAAAATCATATGATAAAAACCATATTTGAAAAGGTAAAATTAAAAATCGGCCAATTATAATGGAATAACTTTAGCCCATGGCTCTCTTTCCTAAGAGAGAAGATTACCTCTTGCTCACAGGTGCACAGAGTGCAGATTTTTACTTTTTCGCAAATGTCTGATGATCTGAGGACAGGGAGGAGGGAGAAGCAGAGAAGCTGGCCCAGTGAGAGCCAGTGTAGTGTAGTGGTTAAGAGTGGTGGACTCGTAATCTGGTGAACCGGGTTCGCGTCTCCGCTCCTCCACATGCAGCTGCTGGGTGACCTTGGGCCAGTCCCACTTCTCTGAAGTCTCTCAGCCCCACTCACCTCACAGAGTGTTTGTTGTGGGGGAGGAAGGGAAAGGAGAATGTTAGCAGCTTTGAGACTCCTTTGGGTAGTGATAAAGCGGGGTATCAAATCCAAACTCTTCTTCCCTTGGAAAGCAGGCACCAGGGGGAAGGCATGTGAGCTGCTGTGTGGATGGAAGGAGGCGGCGATTGAGTGTATTTCATGATGAGAACATCAAATGAATCCAGAAGCAGAAGATTTATAAGAACATAAGAATGGCTTGCTGGATCAGGCCAGCATCCTGTTCTTACAGTGGCCAACCAGATGCCTTAATAGGAAACCCACCGACCAGAGAAGAATGGCAAATCCAGTTGATGGAGTATGCCGAAATGGCAAAACTAACTGGGAAGCTGGGGAATCAAGAAGACAAGAAATTTTAAAAAGAATGGGAAATGTTTATAATGTATGTACAGAATCATTGTAAACAGGCCAAAAGATTAGCAGGATTTTAAACATATTTGTAATGTAACAGAAGGTAGAGATCAGGGGTGTGCAATTCCCAAGAGACTGTGATCTACTCCCACTATAAAAACACTGGCAGTGATCTACCCATTAGATGGACCAAAGTTCTTGAGCTTCTTCTGGGGAGGCTATCAGGATCTTGTAAAGATCTATCAGGATCACACGATCAACCAGGATCAACTAGGAACGCCCCACGATTTACCTGTAGATCGCGATTGACCTGTTCGACATCCCTGGTATAGATAATTCAGGAAGATGAAAAAATTGACAAGCATTGATATGCAGTTGAAAATAGAATCAATAGGATGGGGGATGTCAGGCGATAATTAGATTGGGAATTGTTTTTGCTGTATGTTTAAATTTTGGAAAATCAAATAAAAAAATATTTTTTTAAAAAAGGAAACCCAGAAGAAGGATTCAGACACAAAAGCAACACTCTCCCCTCCTGTGTTTTCCTGAAACTGATATTAAGAAGCAACTGTGGAGGCAGAACAGAGGCATCATGGCAAGTAGCCTCCAATAGTCCTCTTTAATATGTCTTTAGCTTTTTGTATTTTACCGGCGTGGTTTTTAATTTGTGTAGGCTGCCTTGAATCCCAGCCTGGGGAAAAGGTTGGCTATAAATATAATAACAATATCAATATCATAGACGGTCTGTGTTTCAGTCTCCATCATCTCCAACTGGGACTGGCAGAGAGCCCCGTCTGAATTCCTGGAGAGCAGCTGCCATTCGGTGTATACAATATCTAACTAGATAGACTAAAAATCTGACTCATTATAAGGCAACGTTCTGCATTGCAGATGGCAAAATGTCTTGGGCCGGTCCTCTTGCTGTGACCCAGTGAGACCAATTGATGGGGTGGAATTCTGAACACAAGTAGCACAGGAACTGGGTGTGTCCGGTGTGTGTGTGTGTGTGTGTGTGTGTGTGTGTGTGTGTGTGTGGACCTTGTCCATAAATGACCTTTAAAGGATGAGCAGTGATGCAGCCAAGTTTGCTGACGATACCAAATTGATCAGGGTGGTTAAAACAATAGGATTACCATAAATGAGGTCAACGTAATGCTATTGCAAGCCATCCTCTTTCCTGCCAATTGATTCCAGCTGCAGATAATGATGGGCATTTGAAATTATGGAATGTGGCCAAAGAGAGGAAAAACTTCTGGGGCCAGAGAGTGGTTTTTTTTTGGGGGGGGGTGGTGGAAAGCACCCCCTCAATCAAGTCTAATTTGATCTCCAGATGTTTTTCTTTTTCTGGAACGAGGGAGAAGCACAACGAGTTGTGCACATTGGGGTAGGAATAGATGGATTTTATTGGATTTGTGGAATGCTTCCATTACCTAGATGAAATCTGAATTGAATGAATGGGATACAGGATTGTGACTGGTCTCACAAACATTTTCATAGTGTGGCAGTGTACAGTTTGCTGTTCTATTCTTTTCTATTTTAATGAAAAAGGTCCCCATATAACAGGTCTGATATGATGCACCACCCTGCTCCTCTGAGTCCCCAGGAACCATGTTCACAGCCCCTGATCTAGGCAGATGCTGCAGCCTGCAGTTCAATGACTTGCCACATGGAGCAGCCACACTCAGAGCAAAGAAAGAGGCAGGATGGTACCCAAAATCTGGCAGTCATCTGCCCTGCAAGTTCCCTAAGCTCCAGGCTCACACATAGTGCGGGCACCCAACTGCAGGCTGCTATGGATTTGAGTCTTCCACACATTTAATTGCTTGCCAGGGCAAAGGGTATCCTAGGTGTTCCCTCATTGGCAAGTGCCTCCAGAAGACACATCTTCAGGCCCATAAGTGGAAAACATGCATCTCAGTGGTATTGTTGTTGTTTAGTCGTTTAGTTGTGTTTGACTCTTCGTGACCCCCCTGGACCAGAACATGCCAGGCACTCCTGTCTTCCACTGCCTCCCACAGTTTGGTCAAACTCATGCTGGTAGCTTCGAGAACACTGTCCAACCATGTCGTCCTCCATCGTCCCCTTCTCCTTGTGCCCTCCATCTTTCCCAGCATCAGGGTCTTTCCCAGGGAGTCTTCTCTTCTCAGGAGGTGGCCAAAGTCTTGGAGCCTCAGCTTCAGGATCTGTCCTTCCAGTGAGCACTCAGGGCTGATTTCCTTCAGAATGGAGAGGTTTGACCTTCTCACAGTCCATGGGACTCTCAAGAGTCTCCTCCAGCACCAGAATTCAAAAGCATCAGTTCTTCATGGATCACTGGCTTGCCGTGGCGAAGGGGCGTGAATAACTCAGAGAAGCTATGAGCTATGCTGTGCAGGGCCACCCAAGATGGACAGGTCATAGTGGAGAGTTTTGACCAAACATGATCCACCTGGAGCAGGAACCGGCAAGCCACTCCAGTATCCCTGCCAAGAAAACTCCATGGACAAAGAAAAAGACAACAGTGTTATAGTGTCTGCTTTTCATGAAGAAGGCCCTGAGTTCAATTCTCTGAGTCTCCAGGTAGGACTGGGGAAAACTCCCTGGACAGCTGCTGCCAGCCAGTGTGGGTGACACTGAGGTAGATGAACACAACATTACGCAGCTTCCTTGTGTCCATAGAAGTTTCTTTGCGTGTGGCCCCCAAGTGAATTGGTCATGTTGTTCGGATGTCCGATTATTGTCTTCCAAAGCAACTATAGTCGTACCTCAAAAGTCAAACAGAATCCGTCTGGAAGTCTGGAAATGTTTGAAAACCAAAGTGCAGCTTCTGATTGGCTGCAGGAAGCTCCTGCAGCCAATCGGAAGCCACAGAAGCCCCGTCAGATGTTGGGCTCCCAAAAGAACGTTCGAAAACTGGAACACTCACTTCCGGGTATTGATTGTTTGGGAGCTGGAACGTTTGACTCCCAAGGCATTCGGGAGCTAAGATACAACTGTACTCTGCTCTGAACTTAAAAATGGAAAGCGTAATGCTGGTGGTCAACAAAAGAGGTACAAAGACTCTCTCAAGGCAAATCTAAAAAAATGTAGTATAAACACTGACAGCTGGGAATCACTGGTCTGCGAGCGCTCCAGTTGGAGAACAGCCTTTACCAAAGGTGTCATGGACTTTGAAGATGTTTGAACTCAGGATGCAAGGGAGAAATGTGCTAAAAGGAAGGCATGCTTGGCAAATCCACACCATGATCGTATCCCGCCCGGAAACCAATGTCCCCACCATGGAAGGATGTGTGGATCCAGAACTGGCCTCCACAGTCACCTACAGACTCACTGTTAAAACTGTTTATGGAAGACAATCTTACTCGGCTACGAGGGATAGAAGAAGAAGAAGAAGAAGAAGAAGAAGAAGAAGAAGAAGAAGAAGAAGAAGAAGAAGAGCAGATATGAAATCAAACACACAAAACGCTATACTGGTTTTTCTTCTCTGGCTACGTTGGACTCAATAAAACCCAGGCAGGATTTTAGATTTGGTCTCTCCACTGTTTTTCCCCGTTTTAAATGCATTGTCTCACTTGTGGCATTGTTGATTAAAAATCATGTGCTTTATTGCCTCTGGTTTGCTGTAACTCTCTGTTCCTGTCCTCATTAGGTGCTTGTTTTAAGACAGTTGGCTACAGAAAGGCAATATATTTGGATCCCCCGGCCAAAAAAGAAAGAAAAAAGTCAATAAATAACCATCTGTAGTGTTAATAACTCACCTGGTGAATTTCCTAACACAAAGTTCGATCTGTCGCTTCTATCTCTGGGAGGTTTTCCTGTAATATGAGAGCTCTCTAAGACATGATAAAATGCAAAGTGGCTCAGGAGAAGTCAAAGTATTTTCCCTTTTGCAAGGAAACAAACCATTTGTTTCAGGAGAAATGGAATTATGAATTTGATTCCCGCGGAACGGGGGGGGGGGGTTGAGTAATCTGAGTGATTCCTTCTCTTCTGACTGCCCCATCAACTAGGTTATTAATAGCAAAGAGCTTAGCTTTGCTAATCTTTACATGCTGGATGGTCACCCTCACAAATACAGGAAGTTTCATGTAAAAAGAGAGGATCCTGTTTTCCTTAGAACAATAGCCAGTCACAGGCTAGAGCAACTCCTCTTTATGCCTAGACTCAATGCCCAGACACCCATCACAGACTGCTGGTGATCTTCCAGATCTGGGGTTGGCAAACTAAGGCCTGGGGGCCGGATCAGGGCCAATTGCCTTCAGGATCTGGACCATGGACTGTTCGTGGATCAGTGTGGGGATTCTGATTGTTTGGGCTGCTCCATTTCTCTCCCTCACACACATCGCGCTGCTGCCTCCTCCCTCCCTCCTCCTGGCTTCTCCCCGCCCTGCCTAGAGGTGGAAGGGGGCTGGGCTGAGCTGGCTGAGCACCATTTTGAGCTGTCCCTCTCCAGATCCAGCCCTTTCACGCTGCTCATCTTCCCTACTCCTCCTCTACCACCGCCCTGGTGCTCCTGTGGGCCAGAGAGCGGAGCGGACCAGCTCCCTCGGTCTACTCACAAGAAGCAGCAGCAGGGGTGGTGGTGGTTGTGGTGGCAGAGGCAGTACCTGGGAAGGTAAGCGCAGTGGCTGGGGCTGGGGGGGGACTACTTGCCCCCCTCGCCTCTTCTTCCAGCTCTCCCCCCCGGTGCTTCTTCTCTGGCCCACCACAAGGCCCAAGGGATAGTGGACTGGTCAGCAGCTATAAATTGTTGCTGACTCCTGTTCCAGATCCTGTAGTTAAGAACAGGAAAAGAACCTGATGGATCAGGCCAATTGCCCCTTGAGTCCAGCATCCTCTTCTCACAGTGGCCAAGCAGATGCCCATCATGGGAAACCAGAAGCAGGATCTGATCACCAGAGCCCTCTCCCCTCCTGTGGTTTTTGTGGGATGTGAATCACAAGAGCAGTCAAGTACAACCTTCCTAGAGTGAACATGTTTACACATGGGGAGGAATGTTTATCCAGCCAGCAGGTCAACTTCCTGTTTCCTTCTGGGCTGGGACATGTGACTAGAGGTGGGCTTGGCCTCACCTGTGCAGGTAACGACAAAAGCACAGGGCAGGGCAGCCATCTCTCTCTCTCTCTGACTACATGCATCAAAGAAGCAACATCTGCTTAGCCAAAGATGCTCTCTGGGCCTCCATCCAATAGAGGACAGAGGGACTGTCTCCTGATGAGATAGTTTCCAGGTGTATGTTACTTTTCTAAGCTAAGTCTGCCTTCTGGGATCTGACTGTGAACAGAATGTGAGTAAGTAAACTCTTTTTATACTTTTATAGAAGACTGTGTCGTGTCTTATCTTTTATGAGGGAATAAGGGGGAAATACCAGAACAGTTATTATAGAGGCTTTAGGGAGCCTGAGCAAACGCATCCGCTGTGAGTTTAAAAAGGAGAATGTTACTCTGCTAAATTGTGAACTAGTTAACACAAGTTGGAAAAGCTATAACCAAACAATATATCCTCTCCTGCATCCCTGAACATTCCCACAGTTTTCAGCAACTGGTGTCCAGAAGAATTGCTGGCTCCAACTGTGGAGGCAGAGCATAGCCATACTGGCTAGTAGCCATCAATAGCCCTCTTCTCCATGAATTAGAATTGCTTTTCTCATAAATAGACGGGGAATCACAATCTTCCCATCCCCATGCGCGCGCGCGCACACACACACACACACACACAATGTATTTTTTTTGGCACATCATTATCTGGAAAAAAACAAAACTTCCAATTCATCCATTCCTAGCTGCATCAGTGATATTTGCTTCCATTCTTTCCCAGTTTCCCCCCCTACATCCATCTGTCTCAGGAGGCAATGGAGCACACCTCTGGGAATGAAGTTAACCTGCTGCGATAGCTGCACTGAGGTGACCCCCCCGGGGCGCAAGCCTGAGCAGTGCGTTGGAGGTCCTGGGCTGGCCAGATGACAAGAGCCCCATCTCATCCTCACTGATGGGGTCCAAAGGAAAGCAGAGCAAGACATTTGGCACCAGCTTGGTTGCAGGAGTTGCCAGGAGGAGGCACACAAGGCGCCACCCAACTGTCTTATGAGCCAGGTTGCAAGAGCCACAATTAGGGATGGGGGCCTCCCATGGTGGGCCTTTCCTCCACCCCAATCAATAGCTAGTGAAAGTGTGCATGAGCTGGACTGGAAGCTGGAGACACAGAGGGCTGCTTGCTCTGGGCTGGATCCAAAGCTGTGACAAATGGAGAAACAAGGGTGGAATCTACACACATAAAAAAAACCAAAAACGCTGTGAAAATGCCTTTAAAAAAAACTTCTGAAAATATATTGAATTTGCCATAGCTCACCATCGCCATCTACTGTCACATTTGTACAATGCACTTTACAACACACTTAAAACTTTTTATTTGCAGCTGTATAGAAGACAGGAGTGCCTGGTGTGCTCTGGTCCATGGGGTCACGAAGAGTTGGAGATAGTGACAGCAGCCACGAAATTAAAAGATCCTGCTTCTTGGGAGAAAAGCAATGACAAACCTAGACAGCATCTTAAAAAGAAGAGACATCACCTTGCCAACGTAAAAGCTATGGTTTTCCCAGTAGTGATGTATGGAAGTGAGAGCTGGACCATAAAGAAGGCTGATTGCCGAAGAATTGATGCTTTTGAATTCTGGTGCTGGAGGAGACTCTTGAGAGTCCCATGGACTGCAAGAAGATCAAACCTCTTCGTAAGGAAATCAGCCCTGAGTGCTCCCTGGAAGGACAGATCCTGAAGCTGAGGCTCCAAGACTTTGGCCACCTCATGAGAAGAGAAGACTCCCTGGAAAACACCTGATGTTGGGGAAGATGGAGGGCACAAGGAGAAGGGGACGACAGAGGACGAGATGGTGGGACAGTGTTCTCAAAGCTACAAACATGAGTTTGACCAAACTGCGGGAGGCAGTGGAAGACAGGAGTGCCTGGCGTGCTCTGGTCCAGGGGGTCACGAAGAGGCGGACACGACTAAATGACTAAATAACAAATGATGATATACTTGCTTGAAGTGTGTTTAGTACAGACAGAGAGTGATACCTGTGGGATATTTAAAATGCAATCAAACCAACAGTTCGTGTTTTGCTAGAAAGGCATATTAAGGGAGCTCACAAAGTTTCCCTGTAAGTTTGCTAGAGAGGACTCTGTGAGAGACCCACTGTCACAGTCCAGTTCACGGGCGATCAAAGTCCCAGCAGGGGACATCAGGACTGGGGAAAAGATGGCAGGGTGGGAGCAGGAACAGGGGTCTAGAAGCCGGGAGTCTGAGGGTCAGGAAGTAAGGAGTCACAAAGTCAGGGGTCTGAGGATCAAGAAGCAAGGAGTCACGAAGTCAGGGGTCCAAGGATCAAGAAGCAAGACAGGGAACGTGTTGCTGTGGCAAAGAGCCGAAGGGAAAATACTGACCTTAAATATCCCTTCCTGGCGCTTGCCACCAGGTGCTGTGAGTTACCAATTGGCCTCACCTGTGTGGCCACGCCTTGCCTCTCCAGAACAAACTTATGAAGGCCCCAGTCCTGCAAAGTCCTATTGGCCACAGGGCCTGGCTCCTGCACGCACACCTGACACCTGCCCACTGTGCCCTGACAGCGGGAGGGCATAGCTATAAGTATTTTCTTACATCTGCCAAGTCTGAGCTCCAGGGCTCAGACTCCATCTTTAGCTAGACTCCAGATGTAAGAAAGGAAAATCCATTCTGCCTTAAAGCATCCTGGTTTACTTACAATAAAAGGCTAAAACTAACCTATCCGAGCTTCCCTTTTAAGCTGATGAACTCACAAATGTGAGGATGGAAAGATAATATCTAGCAAATATATCCTCTCCTAGCATTTATTCACACCCCCAACAGTACTTTTGAAAAATCAATGGCTCATCCCTCTCGACTGGAAGCAGCTCCCCCCCCCCCAGCTTTATTCTGCTGAGTGTCTTTCGGGTAAAATCTTGTTCAGCATCTCTTCTCCCTCTCTGGTCACAAGAGGGACCTTCTTTCCCTGATTTTGCATCTTCCACCGATTTCCCCTACACAGGAATTCAGCCGCGAGGTGCTGGCCTCTGTTCTATGCGTCTTGTCAGAATCGGGTTCCCCAGGGCCGTCCCTTTTGACGAATTAGGGTTGCGTTAGGGGCGGGCGAGAGGCATGCTGAATGTTAATGCTCTTGCACAAAACATCCCCATGAAATCTAATGATCTCGCTGTATCTTTTATGGGTCAGAATGCACTTAATGAACTGAACCAGGCAGGTTACCTCTTCTGCTCTTTCGTCTTTCAATGGTTCAGGGGAACAGGTCACGGGAGAGGAGAAGGTTTTTAAATTATAAATTTTATCGTTTAAAATATATGTTACCAGAGTGGATAAAGCACGTATACTTAAAACACAGCTTATTCAAACATACACATCTTTTGCAAGGAGGGTGGGTCAGTGGTAGAAAATCTGGACACCAAATGAAGCTGAATGCTGAAAGCAAGCTCTTCTTATGCGGATAGCACTGTGGTCTAAACCACTGAGCCTCTTGGGCTTGCCGATCGGAAGGTCGGCAGTTCGAATCCCCATGACGGGGTGAGCTCCCGTTGCTCTGTCCCAGCTCCTGCCAACCTAGCAGTTGGAAAGCACCCCAGGGCAAGTAGATAAATAGGTATGGTAAGGTAAGGAAGGTAAATGGCATTTCCTTGCACTCTGGTTTCCATCACGGTGTCCTGTTGCACCAGAAGTGGTTTAGTCCTGCTGGCCACATGACCCGGAAAGCTGTCTGCGGACAAACGCTGGCTCCTAGGCCTGAAAGCGAGATGAGCGCCACAACCCCATAGTCCCCTTTGACTGGACTTAAGACTCCAAGACTTTGGCCACCTCATGAGAAGAGAAGACTCCCTGGAAAAGACCCTGATGTTGGGAAAGATGGAGGGCACAAGGAGAAGGGGACGACAGAGGACGAGATGGTGGGACAGTGTTCTCGAAGCTACCAGCATGAGTTTGGCCAAACTGGGGGAGGCAGTGGAAGACAGGAGGGCCTGGTGTGGTCTGGTCCAGGGGGTCACAAAGAGGCGGACACGACTAAACAACTAAACAACAACAACAACCACCACCAGCCAGGGGTCCTTTACCCTTTACC
The DNA here is from genome assembly GCF_965112155.1 of Podarcis liolepis. Taxonomy (NCBI): domain Eukaryota; kingdom Metazoa; phylum Chordata; class Lepidosauria; order Squamata; family Lacertidae; genus Podarcis; species Podarcis liolepis. The sequence continues at coordinate 2,739,408 of NC_139554.1, read as the reverse complement.
TTAAAGCACATACAGTGGTACCTCGGGTTACATACGCTTCAGGTTATATACGCTTCAGGTTACAGACTCCGCTAACCCAGAAATAGTGCCTTGGGTTAAGAACTTTGCTTCAGGATGAGAACAGAAATCGTGTGGCGGTGGTGCGGCAGCAGTGGGAGGCCCCATTAGCTAAAGTAGTGCTTCAGCTTAAGAACAGTTTCAGGTTAAGAACGGACCTCCAGAACGAATTAAGTACGTAACCAGAGGTACCACTGTACACTTAAAACACAGCCTATTCAAACAAGCACATCTTTTGCAAGGAGGGTGGGTCAGTGGTAGAAAATCTGGGCTGCCAATGAAGCTGAATGCTGAAAAGGCTCTCCTGATGCACGTGTGCTCCTGTGTGGACACACTTTTGGGGTGTCCTGGTTCTTACATTTTGAAATATGGCAACCCATATTTCTGGGCACCAGTTCTGGGCACCACAGTTCAAGAAGGACACTGACAAACTGGAACGTGTCCAAAGGAGGGCAACCAAAATGGCCAAAGGCCTGGAAACGATGCCTTATGAGGAACGGCTAAGGGAGCTGGGCATGTTTAGCCTGGAGAAGAGGAGGTTAAGGGGTGATATGATAGCCATGTTCCAATATATAAAAGGATGTCACATAGAGGAGGGAGAAAGGTTGTTTTCTGCTGCTCCAGAGAAGCGGACACGGAGCAATGGATCCAAACTACAAGAAAGAAGATTCCACCTAAACATTAGGAAGAACTTCCTGACAGTAAGAGCTGTTTGACAGTGGAATTTGCTGCCAAGGAGTGTGGTGGAGTCTCCTACTTTGGAGGTCTTTAAGCAGAGGCTTGGCAACCATATGTCAGGAGTGCTCTGATGGTGTTTCCTGCTTGGCAGGGGGTTGGACTCGATGGCCCTTGTGGTCTCTTCCAACTCTATGATTCTATGATTCTAACCCTAGCTTAGTCCATGCGTAGCTGATATGGCTCTTGGTTAGCATTCAGGAATGCGAGAGGCAGCCGCTAACTTAGCCTGAACTATTCCGCTTGCTAAGCACCCGCAGGCTTTGCTCTCCAAAGAGCACTGGAGAGAGATAAAATCATGGTGGAGACTGCAGGAGGAGCATTTAGAGATTAGCGGCACTTGTGGAATCCCCCCCCCCCTCACTCCCTAATGACATCCTCGAGATAAAAATGCTCTCAGCTCCGTGCTCTGTTTCCCTATTTAGATCCACGAATGTGAGTCGAGATAACCTTTATCCTGTTATCAGCTCCCTTCCTCTACAACAGCCGATCTGCAGCCCTTGCAATTAACATCTATCGGAATCGGGGACTAGGAGAAGGCAAGGCTCCCACCTGGCCCTTGGGGAGGAAGGGAGGGCAAGAGAGGAACCCTCGCTGAGGACCAGGAGACCAGTGGGTAAAAGTCAGAGCAAGCAAAGGGCCTTGGAGCAGAGCTTCCAGGCTGAACTCCCGGGCCTGTTTAAATTATGCAAAACAAACGGATTGCTGGCTCATTGCGTTATTTACTCTGCTTTTGCAATCACATTGAGATGCTCTGTGAGACATCGAAATCATGTTTCTCAAAGGATGGATGTTAGCTGGCACAGTTCTCATCTAAATTCCAACATGAGAACATTGGATCCAGGGTTGTAAAGACTGCGGAGAGAAGAATTGGGTGCACTCTTCCCACCTTCGATCAAATCTATGCTTCCAGGTGCCATAAGAAAGCTGCAGAGACAGCGCAGGATAGTGCGCACCCTGGAAATGATGTCTTTCAGCTTCTGCCTTCTGGAAGAAGGTACACGGTTATAAAAACTAGGACTAGCCGCCTGAGAAACAGTTTCTATCCAAATGCGATTTTGGTTTTAAACGCAGTGTAAGGAGTCTCTATGGGAGTATATTGTATTCAATTATGGGGTATCAGAGTTTTTAGGGGGTTAACCAGGCTGGGATAGCTGGGATAGTGTCGGGATTCAAGCCTGCCTTCAGTAGAAACTGGCCACTCTCCAGGCACCCGGCTTGATCTCCTGTTGACCTCCCTGTCTGCATTCCCGGCAAGATCCAGGCAAGGTCACGATCGGCGATCCTCCTCATGCGTGAGAAGAACACACCACTCTTTCCTGCCCCCCCAGGGGCAGGGGAAAGAGATAGACAGAAATGTATTTACATGCCTTTATTTCTGTCTTTGCAGCATTACAGAGAAACACGTCTGCTCTCTTCAAACTCCAACAGCAGAGAGACAAACTCCTCCCATACTTCCTGAAAAGCTCATATTACACTGTGAGCTAATTCCGGTGCTTTGCACTGTGAAAAGACTGTCCCTTTGTTTCCCACGGAACAGTACCCAACATTCCCATTATGTTTTGTTTCCAAGCTAGCAGCAGCTCGCGGTCGCATAGCTCCTTTTCTGTAACAGATAGCAGGCTTGTGGGTTTTTGAATGTCTGATGTAGATTTTTTCAATTCCGTTGTTCTGTATGGGACAATGACAATAAAGATTATCATATCATATTGACATGGGACAATCTAGTCCAGCATCACAGTAGCAGGATCCAAGCATAAGGGCCCTCTCCCCTCCTGCCATTTCCAGCAGCTGGTATTCAGAAGCACGACTGTCTCCAGTCCTGGAGGCAGAGCACAGCCATCGTGGTTAGCAGCCATCGATAGCCCTCTAGGTGGCTGGCCATCATTGGATGAGGCCATTGGTTCATCTAATCCAGCCTCCTGTTCTCACAGTGGCCAATCAGGTGCCCCAGTGGGAAGCTTGCAAGCAGGATCCAAACACAAGGGCACTCTTCCCTCGTGCCATAGGCGCCATCTTTGGGAGTATGGGAGTCGGAACTTAACAGGTTAAGTTGTTCCCATGATGCCTCAGCATTCTGACGTCAGCTTTGGAAGCTGGGAGGAGTTTTTCTGTCTGTTCCTCTCGGTTTTTGAGAGAGAAGGACGCAGTTTGTCATGGCTGCGAGAAGTCCTGCAGTTTTCTGAGAAATGATGCAATAAAGAGCTGTAAATGGACATTATGGTGCTCTGTGTATTTGTCTGAAGCTACGTGGAGCCACGTGACAGCTCAGCCGCTGTGTTTTACTCTGCGAGGCGTGACTGGATGAAGCAGATTGCGCAGGTGACTGGAAGCGCGCCGGACCGCTGTAAATCAATTAGCAAGTCACGTCCTTATCAATAAATCTACAGGGAGGAGGGGCTGGGTACATTGGCACCCACAAAATTTCCACTGTGGATGCTGCACGCACTGCTCAGAGTGTCTGTGGCCATAGCAGGCGTTGGTGGAGCGCCATCTCTACAGGGCTGTGGGTATCTGTGCTCCTTTGTGTGGGATGTGATCCATGAGAGGCAGTCAAGTCCAACATTCCTTGTAATGCTAGAGAAGACATGCACTGGAATGTTTGGTCCAGCCAGTCGAAACTTCCTGTTCCTCCTGGCTGGAACATCCTTCCTTTTGCATGTGATAGAAGGTGGGTGTGACCTTACCTGTCCAGGTAAGAAAAGGACGAGTCACACAGCACACCTCTCTCTTTTTGACTTTCTTCTTCATTTGTCCAGCTTTTAGCTAGGACTGCTCTGCTAGCTCTCAGCTAGCAGAAGCACTGGGATTATTCCCCCATATGGAGTAGATCCACATGTACACATTTGTGACTAAGTCTGCCTTCAGGAATCCAACTGTGAACTGATGTGAGTAAACTTCTTTTATTGACTTTGAATAAAATTGTCACATCTTTATTCTTTTAAGAGGGATTCAAGGGCATTTACCAGGAACTATACAATTCAATCTGAGACAGATTGAATTGTATAATAGTGAGAGGCTCACACGAGCCTGCAACCAGCTATCTGCTGTGCATGTAAAAAAGGGTGAATGTAGCTAAGTAAAGGAACTTGCTAGCGCAAGTTAGGAAGGGTATTAATAAACAACATATCCTCTCCTGCCACCCTGAACATTCCCACATGCTGGCTGCAGCTCTTTGAGCCAACTGTAGTTGCTGAGCCCTTAATTCTGAGTTGAATTGCTAAGATGCATAAGACTGAATCAGATAAATGTTGGAGATGCAATGAGACTGAGGGTACCTTCTGTCATATGTGGTGGACCTGTAAAAGAGTAAAAGAGTATTGAGAAATAATCCATAATGAATTGGGGGGAAAAAAATTAAAAGAAATTTTCCAAAAACAACAACCCAGAGTCCTTCTAGTTGGGGATAATTCAGACAGAAATTCCCAGGCATCAAAAAAGGTTATTTATGTATGCCACTACCGTGGCTCATGTTTTGTTAGCCCAAAAATAGAAATGGAATGAAGTCCCAACTAAGGAAAAATGGCAACTTAAAGTGATGGAATATGTGCAGCTTGTGGACCTAACATACAGAATAAGAGAACAAGAAGAACATATGTTTAAAGAAGATTGGAAAATGTTTATTGAATATATGGGGGGGAATTGTGTACACTTGAAAATGTTGGCAGCATTAAGATAAATTCAACAGTGTAAATACCGTTTTTATGGATGTAATAATGGAATACTGAATGGTTTAGTTTATATAAAACATGCAAGGATTTATGTTATGCAAAATGAACCATGGAAAGAGAAGAAGGCAAGTCATCGATATTTTAAGGTTGTTTGAATGAATATTCTAAAATGTAAAACAGAAAATTTAATAAAAAATATAGAAAAATAAAATAAGAGCTATTTATACCATTGGAAAAAAGAAGAAGTTGTGGCTTAGCCCATTTGAAAAGTAGTCCCACATATAGCACATTACAGCAATCCAGACGGGGTGAAACTAAGGTGTGTGTCACTGTGGCCAAAACAGACAACTCGAAAAGTAGGTGGCGAGTTTGCAATAAATTAGAACCAAATGGATTTCTCTCCCAACCTGAGGAATGGCTGAGGCTGGGAAATGGGGGGGGGGGGCTTCTCCATGACATTCCCAGCTCCCCGCTTTCAACAAGGACTGACTGATAGCCAGATGATAGTAACATCCAAGCAGTAACAACTCCATGGTGATGACATTTCAGGCAAACGGTAGGTTTTATTCCCCCCTCTCTGCTTCCTTGGTGCTGACTTTTCAGTGGAAGAAATCATTTAACTCTCTCTGGTTCACCTCCAGAGGAGTGCAGTTGAGATTTTTCCTAGAAAGGGATCTGTTACATGCAGAATATCTCACGCTACAATTGTCCAGTTGATTCTCTTTCTCTTTCTCCTGTCCCAAGGTGCAGAACCCTACTGAAATAACTCTTAACACAGGCCTTCTGAAACTCCTTGATAATGCCTATTGTTAATGATGTTGTTGTTTAGTCATTTAGTCGTGTCAGCCTCTTCGTGACCCCCTGGACCAGAGCACGCCAGGCACTCCTGTCTTCCACTGCCTCCCGCAGTTTGGCCAAACTTACATTGGTAGCTTCGAGAACACTGTCCCACCATCTCGTCCTCCGTCGTCCCCTTCTCCTTGTGCCCTCCATCTTTCTCAACATCAGGGTCTTTTCCAGGGAGTCTTATCTTCTCAGGAGGTGGCCAAAGTCTTGGAGCCTCAGCTTCAGGATCTGTCCTTCCAGTGAGCACTCAGGGCTGATTTCCTTCAGAATGGAGAGGTTTGATCTTCTTGCAGTCCATGGGACTCTCAAGAGTCTCCTCCAGCACCAGAATTCAAAAGCATCAATTCTTTGGCGATCAGCCTTCCTTATGGTCCAGCTCTCACTTCCATACATCACTGCTGGGAAAACCATAGCTTTAACTATACGGACCTTTGTTGGCAAGGTGATGTCTCTGCTTTTTAAGATGCTGTCTAGGTTTGTCATTGTTCTCCTCCCAAGAAGCAGGCGTCTTTTAATTTCGTGGCTGCTGTTACCATCTGCAGTGATCATGGAGCCCAAGAAAGTAAAATCTCTCACTGCCTCCATTTCTTCCCCTTCTATTTGCCAGGAGGTGATGGGACCAGTGGCCATGATCTTTATTTTTTGGATGTTGAGCTAATACAGACACTTTTAAAATGGGTTTGCAAGTCTTGAATATAGATGCATGGAAACCCCCACACCCCACCACCAAGTCTGGCTTAGAAACAAATTCTGGGGATTTCAGAATGCTTCCTTAAAGAAGAGACTGTTTTAAAAAGACACTCTGTCCCCACTTCCCGACATGCTTCTCCATTCCCCAAACCAACTTCCCTTTATTTACCTGAAAGAGGAGACAGTAGAATTCCCCCCCCCCTTCTCCTGTTAAACATCACTGTCTCTATGAAATTGCTCATCTGGGCTCCCTGCCTCCCCCCCACCCCCCACTGCTCACTCGCTTCCCTGCCTGCTGTTTCATCACGATGCTGGAGTTGTCAGCCACGCAAACTGCAACATGATGGCAGCCTTCCATTTCTATGGAGAGAGAGAAATACAAAAAATAGACACTTGTTGCAGAGACCCATTCGTCCAGCTGGGAAAGCCTGTTATAAGAAAAACGTCTTCCATTGTTTTCAGAATTTGAACCCAGACTCACTACAAATCCTTCTGCAGTGCTTGACCACAAACACTAGCTAAATCAGAATCATGCCCTGCTAAGTAAATATAAAGGGACGCGGGTGGCGGTGTGGTCTAAACCACAGATCCTAGGGCTTGCCGATCAGAAGGTCGGCTGTTCAAATCCCCACGATGGGGTGAGCTCCCGTTGCTCGGTCCCTGCTCCTGCCAACCTAGCAGTCTGGAAGCACGTCAAAGTGCAAGTAGATAAATAGGTACCGCTCTGGCGGGAAGGTAAACGGCGTTTCCGTGCGCTGCTCTGGTTCGCCAGAAGCGGCTTAGTTATGCTGGCCACATGACCTGGAAGCTGTACGCTGGTTCCCTTGGCCAGTAAAGCGAGATGAGCGCCGCAACCCCAGAGTCGGCCACGACTGGACCTAATGGTCAGGGGTCCCTTTACCTTTACCTAAGTAAATATAAGCAAATCAATCCAATTCACGATGCAGTTGTAGGTGAGTTTTTGGCGCACGGAATTTGCAAAGGTTTTTCTTCTCTTCTTGGAAGCACTGAATCCCTGGCTTCCAGAACATGTCATGTGTCCTACTTAACACTGGAGCCAAATAGTTACATGATTTCCAGGTGGCCTTCAGCCAGCAGGGAAATAATTCTGGCTCTCTGTTTGGGCAGCCTCGGAGTGGTCCGTGAGTGTCGCTCGCTGGCTTTGTAAATGCATTGCCATTTGAAAAGCATCCAAGTCGAGGGACTGGGAATACGGGACGCTTCATAAATAATTTCTGCACCACTTAGATTCAAATTCCGCGGCTCTCGCTGATAAAAATGCAAGGCCAAACCTTCAGAATGCATACACCCCCAATCCCACACACCAAATCCTTCACCTTTTGTGCTAATGGAATTGTCGGAGAGTTCTAAGCTTGCATCGGTCCTGCAGCGATGGAGTGACTGAACTTTGCAGGCTCCCTGAGCTGCAAACCAAGCTCGTATATTCAGCTCTAGGAGAGAGGCAAAAATAAAAGATATCCAGATTATCTGAGTGCACAGAGTAAGGCTTAGACATCTCTTGTGGTCCAGAGACTCAGTGCGTTACCGTGTCAAATTTCTGCCTAAGTCTAAAGAGTCTCCAGGGCCAATTTGTTCTGACTGCAGAATTCTTGGTGCAGAATTGGGGTTAGCCTAGGACAGGGTAAGGATTAGTTTTTCACAGAAGACACACTGCCCAAACACTGCTCTTGAATGAGCTTCATTGAAAGATGTTACTGACCTCAGCTTAGGGAACGATTTGGAGGTGCTGGCCCCAATCCCTGACCCTGGAGGTGGCAGGAGTGCCAGCTTGGCTCTGTGACAATGGGTGCCCGAGGCCATGGGTGCCATGCAATGTGCATGGCCCTGGCAGTGAAATTTATGGGTGCCCAGCTCCTTCATGGGGAATTTTTGGGTGCTCAGGAACACAGGGTCCCAGGGAGCCGGTGTCAGGAACATGGCCTGAAATCGAACTAAGTGAATATTCTGTTGGGAGCCGCCCAGAGTGGCTGGGAAACTCAGCCAGATGGGCAGGGTATAAATATTGTTGTTGTTGTTGTTGTTGTTGTTGTTGTTGCTATTAGATGACCCTTTGGTCCCTTCCAACCCTACAATTCTTTGATTGTGTTATTCAGTTGTTGCCTAATCAAAACAAGCAAATACTTCAATTTCCCTCTATGTTTTTGCTCCTTGCTTATGATCAGGTCCTCTCCTTTTAGGAAGCTTGGCCATGGATATAACAGAAAGATTTTGTTGTCCCGTTTCCCTTTTTGTCTGGATGTCCCTCAAAGTGGCCAAGGTGTCAGCAGCCAATGTCCATCTGTTGGTCCCAGAAGAGTCTTTTGTTGTAGTGAGCAACACTATGGCAACACTAATGGGTCAACTCAAAATCAATGGCGTTTCCTTGGGCACCTTACAAAGGGAATGATGCTCTCGAATGAAGCGCCCAGGGTGGGCAGGGACATTTCTGATCCTCAAATGGCAGCTGTGCTCGAAATGTCAAGGAGGTTGCAAGAGCTGACATTCTTTCTGGGCTGGGAGACCTTTAAGATACAATGAAGTCCTTTCCTGACAGCCGTTGGCATGAAAAAGTCAACACATCTGCAGTAGAATGGGAGACTTTCACAAGCCCAAATGGAACATGGAACACAATAAGAAGGGGGCCTCTTTCTTTGGAGACCCAGAAGTACTTTCCTCACAAAGGATAAGATTTCCAGGACTAAGAGTACACCTGGTGCTCTCCAGAAGAGAGAGGGGGGAAAGTATTTGATCCCCTGCTATTCCAGCATGACAATGACCCAAAACACATGGCCAAGGCAACAAAGGGGTAGCTCAAGAAGAAGCACATTAAAGTCCTGGAGTGGCCTAGCCAGTCACCAGACCTTAATCCCATCGAAAATCTGTGGAGGGAGCTGAAGGTTCGAGTAGCTACACATCAGCCTTGAAATCTTACTGACTTGGAGAAGATCTGCAAAGAGGAGTGGGACAAAATACCTCCTGAGATGCGTGCAAACCTGGTGGCCACCTACAAGAAACGCCCGACCTCTGTAATTGCCAACAAGGGTTTTGCCACCAAGGGATCAAGTATTTACTTCATTCATTATAACGCACATCAATCTCTGACTTTTGTCTTATGGGTTCCTGGGGGTTTTCCTGTTGTTATTCTGTCTCTCACAGCTACGATAAACCTACCATTAAAATTATGGACTGGTCATTTCTTCGTCAGAGAGCAAACAGGCGAATTTAGCAGGGGATCAAATACTTCCCCCCTTCACTGTACACAACTTACCCCATTGTTGCACGCCACCCCAAATCTCTGAGCACTTAACTAGTCCGTGTTTCTTTTTGGGAAGGAGGCACAGCAGAAACTGGGCAGAGATATGTGTTATTTACACATGTATACAACCAGAGCCTACAGTGGAAGGGGATTCTAGGGGTTGTTCTTGTTTAAATTATGTATTGTATGTTTAAATCTTGTGATTTTATCCTGTGAACTGCCCTGAGAGTTATAGGAGCCAATTCCTAGGGGCTGAGGGGGCTTCACCCACCCAATAAAATATTTGAGGGGGTTGAGCCAAAGTTGATGTGCATTGCCATTCAAACAATGTTTGTACACAGCGTCATGTGATCAATAATAATAATAATAATAATAATAATAATAATAGCATTTTTATTATTATTTCTACCCCTCCAATCTGTCTGGGGTGGTGGGGCTTACCTGGGCCCCCACAATATTTTATTCAAGTTGGCACAGCTGCTGTGGGTATAGGGCAGTATACAAAGTTTAACAACAACAACAATACCCTAAGAGTGCCTTGTTTTTCACATAGCCAGCATCTTGGATGCAAACACACACCAAACATTGCTCTCTAGCGCTGCTCTCCCTCTCTCCAGTTTGCTACTTTCTGTCTCGGTGACATCACTCCTGTCCAGCACCAGAATTCAAAAGCATCCATTCTTCGGTGATCAGCCTTCTTGATGGTCCAGCTCTCACTTCCATACATCACTACTGGGAAAACCACAGCTTGAACTATACGGACCTTTGTTGGCAAGGTGATGTCTCAATATGTGGGGCAGGTGATGACGCTTCCTCCCCTTTGCCATCTACAGAGCAATTCCAATGCCCAACCGCCAATACCAAGAAAGTTGTGATGATTTTCTACGAGGTAGGCAAAAAACCAAGTGGCTGGTGCCCATTTGCCAAGTGGAAAAAATTCCTATCAGGCCCCTCAATGGCGACCAACCAAGGTCCATAGCAAGGTCAAATAACAGAAACCTTATAGGGCGGGAGGGTGAGAAAAACAGGAACAGCTGGCGGGCGGCAAAAAGGGAGATCCCCGGCCGCGTCCTGGTTTAAATAGGGCAGGCCACGCCCCCTGAGCCAGCCGATTGGCTGGCCAGGAGGTGATGTGGCCAGGAATCTCCCCAATCGTGCGGGGGCTGGGGGCGGTGAAGCCCACAACTCCACCTCCTCCGAAGGGCGGAAGTGGCTATATGTGCTAAGGTCACCAAAAGTGAAGGCAGCCACTTCAGAGTGAGGGCAGCACTCCTTGAATATCTGAACAGTTTTGTCCTGTTTCACAGCACTATGAGGAGCGAGGGGAGTCATTTGAAGTAGAGAAAAACCTTTTTTTTAAAAAAAAACCCCTCCCTTTCCAACTGTGCCCTATTATTAATAGGGCAGCACTTTAATGTGTTTTTTTTATTTAAAAAAATCTCCCCGTTCTCACCGATTTGTATGCACATATCAAAATACATTATTAACTTCTGCATACCATAACTAATTATGCTTATTTTGGGCCCAGCGCTACACTTTAATTAGGAACTGTTTGCGTTTTCGCAGCCTCTCAGTGCCAAAAGTTTGCTTTCGTAATTAAAAGTAAAAATGCAAACGAAGGGCTTTCTTTCCGCTGGCGTGCGAATTATGTCCTAATGAAGGGGGAAGGAGGGGGCAGGATGGAAACTTCTTGACCTTTGGTTTCCTGGTGGCCTTACCTGAATCTCATTAGGCTACCGTCTGTTCAATGTCAAGGAGGAAGGCAAAATAGACTAATGAGGCCTTTTTCTTCCACAGAGTACGCCGAGATTCAGCTTGGCCAAGGGAAGAGAGGAAAAGAAGCAGTTATGAGCCAAACAGTCTTCTAAAAATGCTGTCAGTGCTTGTGAATGGTCAGGAACAACTGATGCAGCAGCTACGTTGAAATCAGCCAAGAAGACCCTCCTGGATCACGTCAAAGGGGGCCCGCTTATTCCACCACCGGTTCCCACAGTGAAGAACCAGATGCCAGTGGCGTAGCAAGGTCTGGTGGTACCCGGTGCGGGAAATTTCTTCTCACCCCCCCCATTGAAATCTAGTTGGACTCCCAAGAGACCGCGATCTACTCACAGTATAAAAAGACTGGCTGTGATCTGTGTTGTTGTTTAGTCGTGTCAGACTCTTCGTGACCCCCTGGAGCAGAGCACGCCAGGCACTCCTGTCTTCCACTGCCTCCCGCAGTTTGGTCAAACTCATGCTGGTAGCTTCAAGAACACTATCCAACCATCTCATCCTCTGTTGTCTCCTTCTCCTTGTGCCCTCCATCTTTCCCAACATCAGGGTCACCTTGCTGACATCACCTTGCCAACAAAGGTCTGTATAGTTAAAGCTATGGTTTTCCCAGTAGTGATGTATGGAAGTGAGAGCTGGACCATAAAGAAGGCTGATCGCCGAAGAATGGATGCTTTTGAATTCTGGTGCTGGAGGAGACTCTGGAGAGTCCCATGGACTGCAAGAAGATCCAACCTCTCCATTCTGAAGGAAATCAGCCCTGAGTGCTCACTGGAAGGACAGATCGTGAAGCTGAGGCTCCAGTACTTAGGCCACCTCATGAGAAGAGAAGACTCCCTGGAAAAGACTCTGGTGTTGGGAAAGATGGAGGGCAGAAGGAGAAGGGGAGGACAGAGGATGAGATGGTTGGATAGTGTTCTCGAAGCTACCAGCATGAGTTTGACCAAACTGCGGGAGGCGAAATTGACACACAAACTGTGTGACAAGGACAACTGTGACTTTAAAGAAGAACGGGAACCTTTTACAAAGTACTTAAAAGAACAACAAAATGAACTGGACTCCTTGGCAGGTTTTGAATAAACATTCACAAACTTTTTATTGGTAATATACAGATAGATAAATTAAGGATCCTTACAGTGTTATAATATGCAGAGAATAATATGTCTTGAGAAATCAGAGAGAGGAGCTGAGGGAAGTCTGGGAGGTGGGGTTTTCCTTTTTGGGGAGGGGGGAGGGGGAAAATGGGGGGGAAAGGAGGAGGATTTATCTTTGATAAATTGTTATGTTGAAATTCCTAATAAAAATATTCAAAAAAAGAAAGGAGAGTCCACCACCTTCAAAGGGAGACCACTCTACTGTTGAACAACTCTCACTGTAAGAAAGTTCTTTGTTTGAATCCCCTGGTTCAGTTCCTACCTAGAGCAGCAGAAAGCAAGCCTGCCCCATCTCCCATGTGAGAGCCCTATATAGATGGCTATCATATTACCTCTTCTTTTCTCTAGACTAAAAAAATACCCAGCTCCTTCAACCATTCCACATAAGGCTTGGTCTCCAGACCCTTGATCATCAAAATGGTCAAAGGCCTGGAAACGATGCCTTATGAGGAACGGCTAAGGGAGCTGGGCAGGTTTAGCCTGGAGAAGAGGAGGTTAAGGGGTGATATGATAGCCATGTTCAAATATATAAAAGGATGTCACATAGAGGAGGGAGAAAGGTTGTTTTTGCTGCTCCAGAGAAGCGGACACGGAGCAATGGATCCAAACTACAAGAAAGAAGATTCCACCTAAACATTAGGAAGAACTTCCTGACAGTAAGAGCTGTTTGACAGTGGAATTTGCTGCCAAGGAGTGTGGTGGAGTCTCCTGCTTTGGAGGTCTTTAAGCAGAAGCTTGACAACCATATGTCAGGAGTGCTCTGATGGTGTTTCCTGCTTGGCAGGGGGTTGGACTCGATGGCCCTTGTGGTCTCTTCCAACTCTATGATTCTATGATTCTATGATCTTGGTTGCCCTCCTCTGCACATGTTCCTGTTTGTCCACATCCTTCTTAAACTGTGGTGCCCAGAATGGCACACAGGACTCCATCTTTCAGTAAAAGTGGTATCCTCCATTAGTAGACCAAAGCCTTTGTGCCCATCAAGACCACCTCAAAGAATGAGAAATGCTAAGAAAGGGATTTTGATAATCTTTTACTTCCATAATTTCATAGCCTCCAACGTTGTTTGTTGTAAAGACCTTCCACAGATAAACAGAAGGAAATAAAATTTTAGCTATAAGCTGCCTTGAGTCTCTATCAGGGGAAAAGGTGGCAAGATGTAATAATAATAATAATAATAATAATAATAATAATAATAATAATAATAATAATGAAGTACACTCCATTGAATACATTGGGACTTACTTCTCAGTAGACAGTGCAAGGCTCAATTTACAATAAAGGAATAAATATTCCACGTTTCCTAAAAAATTGCTTACTGCTGAAACATTGCAGTTAAAGAATTTAAAGCGGATTGCTCACCATTTTTTTTCAAAAGTATAGGAAGGGCTTTGTATGCCAGCTTCACAATTTCCTTCATCGGGTGCAGGTATTTTATTTTCAGAATAAAGATGACTCTGTCTTTACACCTACACCAGTGGCGTAGCGTGGGGGGTGCAGGGGGGGTCGGCCGCACCGGGCGCAACATCTGGGGGTTAGGGTTAGGGGGCGCAAATCCACGGGTTAGGGGGCGCAAATTACTTGCCTTGCCCCGGGTGCTGACAACCCACGCTACGCCACTGACCTACACACACCCCACCACTTTTAATCGTTCTCCGAGAAGTGGAGGGGAAGAAAAAGCGAATCCAGGACATTCCTGGATCAGATCAGAAACCTGGACGGTTTCCGTAATTCCAGGACAGTCCCTGGAAAATCGGGACACATGGAGGCCATGTAATTTCCAGATGAAACCCTGCTGAATGCCCCGGATGGCTATTTCCCCCTTCGATACTCTTGCTCCCTGGACCATTATGGGAAATCTTGGCTTTGTGATGGCAGCTGCCAAGTCAGATGCCATCAAAAGGCAAACGTCGCTTTCCTAAGCACGCAACTCTGTGTACCCGCCGATGGAAAGGTTTGTGTATAAAGGTCACACACAAAGCAACTCCACTCGCAGCATGTCAGGTTGGCTGCAGAGGTTTACCCTTGTGGGGGATCATTTTGCACTCCCCCATGAAATCAAGTTGGCAGTTTCATGAAAGATGCAACCCCTCCCCCCCAAGCACATATTCTCTTTGAGCAAGGAGAGTGGCCGTCCTTCCAAGAGGCTCTTTGCTGTGTTTTCCGGGACAGCTTTATAAAAACAACAATTCACTGACTGCCGAGGCTTCCTTTTCAGTCAAGGCAGTGACCTGGATAATGGCATGTTTGACGTAGAGCAAATTGTGCTCTGTCTCTGGGTAAATGGCACTGTCCCGGTTGAAGGACTGCTTGACCCAGCTGGGCCAAAGGGCTCCCAGGGAGTAGGCAGCCAACATGGGCAGAGCGATGCTAAAGGTGGATCTTGGCAATGCAGTCAAACCAACCAGTCATGTTTTGCTAGATAGGCATATGATAGAGGATGGGGCTGTGGTCTAAACCACTGAGCCTCTTGGGCTTGCTGATCAGAAGGTCGGTGGTTGGAAACCCCACGATGGGGTGAGCTCCCGTTGCTCTGTCCCAGCTCCTGCCAACCTAGCAGTTTGAAAGTAGATCAATAGGTACCATTCTGGTTGGAAGGTAAATGACATTTCCATGCGCTCTGGTTTCCATCACGGTGTCCCATTGCACCAGAAGCGGTTTAGTCCTGCTGGCCACATGACCCAGAAAGCTGTCTATGGATAGATGCCAGCTCCCTCGGCCTGAAAGCGAGATGAGCACCGCAACCCCATAGTTGCCTTTGACTGGACTTAACTGTCCAGGGGTCCTTTACCTTTACCTTTTACCTTTTAACTTTAGGAGCTGACGCTCACAGAGTTTCCTTGTAACTTTGCTAGAGCGGACTCCATGAGAGACACTCCCACTGTGCCCTGACAAGGGGAGGCCTAGCCATATATATTGTCCTCATCTGCCTGCGGACAGCCTCTTTTCTTCTTTTATCTCTTCAACTCATCAGCAAGACAGGAATGTGGAAACACCTGCATGTCTGAGCTCCATAGCTGTCAAGTGTCCCTTATTTGAAGGGACAGTCCCTTATTCCAGCGCCATGTCCCGCTGCTGTCCCTTATTGATGGATGTCCCTTAAATGTCCCTTAAATGGTGTCCCTTAAATTTCAAAGGAAGCAGCTCCTCTCCCTCCCTCCCTGCCGGCCAGGGAGGAGGGAGGCTCCAACTGTGTTGCTTGGCTGCGCTGCTCACCCAATAAGGAGTCTAAGAACGACTGGGGCGTGGAGCTTGCATGCCTTGTGTGTGGCTAGTTAATGCAAGCTGAGGGTTTTTTTGAATGCTGGACACCATTTTGTTGCACGTGCTGCTGCAAACTTTGCAGTGCATAGCCAGGCCGGGGAGCCATCTTAAGTTGAGGCTGCATAGGCCTTGTGGTGCATGTGATTCAGATTCTATTCAGTTGAACCTCTGGTTACAAAGTTGGTTGGACAGTGTTCTCGAAGCTACCCAGCATGAGTTTGACCAGACTGCAGGAGGACAGGAAGACTGGAGTGCCTGGAACAGGTGAGGCTGCAGGTCCCTTATTTTGGCTGCTGGTCCCTTATTTTTCAAATCTGTAATTGACAGCTATGCTGAGCTCCAGTATTCAGGCACTATTTTAACTGAGATTTAATACCTACCTTGGCTCCCAGTACGTTTCTGAGCACAATTCAAAGTGTTGGTGCTGACCTTTGAAGCCCTAAACAGCCTCGGCCCAGTAGACCTGAAGGAGCATCTCCACCCCCACTGTTCAGCCTGGACACTGAGGTCCAGTGCCAAGGGCCTTCCAGCGGTTCCCTCACTGCAAGAAATCAAGCTACAGGGAACCAGGCAGAGAGCCTTCTTGGTAGTGGCACCTGCCCTGTGGAACGCCCTCCCACCAGTTGTCAAAGAGAAGAACAACCACCAGACTTTAGAAGACACCTGAAGGCAGCCCTGTTTAGTGAAGCTTTTAATGTTTGATGCATTACAGTGGTACCTATGTTTTATTATCACATTTTTTGTATCGCATTAGATTGTTATAAGGTGCACATTCATTGTTTCTTCAGCTTGTAAACCGCCTTGAGTATTGTAAGATAGAAAGGCGGTATACAAACTAAAAGTGATGACGATGATTTAGCAAGGGTCTTAGAGGCCAGATTTAACAACTACAGTGGTACCTCAGGTTACATATGCTTCAGGTTACAGACTCCGCTAACCCAGAAATAGTGCTTCAGGTTAAGAACTTTGCTTTAGGATAAGAACAGAAACCATGCTCCGGCGGCGCAGCAGGAGGCCCCATTAGCTAAAGTGGTGCTTCAGGTTAAGAACAGTTTCAGGTTAAGTACGGACCTCCAGAACGAATTAAGTACTTAAGCCGAGGTACCACTGTACTGTATTTTAATATTTTGTTGGAAGACACCCAGAGTGGCTGGGGAAGCCTAGCCAGATGGGCGGGGTATGAATTATTATTATTATTATTATTATTATTATTATTATTATTATTATTATTAATAATAATAATAATAATGCCGCTGATTGTCTTAGCCATGAATTTGTCCAGTTCTTTCTTAAAGCCATTCACATTGGCGGCTATCTCTGCGTCCTGTGGATGTGAGGTCCCCCCAGCTCTGTACTGCGTGAAGAAGTTCTTTTATCTGTTCTGAATCTTCTGATATTCACTTCATTGAACATCCACCTCTTCGAAGGCTATTTCACAAAACGTATACACTGCTTGGTTGTAAACAACAACAAAAATCCATCAAAGCAGTTTACCAAAAGGTCAAAGAGTAAAACAAAACAAAATAAATCTACAAGCATACTTAGGCAAAGGTAAAGGGACCCCTGATCATTAGGTCCAGTCATGACCGACTCTGGGGTTGCGGCGCTCATCTCGCTTTATTGGCCGAGGGAGCCGGCGTACAGCTTCCGGGTCATGTGGCCAGCATGACTAAGCCGCTTCTGGCGAACCAGAGCAGCGCACAGAAACGCTGTTTACCTTCCCACCGGAGCGGTACCTATTTATCTACTTGCACTTTGACGTGCTTTTGAACTGCTAGGTTGGCAGGTGTTAAGTTGTGGGTGAACATATCAGACGACACAGCGATTCTTCAAACAGCTCTTCTTTATTCAGATGCCAGAACAGAACTAACTGAGGAGCTCAGTCAGCCTGCTTATATAGAGCTCCAGAACAATTGTAACTGTTGCAACTTTCTAAAACTATCCAATCACAGAACGTCACTTTTCAATCCTTCCTTCGCATACAAACTATCCAATCACAGAACGTCACTTTCGATCCTTCATTTGCATAACTATCTACAGTATCCCCCTGCTGGCCCAGGGTGAGAACATCAGTACATAACAGCAGGAGCAGGGACCGAGCAACGGGAGCTCACTCTGTTGCGGGGATTCGAACCGCCGACCTTCTGATCGGCAAGCCCTAGGCCCTGTGGTTTAGACCACAGCACCACCCGTGTCCCACACACAAAAAGTAAAAATACTAAAATAGATTAAAATTACCTTGCTTGTTTAAACAAGCCTCTTTTTTTCAGCAGGCACTGAAAAGAGAACAGCGAAGGCTTGATATCAATAGGCAGGGCGTTCCATAGTGTAGCTACTGCCACACTAAACAATCAGGTTCTAACAGATGCAGAATGGATATTAGGTACGTAACTCTGTTCCTTGGCTTTTGATACTGATCGCCTTGCTCTGATCCGGCACTTTGAAAAGGTGCTCACTCACACATGACTGCCACATTTCTCCTACCGCACCTGCATTCTTGGTTCACAACTTTCATTCAGTATCATTGCTCAAGTTCCTGGGCAGCTGTTCAGAGACGGTTTGTCACCGAATGCCGCCAGAGGACCTTTGCAAGGTAGGAAACAGGCCTGGCTGCGCTCTGCTCTGCTTGCTCTCCGCCCAGACCTTGTGCCTATTTTCATTTAATTGCTAATATGTTTTTAAATTTGCTGTGTGTTGTTTGCCTTGCTTCCTGGATGCCCTTTGGTGACTTCCTCTGGCCTCATTTCAATATTGACATTTCCTCCTGTCCACAGTCATTAAGTGCTGAACTGTGGTGTCGCCCACCTTTGCAAGCGGCACTGAGAACAAAATAGGTTGGTTAAATGCAAGTCGGAGCAAGCTTGCTCACATTATTGAGGCCGGTCCGGAGGCTCCAGCAGGTGCAAAATGCAGCAGCCCGGCTGCTCGCCGTTCCTGGAAGAATTGAACTGGCTGCCAATTAGCTACTGGGCTAAGTTCAAGGTTTGTCATAGGTTTGTCAATGACAAACCTAGACAGCATCTTAAAAAGCAGAGACATCAGCTTGCCAACAAAGGTCCGTATAGTTAAAGCCATGGTTTTCCCAGTAGTGATGTATGGAAGTGAGAGCTGGACCATAAAGAAGGCTGATCGCCGAAGAATTGCTGCTTTTGAATTCTGGTGCTGGAGGAGACTCTTGAGAGTCCCATGGACTGCAAGAAGATCACACCGATCCATTCTGAAGGAAATCAGCCCTGAGTGCTCACTGGAAGGACAGATCCTGAAGCTGATGCTCCAAGACTTTGGCCACCTCATGAGAAGAGAAGACTCCCTGGAAAAGACCCTGATGTTGGGAAAGATGGAGGGCAAAAGGAGAAGGGGACGACGGAGGACGAGATGGTGGGACAGTGTTCTCGAAGCTACCAGCATGAGTTTGACCAAACTGCGGGAGGCAATGGAAGACAGGAGTGCCTGGCGTGCTCTGGTCCAGGGGGTCACGAAGAGTCAGACACAACTAAACGACTAAACAACAAAGTTCAAGGAGCTGCTTTTGGTGTATAAAGTCTTATACTGCTTGCGACCAGGATAGGTGTGTTAACGCAGAAATCCGAGGACTCCCTTGGACAAAAAAAAAGGACACCAGCCAGGAATACCAGAGCAAAACAGCAGCTTGTAGACTTGGTCTTTATTGAAGACTGTGGCGACAGGACTCCCACCTGCCACAAGGTGGAACAAAATGGAAGCACAGAACAAAAGAATACCCCAACTTTTATTAGTTACTAATCCCCCAAACTACACCCCTAGAACTACATCACAACTACATCATGACTACATCATTGACACATCACAAAAAGGAGGGGTTGAGGGAGGAGTTGTGGAGGTAACTTGAGTATCTTGTCACCTGGCTGGTTCCTCCTCTCCCCCTCCCCATGAGTCATTTCCAGAGGACAAAAGGGAGTTGGCAGTTTCCTGCCCCCAGAGGGAAGATCTGATCATTGTCCTTTGTTCCAGTCCGTGTTGAATCCACTCCCATATACAAGTCCTTTGTGACCTTGATTGTCTTCTGTCTGGGACCATCAGGGTTGGCATAGCAACTGGGTAGGGCTCCTGTGTATGTGCTGGTATGCTCAAGGGATTATGGCTGGCCTGTATCAAATGAATTTATAACAGAAGCATAGCGTATGTCGTGTGTGTGTGTGTGTGTGTGTGTGTGTGTGTGTGTGTGTGTGTGTCGAGTTTATACAAACTGAATGATTGGGGTTTTTCCCCCCTGCAACAGGTGAAAGTTTGCATTGCCCCTTACGGGACATTTTTTTTCAGGCAGAACTCACCGGAACTGCATTCTGGGCCCCCAGAAGTGGGGGGAGAGACCTGACTGAACTGGTGGAAGTTTTAAGATGAGGTGGGGAACGCTTTTGGCTCCACAGGCCAGATCCTTCTCAGGATCAGCCTCAGGGGAGTAGGGTGAATTTGAAAGGTAGGCAGTACTTCCCATCAGACAATCACATGACATTGTTATGAGATCATGTGGTTGACGGTCTCACCCACCTTTCAAATTCCCTTATGCTTGGCTTCAGAGCCCTTTTGCTCTTTGCAAAAAGGCTGCAAGGCAGCTTCCATGCACCTATCTAAGCCTTCAGAAGTCCTTTCTGAAGCAGCCTCCTTGCTCATCCTTTCAGACGGTATGGGGTGGTAAGAGAAGGGTCATTCTTCCCTCCCCTGGAGTCACGGTGTGATGGGTCTGGAAACCTTTTGCAAGGAATACCTCTGCTCACTCAGAGATATATTTACAGTCTTTATTTACATACATATTCACAAGGTACAGAACATAGCTTCATGCATCTGAATCCTCGGTAGCAGATCGAGGAAGTGGGAGCTTTCTGCTTCTCCTCCAACTGAGGAGCTTGGGAAGCCCCAAGAGCGCCCTTTGTTCCCTACATTTTAACCCCTTCCTGTCCTGTGCTGAAGGAATGGGCACTGAATCGCCCTCTGTCCCTGAACTAGTCGAGTGGTGTTGCTGCTCTCCAGCATCCGGGAGCATCCTCGCCGCTTGAGTTCCTTCCACTTGCTTGTCCTCCTCTCCCTCTCCCGTCTTTTCTAAAAGCTCCTGTTCTCCCCCCTCCCCTCCCTCAGCTCCAGGGCACCCCCTGGCAGCCCCATGACACACGGCCTGCCTGATTAAAGGAGAAGCTGCTTCAAAGAGCACTTTTGCACAGAGCTGTGACCCCTGCTCATCAGCTGGGATTAAATCCAGCTTCCTTGGCTGCGATTGCCTGTTCCCTTCTGGGGAAAGGGTGTGCATCTAATGCAGAATTAAATCCTGTCCTCCCACGCATCTGCTGACATGACATCAGCTGATGGACAGGTGCCTGTGGCTTGTGGAAAATGGCCTCATAGGCCAAACTGGACCCCCTGGTAATCCAGGATTGGTCCACTGGTGGAAGATTCTGAATACGAGTTGCTGGAGACCACAGTAGGGGGTTAGAGCTCTTGTGCCCTGGTCCTACTTGCAGGTTTTCCGTATGTGCCTGGTTGGCTATTGCGAGAAGCAGATTTTGGACTAGATGGAACATTAGCCTCTTCCAGGATCCTCTTCTTATGTTCTTATGTTTATAAGATTCCCGTCTCCTGTTTTGCAAGGATGCAATTTAGTATTATCCATGCTTTCTTGGTGACTTGCTAATTCTTCTCATTTGCCAATTTAACATTGTTCTTTCCCATTTATAAATTGCTCCTATATTTCATCCCTCCTTTCTTTTTACTCTTCTGTGTCAGATATTGCTGAGTTTGTACATTTCATTTATTGGCGAGTTTGCATATTTTCGCCATTCCTTTGCTTTGATCTTAACAAATATTTCCAATCTATTTCATTTATTTCATTTTATTCTGGGAGCTCTGACCCTTTCCTGATTGCAACTGTTACCAGAAAAATCCGAGGGCTCCCTTGGACAAAAACAAAGACACCAACCAGGATAACTTGGAGCAAAACAGCAGCCTGTAGGATTGGCCTTTATTGAACTGTTGCAACAGGGTATTCCCCTCACTCGCAGGAGAGAGGAAAGACCCAGAAAGATGGTGTGCAAGACCTTATAAAAACTTTTGAAATTCCCATCCTCTAGGTCAAGCCCACCCCCAGAAACATCATGCATACATTACAGAAGGGGTTGACATCATGCATACATTACAGAAAGGAGGGGTTGACATCATGCATACATTACAGAAGGGGTTGACATCATGCATACATTACAGAAAGGAGGGGTTGAGGGAGGAGTTGTGGTGGTAACCTGAGTGTCCTGTCACCTGGCTGGTTCCTCCTTTCCCCCTGCCCATGAGTCACTTCCAGGAGACAAAGGGGAGTTGGCAGTTTCCTGCCCCCAGAGGGAAGATCTGATCATTGTCCTTTGTTTCAGTCCATGCTGAATCCACTCCCATATGCAAGTTCTTTGTGATCTTGATTGTCTTCTGTCTGGGATCATCAGGGTTGACATAGCAACTGGGCAGGGCTCCTGTGGATGTGCTGGGATGGTGAAGGGATTATGGCTGACCAGAACCAAGCCACCCCCTATATATGGTTGATTTTTCTATGAATTTATAACAGAAATGTGGCGTATGTAGTGTGTGAGTGTGTGTGAAGTTTGTACAAACAGAATGATTGGGGTGGTGGTGGGGGGGTTCCTGCTACACTACCTCTGGCTCACTGGAGCAAGCCTGAGAGAGTCAAAATTCAAGAACGTGTTTTCAGAGGGCTAAGTGGATTGCTTGTTTGCAATTCACAAGGGCAGCGAGCAGGAAAGGCCAACAATTTCTCCAGGTGAAATAAGCTGCAGCCTTTTCATTTCAGCTTGAGCACAATGGGCGATGTTTCCCAACTTACAGAACTTGATTGCGCCTGGGAAGCTCCTCCTGTTTTGTCCATGCAGCTTCTCAGCATGTACGACAAAGATGGACACAAAGGCCTGGCAGTCAGGACCTGTGGAGACTCAAAAGGGCAGCCCTGAACTCTGATCCTTAGAAACCCCCTCCTGTTATGAGACTATTGCTTGTTCCTAAAAGGCCACTGGAAGAGTGCAAAAGGCAGCATGCCTTGCTCCAGCTCTGCAGTTGCATTTTCTTCCTGCATTTTCTTGTTTTGACATTGTTGTAAATAAAAATTGCCCTTTTCCTTTATGGGGTATCCAAGAGCCCATAAAGAGTTCTTACGTAGGTTCCCTATTGGTAGGAGAGAATAACAGAGGCCAAGCAGAGAATATTGAGAAGCAAAGCAGCTAGTAAGCCTGATCTTTATTGATCTGTGGCAACAGGGTCCTCACTCACCACACGCAGGAAAGGAGGAGGACCCAGAAAAATGGCGTGCAAGGCCTTATAAAGACTTTTGAAATTGCCACCCTATAGATCAAGACCACCCCCAGAAACATCATACCTACATCACAGAAGGGGTGTAACCTAAGACCACCCCTCAGATACATCACACCCACATCACAGAAAAGGCAGTCTAAACAGAAATTTGAATGTTGTCTTTCTCCTGTCCTTGTTTATCTGCTGTCTGGCAGGTTACTTGATTGGATACCCTGGGGAGCCTGGCCAGTCTTTTGTAATGATAAATACTTAGTTCCTGGGCCAGGTCACAGGCTCACACCCCATTCAAACACAGACATACCCTTAAGACAGGATTTGTGAAGGGAAAGACAATGGGGAGGCTTTTCCACTTTGACCTTGCAGAGAAAACATTTGCTCAGTTTAGGAATCAAAATGGCTTCAAGTCAGTCTTCCTGTGCTGATCTATGTATGTGTGGTTATGAACATTACCATATATCTAAGACCTCAAAATTCCTATCACAACATGCATAGAAATAACAACAGAAACTGAGATGTACAAGTTACAGATAGGTAGCCGTGTTGGTCTGCCATAGTCAAAATAAAAAAATTCCTTCCAGTAGCACCTTAAAGACCAACTAAGTTAGTTCTTGGTATGAGCTTTCGTGTGCATGCACGTATCTGAAGAAGTGTGCATGCACACGAAAGCTCATACCAAGAACTAACTTAGTTGGTCTTTAAGGTGCTACTGGAAGGAATTTTTTTATTTTGAGATGTACACGGAAGACAACAAGGAAGGGTTTAGTTATACAACTTCTAGATTTCAAAAGGAAGTCATAGAAGAAGAAGTGAAGCTGTTGAAGAAAGCATATAGTATTCTGCTAGAATGGGAAACAAAAGATGAGGTCAAATCGGTAACAATCAAATGGGCACAGGATATAGGACATAATATACAATTTGAGGACTGGGGGAAATTGTGGAAAGTAAATTTGAAATTTACAGATTGTTCTGTATGAAAATGATGTATAGATGGTATATTACACCAGTACAGATAGCAAAAATGTACAAAACTGGGTCAAATATTTGTCGGAAATGTAAAGAAAAAGAAGGGACTTTTTATCATATGTGGTGGGAATGTAGAGAAGTTAAAATATTTTGGGAAATGATATGTAATAAATTGCAAAAAAAATATTAAAATGACATTTGTAAAAAACAACACAGAAGCATTTTTGTTAGGGATTGTAGAACAAGACCTGCCAAGAGAAACAAAGAATTTATTTGTGTACGCTGCAACAGCAGCAAGAGTCTTGATAGCACAAGGATGGAAGAACGAGGAAATCCCAATGAAAGAACAGTGCAAGAAAAATTGATGAGCTATGCAGAGTTGGCTAAATTGATATATAAATTGTGGGACAAGGACAACTGTGACTTTAAGGAACAATGGGAGCTTTTTTACAATTGATCTAAAAAGACAACAAAATGAATTGGACTCCTTGGCAGGTTTTGAATAAACATACACAAATTTATTGGTTGATAAGGTGGTAGATAGATAAGGTAAGGATAAGTATAATTTGATAACATGCGGAGAATAATATGTGCTGAGAAATCAGAGAGAGGAGCTGAGGGAAGTCTCGGGGCGGGGGGAGGGTTCGAAGGGGGCTTGGAACAAAGGGGGAAATTAATGAATATGATATGTTTTGATAATTTGTTATGTTGAAATTGTTAATAAAAACATTTTTAAAAAAAGAAAAAAGAAATAACAAGAGAAACATAGAATTATAGAGTTGGAAGGGACCTTCAGGGGTCATCTAACGCACCCCTACTCAATCCAGGAATCACAGCTAAAGAAACCCTTGACAGGTGGCCAGCCAACCTCTCTTTAAAAGCCCCCCCCCCAGGAGAGTCCATTGCCTTCTCAAAGAGCCTGTTCCACTGCTCACCATCTCTCACTGCCAGAAATCCTTCCTAATGTTCTGTCAAAGGGCTGATCCACATTTAGCATTTCCCCTGCTCTTTCTAGGGACGCAGGTGGCGCTGTGGGTTAAACCACAGAACCTAGGACTTGCCGATCAGAAGGTCTTCACTAAGGTAAACTCCCAGGAATTTAAAGGAAGAGACTCTTTCCACACAACCCCCCTGAAATACAACGGGGCTAGTTCCCCTCTCTTCCTCCGAGAGTCCAACACCATCTTCTTTGTCTTGCTAATATTTAAAGGTAAAAGGGGACCCCTGACCATTAGGCCCAGACGTGGCTGACTCTGGGGTTTCGGCGCTCATCTTGCTTTATTGGCCGAGGGAGCCGGCGTACAGCTTCCGGGTCACGTGGCCAGCATGACTAAGCCACTTCTGGCTAACCAGAGCAGCGCACGGAAACACCGTTTACCTTCTCACTGGAGTGGTACCTATTTATCTACTTGCACTTTGACGTGCTTTCGAACTGCTAGGTTGGCAGGAGCAGGGACTGAGCAACGGGAGCTCACCCCGTCACAGGGATTCGAACCACCGACCTTCTGATCAGCAAACCCAAGAGGCTCAGTGGTTTAACCCACAGCGCCACTCGCGTCCCGCCTGCTCATATTTAGGTTCAAGTTATTCTCTAAGAACGATGTTGATACTTTTTGAATCTTCCCCCTTGGTCATCCAGTTTGCCCATCTCCTTTGTAAACTGGGGTGCCCAGAACTGGACACAGGACTCCAGGTGGGGTCTGACCAAGGCAGAAGAGAGCGGTGCTATTATTTCCCTTGAGCTGGACACTAGACTTCTGCTGGTGCTCCAGTGTGGTGAAACAGAGATGTTCTGCATGCAAACCATGCGCCTGACTACTTTGATCGTGCTTGCACTTTGAGAAGATAGATCCCCCTGCTTATTATCCCAGGTCTCCCTTTGGAGGGCAGCGCCTGCCCTTAGGAACCTTCGCCATCATTATCACACCGGTGAAAAAGCAGCGCAGCTTCTCCTCGGAATTCAATTAAGCCTATACCCAGAGCAATAAAAGATTCTTTTGCGCGTAGCCAAAGGCAAATGATGCCTTTGTGAATCCCTGCAGATGTATTCCCTAATTGTTGCTTCCTAGACCCTAACGGCATTATTTCCGATTTGCAAGTGTAAATAAATATGCTTCTCGTGATGATCACATTTCACACCAATTTATTTGAATGACACTAATGAGCTCCTGCCACCTTCACACAAAGAAGAGAGACTGCATTTTGCTCCCCACAATTTAGGCTGAGCTGGCGTCAGTGGAGAAAGTCTGACAGAGGGAGATTCTAAAAAGGACCACACATTTTGGGTATCTGTGGATGCTATATCTTCCCAGAACAAAATTCCCTTCAGGAATCTAAATCCAAGCAAAACAAGATAAAAAGTCACCGGTTTGGGAATTGTTCTCCAGAAGCGCCAACGGCACTTAAAAAATAAATCAAGGCAGTTGTGCTGCATCTCATCTGAAATACCGGTACTTTGTTACAAGTCAAGATGATATTTTTAAATATATTGCCCTAAATGGCTGAGATCTTGGATTAGGAATGGGCAAATCTGTTATTGTTGTTGATGATGATTTGAATTCTTCTTCCTCTTCTTCTTCTTCCTCTTCTTCTTCTTCTTCTTCTTCTTCTTCTTCTTCTTCTTCTTCTTCTTCTTCTTCTTCTCCTCCTCCTCCTCCTCCTCCTCCTCCTCCTCCTCCTCCTCCTCCTCCTCCTTTCCCTCGTAGCCAAGTAAGATTGTCTTCCATAAACATGGTTTTAGCAATGAGTCCGTAAGTGACTGCGGAGGCCAATTCTGGATCCACACATCCTTCCACAGTGGGGACATTGGTTTCCGGGTGGGGTTGATCACAGTGTGGATTTGCCAAGTGTGCCTTCCTCGTAGCACATTTCTCCCTTGCGTCCTGAGTTTGAGTGTCTTCAAAGCCCATGACACCTTTGGTCAAGGCTGTTCTCCAATTGGAGCACTCGCAGGCCAGTGTTTCCCAGTTGTCAGTGTTTATACTACATTTTTAAAGATTTGCCTTGAGACAGTCTTTAAAGCTCTTTTGTTGACCACCAGCATTACGCTTTCCATTTTTAAGTTCGAAATAGAGTAAGTTCAGAATAGAATTGAATTTATATACTGCCCTGGTTTCACATTTTCCCAATCTTACATTTAGTTTGCCACATCTCCACATGAATTTGCATTTTTCAGAAAACAAAACGAAACAAAAACTCTTCTCAAAAATGTGCTGTGTTACTCCTCCACACACCATCCTTCCCCAACCTCAAACCTTCAGGGTGTCTGGACTACAAATCCCATCAGCCCTTAATGGAGATGATGGGAGTTGCACTCCAAAGCATCTATGGCACACCTGGTTGGAGAAGGCAACTGTATGTCACAGTCCGGTTCATGGGTGATTGATGTCCCGGCTGGGGACGTCAGGACCGGGGGCAAGATGGCAGGGTGGGAGTGGGAACAGGAGTCCAGAAGCCAGGAGTCAGAAAGCCAAGAGTCCGAGGGTCAGAGAGCCGGGAGTCAAGAAGCTAAAGGTCCGAGGGTCAGGAAGCAAGGAGTCACAAAGTCAGGGGTCTGAGGATCAAGAAGCAAGGAGTCAAATGCAGCAAGGCAGGGAACGTGTTGCTGTGGCAAAGAGCTGAAGGGAAAATGCTGACCTTATATCCCTTCCCGGCTCTTGCCACCAGGTATAATGAGTTACCAAGCAGCCTCACCTGTGCGGCCACGCCTTGCCTCTCCAGAACAAACTTAGGAAGGCCTCAGTCCTGCAGAGCCCTACTGGTCACAGGGCCCGGCTCCTGCATGCACACCTGACACTGTACAGCCTCTACCATGTTGCTGAAGCCAGGCGCAAGCAAGTAGCAAAAGTAGGGATTGTCTTCCCTAATCTAGTGCGTGTTGTATGCACTGTAAGAACATAAGATGAGCTTGCTGGATGAGGCCAATGGCTCATCTAGTCCAACGACCATTTCTCACAGTGGCCAACCAGATGCCTGG
This sequence comes from Podarcis liolepis, assembly GCF_965112155.1. Lineage (NCBI taxonomy): Eukaryota > Metazoa > Chordata > Lepidosauria > Squamata > Lacertidae > Podarcis > Podarcis liolepis. The sequence continues at coordinate 2,711,691 of NC_139554.1, read as the reverse complement.
GGGAAGCTGGCAAGCGGGATTCAGAAGGTGGTGGACTCTCTTTCACTGGAGGTCTTTAAGGAGAGGTTGGGTGGCCAACTGTTGGGGACACTTCAGCTGTCATTCTGATATTGCAGGGGGTTGGATGAAATGACATGTTGGGTCCCTTCCAACTCTGCAGTTCTATGATTCTATGGACCCAAGCACATGACCCCACTCCCCTCCTGTGGTTTCAAGGAACTGGTATTCAGAAGCATCGCTGCCTCCAACTGTGGGGGCAGATCTTAGTCTTCATCATGGCCAGTTGCCAGTGAGAACCCTCTCTTCCATGAATTTGTCCAATCCTTAAAAAAAAATCAATGCAAAATTACAACAAAAATTACAAACATTGAATCCAAAATAAAACAGTACAAACAAGAAAAAAAAACACAAGAGAAAAAAGAACAAAAAACAAAACAAAAACACACATCTACAAATAAAACCATGTCATCATTCTAATCTAGTCATTACATTCCTTTGTTCTAAGACCTCAAAATTTTTACTCTTTCTAAGTTGTTGTGTCTAATGTAGATTGTTGTTGTTGTTTAGTCGTTTAGTCGTGTCCGACTCTTCGTGACCCCCTGGACCAGAGCATGCCAGGCACTCCTGTCTTCCACTGCCTCCCACAGTTTGGTCAAACTCATGCTGGTAGCTTCGAGTATGTATGTAGAGGTAATCTAATATAGATTACCTCTATCTTTATACTTTTTACATCATTTTTCTCTTTCTTTAACCCTGCAAAGCATCATTCATTACATACCGATATGCTTACTCCAGAGCAATGTTTTTTCATATACTCTTTAGCACATCTCCATTCGTTTAATAATTTTTGTGTCCAACCCCTTTTTATAGCCACCCAGGTTGGTGGCCATTACTGCCTCCTGTGGGGTTGAGTTGTACACATGACTGAACATATCCCACAGCGGAGGAAGCTTTCTCCTTTTCCCTAGGGTTCAATGTACACAGCCCCAGCGTGCAAAGACAACTGCCTCCCACTGGTTAACGCAACATCCGTTGGATCCGTCCATTTTGAGACTTGGCGAGCGAGCCTGAAACCGCGGCGTATAACGGCAAGGTTGGCAAGGCTTCTGAAAGTGCCACCTCATCAGGAATGGCATCTGCCAAGCCGCATCATGTACGTAATGCCTGGTTAGCATCGACAATTCCTGTGTGATTTACTCTCTTTGTAATGTATGGGTGGCAGGACGCCACCCAAAGGAAGGGGAATCGCTCATCTGCCTGGAATATCAAGTGGAAGAAATAACACGCTTGGCTGAGCTGGCTAGCTCTGCATGAATTCTGATGCAAACGCCTCTTGGAACGTCTCCCGTGAAACAATGGAATGAAACCAGGAAGAAAGGATGATTCCCGGAGAAGGAGAAGCTGCCAGTACCCCAAGGCTTCTGGGAAAGACAGCGGTACTAGGAAGCAGAATCCGTACCCTTCAGCGAGGAAATCTACTAGGCATGGTCTGATGTGGCGTTAAAAAGGCAACGTTCACTTGGAGTATTCCCTTTGGCCAGAAAATAAAAAGAGCTGTGCTAACTCTTCCTCAATCCGTGCCGTCTGGTCTTGTAATTTCCAAAAGTAGCAGTGGTCGCCAAGACCATATAACACCGGTCCTGAGAGACCTGCATTGGCTCCCAGTACGTTTCCAAGCACAATTCAAAGTGTTGGTGCTGACCTTTGAAGCCCTAAATGGCCTCGGTCCAGTATACCTGAAGGAGCATCTCCACCCCCATTGCTCAGCTACTGAGGTCCAGCGCCAAGGGCCTTCTGGTGGTTCCCTCACTGCAAGAAGCCAAGCTACAGGGAACCAGGCAAAGGGCCTTCTCGGTAGTGGCACCTGCGATGTGCAACACCCTCCCATCAGATGTCAAGGAAATACAGTGGTACCTTGGTTTATGAACTTCATCCATTCTGGAAGTCTGTTCTCAAACCAAGGCATGCTTTCCCATAGCAGCGGGGGAATCAATTTACAAATGAAACATGCTCAACAGGAAGCGAAACATGTTCTTATTCCAAGGCAAAGTTCTCAAATGGAAACACCTACTTCTGGGTTTGCAGCGCTCTTAATCCAAGTTGTTCATAAACTAAGCTGTTCTTAAACCAAGGCACCACTGTAAACAACCACCTGACTTTTAGAAGACATCTGAAGACAGCCCTGTTTAGGGAAGTTTTTAATGTTTGATCTTTTATCGTGTTTTTAATATTCAACCAGTGCGACCAAGGCAGTTTCAGTCCCATGATGAGGCCTGAACCCTGATTGGAAGGGATCCAAATGGTCCGCTTCTTCCAGGCGTGCCTGGAGTTGTTCAGCAACCACTCGCTCAATCACCTTGCCCAAGAATGGAAGATTTGAGACTGGGCGATAGTTGGCCATTGTGGCCGCATCTAAAGATTGTTTTTTAAGAAGCAGTTTAATAACCGCCTCTTTCAGCGGGTCTGGGAAGGCTCCCTCACGGAGGGAAGCATTCACCACCCCACGAAGCCCATCGCCCAGCCCTTCCCGGCTTCCTTTTATCAGCCAGGATGGGTAAGGATCAAGGAGACAGGTGGTTGGTTTCACTCGTCCAAGCAGCCTGTCCACATCCTTGGGGGTAACAGATTGGAATTGATCCCACACAACTTGACTAGACAGGACTCTAGCACTCTCCCTGCTCCCACAGTGCATCTTGAGTCTTCCCACCGGTGTGATAATAATAATAATAATAATAATAATAATAATAATAATAATAATAATAATTTATACCCCGCCCATCTGGCTGGGTTTCCCCAGCCACTCTGGGCGGCTTCCAAAAGAATATTAAAATACTGTGATACATCAAACATTAAAAGCTTCCCTAAACAGGGCTGCCTTCAGATGTCTTCTAAAAGTCTGGTAGTTGTTGTTCTCTTTGACATCTGGTGGGAGGGCGTTCCACAGGGAGGGTGCCACTACCGAGAAGGCTTGTAGGTCTTTCAAGACTGGTGTTATATGGTCTCGGCAGCCGCTCCCAGTCACCAGTCTGGCTGCTGCGTTCTGGATTAGTTGTAGTTTCCGGGTCACCTTCAAAGGTAGCCCTGCGTAGAGCGCATTGCAGTAGTCCAAGCGGGAGATAACCAGAGCATGCACCACTCTGGCGAGACAGTCTGCGGGCAGATAGGGTCTCAGCCTGCGTACCAGGTGGAGCTGGTACACAGCTGCCCTGGACACGGATTTAACCTGTGCCTCCATGGACAGCTGTGAGTCCAAAATGACTCCCAGGATGCACACCTGGTCCTTCAGGGGCACAGTTACCCCATTCAGGACCAGGGAATCCTCCACACCTGCCCGCCTCCTGTCCCCCAGAAACAGTACTTCTGTCTTGTCAGGATTCAGTCTCAATCTGTTAGCCACCATCCAACCTCCAACCGCCTCCAGACACTCACACAGGACCGTCACCACCTTCACTGGTTCTGATTTGAAAGAGAGGTAGAGCTGGGTATCATCCGCATACTGATGAACACCCAGCCCAAACCCCCTGATGATCTCTCCCAGCGGCTGCATGTAGATGTTGAAAAGCATGGGGGAGAGGACAGAACCCTGAGGCACCCCACAAGTGAGAGCCCAGGGGTCTGAACACTCATCCCCCACCACCAATTTCTGAACACAGCCCAGGAGGAAGGAGCGGAACTACTGTATGACAGTGCCCCCAGCTCCCAGCCCCTCAAGACGGTCCAGAAGGATGTTATGGTCAATGGGGTGATGGCAAGAAACCCTGAAGTCATGTTGTTGTTGTTTAGTCATTTAGTCGTGTCTGGCTCTTCGTGACCCCCTGGACCAGAGCACGCCAGGCACTCCTGTCTTCCACTGCCTCCCGCAGTTTGGTCAAACTCATGCTGGTAGCTTCGACAACACTGTCCAATCATCTCATCCTCTGTCGTCCCCTTCTCCTTGTGCCCTCCATCTTTCCCAGCATCAGGGTCTTTTCCAGGGAGTCTTCTCTTCTCAGGAGGTGGCCAAAGTATTGGAGCCTCAGCTTCAGGATCGGTCCTTCCAGTGAGCACTCAGGGATGATTTCCTTCAGAATGGATAGGTTTGATCTTCTTGCAGTCCATGGGACTCTCAAGAGTCTCCTCCAGCACCAGAATTCCAAAGCATCAATTCTTCGGCGATCAGCCTTCTTGATGCTCCAGCTCTCACTTCCATACATCACTACTGAGAAGTCATGTTAATCGGGGCCATTTTACTGTGACGTTGCATCTTAATTATTTTAAAATAAATAAAGCTGAAATGGTGGAGGGGAACACAGTGGCAGGAACTGCTATTAGCCCAATTGCATGCAGATTGCCAACACTTCACCCCCGAGGAACCACAAATATTTCACGTAACGCTAAGTTTCAAGGACTGGCCAAGCTCCTGGTTAGCCTTGAGCTGAGATGCCCTGCCCCCCTCGGAAATTAAAGCTCTGCTTTCTTCCATTACACTGCAAGGCCGAGGTGTTTCTGTTTAGCAGACTGCTCCCCTCTCCATATCTGCAGAAAGTCAGGTGGGGGAGGGAAAAGCTTTTGTCTCTCCCAACAACTGCTGAATAATATGCAGCATTGTCATTGTTCAAACTTACCTGCCTTGAAGTACCAAGGCAGGTCCCCCCCCCACCCCCGCCTGCGTTGATTCCTCAATGAAGTGTCAAGAAGAGATTTGCAATCCTTTTTTGCACTGACCCCCATAAATCTCATATGCGCCATATGAATTATGCTGCTTTAAAGAGTCACAAAGGACCACTTTGCACTTTGCATTATTCAGGCTCTTGTGGGAGATGACAAACTCACTGAAGAACTTCCTGGACTGGGTCCAAAACAGAACTGGATACCAAGCCTTTTGAGGAATGGCTGAGGGAGTTGGGGATGTTCAGCATGGAGAAGAGGAGACTGAGAGGTGACATGAGAGCCCTCTTCAAATCTCTGAAGGGCTGTCCCATGGAAGATGGAGCAAGATTGTTTTCTGCTGCTCCAGAGGTTAGGACCTAAACCAATGGATTCAAATGACAAGGAAGGAAGGAAGGAAGGAAGGAAGGAAGGAAGGAAGGAAGGGAGAAGAGTTTGGATTTGATATCCCACTTTATCACTACCCTAAGGAGTCTCAAAGCGCCTAACAATCTCCTTTCCCTTCTTCCCCCACAACAAACACTCTGTGAGGTGAGCGGGGCTGAGAGACTTCAGAGAAGTGTGACTGGCCCAAGGTCACCCAGCAGCTGCATGTGGAGGAGCAGAGACACGAACCCGGTTCACCAGATAACGAGTCCACTTCTCTTAACCACTACACCACACTGGCAGTGGAGATTACAACCAAATGTAAGGAAGAACTTGGAAGGTGGTGGACTTTCTTTCACTGAAGGTTTTTAAGCAGAGGTTGGATGGCTACTTGTCAGAGAAGTCTCCATTTCAGGGGGATGGACTAAACCCTTAGGGTAACTTCCAACTCTACAACTGGATAGCAAGTCAGAGAAACCAAGGCACCACTGGTTTATTTGTTTCCTTATTTGCTATAGACTACAGTCAGTACTCTGGAAGTGGTGGAGCTTCTCAAACTTTCCATTGGACACACAGTATCAGATGAACTTGTTCATCTTTGCTTCTACCACTTGGCGAATGAAGAATGCTTCACTGCTTTCATTGATTAATTCCACTGATGTTCCACCTCTGGGTCCAGCTCAGGTCAAGAAGTGCTCTGAGGAAAGTGGTGAAAGGTGAGGTCCCCATCTACTGGGGCTATGAAGACAAAGGGGAAGGATTTACCTGCAAACTGCCAGCCATTAATGCTATACAAATCAGTACTCACAACTGTACAGCCAGCCAATCCCAGGGGTTGATTTTGCCATCTGAATATTAGCAAGAAATTATAAGAAGCTGCTTTAAAAAAAAAAATGAACAGGAATTATCAATAACCCAATGGTGTTACACCATCTCAGAACCCATGATAACAGTATAATTAGATTTGAGAAAATCAAAAGGGGTAGATGAAAAAGTGCAATTAGTCTGATAAAAACTAGGAATGTTGGAGAGTGCAACGGACTGGATTAAAGGGAGAAGGAAAGGTTAATTGGGAGCAAGAATGGAAGGAAAACTATTAGCAAGGAGCTGGAACTGTTCAAAACAGTGCTATGGTCAGAAGCAGCTTTTATGGAGCTTGGGAAATGCTAAGGACACCCAAACGTCAACACCCATTGAGAGAATAAACTGAGGATGTCTAGTAGAGTGAAACATCTATTCTTCCCAACACAGGAAAGGGCCTTTAACAGAACAGAAGAAGAGGAGAGCATGCCCGCAACTGGAACAGACCAAAGGACCATCGAGTTCCAGCATCCTTTCTCACAGCGGCCAACCAAACGTCTCAGCGGGATGCCTGCAAACAGGACCCAGGCGCAAGAGCCACTTTCCCCACTTGTGGTCCCCAGCAACTGGCACATGAAGGCCTACTGCCTGACAGTGGAGGAAGACCACAACCATCATGGCTAGTAGAATCGTAGAATTGAAGAGTCGGAAGGGACTCCAGGGGTCATCTACTCCAACCCCCCGTAATGCGGGAATTTCAGCTAAAGCATCTATGACAGATGGCCTTTCAACCTCTGCTGAAAAACCTCCAAGGAAGGAGAGTCCACCACCTTCTGAGGGAGTCTGTTCCACTGTCCAACTGAAAGTTCTTTCTCCTGCTTGGTCGGAATCTGCTTTCTTGGAACTGGAATCCATTGCTTCGGGTCTGACTCTCTGGAGCAGTGGGAATTGAGTTTGCTCCATCTTCCAGGTGACAGATATTTGTTGGGAAAAACGCCCAGGAAGGTCGTCACCTTCCTAAGTCTCTCCGGTGGTCACCCTCTGGCTGTAAATCTTCCTCAGTCCAGAGAGACTGGTAATATGCAACCCCTCCCTCCTGAGAGGAGCACACTTGTTTTCTGGCATCTCATTGCAGAAGAAAGAGACAATCAGTAGCTTGTTGTTGTTGTTGTTTAGTCGTTTAGTCGTGTCCGACTCTTTGTGACCCCCTGGACCAGAGCACGCCAGGCACTTCTGTCTTCCACTGCCTCCCGCAGTTTGGTCAGACTCATGTTTGTGGCTTCAAGAACACTGTCCCACCATCTCGTCCTCTGTCGTCCCCTTCTCCTTGTGCCCTCCATCTTTCCCAACATCAGGGTCTTTTCCAGGGAGTCTTCTCTTCTCAGGAGGTGGCCAAAGTCTTGGAGCCTCAGCTTCAGGATCTGTCCTTCCAGTGAGCACCCAGGGATGATTTCCTTCAGAATGGATAGGTTTGATCTTCTTGCAGTCCATGGGACTATAGCTATAAACTACTTTATTTTACAGTCTATATACAAAGAACCCATCAGCATGTCTCAGCATCAGTACAGAAAAGCATCACACACAGAAGTGAAACTAAACTCCCAACAGTGCTGAGACTTCCTGTCTCACGCTCTCAGGCACTCACATGCTATAAACAACATAGTGCTACTTGCTGGAGCAGCGCGGGTGGATAAAATTCCTAACAATATTCCAGTCCCTTGCTATGAAAGGAGACACGAGAGGAGAATTTGTGTCCCTGCTGGATCAGGTCAAAAAGGCCAATCTGACCCAACCTCCAGCTCTCACTGAGGTCAACCAGATGCCACAAGCAGGATTCAAGCAGGGCTTCTCCCCTACTGGGGTTTCCAAAAGCTGGACTCTCCTTCATTGGAGGTTTTTAAGCAGAGTTTGGATGGCCACCTAGGAGCCATTGATCGGCTTGTCCCCTTTTGACTAATTGGCCCAACTCTCTTTTAAAATCGTTGAGGTGGCAGCCTGTTCCATAGCTTAGGTATGTGATGTGTGAAGAAGCAGTTTCTTTGGTTTGTTCTGAGCCTTCCAACATTCAGCTACGTTGGATCACTCCAGAATTCTAGCATTATGTCTATTGAGTCACTCATCCGCCTTGATCATTCTTGTTGCTCTTTCCTGAACCTTTCCCACCTCCACAATAGCCTTTTTTGAGTTGATTCGACCACAACTGTGCACAAATGGGGTTGCAACATAGACTTGAACAATGGCCTCATGATATTAGCAGGTTTCTTTTGAAATATCAGGCAAGCATTGTTCGGCAAATCCACCACGGAAGGTCATAAAAGCTGTTGATCTGTTGGGGGGAGAGGACAGAACAGGAGAGCAAAGTCTTTATTAGGGCCAACTAAAATGTCATAAAGTGGGGAGCAAACTTTTCGAGTCCTTTGGAACTTTTCTTCAGGCTGGCTATTGAGTTTCAAAAGCAGGTGAGGAAATAGGGCGTGACGTTAAAAGCCCCCAAGTCTGCTGTTTGTAACAGTTTTAGGATGGAGTGTAGAAAGGGCTGTGCAGATTTAATTAGATTAGCCTCTTGCTAGGTGCTAAAGAGATTTCCGGTTCCACCAAGGGCGAGTGGAATGAAGAAGCAGTAATGGAATTTTTTTGAAAAGGATATGCAATCTAGCAGCTAGTTCTCTAGGAGATCCTGAGCAGAGTTGAGCAGAAAAAGAAGTATTTCAGGGCCCAAAATGGAAGAAAGCAATTGAAGATGTACACCTTGCGAGAAGAGAAGCCTGCAAGCCATTGGAAGGAAGGAAACAAACTGATGGCTTCAAGTTACAAGAAAGGAGATTCTGACTAAACATCTGGAATAACTTTTTGACAGTAAGAGCTGTTCGCGGCGTAAGGGTCTCCCTGGGGAGGTGGTGGACTCTCCTTCCTGGGAAGTTTTTAAGCAGAGGTTGGATGGCCATCTGCCATGGATGCTCAAGTTGAGATTCCTGCATTGCAGGGGGCTGGACTAGATGACCCTCAGGGACCCTTTCCAACTTCGTGATTCTATGATGCTATGAAATGGGGAGGCCTCCCAAGTTCCAAGCGATGTACTAGGTGGAATTCGCTCCCACAAAATGAAGTGATGGCATTAAAAGAGGATAACATAACATAACAACATAACATAACATAACATAACATAACATAACATAACATAACATAACATAACATAACATAACATAAATCTATTATTTATACCCCACCCATTTGGCTGGGCCTCCCCAGCTATTCCGGGTGGCTCCCAACCGAATATTAAAAACACAAAACAGCATTTAACATCAAAAACTTCCCTAAACAGGGCTGTCTTCATATGTCTTTTAAAAGTAGGGTAGTTGCTCATTTCCTTGACATCTGTTGGGAGGGCATTCCACAGCGCAGGTGCCACTACCGAGAAGGGCCTCTGCCCGGTTCCCTGTAACTTTGCTTCTCGCAGCAAGGAAACCGCCAGAAGTACAACAGCAGCAAGAACACTCATTGTAAAGTATTGGAAGACACAAGATTTACCCACTCTGGAAGAATGGCAGATGAAGGTGATCGACTACATGGAATTGGCAGAAATGACTGGCAGAATCCAAGACCAGGGAGAAGAGTTGGTGAAAGAAGACTGGAAGAAATTTAAAGACTATTTACAGAAATATTGTAAAATTGATGAATGTTAGAAGGATGTTGGATAGAAACTAAGGGGTTTCCAGCTGTAATGCTTTAGGAGATACGAAAAAAAGGTTTACAAATGGGTAAAAGCTTAATGGTAAGGATTTGCTGAACTAACAAATTGAAGTGGAATACAAAGAAGGGAGGTATGAGGAGGTCTGGGGAAATAAGCGTAAGGAAGATATGTTATGGAAAATTATTTGTTTTTTAACTGTTTTTATGTTGTATGTTGTATTTTGTTTTTGTTTTTTTCATTTTCATTGTTATATCTTAAAAACTTTAATAAATATCCTTTGGGGAGGGGGGAAAGGAAACCGCCAGAAGGCCCTTGGAGCTGGACCTCAGTCACTGACGACTCTGGGGTTGCGATGCTCACCTCGCTTTATTGGCCGAGGGAGCCGGTGTACAGCTTCCGGGTCATGTGGCCAGCATGACTAAGCTGCTTCTGGCGAACCAGAGCAGCGCACGGAAATGCCGTTTACCTTCCCGCCGGAGTGGTACCTATTTATCTACTTGCACTTTGACGTGCTTTCGAACTGCTAGGTTGGCAGGAGCAGGGACCGAGCAACGGGAGCTCACCCCATCGTGGGGATTCGAACCACCGACCTTCTGATCGGCAAGCGCTAGTATCCAATTGGAAGTCCACAAGCTGCTCATGCAGTGCTTTAGCCAATAATATTGCATAAATGACAGGGGCATGAGGACTGCATGTATTTACCCGATAGAAGAAGAGCCTAAGGGCATGTACTGTTGTCAGACCACGCTTGTGGCAATAGCCTGGTGGCTGACCATTCAGCGCTGCCTTAATGATCAATAAATTTCTGCTGAGCCTCCCTGTTTGTACCTGACTCCACTATCCTTTCGGCAGTCTGCTCCAAGGAAGGGAACCTAGGAATTTTCCTAACAACCTCTAGCTATTTCCAAACAGTGCTTTGATATTCGTAATCTATCACAGTCACTCTGCAAATTACACGCCAGAAGGAACATTACACTTTTTTTTTTTAATAAAAAAGAGAGACTATGCTACGAGTGAATTAAATATGCTTCTCTTGATTGTTATACTCCCTCCGTCAAATCAAGGAACCGCAGTCACTCACCGTATGAATTGTTCCTCATTTTCTTTTCTTATATTTAATGTGCAATGTGCGGCGTATGAATGAATCTCCTCTCTCCGCTCAGCATAAAAGGGAACAGCGGGGGCATGTTTAGATAGCGTGCAGCAGTTTAGGACTTAGCCTCCGTGTTCAACACTGGCAGCCTCGCTTTCCTTCCAATTAGAAAGCTATCTGCAGAGCTCTGCTGCTCACCTCCTGAACCCCCCGCGAAAGTTCTGCAAAGGAGATCTTTGTACAGGCACTTTAATCCACCAAGGCATTAGCTCAGCTCTAATTCTGCAGAGCGGCTCAAATTCGAGCAGAAATTCAGATCTCGTGGCCTGCATCATGTCAATTCGCAAAGCGCCCCTTCGCTTACATTGGGGGATTCATAGCTAAGGGAGATTCTGGGCCAGTGGTTTCCAAAGGGGGCAGTTCTGCCCCCTGGAGGTGGTGGAATTACCTAGGGGGGCACTAAGAGGCAAGGGGGTGGGAGGGGACGCTGGGGGTGTAAAGGACTGTCAGCTTCTGAAAAGCTGGGATCAACTGGAAAAGAAGATTGGTAAAAACTGGACCATCCTCTTCAGTTTTGTTGAATCAATTAAATGAAATTGTTGTTGTTGTTCAATTACATTTGCATACCACTCCTAGAAGCTGTCAGTATGCAACAATGACCACACACCAGAAAGTGGCTTCAACTGGCCGGCTAAGCCAGAGGAGGGTAGCCCAGGGGTCTGCAACCCGCGGCTCCGGAGCCGCATGTGGCTCTTTTACACCTTTGCCGTGGCTCCGGGGCAGATACTAGCGAGGGGAGGAGGCGCATTGTGTGCCCCGACACTCCCCACTGTGGCAGGCGCTGTACTGGCTGTGACATCACATGGGGGCGGTGCGTGCGTTAGTCACGCACCATCCCGACGTCGCCTTCCCGGTTTTGCGGCTCCCCGTTGTTTTTTTCTTCGGAAACGGGTCCAAGTGGCTCTTTTTGTCTTAAAGGTTGCAGACCCCTGGGGTAGCCAATGGGTGTCAAACCCTCAGTGAGTAAGGGACTTCCCTTGCATGTGAAGATAGGTTCCGGTGGATTGAGCAGATGAGGCCAAGATTGGGTCCAACAGTCAAGAAGGAGGGTCAGGTGATGCTCAACCTTTGAGATTGTCCACTCCGCTGTCGAACAGCTCTTACTGTCAGGACGAAAGGGAGAAATGTGCTAAGAGGAAGTTACACTTGGCAAACCCTCACTGTGATCAACTCCCGGCCGGAAACCAATGTCCCCACTGTGGAAGGACGTGAGTCACTTACAGACTCACTGTTAAGACCGTGTTTATGGAAGACCATCTTACTTGCCTATGAGTGATCACCAAATAATAATAATAATAATAATAATAATAATAATAATAATAATATATTATTATTTATACCCCGCCCATCTGTCTGGGTTTCCCCAGCCACTCCGGGTGGCTCCCAACCGAATATTAAAAACAATACAGCATCAAACATTAAAAACTTCCCTAAACAGGACTGCCTTCAGTTGTCTTTTAAAAGTAAAATAGTTGTTTATTGCCTTGACATCTGGTGGGAGGGCGTTCCACAGGGCAGGCGCCACCACCGAAAAGGCCCTCTGCCTGGTTCCCTGTAACCTCACTACTTGCAGTGAGGCAACCGCCAGAAGGCCCTTGGTGTTGGACCTCAGTGTCCGGGCTGGAAGATGGGGGTGGAGACGCTCCTTCAGATATACAGGACCGAGGCCGTTTAGGGCTTTAAAGGTCAGCACCAACACTTTGAATTGTGCTCAGAAACGTACTTGGAGCCAATGAAGATCTTTCAGGACCGGTCTTATATGGTCCCGGCGGCCGCTCCCAGTCACCAGTCTAGCTGCCGCATTCTGGATTAATTGCAGTTTCTGAGTCACCTTCAAAGGTAGCCCCACGAAATCCAAGCGGGAGATAACCAGAACATGCACCACTCTGGCAAGACAGTCTGCAGGAAGGGAGGGTCTCATCCTGCGTACCAGATGGAGCTGGGAGACATCTGCCCTGGACACAGAATTAACCTGCGCCTCCGTGGACAGCTGTGAGTCCAAAATGACTCCCAGGCTGCACACATCTTCCTTCCGGGACACAGTTACCCCATTCAGGACTGTCAGAAAGTTGTTGCTAATGTTGAGTCAGAATCTCCTTTCTTGCCATTTGACTCCATTTGTCTGAGTCCTTCCCTCCAGAGCAGCTGAAAACAAGCTTGTTCCATCTTCCATGTGACAGCCCCTTGGATATTTGAAGATGGCTCCCATATCTCTCTCAGTCTCCTCTTCCCCTGGCTAAACATACCCAGCTCCTTCAAGCATTCTTCTGAAGGCTTGGTTTCCAGACACTTGTCTGGACAGGGGAAGATGATTGATGAGTCCCAAGAACATCTGGAGGGTGACAGCTACCCCATCACTGCTTTAGACAGGGCTAAGGCAGGTGGACGAATAGCCTGACTCAGGCAGCTTCTTCCAAGCTCTAGACTGCTGCTGCAATCCTGCTGCCAGGCAGCTGTCAGATTTCGACATCTGCTTGTCAGATGCCTTCGCACACCGAGAACGACTGTGTGGCAAATCGTGAATTTGCTAACACAGCCGTTTCGGAAAACGACCAAACGCGTGGCTTCAAAAAGGGCATGTCCTGAACCTCCCCCTGTCCCCCCGTTCCCGGAAGGGCACCGACGCCCCCTCCTTTGGCTGCCAGTTTGGTTAGTCATGCTGGCAATCCAGACGGACTCTGTTGCTAACAAGGTTATCTTTGCTAAACACCTCTGCGCTATGCAATAAACACATACTTTCTGCTTTAATGAATGATGTCTGGTTGGGGTACAGGCGACGGTGCCCATCAAGCGGGAGACAGCTCCTTTAATCTGCTCCGAAGCCACACGCTTTCCGCTGGGGTTTGCTCTCCCTCTAATATTTTTTCCAAGATTACAGGAGCGGCTGAACATTTTTTTCTGGCAGGTTTCATTGTTAAAGCTCCGTTCTGAGTTGTTTTGTGTTTCTCTCTCTCCCTCTCCCTCTTTGCCTTTAATTTTTTCTCCTTTGGTTTCCCCTGCCTCTGTTTGTTCTTCTGTTTCCTGTAAGATGTCGGGATAAAGGCATTACAGAAATGTGCTCCAAATGCATTTTCTAGCTTGCATCATTCTCCCACGAGCATCAATCCAGCCGTAACATTACAGCATATTCCATTCTCAGACCCAACAGGAAGGGGGAGGGTCAGAGAAAGTGAGCAATCTTATTATTATTTCTTCCCAATTCATATATACATGTTGTTGTTTAGTTGTTTAGTCGTGCGGCCTCTTCGTGACCCCCTGGACCAGAGCACGCCAGGCCCTCCTGTCTTCCTCTGCCTCCCGCTGTTTGGTCAAACTCATGTTGGTAGCTTCAAGAACACTGTCCCACCATCTCGTCCTCTGTCGTCCCCTTCTCCTTGTTCCCTCCATCTTTCCCAATATCAGGGTCTTTTCCAGGGAGTCTTCTCTTCTCATGAGGTGGCCAAAGTCTTGGAGCCTCGGCTTCACGATCTGTCCTTCCAGTGAGCACTCAGGGCTGATATCCTTCAGAATGGAGAGGTTGGATCTTCTTGCAGTCCAGGGGACTCTCAAGAGTCTCCTCCAGCACCACAATTCAAAAGCATCAATTCTTCCATATATATATGTGTGTATCTATATCCATAGACAGATATTTGCAGGTTGTGTATTCTGGAATAGGAGGGCAGCTTCCGAAGAATGAAGAACAACAGTTTGCAAAAAGGTGGGAAGAAAGGAACAGAAGAATGAGAAAATTGATTACCTTCATGTTCCAAAACTAGTTGCAGAAGCACCAGCTCTCCCATGTCCTGAAGGATACCAGTACAAAAACACCTGGAGTCCTGTGTCCAGTTCTAGGCACCAGTGCTTAAGAAGTGCATTGGCAAGCTGGAACACATGCAGAGGAGGGCGACCAAGATGATCAAGGATCTGGAAACCAAACCTGATGAGGAACGGTTGATGGACAAGAGGAGACTGAAAAGAGATATGAAAGCCGCCTTCAAATACCTCAAGGTCTGCCACGTGGAAAATGGAGCAACTCTGATTTCTCCTGCTCCAGAGGCTAGGACCCAAACCAATGGATTCCATTGACAAGAAAGGAGATTACAACTGACCATCAGGAAGAACTTTCTGGCCATGGAATGGACTTCCTCAGAAGGTGGCGGGCTCTCCTTCATTGGAAGTTTTAAAGCAGAGGTTGGTTGGATGGCGATCTGTCTGTGATGATTGAGCTGTGATTCCTTCATTTCAGGGACTAGATTACCCCTGAGGGTCTCCTTCAGCTATTCTGTGATTCTATGAATACTGAGCAGGCACTGTAAATATAGCCCATGCTGCATTATAAATGTCCGCATGTGATGTGAAAAGACTTTTATGCTTCTTTAATGCTCCAGTCCCTTGTCTGCAGGACTTCAAAACTACTGTTTCGGGAGATTAAAATAATGCAGGAACTCTGGTGCCTGTCAAGCTTTGCAAGAGGCTGCTGAGATCTGTCAACTCTCAGCCTCCAGGCAGGAGAGATTTTATGAGCCTATTAATTGTGTTAATTCTTTCAGATTCCTTCATCTTCCCCAACTGGAGCCTGGCCAGATCTGGAATGCATTGCCTGCCCAAATCCAGAACTGCTGGAAGTTGCAGATTCTTCCCTGCGTGCTTTATTCTACTTATAGCTCACAAATGCCAGAGTAAGCCTCTATTGTCTTTCCGGTTATATATAAAGTTAAAACACATCGGTTTGGAATCGTAAGATAATTTGCAATGCGCATTTTAAAAGCCATACCATGTGCGTGATTTAAACTGCAAAACGACAAACCATGACTGGCTGCAATTTAACTCTGCACAGTAACTATTTGTGGAGAGGTCTCTCTCTCTCTCTCTCTCTCTCTCTCTCTCTCTCTCTCACACACACACACACACACACACCCAGACCCACCCACCCACCCACCCTTTGTGCTTTATCATTAATTAACCACAAACACAGGGACAAGGGTGGCGCTGTGGGTTAAACCACAGAGTCTAGGACTTGCCGATCAGAAGGTCGGCGGTTCGAATCCCCACGATGGGGTGAGCTCCTGTTGCTCGGTCCCTGCTCCTGCCAACCTAGCAGTTTGAAAGCACATCAAAGTGCAGGTAGATAAATAGGTACCACTCCTGCGGGAAGGTAAACAGCGTTTCCGTGCGCTGCTCTGGTTCTCCAGAAGCGGCTTAGTCCTGCTGGCCACATGACCCGGAAGCTGTACGCCGGCTCCCTTGGCCAATAAAGCGAGATGAGCGCCGCAACCCCAGAGTCGGCCATGAATGGACCTAATGGTCAGGGGTCCCTTTACTTTTACCTTACTCCATCATCATCATCATTATTATTACCCCATCCCTCTGACTGGGTTGCCCCAGCCACTGGACGGATTCCAGCATATATAAAAACAAAGTAAAACATTGAACATTGAAAAATTGCCCACATTCTATGGCACCGGAGTAGAGCCCTTCCCCAACTGGCTGCCCTCTGGAAGACATGTGGGATGTGATACATAAGTAGCAGTCAAGAACAACATTCCTTGTTTTCCTAGAGTGGACATGCAAGGGAATTTTGGTCCAGCCAGTCAAAAACTTTCTGTTTCCTCCTGGCTGGGAGTCATACTTCCTTTGCGTGTCACTAGAGATGGACGTGACCTTACCTGTCCAGGTAACAAAAAGGACAAGGCATGCAGCACACTCTCTTTTTGACTTCTTCCATCGTTGGAGCAGCTTTTAGCTAGAGATGCTTCCAGCCAACAGAGGACACTGGGATTATTCCCGTACGGGATAGTCCCACATGTATATACTTTGTAACCAAGCCTGCCTTCAGGGATCCAACTGTGAACTGATGATGTGAGTAAACTTCTTTTGTATACTTTAAACAAGATTGTGGCATGTTTCTTCTTTGAAGAGGGATATAAGGGGACTTACCAGGAACCTAATAGTGAGAGGCTTACACAAGCCTGCAGCCAGCTACCTCCTGTGCGTTTAAAAGGGGAATGTAAAACTCTGCTAAGTAAAGGGACATGCTAGCGCAAGTTAGGAAGGATATTAATAAACAATCTATCCTCTCCTACCTCCCTGAACATTCCCACAAAACAATCCCCTCAAAACATCATGGACAATGGTCAAGGATGTTGGCAACTGCCATAAGAATGTAAGAGAAGTCTGCTGGATCAAGCCAGTGGTCCACCTACTCCACCTTCTGATCGGCAAGCTATAGGCTCTGTGGTTTAACCCACAGCACCACCCGCGTCCCATAGGATGTCCCTATTTTCATCATGGTGCTGGAGGAGACTCTTGAGAGTCCCATGGACTGCAAGAAGATCAAACCTCTCCATTCTGAAGGAAATCATCCCTGGGTGCTCACTGGAAGGACCGATCCTGAAGCTGAGGCTCCAAGACTTTGGCCACCTCATGAGAAGAGAAGACTCCCTGGAAAAGACCCTGATGTTGGGAAAGATGGAGGGCACAAGGAGAAGGGGACGACAGAGAACGAGATGGTGGGACAGTGTTCTCGAAGCTACCAGCATGAGTTTGACCAAACTGCGGGAGGCAGTGGAAGACAGGAGTGCCTGGCGTGCTCTGGTCCAGGGGGTCATGAAGAGTCGGACACGACTAAACGACAACATTTTCATCAGAGAAATGTCGGAGTATATTGAAGTGGCTAATGTGCGGAGACTGGTGGCCTGGTAGTCTTGTCACTTCTGAAGGGCACCACGTTGCCTACGCTTTCTTTAAGTCCTTGGCCAATGCTCTTGTGCTACAGATGCCCATCGAGGTGCTAATTAGCGCAATTATGTGTGAGTGATCCACACTGCAGGCAGCTTCTCTGCGCGGCGCCAAGCAACTGCAATCCATCTGCGTCGTTCTGCATCCATCATCTGCCGGCCCAGGGCTCCCTTCTCCCCCCTTGTTTTGCCAGCGACTTGTCAGATGTGGAAGGCAGGCAGTGACCTCAAAGCGAAGAGTCCTCCTTGCAGTAGCAGCCCCTGGAGCTTTTCCTTCACCTCTTTCCTAAGGCCGCTTTGCTCTATGATCTCTGCTTTAAAGTCTGCACAGGCTGTCTATGGGGCTAACCTTTGTGATCTGCTCAATCAGGCTATTGACTTTAAAGAGGCTTTTGATCAGCTCTGGGGCAATGAGACACCAATCGGACTGGATTATTTTTGTCTGCGGTGCTGCTCTGGAGAACGGAAGGGAAAAAAGCCCTTCTGCTTTGCAGTTTCCATTTGTTTCTCGACACACACAAAACCCCTACAGTGTCTGTAACCTGCAGTGCTTATGCCAGCTTTGATTTCTCAGGTCCCAAAGTAGGATTTTTAATTTTAATTTTTTTAGCCGAAGAATTGCCAGAGTCTGCTGGCAGTTTTTCTCCCCTAGAATGAATGCCCTCCAGTTCACCTTGTGATTCTTCCACTGTCCAATTTGGTTAATCTCCAAAACTCTTTCCCCATTTCCAGGGCTTCTAACAGGAGCTGAAAGTTCCTGATGGAAAAGTTTCACCTTATATTTGGCAAGAGACAGGGGCAGGCTTCAAATAGAACCACAGAACTGCAGAGTCAGGAGGGACCCCCAAGGTCATCCAGCCCACCCCCTGCGGTGCAGGAATCACAGCTAAATAACTGCCTCCAAACATTGATTCAGGATTCCCATGGCCTCCATAGGATTAGCAGGATTAGTAGATGGAGAGGAGAGGGTAAGGCAGAGTGTCATCTGCATACTGATGCAAGCTCAGCCCAATGAAGCTTCCAGGTGACTTCTTGTGTTTTCTTTTTTTATATAATAAATTTTTATTAGAGTTTCACAAATTTTTATAAACATATAACACAAACAAAATAAACAAGTATAACTTGGAAACCATATTTCCTTATACCTTAGTTCACTGACTTCCCCGTACCTCCCCTTTCTACATTCCAATTTTGAAATTTAATTCAACAAATCCTTATTCTTAATCTTATCTAATTTATAACCCTTCTTTTTCTTTAACTTAACCCTTGCAGCTGTAAACCGCACTTTTTAGAAGAAGAAGAAGAAGAAGAAGAAGAAGAAGAGTTTGGATTTGATATCCCGCCTTTCACTCCCCTTCAGGAGTCTCAAAGCGGCTAACATTCTCCTTTCCCTTCCTCCCCCACAACAAACACTCTGTGAGGTGAGTGGGGCTGAGAGACTTCAGAGAAGTGTGACTGGCCCAAGGTCACCCAGCAGCTGCATGTGGAGGAGCGGAGACGCGAACCCGGTTACCCAGATTACGTGACTACCGCTCTTAACCACTACACCACACTACACCACCAACGTCATTCTAACATTCATAAATTTTACAATATTTCTTAAGATAGTCCTTAAATTTCTTCCAATCTTCTTCCGCCGTCTCTCTTCCCTGGTCTCGGATTCTGCCTGTCATTTCCGCCAGGTGACTTCTTGTGTTTTCATGCAAATGTTAAAAAATATCGTGGGCAATATAAATGAGACCCCCATGGCCATGGCAGAGGGGATGCAATAATAGCCACAGCAACACCTTTCCTCTGAGTCACACTGTAGAAAATAATAATAATAATAATAATAATAATAATAATAATAATAATAATAATAATAATAATATATTATTCATACCCCGCCCATCTGGCTGGGCTTCCCCAGTCACTCTGGGTGGCTTCCAACAAAATATTAAAATACAGTAATGCATCAAACATTAAAAGCTTCCCTAAACAGGGCTGCTTTCAGATGTCTTTGAGAGCCAGTGTGGTGTAGTGGTTAAGAGCAGTGGACCCGTAGTCTGGTGAACAGGGTTCGCTTCCCTGCTCCTCCACATGCAGCTGCTGGGTGACCTTGGGCCAGTCACACTTCTCTGAAGTCTCTTAGCTCCACTCACCTCACAGAGTGTTTGTTGTGGGGGAGGAAGGGAAAGGAGAATGTTAGCCGCTTTGAGACTCCTTCGGGTAGTGATAAAGCGGGATATCAAATCCAAACTACTCCTCCTCCTCTTCTAAAAGTCTGGTAGTTGTTTTTCTTTTTGACATCTGGTGTGAGGGCGTTCCACAGGGCAGGTGCCACTACCGAGAAGGCCCTCTGCCTGGTTCCCCGTAACCTCACTTCTCGCAATGAGGGAACCGCCAGAAGGCCCTCAGCGCTGGACCTCAGTGTCTGGGTAGAACGGTGGGGGTGGAGACGCTCTTCAGATATACTGGAATGAGGCCATTTAGAGAAGCAGTCTAGACAGATGCCTTGGCTGATGAAACGAAAAGTCATGGGAAGATCCGGGAGGGTCAAAAGGGGACCTTCACCTCCATTCACTCCAGGTGTTGGTCATCTATGCCAAGGTGGTGCATCCCATACGAACCTGCGCAGAGCTGGTCTGAGAGGCCAGGTTTGGGAGTCTTGTTCTTGGCATGACAGTGTAAGTTGGGCAGAACCGTGGCAGCCCCTCTCCTCAGGGCAAGTGGACCTGGCTGCCCCGCACTCTGCATGGGACTGACCCCAGGTTTTGTGGGCTACAATTGCAGTCTTCTCAGGGGCTGCTCCCAGACTCTGGAGCTCCCTTCCTAGAGAAGCGAGACCGACTCCCTACTGGTCCTTCTGCTGGCAGGTGAAGACTGGCTTATTCAGAAGGCTTTTCGGAACCGATTGTTTTTAAGGAAAGGGCTGGTGCAGTGCTGTTTTCGCGTCTGGCGCAACAGAACACAGTGAAGGAAGCCAGAGCACACGGAAACGCCATTTACCTTCCCGCTGGAGCAATACCTATTTATCTACTTGCACTGGCGTGCTTTCAAAGTGCTTGGTTTGTGGGATGTGATACATAAGAAGCAGTCAAATACAACATTGTTTTCCCAGAGTGGACATGCAAGGGGATGTTTGGTCCAGCCAGTTGGAACTTCCTGTTTCCTCCTGGGTTGGGACATATTCCCTTGCCTGTGACTAGAGGTGGGCATGACCTTACCTGTGCAGGTAACAAAATCACAAGGCACACAGCACTCTCTCTCTCTTCCTCCGTCATAGGAGCAACAGCTTTTTAGCTATAGGTGCTCTATATTTTTTTTGTAACTAAGTCTGCCTTCAGAGATCCAACTGTGAACTGATGAACTGATGTGAGTAGACTTCTTTTACTGACTTTAAATAAGATGGTTGTGTGTTTATTCTTTTGAGAGGGATAAAAGGGGACTTACTAGGAACATACAATTCAATACTGAATTGCATGATAGTAAGAGGCTCAAACAAGCCTGCAACCAGCTAGTCACTGTGCGTTAAAAAGGGAATGTACTCTGCTAAACAAAAGGGACTTGCTAGCGCAAGTTGGGAAGGATATTAATAAACAATCTATCCTCTCCTGCTGCCCTGAACATTCCCACAAGGTTGGCAGTAGTTGGGACAGAGCAATGGGAGCTCACTCTGTCGTGGGGATTCGAACCGTCGACCTTCTGATCAGCAAGCCCAAGAGGCTCAGTGGTTTAGACCACAGCACCACCCACGTCCCCTTTGATATAGATAGTTTTAATTCTATCAATGCTTGCTTTTTAATGTTTGTTTTTGCTATCTTTTTAGTGTGGGACGAGGGCTCAGAGAAGAAATGCAATGGTGCACCTGCAAGCAGCTCAACCGGACGCCTTCATCTGCCCCAGCTGCAACAAAACATGTCTCTCCCATATCATTCTCTTTTTTTAAAAAAAATAATTTTTATTAACAGGCCAATCACATCACATTATCCATATCACATTGATTCCAAATTATACAGCCAAATTTTAAATTTTGTTGGGGGTACCCATACATCAAGCTCCGCTCGAGTCCAAAACAGCATCACTTATCTTACTGCATTAATTAGACAGTTCTGTCCAGTTTGATCCGGATAGTCCTTTATTACTTCCTTTCTCTTCTTGTTGTTATCATCAATTCCTTTCTTTGCGATCTCTGATGATTTTCACAAGCAGGTTAAAAGCTGGCATTCTATGTGGATTTTGTACTCTTCCAAAAATCATATCGATCCGGGACAGCCTCTGTACAACGCTTCCATAAACAAAATTAATCTCCGATCTGTCCTTTATTTTTCTCAGGCTTACCAAATAAATCAAATGAGTCTGGGGGTTCTGTCAGGTCAAACTTACATTCCAGCATTCCTTCTCATTCAAACAATCCTGATTCTCCTCCCCCAGTCCTTCTTCCTCCGGCAAACCTGTCATGGCGAGACGCCATTTTTTAAATGCGTCATAAAAATTTTCCTCTTTTCTCACCGTTCTCCAGTCTTCTTTCCTGTTATACTCCGTCCCACGTAGTTCTTAAAATCCTGCCTGTGATTCATAGAAACGCGATGATCTTGTTTCTATCTGGAGTGAAGGGTTATTGTCTCTGCCATATCATTCTCAACAGCCGCTGCAGGTGCTATAACCTTCCAACAGTTTGACTTCACCCCCAAAGACGCCCTCCTCCATTTTGTCCTGAGACAGAAGGATGCCATCAAAAAACAATACAAATTGAATGCAAACCCAATGCATGCCTCTACGTCTCACAGGAGGGAAATACAAGCATTGGGTGATGTGCAAATCCATTGCTCATGCAATTTTCTCGATGGATGTTCAGCTTCACCAAAGATTCCACCTCTGCTACAGACATAGAAACTTGAGGTTCACTTTTAATGAGTTTCAACAGAATTGCACGCTGAAAACTTGTGACTGAACCATGTACCATCTTGGCTCATAACCAAATCTTTCTTAGCCGCTGAAGGAGTGGCAATCAAACTCGGATTCGGAGCCACCTTCCCCAAGGGAAGGGATGGCTAAAAATATCCTAAAAGCTTCTCCCACCCACTTCCTAGCAGGCGTTCTAATTCTCAGGAGCCAAAGTTAATTCAGTCAGCGATTTTCCAGTCCCGCCAGCAAGGATGTGTGGCTTGTTTGAACTCCTCAGGCAATTTGTTGAAGTGCCGTTTGATGGAAGTTTCTTTCAAGATACACTCAACAAGTGTTTTAAATCTCAGAGTTCAAGGAGCTTCTGATGACTGCCCATTCATTGCAAATTGGCACAAAGAAAAAAAATTGAAATTATGTCAGCTCAGTCCTAATATATGGATTGACAAGTATAAAGTAGTGAGGATTACAGAGCAATGTCCCTCGTTTGTTTTGTTTTTGCTTTTAAATGGTGCAATTTGTGTGTTTGGACCCATCATGCCAAAAATTGAGTGAAGTCCGTTCAAAGTCCTGTTTAGGTCTGCTATCTTGAATCAAATGGAATCTGGCACCCAAACATTGACAAAGACTGCCACCCTCACCTTGGGAAGATTTGGGCTTAGCTTGGTGACAATATTGGAACCACAATTTTGGAAGGAACTTGACAAACTGGAAGGTGTGCAGAGGAGGGCAACCAAGATGATCAAGGGTCTGGAAACTAAACCTTATGAGTAACGGTTGAAGGATCTGGGCACATTCAGCCTGAAAAAGAAGAGACTCAGAGGAGAACAGCCATTACCAAAGGTGTCTCATGGGTTTTGAAGATGCTCAAACTCAGGACGCAAGGGAAAAACGTGCTAAGAGGAAGGCATGCTTGGCAAACCCTCACTGTCATAAACTCCTGCCCGGAGACCAATGTCCCCACTGTGGAAGGACGTGTGGATCCAGAATTGGCCTCCACAGTCACGTATGGACTCATTGTTAAAACCGTGTTTATGGAAGGCAATCTTACTCAGCTACGAGTGATTGCCAAAGAAGGAGGAGGAGGAGGAGAAGAATGATAGCCATCTTCAAATATCTCAAGGGCTGTCACATGGAAGAGGGAGCAAACCTGTTTTCTCCTGATCTAGAGGGGAGGACTTGAACCAATGGCTTCAAGTTACAAGAAAGGAGTTTCTGACTGAACATTGGAAAGTAAGAGCTATTTGACTGTGTGTGTGTGTGGGGGGGGGAATTCTTCTTCCGTGGAGGTTTTAAAGCAGAAGTTGGATGGCCATCCGATGCTTTAGCTGAGATTCCTGCTTTGCAGGGGGTTGGACTACATGACCTTTGGGTCCCTTCCAACTCTACAATTCTATGATTCTATCTCAAGAGGCCTCCGAATGCATACTAGACAAACAGACAAATGGACAAGCCATTTTAGGACAAGCTGAGAGGCAGAGACTGAGAGCTCTTCAGATATTTCAAGATCTCCAGGTTGGGGGAAATCAGCGACTTCCCATCCGCCAATGCACGCTCTTGCAGTTCTTTCCTGGTGCTGCAATTTGTCTTCTGTGCTCAGTTTATTCATTTACTTTGCATTTACTGCTCTTCTCCACATTTACTTTGCGTTTAATGCTTTGCTCATAACTCTGGAACGCAACACAGTTTATGTCAACTTTGTACTTTGTTTTGCAACCTCATTGTAATCTCATTTTATGCCATTTCGGCTTTACTGCTTCAGTATTTTCTGCATCTCGATCCTGCCTCTTAAATTATTTAGCATTGCTTTTTGAATGCTTTTAATTCATGTGATCTCAATTAGCCTCCTTTCTGCTTAAATTCATATCAACGGCACACCCTCCGACATCTCACACGCTGCGGAAACCGTGACATTACTAAGGACTTGGAATTGCCACCCCAAGGGTCCCTGGGACAGGGGTGGGGGGAGGCTGGAGATTGGCCCCTCCAGCATTTTAATATGAAACTTGTTGTTGTTGTTGTTTAGTCGTTTAGTCGTGTCCGGCTCTTCGTGACCCCCTGGACCAGAGCACGCCAGGCACTCCAGTCTTCCTCTGCCTCCCGCAGTTTGGTCAAACTCATGCTGGTAGCTTCAAGAACACTATCCAACCATCTCATCCTCTGTCGTCCCCTTCTCCTTGTGCCCTCCATCTTCCCCAACATCAGGGTCTTTTCCAGGGAGTCTTCTCTTCTCATGAGGTGGCCAAAGTCTTGGAGCCTCAGCTTCAGGATTGGTCCTTCCAGTGAGCACTCAGGGCTGATTTCCTCCAGAATGGAGAGGTTTGATCTTCTTGCAGTCCATGGGACTCTCCAGAGTCTCCTCTAGCACCAGAATTCAAAAGCATCAGTTCTCTGGCGACCAGTCTTCTTTATGGTCCAGCTCTCACTTCCATACATCACTATGAAACTATGAAATATGAAACTACCTATTTCATAAGAGGGATGCGGGTGGTGCTGTGGGTTAAACCACAGAGCCTAGGGCTTGCTGATCAGAAGGTTGGCAGTTCAAATCCCCACAATGGGGTGAGCTCCCATTGCTTGGTCCCAGCTCCTGCCAACCTAGCAGTTCGAAAGCACATCAAAGTGCAAGTAGATAAATAGGTACCGCTCCGGTGGGAAGGTAAACGGCATTTCCGTGCGCTGCTCTGGTTCGCCAGAAGCAGCTTAGTCATGCTGGCCACATGACCTGGAAGCTGTACGCCGGCTCCCTTGGCCAATAAAGCGAGATGAGCGCCGCAACCCCAGAGTCGGCCACGACTGGACCTAATGGTCAGGGGTCTCTTTACCTTTACCTTTTATTTCATAAGAAAGATCCTGCTGGATCAGGTCCTTCAGGTATACTGGAGTGAGGCCATTTAGGGCTTTCAAGGTCAGCACCAACACTTTGAATTGTGCTCAGAAACGTACTGGGAGCCAATGCAGATATCTCAGGACTGGTGTTATGTAGTCCCGGTGGCCGCTCCCAGTCGTCAGTTTAGCTGCCGCATTCTGGATTAGTTGTAGTTTCAGGGAGATGGGAGGGGGAAAATGGGGGGGGGGAAATACAATAAAGATGATTTGTTGGAATAATTTGTTATGTGAAAGTAGTCAAGAAGAAGAAGAAGAAGAAGAAGAAGAAGAAGATACCCATGCATTCCAGCGTTACAAGAGAGGAAGGAAAACGTTCTCCGCTTTCTCCATGCCACACATAATTTCATAAACTTCCATCAAGCCACCTCTTCAAAGAATCCTGGGATTGTAGAGTCAGAAGGGACCCTGAGGATCATCTAGTCCAGGCACCCCCAAACTTGGCCTTCCAGCTGTTTTTTTAAAAATAATATTTATTAATTTTCCAACAAATTAAACACAACACTACAAAAAAAAAACACAAAAAACAAAGCATACAACAATACAATACAGTACAGGCCTTCCAGCTGTTTTGGGATTACAACTCCCATCATCCCTAGCTAACAGGACCAGTGGTCAGGGATGATGGGAACTGTAGTCCCAAAACAGCTGGAGGGCAGAGTTTGGGGATGCCTGGTTTCTAATCCAACTCCCTGCAATGCCGGAATCAAAATGAAAGCATCCATGACAGATGTTTTAGTTTGCTCAGCACTCGGCGATCTACAACTGCATGTAGAAAAACGAACAGCATTTCTCTTGGTTGCAAAGCAGAAGTTCTGCCTGGGCTGTTTGAAGTGCAATGGTCTTTTGATCCTTGCAAATCACAACTTGATCCTGCAGTCACCAAGCAACCAAGATGCTTGTACAGACCGATCCAATCTTTGCATCATTATTTTTAATTTTTGCTCCCCACCCCCCTGCTACGCTACGTCTTGGGAAGTTCTGAACTGAGCATGGTCGCTGCTCACCTTGAACCCGCTGAGAATAGGATGGGCCATAAATCAAAATCAAAAGCCGAAAGGGAACTTGGAACTTCCTCCGTAGGAAACGGGAGCCTTCTTGCTACAAGCTGCTCTGGAATATCTAATGAGTTGACTCCAACACCATTAAAATTCTCTCCACAAAAAAGTTTGCAGGGTATTAATTCCATTTCCTCCCCTCCCCCCCCCCCCCCCGTGACATTTATCGCTTTGCAAACAATTCTCAAACGATTTGAGAAATATTTTCGCTTATGCCCAACAGAGAAGCATCCTTTTGCCTTTCATCCTGGAACAGATTTGTCTTCAAGCCTTCTAAGCAAGATCGAATCAATACTTTCTGCTGGGTATCAATACACCTCCTTATTCAGCCCACGGTATAATACAGTCCCATTGCTCTAGGGCTGGCAGCTCTGGACAGGAGGTTTGCCTGCCGGAAAATAAATCACATTACGTGTGGTCCCCCCCCCTCCCATCCATTCACATGCCATTACAGATTATGTGCGGCCGTTGTAAAAGGACCAAATTCTCCTCGAGAATTGCCTCTTTGATCTACATTTAGTAATCTTCCTATTTGGGCCACGCTCTGATTGGCAAACCATGTTTGCCGGATGGATTTTGTCCTTGGAGTTATTTCTGTTTCATTATTTTCAACGTTGGAAACGACGCCGTGATGTCAATTTGCAAAAGTGAGATGAAAATGTTTAATAAAGATGCTTCTCGTGGCTCTGGCGTTGGAAGGAAGGAGATAACTTCAGGAAGGAAGACTGGGGTTTGTGCGAGATATGATCCACAAGAAAATAGAGGCCTTAAATTTACAGAATTAGACTTGCCAGATTAATGCTGCTTTTCAGGAAATTAAGTATGTCCTATTTTAAGTCTTAAAATGACATTTTTTTATACATATAGAAGCTGAGTGGAACTGACTTTGAAACCCACGGCTAACAACATTTCCAAAATCCAGGGAAAGAAGGCTGTCCTTTCCTTGGAGGAGTCTCTGGAAGGCATGGCTTGACCAAACAAGGTTGTCTGAGGAATAATAATAATAATAATAATAATAATTCATTATTTATACCCCACCCATCTGGCTGAGTTTCCTCAGCCACTCTGGGTGGCTCCCAATCAAGTGTTAAAAACAATACAGCATTAAAAATTAAAAACTTCCCTAAACAGGGTGGCCTTCAGCTGTCTTTTAAAAGTAAAACAGTTGTTTTTCTCTTTGACATCTGGTGGGAGGGCATTCCACAGGGCGGGTGCCACCACCGAGAAGGCCCTTTGCCTGGTTCCCTGTAACCTTGCTTCTCACAGGGAGGGAACTGCCAGAAGGCCCTCAGAGATGGACCTCAGTGTCCGGATAGAACGATGGGGGTGGAGACGCTCCTTCAGATATACTGAACTGAGGCCGTTTAGGGCTTTAAAGGTCAGCACCAACACTTTGAATTGTGCTCGGAAACGCACTGGGAGCCAATGTAGGTCTTTCAAGACAGGATTTATGTGGTCTCAGTGGCCGCTCCCAGTCACCAGTCTAGCTGCCACATTCTGGATTAGTTGCAGTTTCCGGGTCACCTTCAAAGGTAGCCCCACATAGAGCGCATTGCAGTAGTCCAAGCGAGAGATAACCAGAGCATGCACCACTCTGGAGAGACAGTCTGTGGGCAGGTAGGGTCTCAGCCAGCGTATCAGATGGAGCTGGTAGACAGCCGCCCTGGACACAGACCTGACCTGCGCCTCCATGGACAGCTGTGAGTCCAAAATGACTCCCAGGCTGCGCACCTGGTCCTTCAGGGACACAGTTACCCCATTCAGGACCAGAGGACCAAAATAGCTCATAGACTCATGGGATTGTTGAGTTGGAAGGGACCCTGGGGGCCATCTAGTCCAACCCCCTGCAATGCAGGAATCTTTTGCCCAACACGGGGCATGAGAGAGGAAGGAGCATGTGATGATGGCCAGAAGTCTGCTCATTACCCAGATTTGGGACTTAGTGCCTCGGTAGCGAATCAAATGGCCCTGATATTAAGCATTGGTTTTCTCCCCCAGGAACCCAGAAGACAAAAGTCAAGGTTGATGTGCATTATAATGAGTGAAACAAGTATCTGATCCCTTTGCAAAAGATGACTTAGTATGTGGTGGCAAAACCCTTGTTGGCAATTACAGAGGTCAGACGTTTCTTGTAGTTGGCCACCAGGTTTGCACACATCTCAGGAGGTATTTTGTCCCACTCCTCTTTGCAGATCCTCTCCAAGCCAGTAAGATTTCGAGGCTGATGTGTAGCTACTCGAACCTTCAGCTCCCTCCACAGATTTCCAATGGGATTAAGGTCTCGAGACTGGCTAGGGTCATCTAGTCCAACCCCTCGTCATGCCCAAGTCCACCCAGTAAAAGTCCCTGGCTGCTTGAGGATTGGAAGCCAGATTTCCTAACCCAACTGACACTTGAGCCAATGCTCTGTTATTTACTGCAAACCACCAAGGTGGTTAGCATAAAAGAGGATTAAAGATCTCAAATAATAGAACTGGATCTCTCTCTCTCTCTCTCTCTCTCTCTCTCTCTCTCTCTCTCTCTCTTTGCCCTAGACAAACACATTCTTACATCTGTTCAAAGAGCCATATTTACTATAATTCTTCTCTAATGGGAAACCTGCACAATCATTAATGCTATCAGCGTATGTCTTGATTTAATATGTCTTATGAAAAGCAGCTTAGTTATTGATATCCTCTCTCTCTTTTCATTTTGGCAGATGAAAGGCGCCTTTTTGTGTTTCGGGAATATTTGCTACATAAAAGTTAATGTGGAAGAGATGATTCAATATCCTACAGCAAGCCTGGGAGCAAACAATACCTAAATATTTAAACACGGAGTGGAGATGAATGCTACACCACACTAATATTGTTTTTCTGTATCCCCCCCTCCCCTCTTTTTGATGCAGAGTCTTTGTGCCGATAAAATGAGCTATGAATCCTTTGATTTAGCCGTTTTAAGAAGCAGGCCGTAAATTTTGAGTTAACTGTTGCATCCTGATTGAAAATCCATACTAAGTCCATCTGCAGATTCAAAAGAATTTGTACATTTAAGAAGGCAATGGAGGAACACTCCTCTTCTTAGACCTTCCTAGCAGGATCAGGCGCTCCAGGACACAGATAAGAAAAACTTTCTGGATCAAGCCAAAGGGGCCTCAGCCAATTAGGGGCTTTGTAGACCACAAGCTTAGCATGAGCCAACCATGCGATGCAGCAGCAAAAGCTTCTAATGCAATTCTAGGCTGCATCAAACCTCCAGACCAAGGGAAGGGATAGTCCTACTCTCTTCTGCCCTAGTCAGACCTCACCTGGAGTAGGGTTACCAGATGTCCCCATTTCCTGGGGACAGTCCCTGGGTTTGCAAATAAGTCCGTGGACAAATTCCAGCCCCAGAATGTCCCCGGATTTCATCTAACATCCCGGGAATTGCAGCAGCGGCAGTCTCAGCTCTGGCTGGCTTCAGGAGCTGCTGGGAAGTCCCCATATGATGGTGGTTCAGGGGCTCAAAGACGCAGCTTCCGGGCTGCCTCCACCTTCCCTGACCCCAGCAACTCAGCTGTGAAGGGGGGCTTCGTGCTGCCTATCGGAGCAGCCTCCCAACTCCTACTTGCGTGCAAACAGGATCTCTCAGCTGTGAAGGGAGGCTTCACGCTGTCTATCAGAGCTTGTGTGCAAGCAGGAGGGGGCAGGGATCTCTCAGTTAGGCAATGGGAAGCCTCCCTTCCCAACTGAGGGATCCCTGCCCCCTCCCGCTTGCAAGCAAGTAGGAATGGGGCTGCTCCAAAAGGAAGTGTGAAGCCTCCCTTCCCAGGGAGGAAGGGAGCTACTCCGATGGGAAGGAAGGCATCGCGCTGCCTGCCCCCTCCTGCTTGCACGCAAGGTGGGATCGGGCTGCTCCCAAAGGCAGTGTGAAGCCTCCCTTCCCAGCTGAGGGATCTCCGCCCCCTCCTGCTTGCACGCAAGATGGAAAGGGGGGCATTGCACTGTCTGAGCCTTGCCACCACCGCCGCTCTTGGCCCTCCTTCTCCGCCTTCCATGCCTGACCCACCGCACACTGCTTCCCCACCACTGAAGAACCAACAACTAGGGGCTGCCCAGGCTCAGAGAGAAAGGAGATAGAAGCCTCGGAGGAAGGGGAAACGTGGCGGTTGAGGTCAAGACAGCGGCCACCCCTCTGCCACTGCCATCGCTGCAGCATCAATGTCCCGAATGCGTAGTATTTATGTATTTATTTATTTATTTAAAGTGTCCCCGGATTCATGGAAAAAAATCTGGTAACCTTAAGCTGGAGACCTGTGTCCAGTTCTGGGTGCCACCATTTAAGAAGGATGTTGACAAACTGGGAAAGTGTGCAGAGGAGGAAGAACAAGATGATAAAAGGGTCTAGAAAGCAAGTCTTATGCGGAATGCTTGGCAGAATTGAAGGTCTGCCACGTGGAAGAGGGAGCAAGCTTGTTTTCTGCTGCTCCAGAGGATAGGATTCGAACCAATGGATGCAAATTACAAGACAGTAGGTTCCTCCTAAACATTAGGAAGAACTTTATAAGAGCTTTTGACAGAGGACTGGACTCCCTCGGGAGGTGGTGGACTCTCCTTCCTTGGAGGTTTTTAAGCAGAGGTTGGATGGCC
This sequence comes from Podarcis liolepis, assembly GCF_965112155.1. Taxonomy (NCBI): domain Eukaryota; kingdom Metazoa; phylum Chordata; class Lepidosauria; order Squamata; family Lacertidae; genus Podarcis; species Podarcis liolepis. Next base: position 2,680,882 of record NC_139554.1, on the reverse strand, counting down.
ATCTGTCTGGGATTATTTAGCTGTGATTCCTGCATTGCAGGGGGTTGGACTAGAAGACCTTTGGGGTCCCCTTCAACTCCACAGTTCTACGATTCTATGCTAATTCAGCATCCTGTTCTCACATAGGGTCATGGCCTCCCATCTCCGTGATGGTGATTTCAAAGAGGCGGCTTTCAAGCAGGGACTAAAGAGGAGATGTGTGCAGAGCAAACTCTTCCACTGAATTGGGAAACACAAGCAGACAGGAGTTCCACAAGTCCATTGGAGCAGCACATAGGAAACCTGAGGTTTTTGAAGATATTTGCATAACCATTTAAAATCCGGAACTGTGTGACCAATGGCTAAGTGACTTTTCCCTCAGTTTTAAAATAAGGATAGATGGATGAATCTGTCAATTTCAGTTTCTCTTGATTTCTCATTTTTCTGGTCTGAAGTTATATTCTCCACATTGCGGTGGTTTTTTGTTTTAAGTTCATTGAAAGTTCTGTTAGGTTTTTCAAGTTCTATGAACACCATCAGCACTTCAGTGTGAATTTCTAATATGCCTGTGTCTGTGTTTGTTGATTTCCCTGAATATTTACAAAACACACTTTCCTATGAACGACAGGCAGTGCACACCACACAACAGTTACAGCAGCAGCAACAAAATACAGTGGGATCTTGATTTCGAATGCTGACAACCCGGAAGTGAATGCTTCCATTTTCAAACGTGCCTCGGAAGTTGAATGGCTTCCGAAGCGTGTTTCTCCATTTTTCCAATGGGTTTTGCCAACCGGCAATTGTGCCTTGGTTGTTGAACATTTCGGAAGTTGGATGGTGAAATATACTCAGAGTCGCAAAGTGATTTCATGCTCTTTATTCAGCTCATAGTGGTGAGGAGGAATGAATGGATGTCCCCTCAAGGTATCTGCTTTATATACATTATTTACACCATGGGCTGCACATGATTGGTTAATTCTGGAATTCTACTGTAAGCCAATCAGGTTGTGGATTCACTTATATCTGGAGCATGATTGGGTATTCCTGCCAACCAATCAGATGGTCTTCTGGAATGGATTATGTTCAACAACCAAGGTTCCACTGTAAAGGTAAAGGGACCCCTGACCATTAGGTCCAGTCGTGACCAACTTTGGGGTTCCGGCGCTCATCTCACTTTATTGGCCGAGGGAGCCAGCTTCCGGCTCAAGTGGCCAGCAGGACTAAGCCGCTTCTGGCGAACCAGAGCAGCGCACGGAAACGCCATTTACCTTCCTGCCGGAGCAGTACCTATTTATCTACTTGCACTTTGACGTGCTTTTGAACTGCTAGGTTGGCAGGAGCAGGGACTGAGCAACGAGAGCTCACCCCGTCGCGGGGATTTGAACCGCCAACCTTCTGATCGGCAAGTCCTAGGCTCTGTGGTTTAACCCACAGCGCCACCCGCGTCCCACAATGGATTATGTTCAACAACCGAGGTTCCACTTTACCTGCATGTAATTTTGCCTAACATGCATATTCCTTCTCTCCCCCCCCCCAAGTGCGCTGAAAAAAATTGGAAAAACACGAATTTTGAAGGATGGCTGTGTCTTGATTCTGACATTCTCTTGGAAAGTGTGAATTAAGGATCACCACCTTAATCTGAATCAAATCCATCCCCTATCGCTCTTTGCAAGTCACCTGACTTTCAGCATCCCGTTGGGAAGCCAGTGACCTTTCTCTCGCCCCTCTTCCCATCCGCTTCTGCTTCTTTTTCTTCAGATGCTAAAATCCTGGGCAGGGACTGCCATTACATTTGTGCGCAGCCCCTACATTATTGATTGGGGCACTTAAGAAGTATTAAATAATTTGCTGCCTACACTCTCCTCATAAGATTGTGGGTTTGCAGCATTCCTACGAAATTCCTCTGAAACCCAGCTGGATGGGCGTGGTATAAATAAAAAATTGTTCTTGTTGTGCTGACCATTAAAGCCCTAAATGGCCTCGGCCCAGTATACCTGAAGGAGCGTCTCCACCCCCATTGTCCTGCCCGGACACTGAGGTCCAGCTCCGAGGGCCTTCTGGCGGTTCCCTCACTGCGAGAAGCCAAGTTACAGGGAACCAGGCAGAGGGCCTTCTTGCAGACCCTCCACATGTCCCTAATTTCCAGGGACAGTCCTGAATTTATAGAAGCATCCCAGTTTCTGATTTGATCCTGGAATGTCCTGCTTTTCCTTAGGGTGTCCAGTCTGAAATATACTCGGAGTCGAGAGTGGATTTCATGCTCTTTATTCATCTCATAGTGGTGAGGAAGAATGAAAGTTCCCCCCAAAGTATCTGCTTTATATCCATTATTTACACAATGGGCCGCACGTGATTGGCTAATTCCGGAATTCTCCTGTAGGCCAATCAGGTTGTGGATTCACTTCCATCTGGAGCTGGATTGGGTGGCTCCTGCCGACCAATCAGACTGCTGCATTGTTCTAGGACCAATCAGACTGCTGAATTTTGAATCCTATTGTTCTAGGACCAATCAGACTGCTGCATTTTGGATCCTATTCAAGTCAGTACATAACACAGTCCAACCCCCTGCAATGTAGGAATCTCAACAGAAAGCAGACATGACAAATGCCCATCCAACCTTAAAAAGCTCAAGGGAATCTCCTTTCTTGTAACTTGAATCCATTGGGATCATTAGGGAAGGAATGGACAGTGACCAGGAAGATGGAGCCACTCCACTATGAGGAAAAGCTACAAGCAAGAGGCAAAATGATAGAAGGTTATAGAATCGTGCATGGCATGGGGAAAGTGGATAGAGAGAAGTTTCCTCACCACTCTGTCTTAACACTGGAACTTGTGGACATCCAATGAAAGTTATAAAAGAAAAAAAAAGTATTATTCACACAGTGCATAGTTAAGCTATGGAGCTCACTGCCACTGGGAGCAGAGATGACTCCCCTCTGTCCAGGATTCTTTAGCGGAGATTCTAGAACCAACATCCACTCACGCTGCCCAAAGCTCAGCAGAGGAAGGGTAGGATGGGACTATATGACTATATGTTGTTGTTGTTTAGTTGTGTCTGCCTCTTCGTGACCCCCTGGACCAGAGCATGCCAGGCACTTCTGTCTTCCACTGCCTCCCGCAGTTTGGTCAAACTCATGCTGGTAGCTTCGAGAACACTGTCCCACCATCTCGTCCTCTGTCATCCCCTTCTCCTTGTGCCCTCCATCTTTCCCAGCATCAGGGTCTTTTCCAGGGAGTCTTCTCTTCTCCTGAGGTGGCCAAAGTCTTGGAGCCTCAGCTTCAGGATCTGTCCTTCCAGTGAGCACTCAGGGCTGATTTCCTTCAGAATGGAGAGGTTGGATCTTCTTGCAGTCCATGGGACTCTCCAGAGTCTCCTCCAACACCATAATTCAAAAGCATCAATTTTTCGGCGATCAGCCTTCTTTACGGTCCGGCTCTCACTTCCATACATCACTACTATACTATACACCACTACTATACTATACTACACTTCCATACATCACTACATCATTACTATATATGACTATATAGTGCATGGGATTTAAAAAAAATGAACCCACCACAAAATCCTGTCTGTGCCAAAGATATATTGGATCCATGTTGCAGACCTCATGTTGCAGACCTCAAAAAAACCACATACAGCCAAAAGATGATGATGGAAAGAATATTCCGGTCTGCAACTTCCCCGTCTCTTATTTGTTTTAAGTTTTTAACGAGGGTAGGCAAAAGCGAGCTCTTGCATCACTTGAAGACAATTTCAATTAGAGCAATCTCTAGCGATCTAATATTCTTATCATACAAGTCGTACAGCATAAATATTTCATGCTGTATTTAGCATGCTCTTTTTTTTAATAATGAAGAGAGTTGTGTGCCTACCTAGGAGAGCTTTTTCTTCTTCTTCTGAGGGTGAAGGCTGCTGACGATGCAGAGGGGAAGCAGGGGAAGGGAGGCGGCCCTGGGGAGCCCGTCTTGCTTTAGGGCAAAATTCAGGATGCATAACAAGGACGTGAAGCTGGGATTCTCCCTGCGGCCCAAGGCAAAGGGGGGAGAGTCTGGATTTTGCACTCTGATTTGGGAACATCCGCAACAGCAGCCCTGAAAGAAAACCAGAGAAATCCCTTTGAGGGTCTCGGAGGGACTACAAAGGAACGTTCAGCGCTTGAGAGCTTCCCATGGTGTTCATATGCAAGAGGCAGTGTGGTGCAGTGGTTAGAGTGTCGGACTAGGACCTGGGAGAGTCCAGGATTCAATCCCTCATTCAGCAATGTCCTTATGTAGCCCCTTCAAGTCATTTTACTGTGTTCCCGGGCACAGAACCCTCTGATTTTTACGCCACTGAAATGTCACCTGTGTAGAAACTTCTTCTTCTTCGGTGATCCCTTGTAGCCAAGTAAGATTGCCTTCCATAAACATGGTTTTAACAATAATTCCGTAAGTGACTGTGGAGGCCAATTCTGGATCCACACGTCCTTCTACATTGGGGACATTGGTTTCCGGACGGGAGTTGATCCCGGTGTGGATTTGCCAAGCCTGCCTTCCTCTTAGCACGTTTCTCCCTTGCATCCTGAGTTCAAGTATCTTCAAAGCCCATGACACCTTTGGTCAAGGCTGTTCTCCAACTGGAGCGCTCGCAGGCCAGCGTTTCCCAGTTGTTGGTGTTTATACTTCATTTTTTTAGATTTGCATTGAGAGAGTCTTCAAACCTCTTTTGTTGACCGCCAGCATGACGCTTTCCATTTTTAAGTTCGGAATAGAGTAGTTGCTTTGGAAGACGATCATCAGGCATCCGCACAACATGACCAGTCCAACGAAGTTGATGTTGAAGAATCATTGCTTCGACACGGGTGATCTTTGCTTCTTCCAGTACACTGGTATTAGTTTGCCTGTCTTCCCAAGTGATGTAGAAACATGAGATGCTTCACCCATCACCAGTCTTCGCCCATCCTGGGAACATGATCTCTGGAAGGATGTCCATAAGGGAATGTAGCTTAAAAAAAAATAATCAGCTGGTCTCTGCCGGTGCTCCTTAATTCTGGAGGGAAGGGGAAATCTGTCGGAACCAGAGCTTGTTAATTAGGACGACAGCCCAGGAATGTCGACTGAGTGGCATCTCTGCGTCCCTCTGTGCTATGTTGCAATCCTACAGGGGCCTCGAATCGAAACACGATTCTCACCCTTTGCCCCCTGCACCAGTTTGTACAAGCTTCCTGGCAGGCAAATCATTAATTAAAAATGGTTGGGAAATCACACTCAAAACTAAATTGGAATAATTAATCCCCCGTGTGCTGAATTTGAGGCAGGGGAGGCGAGGGGAGGTATTAATAAATAAATATTTAAATTGACAGAAGCTTTGGATCCAAGGCTTCCAGGAAGGGCACTGCGCGCCAATTCTTGATCATGCAAAAGCTGTGCTGAATGGAGGCTGCAGCGTTCTTTCAGCTTGCGGAAAAATAATCACAAATCCATGACTCCCAATTTTATGCATTTTTTGTGGTGGTGGTGGTGGGGTAAAAATGATTGTTGTTTGGGGAGAAAGTTCCCCTCTTTTTAAATCAAGCATTCCATCTCTTATGCCAATGTAACCGAGTTCTGTGCTGCAGAAAAGTAAAACTTTCCAAGAACTGGCCCCAGATGGTTCACAACCTTCTTCTTGGGAGTTTGTGACATAACTAGAGCTTTTATAATGCTGCTGTTTAGGCTACTTTTTTTTTTTTACATTGCTATGCATATTTGGGTCATGTGTTCATTGAAGGGGGGCTAATTAGATGCTTCTTGGGGTCCCTTCCAACTCTACAATTCTCTGATTATGTGACACTAGGACTTGTGCGCTGTTAGAATTCCTGCTCCGTGATTGCAGTCATGGGATTGTTGCCTTTCACATGACAGTGTATGTTTTGACTCCACAGAGTGGGAAGTGACGGAGACAGGATGTTTGTGTTATTGTGTTCCGTGAAGTGAGACTATTGTCCTTTGTCCTTTCTCTTTGCTGTCTGATGCTAGAGAGAGAGAGGGAGCCATGTTGCAGTGCTCCGTGTGTGTTGATACGTAAATAAAGTAGATTAGCCAAAATGCTGAGTTGCTGAGGTCTGTCCCGCAAGATGCACAAACTCTGCGGATCCCTAAGTGTACCAGTGTCGGTTGGCATCGGTCCCTGTGATGTTCAGGCTGAAGAAAGCTTATGAAGCTCCCGAACGATCGACCAGGAGGGAGGGAACATGTCAGTTGGGCATGTGTCTCTGCTAGGGTCCTACTCGAGTGTAGGCTGAACTCCTGACAACTTGTGGACATCCAGAGAAGCTGAACATTGCCAGGTTCAGGACAGATAAAAGAAAATGTTTCTTCATTCAGTGCAGAGCTAAACTGTGGAACTCCGTCGAGCAGGAGACAGGGATGGCCACCAAACTGGATGGTTTGAAGAGAGGATTGGACAAATTCGTGGGCTAACGATGGCTCCTAGCTATGATGACTATGCTGTGCCTCCAGGGCTGGATTTAGGTTTGATGAGGCCCTCAGCTACTGAAGGTAATGGGGGCCCTTTATATGTCCAGCTGTCCATTGTCAACAACAAATTGTCACTGTTTTTTGTGTTGGATATATGCTATATGGTCATTGATGGACCTAATACAGTGGTGCCTCGCAAGACGAAATTAATTCGTTCCGCAAGTTTTTTCTTCTTGCGAGTTTTTCGTCTTGCGAAGCACGGTTTCCCATAGGAATGCATTGAAAATCAATTAATGTGTTCCTAGGGAAACCGCCTTCAGACCAGGTCTGGGGACAGTCTGTCCCCTGACCTCTTCTGAAGGCTGGGGGGGGGGGCAAGGGCTTTTCTTCCCACCCCAGCCTTCAGAAGGCTGTTCTGAAGGCTGGCGGTGGGAAGAAAAGCCCTTCTTCCCACCTCCCGCCCCGCAAGCACCGGGGACAGGAGGGCTTTGCTGCCGACCGCCAGCATTTTAAAAGCCCCTGCTGTCCCAGGGCGATTTTAAAATGCTGGCGGGCGGGAGCGAAGTCTCTGCTGTCCCGGGGAGATTTTAAAATGCTGGGGGTCGGCAGCGAACGCTTCGCTCCCGCCCGCCAGCATTTTAAGATCGCCCGGGGCAGCAGAGAAGTCTCTGCTGTCCTGGGAAGGCAGGCGGGGGGGATCAAAGACTTTTGCCCCCCGCCGGCCTTCAGAAGAGGTCCAGGACCTCTTCTGAAGGCCGGCTGTGGGCGAAAGTCTTTGCTCCCGACCGCCAGCAATTTAAAACAGGTCCCCGGAGATTTCCCTACGGGCTTTCGTCTTGCGAAGCAAGCCCATAGGGAAATTCGTCTTGCGAAGCGCCTCCAAAACAGAAAACCCTTTCGTCTTGCGGGTTTTCCGTCTTGCGAGGCATTCGTCTTGCGGGGTACCACTGTAGGTATCTAAAGCCATTTGCACATAACAGTCCATGCAGAATGTAGGCACCCTGTATATAGGTAAAGGTAAAGGGACCCCTGACCATTAGGTCCAGTCGTGGCCGACTCTGGGGTTGCGGCACCCATCTTGCTTTACTGGCCGAGGGAGCCAGCGTACAGCTTCCAGGTCATGTGGCCAGCATGACTAAGCCACTTCTGGCGAACCAGAGCAGCGCATGGAAACGCCGTTTACCTTCCCGCCAGAGCGGTACCTATTTATCTACTTGACTTTGAGATGCTTTCGAACTGCTAGGTTGGCAGGAGCAGGGACCGAGCAACAGGAGCTCACCCCATCGTGAGGATTCGAACCGCTGACCTTCTGATCGGCAAGTCCTAGGCTCTGTGGTTTAACCCACAGCGCCACCCGTGTCCCATCCTATATATAGAAAGGAGCAAACCAGTGATATTTTAGGGAGCAGGCTAGCAGGCGGGGCCCATGACTTACATCACTGGAGCCTACACAACACAAAACACTGTTGCTGGATGTAGGTTCTATTTTATTTGTTTTTTATATTTTATTTGTTTTTTATATTTTGGAAATGTAAATCCAGGTTTTTTTCCCTTTAAAATTTTTTGGGGCGCCCAAGAGAGTGGGGCCCTAAGCTACAGCTTGTTGAGCTTCTACGTAAATCCAGCACTGAGGGCAGCCCTGGACCCTGCGTGCCCCTCAGAGCTGTTGCGTCACCTGGGGCTGCTAATATGAGCTGCACAGAGGAGGAGGCCGGAAGCAGAAGCCATGGAGAGGCAGCGGGATTCTCCGTTGCAGCCATTGCCGCCATCACTCAAGACTGGCTCCTCCTCCTCTCTGAGCTCAGCAGCGGTAGCACTGGCAGGGGAAATGGGAACATTCCTGGATCAAAGCCGAAGCTGGGACAGCTTTCATAATTCTGGGACTTTCCCTGGAAGATAGGGGCACTTGGAGGGTATGATATCGGGAAATTGCTCCATGCTCATCGGGCAGCAAAAGTGCTGTTGTTGGACATTTTCCATATCTGCTATTGAGTCCCTGGAGCACAGAATCACACAAAGTGGACTACTACAATGTATCCAAAACAATGGGAGTAATTGGAAGGATCTCAAAAGAGAAGATAGATAGGGACCGGAAGGTGTTTAAAAGATACTTGCAAAACCATATCGACAAATCAGAACTCCTATTAGAATAAACAAGTTCCGTATCAAACACTGAAATACTGAATAAGATGGATAACAATGTGTAATAGAAAAAGAAGTATGAAATTAGGGTAAAGGTGTGTGAAAGAAAGTAATAGAAGTGGAAAGAAATTGCAATTGAGTAGATTGGAAGTCTAACACAAAGGTGGGGTGAGGGGTGGTGGATGGTGATGGGGAAATGAATTATTTGTGGGATTGAGTGTAAGTATGCTTGAACACTTTAAAGGATTGTATGAAATGTATGTTTGTATGCTTCTATATATGTAATATATGTGGATTAATGATGAACTATTTTAACAATATAGATAGATAGATAGATAGATAGATAGATAGAATCACACAAAGCGGCAACCAACCTTGCAGGATTTAACAGGATTTATTTGAAATGCCTATGCAGGACAAAGGTACAGAGCAATAAATTTGCAATCTGCACCCCTCAGTCAGGGTGCGCCCACTTTTTACACCCCTTAGAACGCATAGACACGTGTTCACATGCATAACATGTGATTTACACTTGTGTTACCCTCCTCCTTTTCAGTTCGCCTCCTCCTTTTCAGCCTCCCCTTGCCTCCCCTTGTCTGGGGTTACAATTATACCCATTCAACCTTGCTTATTATCGCTACGCGCGTAAGCCAGACATTCCAGAGAGGGAGGCCCATTTTCACTGTAACATCTAAAAAAAGCCTGGTGTAAAAACCTCCCTCCCCCCTTTAAGGAAGGGATTTGGGCATAACATATGAGAGAGGAGAAAATGCCTCAAACAGTTTTTGGGATCATATAGACAACAAGAGAAGAGAAGACTCCCTGGAGAAGACCCTGATGTTCGGAAAGATGGAGGGCACGAGGAGAAGGGGACGACAGAGGACGAGATGGTTGGACAGTGTTCTCGAAGCCACCAGTATGCATTTGACCAAACTGCGGGAGGCAGTGGAAGACAGGAGTGCCTGGCGTGCTCTGGTCCAGGGGGTCACGAAGAGGAGGACACGACTAAACGACTAAACAACAACAAGACAACAATATTCTAATGGCTCTTCACTGTCTCCCTGTCTCTGCAACACCCCTGCCTCTCTAGTCCTAATAGGCAGAGTTTGCAGCTTAGCAGCTTGTGCATAACTTGCAGGTCACCTGGGATGCCATTCCCCAAAACATGCTAACTGGATTTTGTTCTGCGCAGACCACATGAGTGAGACCTCCAAACAATTTGCAGCTATGCAGAAAAGTTTCCTCCGGGTCCAACAAAGTGGTGTGTTTTTTCTCGGTCTCCTTCTCCCTTGAGTGTCAACAGGATTTTAATTTGCCTTGTGATGATGAGGAACCTTTGAAGGCAGCAAAGCTGACGAAGAAGGTCAAAAGGCAATTAAAAACATGGAGAGAGACTCCTTTCTCTCTTCTGGGGGAAGAAAAACTCGCTAATTAGCCCAAACCGGAATGAAACAGCAAGCCCTTTCATTTGGAAACTGTACTGCGCCTGCTATCAAACAAATTGATTAGCTGCTGAATCAGAATCCGAATGCTTGGATAAGGCGTTAATTGGCGGAATCAATTAATTGCAGGATTTTGATACCCCCTCCCGTCATCTCCTAAATGGGGGTAATGTATGGCTGTATGGGCTTGGAGATAAGAGATGCAGGATTAGGGCTTTTGAGCAATCCCAGGTGGCCAAAGTCTTTTCATGGGAAGTTTGTTTCTTGGGTTGTGGTGGTGTAATTCTTCCCATATTGTCCCCCCCCCCCTTATGCTGTCAGAATTTATTTACAATAGGGAGCACATTATTCTGGTATACATTTATTAAAAGCCTTGTGCTTGGTTGCTTGACTCAAGGGAACACACACTGGTAATAACTTATTCCCTCTAGGGCAAGGAAACGTTTTGCAGGGGGGTGCAATTATAAGCGACAATGAAAAAGCAGGGGGGGGGGACACACACATTCCAGAGGTGCCCCACAGCTATTTTCTTATTGCTGAGTAGGCGGCTGGACCACAGAGCGATGATGGTGCAAAGATCCGAAGTGATGGGCTTCCTGCAGGTGGTCTCTTGACCATTACGCAGGGCAGTGATTTTGCATCTCTATGTGGGACAAGAAGCTACAGTTAGAACTGGATATGGAACAACCGATTGGTTCAAAACTGGGAACGGAATACGACAAGGCTGTATATTGTCTCCCTGTTTATTTAACTTATATGTAGAATTCATCATGCGAAAGGCTGGGCTGGATGAATCCCTAGCCGGAATTAAGATTGCCGGAAGAAATGTCAACAACCTCAGATATGCAGATGACACAACCTTGATGGCAGAAAGTGAGGAGGAATTAAAGAACCTTTTAATGAGGGTGAAAGAGGAGAGCGCAAAATATGGTCTGAAGCTCAACATCAAAAAAATGAAGATCATGGCCACTGGTCCAATCACCTCCTGGCAAATAGAAGGGGAAGAAATGGAGGCAGTGAAGACTTTACTTTCTTGGGCTCCATGATCACTGCAGATGGTGACAGCAGTCACAAAATTAAAAGACGCCTGCTCCTTGGGAGAAAAGCAATGACAAACCTAGACAGCATCTTAAGAAGCAGAGACATCACCTTGCTGACAAAGGCCTCCCGCAGTTTGGTCAAACTCATGCTGGTCGCTTCGAGAACACTGTCCAACTATCTCGTCCTCTGTCGTCCCCTTCTCCTTGTGCCCTCCATCTTTCCCAACATCAGGGTCTTTTCCAGGGAGTCTTCTCTTCTCATGAGGTGGCCAAAGTATTGGAGCTTCAGCTTCAGGATATGTCCTTCCAGTGAGCACTCAGGGCTGATATCCTTCAGAATGGATAGGTTTGATCTTCTTGCAGTCCATGGGACTCTCAAGAGTCTCCTCCAGCACCAGAATTCAAAAGCATCCATTCTTTGGTGATCCAGCTCTTACTTCCATACATCACTGCTGGGAAAACCATACCTTTGACTATACGGACCTTTGACGGCAAGATGATGTATCAGCTTTTTAAGATGCTGTTTAGGTTTGTCATTTTCTCCCAAGGGATTAAGAGGGATCAAGGGAACCTACCAGGAACGTACAATTCAGTCTGAGACAGATTGAACTGTACAATAGTGAGAGGCTCACACGAGCCTGCAACCAGCTATCTGCTGTGCATGTAAAAGGTGAATGTAACTCTGCTAAGTAAAGGAACTTGCTAGTGCAAGTTAGGAAGGATATTAATAAACAATATATCCTCTCCTGCCACCCTGAACATTCCCACACTTCTGGAGGTTGTTCTTTTGTTCCCTCTGGGCTACAGCACCGCTGTGACTTTTGGTCCTTTCCATTTCTTCTTCCTTGGTCCCTGGATGGATGCATTGCAAGCAACCTGTTCCTTTCGATTTCTCTATCTCCCGACACCGGACATCAGGAGCTGACTCTGACTGCCTCTTTACTACCCACTGTCACCTTCCCTGTCTGGTCCCTCATCTTTTGTCCTCAATTAACCTTGCGTCATTTTGTTCTCAGGGGCCAAAGAACCTGGTATGGTAACAACTCCCCCCTCCTTCTGACGCGGTCCTTTCCTCGTAATACGTATTTTATTAAACTTCTCTCCCTGTTTTTATAGACATGGCAATCTCGCATTGTAAATTAAAAAGGCAGCCCATAAAGAAACCCTATAAAACTCTAATAATGTTTTTATGCATCGAGCTTAATTCTTATTGATTTTCCAGGCAGCGTATGGCTGTAAGCAAAAGTCAGCTGCCTGGTTTTTTAATGACTTTCTCTCCCTCCTATGTCTTGCAGCAGTAATGTCCCAGGTCTATGAATCTGAGCTGGGAGGAATGAGCGCTTAAAAAAACCAGCAACAAACCTTTTTTTTTTTAAGGTTTGCAAATGACGTTTTGCATTTTACAATCTTCTAATGAATCCTGGAGGTTGGATTTGGGCCACCTTGAGAGGAAGAGAGAAAGAACGCTGGCATGCAAAGTAGCAGCAGAGCGACTCAGCAATTTGAGACTAGAACTCCCTCTTCCAAATCTCACTTCCATTGTGTCATGTTAACGGAGAAATCTGAGGGCTCCCTTGGACAAAAAACAAGGACACCAGCCAGGAATACCAGAGCAAAACAGCAGTCAGTAGACTTGGTCTTTATTGAAGACTGTTGCGACAGGACTCCCACCTGCCTCAAGGTGGAACAAGATGGAAGCCCCAAACAAAAGAGCCCCCAAATTTTTATTAGCTGCTAATCCCCATGTTACACCCCCCAACTACAGCACTAATACATCATGAAAGGGGAGGTCTGTTGGCAGTAATCTGGGCATTCTGGACCCTGCCCCATGGTTCCCCTCGCCCTCCACCAAACATCCATAAAGTGTAACCAAAGAGATCTTTACATTTCCCTGTTTCCCAGCCAAGTTAATCACACCCTTTTGTCTTCATCTGGGTATGTTATTTCTGGAATGGCTACCTGTCTGGCACTCAGGTATCAGGATACCAGGAATTATCACTCAGGCAGAGGGGCTGCTGAGTAGCTGAGCTCACATGTCTATATGAATTTCTGAAGTTTCCAGTGAGTGAGCCAATACATAGATACATTTATCCGTGAATTCTTACATTTGGTATTGTGCAGTGAAGGCCCTTTGAATAGATAGGAAGAAACTGTGATGAAGTGTTTTGTGGGGACAAATCACAAAAGTCACAAAAGCGATTGTGCTGGTTTTGGTAGTGGGCTGCAGGTGCATATCTGCTGGAGGGGCAACCCCCCCCAACCTATACATAAATTCCTGCAACAGTCATAAGAGAATCAGAAGCTGCCTTATAAAGGTAAAGGTAAAGGGACCCCTGACCATTAGGTCCAGTCATGACCGACTCTGGGGTTGTGGCGCTCATCTCGCTTTATTGGCCGAGGAAGCCGGCGTACAGCTTCCGGGTCATGTGGCCAGCATGACTGAGCCACTTCTGGCGAACCAGAGCAGCTCACGAAAACGCCGTTTACCTTCCCCGCTGGAGCGGTACCTATTTATCTACTTGCACTTTGATGTGCTTTTGAACTGCTAGGTTGGCAGGACCAGGGACTGAGAAATGGGAGCTCACCCCGTCGAGGGGATTCGAACCGCCGACCTTCTGATAGGCAAGTTCTAGGCTCTGTGGTTTAACCCACAGCACCAGCCACAATAAAGAGCCTCCCATCTGACTTTATCTAATCACTCACCCTTTTCTTTTGCTCTTTCCGCTAGAAACTTTGATATGGAAAAAACAATTATTATTATTGTTGTTGTTATTACTATTACTATTAGTTTCTTTGTTAAATTTGTATATTGCACTTTATATGTAGATCTCAGAGTGGTTCACAAATGACAATTAAAAAAATGCAAAATACTGTTATAGATTTGGAGGGGACCCCCCCCCCCAACCCTATAAATTTATAAATGGTAGGATTTTGATTATTTGGGATGTGAAGGGAGAATACAAGCTACAGATGAATTCCTGGGCTAGCCTGTGCAAAAAGACTTGGCCAGGCTAGAGCCATTCAGAAATAATAGATGGTCATCGAGGGGCATTGGCAATGCGAGAGAACTGCCCTGTCCCCTCTGCTCCTGAAGTGTCAACAGAGACTGGGTTTTGGGAAGGTTGCCAGAGTAACTGGGTGTGAGGTGACAGGAAAAGAGAGTCCTGAGCAAGGGTTGCTGGGAAGAAGGAGGAGGAAGAAGGAGGGGGATCCATCTTGGGCAGGCTGGCTGGGAGAGATGCCTTGGAGTCCAGATATTCTGGACCACATCTGCCATCACTGCCAGTTGTCACGGCCAATGATCGGGGTTGATGGGAGTTGTTGATGGGACTAATGGACTTTAGGACTAATGGACAAACCCTGAAACTAGCTTCAAGTATCATTAGAAATTTTTTAATAATAATTTTTATTAGTTTTACACATAATCAAATTGCATAACATTGTACCCTCTTATTTAATCTCTTTGGCTCAGCACAGCCTAACGACTTCCCTCCCTCCCGCCTAATGGTTTACAACAGGGGTCAGCAACGTGCGGCCCAGGGGCAGGATACGGCCCACAAAGACCGTTTTACCGGCCCACGGCCCTCCCCCTAATCCCATTCATAAATTGAGTGAAGAATATCAGGAAGTGACAAAATGATTTTTTAAAAATAAAATTAAAAAAATGTTCCGTTTGATTAAATCTCAGCTAACCTTCAGATTTCAAACGGCGACATTATCCCTGCAAAATCCCTGGACCACTTTCCCCGCCCACGCAGATGGCAGGCGACAAAGACGCTCGCCAAATGTTTTGCGAGGGCTGGTGAGGAGTGTGGGGGGGGGGGAGATAAACAAATAAATAAATAAAGAGTGCATCCATCATCGTAAGTGATAGGAAAACAGCGCAGAGGACGAGATGGGCTCATCTGACAGATTGCAGCCGACTGGAACATATGCCGGCTTCCCCAATTGAGATGGAATCTTTGGCTACAAAGAAGTGACAGACTCCGCAGAAGCCCGCCTTTTATTTTATTTTTGAGTAGCCCGTGTGCCCACAGAACGTTAACCGATCGAGGGCCATTAAAAAAAGGGGGGGGAGAGTGGAAGCCTCTTCAGTTCTATAAAGCTTCCTCCATCTTCTCACTTGGGGGTGGCGCTTACTCTCTTGCAGACCATTTTACAAGGCCAGGCAGCCCACCAGTGTCCCACACCATGGAGATAACTTTTTTAAGCTGATGTTTCAGCAGGGAAGAGGGGGCCGAGGCAGCAGAGAGGACTTGTAGCCTTCTTAGACTTTACCGATTGGTAGGGTGAGTGTTGATCCCAGAACAGGGAGGAAGGAGTCAAATGACACCGAGGTTGGTTCAGAGAAAGAGTTTATTCTCCTCTCCAGATAGCAGAAGGCACTGCGTGAATCGTTTCACAGCAAGCACACTTAAAGACCGGTTACACACAGCTTATATTCCCTTTCTGGTCCCCTTGCCCCCTCTGCAGGAATGCAGCCACGCCAGCTTATACACGTAAGTTGACATCCATGACCATAAACACATGTTCCTGTTCCTGTACTCTTGACCATAAAAGGATGTTCCTGTTCCTGTATTCCTTATCTTGGGGTAAGAAGGTCACCAACTCTAAGAGCACTCCTGGCACCATCCCCGAGCGCGGGGGTGTCTTGCAAGGTCTGTGCGTCAGTGTGTCAGGATATTTACAACCCACTAGATAAGATAATCCCCAGCTCTGCCATCCTGTCTCTACTTCGGAACTGACAAGGCCATCCATTAAGCGTCATGGACTGATAAAGGAGAGGGCTTTGTTTATACAGCTGGGTTCCTGTTATACATTGGCTCAAGTGCTCAAGTTAATGGTTTTTAGCTAATGCACCCTTGGAGAAGGAAAAATGGGGATTTTGGGGCCCGCTTCAGACTGACTGCACAGTCAGGTTTTAGATTTGGGAAACCCATTCCTTCAGGCTCACGTTGGAGGCAGGGGTTGAGCTAGTTATGATCTCAGCCCAAACTGCAGAGAAGTTTGGGCTCAGCTCATAATTTGCTCCCAAATGAAATAGAATACAACCATTTTAAAAAGGGTGTGCAGATGTGGATATACCTTCTCCTTGCCACCACTATGGCCCTTCTTCTCTTGCTCACCTGGTCTGGGCCAGAGGGAGAGGACAGGTGAGAAAGCAGGAGGTACAAGTCAAAGAAGAGCCTGCAGGATCAGGCCAGTAGTCCATCTAGTCCTGTTATCACAAAGGCCAACCTTTCAGATGAACACCCAGGGCTGCTGGGCATGGGCCCCAAGGGAACCATCTTCCCAACAACTATACCAAACCGTGACGCCTCCTCTGCCAACAGCGATGTAAATGTGGACCCATCTGAAAAGAGTGGTGTGCTGGTTCCGGGGGTAGCCTGAGAACCACGGTCCAGGTCCGGTCCAGAATCTGTAGGTTCCGCTAGGAGTCAGTCCGACAGGGTCAAGGCAGGACACGACGCAGCAAACCAGGCAAGGATAGGTACAGGATCTCAGGCAGGATCTGGAAAACAGCAATGTTGCTCCCGCAACCTGGGGCGGGATCCGACAGCCTTTTATCTTTGTCGGGGTAGCGGCCGGTCCTGATCCCCTGGCAACTCACCTCCCTGTCTCGCCCAAAGGCCAGCACTCCTCCTGTGAGTACTCAGGTCTCTCCTTCTCTCAGACCTGAGTCTCTGCAGCTCAGGAGACGTTGGTGGGTGACTAGACCCAGAGGCCGCCTCAGCCTCCCCTGACCCAACCGGTAGTGGAGCAGCTGTAAGTGATGGCCCAGCTGGAGGCAAGGAGGTCATCCCCACATCTGGAGCCAGGGCAGGCTCAGGCCCCTGACTCGGCCCAGCTGGTGTTTGTTGCTGGGGAACCTGTGCAGACTGGGACTCTTCAGGATCAGGCCCCAGACTTGGTTCAGGTGATGCCTGAGGCAAAGGATCCAGTGCGGACTGAGACTCCTCTGGTTCCGAGTCTAAGCCTGAGTCCCACGCCATCATAAGTGGCATCTGAGTATCTATCTGAGCTGAAATGTTCTTGTCTGGAATTACCAGGATAAATGACAACACTGAACTCCCCAAGAACCTCCCCAGTTAATTATCTGATCTCCTCATGCAATAGTTCCAACAGCTGTCAAAAATATTCAAATATAAAGGGTTTTTTAAACCACCTCTTGTAAAGACTGAGAACCATTTTTCAATGATCTGAAAGTGCTTCGAGCTCAATTATAGCCCTGAAAGGCAATGGTGGGGGGGAAGTCTTCCTCCTCTCTCTTTGGATGGGTGAAACATCCGTCTCCACTTAATAGCTCTGCAACCTGCACATTAAGCCCTTTCCCGGGCAGATCTGGCATGGTAAAATATTGCCTGCAAATGCCAATTAGTGGTGGTGGTGATAGGATGAGTGGAGTGTGTGCCACAACTTGCTGGGAGACTGTAAAATTATGGGCTTGGAAGCCAGAAAGGATTCTGGGAGTCATTGATATTTACCTAATCTTTCAACGAGGTAAGAACATGCATGCAATAAAGTGATCAATTGGCCCCATGGTAAGAAGAACCTGGCTTCTGGATGAGGCCAAATGAGACCCAGTTGATCCAACATCCTGTTCTCACAGTGGCCAACCGGATGCTCATGTTGGGAAGCCTATGTGCAGGACCTGAGAGCAACAGCATTCGCAGAATCATAGAATCGTAGAGTTCGAAAGGACCCCAAGGGCTCTGCAATTTAGGAATCTCAACTAAGGCATCCATGGCACATGGTCATCCAACCTCTGCTTAAAAACCACCAAGGAAGGGGAGTCCATCACCTCCCAAAGGAGTCTATTCCACTATCGAACAGCTCTTGCCATCAGAATGTTCTTCCTAACATTTAGTAGGAATCTTCTGTCTTGTAACTTGAAGCTATTGGTTTGAGTCCTCCCCTCCTGAGCAGGAGAAAACAAGCTTGCTCCCTCTTCCACGTGACAGCTCTTGAAATATTTGAAGAGGGCTCTCATATCTCCTCTTTTCCAGGCTAAACATACCCATCTCCTTCAACCTAATTTGCACCCTATTCTTCCCCAGCCATTGCTCTACGGCCTCTGAAATTGGAGTAGCTAACATGACGAGCAACTGTCAACCGGTGGCCAACCAGGGGTCTGTAGGAAACCTCCAAGGAGGACATGAACACAAGAGCCCTCTTCCCTCCTGTGGTTTCCAGCAAATGGTGTTCAAAACCCCAGGATGGGGTTGTGCAGGGTTGTTAAGGCAGCAGAGAGCATTGTTGGCTGCCCACTCTCCACCTTAGAGCAGATTTATGCCACAAGGTGCCATAGGAAGGCACTGGACATAGTAAAAGATCCATCGCATCCTGGTCACTGTCTCTTCGAGCTCTTGCCGTCGGGACGGAGATACAGGACGATGAAGACAAGAACGAGCCGTCTTAAGAACAGCTTCTTCTCCAGAGCAATCTCGGCCCTGAATGGGAAGCCCGGACTTTGAAAGTCATCTAATCTCCCTTGCTGTATTATACTGTATTGTTTTAATTAGTGTTTTTATGGAGCAGTCAAGTAATTTCGTTGTCCCCGAAGGGGGCAATGACAATAAAGATATTATTATTATTATTATTATTATTATTATTATTATTATTATTATTATTATTATTATTATTATTTTATTATTATTAAAAGCATTACAGCCTCCGATTATGGGGGCAGAGCTGAGCCATCCTGGCTGGTAGCCATCAATAGTGCTCTCCTTCATGAATATACCTATTCCTCTTTTATTGCAACTGTTAGAATTCCTGCTCCATGGTTGCAGTCATGGGATTTTTGTCTTTCACATGACGATTTATGTTTTGACTCCACAGAGTGGGAAGTGACAAAGACAGGATGTTTGTGTTACTGTGTTCCGTGAAGTGGGACTGTTGTCCTTTGTTCTTTTTCTCTTTGCTGTCTGATGCTAGAGAGAGAGGGAGCCATGTTGCAGTGCTCCGTGTGGGTTTATATGTAAATAAAGTAGATTAGCCAAAATGCTGAGTTGCTGAGGTCTGTCACGCAAGTTGTGCAAATAATTCATAAGCATCCATTCTTTTGCGATCAGCCTTCTTTATGGTCCAGCTCTCACTTCCATACATTACAACTGGGAAAAACATAGCTTTATTTTTACATGTAGCACATAGAAGAAGAAGAAGAAGAAGAAGAAGAAGAAGAGTTTGGATTTGATATCCCGCCTTTCACTCCCCTTCAGGAGTCTCAAAGCGGCTCACATTCTCCTTTCCCTTCCTCCCCCACAACAAACACCCTGTGAGGTGAGTGGGGCTGAGAGACTTCAAGAAGTGTGACTGGCCCAAGGTCACCCAGCAGTTGCATGTGGAGGAGCGGAGACGCGAACCCGGTTCCCCAGATTACGAGACTACCGCTCTTAACCACTACACCACACTGGCTCTCTAACATAGCTAAACCATGGAACTCACTCCCAAATTCAAGTAGGAGGAGACTAACAATGGGTATTAGCCAAGAGGGTTCTGTTCTGCCTCCCCAGTTGGAGGCAGTGAAGCTTCTTGAATACCAGATGCTGGAAACCACAGGAGGGGAGAGGGCTCTTGTGTTCGAATCCTGCTTGGTCACTGTGAGAACATGATGCTGGGCTATGTGCGCCATTGGGCCTTGTCCAGCAGGCTCTTCTTATGATAGCTTCCATCATCCCTGAACATTGTCCGCACTGGTCAAGAGGGCAGCTGGTTGAGGAAGGGCTGAGCTTGAGTGGCACAGTGCCTTCACGAGGAGCGAGGTCCGCCTCTGAATGTGACTTTGCCGCCAAACCTGCTCCCATTTCTTGAGCTTGAAGGTTATGTTCCTCCTGCAGTTTAATGCTTTTCCTCTCAACCAGGGGGGCTTAAAAAAAGAACAGGGGAGGGGGAAAAAGAAGAGAACACCTTCTTCTCTTTCAAACCATGAAAGCTGATGCTATCATGATTTTCTTATTGCAAGGCTTGTGATTTTTGGAGGCCATTAATAATACAATGAATCTCCTGAGACCAGCAATAAACCCATGAAAAGCTGGCAAGTCTGCTCACTCCGAGGGTGGTCTTGTTAAAAAATTTACCAGACAGGGAGGAAAGCTGCTGGCACTTGGAGTGGGAAGCTGGGAAGAGGAGGAGGAGGAGGAAGAGAAAGGCCCAGGTTTGCAGAAAGTGGTGCTGAAGTCTGCAAAATGCGGAAGAGGGGAATGGAAGCATCTGCCTGATCGGACCAGGGCAGCAACTGAGACCCAGAGCTCTCGAAGGGAGGGACCAAGCGCAGTGTAACCCAATAAAGGAATCCAACACCAGTCTTGGCCTGGGTTAGGTAGGCACATAGTTAAACCATGGAACTCACTGCCACAGGAGACAGTAATGGTCCCTAAGCTACATGGTTTTAAAAGAAGATTAGACAGATTCATGGAGAGCTATGAATGGATGCTAGCCATCTTGACTATGTTCTGTCTGTATAATTGGAGGCAGCGATGCTTCTGAATATCTATCTATCTATCATCTATCTATCTATCATCTATCTATCTATCTATCTATCTATCTATCTATCTATCTATCATCTATCTATCATCTATCTATCTAATTAACATATCATTTTCAACAATTATTAAACATACTTTTATATCTTATACAATTTTTTTGACTTCCATCAATCACATCTGAAAATTTCCAATCTTTCCCACTTAATTTACATTTCTTACTTTCACTATTACATTTAAATATCATAACTAATATCTCTCGTCCTCTTCTTTGCAATATTTCATATATTCCTCCTTACAAAACTTATTGTAGTCCTACTAGTGTTATTTGTTGATTACAGTTGCTCTCCAAATAATTCGTATATTTCTTCCAAACTCTGTGAATTTCTGGTCCCGCAGGTTTCGAATCCTTCCTGTCATTTTGTCCAATTCTGCGTAGTCCATTAATTTCGTCTGCCATTCTTCTTTCGTCGGTATTTCTTCTTGCTTCCATTTTTGGGCCAGCAATGCTTCTGAATATCAGTAGCTCGAAACCACAGGAGGGGACTGTGTGCTGCTCTCGTGCTTGAATCCTGCTCCAGAGGGCAGGACCTGAACCAATGGATTCAAAATACAAGAAGGCTGATTCTGGCTAGGAAGAACTTCCTGAGAGTAAATGCTGTTCAACAGTGCAGTGGACTCTCTCAGAAGATGGTGGGTTCCCCCGGCCAATCTGAGCGGCTCCCAACAGAATAATAAAAACAGAATAAAACATCAAACATTAAAAACTTCCCTAAGCAAGGCTGCCTTCAGGTGTCTTCTAAAAGTCAGGTAGTTGTTTATTTCCTTGACATCTGATGGGAGGGCATTCCACAGAGCAGGCGCCACCACCTAGAAGGCCCTCTGCCTGGTTCCCTGTAACGTCATTTCTCGTGGTGAGGGAACCGCCAGAAGGCCCTCGGAGCTGGACCTCAGTGTCCGCGCTGGACAATGGGGGTGGAGACGCTCCTTCAAGTCTACTGGGCCAAGGCCATTTAAAGGTCAGCACCAACACTTTGAATTGTGCTCGGAAATGTCCTGGTAGCATCGCTGCCTCCAGATGTAGCAGAGAAGAGCAATCATGCTAAGTAGCCACAGATAGCATTTTCCACGAATTTATCCAACCCTGTTTCAAAGCCATCCAAGTTTGTGGTCATTGCTTCCTCCCAGGAGGACGAATAAGAGGAGAGACCAGTGACTTGTTTGCAGGAATGGATCCTGCTGTTAGGTCACTTCCAGACAAGCCGTTGATGGAACGTTCATCCTGACTTTTGTTTGCAGGGAGATTAGGCAGCCTTTGAAAAATAAGGTTTCATTAGAGATTTTCTTGCATTACAAAAGAGACAAAAAAACATGGAAAGCCCCGTCGGACGTTTGGCTACCCAAAAATAGTTCGCAAGCCGGAACAGTCACTTCTGGGTTTGCGGCATTTGGGAGCCAAAACTTTCGAGAACTAGGCTGTTCGAAAACCAAGGTTCGACTGTATTTTATTCTTTGGTAGATTTACAAAAAGGAAAGCACACACTATGGAAGTGAGAGCTGGACCATCAAGAAGGCTGATCGCCGAAGAATGGATGCTTTTGAATTCTGGTGCTGGAGGAGACTCTTGAGAGTCCCATGGACTGCAAGAAGATCCAACCTCTCCATTCTGAAGGAAATCAGCCCTGAGTGCTCACTGGAAGGACAGATCCTGAAGCTGAGGCTCCAAGACTTTGGCCACCTCATGAGAAGAGAAGACTCCTTGGAAAAGACCCTGATGCTGGGAAAGATGGAGGGCACAAGGAGAAGGGGACGGCAGAGGACGAGATGGATGGATAGTGTTCTCGAAGCTATGAACATGAGTTTGACCAAACTGCGGGAGGCAGTGGAAGACCGGAGGGCCTGGTGTGCTCTGGTCCAGGGGGTCACGAAGAGGCGGACACGACTAAACGACTAAACAACAACAGGCACACATTAATAAATTGATTTTAGAAAGGGGCAAGGTTAGATGCGGATGCACAAAGCATTTTGTTTTGTTTTTAAATCAAGACCCTTTCCGGTCTGCTTCGCTCCCTCTTTCTCCCTGCCCAGGGTGGTCATGCTCTCTGCCTTCCCCTCAGAGCTGGTTATCCCACCAGGCTGGACCTCGGTGACCACAGTCTCTCCTCCTCCTGACATGCAGGAATCTCAGCTCAAGCATCCATGACAGACGGCAATCCAACTTCTGCTAAAAAACCTCCAAGAAAGGGGAGTCCATCACCTCCTCAGTTCAACCATTGAACTGCTGCTACTGCAAAGCACAAGAGGACATTTCCCTGTTCCCAAGGCACTTACAATCTATAATGAGACCCAGGGGAGGTGAAAGGGGAAGGGGGACAGAAAGGAGCATATTAAGTTTTGGTCCCACGCAGGGCATGGGGCGTTGGGAAGGGGAATTTAATTGCAATCTCCAGATTCGGAGGAGCTTCACAATGCCATGGTAATCTGCTGCTTTGAAATTGCTTTGAGCAGTCGGAGAACGAGGTGCAGAAAACACTCTGAGAGGTTAAAAGGCTTTTGCAATTGTCCGTCCCTAATTGGCTGATCTTTGCTGAATAAGGCTGATGTTCAAGGCTTTTGCTGGACCCCGGCCAAAGAGTGAAACGGGCAGTGGGAAATGTTTTTGGGTCTGCTGAATAGAGAGACCTTGCGAGAGCCTTGGGGGATTCCCTGCTCTCTCCTCCGACTCCGTTTTTTTGCTGAGGTGTCTGCGAGGTGTTCGATAATCTTTGGCTGTGCATCTCTCGACAGCCTTCGCTTCCAGGCACTCAGATGCCTGCTTCGGTCATCATTAGCAGCAAAGCCAAGAAAGGCTGAGCGAAGCTGGAGACAAACCCTTCTGGGCAGTTAATTAGGCCCAGCTCTGCAACAGAATCATAAAATTGGAAGGAACCCCAGGGGTCATCTGCTCCACCCCACCCCCCCACATGGAGGAATCCTGAGCAGCTTCCAGGATCCGGACGCAGAGCTTCGCCCTGGCCATTGCTGAGGCTGTGTCTGGGGTTGGCAGATCATCTGCTGAAGGACATAAGAATACAAGGCAAGCTGGCTGGATCAGGCCAATGGCCCATCTAGTCTAGCACCCTGTTCTCACAGGGGCCAAGCAGACGCCCCAATTGGAAGCCCGCAAGCAGGACCTTGGGTGGCCCTCTGCTAGGGATTTCTGCATTGCAGGGGGGTTGGGCTAGATGACCCTCAGGGTCCCACCCAACTCTGCAATTTTGTGCTTTGCTTTCTTCAAGTTGGGCTTTGTCTAAAACTTGCCATTGTGGTTTCCAAACTCCTTTTTTGTAAATTCAGTATTAGAAACTGTACCTTTGAGTCCTCAATCCTTTATTATCGTGCTTTGCTTCACCTAGGTCGAGTTAGGATTATAATACTTCAGAATTTTTGGGAGTTCTACCCCCTTTTTTTGAATTTTGGTCATTTAAGGTTTATGATTTTTCTATTTCCTTCTGAGGAAACTGAATAGTTCAGTGAAACGAGGTTTGTAGCCGGCATCCCGTTAAGCCTTTGTTCAATTTTAGGTTTTTCTAACTTTTTCCCTTAAACTTTTTGATATTTATTTAGTTTCTTTCCACAACATAATATTTCTAGTCGTTTACTTCTCGTTTCAGAGATTTTCAAGGTATTTCATCTGTTTTGTGCAATTTCTCAGTTCCCTGACTGTCTTTTTTCTACCGGTGTTCAGTAGCAAGTGTGGATGCAGAGCATAGCCATCAAACATAAGAGGATCCTGCTGGATCAGACCAAAGGGGGCTTGTTCAGTCCAGCATTCTGGTCTCCCAGGAGCCAAGCAGATACCTATGGGAAATTCAGAAGCCGGATCTGAGCACAGCAGCACCTATCCCCTCCTGTAGCCTCCTGGTATTCAGAGGCAATGCTGCCTCCAACTTTGGAGACAGAACTTCGCTTCTGTCATGGCTAGTAGCTATGAATTTCCCTCTCCTCCATGAATTTGGTCCTTGGCACCCAGGAATACTCTGTTCTATACACAGTGGTGCCTCGCAAGATGAAAAGAATCCGTCTCTTCGTCTAGCGGTTTTTTCATCTTGCGAAGCAAGCCCATTGACGGATTAGAGGATTAGCGCTATTAGCGCTATTAGCGCTATTAGTGGCTTTTAGCGGCTTTTAGCAGCTTATCGGCTTATCGGATCAGCTGATAAGCGGCTTAGCGGCTTAGAAAAAGGGGGGGAAGGGAAAAAACCCAGCAGGAACTCACAAGACATTGTCGTCTTGCGAAGCAAGCCCATAGGAAATTCGTTTTGCGAAGCACCTCCAAAACGGAAAACTCTTTCGTCTAGCGAGTTTTCCGTCTTGCGAGGCATTCGTCTTGCGGGGCATCACTGTACCTATTTGTTCCTGGGCTTACAGGAGTTCTAAAGGGAACCCCAGTTTCAGGACAAGATTCAACTGATAAAGCCACTTCCACACTTCAGAGGAGGTGGAGTTGCGGGCTTCACGGCCCCACCACGCACATGGTGACTGGGAGGGATTCCCGGCCGCGTCACCTCCTGGCCAGCCAATTGGCTGGCTCTGGGGGGCATGGCCTGCCCTATTTAAACCAGGACGCAGCCGGGGATCTCCCTCTTTTGCCGCCTCCAGCTGTTCCTGCTTTTCCCACCCTCCCGCCCTATAAGGTTTTCGTTCCTTGACCTTGCTATGGACCTTGGTTGGTCGCCGTTGAGGGGCCTGGTAGGAATTTTCCACTTGGCAAATTGGCACCAGCCACTTGGTTTTCGCCCACCTCAGAGCAAATCGTCACAACTTTCTGGGTATTGGCGGTTAGTCCTTGGTACAGTGGTGCCTCGCAAGACGAAATTAATCTGTTCTGCGAGTCTCTTTGTCTTGCGGTTTTTTCGTCTTGCGAAGCACGGCTATTAGCGGCTTAGCGGCTATTGGCGGCTTAGCAGCTATTAACGTCTTAGCGGCTTAGCAGCTATTAACGGCTTAGCGGCTTTAAGAAAAAGGAAACAAACTCGCAATCCCATAGGGAAATTCGTCTTGCGGAACAACTCAAAAAACGGAAAAGTCTTTCGTCTTGTGTGTTTTTCGTCTTGCGAGGCATTCGTCTTGCGAGGTACCACTGTATAGTTCTGTAGATGGAAGAGGGGAGGAAGCGCCATCACCTGCCCCACATATTGAAGGGTAGTCCGATAAAGGATTCTGGGGGGCGTGGCCCTGTCCGAAGCCTATGGAGGTGAGGGCCTAAGTCATGCCCCCTATCGGTGATCCCGGGGGAGTTCCTAGTTGATGTGCATCAGCAGGACTCCCCCTACTGGTGGTTGACCCTTCCTGGACTTCAAGCGGGCTGAAGTTGGATATAGTCTGTTAGGACTAATGCCTAAGCCAATACCGCTCATCACCTGTAACCAATAAAGTTGTGGCCTTTTTTTAGCCCATTAACCTTAATAATTGTGTCATGTGTCTTTATTTCCACTGGGGGGGGCGGGAACTCGCCACGCAAAACAAGTCCATCATACAGTTAAACTATGGAACACCTTCCCACAGGAAGCAACCTGGATGGCTTTAAAAGAGGATGGGACAACTTCATGGAGGAGGAGAGGGCAACTGATGGTTACCAGCCAGGATGGCTCTGCTTTGCCTCCACAGTCAGAGGCCGCAATTCTCTGAATCCCAGTTCCTGGAAACTTCAGGAGGGGAGAGTTGCTCTTGTGCTCAAGTTGTGCTTGCTGGTTCTCCACTTCAGCCACTGTGAGAGGAGGACACTGGCCTGATTCAGTCGGGCTCTGCTTATGTTCTCAAGTTCTGAGTCGCCTTCAAGGGCAGTGCCACACAGAACACTTTTTCAGTGCTATTTTTCTAGAAAAAGAGACGCTGGAACTCACCACAAACGCCTCCCTTGCTCTCTTTTAATGGCAACGGCGCCCACCGGAGAGATACTGGAACTGAGTTCCTTTTGAAGATAACCTTTATTGATTTTATGATTACAGTGGTGCCTCGCAAGACGAAAAGAATCCGTTCCGCGAGTCTCTTCGTCTAGCGGTTTTTTCGTCTTGCGAAGCAAGCCCATTAGCGGCTTAGCGGCTTAGCGCTATTAGCGGCTTAGCGGGCTTAGCGGATCAGCTGATAAGCGGTTTAGCGGATCAGCTGATAAGCTGCTTAGCAGCTTAGGATCAGCTGATAAGCGGCTTAGCGGCTTGGGAAAGGGGGGGGGGGAGGAAAAAAACCCCGCAGGAACTCGCAAGACATTTTCGTCTTGCGAAGCAAGCCCATAGGAAATTCGTTTTGCGAAGCACCTCCAAAATGGAAAACCCTTTCGTCTAGCGGGTTTTCCGTCTTGCGAGGCATTCGTCTTGCGGGGCACCACTGTACATACTATACATATACACATTACTTTACATTTACTCTTAAGAGTTGACTTCCCGCCTTCCTTCTTCTGGCTTTTCTTATGTTGTCTCTAAGTTTTTTGCATTGTCTTTATCGATTTTGTATACAGTGGTACCTCAGGTTAAGTACTTAATTCGTTCTGGAGATCCGTTCTTAACCTGAAACTGTTCTTAACCTGAAGCACCACTTTAGCTAATGGGGCCTCCTGCTGCTGCCGTGCCACCATAGCACGATTTCTGTTCTCATCCTGAAGCAAAGTTCTTAACCTGAAGCACTATTTCTGGGTTAGCGGAGTCTGTAACCTGAAGCATATGTAACCTGAAATGTATGTAACCTGAGGTACCACTGTATTGTTGTTCTTCTTTCAACTTTATCCATACAGTGTCTATATACAAATAAACCTTTCTGTATATACACGTCTTGTTGTTTGTCTATATTCATTTACAGATACAATCAGTGACCTTGATTGTATTTTACATTTTAATTCATATTGTCATTAACATCCAATAAAGTTTCTTTTTATTTCCCATTATGAGGTTTATTTCCATTCTACTGATTTCACTATTTCACCTTATCCTACGTATAACATAATTTTTTCCCATTCTTTTTGAAATGTTTCATCACCCTGTTGTCGAATTTCCCCCTTAATTTGGCTATTTCCACATATTCCATGACCTTGTACTGCCACTCTTCTGATGCTGGAACTGATTTCCAGTGAGTTCTGGCCGAATAAAAATCCCTGAGTATGTGCACTGTTGTACACATCACATGCAAAATTCAGAGAAGTGCAATTTGTAGGACGCACATTCCCCCCCCCCCGAAAGTGTGGATATGTCTCTATATGTTAACCGGGTCAAATTTCTCCCCCATCCAATTTGACAACACCCCTTTCCCTCTTTTGGGGGGTCTTTCACCATATGCTGAAGAAGACCCAGTTAACATTTGGTGTCTCTTTTGATTGCCTTCAAAAAATATTCCAGTGATGATTTTTTCCCCCTTGTTTGTTGATGCTCTGCTGATTTTGTGGTTTTATTTTATTTTAATTTAGATGTGTGTTTGTGTGTGTGTGTGTGTCAGGGCTTTTCTCCAGCTGGAACTCACCAGGACTCAGTTCTGGCCCCTCTCAGGTGTGTGCCATTGCCATTATATGAGAACGAGGGAGGTGTTTATGGTGAGTTCTGGCACTACTTTTTCAAGAAAAATAGCACTGTAGCACTGTTATTTATTTAAAAAATGGTATCAGCTACCTTGGGCATTCTGGGTCCAGAGCAAAAAATGCAAGATAAAAAGAATCAATTGATGAATTGATTAATACTTTCCTGATGCATGAAAGAGAGAAAATGGCAAGTCAGGGTTAATCATGAATAAATCGTTCTAAGGCAGACTCAACAGTTTTCGGAGCAAAACTGCTACTTCAGCTGCTGAGAAATAATGCAATTTAAATGCACTATACTTGAAAGTGAATCAAAAGGATGAAGGTGAAATCTTGATGCTAAGGAGACGAAAGGCAGCAGATATCTCTCTATCTATCAACCAACAACCAACAGATTCTAAGAAGCTGCTACAAAGTGATGTGTTTCCTGCAGAGAGAATGAACTTGGGATTGTAAGCTCATCGGGGCAGGGACCTGCCCTGTCAATTGCTATGCATCCTGACAACTGATCAAGTCAGTTGGAACTCTCTGCCTGTTGACATCAGGCATGGGTCTTTCCTGTACTTTTTTGCCGCCTGCAAAAACCATTTTTTGTTTAGACAAGCCCAGTACCCCCCCCCCGAAAAAAGCACTGGACAAGCCACCCCAGATGTTTAGAAAGCTGACGCACGTTTTAAATCTGTTTTTAGTCTACTCAACCTTTTAGAAAGTCTTAAATTGTTGTTAGTCCTTCTTACTGATAATTTTATTATCTTTTTCTGTAAACTGTTTTGAGGTGTGTTGATTTTAAGAATCAAGCGGCATATAAATTTTACGTATTCTTAAAATAAAGGAAAAGAAAAGTTTTCTTAAAAGAAAAGCAGAGAGCCTTGCAAAACACTCTCTGTCTCATACGTACCTTTGCAACCTGAAGCGGTGCAGAGTCTACAGTGCTTTTAAGAAAACATAAAATTTATATGCCGCTTGATTCTTAAAAAAACACACCTCAAAACAGTTTACACTTTGCCTTCCCACAGTCGCTGTAGCTACGAGGCAGGGAAAAGAAAAACAGAGAGTCTTGCAAAACACTGTCTCATACGTACCTTTGCAACCTGAGTCCTGCTATTATCCCTCCTCGTAGCTACGGAGACTGTGGGAAGGCAAATCTCTTGCCCCTCCCAACAGGCGCTCATTGCCGCCTCCCTCTGTGACCCATCCAAAAGACTAATGAGGTTGTGGTCAGAGTCTGGCCCCGTCACATCGCACAACATTGCACTGGGCCAATGGTCCACAGAGTAGTCTCTGTCCCGGCTTAATCCAGCCCACTGGGCACATGTTGGCTATGATTTAGCTCTTTCAAAGCCACCAGATTAATACCTCGCTTCTCGTGTTTTATTGCCGTTGAAGTAAAATATTGCACTGAGCCGTAAAGAGCCATTAAAAGGAAGGCTATATATAGCGCAGGTTTTTATGAGGAGTCATTGCACAGGCATTCTCGATGTGCTTTGGCTTGTTTCTTTTCGCACTGGCTCAGAGGAACGGGATTCGTAGCAACATGAGCTGCTGGGCTGAGGGCTGGCTGGCAACCATTCACTTCTATGGCAGGAAAGGGCCTGTAGGCCACGGATGGAGAGGAGGGCGCAATGTTTCTGAATAGCAGTTGCTGGAGAATGCAGGAAGGGAGAGGGCTCTTGCGATCAGATCCTGCATGCTGGTCTCCTGCGAGCATTTGTAAGAACAGGGTGATGGATTGGGCAGGCCAATGGCCTGATCCAGAAGGCACTTCCATACCCTCCTGATCTTCTGCATTGCAGAAGGTTGGACCAGATGAGCCTTAGTGTCCCTTGTATTGTAGTATGTTGTTGTTGTTGTTGTTGTTGTTGTTGTTGTTGAGTCGTTTAGTCATGTCTGACTCTTTGTGACCCAATGGTGGACCAGAGCACGCCAGGCACTCCTCTGATTGTAGGTTAAACACTGACAACTGGGAAACACTGGCCATAAACCGTGTTTATGGAAGACAATCTTACTTGGCAACGAGGGATCGCCAAAGAAGAAAAATTGCCAGAAATTTTATATTTGGGACCTTAGAATTCCTATAACAGCAGGGAACGACTTTCCTATGGAGAAAGGTCCCTTCTGACGCTACACTTCTTCTTCTTCTAAAAAAAATGTGGTATAAACACTGACAACTGGGAAACACTTGCCTGTGAGCGCTCCAGTTGGAGAACAGCCTTGACCAAAGGTGTCATGGGCTTTGAAGACACTCGAACTCAGGACACAAGGGAGAAATGTGCAAAGAGGAAGGCACGCTTGGCAAATGCACACCGTGATCAACTCCCACCCGGAAACCAATGTCCCCACTGTGGAAGGACGTGTGGATCCAGAACTGGCCTCCACAGTGACCTACGGACTCATTGCTAAAACCGTGCTTGTGGAAGACAATCTTACTCGGGTACGAGGGATAGAAGAAGAAGAAGGTGTTTCTTGGTGTCCCTTCCAACTCTATGATTCTATGATTCCATGACCTTTGAGGTCTCTTTTATGATTCTATGTATTGCAGGGGCAGTAAGTGGACCTACCTATTTCATTCCCTTCTACTCTTAAAGGTAAAGGGACCCCTGACCATTAGGTCCAGTCGTGACTGACTCTGGGATTGCTGCACTCATCTCGTTTTATTGGCCGAGGGAGCCGGCATACAGCTTCCGGGTCATGTGGCCAGCATGACTAAGCCACTTGTGGCGAACCAGAGCAGCACATGGAAATGCCGTTTACCTTCCCGCCGGAGTGGTACCTATTTATCTACTTGCACTTTGACGTGCTTTTGAACTGCTAGGTTGGCAGGAGCAGGGACCGAGCAACGGGAGCTCACCCCGTCGCGGGGATTCAAACCGCCGACCTTCTGATCGGCAAGTCCTAGGCTCTGTGGTTTAACCCACAGCCCCACCCGCGTCCCTCTTCTACCCTTAAGTTCTATCAATTGGTTTAATGGGGGAAAGGGAGGGATTTCTAGTTCCATGTTTTTAAAAACTTGGGTTTTGAGTGGGGTTCTGTCCCTTTAAATGCATGGTGCCCAATCTGTGGCAGGATAAATGGTTGTCATCTGCCTTTCCATAAATCCTCAGGTCATAAAAATGGAGAGTAAATGATGGGGCTTGAGATGCAGGGAATTGTTTCCCGTTTGTGGAAACGTCGTTATTTTTACGAGGACTTTTTTTTTAATCATCCTTACGGTGGGTCAGATGGTTTCCCTCCCTCATCTCCAGAGAGAGAGACGGGCGTGACTTGATTTCTGCATTTAACAAACACCCATCGGGATGGAAAACAGTTGCAAAAGTCAAAAAGCCCATTTCCTGCAGCTAAAATGTGGAGAATTAAAGGCGGGATGGCATGTTGCAGAAATCAAAGTGGAAACAGGGTAACCTCTTCGTTACATTCTCTGTTAAAAACATTTATCTCTCTATTCTATTTACTCTCTCTAGTCCAAAGGACCTGCAAGGTGACTGTTATGTGCTGAGTTGAATAGGATCCAAACTGCAGCAGTCTGATTGGTCCTAGAACAATAGGATCCAAATTACAGCAGTCTGATTGGTCCTAGAACAATAGGATTCAGAATGCAGCAGTCTGATTGGTCCTAGAACAATGCAGCAGTATGATTGATTGGCAGGAACCACCCAATCATGCTCCAGATATAAGTGAATCCACAACCTGATTGGCTTACAGTAGAATTCCAGAATTAGCCAATCATGTGCAGCCCATTGTGTAAATAATGTATATAAAGCAGATACTTTGAGGGGACCTTCATTCATTCCTCCTCACCACTATGAGCTGAATAAAGAGCATGAAATCACTTTGCGACTCTGAGTATATTTCAGTGACCAACAGCCATATCCATAAAACAACAGAAATCCGATTTTTGAAAATGCAACAGAACAGCCAAATTCCTGAAACTCCATCGAGCAGAGCAGCAAAGCATAAGCAAACTCACACCAGGGAGCAGAAACTACGTATTAGATTTCCAGGCGAAAGTCCCCGAGATGTAGTATTTTGCTTACACTGGGGAACAATATTTTTTTTCCATTTTCTGTTGCATGAGATTTTTCAACTGTTCTTATATGTTCTTTCAATGCTGATTTTAAATCTGAAATCGATTTTCGTGTACATGCTATAGTTATCTTTAATTTCCAACTTTTGCTGATATGCCATATTTACACTGGGGATAAGTGGACACTGACACGTTGATCTACCATCACCACATGGTAATTATTGTTTTGCAATCTTATTTTTTCTTTATTTTTATAGTGTTTAATAAAATGTTGAATTCCTGCATTGTGAAAAACAAAGATTATGGTGAAAAGTGAAAAATATGAATTGCAAACGAACTAGAGCTTACAGAATGAAACCAACTTCAGATATGAAATCAGCATGTCAAAATTAGGTAAGAACAACTGCAGGTGTCAATGCAACAAAAAATTTGTTCCCCTGTTATTGTTCAGCCTGGTGAGCCACCGTCAAATGAGGGACCACCTGGATGTCTCAGGGAAAGATGTTGCTTAGACTGAGGTGGGGGCAAAACAGAGAAAGCCTTATCTCACAGAAACAAAGAGCTGTAGAATTAGAAGGGACCTTGGGGGGGTCATCTAGTCCAACCCGCCCCGAATGCAAGAATCGCAACTCCAGAATCCCTGACATGTGGTCCATAGCTCCACAGTTCTCCATTCCTCTGGAACCAGGAGCATAATTGTATAGGTTTGTGGGTGCTAAATAAACGTTTGAATTTAATTAGAGCTTGTGTGTTAGAATCGGGAAATAGCCAGAATCACGTGTTTCAGAAAGATGGGCTAACACCCCAGAGGACAGGATCACACTTCAAAACGACCTTGACAGATTAGAGAACTGGGCCAAAACAAACAAGATGAATTTTAACAGGGAGAAATGTAAAGTATTGCACTTGGGCAAAAAAAATGAGAGGCACAAATACAAGATGGGTGACACCTGGCTTGAGAGCAGTACATGTGAAAAGGATCTAGGAGTCTTGGTTGACCACAAACTTGACATGAGCCAACAGTGTGACGCGGCAGCTAAAAAAGCCAATGCAATTCTGGGCTGCATCAATAGGAGTATAGCATCTAGATCTAGGGAAGTAATAGTGCCACTGTATTCTGCTCTGGTCAGACCTCACCTGGAGTACTGTGTCCAGTTCTGGGCACCACAGTTCAAGAAGGACACTGACAAACTGGAACGTGTCCAGAGGAGGGCAACCAAAACGGTCAAAGGCCTGGAAACGATGCCTTATGAGGAACGGCTAAGGGAGCTGGGCATGTTTAGCCTGGAGAAGAGGAGGTTAAGGGGTGATATGATAGCCATGTTCAAATATATAAAAGGATGTCACATAGAGGAGGGAGAAAGGTTGTTTTCTGCTGCTCCAGAGAAGCGGACACGGAGCAATGGATCCAAACTACAAGAAAGAAGATTCCCCCTAAACATTAGGAAGAACTTCCTGACAGTAAGAGCTGTTGGACAGTGGAATTTGCTGCCCAGGAGTGTGGTGGAGTCTCCTACTTTGGAGGTCTTTAAGCAGAGGCTTGACAACCATATGTCAGGAGTGCTCTGATGGTGTTTCCTGCTTGGCAGGGGGTTGGACTCGATGGCCCTTGTGGTCTCTTCCAACTCTAGGATTCTATGATTATATGATTCTATGAAAGATCCATGTGTGCATTCACTGGATTGGGGAGGGAGGCCAGCTCAGCACACCACTTCTGGAATCTAAGAATGCAGACGCGAGATCTTGCAGGAACTTGGACGGCCCCAGGAGTTGGGTGGCAAGACCCGCAGGCTGACCCCCCCCCCCCATTAGGACAAATCAATTCACACAGATATTTTGTTTAAGGTTTTTGGGCAAACATTTGGCCAAAACTTTATTGATTACAGGAATGAGCGTGGTATTGGCTTAGGCATTGGCAAGACTATATCTGACTCCTGCCCCCTTTGCAGGAAGTCTGTAAGGGTAAAACCTCCCAAAAGGAAATTGCTTCAGGGGAACCCGCCTGCATCTCCCCTGGTGTTCCCAGAGGCCTGGCATGGCCCTCACCCTCAAGCGGACTTTGGACAGGAACCAGGCCCCGGATTCCTTTAACGGAATACCCTTGAAACTGGAGGGGCAGGCGATGGCTGACCTCCCCTCCCCCATAAGCCAATGCCTAACCACCTTACAAAGTTGGGACGATTGCTAAGAGGTAGGCAAAAACCACACTGTGGGTTAAACCACAGAGCCTAGGACTTGCTGATCAGAAGGTCGCCGGTTCGAATCCCCGCTACGGGTGAGCTCCCGTTGCTCGGTCCCTGCTCCTGCCCACCTAGCAGTTTGAAATCACATCAAAGTGCAAGTAGATAAATAGGTACCACTCCGGCGGGAAGGTAAACGGCGTTTCCGTGTGCTGCTCTGGTTCGCCAGAAGCGGCTTAGTCCTGCTGGCCACATGACCCGGAAGCTGTACGCCGGCTCCCTCGGCCAATACAGCGAGATGAGCGCCGCAACCCCAGAGTCGTCCGTGACTGGACCTAATGGTCAGGTGTCCCTTTACCTTTACCAGGCAAAAAACAAGTGGCCCGTGCCAGTTTGCCAAATGGAAAAAATTCCTACCTGGCCCCTGACTCAAGCCAGACAACCAACCAAAGTCCAAAGCAAGGCCAAAGGATCTAAATTAAAGGGAGAGTGGGCAGGTGTTCAGCAGCGTGAAGCATCAGCCTGGCACACGTCGCACTGCCGCTTTTATACTTTCCCCCACTGTCAGGGAACTGACATTGGAGCGAGAGGCGAAGGGGAGGCTCCCAGATGATGCTGGCGAAGGACCCAGCAGCAGGGGGAGAAACAGCTCAGTAGAGGGGGAAGCCAATCAGCGCAACACCAGGGATAAAGGGGGGCAGACGGGGGAATTGGAGAGAGGGCCCCAGGACTCTTCACTGGACATCAGTGAGGAGAGCCCAGGTCCTCCGCTACCCACGCCTTCCCTGCGCAGAAGACTCCCGCGCAGTGAGAGGAGGAGGAGACTGGGTGTCAAACAACTTTTATGTTGGAAGAGGTTCAAGAAATGCCCACTGATGGATTCTGCCAGTGACTGAGGCAGCCATGATGAGAAAGGGCTGTGCAGTCAGAAAGGTTTAACAAGGCAAATTAACCGAGAAAGGCACCAGTTTACGCACGAGTAACTCATACCCATTACACCCACTATCACCCTTTGACATGATTGCGCAATAGCCCTGGGTGATTGTGGTGCCACCCTGGCGTGAGGGCGATAGCTCCACCCATGCCAGGGTGGGGGGAACCAGGTTGAGAGCTTGCCTGCAACCAGGACCATCTATTAAGATGATCCCGTATCTCGTGAAAGTCTCCCAGGGGCGGCACGCTGAGCTGTCTAGCATGGAAGGCAGGGAGCTCAAGGGCTCTTAATGTGCCAAGTAGCCCCCGGCAGACTCAGCACGGAAAAAAATGCTTTTAAGCCACTTCTCCTGCCTTTAGCACTATCTGGTTAATTTAGCAACAATCTCAATTGAACCCCATCTCCTCTCACGTATCATAGCTTTCTTCCTTGCGAGGCAATAAGAAAAGCAATTGTTATATAACCCCAATACCGTTTTATGATCGGAAAAAACGCTGCTACTTACCTGCTCTGGGAAAGTTCAGAGCTTGGAAAGGCTTCCACGTCGCAGCTGCATGGATGCTTCGCGTTCTGTTTCTTTTATGTTTTGCATTTGATCCAAAGCTTTGCACCTCAGTGCTCCAAGACAATGTTTTGGATACTGTGTTGTGTCATAAATGGCAGATAATTGACCATTTTGTTTGTTTTGTGTCTAGTGGTTTTTTGAGAGAGGGGAAAAAAAACTCTCCACTTTGCACAGGATTTGACTTGCACAATTCCAACCAGCCTGCCATCAACTGCGTATGGTTGAAATTGCATGAGTTCAAAGTGAGAGTATCCTAGACAGTATCTTAAAAAGCAGAGACATCACCTTGCCAACAAAGGTCCATATAGTTAAAGCCATGTTTTTCCCAGTAGTGATGTATGGAATTGAGAGCTGGACTATAAAGAAGGCTGATCGCCGAAGAATGGATGCTTTTGAATTCTAGTGCTGGAGGAGACTCTTGAGAGTCCCATGGACTGCAAGAAGATCAAACCTCTCCATTCTGAAGGAAATCAGCCCTGAGTGCTCACTGGAAGGACAGATCCTGAAGCTGAGGCTCCAATACTTTGGCCACCTCATGAGAAGAGAAGACTCCCTGGAAAAGACCCTGATGTTGGGAAAGATGGAGGGCACAAGGAGAAGGGGACGACGGAGGACGAGATGGTTGGACAGTGTTCTCGAAGCTACCAGCATGAGTTTGACCAAACTGCGGGAGGCAGTGGAAGACAGGAGTGCCTGGTGTGCTCTGGTCCAGGGGGTCATGAAGAGTTAGACATGACTAAACGACTAAACAACAACAAACCGAGAGAGATGCAATTGTACTGTGGTCCCATCCCTTTGGTGGGCATCCCCTAACCTCCCCCTGCTGGTGGACTATAGCTGAATGGGGCAGAAAGAAAAAGGAATAGGAGAGACCCAGAGAAGGAAGTCCTTCTCTGCACAGGCGTGAGGCTCTTCAAAGGGACTGCAAGAGACAAATGCTACTCAACACAGAACTATAGAGTTGGAAAAGATCCCAGGGGTCATCTAGTCTAACCCTGTACAATGCAGGGATCGCAGCTTGCATTTCATCAATGAATATAGGGGCCTGCTATGAATGGGGGAGGAAATGGGTGGCTATCATAAAGGGATGTATGGTTCAGTGGTTAGAGTTTTGGACTAGGATCTGGGAGAGGCGGGTTCGAATCCCCACTTGGCCATGAAGCTCTCACTGGCTGACCTTGGGTGCCAGTAATTCCTTCTCTCGGCCCAACTTACCTCACCAGGTTGTTGTGGGAATTAAATAGGGGAGGAGGAGGAGAACTATGCCTGCCACCACGAAGGAAAGGTGGGGTGGAAATGGAATCTGTAAATAAGAAAAGGAAATGATAAGGGTGGCTCTGGCGCAGCCTCTCTCTCCTACCCTTTTTCTATTTAATTACAATTTTGAAAAATAAAACCATAAAAAGATGTTGTGGCATTTGGGAGCTTGTGGGAAGGGTGGGGGCAGTCAGTGGTAGGAGGAAGCTGTTTCCGGTCTTGTTGCAGAGCAGATCAGAGCTGTAAACATCAGAGTCCTTGCATGGCTCCTACAACCCAGACATTTCTGAGGAATCAAATCAAATTAGAAGTTGATCCTCTGATGTGCCGCGGGATTAGGCGGAAAAAAGCCGCCGTGTTCTGCGCCTCCCCTGACAGTTCCCTGGTGCATCATTTTTTAAAAATGTATAATCCAGCAGGAGGAAATAAAAGTCGAAGGCTTGGTTGGAGGGGAGAGTAGAAGCGCCCAGCCCAGGCAAAGATTATTGTCTGAGGTTTTAATCTGCTGGAGGAAAGCATGAAAACACAACAAGCCAGTAGGGGTCAATAATATATTAATACACTTTGGGGGGAAGGAAGGAAGGCCTGGGGGATTAGCGGAGATGAAAAACGTGACCCTTCACCTCCCAGGCGACCTGAGATTGGAAAGAGGTCTCTACGCGCACCACAATCTGATCATCCGTAGGAAATTAACCAACAGTTGCCCTCGCAGGAACATCCTATAAATCATTTGGTATCACAGGCGGCATCGGAGGTCCAGAAAATAATGGATTCCATTTAAAGACTACCCCAGGTTTCTAGGCCTTATGACCGCAGGGTGATTAACTGTATGCAGGATAATAGCCAGGCCCAAGATAAGCCCAGGCTCCAACCCAGTCGTGCGCTAGACTTGTAGCAGATTTTGATAAGCCTTAAAACTGGTGAGGAGGAATTAAAGAACCTTTTAATGAGGGTGAAAGAGGAGAGCACAAAATATGGTCTGAAGCTCAACCATCAAAAAACAAAGTTCATGGTCACTGGGCCCATCACCTCCTGGGAAATAGAAGGGGAAGAAATGGAGGCAGTGAGAGATTTTACTTTCTTGGGCTCCATGATCACTGCAGATGTGACAGCAGCCACAAAATTAAAAGATGCCTGCTTCTTGGAAGAAAAGCAATGACAAACCTAGACAGCATCTTAAAAAGCAGAGACATCACCTTGCCAACAAAGGTCCGTATAGTTAAAGCTCTGGTTTTCCCAGTAGTGATGTATGGAAGTGAGAGCTGGACCATCAAGAAGGCTGATCGCCGAAGAATGGATGCTTTTGAATTATGGTGCTGGAGGAGACTCTTGAGAGTCACATGGACTGCAAGAAGATCAAACCTCTCCATTCTGAAGGAAATCAGCCCTGAGTGCTCACTGGAAGGACAGATCCTGAAGTTGAGGCTCCAAGACTTTGGCCACCTCATGAGAAGAGAAGACTTCCTGGAAAAGACCCTGATGTTGGGAAAGATGGAGGGCAGAAGGAGAAGGGGACGACAGAGGATGAGATGGTTGGACAGTGTTCTCGAAGCTACCAGCATGAGCCTGACCAAACTGCGGGAGGCAGTGGAAGACTGGAGTGCCTGGCATGCTCTGGTCCAGGGGGTCACGAAGCGCCGGACACGACTAAACGACTAAACAAAAACTGGTCTCTAGTGATGTAGAGAGGGGGGACCCTGAATTTTGATATGGGGATGTAAATAATCCCAGATTGCACTGACACAAGAACAGCCTTCTGGATCAGACCAGTGGCTCATCTGCTCCAACCTCCTGTTCTCGCAGTGACCAACCAGGTGCCTGTGGGAAACCTGCAAGCAGGATTCGAACACAAGAGCCCCCTCTCCTTCTGTGGCTTCATGCAACTGGTATTCAAGAAGCATCGCTGACTTCAACGTGGCTGGTTGCCATTGACAGCCTTCTCCTCCATGAATTTGTGTTGCTGTTGTTGCTTTTGTCGCTGTTGCTACTGCTTTTGTTACTGTTTTCAGTATGAATGAATGAATGAATGAATGAAATACTTTATGGTCACTTGTACAACTTGTATACAGTGAGGTTACACCAGCACCCGCCCCCCACTCAGCTCTCTTAGTCTTCATTCCCCTCCTTTACTGACGCACATCCACCAAACCCGAGAGTTAGTTGCCCTGTTGTCATCTTTTCATTCAGCAGCCTGACAGCCCAGGGATAGAAGCTGTTCTTTACCCTGTTGGTGCGACTAATCATGCTTCTGTATCTTCTGCCTGAGGGCAGGAGATCAAGAAAGTGCCGGCCAGGGTGTGAATCATCCCTGAGAATTTTCCTCACTCTCCTGAGGCAACGTTCTTCCACTCTTTCATCCAGCTGATTCACGGGACAGCCCATAATATCTTGTGCTGTATTCACCACCCTCTGTAGGCACTTCCCATCAGTTGACTATCAAACCAGCGTACCACACCGTGATGCAGTAGGAAAGGACACTTTGGAAGCTGCTCAGAATAGCTGAGGCAACCCAGTCAGTTGGACGAGGTACAAAAAAATAAAGTAGCATGATTATGATTAAATTCTCTTTTAAAGCCATCCAGATTGCTGTCCATCGTTGCCTCCTGTGGGAGAGAGTTCCACAAATTAACTATGTGCTGCATAAAGAAGAACTTTCTTGAATGTGTCCTGGATTTTCCAATGTTCAGCTTCATTACAGGACCCCTGACCATTAGGTCCAGTCGTGGCCAACTCTGGGGTTGCGGAGCTCATCTCGCTTTATTGGCCGAGGGAGCCAGCATACAGCTTCCGGGTCATGTGGCCACCATGACTAAGCTGCTTCTGGCGAACCAGAGCAGCGCAGGAAACGCTGTTTACCTTCCCGCCAGAGCAGTACCTATTTATCTACTTGCACTTTGACATGCTTTCAAACTGCTAGGTTGGCAGGAGCAGGGACTGAGCAACGGAGCTCACCCCATAGTGGGGATTCGAACCGCTGACCTTCTGATCGGCAAGTCCTAGCCTCTGTGGTTTAACCCACAGCGCCACCCGCGTCCCTTTTTCAGCTTCATAGGGTGTCCACAAATTACATGCCATGCATCGTTTTACAGACTTCTACCATGTCCCCACTTCCTCCCCTTTTTCCCCTCCAAATTAAAAAGTCCCAAACACTGCAAGCTTTCTTTACAGGGCAGTTGCTGCATCCCACTGACCATCTGGCTTGCCCTCTTCTGAATCTTGTCCAACTCTGCAATATCCTTTTTGAGGTGGGGCGATCAGAACAATAAATCTGGGGCACCGAGAAGCCTGTTTTATAAAGAGCAGTTTGAGTGACACTTGCGGGTGCGAAACACGCCGCAAATCCTGTTTACTTTCCCCACCAAGTGTTTTAGAAGAGTTAGCAAAATATTGAGCTGCCGGAATAATCTGCGCCGTAAGAGAACGTCCATGATAATGTTAAGGTTTCGTATATTAGGAATGTCAAGGCAGAGCAGCCACTTTGAAAGCTTCCATCAGCATCTCCGTGACCTGCAAGCTGCTCTTCGCAGCCTCCAAAACATTAATAGAGCCATTTCAATTCACACCCCGCGTGACACGGCCACTCTGCCAAAGGGGTCCGGAGCGAGGAGAAAGGGCTTTCTGAAAATGAAGCCACCACGCAAGACATGAAATAATTTCATGAAGACGTACAAATGGAAAACACACTAAGCGGGGGAGGAAAGAAAATCCTACAATATCAAGAAGCAGTTCGGTAAGCAACAATGTTAGCCAGCTTGGCCTTTGAGAAAGCATAATGTTGCATGCAGCCCAATATTCGAGTGGTGAGAGATGCCTGGGGTTCCAGGAATGAAGGTGAGAGGAGACTGTGCTGTCTTTAGAAAACAGTGGTACCTCGGGTTACAAACTTAATTCGTTCCGGAGGTCCGTTCTTAGCCCGAAATCGTTCTTAACCTGAGGTGCACTTTCGCTAATGGGGCATCTTGCTGCTGCGCCACCGGCACGCAATTTCTGTTCTCATCCTGGGGCAAAGTTCATAACCTGAGGTACTGATTCTGGGTTAGCAGAGTTTGTAACCCGAAGCGTTTGTGACCTGAGGTGTTTTTTTTTAATTTTTTATTTATAAAGTTTCAAATATAACAATAAAAGAAAAACATTCCATTTGAATTATACACCCAATTCTAATCTTTCCACTTTCAGACTTCCTTCAGTCTATCTGGAAATATTCATGTTTTCACAGTTATTCACATTTCTTGCATCTGTATTGTTGTTGTTTTTTAACCAAATTAATCTTAGCAATTATTATAAAACAATTTCTTTCCATTATTATCACAGAGCTTCTTGAAAACCTACAAACGTTAATTGATTTTCACATATATTTTTAATATTCTCTGTAAATTTATTCCAGTCCTCGGTAAATCTCTGGTCTCGCCGGTTCCCAATTCTCCCCGTTAGTTTGTCTAATTCTGTGTATTCCATCAACTTCATTCTCCATTCTTCTTTCGTCGGGATTTCTTCCTGTTTCCGTTTTTGTGCTGCCAAAATTCTTGCCGCTGTTACTGCATATAAAAACAACTTCTCATCCTTCTTTTTTATGTCTTTCTTTTTTTGAGTTTGTAACCCGAAGCGTTTCTGACCTGAGGTGTTTGTAACCTGAGGTACCACTGTACAGTGGTACCTTGGTTCTCAAACTTAATCCATTCCAGAAGTCCATTCCAAAACCAAAGTGTTCCTAAACCAAGGCATGCTTTTCCCATAGAAAGTAAACTTGAAAGACAGTGTATGAATGGTTTAAATATTTCCATGAAGGGCGGCAAACCATTGAAGATGACCCTCAGTATGGCAGACCGTCGAAGAGCAGAACGGCGGCAAATGTGAACAGAGTTTGTGAGTTCTTGATGCAGGATCAATGTTTGTCTGTTCAAATGATGGTGGAAGAATTGCATATTCCGCATGAAACCGCTACTGAGGTTACGGACTTGTTCCACCCTCCCTAATTTCCCAATCTGGCCCCACCGGATTTCTTTCTTTTTCCAAAACTGAAATCTGCACTGAAAGGGCACAGATTTCCCAACATTTCACACATCCAAGCTGCTGTGATGAGGGAACCGAAAGCAGCGTGAAAAGAGGGCTTCTCCAGAAAACTTCTACAAATGGTGCATTGTATCAGAGGGGGCCTACTTGTAGGCCTGTAAGTCATGTAAAGGTAAAGGTAAAGGTAAAGGTAAAGGTAAAGGTAAAGGGACCCCTGACCATTAGGTCCAGTCGTGGCCGACTCTGGGGTTGCGGCACTCATCTCGCTTTACTGGCTGAGGGAACCGACGTACAGCTTCCGGGTCATGTGGCCAGCATGACTAAGCTGCTTCTGGTGAACCAGAGCAGCGCACGGAAACGCCGTTTACCTTCCCGCCGGAGTGGTACCTATTTATCTACTTGCAGTTTGACGTGCTTTCGAACTGCTAGGTTGGCAGGAGCAGGGACCGAGCAATGGGAGCTCACCCCGTCGCGGGGATTCGAACCTATGACCTTCTGATCGGCAAGTCCTAGGCTGTGTGGTTTAACCCACAGCGCCACCCGCGTCCCTCATAAGTCATGTATGTTCAAATATTTCTCACTGTCTGTTTTCTGTAACCATTCACCAAACTTTCTGTTCACACCTTGTATTTGTCCCACTTCTGTTGCGCTGCAAGACAAGACTCTCCCTCCAGCCAGGAATAATGCAGAGAAGCATTGCCAAGTGACTCTAGAAAGGGGAACGCTGTGTGGAGGCTCCAGAATAAACCCCCCATTAATGCGCTGTTACTGCATCAGCAATGTGTTGCCGGCAGATCTGTTCCTTTGCGTGCCAGCCCATAATTTCACAGGCAAAACGAGGGGCAGCCTCAGCTCCCCGCAGCCCTCTTCGTCTGACATCAAGGATCGCTGCCTGAGCGCCTCCACCTGTGCGATGCTACAACACATAGCTGAAGGCTCTTGCCCACACGATGCCTTCGTCGGCTTTGCGGCAGAACCTGACCTGCCACAATTTAAAAGGAGCGAGAGTCTCTGTTTGGATGGATGAACATCCCCTGGAAAAACTAATATGTTATCAACTCTTCGCAGCGACTTGTACCAGCTGAAACATGAATTGGCAGGCACTGCGCTACATAGGAAGCTTTACATTTCGTTGGTGTTTACAAGCATCTGTAGGAGAGATCCAGCAACTCCCTGCTTCCACGAAGCATTTAACAGAAGCACAGAATTGCAGAGTTGGAAGGGACACCCAGGGGTCATCTAGCCCACCCCCTTGCCATGCAGGAATGAAAGCTCATAGACATGTGAAATCTAAAAGCATGGGCATGTCCAGAGGATGCCCAAGAACACTCTAATGCTGTCTGGAGTGGCAAACTGGGGCCCACAGCTGCCACAATGCTCCTGAGGCAGAGTCACCATCGCCACCATTGCGACTCTGCATTTTAGTTCAAAATAATAAATCAATCAATAAATCAATAAAAAAATATTATTTATACCCCACCCATCTGGCTGGGTTTCCCCAGCCACTCTGGGCGGCTTCCA
Organism: Podarcis liolepis; assembly: GCF_965112155.1. Classification (NCBI taxonomy): domain Eukaryota; kingdom Metazoa; phylum Chordata; class Lepidosauria; order Squamata; family Lacertidae; genus Podarcis; species Podarcis liolepis. The sequence continues at coordinate 2,637,325 of NC_139554.1, read as the reverse complement.
GCAGAGCACTAAAATACAATAACCTATTAAACATTAAAAGCCTCCCTAAACAGGGCTGCCTTCAGATGTCTTCTAAAAGTTTGGTTGTTATTTTTCTCTTTGACATCTGACGGGAGGGGGTTCCACAGGGCAGGTGCCACTACCGAGAAGGCCCTCTGCCTGGTTCCCTGTAACCTCACTTCTCACAGGAGGGAACCGCCAGAAGGCCCTCGGAGCTGGACCTCAGTGTTCAGGCTGAATGATGGGGGTGGAGACGCTCCTTCAGGTATACTGGGCTGAGGCCGTTTAGGGCTTTAAAGGTCAGCAGCAACACTTTGAATTGTGCTCGGAAACGTACTGGGAGCCAATGAAGATCTCTCAGGGCCAGTGTTATATGGTCTTGGCGGCCGCTCCCAGTCACCAGTCTAGCTGCCACATTCTGGATTTGTTGTAGTTTCTGGGTCACCTTCAAAGGTAGCCCCACGTAGAGCGCATTGCAGTAGTCCAAGCAGGAGATAACCAGAGCATGCACCACTTTGGCGAGACAGTCTGCGGGCAGGGAGGGTCTCAGCCTGCGCACCAGATGGAGCTGATAAACAGCTGCCCTGGACACAGATTTAACCTGTGCCTCCATGGACAGCTGTGAGTCCAAAATGACTCCCAGGCTGCACACCTGGTCCTTCAGGGGCACAGTGACCCCATTCAGGATCAGGGAGTCCTCCACACCCGCCTGCCCCCTGTCCCCCAAGAACAGTACTTCTGTCTTGTCAGGATTCAACCTCAATCCGTTAGCCACTATCCATTCTCCAACCCCCTCCAGGCACTAAAACAGGACCTTCGGTGGAAAGGAAAGGGAAAGGGAAAGGGCTAGAGACCACCAACCCCAACACACAAAACTTAGGAGAGGCGACAGCCATTTAGAAATACCACAGAACCCTGCACTTTGGCGGTCAATCCACAGAAGCTGATGAAGTATGGGGCAAGGTGGGGCAGGAATCACAGAATTCCAGCTGGGGACCCCAAGGGTCATCTAGTCCCAACTGGGAGGGGAATTTCCCCTGGAAGACACACACTTAATTCCAAATTGGTTGTGGAGGAACCTAACTGAACGTTAGCATGAAAAATGCCTCCATTTAAGGTGCAGGGAGTACTCTGCATATATAGTAAAAATAATAATGGGTTGAGTAAATTGTATTTCAAGGACCATGGATGGATGTGAGATGGTGGGGTGATGGGTGGGCAGGGGGTAGTTAGGTAGAGGATGAAACAGCCGGTTATTTCCTCTGTATAGTGTGTATCCATAATGGCTTTGCTCTCACAGACTCTTTTTTCCCCCTTTCTCCTAGAAACATCCATTTATTGAACTGAAGTCAAAATACAGGCATGTCACAGGTGTTTCCTCAAAACGAAGAAGCAATACTTATACATCTAAACTTAAGAATTAGGAGCAATCTTCCTAAAGGGAAAACTGTTTGCGTAACTAGTATACTCCAGAACAGAATCTCTCTCATTTTAGCACATGTCAACAGCTTTTCAATTTTAAACATGTTGCCACTGTTTAAACTTTGGTTTTAAATGGGCATGGGTGACTAACAAGTGGTTAGAGCAATCTTTGCCAACCTGGTGCCCTCCAGGAGTTTTGGATTACCACTCCCACCACCCCAAGACAGTTGTAGCCTAAAACATCTGGAGAGAACCAGAATGGCAAAGGCCGATTTAGAGCACTTGGCTCAGTATTTTTGTCATCCAAGATTTACTCTCTCTTCTAAATCAAGAATTAAACTATTCTCACAGACTCTTTTGAATCACTGGAGGGGGGGGTCTGAGTCCCCAGTTCCCCATGGAAATTGTTTCCTGTGTCAGAGGTAAGGAAGGGAAGATCTCCCAGGGTAAGAGGCAAGGAGAAGTTAGGATCCCAGGTGAGAAACGGGAGGGTTCACCTTTTTCTGTGTGGGACAAGATCTACCTGTGAGAGAGGACTCTGTCTTCTTCTTCTTCTTCTTCTTCTTCTTCTTCTTCTTCTTCTTCTTCTTCTTCTTCTTCTTGAGATCAATTTGTTTTTTATTGTATTGCATTATGAAAGCTCTTAATAAAATCTTACTGGGGGGGGGGGAGGAATTATCTCCCACAGCTGGGGTTGATAGGAGCCGTATTGCAAAACATCAGGAGGGAGCCAGGTTGGCAAAGATTGGACAGGGAGTCTGCTCTGGAATAAAGCTACACAATAATAGCACAATATCTGAGGCTTCCGGAAAGGTATAAGAGGATGCATCCTGCAAATCAGACCAGAGCATTTTCCTTGCTTAGCTTTCAGAGCTCTTGGGGAGCTTGAAGTAAAGCCCCCCCCCCTTGCTCCCTGAGCCCCAGCTGCATATTTCCATCTCTTAATAAGACGTGGATGTTAAAACGTCTGAATTAACTTGACAGCTTGTTTGCAGTTGGCTCCTGCCCAGAGGGTGGCACAGACGACTGGAACGTGCCAGGCGGAGAGACTCACTTCTCAGATGAAAGAATAGGCAGGAGAAGGAAACTGGAAGGGCTGCATTTTATTATTATTATTATTATTGGCAAGGATCAAAGGCACCACCAGTTCGTATTGCGATGGGTCCAGACGCAGGCTAAGCAAAAGAGGTTTGGGAAATGCCAAAAGCAAAGAGACCATTTGTGCTTCTAGCTGGTCCTACTGGCTAGATGGGAAGGGGTGTGTGTGTGTTTGTGTGTGTGTGTGTGCTTTTACAGAGGCTTTGAGAATGGCGGGGTTTTGCGGGGTCCCCTGGAGGAAGCAGGGCTCTTTCTGTCTGCTGAAAGACCTCCAACAACGGGCGTCCCCTGACCCCAAATTCTTCCCATTTCAACTGGTTATCCTAAGAACTACTATTTCATTTCAAGATTTGGTGCTTGAGTTTGCTTTCCCCCCTCTCCCCTCCCTGTTCCCTTTTCCTTTCGTGCTGTATCTTTTATACAGTGGTACCTTGGTTCTCAAACTTAATCTGTTCCGGAAGTCCGTTCCAAAACCAAAGCATTCCAAAACCAAGACAAACTTCCCCATACAAAGTAATGCAAAACGGATCAATCTGTTCCAGACTTTTAAAAACAATCCCTAAAACAGCAGTTTAGCATGAATTTTACTATCTAACAAGACCATTGATACATAAAATGAAAGCAATGAATGATGTACTGCAGTAACACAATCAATCAATCAACAGCTGAACTCACACAAAAAAGAGCCACAAAAACAAAAATGCAAAATAAATAGCAAAAACAGACAGACCTCAGTGTAACACTCAAATCGGAAGTGTAACACTTAAAATGGAAGTGTGGCACTCAGAGCAGAAGTGTAGCACTCAAAACGGAGCATGTTCGGTTTCTGAAAAAGGTTCGCAAACTTACTTCTTACTTCTGGGTTTGCAGTGTTTGGGTTCCAAGTTGTTTGAGTACCAAACTGGAAAAAAACTGAATGCACACAAGTTGCTCTGGGAGCTATTTTGGAAGAAGAGTTGGGTTCAAATGCTCATGAACATAAATGTTCGTGCCACCTGAATCTCTGTGTGGCAAAAGACTCCTGGGCTTCCAGGCGTTTACTCGGGTTCAGTTTCCTTGGAATGAAGGTCAGCCGATACTCTGGTGTCTTTGCGGTATTTTATTTACACATGCATGCAACCTGAGGCGCATAACTCCATACCCCCCAACATTTTTCTGATGAAATTAGGGACATCCTAAGGAAAAGAGGGTGGGGCGCAGGTGGCACTGTGGTCTAAACCACTGAGTCTCTTGGGCTTGCTGATTGGAAGGTCGGCAGTTCAAATCCCCACGATGGAGTGAGCTCCCATTGCTCGGTCCCTGCTCCTGCCAACCTAGCAGTTCGAAAGCACACCAGTGCAAGTAGATAAATAGGTACCACTCCGGCGGGAAGGTAAACGGCGTTTCCCTGCACTGCTCTGTTTCGCCAGAAGCGGCTTAGTCCTGCTGGACACATGACCCGGAAGCTGTACACCAGCTTCCTCAGCCAATAAAGCGAGATGAGCGCTGCAACCCCAGAGTTGTTCGCAACTGGAACTAATGGTCAGGGGTCCCTTTACCTTTTAAGGAAAAGAGAAACGTTCCGGGATCAAATCAGAAACTGGGGTGGCTTCTGTAAATCCAGGGCTGTCCTTGGAAAATAGGGACACTTGGAGGGTCCTCTCACCAGACAGGGTCTGAAGAAATGGAAGGGACTCAAGGGGCATCTTCCAGACTGTGACCCTTCAAATTCATAACAATTAATTAAAGAAATACATCAGGCCTGCCCAAATTCTGACCCACCCACCCCCAAACAGCCTAAGAAATACAAATGACCCCGACCCCCGGAGTGAAATAAGCTCCTGATGTTATTGTCCCTTTTTGTCCACCTGGGCAAATGGGGAGTCACCCAGCAGGGCATGACCCGTGGCTGGCGTTTCCCAAGTTGCAAAGGCCGTCACGATTTGCTTGCCTTCCTCTCCTAAATCCTGCCTGTTCTGCTGCCAAGGGGAGCCCAGCCTCCAGGTGCTTCGCTGCTGTCAGCGCCTGAAGGGAAGCCAAAACGTCTTTCATCTGGCTTGCAAATGAAGATGGAACACCTTGCAAAACGGCCCAGACAGTTTTGCCAGCATCAGTCTGGAAAGCCCAGAATTTCCCCCTCGCCTGTCCAAGCGTCAGGGCCCTTGCCTTGCTCCGTCAGATGCAGAGCCGGGGCATCCATCAAACTCATCGGAGACTTCAAAAGCAACAAGAGCTAAAGCAGCCCGTGCAATTAAGATCACAGCGCTGAAAATAACACTGTCGATGTGCTAATGCCGTTATATAAATCTATGGTGCGGCTGCAGTTGGAATGCTGTGTGCAGTTCTGGTTACCTCGCCACAAAGAGGATATTGGAGAGCTGGACAAGGTCCAGAAAAGAGCAAGACCCAGAAAATAATAAGATCAAGGGAATGGGGCGACTCCACTATGAATAAAGGGTGCAGTCAGGGGCGTACGGAGGGGGTGCGCGGGCTGCAGTCCGCCCCAGGTGTTACCCTGATGGGAGTATGTGTTACAAAATGGTGGGCAGCAATTGTCACCGTGGGGCCTGCAGTACGCACAAGCCACACATCTTGGCTCCCACAGGCTCTGCACTGTCTGCCCGCTGCCTGCCCACCCCCCACCGTAGGGCAGCTGAGGCCCCACTGCACATCCATCCCTATGGGTGCCACACGCTTTGCTCCTATGGGTACCCAGCCCTGTCCCTATGGGCAGTTTGCCTCACCGCTGAGCACGCAGCCCCATGTGATGGCCTGGGACTCGGGCTCAGACACGGAACCAGAAGAGTCTTGGTCAACACCGGATCTTCTGCCTCAGGCATCATCTGAACCAAGTCTGGGGCCTGATTCTGAAGAGTCCCAGTCTGCACAGGTTCCCCTGCAACAAGCACTAGCTGGGCCGAGTCAGGAGCCTGAGCCTGCCCTGGCTCCAGATGCGGGGATGACCTCCTTGCCTCCAGCTGGGCCATCACTTACAGCTGCTCCACTACCGGTTGGGTCAGGGGAGGCTGAGGCGGCCCCTGGGTCTAGTAACCCACCAACATCTCCCGAGCTGCAGAGACTGAGGTCTGAGAGAAGGAGAGACCTGAGTACTCGCAGGAGGAGTGCTTGCCTTCGGGCAAAACAGGGAGGTGAGTCACTGGTGGATCAGGACCAGTCGTTACAGAATACAGTAATAGTGCCACTGTATTCTGCTCTGGTCAGGCCTCACCTGGAGTACTGTGTCCAGTTCTGGGCACCACAGTTCAATGAGGACACTGACAAACTGGAACAAGTCCAGAGGAGGGCAACCAAAATGGTCAAAGGCCTGGAAACGATGCCTTATGAGGAACGGCTAAGGGAGCTGGGCATGTTTAGCCTGGAGAAGAAGATGTTAAGGGGTGATATGATAGCCATGTTCAAATATATAAAAGGATGTCACCTAGAGGAGGGAGAAAGGTTGTTTTCTGCTGCTCCAGAGAAGCGGACACGGAGCAATGGATCCAAACTACAAGAAAGAAGATTCCACCTAAACATTCGGAAGAACTTCCTGACAGTAAGAGCTGTTTGACAGTGGAATTTGCTGCCAAGGAGTGTGGTGGAGTCTCCTACTTTGGAGGTCTTTAAGCAGAGGCTTGACAACCATATGTCAGGAGTGCTCTGATGGTGTTTCCTGCTTGGCAGGGGGTTGGACTCGATGGCCCTTGTGGTCTCTTCCAACTCTATGATTCTATGGTTATCAGAGATAAAAGACTGTTGGACCCCACCCCAGGTTGTGGGAGCAACATTGCTGTTTGCTAGGACCTGCCTGTGACCCTGTGCCTGACCTAGCCTTGGCCCTGTTGGACTGACTCCTCGTGGAATCCTTGGATTTGGGACTGAACCTGGACCGCGTTGCTTGGGTTAACCCCCAGGCCCAGCACACCCCAGGTGCCCGAGAAAATTTCCTCCACCGCTGGGTGCAGTATCTGGGACTTTTTAATATGGAGAAAAGGTGAGTAAGGCAAGATGAGAGACGCTTATAACATTAGGCATGGCATGAAGAGAGTGCCTGGAGAAATTTTTTTCTCCCTCTCTCATACCACTAGAACTTGTTGACATCCCATGAAGGTGGTTGTTGCAAGATTCAGCCCAGAGAAAAGAAGGTTTTTCTTCATGCAGCACAGAATTAAACTATGGAACTCACTTCCACAGGGGGCAGTGAGGCATAAGAACCTAAGAAGGACCTGCTGGATCCAGCCAATGGCTCATGTAATCCAGTATCCAGTTCTCACCATTGTGGGAATGTTCAGGGATGCAGGAGAGGATATATTGTTGGATTATAGCTTTTCCAACTTGTGTTAACAAGTTCCACAATTTAGCAGAGTAACATTCCCCTTTTTAAACTCACAGCGGATGCGTTTGCTCAGGCTCACTAAAGCCTCTACAATAACTGTTCTGGTATTTTCCCCTCATTCCCTCATAAAAGATAAGACACGACACAGTCTTCTATAAAAGTAGAAAAAGAGTTTACTCACATTCTGTTCACATTCGGATCCCAGAAGGCAGACTTAGCTTAGAAAAGTAACATACACCTGGGAACTATCTCATCAGGAGACAGTCCCTTTGTCCTCTCTTGGATGGAGGCCAAGAGAGCTTCTTTGGCTAAGCAGATGTTGCTTCTTCAATGCATGTAGTCAAAGAGAGAGAGGTGGATGCCCAGCCCTGTGCTTTTGTCATTACCTGCACAGGTGAGGCCACACCCACCTCTAGTTACATGCAGAAGAAGTCTGTCCCAGCCCAGAAGGAAACAGGAAGTTGACCTGCTGGCTGGACAAACATTCTTCCCCATGTGTAAACATGTTCACTCTAGGAAGAGCAGTCAAGTAATGTTTCACATCCCACAACCATGATAACCCAGATGCCTCTTTTCTTTCTAATCGCCACCTCAACCTCCCGACCCCATAGGAAATTCAAATCTTTGGGAAACCAGCAAACAGGAGTTGAGTCCAAGAGCCCTCTCCCCTGTTATTCAGAAGCGTGGCAGCCTCCAACCGCGGAGGCATAGTCCTCGTGGCTAGTAGCCCCCAATAGTCCTCTTCTCCAGATATTTGTCTGATCTTCTTTTAAAGCCATCCAGGTTGGTGGCCGATGTTAGAATTCCTATGCCTTTAATTTTGCTGCCAAGCATGGGATTTTGAAACTCTGTTCATCCCACACAGAGTTGGGAGGGAGTCCCACAGTTTCACTCTGCGCTGTGTGAAGAAGTCCTTCCTTTTAGCTCTCCTGGATCTTCCAATGTTCAGCTTATTGGATGTCCACCAGTTCTGAAAAAGGTGCTCCCATTTGCCTCCACTGATGTGAATGGAAGCCATGACAACTGAAAGAGGCTGATATTCCAAACGATTTGCTGGAAAGGAGGGAATGGAGGACGGAGTCTCTTCCCCCACAGGTTTCCTACACCTCATTCATTCACATTGGGCCAAATTATCCAGGAAGTTCTCTTGCACATTCCCCCATGCAATGCAGGGAAGTCACATAAGAATAAGATGGTGCTCTTGTGAATGTCAGGGAAGGTTGTGCAGGATGTAGGATGGGTTTTAATGGGCTGGAGAGGATATACTAATTGCAATTTATCCCCCCAGGTGCCCACATGTGTGGGATGAACAGAGTTTCAAAATCCCATGCTTGGCAGCAAAATTAAAGGCATAGGAATAACTAGGTAAGCATAGGCTGTAAGTAAGCTGGCTTCCTCCTTCTTACCGCTCTTAAGAAAGAATCAAGCAACAACTTGTAAAATTTAAAATTAAGATTTACTTACTTTATAATCATGCACTGGTTCACAGCAGAGACAGCAGCAAAACTACGCAGGCAAAATACTTACATTCACAATATAACCAGCTTCATTTTTTAAAAATAAATATTTATTGGGATTTTACAAATTATAACAGACATAACAATACACATAAACACAAACAAAAATAAAGAAAAAACAAGTATAATTTCAAAACCTTATTTTCTTAAAACTTACTTCACCGACCTCCTCATACCTCCCCTTTCTGCATTCCCATTTCAAAAATTTAGTTCAGCAAATCCTCACCCTTGATTTTATCTAATTGTCATCCTTTCTTTTCTTTTAACTTAATCTTTACAGCTGTACTCCATTTAATTTTTAAAACCGCATCATTCTAAGATTCATTAATTTTACAATATTTCTTAAGATAGTTCTTAAGAATCTTCTTCCGCCGTCTCTTTCCCCTGGTCTCGGATTCTGCCAGTCATTTCAGCCAATTCCATGTAATCCATCACCTTCATCTGCCATTCTTCCAAGGTGGGTAGATCTTGTGTCTTCCAATACTTTGCGATGAGTATTCTTGCTGCTGTTGTAGCATACATAAAGAATGTTCTGTCTTTCTTTAGCAATATAATCAGCTTCAGACATTTGCTGAAAGCTGGAGCTAGCGCAGCACACACATGCCCTTATGGCTAGTCAAAGAAAGGAGGGGCAGGAAGTACTATATGCTTCAAGAGGAAATGTCATCACACAGAGCCCTCTCTACCAATTGTATTTCTATGGTCTGAGTACCTGCCTATCAGCAATTCATCTCTATGGACTTAACCCCTTCCCATGCTAACTAGCAAGAATATGCCCTTGTTAGGTTTGGTGGCTAATCTCCCACCCCGGAGACCTTCCTGGGTGGGTTCTGCCCTGAGGTACAGCAATGCCTGCCCACCCCACTGCCACCCTGAACCCACCTCCTAAAGCAGATGCTTACCTGTCCCTCCTGGCAAGGCCACCTCTAGAACTGAGACGAAATATTAGCTGATGATGCCTTGGAATAAAAATATTAGCATAAGTTCGGGGAGGAGGCTGAGTCACATCAGACGTATCGATCAGGCCTGTGGGGATATCTCCCAGGGACAAATTACCTTATTTATTCAACAGAGAGCTGACAGAAGACACTTCAACAAATGCAAAATTAGATTTAAATCGGATTTGAATTTCCTATGGGGTCGGGAGGTTGAGGCGGCGATTAGAAAGAAAAGTGCTTTACGGAATAAGGAGAGGAAGAGGAGCGAGTGGATAGGGACTGCTTTGGCCGGGGGCCAGTTGTCGCACAAGTTGCCACGGAAGCTGTTTGTAGGCCACTGTCTGCCACAGCACAACCATTTCCAAATTTCCCTGAAATTGCATGCAGAGCAGAGGTGTGTGGAATCGCCCAGAGAAATCTGAGCAGGTTTGGACACCTCTTGAAATTCCGCAGATGTTTTTCGTATTAGGATGAATTTGCAGAGAACTGCAAACCTGAGGTGGAGAACTGAGCCCCCATTTGGGAAAATGCAAGAAAGAGAGAGAGAGAGAGAGAGAGAGAGAGAGAGAGCCTAACCTTGAGAGATCCACCCCTCCATCGCAGCCTTGGTACCCTGTGCTCAGGAAACAGGGTGGGGGAGGGGAGGCAAGAGGGATCTCTGTGTGTCCAAGTTTCCCAACGCAAATGGGATGTGTTTTCATTATGCTAAAAGCCTGGGGAGCAAATTCAAAAGCCAAAGAGGGTTAAACGGGATTAGAAGTGCTCTTTTCCTTGATAAGTCTCTGCCAAATAATTGAATTGTTATTTGAAAAGGAGAGCGAGAGAGAAAGCCAGAGGGAGGGAGGGAAAAGATTGCTTGATACACCGAGCTGGCTAGATGTTCCCCTGGAAGAATTTCCAAGAAGAAGAATGGGGCTCCAAGGCTTCCTTTCTGATCTTGAAGCTCCCCAGGTGGTCCTCAGGTGTGGAACCACATGGCCAACATTTAGTGAATTATTTTGGAGATGCATCCCTTGCCTTTCCGTATGAATATTTCCAAGATTTCTAATGAAAACATTCAACAAACGTTTCTTTAAAAATAAGCATGTGTGGCGTTCGTACGGAGCCCCCGGTCATCTCACGGACTATTGACCCGTACACCACTAATACGCTGCCACCAACCAGGTCCTCCCGGGTAAATCACTTAGTCTCAGTCGGGTTCTCAATTTTTTTTTCAAATTGTTTAAAATTTTGGAAAATCAATAAAAACAAACAAACATAAATCATAACTGAACTTGATCCAATCTTAGTAAAATTGTTAAGTGACCTCCTCAAATCCCCCTAGCTGAATTTCAGTGTATATCATTGTAATGGTTTTCCAAAACCAATTTTTCTCGTAATATTAACTTATTCACTTAACATCTTTCTTTCTTTTCATTTTAACTTTAAACATATTTCTCTAACATCACCCCGTCCCGGGGATTCGAACCGCCGACCTTCTGATCAGCAAGTACTAGGCTCTGTGGTTTAACCCACAGTGCCACCTGCGTCCCTTAACTGCTCCTAAATTAAGCTGGGGGAGAACCTTGAATGCCTTTTAAGAGAAATTGTAGAGAATAAATAAACACCAGCGAGGCATTTTGTGCAATAGCCTGTTGTTTTTTAGTTGTTTAGTCGTGTCCGACTCTTCGTGATGCCATGGACCAGAGCACGCCAGGCACTCCTTTCTTCCACTGCCTCCCGCAGTTTGGTCAAACTCATGCTGGTAGCTTCAAGATTAGAAAGCACTGAAAATGAAACGGTAGATCCCAAGCAAGCCCCTACTGAGAGGACATTCCCCAAACAGCGTGCTCCAGCTGAGAAGACCCTCGCCCAGGAATGGGCAAATAGGTCCACGTCACTCCCCAGTTTTCAAACCCCTAAATGCAGTTCTCCACATCAGTTTGCAAACCACTTTTTGCCTCTGAGCATGTGAAAAACGGGGCTGCTTGGATGGCTGGAGCCCAACCCACAAAACATTTCCTTCCATGCTCTATTTTTTGCCACCACACCGATCGGTATATAAATTCAACTTTTACAATTCTACTATTCTATTATGATTTAGTTGAGGTTCCCACACTGGAGAGGGTTGGACTAGATATATCACTTGGGATCCCTTCCAACTCTACCATTCTGTGATATATTTTATAAACACATACATCCATAACCACCCAACAATGTGGAGCAGGTGAAAAACAGAAGACCCAAATGTGGGGTGTAAACACAGGAGCAGTCAATGACAACATTCCTAGAGTGTACATGTTAGAACATGGGGAGGGATGTCTGTCCAGCAAGCAGGTAAACTTCCTGGGGACGGACTTCCTCCGCATGTGACCAGAGGTGGGTGTGGCCTCACCTGTGCAGGTAATGACAAGAGCACAGGGCAGGCAGCCACTCTCTCTCTCTGCCATTTTCTTTCGATGAGGAAACATCTAAGGGTGCTCTCTTGGCTCTGTGTTGTGTCTTGTATTTTAAGAGGGAACAAAAGGGGAAATTACCAGAGTAATTATTATAGAGGTTCTAGCGAACCTGTGCACACGTTACCGTTGCAAACTTAAAGGGGAATGTCTATAAACTCTGCTGATATTTTGGGAACTTGTTAGCACAAGTTGGATAAGGATATAATTAGTCAATATATCCTCTCCTGCACCCCAGAACATTCCCACACCAAAGCCCATTAGGATCCCCCCCCCTCACCAAATCTCCTACTCAGTCCCTGGAAAAGAGATGACTAGCCAAGTGGAGAGAGGGTGAGCCTGAGCAGAGCAGGCTTAAATTGCCTGCCACCACCTCCCCTCATTGGGCGATACTGTCCTCAGGCCATATTGCTCTCCCCTAGGGAGAAACCACTTTCCCTTTTCTTCCAGCGGAGGAGGGGTGTGACAAATTCACCTGCCTCCATAATGGGGGGTGGGGGGAACAGCACTCCTGCTTTTCCAAAACAAAACAAAACAAAAAAATTCCTTCCAGTAGCACCTTAGAGACCAGCTAAGTTTGTTCTTGGTATGAGCTTCCATGTGCATGCACCCTTCTTCAGATACACTGAAACAGAAGTTGCCAGACCCTTCTATATAGTGAGAAGGTGGGGAGGGGTATTACTCAGAAGGGTGGTGGGAGATGGGTGATTGGCTGAGAGGTGTGGTAAGCCTGTTGACGACAAAATAAAAAAAATCCTTCCAGTAGCACCTTAAAGACCAACTAAGTTAGTTCTTGGTATGAGCTTTCGTGTGCATGCACACTTCTTCAGATACACTGTTGACGACAGTTAATGACTGCAATTGGTCTTACAGGAAAAAGCGAGGGGTGATATGGCTAAAAATAGCTTTATCATGTATAATGAGATAAGAATCCAATGTCTCTATTCAGACCAGTTCTCTCCATGGTTTTAAGTTTGGTAATAAGTTGCAATTCAGCAACTTCTCTTTCCAGTCTATTTCTGAAATTCTTTTGTAAAAAGACAGCTACTTTGAGATCTTGTATAGAATGTCCTGGGAGACTGAAGTGTTCTCCTACTGGTTTCTCTGTCTTGTGATTCCTGATTTATGTCCATTTACCCTTTGGCGTAGGGTTTGGCCTGTTTGTCCAATATAGAGGGCTGAAGGGCACTGCTGGCATAAACAATGTTCGAAGATGAGCAATTAAATAGGCCTGAGATGGTGTGTTTTATGTTGTTGGGTCCAGTGATGGTGTTGTCCGAGTGTCTGTGGCAGCAAAGTTGGCATCTGGGTTTATTGCAGGCTCTGGTGCCAGTGTCCATGTTAAATCTGGTTGTTGTATTATTGTGGGTGAGGAGTTGTTTAAGACTGGGTGGCTGTCTGTAGGCGATGAAAGGACTTCGTCCCAGAGCTTGAGAAAGAGAACTGTCATTGCTAGGAGAGGTTGTAGATCTCTGAGGATGCGTCAAACTGTTTTATACCTGAAGGATACCTGTATACCTGAAGGAGTGTCTCCACCCCCATCGTTCAGCCCGGACACTGAGATCCAGCGCCGAGGGCCTTCTGGCGGTTCCCTCATTGCGAGAAGTGAGGCTACAGGGAACCAGACAGAGGGCCTTCTCGGTGGTGGCGCCCGCCCTGTGGAACGCCCTCCCTTTAGATGTCAAAGAGATAAACAACTACCTGACATTCAGAAGACATCTTAAGGCAGCCCTGTTCAGGGAAGTTTTTAATATGTAACGCTGTATTGCTTTTAACACTTGATTGGGAGCTGCCCAGAGTGGCTGGGGAAACTCAGCCAGATGAGTGGGGTATAAATAATAATAAATAATAATAATAATAATTATTATTATTATTATTATTATTATTATTATTATTATTATTATTAACAACTTGGGAGCTGTCTCCAAAATCCTACAGCAAACTGGTCGCCCCCCCCAAGTCCTGCTAGAAGTTCCTCAGCATTTTAGTGCAAATGTCTCCTAATTATTCACATATATCATAGTGCCACTGAGCATGTGAAAAGCTTGGCTGCTTGGCTGGCTAGACATCAGCCCAAGTTGCTAAGTGTTTCCTTCCAAGTTCTGGTTTTTGCTCTGAATTCTATCCTGGGTTATTTCTGAGAGCAGGCAGGAAGGCGAGGAACTGCGCTGTGTTATGAGGGCGGTGTGTGTGTGTGTGTGTGTGTGTGTGTGTGATGTTCCAAGCATTTGTGAACAATCTGTGCGGTCAGCCCTGGGTCGCCGGTGCCACTCCTCGTGAAAAGTTTGATAATTAAAGCATCCTTTGGGAGGGCTGGGAGCTCTCTGCGTGCATCCCAGGACCCCAGCCGGCGACCCTTCCGAGGTGGCAGGGTCTCCGAAGGCACAGGAGGAGCTTCCACAGGGGAGAAATAATGAGGTCTAATTAAAATCTTCAAACTTGCAAGACAGCCTGGCGGAGGCCGCCTTGCCCTGCTCTCATTCCATCTCCCCCTTCCTGGCCTCTGAGCAGTCCCGGATTTACGTATAAGCTAAACAAGCTATAGCTTAGGGCCCCACTCACTTGGGGGCCCCAAAAAAATTAGGGGAAAAGGGGGGAAAATGGATGTACATTTCCAAAATATAAGATAAAAAACAAAGAAAATAAAACCTATATACAGTTAGAGCTTAATAATTATTTCACTATTAATATACTTCTTCTTAACTGTATTTCAGTATTAATATACTTCTTAATTGTATTTCAGTTCAACAATTACTTTGATAAAATACATACTTTGTTATGTATTAATGGCTGCGTTCCAGAGGCCCATCTGTAACATGAAATGCCGCAACTCAACTCAGGGGCCTGGAAACTAAGCCTTATGAGGAATGGTTGAAGGAGTTGGGCATGTTTAACAAGGAAACTAAACAGAGAATGCTGAGGAGAGAAACGATAAAAGGTAAAGGTAAAGGTGAACCGTCCTAAGATCCATTGATGAAGGAGGATATACACAATTAATGAAATGAAATGACTGCCCAGGAATCTCAAAAGATTGTGCAGGACATAAGAAAAGAAGAAGTGTCTGCTGAATCAGGCCAGAGACCCATCTAGCCCAGCCTCCTCTTCTCACAGAGGTCAACCAGATGTTTGGGAGACACCTGCAAGCAGAATTCCACACAAGAGAATCACTCTCCCCTCCTCTGTCGCTTCCTTTTAAAAAAAATTTTTTGCATTTTTTTTATTTGTTAACATTCTTATATTACATCAGTAAACATTGTCACATTACAGGATGTCAGGGAACTGCCATCAGAGGTAAGAGGAGAGGTAAAACGCTCCAGTGATGCAGGGGAGGGAACTAGCAAAGAGAGAGAGAGAGAGAGCTTCCACGGGGGAAAGAAATCCAGGGGACACCAAGGAGAAAGGGGAAGCTGAGAGTACGGTGGAGGGGAGGCTCAGAGACTCTGCCAGTGAAATCAGCGGAGAGAGCACAGGACCTCCGCTTGGCACGCCCATGCTGCGCAGAAGGCTTCCACGCAGAGAATCTAGGAGGAGACTTGGAGTCAAGCAACTTTTATGTTGGAGGAAATTTAGGTCCCGCCCACTGACGGATTCTGCCAGTGACTAAGACAGTTGCGTTTCAAGGGCTGTCAAACCAGGGAAAGTTTTTGCTATACGACTAGCTTGAAGCAGTTTGCAGTTTACGCACAAGCAACCCCAATTCCCACTACACAGGACTTTAATTATATACAAATTTTATATACGTATTCTATTTTATTGGTTTTGTCATCTATGTGAAGCATTTGCATGAGAAAGCAGGGCCAAAATCAAGTAAGTTAGCTGTGCATGCTTTTAAGAGGATTTCTACTCCTGCAAGAGTTTGGGGCTCATCAGGGCAGCTCTGGTCCCAGTTCCCACAGTGACCAACCCCTTTGCTGTAAAGGTAAAGGGAAGGGAAGGGAGGAGAAGGGAAGGGAAGGGAAAAGACCCCTGGATGGTTAGGTCCAGTCAAAGGTGACTCTGGGGTTGCGGCGCTCATCTCGCTTTCAGGCTGAGGGAGCCGGCCTTTGTCCACAGACAGCTTTCTGGGTCATGTGGCCAGCAGGACTAAACCGCTTCTGGTGCAACGGGACACCGTGATGGAAACCAGAGCGCATGGAAACGCCATTTGCCTTCCTGCCACAGTGGTACCTATTTATCTACTTGCACTGGCATGCTGTTGAGCTGCTAGGTTGGCAGGAGCTGGGACAGAGCAATGGGAGCTCACCCTGTTGTGGGGATTTGAACCGCCGACCTTCTGATTAGCAAACCCAAGAGGCTCAGTGGTTTTAAAATCTATTAATAGAGCCAGTGTGGTGTAGTGGTTAAGAGCGGTAGTGTTGTAATCTGGGGAACCAGGTTCGCGTCTCCGCTCCTCCACCTGCAGCTGCTGAGTGACCTTGGGCCAGTCACACTTTTTGAAGTCTCTCAGCCCCACTCACCTCACAGAGTGTTTGTTGTGGGGGAAGAAGGGAAAGGAGAATGTTAGCCGCTTTGAGACTCCTTAAAGGGAGTGAAAGGCGGGATATCAAATCCAAACTCTTCTTCTTCTTCTTCTTAATTGTTTCTAATGATATTTTCTTGTTTTTAGCAGTTCTTGTTTTGATCTTATTACATACGCTTCAGTTACAGACTCCGCTAACCCAGCAATAGTACCTCAGGTTAAGAACTTTGCTTCAGGATGAGAACAGAAATTTTGCTCCGGCGGCACAGCAGCAGCAGGAGGCCCCATTAGCTAAAGTGGTGCTTCAGGTTAAGAACAGTTTCAGGTTAAGAACGGACCTCCGGAACGAATTAAGTACTTAACCTGAGGTACCACTGTACCTAGAATGTAAACGAAACAACAAAAAAAGAAAGAACAAAGAAAAAACAAAAACAACCCCCCCCAAATCATATACATACCAACACACTAGACTTTCTGTCTTTCCCGTTGTATATTCCTTTTTCACAAATGAATGTATTCTTATTATTGTATACTTCTTTACATATTATCTAATATATTCCTATATGTGCTCTTAGTCTTATTTCTCAACTCAGTCTCACTCCAACGCCAATCAAATGCTAGCATAGATAGCGAACCTTTACTGCATTTTTGAACATATGTTTTATATCTATCCCACTTTCCCATAAATTTTTGTTTTGAATTGCCTCTTGGTAGCCACCGATAGCCCTCTCCTCCATGAATTTGTTTAACCCATCCAGGGTGGTGCCCATCGCTGTGTCCAGTGGGAGGCAGTTCCACAGTTTAACTCTGCGCCTTGCGATGAAGGACTTCCAAAAATCCGTTTCACTGGAAATCTACGAGTTCTAGTGATATGAGAGGGGAAAGAAAGCTTTATCCGTGTTCTCCGTGCCAAAATAAGCCGAACTCCTCATCCTAAGGAACATCCAATGCGCCGCCCACCTCTCTTATTTCCCCAACCCACGTTTCCTGAAAAAACAAAAACAACACACGATGCTCCTGCCTTCCTGGCTGTGAGATGGACTCGCGAGGTAAACAGCCTCTCTCTGTCTCCGTCCTCGCCTGTTAAATATGAAAGCCACCCAGAGCACAAAACAGATGATTAATGGCTCGGAATCTTCAGCCCGGCAACGTAAATTAGAGTCTTGGGCAGAACAAAAGTTTGCCGCAAATTGATTATTGCGGCCCCTGCTTAGAGGCCGGTTGGCTGGAGCGAAAGCAAAGCCGTCCGGGTGTTAAGCAGAGCGTCCGTGCGTGCGCGCAGGGCCAGAAATGTTCATTACGCCGCTACCGGAGTGATTATCCGCCAGCGAAACCTGGGACTATTCCATTACTGTCAGACAGCCCTGGCAAGCGGGTGCGGCGGAGGGAGATGTATTATGCATCAGCAGGATGCCCAAGCTCTTGGTCATGCAAGCCATCCCGAGGTATTTGTTCAGCAGCTGCCGAAAAAAATCAGAGAATCCTAATATGCTAGAGTTGGAAGGGATCTCTGAGGGTTATCTATCCCAACCCCCTGAAACGCAGGGCTAAAGATTCCCTAACAGATGGCCACATAACCTCTGTTTAGTGGAGGAGCAAGATCTGTTGGGGGTGTCCGGCTCTCTTTGGACCCCTCCAATTTGCAGAGGGGAGCAGATTGCACACACTTTTAATGTAACGTTGTGAACATCATTTAACAGGGTTTTTTTCTCGCCAGGGTGGTGCGTGCTCTGGTTATCTCCCGCTTGGACTACTGCAAAGGTGACCTGGAAACTGCAATTAATCCAGAATGCGGCAGCTAGACTGGTGACTGGGAGTGTCTGCCGGGACGGCTAAGGGAGCTGGGCATGTTTAGCCTGGAGAAGAGGAGGTTAAGGGGTGATGTGATAGCCATGTTCAAATATATAAAAGGATGTCACATAGAGGAGGGAGAAAGGTTGTTTTCTGCTGCTCCAGAGAAGCGGACACGGAGCAATGGATCCAAACTACAAGAAAGAAGATTCCACCTAAACATTAGGAAGAACTTCCTGACAGTAAGAGCTGTTTGACAGTGGAATTTGCTGCCAAGGAGTGTGGTGGAGTCTCCTACTTTGGAGGTCTTTAAGCAGAGGCTTGACAACCATATGTCAGAAGTCCTCTGATGGTGTTTCCTGTTTGGCAGGGGGTTGGACTCGATGGCCCTTGTGGTCTCTTCCAACTCTATGATTCTATGATTCTATGACCACATAACACCGGTCTTGAAAGAACTGCCTTGGCTCCCAGTACATTTCTGAGCACAATTCAAAGTGTTGGTGCTGACCTTTAAAACCCTAAACGGCCTCGGTCCAGTATACCTGAAGGAGCATCTCCACCCCCATCGTTCTGCCCAGAACTGAGGTCCAGAACCGAGGGCCTTCTGGTGGTTCCCTCATTGCAAGTAGTGAGGTTACAGGGAACCAGGCAGAGGGCCTTCTCGGTAGTGGCACCCACCCTGTGGAATGCCCTCCCACCAGATGTCAAAGGAAAAAAACAACTGCCAGACGTTTAGAAGACATCTCAAGGCAGCCCTGTTTAGGGAAGTTTTTAATATCTGAAGGACTATTGTATTTTAATATTTTGTTGGAAGCCACCCAGAGTGGCTGGGGAAACTCAGCCAGATGGGCGGGGTATAAATAATAAATTATTATTATTATTATTATGTAAATGTGTTATAAGACGATCCCTACCCTCAGGCTTGCCCTCTAATAGGCATCACTGTTGATGTTATTTATTTATACCCTGCCTCCCGCCCCCCCCTAATGGGATGGCTTACAGATCAAAACAAGAACTGCTAAAAACGCAGAAAAATCATTAGAAACAATTAAGTATTAATAGATTTAAATACCACTGAGCCTCTTGGGCTTGCAGATCGGAAGGTTGGCAGTTCGAATCCCTGCAATGGGGTGAGCTCCCGTTGCTCGGTCCCTGCTCCTGCCAACCTAGCAGTTCGAAAGCACCCCCAAAAGTGCAAGTAGATAAATAGGTACCGCTCCGGTGGGAAGGTAAATGGCGTTTCTGTGTGCTCTGGTTTCCATCACAGTGTCCCGTTGTGCCAGAAGCGGTTTAGTCCTGCTGGCCACATGAACCGGAAAGCTGTCTGGGGACAAACGCCGGCTCCCTTGGCCTGAAAGCAAGATGAGCGCCGCAACCCCATAGTCACCTTTGACTGGGCTTAACTGTCCAGGGGTCCTTTACCTTTACCTTACACGTATAAAATCTGTCAAAAATATACATGAGACTGCAATCAGCCTTTGCTTCAAAACATTGCCATTGGGAAGCCTATCTTCTATAATCTTATGAGGATGTCTACCTGTTGCTGTTATAAACACACACACACACAGAGTGGTACCTCTGGTTGCGAACGGGATTCATTCTGGAGCCCCATTCGCAACATGAACAGGATGCAACCCGTGTCTGCGCGTGTGCGGGTCGCGTTGTGCCGCTTCTGTGCATGCGCATGACGTCATTTTAAGCGTCTGCGCATGTGTGAGCGGCGTAACCCGGAAGTAACCCTTTCCAGTACTTCCGGGTCACCGCGGGATGCAACCTGAAAAGATTTAACCTGAAGCAAACGTAACAAGAGGTATGACTGCACACACACACACAGTATAAACATAAACGGTATAAAAGGAAAAAGGAATGGGGAGGGTAGAGGAAAAGGAATAATAGAATAGAATAGAAGGGACCTCCAAGGGTCATCTTGTCTAACCCCCTGCAATGCAGGATTCCTAGATAAAGAATCCCTGAGAAACAATCATTCAACCTCTGCTTAGAAACCTCCACTGAAGGAGAGCCCATAGAATCATAGAATCACAGAGTTGGAAGAGACCCCAAGGGCCATCGAGTCCAACCCCCTGCCAAGCAGGAAACACCATCAGAGCACTCCTGACATATGGTTGTCAAGCCTCTGCTTAAAGACCTCCAAAGAAGGAGACTCCACCACACTCCTTGGCAGCAAATTCCACTGTAGAACAGCTCTTACTGTCAGGAAGTTCTTCCTAATGTTTAGGTGGAATCTTCTTTCTTGTAGTTTGGATCCATTGCTCCGTGTCCGCTTCTCTGGAGCAGCAGAAAACAACCTTTCTCCCTTTCAGAGGGAGTCCACTCTCAAAAAAGCTCTTGCCATCAGAAGGTCCTTCCTAATTGGTTTAGGTCTGCCCCTCGAGAGCAGCAGAAAAGAAGCTCACTCCATCTTCCCTTGTGGGGGCGTCAATTTCAGGGGGTGAAACTCAACGTTTGCATATTTCTGGCTGTGAGGAATTCAAATCTGCTATTGGTTTTGTTTAATCAAGAACCACATCATCTGCTTTCGGAAAACCTAACAATTTCAATTTTACCTCTGAAATGTTAGGTAATGCATAATAATAATAATAATAATAATAATTATTCATCATTTTTTATTTGTATACCATCTTTCTATCTTACAATACTCAAGTCGGTTTACAAGCAGAAGAAACAAAAAATGTACAACTTATAACAATCCAATGCAATACAAAAATGTGATAATAAAACAAAACTTTAAAATAAGCAATCTACATCAAAAAGTAACATTCAACAATTATTAGAATAGTATAAAATAATAATATCAACATATAAAAGTTAAACAGAAATCCACTCAACAGTTACAATAAACAATTTCTAAACTATAATCAATAAAACAACAGCAATCCATAGTACATAAAATAATACAATACAAATTGAGAAGCAGAGACTGGAGAGGGGAGCAAGGCAGGAGGAAGGAGGACTTGCCTAACAAAGTCCCTCCCCTCACATAATAATAATAATAATAATAATAATAATAATAATAAAGAATATAAATACATTTGTAAGTACTTGGTAATCATTTTCAATTAAAGTCATCCCATGAGCCTTTGCACTGACCTTTGAGGTCTGTGGAGAATTGGAGTTTGAGAAAGGGGGATTTTTGTGGACTTTTGGTGGAATTTGCCGGTGTTTTAGGGGGACGTTTTTGGAAGTTGTTTGTTTGATTTTGAGATAGCACCTAAATAAAACATATTGTCATTTTCCTTGGGTGCTGAAAAACCCAGGAAGCCGCAAGTGGTGCCCACACTGACAGAGAAATAGGAAGTGCTGGACTGGCTCCAAGACTTTGGCCACCTCATGAGAAGAGAAGACTCCCTAGAAAAGACCCTGATGCTGGGGAAGATGGAGGGCACAAGGAGAAGGGGACGACTGAGGACGAGATGGTTGGACAGTGTTCTCAAAGCTACCAGCATGAGTTTGACCAAACTGCGGGAGGCAGTGGAAGACAGGAGTGCCTGGCGTGCTCTGGTCCAGGGGGTCACGAAGAGGCGGACACCACTAAATGGCTAAACAACAACAACAACAAGTTTGCACTGTACCTTTAAACTCAACCTCCTTGTTATTAGCATCACCTGGAGTTAGCTTTATATGTTTCTCAAAAAAATGTTGTTGCTAGCAGTGATTACATTATTATATGAGCACTGTTCCACAGCATTTCATATTTTCATTCACATACATTCATTCAAAATAAGATGGGGTATGTACTCTTTTTCATTACTGTTTGTATTATAGTTTATAATTTTTGTAAAGTGATATGTCACGCAGGTCATCGTCTGTAAATTTTTATTTTCAGTTTATGAAGCATTCTATATCCTCTCACCATGCTGACGAAGAATTCTACGAAACAGTACAGTGGTGCCCCGCAAGACAAATGCCTCGCAAGACGGAAAACTCGCTAGACGAAAGAGTTTTCCGTTTTGGAGGTGCTTCGCTAGACGAATTTCCTATGGGCTTGCCTGCGGGTTTTTTTCCCTCCCCCCCTTTTTCTAAGCCGCTTATCAGCTGATCCGATCAGCTGATAAGCCTCTAAAAGCCGCTAATAGCCGCTAATAGCGCTAATAGCGCTAATCCGCTAATCTGTCAATGGGCTTGCTTCACAAGACGAAAAAACTGCTAGACGAAGAGAATCACAGAATGGATTCTTTTCGTCTTGCAAGGCACCACTGTAGTCAATATCTGGAATCACTGTTCAGTGTTGGACGTCATATTTGCTGAATACGCAAAGCTTCACAGCTTGTCTTTCACCGTACAAAGTTTGATACCTCGCTTCATTTAAAGATTTTCAGAAACTTTGAGACTAAAGATTTCATTTTGAACTTTTAATGGTTTGAAGGATTATCTATTACATATGTATATGATCATCATGTTGCGTGGACATTCTTCATATTGGGACAGTGAGTGGCATCCATGTGACTCCTGGCACCTTAAGGAAGAACTATGTCATGAGTGAGGTCTGGAAGCTACAACTTACTCTACCTGAGATTGAGGCATCGCCATCGTAATCATAGACTTGTTTACATGTAATGCTGAACACAGGTGCAGGACATCTCTAATGCTCTCTGCACATGCACAAGTGTTTGTGGGAAAGTGCGTAAGCTTGCCAGCTTACACAGCTCAGCTCCGGAGTAAAGAGGTTCACAGTTTGCACCCTTCTTGACTGCAACAGTGTGAACACCTCTAATTATTTAATGCTGACATAGTGCCTGCAATGTTGAAAGACCAAAAGGACCCTAACTTCGTGCTCACCATCTAATAGGCATGGCATAAAAGGAAAAAGGAATGGGGAGGGTAGAGGAAGAGGAAGAGGAAGCATTGGGGCAGCTGTTCCTTCTCTGTCTCGTGGATGGGGACAGCCTCAGCTTCTTCCTTTCAGCTCTGCAGCCCTTGAGAGACCATCAGTTGGAGGAGCAGAGTGTTCTTTCTTTCTTTCTTTCTTTCTTTCTTTCTTTCTTTCTTTCTTTCTTTCTTTCTTTCTTTCTTTCTTTCTTTCTTTTCTTTCTGAGAGAGAGAGATGCAAGCTCCCGGCATCTCCTTATGTAAGGCAGAGAATTCAAAACCGCAATCAACCTCCGTTCAGGTCAGGGAAATCAAACAGCCGCACAATGTTCTCATCTATTCTGCAGAAGATTTGAAAGTAATTTGAGAGCAAAGAAACCCATTCGCTGCAAAATGCAGGGCTTGACGGCAGAAGCAGGTTCCCAGATCTCTCAGAAATATCACGTTGAGGAAACATCCCTGCAGCACTAGAAGGAGGAATGTTTTTATAGCGCTTTCCCAAAGTGCTCAACTTGTATTGCATAGAGCAATTGTTATGAAATGTTTTAAATTGTTGGGCTAGATGACCCCCGCCGTCCCTACAATGTTGCCATTCTATGATTCTATGTTTTTAATAATGGTATTCCACTATATTGCTTTTCCTACTCTGTCCTTCGCCGCCCATGGATCCTTTGGGCAAAAGTGTGGGGAGAGAAAGCTAATAAATGTATAGCTTTCATTAAAGCCTTGCAACAGCCCTGTAGGGTAGGACAATAAATTTAACCCCATTGCCACAGGCGGCTTTCTAGCTTCAGCTGGGGTTTGGGTTGGGTGTTCATCAATATGCGGATGATACCCAGCTCTACCTCTCTTTCAAATCAGCACCAGTGAAGGCGGTCAAGGTCCTGTGTGAGTGCCTGGAGGCGGTTGGAGGATGGATGGCGGCTAACAGATTGAGGTTGAATCCTGACAAGACAGAAGTACTGTTTTTGGGGGACAGGGGGCAGGCTGGTGTGGAGGACTCCCTGATCCTGAATGGGGTAACTGTGCCCCGGAAGGACCAGCTGTGCAGCCTGGGAGTCATTTTGGACTCACAGCTGTCCATGGAGGCGCAGGTCAATTCTGTGTCCAGGGCGGCTGTCTACCAGCTCCATCTGGTACGCAGGCTGAGACCCTCCCTGTCCACAGACTGTCTCGCCAGAGTGGTGCATGCTCTGGTTATCTCCCTCTTGGACTACTGAAATGTGCTCTCTGTGGGGCTAGCTTTGAAGGTGACCCCGAAACTACAACTAATCCAGAATGTGGCAGCTAGACTGGTGACTGGGAGCAGCTGCTGAGACCACATAGCACCGGTCTTGAAAGACCTACATTGGCTCCCAGGACGTTTCTGAGCACAATTCAAAGTGTTGGTGCTGACCTTGAAAGCCCTAAATGGCCTAAAAGGCCAAGTATACTTGAAGGAGCGTCTCCACCCCCATTGTTCAGCCTGGACACTGAGGTCCAGCTCTGAGGGCCTTCTGGCGGTTCCCTCCCTGTGAGAAGTGAGATTACAGGGAACCAGGCAGAGGGCCTTCTCAGTGGTGGCACCCGCCCTGTGGAACGCCCTCCCAGCAGATGTCAAGGAAATAAACAACTATTTTACTTTTAAAAGACAACTGAAGGCGGCCCTGTTTGGGGGAGTTTTTAATGTTTCTACTATTCAGTTGGAAGCCACCCAGAGTGGCTGGGGAAACCCAGCCGGATGGGTGGGGTATAAATAACAAATTATTATTATTATATTATAGCCTCACAGGGGTGAGGTACGGCTGCTGAAAGATTCTCCTTCTCTTTTCACACGGAGGTAGTGATCATAGATCACGGAATTGTAGAGTTGGAAGGGACCCAGAGAATCATCTAGTCTGACCCCCTGCAGTGCAGGAATACGCAGCTGTCCCATCCAGTCCAGCATCCTCATCTCACCATTGCTGACCAGATGCGCCAATGGGAAACCTGCAAGCAGGATCCGAGCACCAGAGCCCTCCCCCTCCCTCCTGCGGTTTCCAGAAACTGGTGTTCAGAACCATTGCTGCTTCCAACTGTGGAGCCAGAAAATGGGCATCATGACTATTGGCCCTCAATAGAGGAGTCAGTGTGGTGTAGTGGTTAAGAGCGGTGGACTCGTAATCTGGGGAACCGGGTTCACTTCCCCTCCTCCACATGCAGCTGCTGGGTGACCTTGGGCCAGTCACACTTCTCTGAAGTCTCTCAGCCCCGCTCACCTCACAGAGTGTTTGTTGTGGGGGAGGAAGGGAAAGGAGAATGTTAGCCGCTTTGAGTCTCCTTTGGGTAGTAATAAAGCGGAATATCAAATCCAAACTCTCTTCTTCTTCTTCTTCTTCTTCTTCTTCTTCTTCTTCTTCTTCTTCTTCTCAACAGCCCTCTCCTCCTCTGTGAATTTGTCCTTGTTGTTGTTTAGTCGTTTAGTCATGCCCGCCTCTTCGTGACCCCCTGGACCAGAGCACGCCAGGCACTCCTGTCTTCCACTGCCTCCCGCAGTTTGGTCAAACTCATGCTGGTAGCTTCGAGAACACTGTCCCACCATCTCGTCCTCTGTCGTCCCCTTCTCCTTGCGCCCTCCATCTTTCCCAACACTAGGGTCTTTTCCAGGGAGTTTTCTCTTCTCATGAGGTGGCCAAAGTCTTGGAGCCTCAGCTTCAGGATCTGTCCTTCCAGTGAGCACTCAGGGCTGATTTCCTTAAGGATGGATAGGTTGGATCTTCTTGCAGTCCATGGGACTCTCAAGAGTCTCCTCCAGCACCAGAATTCAAAAGCATCCATTCTTCGGCGATCAGCCTTCTTTATGGTGCAGCTCTCACTTCCATACATCACTACTGGGAAAACCATGGCTTCAACTATACAGGCCTTTGTTGGCAAGGTGTTTTGACCAAACGTGATCCACCTGAAGCAGGAACCGGCAAGCCACTCCAGTATCCCTGCCAAGAAAACTCCATGGACATAGGGGAATTTGTCCAGTCCTCTGCTAAAGCCACCCAGGTTGGTGGCCATTCTTGCGGAAGGGAGTTCCGCAGTTTAACAATGAACCACATGGAAAAGTCCTTTCTATTATCTGGTTGTCCGTTGTGTAAACTGAATCTCAGCTGTAGGATGTCGGATGTGCGGGGTACAAGTAATATATTGTTGTTACTACATGAAGGGAGCAGGGTGTCGGTGTCAGAAAGAACTTGGCGGAGGGGGGGCGTAGCGAAATTAGTGGAACTGCAACAGAAATGCGGCTTTCCTGCACACAGGAATGGAACTGTCTTGCCTGCTGCTGCTGCTTTGTGGAGGAGGATGAATTTGGTTCCTTCTGAGCAGAAGTTGCAGGGAGAAATTCTCTCCTGCCCAAAACTCCATTAGTGCATTAGGAACTTGCAAGGCCCTGGGGCATTCTCTGTTTCCACCACCGCAGTGCCTCTGCCAGCTCTGTGAGCCTGGAGTATGCAAATACAAGAGTTGCTGTTGAGAGTCTTTGAACTGAAGAGTCCTCAAGACAATTATCTTTGTTTTCGCAGCAAGGCAACAGCTTCCCACCGATTCGGTCCCTGCCGAATGGCAGAAGCTGCTCTTGCTGGGGAGAACATACCCAGGGTGTGTGTGTGTGTGTGTGTGTTCCTCTCCTTTCATAACACACCTTTGATCTGATCCTGCAGGGCTCTTTTCTCAAGCCACATCATGTTATTCTCTTCCTGGAACCTCTGGGTGACAACAGAGGTGGTTTGAGGGTAGCACAACCGCTGCGGCGCTACCAGGCTCTGCACTACAGGGGGCGCCATAACAATGTTGTAGAATGGAAGGTGAGACATGGTGGTGGTGGTGCGCCAAATTTTAGCACCGCACAGAAATCCGCTGAATTTTGAGAGCCCCAAATCCGCCACTGGTGACCAGGAGGCATGGAGCGCTGCAGCCGGGAATAGGCGCGTTTTGACAGTGGTGGACAAAAGCAATTGCCTCACACCCTTTCAGCCTCCCACAAAGGGCTCCTTGGGTCTTTCAATGGATAGTTTAATTCTAGCCTGACCCCAAGCAATACGGGAATATGCAGAGTTCCCGCACGGTCATCAAATCTGCAACCTTGGAATTATCAGCCCACGCTGGTCGCACTCCTCCTTCTGTCGCTGTCCTTCTTAAACTGCAGTGTTCATAACAAGATACAGCACTACAGATTGAGCCTGGCATTTCTGCATTCTCCTACCAGACAGAGTAGGCAAAACAGGTCCAGATGTGCAAATAATAATAATAATAATAATAATAATAATAATAATAATAATAATATATTATTTATACCCCGCCCATCTGGCTGAGTTTCCCCAGCCACTCTGGGTGGCTTCCAACAAAATATTAAAATACAATAGTCTATTAAACATTAAAAGCTTCCCTAAACGGGGCTGCCTTCAGGTGTCTTCTAAAAGTCAGATAGCTGTTTATTTCCTTGACATCTGATGGGAGGGCATTCCGCAGGGTGAGAGCCACTACCAGGAAGGCCCTCTGCCTGGTTCTTGTAACTTCACATGTCGCAGTGAGGGAACCGCCAGAAGGCCCTCGGCACTGGACCTCAGTGTCCGGGCAGAACGATGGGGGTGGAGACGCTCCTTCAGGTATACTGGGCCGATCAAATCTTCTGATCTGGAACAAACATCAGTGTATGGGGCAAAGACACAGAGCCCCGCACCCAACACTGGCATTCTTGCCGCTGCTTAGCTGGACTGCTGTGGCAGACAGCACCAAGGGCAAGACACTGGTGGGACGTCTGCCGCCAGTCAGGACCCCTACATGGAGCTGATCTCACCGCCCCCTGCTAGAGCTCATCCAGGTAAGTGGTAATGGCAGTGCAGGTCTCGGGAGAGCAGCTTCATAGCTCTGCCACATCAGACATGCTGCTACTGTCTTGAAGAAGGCAGCCTCCTGCAAGTTACAGTCACCACGAGCCCTTAGGGAAAAAACAGGGCACGCAAAATTGAAAATGATAGTCAAAAATTTTTGCTGCTTTAAAATGGGTAGGAACATATGACCTGTGCTGGAGGTTTATCAAAGTGAAAACTTTTCCAGAAAGCAAGAAGCAGTGGGATCTAAACTCTCTCTCTCTCTCTCTCTCTCTCTCTCTCTCTCTCTCTCTCTCTCTCTGTGTGTGTGTGTGTGTTTGTGTGTGTGCACACAAAACTAACTGCATCTTTAATTTCAGCCCATATTTCATCCTGACTTTCCAGGAAGCGCTTATGAAATACTTGCCCAGGGTGCTCGTGCCTACAAGCCCAGGTCCTTACCGAAGAGCAGAAAGCATCTCCTGCCATTGCAAAGGTGAGACTGTTTATAAGTTTCTCGGATTTGCTGAATAACATTTGCTTGCAAGCTGCCCCGTTGGGAATCGGAGGAAACTCGTTGAGATGCAGCCTCCTCTAATGAAGGAACACGTTGTTCTGGTTTCCCGAAGAAAAGAATGCGTATGGCACTGTGTAGCTCTCATCGCCACATGCCCTCCCCTGCACTCCAGGACGGGGACCGTTGTATGAGCTGCACAGAACATGAGCATCAAGGAGTGGGGCTTGACCTCTGAAGAAGGTCGTGCGACCTTCAGCATCACAATGCAAATGCTGGATCGCAAAGAGAGACACACGGTCAACTCATGCATTCATCTGCGATTGCACTCATCCCAATGCTCACATCTACACTGGAACATGTCTGCACATCTATGCAATGGTTGCCGATGGACGTGTGGAAAACGAGGAAGGGACTACCAGGAGATTAATCCCACTAATTTCTCCCATGTCTTCACAATGCCTTTGGTTTTAAAGATTTCATTAAATTCACTATGTAACAACATCAGTCAGGTAAGTGATGAAATATCCTACCCTAGTCCGGAAGCTGGTGTTAAGCAGTGCCTGCAAAACAACATCCGGATAACATGTTACGTTCTTATCCCAGACTGCTCTTTGTACAGAACGTATAAAAATTAGCCAAAAAGCTTTGAGGGGAGCCTTCTATTTGCATTTTTAGCCATGCATATAATGGATCTGTGCCAGTCAGTTGCAAGAGGGTCTTGTGCTTCAGACCTCGTGCCAGTTTAAGTTTATTGTTTAATTTTTCCACAAAGGCTATTTGCCATACATTGTTGTCCCAATTGGTCAGAGAAGCACCCTCATAAGGTCTTCCAGTTCCTCATTCTAATGAGCCTGGCCACTATGAAAAGAAAACTACTACTACTTCTTCTTTGGCGATCACTTGTAGCCGAGTAAGATTGTCTTCCATAAACACGGTTTTAAAAGTGACTGTGGAGGCCAATTCTGGATCCACAAGTCCTTCCACAGTGGGGACACTGGTTTCTGGGAGTGAGTTGATCATGATGAGGGTTTGCCAAGCGTGCCTTCCTCCTATAACATTTCTCCCTTTCATCCTGAGTTTGAGTGTCTTCAATGCCCATGACACCTTTGGTCAAGACTGTTCTCCAACTAGAGCGCTCACAGGCCAGTGTTTCCCAGTTGTTGGTGTTTATACTACATTATTTTAGATTTGCCTTGAGAGTCTTTAAACCTCTTTTGTTGACCACCAGCATTACACTTTCCATTTTTAAGTTTGCAATAGAGTAGTTGCTTTGGAAGACGATCATCAGGCATCCACACAACATGACCAGTCCAACGAAGTTGATGTTGAAGAATCATTGCTTCGACATCTTTGCTTCTTCCAGTACACTGGCATTAGTTCGCCTGTCTTCCCAAGTGATGTGTAAAGTTTTTCGGAGACGCCATTGATAGAATCTTTGGTGGAGTTGGAGATGGTGTTTATAAGTGGTCCATGTTTTACAAGTGTACAGTAAGGTTGGTAGTACAACAGCTTTGTAAACAAGCATTTTGGTTTCCCTGCAAATGTCCCGGTCCTCAAACGCCCTGCACTTCAGTTGGGAGAAAGCCGCACTCGCAGAGTTTATTAGAGGTTTATTGCTGCCATCTTGGAAGACCTTTCTCTAAGACCTTGGATCTTGGGGCTGATGTCCAGAGACCCACAGCTGAGAGGGCTCCCAAATCACTACCCAGAGGGGGACAGATGATGGGAGCAATGCCAAACAGGCCTGGCCTCCGCACCCATCCTGGCATTAGCAGGATGCTTCTTGCTACGGCATACTTCTTTAATTGGCAGTTTTTAAGAAGAGGTTGGGCGGCCATCTGCCATGGATGCTTTTGTTGAGATTCCTGCATTGCAAGGGGGTTGGACTAGATGACCCTCGGGGTCCCTCCCAACTCTGTGATCTTAGGATTCTTCATTTTTAAAAGCCTTCGTTCTCCTGAGGGTGGCCCAGTGGGCACAGACACAATTAGTGCTGCCCTTTTGCAACACTATGGTGCTTATCATTCCCAAGTAACTGAGTTGAGCATCAGGGCAGCAGAAGCAAAGCACATTTTATTCCTTTTGTCATGGGGGTGCTACAATGTACTAAGTGAGTTTTCAAATGCAGACCTGCACGTGCTCAGGGATTAATTATTGTTGCCCTTTAGAAATCAAAGATTGCAAACTTTCTTTGTTTCTGCTTTTTGCTCTAACCATATCAGGAATGTAAGAAGCAGTTGCAAAACATGAAATGGGCTTTGAGAGGGGGAGAGAAGAGGGATATGTATTGCGTGACTCTAAATTGAAGCAATAGACTTCTTGGTTGTTTTTTTTAAAAGACCCCCCTAATAAGACCATTAAATTCAGGTTCTAGGCACTGAACTGCATCAGTAAGAAAGTAAAAAACCATTTCAGGTGTGGAACACACCCAGAGGCTCATCTGAGAACAAACTAGGCATCTTCGCAGGACCTTCTCTTTGCCCAGGTCTTCCCAGGATCCTGGCAGAGCTGGTTTTTCAATGGGTCCTATTTTATACCCATCCTCTGGTTTTCAGTCTTGATTGTTTTAGCATGCATGCCACTTTTTAAATGTCATTAATCCTAGATTTTTAGAGTCGCGTTTTATTGTTTCATCTTCTCTCTTTTGGAAGCCACCCCGGGGGTGGGGGGGCAGTCCTTTAATTGAAGTGTGGGATATAAATAAGTCAAGTCAATTGAAATAAATAAATAAACCCCTCTCAGCCTTGAGAGCTCAGCTGACTTGAAAAAGCCCCTTGCGGAGAATCCATTTTCAAGAGCGGCTTCTTCACAGGGAATTCCTTGCCCCATAAAATATGAATGGTCCGTTTTAAATTATGAAGACGGAAGATGTACTCAGGGCATTTGGAGGGGATACGACTGGTGCTTTGAGGATGTTTCCCAGAAATGTTGTCCTCCCTTCATCTCATTTGAAATGATGGCTGATATATATATATATATATATATATTGTTTTCGTAGATTTTCACGGGTACAGGAATGCAGGTTTTGGTGTCCTCGTTAATTAAGGAACAAAAGAAGAAAAGAACACTAGCCTGGGAACTTCCCCTCTGCCCAGAACTTTTGAGGCAATACACCACACCCCTCTACAGTATTTATAGGAACTCAAACACTGAGATCCCGCTCTGTTCCAGTAACAAGAAGCCGAAAGCACCAGCCTGAAGATGACGAGTGAGACCTCGTCGAAACGTCGCCTAGACACCCCAACTTTTACACGGGAAGACACCCGAGGACACCAAAACCTGCATATATATATATATATATATATATATATATATATGCTTTCGTAGATTTTCACGGGTACAGGAATGCAGGTTTTGGTGTCTTCGGGTGTCTTCCCGTGTAAGAGTTGGGGTGTCTAGGCGACGTTTCGACGAGGTCTCACTCGTCATCTTCAGTAACAAGAAGCCGAAAGCACCAGCCTGAAGATGACGAGTGAGACCTCGTCGAAACGTCGCCTAGACACCCCAACTCTTACACGGGAAGACACCCGAAGACACCAAAACCTGCATATATATATATATATATATGCTGCAGGATTGAGGTCCTCTTTATCCCTAGATAGTGCGCACCCCGGAAATGATCTCTTTCAGCTTCTGCCTTCTAGAAGAAGGTACAGGGTTATAAAGACTAGGACTAGCCGCCTGAGAAACAGTTTCTATCCAAATGCGATTTTGGTTTTAAAAACAGTGTAAGGTAGTCTCTATGGGAGTATATTGTATTTAATTATGGGGTATTAGAGTTTTTAGGGGGCTAACAAAGGTCCGTATAGTTAAAGTTATGGTTTTCCCAGTAGCGATGTATGGAAGTGAGAGCTGGACCATCAAGACTATCCAGATTTGTCCAAGGATAGCTCGTCCTACAGGCGAGTAGGACCCTGGCAGAGACACATGCCTAACTGGCATGTTCTCTCGCTCCTGGTCGATCATTCGGGAGCTTCAAAAGCTTTCTTCAGCCTGAACATCACAGCGACTGATGCCAACCGACACCGGCACACTTAGGGATCCGCAGAGTTTGCGCATCATGCGCGTAACAGACCTCAGCAACTCAGCATTTTGGCTAATCTACTTTATTTTCATATCAACACACACAGAGCACTGCAACATGGCTCCCTCTCTCTCTAGCATCAGACAGCAAAGACAAAAAGGACAATAGACCCACTTCACAGAACACAGGAACACAAGCATCCTGTCTCCGTCACTTCCCACTCTGTGGAGTCAAAACATACATCGTCATGTGAAAGACAACAATCCCATGACTGCAATCCTGGAGCAGGAATTCTAACAATTACCAAGGTCTGCCCCTGTTCCCTCCGCTGGAACTTGTGGGTTTCCAATGAAGCTAGAATCATAGAATCTTAGAGCTATAAGGGACCCCAAGAGTCATCTAGTCCAACCCCACAATGCAGGAATGTCAACTAAAGCAACCATGACAGGTGGCCCTCCAAACTACTCTCAAAAATTCAGTATAAAATGGAAGCACTTCTTCACGCAGTGTAGAACTATGGAACTCCCTCCTGGAGTAGGCCGTGATGGGGACCGACCGAGATGGCTTTCAACAAGGACGAGGCAAATTCATCGATGGCTGCTAGTCATGATGGCTATGTTCTGGCCATGATTGTGTGGGAATGTTCAGGGATGCAGGAGAGGATATTTTGTTTGATTATAGCCTTTCCAACTTGTGTAAACAACTTCACAATTTGGCAGAGTAACATTCCCCTTTTTAAACTCACAGCGGATGCGTTTGCTCAGGCTCGCTAAAGCCTCTAAAATAACTGTTCTGGTATTTTTCCCTTATTCCCGCATAAAAAATAAGACACAGCCTTCTATAAAAGTATAAAAAGAGTTTACTCACTCACATTCTGTTCACAATCGGATCCCAGAAGGCAGACTTAGCTTAGCAAAGTAACATACACCTGGAAACTATCTCATAAGAAGACAGTCCCTTTGTCCTCTATTGGCTGGAGGCCAAGAGAGCATCTTTGGCTAAGCAGATGTTGCTTCTTTGATGCATGTAGTCAAAGAGAGAGAGGTGGCTGCCCTGCCCTGTGCTTTTGTTGTTACCTGCACAGGTGAGGCCACGCCCACCTCTAGTCACATGCAGAGGAAGTCTGTCCCAGCCCAGAAGGAAACAGGAAGTTGACCTGCTGGCTGGACAAACATTCCTCCCCATGTGTAAACATGTTCACTCTAGGAATGTTATACTTGACTGCTCTTGTGTTTCACATCTCACAGATTGGAGGCAGTAAATGCTTCTGAACAGCAGTTGCTGGAAGCCACAAGAGGGGAGTGTTGCTCTTGTGTTCGAATCCTGCTTGCTGGTTTCCCATTGGGGTGTCTGGCCTGATCCAACGGGCTCTTCTCACGTTCTTCTGTCAGCCTGGGACCTTCTGAATGCAAAGCAGCTGCTCTGTCACTAGGCTGTGGTCCTTCCAGTAAGAAAAAACTCCCTCTCCCCACCCACCCACACATTTCTCATTTTTCTTGAATTAGCGTGGAAGGTAGACGTTAGTCCTGAAAAGGGAGGGGGAATAATCCTTGGTAGCCTCTATGAAAAGCAGGGAAATTAATGAGATTCATTCATCTCCATTTCTCATTTGGCTGAGTGTTTTAAGAAAAAGGGTAATGAATTTATTACTTGTTTATATATTGCATTGTCTGTGTGCATGTAGATATAAACAACCAAGGGAGATGATCGTTTTTCTTTCCTTTTTTTATAAGCCGGCGAGATTCAGCTTTGCCGGCTGATGTTCTGCCTGCTTGCGAATCAGATTCGTGAAATCTCAGCCTCCGTTTGCAGGTATTGGGGGAGGACGAGGGGGGCCAAGTGGTAGAGAATTGCAAAAGGGGCCACCTGCAAGAAGAGGAGAAGAGCCTGCGGGATCAGGCCAATGGCCCATCGAGTCCAACGGAGCAGCCAACCAGATGCCCCCAAGGGAAACCCACAAGTAGGACTCAAACACAAGACCACCCTCCCCTCATGTGGTTTCCAGCAGCTCATATTCACAGAACCATGGAACTGTTGAGTTGGAAGGGACCATGAGGGTCATCGAGTCCAATGCTGGAATCTTTTGCCCAGCGTGGGGACCAAACCCATAACCTTGAGATCTCATGCTCTACCATCTGAGGTATCTACTGCTGACTCTTCATCCATGATTGATTGATTGATGGATGGATATAAAATGGCCAACGGAGGTCAGTGTCTGGTCTGACTAGTTCAGCAAGCTCCCCTGTGAGATTCTCACCCTTACTGACCAAAGGCCTCTTAGTGAGTGTCATGGCCAAGTGAGGATTCGAATGCTGGCCACCCAGGTCCTAGTCTGACACTCCAACTCAGTATCTGAAGAAGTGTGCATGCCAATAACAAACTTAGTTGGTCCCTAAGGTGCTACACCACTACACCAGTAGTGATGTATGGAAGTGAGAGCTGGGCCATAAAGAAGGCTGATCACCGAAGAATGGATGCTTTTGAATTCTGGTGCTGGAGGAGACTCTTGAGAGTCCCATGGACTGCAAGAAGATCCAACCTCTCCATTCTGAAGGAAATCAGCCCTGAATGCTCACTGGATCCTGAAGCTGAGACGCCAATACTTTGGCCACCTCATGAGAAGAGAAGACTCCCTGGAAAAGACCCTGATGTTGGGGAAGATGGAGGGTACAAGGAGAAGGGGACG
The DNA here is from genome assembly GCF_965112155.1 of Podarcis liolepis. Lineage (NCBI taxonomy): Eukaryota > Metazoa > Chordata > Lepidosauria > Squamata > Lacertidae > Podarcis > Podarcis liolepis. The sequence continues at coordinate 2,602,482 of NC_139554.1, read as the reverse complement.
ACAGAGGACAAGATGGTGGGACAGTGTTCTCGAAACGACCAGCATGAAGGAAATCAGCCCTGAGTGCTCCCTGGAAGGACAGATCCTGAAGCTGAGGCTCCAAGACTTTGGCCACCTCATGAGAAGACTCCCTGGAAAAGACCCTGATGTTGGGAAAGATGGAGGGCACAAGGCGAAGGGGACGACAGAGGACGAGATGGTTGGACAGTGTTCTCGAAGCTACCAGCATGAGTCTGACCAACCTGCGGGAGGCAGTGGAAGACAGGAGTGCCTGGCGTGCTCTGGTCCAGGGGGTCACGAAGAGTCAGACACGACTAAATGGCTAAACAACAACAAGAAGTTGCTACTGGAAGGATTTCTTTTTATTGTGTTTTGACTATGGCAGACCAGTACTGCTACCTACCTGTAACTCCAACTCGGTGTTTCTCGAATGTGGGTTCCTAGGCTGTTGTTGGACTACAACTCCCATCAGCCATGACCACTGGTCCTGAAGGGTAAGGGTGATGGCAGGGGCAGATTTAGGGCAGCAGGGCTGGTTCCACTGCCAAGCCTAGGGGGCGCTGCAGGGCATTGCAACTAAGGTGCAGTGAATTGGGGCCGGATGGAAGGCGAAGGGGAGGTCTTGCTAAGGGTGCTGCTGACATTTGAAAGAAGGACGTCTGACCCGGATGATGGGAGTTGTAGTCCAACAACAGCTGGAGACCCACATTTGAGAAACACTGCTCTAACTACTACTTCACACTCCCTGGAAGGTCAAATCTTGGTAGCTGGTTTGGTTTTGTGGATGAGGAAAGGATGCTTGGATTGGGCCAGGGGCAATTTGGGTACCCCTTTGAGAGGCACCTGCAGAAAGAGCCCCACCCAACTCAACCCTCCGCCTGTTTCTTCTCCCCTTCCCTGCTCTGTCTCCTCTTTTCCGGAGCCTTCCTTTCTTTTCAGCACATAAGGGCGCCATCTATAGGGCCCTGGGAGATTTATTCCGAGAGATTTGCCACGAAGCCTCTCTTGCACGGGGAAAGCAGGAACCTGGCAGGGGAAGTTGGCTGGATTTTCAATGGATGGAATTTGCTAGTTGCTGTTCCCAGCAGGGGGGACACACATGCACACAGAGTCAAACTGAGCAGGAATAAACCTTTAGCTGGGGAACGGAGGATGCAATCCTGATGGCTGTAGGGGTCTGCTGCATTCCCCCCCCCCAGAGACGCACAGGTGTAACAGTTCCCAGCAGGTGTGACCTTCCTGGTCTCTGCAGTGCAGCCAGGAGGGGCCCAACTATATACAGTGGTACCTCGGGTTAAGTACTTAATTCGTTCCAGAGGTCTGTTCTTAACCTGAAACTGTTCTTAACCTGAAGCACCACTTTAGCTAATGGGGCCTCCCGCTGCCGCCGCGCCGCCGGAGCACGATTTCTGTTCTCATCCTGAAGCAAAGTTCTTAACCTGAAGTACTATTTCTGGGGTAGCGGAGTCTGTAACCTGAAGTGTATGTAATCTGAGGTACCACTGTATTAAATTAGGGGATAAAATACCCCTAATTAGGTAAAGGTAAAGGGACCCCTGACCATTAGGTCCAGTCGTGGCCAACTCTGGGGTTGTGGCGCTCATCTCACTTTATTGGCCGAGGGAGCCGGCGTACAGCTTCCGGGTCATGTGGCCAGCAGGACTAAGCCGCTTCTGGCGAACCAGAGCAGCGCACGGAAACACCGTTTACCTTCCCGCCAGAGCAGTACCTATTTAACTACTTGCACTTTGACGTGCTTTAATTAAAGACCCCCTAATTAAAAACTGCGGGAGGCAGTGGAAGACAGGAGTGCCTGGCGTGCTCTGGTCCATGGGATCACGAAGAGTCGGACACGACTAAACGACTAAACAACAACAATTAAAGACCAGTCCCACACCCCAAATTGATTCAGGGTGAAATCTACGTGTTCCTCATGTCAACCTGGGTGGTATTGCTGTCGGGGTGCGAGTACAACCCTGGTTTCGAGACACAACACATCTTTGCATGTTATTTTCACCAATGCACGTGTTCTTTTTAAATGTATTTATTAGATTGCATGCCTTGCAGGTAGTACACAAAAGCAGTACAGTAAATGAACGGCAGCAGTGTAAACTAAACGTGTGGGAAAGAGTAAGCGTCTTGACTTAGGAAAGAGGGGAGAGGTTATTGTGAAAAAGTATAGGATGTCTTTGCAGGTCTTAGGGATCAATGTTCCAGCTGTTCAATGAAGACTTTTTCCTAGTGTATCCATTTTTCGTAAGCGTTGGCTGGAGAACCAAATTGCAAAAGTTGGAAAGGCACAGATTTCAAAGGGTAATTGTGTTTTGCCCTGTGTCGTGGTTTGAAAAGTGCAAATTGGATAGTTTCTTATGAAAATGCAAGCAAAATTGGATTCCCCCCCCATCCCTTCAATAAATATATCCTTGAAAACACTACAATTTCAAGGCAGCTAATCAGTTTCAGTTTCTGAGAGATAAGCAGCTTCTAATTCAGAACACTCATTTTTCTCTCCCTAGACCCCAGAGAACTGGTGTTTTGCATGGACTGAAACAAGCTTCTCTCTGTTTCTTCGTGCGTTTATATTTCAAAGCGCAGATCTTTAATATTTTTTTTTTGCTTCAAAAGATGAAGGCATCTTAGGCAGGCATTTTCAGAATTGCACATGTCTACAGTTTAGAAGATTTGTAGCCGCCTAATACTGGAGATCGTCTTCCATAGCTCTTAGAAGGCATATTGGAAGCTGTGAAGGATTCCTAAAGTGATACCTTATAACCTTGCCTTTAACACAGCACATAATTAAACTATGAAAAAGGAGGCAGTGATGGCTGCCAAGTTGTATGGCTTTTAAAAGAGGATTAGACAAATTCACTGAAGATGGGGCTACAGGTTTATAAAGGACTTCCTTTTATCCCTCTTGAATCTTCTTGCACTCAGTTTTCCTGGATGCCTAGGAGTTCTAGTGTTAGGAGAGGAGAAGAAAAAACTTTTCTCTGTCTGCTTTCTCCCTGCCAAGCATCATATTACAGACTCCAATCATGTCGCCTCTTGTCTTTCCTCTAAACTGAAAAGTCCCTAACTTTGCAACCTTTCCTTATAGGGTAAGGTTACCAGATAGATAGATAGATAAACTTCATTCGCATTAGCCAACGGCCATAGCTGTGGGAATGTTCTGGGGTGCAGGAGAGGATATATTGACTAATTATATCCTTATCCAACTTGTGCTAACAAGTTCCCAAAATATCAGCAGAGTTTATAGACAGTCCCCTTTAAGTTCACAACGGTAACGTGTGCACAGGTTCGCTAGAACCTCTATAATAATTACTCTGGTAATTTCCCCTTTTGTTCCCTCTTAAAATACAAGACACAACACACTTTATAAAAGTATAAAAGAGTTTACTCACAATCTGTTCACAACATGATCCCAGAAGGCAGACAGGCTTAAAAAGGTTACATACACTTAGAATCTATCTTGTTGCAAGTTAGACCTTATCTCCTCTCTTGGCTGGGAGCCAAGAGGGCATCTTTAGGTGCTTCCCCATCGAAGGAAAATGGCAGAGAGAGAGAGAGATGGCTGCCTGCCCTGTGCTTTTGTCATTACCTGCACAGGTGAGGCCACACCCACCTCTGGTCACATGCGGAGGAAGTCCGTCCCCAGGAAGTTTACCTGCTTGCTGGACAGACATCCCTCCCCATGTTCTAACATGTACACTCTAGGAATGTTGTCATTGACTGCTCCTGTGTTTACAATAGCAACATAAAACAAGCAATATATACAATTAAAAAGACAACAAGGGGTAAAAAGGACAATCAAATGATCAAGATTATCGTTCAGATAGTAGTTACCAGATTTTTTCCAAAGAATCCGGGAACAGTTTTTTTTTTTTGAAAAGAGGGAATTTTTTTTCTATTTTTTTTAAAAAAATATTTTAAAAAATAAATAAAGAAGTAATATCTTCTCTTCTGTTGCACAGCCTTCCTCTGTGTCTCAGCCTGCTCTCTTGGAGAGCTATCTGCCATGGAATAGGCTCAGGTTGGGCCTGGGCTCAGCCAGGTGTCCTTGCCCTCCCGGTGTTCTCCTACCTTTCTTCCTTGGCAGCAGCGGCGCGGCAAGGTCAGGGCTCCCCTCTTCTTTCTCCTTCCTCTTTCTCTCTCTTCCTCCTCCTCCTCTCCTCCTCACTGTGTCAGCTCTGGGGTTTTTACTGGCCCCGGAGCGCCGCTGGGCCATTGGCTGGGTGGCCAGGCGCTCTTGCCTCTGGTTCGATTTGGGTTGCAGGAGGAGGAGTCAGCAGTTCCCTCAGTTGACGCGCCGGGCGTCCCCGGTTCCCCCTCGGCAGTGGCAGCAGCATCACAGTTGGCTCTGGCTGGCTTCAGGAGCTGCTCACTGCCATAACGCCCACCATTTTGCCTCGCCGGAAGTCCCCATATGATGTGTCTTGTGCCGTTGAACCAATCACGCAACATTCATTCCCTACTAATAAATCTATAACACTTAGAATCTAAATCCGGGGACATTAACTGAAATCCGGGGACAGATTTGTAAATCCGGGGACTGTCCCCGGGAAACGGGGACGTCTGGTAACCATATCATAGGGAGTCGCTCCGTCTGTCGGCAAGGTGCAATAAGAGAAAATGGAAGGCTCCAAGAAGGAATTGGGATAAGTTGGGGCATATCTCAAGATGAGAAGGAGCAGCAGAATTCATTGCAGAGGGGTTGGACTAACTGATCCTTGGTTTCCTTTATGACTCTACGATTATTTGAAAGGAGCCGGAGAAATGATCAAAGGAGCCAGTGGGAGCTCAAGACTGAAGGCAGGATCCTGGTGTCTTCCTGGCTCTCTCATTCTGTCGCAGCTGAGCAGATACGGAAAATCCCTCTCCACGCGGCTGTGAATCAGAGACTCTGTTATCACCCGGCTTCCAGAGGGTTTCTGCGACTGCTTTTAGTGCACTCTGGAATGATCTGAATTGCTATCAATCCAGCTATTTAAAGCAAACTAGGCCAGCTTCTGAAAGGTGGATAAGAGCAGGACCAGGAAGCTGTTGCCAGCTGACAAATAATTCAATTTTACAGGGCTGTCTAGAGGCATAAATGCCGGTCGTGGACACGGGGGGGACGGGGATGGACAGGCCTGATCTGTGCTGTGGAACAGAGGGGAAGGGGACCCAGAAGCCACCCTGATTTTGTTGGCGGAAGGGTGGAGGGTGAGAATTTGAGCAAGAATTTCTTTGCTTGTTCATTCATTTGATATATATATATATATTAAAATTACAGTGGTACCTCGGGTTACATACGCTTCAGGTTACACACTCCGCTAACCCAGAAATAGTGCTTCAGGTTAAGAACAGAAATCAGGCTCCTGTAGTGCGGCGGCAGCAGGAGGCCCCATTAGCTAAAGTGGTGCTTCAAGTTAAGAACAGTTTCAGGTTAAGAACGGACCTCCGGAACGAATTAAGTACTTAACCTGAGGTACCACTGTAGATATCATCCCGCTTTTCATTCCAGGAGAAATTTTGAAGCAGCTAACAGCAAATTAAATGAAAAAGCCTGTACAACAACCAGAACATCAATAAAATCCAACTGAAGACAAAAACTAAAGGCCAAAGTTTCGTGTTTGCAATAACATTGTAGTTTTAGGTCTTAAATGGGGGCTGAGGAGAGGGCTTTTTGAAAGGTTATTGTTATTATTATTATTATTTATTGTGTAATGTATTATTATTATTATTATTATTATTTATTATTAATTTATTCAACTTATACACTGCCCTATATCTGGAGGTCTCAGGGCAGTTCACAAGAAGACCACAACATATAAAATCAAACCAAAAGCAGTAACTCAATAACGCCCCCCCCCAAGCCACATTCTAAAAGGGTCTTGGATGTCAATCAAATCAACCAAAGGCCTGTTTAAAAAGGAACATTTTTGCCTGGTGTATAATGAAGGAGCTAGGCAAACTTCCCTGGGGAGAGCATTCCAGAGACAGGGAGCCACTGCAGAGAAGGCCCCGTTCTTGTGTTGCCACCCTCCAGACCTCTCGAGGAGGAGGCACATGAAGGAGGGCCTCAGAAGATGACCTCAGGGACTGGGTTGGTTCATATGGGAAGAGGCGGTCCTTGAGGTATTGGGGTCCTGAGCTGTTTAAGGCTTCATAGGTCAAAACCGGCACTTTAAATTGGGCCCAGAAACTAATTGGTAGCCAGTGGAGTCGGATCAGGATCAGTGTAAGATGCTCAAACCGCCTTGCTCCGGTGAGCAACCTGGCAGCTGAATTCTGCACCAGCTGAAGTTTCCGAACCGTCTTCAGAGGCAGCCCTAGGTAGAATGCATTGCAGTAATCTAACCTTGAAGATACCACTTGATTGTAAAAAGAACCCTCAGAGTGGTTTATGAAAAGAAAGAAACAATAAAATTATCAATAGGAAGAAATAAGGACATTTTAAAAATTTCTAATAGATAAAATGACAATAGACTATTGTTGTTGTTGTTTAGTCGTTTAGTCGTGTCCGACTCTTCGTGGCCCCCTGGACCAGAGCACGCCAGGCCCTCCTGTCTTCTACTGCCTCCTGCAGTTGGGTCAAACTCATGCTGGTAGCTTCAAGAACACTGTCCAACCATCTCGTCCTCTGTCGTCCCCTTCTCCTTGTGCCCTCCATCTTTCCCAACATCAGGGTCTTTTCCAGGGAGTCTTCTCTTCTCCTGAGGTGGCCAAAGTCTTGGAGCCTCAGCTTCAGGATCTGTCCTTCCAGTGAGCACTCAGGGCTGATTTCCTTCAGAATGGAGAGGTTGGATCTTCTTGCAGTCTATGGGACTCTCCAGAGTCTCCTCCAGCACCAGAATTCAAAAGCATCCATTCTTCAGCCACCAGCCTTCTTTATGGTCCAGCTCTCACTTCCATACATCACTACTGGGAAAACCATAGCTTTAACTATATGGACCTTTGTCGGCAAGGTGATGTCTCTGCTTTTTGAGATGCTGTCTAGGTTTATCATCGCTTTTCTCCCAAGAAGCAGGCGTCTTTTAATTTCGTGGCTGCTGTCACCATCTGCAGTGATCATGGAGCCCAAGAAAGTAAAATCTCTCACTGCCTCCATTTCTTCCCCTTCTGTTTGCCAGGAGGTGATGTGCCCAGTGGCCACGATCTTCGTTTTTTTGATGTTGAGCTTCAAACCATAGAATAGACTATAACACGCCTCAATTTTCTAAACATCTGATTAGGCGTGTCTAAAGAAAAAAGATTTTAGCAAGTGCTGAAAAGAAAACAGTGATGGTGCCTGATGGATATCATGAGGCAGGGAGTTCCAAAGTGTAGGTGGTGCTACACTAAAAGATCCTACCCTCTGAAGCAGGAGAGAAAAAGATGGCTACATGACAGCCTTTCCGATATGTCACCTCTCTGTCTACTCCAGCCTAAACCTACCCAACTCCTTCAACAAGTTATGACAGCCATCTTCAAATATTTCAAGGGCTGCCACAAGGAAGAGGGAGGGAGATTGTTTTCTCCTGCTCTGGAGGGGAGGGCTCAAACCCATGGCTTCAACGTACAAGGAAGGAGATTCCATCTAAACATGCGGAAGAACTTTCTGGAGAAATGAGCTGTTGCACAGTGAAACTGTCTCCCTTGGAAGCTAGTGGACTCCCCTTTGTTGCACGTTTTCAAGCAGAGGTTGAGATTTCCATTCCACCTTAAGGAGCAGATGTGTGGAGCTGTTGCGTGTCACATGTCTGTTTACATTCCAGTTCAGCTTGCTGGGAACTTCCGTTTCGTATAGCTTTTGCTTTTCCTGTTCTCTCTGAGACGATGAGAGAGTGTGATGGCCTGGGACTCGGACTCAAATCTGAACCTGAGGAATCCCAGCCTGCACAGGATCCTCCGCCTCCAGAACCAGCTGGGCCAGGACTGGGGCCTGAGCCTGAAGGGTCCTCACCTGTGCTGGATCCTCAGGTGCAGGCACCAGCTGAGTCTGCTCTGGCTCCTGAGGTGATGGAGGACCCATTGCCTGCAGGTGCTCCACTCTCAGCCCCGTCAGGGGAAGGTGAGGTTGCCTCTGGGTCCGGTCACCCTCCAGCCTCTCCTGAGCTGCAGAGGCTCAGGGCAGAGGCGGAGGGAACTAAGTTCCCGCAGGAGGAGTGCTCGCCTCCAGGCCAGGAGAGGTAGTCACCAGAGGATCAGGGCCGCCCTATGCCTCGGGGCAGATAAAAGCCAGCCAGCCCAGTCCCAGGTTGCAGGAGCAACATTGTTGGTAGCCTGTTCCTGCCTGCACCCTGTCCTGCTCTTCTGCCAGAGTTCCTGACCCCACCCAACTCCCTGCCTTGGACCCAGCTACAGCTTTGACGGACAACCTCCATACCGCACCATCGACCTTGGACTGGACTCAGATCTCGCCTCTCGGTTAGCCCCCGGGACCAGCACAGAGAGAGAGATGACATGTTTCTTTGTCCTGATTTATGATTAATAAATCTGTAGTTGTAGTATGCTTCCACAAGCCTCAGGCCTATTCTGTGTGCCCAGTTCGCTCTGCTGATAGCGTGCCCTGGCTTTGAAACCTGGGTCGCTGATTTACGTCGGGCAGAAGCCGATGGTCTTCGCAGCAGGACGACTGGAAGGGAACGGCTCAGCTGGGGCTAGCCAGCTAGCCTCCCGGCCCTCTGCATGTCGACAGGATGGCCATCTGTCATGGATGCTTCAGTTGAGATTCCTGCATTGCAGGGGCTTGGTCTAGATGACCCCTGGGTACCTTCCAACTCTAAGATGCTATGATTTTGAGCTGCAGACAGCGTAATGTCAGACTTTCAGGTCCATCGAAACTGACCAGAAGCAGCTTTCCAAGGTTTCAGAAACTGAAGTCTCCCTCCGCCCTGCCTGAAGAGGCCATGGATTCACTCTGGGTATAAGGTTACCAGATGTCCCTGTTTCCCGGGGACAGTCCCCATATTTACAAATCAGTCCCCTGACAAAATCCTATCATTCCTACTGAAGTTGAAAAGTGTCCCCGGATTCATTGGGAAAAAATCTGGTGACCTTACTCTGGGACCTTTTGCAAGCTAAGCACATGTTCTGCCGCTGAATTAGGGTCCTTCCCTTTAGGTGGGATGCAACTGTCGGTCCACAACACGCCGTGCAAATTTCAGAGCAAATCCCAAAATATAAGCATCCGCAAATGCAACAACACGAAACTAATGAAGAGCAAATAGCAAACTAATGGTTATTACATTCAATAATTAATGAATACTAATACCAATGCTTTTAATATTTATTTAGTTCCAGCGCGATAAACAAGTGAGTCCTTCATTTGCATGTGGGATGCAAATTCAAATTTATTTGCAGAGTGCCCCCTATTTATTTTCCTTTCCCAGCCTCACTCAGGTCTTGAGCAGTGGATTTGGGGCAAAAAAACCCAAAACAGCTTGGAACAAAGTTTTAGATGAGTTCTTTAAGCAGAGGCTTGACATCCATATGTCAGGAGTGCTCTGATGGTGTTTCCTGCTTGGCAGGGGGTTGGACTTGATGGCCCTTGTGGGCTCTTCCAATTCTATGATTCTATGATTCTATGATTCTACTGTATGGGCGGCGGAGGGGAGGAGATGCAAGCTGGGAACAGCTTTGTTTCCTGCATTGCAAGGGGTCAGGTTATATGGCCCCTGGAGGTCCCATTCTACTCTGCAGTTCTAGGATTCTGTGAAAAATACATCTTTAAATAACAAACCACAGGTTAATATGGAAATGGGACAGAACAAATTTGGGAATTAACAATGCAAAATTTACACAGAGTTGTACTGGACACTGTCATCCCTAGATAACTTAAATCCATTTCAGTGGGTCTCCTCTGAGTAGGACTATGTTCACAGGACAGAGTTCACAAAAATGGATGGGTCCAGCCACCCTTTACAAAAAGGCAATTTGAAGCGAGAGGAAAACGTGTATTCAGAGAGAAAATTATGCTGAAAAACATCTTCATGTATGTGACAACGGCCGCGAGAGTTCTAATAGCACAAGGATGGAAGACTGAAGAAACCCCAACTAAAGAATCATGGAAAGAAAAATTGATGGACTGTGCAGAACTGGCAAAACTGACATACAAGCTACGGGACAAGTATAACTGTGACTTTAAAGATGAGTGGGAACCCTTTACAAAGTATTTGAAGACATAACAAAGCAAACTGGACTCCTTGGCTGGCCTTGAATAAACATTCACAAACTTTTTATTGATAATAATCGGCTAAATAGTTTGAGGATCTATACAACTTTGTAACATGCAGAAAACAGCAGTCTCAGAGAAACCAAAGACTGGAACTGAGGGAAGCTGGGGGGGGGGGATGTGGGGGAGGGAGGAAAATGGGGGGGAATTAAGGATGATATGTTTCTGGATAATATGTTTTGTCTTAATTTTGAATATATATATAATTTTTTTTAAAAAAAGAAGAAAAACACAAAAATAAAGAAAAGTAAATTATGTCTGAAAATACATTTGAAAATGTGTTTACATGCAAAGTCCATAGCTTAGTAGAGCAAACGGCTCTTCATCTCAGGGTTGTGGATTGGAGACCCAAGTTGGTCAAAAGATTACTGCATCGCAAGGGGTTGGACTAGATGACCCTTGGGGTCCCTTCCAGCGCCATAGTTCTAAGATTCTATGAAAGTTTTGTGTAGATTCCCTTTAAAAAACAAGCCTATAGGTCAATGCAGGAAGGGGGTGAGATGGAGTTAATAGAGGAAGACATGGACCAGAAATTGGCCAGTTTTATCACCCGTTAACTGAAGTCCCCTCTCCTATGCGCACCCTGCCCTCCTCCGAAGGCTCATTTGTTTCAACTGCTTTGGAAAGAACTTCCCCCTGTTCTTCTTAGATCTTCAATTAGCCAGCACGATTGGCTCAGCAGAAGAGAATTAATGCAACATATGCTAAGTGTATGCATGACCTATTTAACCGAGGGATAATCTTTTTCTTCTCTTCCTGGTTAAGGCTCTTTAATGGTATAGTCCTGGTGCGCATCAGTGGGTATAAAATTCCCATTCTAAGTAGCAGCATTAGGGCTTGATGAACCAGCGGAAGGCAGTACAGAGGAAAGATGTGCCCAACCTCAGGCTGGTGGGCAGCTTCTTCAGGGGATGAAGGGGGAGGCAGGGAATCGAAGGGGGTGGGAATGCCTCTTGGCCACCTAGGAGGGCACTTTCTATGTTTCTGTGAGAGTTGGTCTGCCCATGGACCTGGTGCTTGAAGCCAGCTTCCCACAGAGCATGTCCCTGGTGAAGGAAGCATGAAAGTCTTATGTGGGGAGAACACCCTTAATCCCACCCATTAAGGTTAAGAAAGTTTTCTCTTTGGGTTTGCTGAAGTCTTGTCAAAAGCCGTCCAACTTAGTAGCCATCAACCCATCCCACAGCAGTGAATTAATGAGATGTAGCATGAGGACTTAAAAAGCAGAGACATCACCTTTCCAACAAAGGTCCGTATATTTAAAGCTATGGTTTTCACCGTAGTGATGTATGGAAGTGAGAGCTGGACCATCAAGAAGGCTGATCGCCGAAGAATCAATGCTTTTTATTTATGGTGCTGGAGGAGACTGGAGAGTCCCATGGACTGCAAGAAGATCCAACCTCTCCATTCTGAAGGAAATCAGCCCTGAGTGCTCACTGGAAGGACAGATCCTGAAGCTGAGGCTCCAAGACTTTGGCCACCTCAGGAGAAGAGAAGACTCCCTGGAAAAGACCCTGATGTTGGGAAAGATGGAGGGCACAAGGAGAAGGGGACGACAGAGGACGAGATGGTGGGACAGTGTTCTCGAAGCTACCTGCATGAGTCTGACCAAACTACGGGAGGCAGTGGAAGACAGGAGGGCCTGGTGTGCTCTGGTCCAGGGGGTCACGAAGAGGCAGACACGACTAAACGACTAAACAACAACAAGCACGAGGACTTCATATTCTCCCTGCCTCCATCCCAAATATACTGCCAAACAATTTTGTTGCATGACCTCAGCTTCACCCAATGTGCAACGAGCAGGAGGAGTAAAGTTTAATTGCATATTGCAGAGGGTGGGGTGCGGTGGGGGGAAGTTAAGAGATATCTGAAGTGCATTGTTAAATAAATAAATAAATTGTGCCCCAGTTTGAGGGTGCTTTTTTTCCTTTTTTGAAATAAACAAGGGAGCATCTGAAATTAATCCATGTCTGCTTTTTATGCAAATGCTGCGTTGATTAAACCTGGACATTTGCTTTGGTCACGGCACTCTCAAGAAACCTCTGCCCCACGCCCTTTCCCCTTAATCAACTGTGTTTTTGTAAGCAATGTTGTTCGGTCACCGAACATGCAAATGAGGGTTCTGACCCCTGTCCTGGACCGGAATAATGCATGGAAACTGCCTGGTTTGTTTTGTAAGCCTGGCTGAAATGACCCATCTCCAAATCATATGCAGAAGTTGGTCAGATTTGCTCACCAGCTTCTCCACCGCTCCAGCAGTAGGAAAACTTACTTTGCCACTGAAACATCCTCAGAGACGGAATTTGCTGGGATGTATTTTTCCCCACTGCTACCCTTTGCTACCCCTTCCCTCTCCTATCCTTTGTTGTTCATTTATCTATTAACTTGCAGTCTTCCCGTCTGTGTATTCAGGAAGGTAAGCAGCAGCAATTTATTATTTACTATTATTGCACAGTTTTACAGGCTCTTTCCAAAAGCAGTTTGCAACCTACTGAATACAGACAATTTAAGCCTTTCAAAATATCAAATTCATTTCAAATGCCACTAAAAGGCCAGGACAGAACGACAATGACCCGATATTGCTAAAGACATCAGAATCAAACCAGGATGGGATTTGCACAGCTTCCATCATAATCAGCTGCCCCCATTAAGAATGTAATAAAAGCCTTGAAGGATCAGGCCAATGGTTTATCTAATCCAGCATCCTGCTCTCACAGTGCCCAAGATGGGAAACCCGCAAGCAGGATTCGAGCACAAGAGGAATTTTCCCCTCCTGTGGTTTCCAGCAACTAGGATTCAGAAGCACGGTTTTGTGGGATGTAAACACAGCAGCAGTCAATGACAACATTCCTAGAGTGTACATGTTAGAACATGGGGAGGGATGTCTGTCCAGCAAGCAGGTAAACTTCCTGGGGACGGACTTCCGCCGCATGTGACCAGAGGTGGGTGTGGCCTCACCTGTGCAGGTAATGACAAAAGCACAGGGCAGGCAGCCATCTCTCTCTCTCTGCCATTTTCCTTCGTTGAGGAAGCATGTAAAGATGCCCTCTTGGCTCTCAGCCAAGAGAGGAGATAAGGTCTATCTTGCAATAAGATAGATTCTAAGCATATGTAACTTTTTAAGCCTGTCTGCCTTCTGGGATCATGTTGTGAACAGAACGTGAGTAAACTCTTTTATACTTTTATAAAGACTGTGTTGTGTCTTGTATTTTAAGAGGGAATAAAGGGGAAATTACCAGAGTAATTATTATAGAGGTTCTAGCGAACCTGTGCAGACGTTACCGTTGCGAACTTAAAGGGGAATGTCTATAAACTCTGCTGATATTTTGGGAACTTGTTAGCACAAGTTGGATAAGGATATAATTAGTCAATATATCCTCTCCTGCACCCCAGAACATTCCCACAGGTTTCAGCAGTGGAGGTAGCAACACAAGTAGTGGCCACTCATAGCTTTGTCTTCCACGGATTTATCTAACCCTCTTTGAAGCCATCCAAGTTGGTGCCCATCCCTGTGGGAGTGAGTTCCATGGTTTAACTAGGTGCTGCATGGAGTCCTTGCTTTCCTCCAGGCCAGCAGCCCTGCCTGCTCATCCCTTTGCCCCAGTGGTGTAGCGTGTGAGATGTAATCCACAGGGAGCAGTCAAGTACAACATTCCTTGTAATGCTAGAGAAGACATGCGAGGGAATGTTTGATCTCGTTTTTTGACAGAATTACAAGCCTGGTAGATGAAGGGAACGCAGTGGATATAGCCTACCTTGATTTCAGCAAGGCATTCGACAAGGTGCCCCATGATATTCTTGTAAAGAAGCTGGTAAAATGCGGTCTTGACTATGCTACCACTCAGTGGATTTGTAACTGGCTGACTGACCGAACCCAAAGGGTGCTCATCAATGGTTCCTTTTCATCCTGGAGAAGAGTGACTAGTGGGGTGCCACAGGGTTCTGTCTTGGGCCCGGTCTTATTCAACATCTTTATCAACGACTTGGATGATGGACTCAAGGGCATCCTGATCAAATTTGCAGATGACACCAAACTGGGAGGGGTGGCTAACACCCCAGAGGACAGGATCACACTTCAAAACGACATTGACAGAATAGAGAACTGGGCAAAAGCAAACAAGATGAATTTTAACAGGGAGAAATGTAAAGTATTGCACTTGGGCAAAAAAAAAATGAGAGGCACAAATACAAGATGGGTGACACCTGGCTTGAGAGCAGTACATGTGAAAAGGATCTAGGAGTCTTGGTTGACCACAAACTTGACATGAGCCAACAGTGTGACGCGGCAGCTAAAAAAGCCAATGCAATTCTGGGCTGCATCAATAGGAGTATAGCATCTAGATCAAGGGAAGTAATAGTGCCGCTGTATTCTGCTCTGGTCAGACCTCACCTGGAGTACTGTGTCCAGTTCTGGGCACCACAGTTCAAGAAGGACACTGACAAACTGGAACGTGTCCAGAGGAGGGCAACCAAAATGGTCAAAGGCCTGGAAACGATGCCTTATGAGGAACGGCTAAGGGAGCTGGGCATGTTTAGCCTGGAGAAGAGGAGGTTAAGGGGTGATATGATAGCCATGTTCAAATATATAAAAGGATGTCATATAGAGGAGGGAGAAAGGTTGTTTTCTGCTGCTCCAGAGAAGCGGACACAATGGAGCAATGGATCCAAACTACAAGAAAGAAGATTCCACCTAAACATTAGGAAGAACTTCCTGACAGTAAGAGCTGTTTGACAGTGGAATTTGCTGCCAAGGAGTGTGGTGGAGTCTCCTACTTTGGAGGTCTTTAAGCAGAGGCTTGACAACCATATGTCAGGAGTGCTCTGATGGTGTTTCCTGCTTGGCAGGGGGTTGGACTCGATGGCCCTTGTGGTCTCTTCCAACTCTATGATTCTATGATTCTATGGTCCAGCCAGTCAAAACTTCCTGTTCCTCCTGGCTGGAGCATCCTTCCTTTGCATGTGATAGAAGGTGGGCGTGGCCTAACCTGTCCAGGTAACAAAAGGACCAGTCAGCACACTTCTCTTTTTCACTTCCTTCATCGTTTTGACCAGCTTTTAGCTAGGAATGCTCTGCTAGCTTCTCAGCAAGCAGAGGCGCTGGGATTATTCCCCCATATGGGGTAGACCCACATGTACATATTTGTAACTAAGTCTGCCTTCAGGAAGCCAACTGTGAACTGATGTGAGTAAACTTCTTTTATTGACTTTGAATAAGATTGTCGTGTCTTTATTCTTTTAAGAGGGGTTAAAAGGAATTTACCAGGAACTACAGTGGTACCTCGGGTTAAGAACTTAATTTGTTCTGGAGGTCCGTTCTTAACCTGAAACTGTTCTTAACCTGAGGCACCTCCCTCTGCCGCCACACTGCCACCACACAATTTCTGTTCTCATCCTGAAGCAAAGTTCTTAACCAGAGGTACTATTTCTGGGTTAGCGGAGTCTGTAACCTGAAGCATCTGTAACCCAAGTTACCACTGTATACAATTCAATCTGAGACAGACTGAATTGTATAATAGTGTGCGGCTCACACGAGCCTGCAACCAGCTATCTGCTGTGCATGTAAAAAGGGGAATGTAAACTCTGCTAAGTAAAGGAACTTGCTAGCACAAATTAGGAAGGATAGTAATAAAATAATATCCTCTCCTGCCACCCTGAACATTCCCACATAGCATGCATTGGAAGCACCCGGGACAAGGAAAGGGTTGTGCCCCCTAACCTCCTTGAGGGCATTGTGTGGGAGGCAACAGGTGGATTTTGCTGCACCCCTGCGGTGGCTGCTCCTCATGCAGGTTGGCTGCTGGTCGCTGTGTTTTCCCTCTCAGCTCTGTGAGCTCCCGGCGGGAGTAGCAGCTGGCACTCCTTGGCAAACTTAGTGGTGTCCCAGCTGTGCCAGAGTCACAGCTGCTGCAAGTCTAGGCTGTGATGGCCTGGGACTCGGGCTCGGACTCTGAACCAGAGGAGTCTCAGTCGACCCTGGATCCTTTGCCCCAGGCATCACCTGAACCAAGTCTGGGGCCTGATCCTGAAGAGTCCCAGTCTGCACAGGTTCCCCTGCAACAAGCACCAGCTGGGCTGAATCAGGGGCCTGAGCCTGCCTTGGCTCCAGATGCGGGGATGACCTCGTTGCCTCCAGCTGGGTCATCACTTACAGCTGCTCCACTACCAGTTTGGTCAGGAGAGGCTGAGGCGGCCCCTGGGTCTAGTAACCCACTGATGTCTCCCGAGCTGCAGAGACTCAGGTCTGAGAAAAGGAGAGACCTGAGTACTCGCAGGAGGAGTACTCACCTTCGGGTGAGACAGAGAGGTGAGTCGCCAGGGGATCAGGACCGGCCACTACCCGGACAAAGGTAAAAGGCTGTCAGACCCTGCCCCAGGTTGCTGGAGCAACATTGCTGTATGCTAGATCCTGCCTGAGATCCTGTACCTGACCTTGCCTGGTTTCCTGCCTCGTGTCCTGCCTAGGCCCTGTTGGAGTGACTCCTCAGGGAACCCTTGGATTTTGGGACCGGACCTGGGCCACGTGGCTCGGGCTACCCCCGGGCCCAGCACAGCACATAGGCAGAGGGCAGCAGAGAGCAAGACAAGGTGCCAAGGGCAGTCCTTCCTTGGCTGCACAGTCAAGGACTGTCAGTGGCAGGTCCCGGGTGAATGAGTGACTCTCCTCTCTGTGCTCCTGTGGTTGGGGGTGCCCCTCGCCCAAGGACAGAGACCAGGAGGGAGGCCACAGAGAAGGACCAGGCCAGGAGAAGTCTGGGCTCTGACTGGCAGGAGTTATACCCGGGGCAAGCGTCCCTTCACTGGCCATGAGGAGAAGGAGGCACGGCTGCAGCCTCAAGGGCTAGGTCTGAGTGCGTCTCACCTCTCCATGGCTCCAGAAGGCAGCCTCAGTGAGGGAGCCTGTTGTGGGGGCACCCCTCAGAATTCTGTGCCCGGGGCCACAGCCCCCCTTGCTCTCATGCTACGCCACTGCTTTGTCCCCATTCCCGCTGGCCCTGCCCAGACAAAGGCTGTTTCCGACATTGTCCACGCAGCCTCAAACCAATGCCTGCAGCACAGAAAGCGCACGGCCGGCTCCCCTAGCGTTGCTGGGCTGTCGAGATAAGGCTGCCTCAAGCCACAAATCCTCCACTCTGAGCGTCCCCTGGAAGAGGCAGGCAGGGAGAGTAAGTGGCGGTGCCCAAATGGCTGCGTTAAACAATGTGAGCCTGCGGGAAGCGAGCTGGAATTACATGAAAGGGCCAAGGCTCCGATGATGGGGACGGCTCTGCTGGGACTTGAGGGGGCTGCCTGCTCCTCTTCATTTCCAGCTGCTGACGGCGCCTCTGCCAAAAAAGAGGAGAGGGCAGAAATGATGGAGCGATGCTTGAGGAAGCCGGCTGGTCCATGTCTCCCTGGCGCGCCTCGGATGCGTCGCCTCGCGCGTCCTGACAGCGGGGTCTCTCCTCTCCCTCTCCCCGGGAGCGAAAAGCGGCCGCAGATCGTTACAGCTCTTCAGATGCAGGTGCCGCTGGTGGTTATGGATGGCGGAGCCTCGCAGGCATGTCGCTTCCCAGGAACGGAGCTGTCAGGGAAGGCCTCGCGTCATTTTCTGCTCGGCTGCCGGCGCGCCCCTGGCTGAGCGCGCCGGGACAAACGGAGACGGGCGGGCGAGGCGGCAGCTGCAAGAGCGTGGAAGGCAGAAAGAGGGAAGCGGGTCACGGGGAGGAGGAGGAGGAGCTGGGAGTTTCTGAACTGCAGGCTCCTCGCGTGTCCTCTAGAGATGGGAGTGGAATTCGAAGGCTGTGGGCATCGAAAGCCGAACCGCTCGAATCCACGTTTTCCATGAGAGGCGAAACAATGGGACGGACTCCCTAGAGCGGTTATGGACTCTCTCAGGGCTTTTATTGAGCACGAACTTAGGGGAGCTGAGTCCCCTTGCCTTTTTAAAATTAAATAATAATAATTTTCTGGCTGGGTGGGGGGAGCAGATATACACACAATGCCTGAGCCAAAAATCCACCCATATCTGTAATGATTAAAGTTGTGGTCATTCCTAATCCAGATCATTGTCTGCTTGAGTTTATTAATCACATCTTATATTTATCCTCTTCCAGGGGGTGGGTGGTTGGCACTGCCAACTAGGCCAACAACAAACAAACAAATGAAATTTGTGGGGATTCCCCCCCCCCAAAAAAACCCCAATGGTCTCTCCTTCCTTGGAGGTTTTTAAGTAGAGGTTGGAAGTCCTCTGCCTTGGATGCTGTAGCCGAGATTCCTGCATCACAGGGGGCTGGACTAGATGCCTCTTGGGGTCCCTTCCAACTTTATGATTCTATGAAACACAGCCGCCCTACGGAATTGCCACTGGTCCAAGTTTAACAATGTGGTTCTCCAAGCACACGATGTACGGAAATGTATATATTATGGCAAAGTGGATAGAAATAATTTGTTGGTGAAATTAGCATATGGAAATGGCACTGGCCTGTTTTTATGTTCTTAATGATGCCAGGCTCTTGATCATTTCAGTTGCTCTTTTCTGAATCTTTTCCAGGTCTGCAATATCCTTTTCAGCATGTAGAGTGGTGCACAGCATTCCAAGTACAGTCACGCCATTGGCATTATACATATAATGGCATTATGACACTGGCAGTTTTGTTTTCAGCCCCTTTCCTAATGATCCCTAGCATGGAATCGGCTTTTTCCACAGCTGCTGCATGCTGGCTCGACATCTTCGGTGAGCTACATTCGCAATGACCCCCAGATCTAAGTGGATCATATTCCAATGCCCCGATTCCTTTCCATCCTGCCTTTCAGGTTACAAATTCCTCCAAGGCACTTTAGTTACACACGCCATCAAGCTACCACTTCATAAGGACAACATTAGAATTCCTCAGGATCCTTGCAACATGGCAGTGGGAAAGTGAGCATCTAGGGACTTCTGGGATAGACCAGACCTGCTGCAAGTTCCAGCAACGTCACATAAAATCCCTCCCTTCCCAGTCGGAAGGAATCCAACAGCTCAGCAGAAAGGGTCCTCCCTGATGGGCTGTTTTTCTATGTGCAAAGAAATCATCATAGGGAAAAGTGGTCCTATCCAAATCTCCATCCCACGTTTATAGTGAAGGCGACACCAGCTTAATTTCAGGGAGACCACATGTTGATTTTCACAGTTTCCGAATCATAAATTTGCTTGCAAGAGATTTCTAACGTCTGCATGACATCTGTTTCTTGCTTACAGGAGGGTGTGATATTTAAGTCTTCTGGCAAATGCAAGGATTAGTATGCCGATCTTTTCTGCAGCTATTGGAGGTCAGGATGGTAATTATTCCTTCCAGGTCACGTCTGAGATAGGCGCTTGTAACCAGGGTCACAGATAGTTCAGGAGCAGTATATTTTACATTAGGCTTACCCTCCACTGCGCTGATGCCACGATGCACAGAAATAAACCATGTTAAAATTCCAGGCCAGCCCCCTTGCTTACAAAACCTTGAGGCTGCTAGTTCTGCAGGGGCTCCGTTTGAGGTGGCCTCCATTGCACAAGCTTCCCCCAGGGGAATCCACCCAGGGGAATCCCGGGCGTTTGGCTCCCACTCTCCGCAGCACACATTGGGCTCAGCTCAGAAGAAGAGGCCATTTCCCTGCTGCTTGCATTTGAGATTCCAGACCACAGTTTTGCTGCGTCCTTTTAACAATGTCATGCAAGCTATTTAATAATCATTAAAGTGGAATTGCCATTCTGCCGTCAGCTGCGGAGCCAAAATGCTCTGTTTGTGCCACATTGCCTTAATTTTCAGCAAGTTCAGCAGGATTCTTTTTCTTTTTAAAAAGGGAACCAGCCCAATTTGGATTTCCAGGAATGAGCACCCTGCAATTTCTCTTTATTTATAATTCATAGACGTATTGTAAAGAAAACAGCCCTCCCCGCAGAGGCGGCGAGCGATCTGCAGTGCTGCGTCGTCGCTTGAAGAGGACTGAGAATGAGACCCTTCTCTCTGTGATGCCTTCATCGTTTTCTCTCAGCAAAAACTCCCGCTACTTCTCGGTTACGGAAAACAAAAGGCTCCGCAAGCAGGCCTTCAGAGGTCATGTGGAAAAGATGTGTGGGCCATCAGGAGTCCTTCTGTGGAGTTCACAAAGATCAGGTGGAGAGTTTCGCTTCTCCTCGAACCATAGGGGACAACTCCTAGGGGCCGAGGGGTCTTTGCTCCCTCAATAAAATATTTGAGGAGGGTGAGCACCACCCCTAAAGTTGATGGGCCTTGCCATTCAAATGGTGTCTGTGCACCAGGCCACGTGATCAGTTATGCAGGGCAGGGCTTAATTGGTCCTACCAATATTTTATTCAAGTTGGCACCCGCGCCTCCAAAGAGGAACCGCTTCCGAGGCACCCCGATGGGAACAGAGGGTGCTGCCTTAAGCCACTTGTTGTTGTTTAGTCATTTAGTGGTGTCCGTCTCTTTGTGACCCCCTGGAGATGGTTGGACAGTGTTCTTGAAGCTACAAACATGAGTCTGACCAAACTGCGGGAGGCAATGGAAGACAGGAGTGCCTGGCGTGCTCTGGTCCATGGTTTCATAAAGAGTCGGACACGACTAAATGACTAAACAACAAAAATAAAGAAGGACGAGGGCATTTATGGACACTTAGCAAACAGTGAATGGGAGCCTTCTGCTGAGCCAGACATGTGATACATTTGGCTAAGTACTGTTTGCACTAAGTGACAGTGGCTCTCCAGGGTTTCAGATGCAGAACATTGCCACTTTCCACCTGGCAATGACAGGACTTGAAGGTGGAACTTTCTGCATGCCATGCAGATCTTCTGCCACTAGGCTGTGGCCCTTCCCATCTCCCTAGCCTCCACCCTCTGGCTTTTACCCAGACCTCTCATGTTGGGATCACCAAATTGTAGAGTTGGAAGAGACCCGAAGGATGATCTAGTCCAAACCCCTGCTGTGCAGGAACCACAGCTGAAGAATCTTTGGTAGATGGCTATCCAACCTCTGTTGTGAAACGTTCAATAAAAGAGAGTCCACCACCTCATCCGGTGGCGAACAGCTCTTGCTTAGAAAGCCCTTCCTAAGGTTTAGTTGGAATCTGCTTTCTTGTCACTTGAAACCATTGGTTTGGGTCCTCCCTTCTGGATCAGGGGAAGACCTTGCTCCACCTTCCATGAGACAGCCCTTTCAAGATTGGAAAATGGCTCTCCTAGCATCTGTCAGTCTTCTCTTTTGCACACTAAACATCCCCAACTTCTTAACCGCTCCTTACGTTGGTGGATAACTTCCATTTTTCCTATGCAGGTTGCGCCTCGTAGAGCAGAGTTAAAGGGACCTCAGAACTGGGGACCTCTTGTATCCCTCCGGTCCTCTCCTCCTGGTCCTTCTCACTAGTCTTCCTTCACACCCTTCTTGAAAATGTTTCCTGGTTGGAATGTATCCTTGAACTGTGTTAATGCTCCCCTGGATAGAGAAGTGTGTGTGTGTGTGTGTGTGTGTGTGAGAGAGAGAGAGAGAGAGAGAGAGAGAGAGAGAGAGAGAGATTAAACGCCCTTAGAATCATAAAGTCTACATTTCTGAGCACAATTCAAAGTCTTTGTGCTGACCTTGAAAACCCAAAATGGCCTTGGCCCAGTAGACCTGAAGGAGCGTCTCCACCCCCATTGTTCAGCCCAGACACTGAGGTCCAGCTCCAAGGACCTTCTGGCAGTTCCCTCCCTGCGAGAAGCCAAGTTACAGGGAACCAGGCAGAGGGCCTTCTTGGTGGTGGCGCCCTGTTAGGATTTCAAGCTCCCTGGTGCTGATTTTATGGTTGGTATATTTCACACGCCTGTCTGAATGGAGCCTGAGAAAGGAAGACTGTCTTATCTCTCTTCCGGTGTGAGTCTGTGGAACTGTACTTTCACTTTTACGCTGTCCTGTTCTCTCTTGGAGCTGGATGAGAGAAAGGACCATGATTCTGTGTCTCTGTAATATAGCGTATATAAATAGTAGTTTAGAACTACGATGCCTCTTTCTTTTGCTGTGTTAAGAGAGAAGGCTAGTGTGCATAAATCAAGTTGGTTTATGTCGCTTGAGTGCCTTGGAAAAGAAGGGGATGCCTTTTCCAGAGCTATGCTCACCGGATGATGCTCAGAGATCCTGGAGCATTATCCCAACATGCCCGCCCTGTGGAACGCCCTCCCATCAGATGTCAAAGAAATAAACAACTATCTGGCATTTAGAAGACATCTGAAGGCAGCCCTGCTTAGGGAAGTTTTTAATGACTGATGTTTTAATGTATTTTTAATCTTTGTTGGAAGCCGCCCAGAGTGGCTGGGGAAACCCAGACAGATGGGCGGGGTATAAATAATAAATTATTATTATTACAACTACTACTTCTGTTATATTTTTGTAATTATGTAAATCTCTTCATGTGCCTTGAGTGCTGTTTTAACTATGGGGGAAAAAGGTAAAAGTAAAGGACCCCTGACGGTTTAGTCCAGTCGCAGATGACTCTGGGGTTCCAGTGCTCATCTCGCTTTACAGGCTAAGGGAGCTGGCGTTTGTCCGCAGACAGTTTTTCCAGGTCATGTGGCCAACATGACTAAGCCGCTTCTGGCGAAACCAGATCAGTGCACGGAAATGCCGTTTACCTTCCTGCCGGAGCGGTACCTATTTATCTACTTGCACTTTTGGCGTGCTTTTGAACTGCTAGGTTGGCAGGAGCTGGGACAGAGCAACGGGAGCTCACCCCGTCGCGAGGATTCGAACTGCTGACCTTCAGATTGGCAAGCCCAAGAGGCTCAGTGGTTTAGACCACAGCATCACCCATGAGCCCAACTATGGAAAAGTGGCCTATAAATAAAGGACGGTTGTGATGATGGTGCTCCAAAAAATTCTGCATCAACTATTAGCCATGGTGACTTGGCCATCATCCCCACCCAATGAGCTTCCATTGACATCTGGGTGGCCATGTGGACTTGGATCCAATCCTGCTACGATCTTCTGACATTCTTCTGTTTCAGAAGCTTGACAAGTAGGCTCAACTGAGTAGAACTTCTCAACCAGTTTAGCCCAGCCATGATTTATGGGCCATCCAGCTTATTCCCCCATCGTATTGTATTTTGTAGGTTTCCAATGCAAGCGTCAATAGGGATACAATTTTTTTTTAAAAAAATTAAAATATATATATTGCTCTTCTATTAATAATACAGCAGCACATAAATAATGGATGGGTAATTAATAATACGGCCGGGCGCGAATTCCCTCCGCAATTCATGGATGAGAATGAAATGTCAAACAGAGATTACGCAATGAATATTTGATGTTTTAATTTATTGTGTAATTTCAAAGGGGACAGTCACTTGGGTGCTTGATTGAGGCCATGATCTTAGGCATGCTTACGTGGAAATGGGTTGCTCTGGAGTCGGTGGGATTGTGATGCTCCCACATGGTGCTGCATCTACAGAGAGAGCGTGCAACCGGTTGGACTCACTTGGGCATAAGCTTGCTGCATGGCAGCCGGGACAGGCAGAGACAGATGCGCTAAGTCCCATGCTTGACTCTTGCCATCCAAACCTGGTTTGGCAAACCTGCAAGTAAAAGTCAGCTCCTGGACCAGAGGAGGAAAGCATGGTGTCCTCCAGTTGATGTGGGTTACAACTCTCATCAATTCGAGCCAGAAAACCTAATGGTCATAGAACCTTCTTCTTCTTTGGTGATCACTTGTAGCCAAGTAAGATTGTCTTCCATAAACACGGTCTTAACAATGATTCTGTAAGTAACTGTGGAGGCCAATTCTGGACCCACACATCCTTCCACAGTGGGGACATTGGTTTCCAGGTGAGAGCTGATCACGATGTGGATTTGCCAAACATGCCTTCCTCTTAGCATGTTTCTCCCATGTGTCCTGAGTTCGAGTGTCTTCAAAACCCATGACACCCATTTTTAAAAAGATTTGCCTTGAGACAGTCTTTAAACCTCTTTTGTTGACCACCAGCATTACGCTTTCCATTTTTAAGTTCGGAATAGAGTAGTTGATTTGGAAGACGATCATCAGGCATCCGCACAACATGACCAGTCCAGCAAAGTTGATGTTGAAGAATCATTGCTTCACCACGGGTGATCTTTGCTTCTTCCAGTACACTATCATTAGTTCGCCTGTCTTCCCAACTGATGTGTGTAATTTTTCCGAGACACCATTGATGGAATCTTTCGAAGAGCTGGAGATGGGGTTTATAAGTGCTCCATATTTCACAAGCATGAAATATAGAACCATAGAACCATAGAGCTGGAAGGGACCTCCAGGATCTCCAACCCCCTGAAATGTAGGAACTGCAGCTGAAGAATTCCTGACAGATGGCATCCAGCCTTTGTTTAAAAGCCACCCATGAAGGAGAGTCCACTACCTTCCAAGGAAGTCTGTTCCACTGTCAAACATCTCTTACTATCAGAAAGTTCTTCCTGATGTTCAGTCAGGATCTCCTCTTTTGTCACTTGAGTCCATTGGCTTGGGTCCTCCCCTCTGAAGCAGCAGGCTCACTCCACCTTCCATGCGACAGCCCTTGAGATAGTTGAGGACAGCTATCATATCACCTCTCGTTCTCCTCTTCTCCAAGCTAAGCATACCCAACTCCCTCAACCATTCCTCATAAGGCTTGGTTTCCAGGCCCTTGGTCACTCCAGTCGCCATGCACCACAGATCTTCCACCTTGTCAATGCCCTTCTTAAACTGGGGTCCCCAGAACTGCACACAGGACTCCAGTGGCGGCTGGCCAAGGTAGAATAAGCTCCTGAGAGATTGCAGGCTCTATTCATTGACCTTTGGGTGGTGGTCCTCTACAGACTTGACTCAGCAAACCTGCAAGTGAGAATCAGACCAGAGGCACACAACAGGGTGTCCTCTAGATTTTGGGAGTGACAACTCTCATCAGCCCCACCGACAAGGCTCGTAGTCAGGGGGTATGGGAATAGCGATATAAAAAGGCATTGATTTATGTTCCAACCCACATTCGTCACCTGCAGGGCTGCTTCCGTCTCACTGTAATTTGGCTTCTAGCAAAAACTGTGTTATTTGTCTCAGCATCCACTGAGGTGGCATTTTACACAATTCATTGTGTAATTATTTTATTACTCCACACCGTTCTTTGCAATGCAGAGGAAACACAGTGCAAATGATGGGGGTAGGGGGATGAACATAATCAATTTCATATCGTTTAAAGAGTGAGAACAACAACAGCGGCAGCAAACACCGTCAGTGTTTGCTGGATCGATTTCCTTTCTGAACACGGGACTAATAAGAAAACACTGGCAGCTTCCAATCCTATTTTTGCTAGATTCCTTTGACAGCAGGATCCTTCAATGCAGGGAGATGGTCCTTGAGGGTCCCCATCCAATTCTACAATTCTAGGAAGTCTTTGAAATCCCTAGATTGGAATTGTAGCATGTTGGCTAGTGCTTGGCCACTGTGCAAACAGGTTGCTAGACTAGTGGGCCATTGGCATCATCCAACAGACAGGCTCTTCTTATTTACTTATAAAAAAACAAAACCAAAAAAAAAAAAAAAACCCACATTGTCCAGTAGCACCTTAGAGACCAACTAAGTTTGTTCTGGGTGTAAGCTTTCGTGTGCATGCACATCTCTCAGATATGGTATGGTATGGTATGGTAAACCTGTTGAAGACTGTTAACGACTGCAGTTGGACTAATTGCAATCATTAACAGTCTTAACAGGGTTCTGTTTCAGTGTATCTGAACAAATGTGCATGCACACGAAAGCTTATACCCAGAGTCCAAGGTGCTACTGGAAGGGACGCGGGTGGCGCTGTGGGTTAAACCACAGAGCCTAGGACTTGCAGATCAGAAGGTCGGCAGTTCAAATCCCCGCGACAGGGTGAGCTACCGTTGCTCGGTCCCACCTTCTGCCAACCAAGCAGTTCAAAAGCATGTCAAGGTGCAAGTAGATAAATAGGTACCGCTCTAGCGGGAAGGTAAACAGCGTTTCCATGTGCTGCTCTGGTTCGCCAGAAGTAGCTTAGTCATGCTGGCCACATGACCCGGAAGCTGTACGCCGGCTCCCTCGGCCAATAAAGCGAGATGAGCGCAGCAACCCCAGAGTCAGTCACGACTGGACCTAATAGTCAGGGGTCCCTTTACCTTTTAAGGTGCTACTGGACAATTTTTTATTTTTTTAATTTATTTTGACTGTATCAGACCAACACAGCTACCTACCTGAATCATATTTTCTTATGTTTACCCATCCCATGTACATGGACTATATCAGGGATGGAGGAAGCACCCCCCCAAGGCTCCCCCCACTTTTCATTGCTTCCTAGCAAGAGGTCTCCAAAGCGACTTACAATATTCAACACGTTCAACGCAGCAAGCCGTAAAAACCACCATCGGCAATAAAATAAGCAGCAAGCAGCAGACAAAATCAATAAACAGCAGTCAATAAAAGCACGGGGCCAATAAAAACTAGCAGCAACAATTCAATTAAAAGCCTGGATAAAGAGGAGGAAAAAGGGAAACAGCTGGTGTCTAAATGATCATAATACAATTCCATCCTGGGGGGCTGTTGCAGAGGCATGAGACTGCGGCCGCAAAGGCCTTCTTCTCTGTCAGCACCCAGTTAAGTTCTGAAGGTGGTGCTGGGGATGGGGAGGAGAACCTGGAGAAAGTCCTTGAAAGGAGGTCTCAAGGAACAGGCAGGTTGACACTGGAACTTGTGGGCATCCCAGGAAGGTGGAAGATTCGGGGCAGATAAAACAAACATCTTCTTCCCACAGTGTAGAGTTAAACTATGGAACTCATTGACCCAGGAGGCAGTGGTGTCCATCAACCAAGATGGCTTTAAAAGAGGATTGGATAAATTCATGGAGAAGGAGAGGGCTATCAGTGGCCACAAGCCAGGTGTGATGGCCTGGGACTCGGGCTCGGACTCGGAGCCAGAGGAGTCTCAGTCTGCTCCGGATCCTCTGCCTCAGGCAGTGTCTGAACCAAGTCTGGGGCCTGATCCTGAAGAGTCCCAGTCTGCATAGGTTCCCCTGCATCGAGCACCATCTGGGCCGAGTCAGGGGCCTGAGCCTGCCCTGGCTCCAGATGCGGGGATGACCCCCCTGCCTCCAGCTGGGCCATCACTTACAGCTGCTCCACTACCGGTTGGGTCAGGGGAGGAAATTAAAAAATGCCAAGGGGATCACATATTCAGCTTTTAGCCAAGTAGGGGCAGGAGAGGTGGCGGGTGTATAATATTTGCACAATGGCAACCTCCAGGTTCAGTCTATCAAGGTCTGATTCCTTTGCTGAATGAGAAAAATCCTCTACGTGTTCCCAGCTGATGCGTATCACTTTCTTCCAATTTGTGAACCGTTATCGGGAACGATCCCATCAAGGACCAGAGCATGTAGCTCCGCCAAACGACCAGCGTTAGCTCATTTGACACAAGCAAACATTTCTGAGTGGCTGCTGGGAGAGTCGTACTTGGGTATTTGGCGGAGGGCGACACCCCCCAGGCAGCTGCTGCCAAAACCCACTCCAATAAACACAAAAGACGTAACCAGCTGTATTTTTGAATAAATAAGGTATACTATTCATTGTATCAAATTGTAGATTTCAACGGAAGTCTCATAAAGTTCAATGAAAAAAGCAGAAGAACCAGTGAATCAGTTCATTCTATATCCCGTTCATGCATAAGGTCCATACATGTATAAGTGTCTATTCCACCTGTCTGTTCATTGTT
This sequence comes from Podarcis liolepis, assembly GCF_965112155.1. Lineage (NCBI taxonomy): Eukaryota > Metazoa > Chordata > Lepidosauria > Squamata > Lacertidae > Podarcis > Podarcis liolepis. Next base: position 2,574,590 of record NC_139554.1, on the reverse strand, counting down.
GTTGTTGTTGTTGTTTAGTCGTTTAGTCGTGTCCGACTCTCCGTGACCCCCTGGACCAGAGCACGCCAGGCACTCCTGTCTTCCACTGCCTCCCGCAGTTTGGTCAAACTCATGCTGGTAGCTTCGAGAACACTGTCCCACCATCTCATCCTCTGTCGTCCCCTTCTCCTTGTGCCCTCCATCTTTCCCAACATCAGGGTCTTTTCCAGGGAGTCTTCTCTTCTCATGAGGTGGCCAAAGTATTGGAGCCTCAGCTTCTGTCCTTCCAGTGAGCACTCAGGGCTGATTTCCTTCAGAATGGAGAGGTTGGATCTTCTTGCAGTCCATGGGACTCTCAAGAGTCTCCTGTCTGTTCATAGAGTCCAATAATCCACATGAAGGGTTGTTACAGTTCCACAGAATCCTTTCACAGAGTCTAAGACAAGGATTTCCGGAATATTAGCCTTGTTTCGCCATTCTAGGCTTCATCAGTAGTACAGGCTCTAAGTAATGCAAATAAATACACTATCGTAATCTCACACATTTTCCAGCAAAAAATAATATTAAAAAAACTTTACACTACTGTACATACCATATGTAATGTTACAGGATAGTGGACCTTATAGCATAGTGGTGGTTGCAGTAAACAACACCTTTTACAAAGCAAGATTATGTGGAGAAGCACAATATTGGTTTGAGTAACAGGTGTTGGCAATCCACAGATACAAAATTTCTTTCTGAAAGTGACCCATATGGCACAACAGAAGTAAAGCAAATTTAATCCATGCTCAGATATTATACATGTAAACTCATACATAAATGTAATCAGTTTTCAGGTCTAAAATAATAGCAGCCCACAGATACATGGACGTTGTGCATGAACGGTATATAGAATGAACTGATCCACTGGTTCTTCTGCATAGCTGTCAACTTTTTCCTTTTTTTAAGGGGAATTCCCTTATGCTGAATAGGATTCCTCACAAGAAAAGGACAAAGTTGACAGCTATGTATCTTCTGCTTTTTTTGTTGAACTTTATGAACAATTAATGAATGTCGATGCAAAGATTTTGAATGCAATATTGGCGGCAAATTTGCAAAAGGTTTATGTAAATTCCAGGAATGTTCCTGGAAAATAGGGACACTTGGAGGGTATGTTGATGTTTGCTCTGACTCAGCAGCAAACAGCGGATTTTTCTGGGGAAAGGGGCAGGATCAAAGCAACACCTCTCAGACCCATGCCTAGAAGTCATGGATCAGATGGAAGTGGGGGTGAGCCCTCAGTCTTTGAGCAAAGGGGGGCCTTTCCTATCAGGCATCTGGCTGGTCCCTGTGAAAACAGGATGCTGGAATAGATGGGCCATTGGCCGGATCCAGCGGGCTCTTCCTAAGATCACCATCTTTGAAGCTGGGGGGGACCCCACACCCTCTCCATTTCGTCTAAATGGCACGTGTGCTGGTCCCATTGGTTAACCGTGCGGTGAGGTCCGAGTCCAGTCTGAGGTCAAGGGTGCAGTATGGAGGCTGTCCGTCAAAGCTGGGTCCAAGGCAGGGAGTAGGGTGAGGTCAGGAGCTCCGGCAGAAAAACAGGACAGGGTTCAGGCAGGAACTAGCAACCAACATTGTTGCTCCCGCAACCTGGGACTGGGGCTGGCTGGCTTTTATCTGCTCCGAGGCATAGGGCAGCCCCGATCCTCAGGTGACTCGCCTCTCCTGGCCTGGAGGCGAGCACTCCTCCTGCGGGAACTTAGTTCCCTCCGCCTCTCTGCCCTGAGCCTCTGCAGCTCAGGAGAGGCTGGAGGGTTACCGGACCCAGAGGCAACCTCAGCCTCCTCTGACGGGGCTGAGAGTGGAGCACCTGCAGGCAATGGGTCCTCCATCACCTCAGGAGCCAGAGCAGACTCAGCTGGTGCCTGCACCTGAGGAGCCAGCACAGGTGAGGACCCTTCAGGCTCAAGCCCCAGCCCCGGCTCAGCTAGTTCTGGAGGCGGGGAATCCTGTGCAGGCTGGGATTCCTCAGGTTCAGCCTCCGAGTCCGAATCCCAGGCCATCACACCACGCCTCTTAATATTGTAGCCCTTAAGAGCTCTAATACTCCCGCATTTTGGAGCTGGAATGAAGATTGAAACCGCCCTTAACGCAGCGTTTAAAACGAAAGGTTTTTTTGTTAATTGAATTAATTATGTGCCGTGTGTGAAGAAGGGCTTTCTTTCATCTGTCCTCAATCTGCTGCCAATCAGTTTAATTGGGTGAGATTGTGCTTTGGTACTATGAAGAAAGGGAGAGGAGGAAAAAAAAAACCCTCTCTCTGCCTGCACCACACATACCTTTTACAAACTGTGATATCCGAAGTCTGGCAAGAGCTCCCCCCCCCCCCAATGGACTACAAATCCACAAGGGAGCTGACAGAGGCTGCTGCAGCAGGTAGCTGGATAACCGTCCTCTCGGGGGGACAGTCTAAGCTGGACAAACAAAACATCGCAAATAGCTCCTGTTAAGAGCCTGCAGGATCAGGCCAATGCCTGTTCTCATAGGGGCCAACTAGATACCTGTGGGGAATCTGCAGGCAGGATCCAAGGACAAGACCCCTTTCTCCTTCTCTGGCTTCCAGAAACATTGTTGCCTCTGGCTGTGGCGGCTGAGCCCAGCCACCCTGGCTAGTGTGCTTGGCCCAGAGGTAAACCCGAGCAACGCGGTCCAGGTCTGGTCCCGAATGCAAGAGTTGCACGAAGAGTCAGTCCAACAGGGTCAAGGCAGGAAACCAGGCTAGGTCAGGCACAGGGTCACAGGCAGGTTCCAGCAAGCAGCAATGTTGCTCCCGTAACCTGGGGCGGGGTCCGACAGCCTTTTATCTCTGTTGGGATAACAGCCGGTCCTGATCCCCCCGATGACTCACCTCCCTGTTTCGCTGAAGGTGAGCACTCCTCCTGTGAGTACTCAGGTCTCTCCTTCTCTCAGACCTTAGTCTCTGCAGCTCAGGAGACATCAGTGGGTTACTAGACCCAGGGGCCTCAGCCTCTCATCTCCTGACCCAATTCAGCCTCCCCTGACCCAACCGGTAGTGGAGCAGCTGTAAGTGATGGCCCAGCTGGAGGCAGCGAGGTCATCCTCGCATCTGGAGCCAGGGCAGGATCAGGCCCCTGACTCAGCCCAGCTGGTGCTTGTTGCAGGGGAACCTGTGCAGACTGGGGCTCTTCAGGATCAGGCCCCAAACTTGGTTCAGATGCCCCCTGAGGCAGAGGATCTGGTGCAGACTGAGACTCCTCTGGTTCCGAGTCTGAGCCTGAGTCCCAGGCCATCACAGCTAGTAGCCATCAGCAGCCCTCTCCTCCTCCATGAACTTGTCTACACCTCATTTAAAGCCATCCAGGTTGGTGGCCCTCATTGCCTCCTGTGCGGGGTGTGATCCATGGGAGGCAGTCAAGTACAACATTCCTTGTTTAGTGGACATGCAAGGGAATGTTTGGTCCAGACAGTCAAAACTTCCTCCTGGCTGGAACATCCTTCCTTTTGCATGTGATAGAAGGTGGGTGTGACCTAACCTGTCCTGGTAACAAAAGGACGAGTCACGCAGCACACCTCTCTCTTATTTTAACTTCCTTCTTTGTTAGACCAGCTTTTAGCTAGGACTCCTCTGATAGCAGAAGCACTGGGATTATTCCCCATATGGGGTAGATCCACATGTACATATGTGTGACTAAGCCTGCCTTTAGGAATTCAACTGTGAACTAATGTAAGTAAACTTCTTTTAATGACTTTGAATAAGATGGTGGCATCTTTATTCTTTAAGGAGGATTCAAGGGAACTTACCAGGAATGTACAATTTAATCTGAGACAGACTGAATTGTATAATGGTGAGAGGCTCACACAAGCCTGCAACCAGCTATCTGCTGTGCATGTAAAAAAGGGAAATGTAACTCTGCTACATAAAGGGACTTGCTAGTGCAAGATAGGAAGGATATTAATAAACAATATATCCTCTCCTGCCACCCTGAACATTCATTCACATCCTGCAGGAGCAGTTCCATAGTCCTTTCACTGCGTGAAACTGCACTGCCTTTCTACAATGTTTCCTGAATCTCTCAACATTCAGCTTCATGGGATGTTCAGAACTTCTAATGCTATGAGAGAGGGAGGGAAGACTTTCTCTATCCATTCCTTCCATGCCATGCATAATTCTAGATTATGCACAACCCTGTTTTTCAAACTTCTATTATTCTAATGTCTGTTTCACACCCACCAAGCTCCCTGTCTCCCCTTGCCAGCAGAGTGTGCTCAAACCCATCTACAGTCATACCTCTTGTTATGTTCGGTTCAGGTTACTTCTTTTCATGTTGAGTCCTGTGGCGACCCAGAAGTACCGGAAATGGTTACTTCTGGGTTTTGCCACTTGCGCATGCGCAGACGCTCAAAATGACATCATGCTCATGAACAGAAGCAGCGAATCACAACACACGTACGCGCAGACACGGGTTGCGTTCTGCTCATGTTGCAAACGCAACTCCGGAACGGATCCCGTTTGCAACCAGAGGTACCACTGTACTCTCTGGCATGCTCCTCTCACGAGGGATGGGCACGGCCTTCCCATGCTAATAATATCTCTCCTGTGTTTGATGCAGAGTATCTGTTAGCCAGAGGCGATGGTGGAGTGCCCGGCATTTCCCTGGGAATTCTGAGGAGGCCCGGAGAGAGACGTTCCAGAAGAGTTTCCCTCCATGCAGGCGTATCAGCTCAGCTAGGTTACGCGATATTAAATTGCTCCCGCAGCTCATTTCCATAGCACACAAGAGAGAACTTTGCCAAGCAAGTGCGCTGTGCATTCATCTATCTGTATAACTTAACAAGGGCTGGCTCCCTTGCTGTCCCCCCCACCCACCCCTGCTGATAATGCAGAAGATCATCATTACTCTTTTTAATGTCAGCCTTCTCTGAATTGTCTGTGTGCGCCTTTCGCTTGCAAAATAACCTGAAGAAAGTAGGGGAGGAACAAGGTTGCATTTTTTTTAGTGCCGCTGGTATTGGCAGAGCAGAAGAGCAAGCTCATGTGTTCAGACCCCAGGCCATCCATCAACCAACAAGCTGAGGCATCTTACCTGACTCCCAGATTTTCTGCCGCTCAATTAAAGGAGCCCCCAGCCTCTGGGAGTCCAAGTCCTGATTTTCAGAGAATCAAAGAATTGTAGAGCTCCAAGGGATCCCCTAAGGATCACCTAGTCTAACCCCCTGCAGTTCAGTAATCCCAGCTAAAGCACCCCTCACAGATGGCCATCCAATCTCTGTTGGAAAACCTCCAATGAAGAAAACTCCAATACACTTGGAGGCCATCCCTTCCACTATTGAACAGCTCTTGCCATTATTAAGTTCTTCCTAGTACATGGGAAAGGGACGCGGGTGGCGCTGTGGGTAAAACCTCAGCGCCTAGGACTTGCCGATCACATGGTTGGCGGTTCGAATCCCCGCGGCGGGGTGCGCTCCCGTCGTTCGGTCCCAGCGCCTGCCAACCTAGCAGTTCGAAAGCACCCCCGGGTGCAAGTAGATACATAGGGAATGCTTACTGGCGGGAAGGTAAACGGCGTTCCGTGTGCTGTGCTGGCTCACCAGATGCAGCTTGTCACGCTGGCCACGTGACCCGGAAGTGTCTGCGGACAGCACTGGCTCCCGGCCTATAGAGTGAGATGAGCGCACAACCCTAGAGTCTGGCAAGATTGGCCCGTACGGGCAGGGGTACCTTTACCTTTACCTAGTACATGGGACTTCCCTCTAGTCCCTTCCTTGGTTCCATTATTTGTCAATGTATCACATGTCCATTCTTAACTTTGAAGTTACCTATTGTCCATTCATAACAAAATTAGAAGTAATCCTAAAGGTAAAGGGTAAAGGGATCCCCGGCCATTAGGTCCAGTCGTGGCCAACTCTGGGGTTGCTGCGCTCATCTCGCTTTATTGGCCGAGGGATCCAGCGTACAGCTTCCGGGTCATGTGGCCAGCAGGACTAAGCCGCTTCTGGCGAACCAGAGCAGCGCACGGAAACGCCGTTTACCTTCCCACTGGAGCGGTACCTATTTATCTACTTGCACTTGACGTGCTTTCGAACTGCTTGGTTGGCCAGAGCAGGGACCGAGCAAAGGGAGCTCACCCCGTCGTGGGGATTCGAACCGCCGACCTTCTGATCGGCAAGTCCTAGGTTCTGTGGTTTAACCCACAGCGCCACCTGCGCTAATCCTAAAATCCTGCTAATGTATTAATCTGTGTACAGTGCTACTGTATATATGCAATAAACATCTCTTATTCTTCCTTAAATTCATTGTCATCTCATCCTCCTTGTTTCATTGTCATTTTTTGCCTTTTCAGATTATTCCATTAGTTTGACTTGCCAATCTTCTTTAGCTGGGACTCCGTCTTGCTTCCAACGTTGTGCTAACAGTGGCCATTTGGCAGTGGTTGCATACATAAATAAATTCTTTTGTGATCTTGGTAAGTCCACTCCTGTGATACTTAGTAGGAAAGCTTCTGTGTTGTTTTTTTTAAACAAAGATTATTTTAAACAAATCTTCGGTTCAACTGCATTTGGAAGACCGTGTCTCGTTCTGGCTGCCTGATCTCAAAAAGGATACCGTAGAGTTGGAGACGGTTCGGAAAAGGGCAACCCAGAGTCTCAAGGGAGTGGAGTGATGCTCCTATGATAAAACTTTGCAGCGTCAGGGATTTTTTAGGCTGGAGAAAAGGCAAGTATGCATTGACCTTCCCGCAATCTATTTGGGGTCTTGCTTTGCTTGGCCCACCCACCGCTTTGCCCCAATGTTCTCTCACTGCTCCACAAATCAGGCAGGCAGGCAGGCAGGCAGGCAGCCTGTCGGCAGTGTGGGATGGAAATCAGGGCACTGTGGTAAAGTTTGCTGACAGCTCTTTCTTTCAGCCTCTACAGGAATAGAGCTGCAATTTAGATTTCTTTATATATATATAAAGAGGATGCACGACGTCAGAGGCTGCAGGGACTATATCTCCACAGGGCCGCTGCCTATTGTGTGCGGGAGTCTGAGATGAATATTAAGCGATTGGGGTTTATGGCGGTGAAAGGCTATATTCCAAAAATAAAATGTTACAGTACCGCACCGTGGAAAATGTAATTATCTCACAGTCCTCCTGGATCCACCGCCTTTTTTAATCAACGGTGACATCCTGATAAAACCTAATTGTTATTCTCCTGCAATCCTGTGATAAACATCCAGGAAGACGTCTTCCCGGGACTGAAGGGGGCTGCAGGGGAGCTGTGAGCCCCCTCGCTCAGCCAGGGTGGGCCAATTGGGCAAGAGGTATCCATCAACGTTCCCTCCTTTGTCCTCCCCATGGCCACCACTCCAATGGCGTCCTTTAGCCTTCCTTATAATACTGCCGTTTTGAAATGTTATTTATTTATTTACTTGTCGAAATTGCATAGTGCCCTTCACCTGAAGATCAGAGGGCGGTTCGCAACATTAAAAAAGAAAATGAGAAAGAAAATGCATAATAAAACAAAAGCATGTCAGGAGTGCATGCAGGAGCCGGGCCCTGTGACCAGTAGGGCTCCGCAGGACTGGGGCCTTCCTAAGTTTGTTCTGGAGAGGCAAGGCGCGGCCGCACAGGTGAGGCTGCTTGGTAACTCACAGCACCTGGTGGCAAGAGCTGGGAAGGGATCATAGAATCATAGAATCATAGAATCATAGAGTTGGAAGAGACCACAAGGGCCATCGAGTCCAACCCCCTGCCAAGCAGGAAACACCATCAGAGCACTCCTGACATATGGTTGTCAAGCCTCTGCTTAAAGACCTCCAAAGTAGGAGACTCCACCACACTCCTTGGCAGCAAATTCCACTGTCGAACAGCTCTTACTGTCAGGAAGTTCTTCCTAATGTTTAGGTGGAATCTTCTTTCTTGTAGTTTGGATCCATTGCTCCGTGTCCGCTTCTCTGGAGCAGCAGAAAACAACCTTTCTCCCTCCTCTATGTGACATCCTTTTATATATTTGAACATGGCTATCATATCACCCCTTAACCTCCTCTTCTCCAGGCTAAACATGCCCAGCTCCCTTAGCCGTTCCTCATAAGGCATCGTTTCCAGGCCTTTGACCATTTTGGTTGCCCTCCTCTGGACACGTTCCAGTTTGTCAGTGTCCTTCTTGAATTGTGGTGCCCAGAACTGGACACAGTACTCCAGGTGTGGTCTGACCAGAGCAGAATACAGTGGCACTATTACTTCCCTTGATCTAGATGCTATACTCCTATTGATGCAGCCCAGAATTGCATTGGCTTTTTTAGCTGCCGCGTCACACTGTTGGCTCATGTCAAGTTTGTGGTCAACCAAGACTCCTAGATCCTTTTCACATGTACTGCTCTCAAGCCAGGTGTCACCCATCTTGTATTTGTGCCTCTCATTTTTTTTGCCCAAGTGCAATACTTTACATTTCTCCCTGTTAAAATTCATCTTGTTTGCTTTTGCCCAGTTCTCTAATCTGTCAAGGTCGTTTTGAAGTGTGATCCTGTCCTCTGGGGTGTTAGCCACCCCTCCCAGTTTGGTGTCATCTGCAAATTTGATCAGGATGCCCTTGAGTCCATCATCCAAGTCGTTGATAAAGATGTTGAATAAGACCGGGCCCAAGACAGAACCCTGTGGCACCCCACTAGTCACTCTTCTCCAGGATGAAGAGGAACCATTGATGAGCACCCTTTGGGTTCGGTCAGTCAGCCAGTTACAAATCCACTGAGTGGTAGCATAGTCAAGACCGCATTTTACCAGCTTCTTTACAAGAATATCATGGGGCACCTTGTCAAATGCCTTGCTGAAATCAAGGTAGGCTACATCCACTGCGTTCCCTTCATCTACCAGGCTTGTAATTCTGTCAAAAAACGAGATCAGGTTAGTCTGACATGACTTATTTTTCAGAAATCCATGCTGACTATTGGTGATCACAGCATTCCTTTCTAGGTGCTCACAGACTGTTTGCTTAATGATCTGTTCCAGAATCTTCCCTGCTATTGATGTCAGACTGACTGGGCGGTAATTATTTGGGTCCTCTCTTTTCCCCTTTTTGAAAATAGGGACAACATTTGCCCTCCTCCAGTCTGCCGGGACTTCGCCTGTTCTCCAGGAATTCTCAAAGATGACTGCCAGTGGTTCTGAGATCACATCTGCCAGTTCTTTTAATACTCTTGGATGCAGTTCATCTGGCCCTGGAGACTTGAATACATCTAATCTAGCCAAATATTCTTGTACTATCTCCTTAGTTATTCTGGGCTGTGTTTCCTTTGCTGAATCATTTGCTCCAAATTCTTCAGGTCGGGCATTGTTTTCTTTATCGGAGAAGACTGAGGCAAAGAAGGCATTGAGGAGTTCAGCCCTTTCTGTGTCCCCTGTTTGCATTTCACCATCTTCTCCTCTGAGTGACCCCACTGTTTCTTTGTTCTTCCTTTTGCTACGAACATACCCATAAAAGCCTTTTTTGTTGCTTTTAACCTCTCTAGCAAGCCTGAGTTCATTCTGTGCTTTAGCTTTTCTGACTTTGTGTCTACACGTGCTGGCTATTTGTTTGAATTCCTCTTTGGTGGTTTCCCCCCTTTTCCATTTTTTGTACACATCCTTTTTTAATCTTAATTCAGTTAAAAGTTCTTTAGATAGCCACCCTGGTTTCTTTAGGCACCTTCCATGTTTTCGTCTCATTGGTATTGCCTGACGTTGTGCTTTTACTATCTCCCTCTTAACAAACTCCCAGCCATCATGAACTCCCTTTCCTTTTAGTATTGCTGTCCATGGGATCTCACCCAGCACTTCCCTAAGTTTTATGAAGTCGGCTTTCTTAAAGTCAAGAAATTGAGTCCTAGTATGCTTGGCTGCTACTTTCCGCTGTATAGTAAACTTCAGAAGAGCATGATCACTCGCGCCTAATGATCCTTCCACATCTACCCCACTAACCAGGTCATCAACATTGGTTAGGACCAGATCTAAAATGGCTGTTCCTCTTGTTGCTTCTCCCACTTTCTGGACAATGAAGTTGTCTGCAAGGCCAGTGAGGAATCTGTTTGACCTCAGATATATTTGGATATAAGGTCAGCATTTCCCTTCGGCTCTTTGCCACAGCAACACACTTTCTGCCTTGCTGCATTTGGCTTCTTGCTTCCTGATCTTTGGACCTCGGCTTCTTGACTCCTTGCTTCTCAACCCTCGGACCCTTGACTTCATGACTCCCTGCTTCCCGACTCTCGGACCCCTGGTTTCTGGACTCTCGTTCCTGCTCTCTCCCTGCCATCTTGCTCCTGGTCCTGACATCTTCATCTGGCACTTCGATTGCCCATTGACCAGACCGTGGGAAAGCAGGAGCAAAACAAAATTTTATCGATGTTTAAATATCTGAAGGGCTGTCCCATGGAAGGTAGAGAAAGCTTGTTTTCTTCTGCTCCGGAGGGTAAGACATGAACCAATGTCTTCAAGTTTCCATAAACAAGATTCTGACTAAACATCAGGAAGAACTTTCTGATGGTAACTGTGGAATGGACTCATTTGGGAGCTGGTGGATTCTCCTTCCTGGAGGTTCTTGAACAAAGGCTGGATGGCTCTGTCAGGGATTCTGTAGCTGTGATTCCTGCAGGGGGAGTGGGGGCTGGATTAGATGACCCTTGGGGACCGCCCAACTCTGCAGTTATTTGATTCTATGAAACAACTTCCAGAATCCCCCTTCAACCTGGTCATGCTCCCATCAGCCAAAGTGGCAGGTGGCCATCTTGGGTGGGGCTGACGGAAATCTGCTAGCCTACTATTTTACATTTAAATCAATGCTTCTTGGATTGCTGGGTTTTTTGGGGGGGTGGGTGGGTGGGGGGAGGGATGTTTTACTTCTCACCAGTTTAAAGTATGGATAGGTTCGATCATCTTGCAGTCCATGGGACTCTCAAGAGTCTCCTCCAGCACCATAATTCAAAAGCAGCAATTCTTCGGCGATCAGCCTTTTTGATGGTCCAGCTCTCACTTCCATACATCACTACTGGGAAAACCATGGCTTTAACTATACGGACCTTTGTTGGCAAGGTGATGTCTCTGCTTTTTAAGATGCTGTCTAGGTCTGTCATTGCTTTTCTCCCAAAGTTAAAAAGTCCCAAATGCTGCAGCCTTTATTCATAGAGGACTTCCTTCATCCTCTTGACCAGGGGTCAGCAAACTTGTTCAGGAGGGGGCCGGTCCACTGTCCCTCAGACCTTGTTGGGGGCCGGACTATATTTTGAAAAAGAAAAAAAAAGAATTCCTATGCCCCACAAGTACAGTCATACCTTGGGTTGAAGTAGCTTCAGGTTAAGCATTTTCGGGTTGTGTGCGTTACTTCCGGGATTCACCGCTTGCACATGCACAGGCGCTCAAAATGACGTCACGCACATGCACAGAAGCAGCAAATCGTGACCCTTGCATGCGTGGGTGCAGGTTGTGTTCACTTCAGGATGCAAATGGGACTCCGGAACAGATCCCGTTCGCATCCAGAGGTACCACTGTAACCCAGAGGTGCATTTTAAATAAAAGGACACATTCTACTCATGTAAAAACATGCTGATTCCCGGACCATCAGTGGGCTGGATTTAGAAGGCGAATGGGCCGGATCCGGCCCCCGGGCCTTAGTTTGCCTACCCATGCTCTTGACCTTTTTGGTTGCCCTTTTCCAGCTCTACAATAGTGTAAGGCACCCAGAACAGCAGAGAGCCCTCTACCATGGGAAGGAAAGCTGCAAAATTTATTTAGTGCTGGATCTGAACTGGGATTCCCTTAGCATACACCTATAGCCTTCTTTTCCCCCTTTTGTTTTTAAGGTAGTGTTTTGCACATGGCAGACATTGGGTGGGGTGGGGCTAGTGTCCTCAAGGCCTCTCCTTATTTTGCAAGACTCGGAAGATAATATTGAGCGCTTTCCCTGTCAATAGAACAGAGGGATCGATAAACATTGTCTGGAAAACTTGTCACCCGATAGAGCCTCTGTTCTTTCCAGCATCTGTCCCTGAAGAGCGGAGAATGTCAAGCTTTCACCTGCCTTCCTCTGGCAGTTGTCTGGCAAGTCCACCAGAGGGAACAGCTGCCTTCTCCACAAGGACTGTGTCCAGTTCTCAGGCAAGATCATTCTGGGGAGAAGATGGGCAGCCACGTGGATCTCTGTGTACTTGCCAGGCGCCCAGACCTCATGGCTGGACCCCCATTGATCGGGAGACTAGGTCCCAAGGCAGCTGTAAAAATAGAAGAGGAGCCCTGCTGGGTCAGCCTAAGCCAGTGTCCTCTTCTCCAGCCCAGAGCATCCAGGAGGGCCAGGAATAAAATGCCCTTCTCTGCTTTGCAGCTAATAGAAGTTCACAGTCAGAGAGGTCTGTTAAAATTAGAGATTTTGTTTCTCACGGATCCATAGTTCCTGTGAATAGACCTCTCCTCCTCCTCCTCCTCCACCTTTGTCATGAAGTTGTTTCATCAGCCTTTAAAGCAAGCTAATGGACATCTCCACATTTTGTGTTAGTGGATCCAGTAAGTTCATTATGTACAGTGGTACCTCGGGTTAAGTACTTAATTCGTTCTGGAGGTCCGTTCTTAACCTGAAACTGTTCTTAACCTGAAGCACCACTTTAACTAATGGGGTCTCCTGCTGCTGCCATGCCGCCAGAGCACGATTTCTGTTCTCATCCTGAAGCAAAGTTCTTAACCGGAGGTAATATTTCTGGGTTAGCGGAGTCTGTAACCTGAAGCGTATGTAACCTGAGGCGTATGTAACCCGAGGTACCACTGTATGGTGAAAAGAAAACAACCCTTTAATAGAATCATAGAATTGGAGAGTTCAGAGGGACTCAATGGTCATCTAGCCCAAATCCCTGCAATGCAAGAATCTGAAGAAGAGGAAGAAGAGGAGGAAGAAGAGGAAGAAGAAGAGGAAGAAGAAGGAAGAGGAGGAGGAAGAGGAAGGAAGAGGAGGAGGGCGGCACTGGTTAAAATGTGGCACTTCCTGAAACAACTTCATGGTGAGTACCGGCACCTTATCTTCTAGGAGAAAACTAATAATAATAATATTAATGATGATGATGATGATGATGATGATGATAATTGTACCCCACCCATGTGACTGGGTTGCTCCAGGCACTCGGAGCGGCTCCCAACAGATATAAAAACATAATAAAACATCAAATCTTAAAAAGCTTCCCTATACAGAGCTACCTTCAGATGTCTTCTAAAGGTTGTATAATCAATCATTTCCTAGACATCTGATGGGAGGGCGTTCCACAGGGCAGGCACCACAACCGAGAAGGCCCTCTGCCTGGTTCCCTATAACCTCACTTCTCGCAGTGAGGGAACCAGCAGAAGGCCCTCAGAGGAGGACCTCAGTGTGCCGGGCTGAACGTTGGGGGTGGAGACGTTCCTTTAAGCATACATGGCCGAGTCTGTTAGGGCTTTACAGGTCAGCAGCAACACTTTGAATTGTGCTTGGAAACATACTGTATTTTTCGCTCTATAAGACGCACTTCCCCCTCCTAAAATGTGCGTGCGTCTTATGGAGCGAATGCAGGCGGGAGGCTCTGCTCAGCGCTTCCTTTGAAGAGCTGCATGGAGTGTGTGTGCGGCTCTTGGGGGCTTTTCCCTGAAGAGTGAGAAGGGCTGCCCTCCTTGGGGAAAAGCCCCCAAGAGCCACACACACACACTGCGTGCTCTTTAAAGAGAACGTGGATCTTGGGGGAGCCTTAGCCGCACGCAGCCTCTCCCGGGCAGGGGATGAAGGCTCCCCTTGCCCAGGAGAGGTTGTGCGCGGCCATCTCATAAGCCAGGACAGCCAGCGGTATTGCTGCACTGCAATCCCGCTGGCTGTCCTGGCTTCTGGGATTCAGAATATTTTTTTTCTTGTTTTCCTTTTCCAAAAACTAGGTGCGTCTTGTGGTCTGGTGCATCTTATAGAGCGAAAAATACAGTGCCTGTGGTGAATCTGCTGCCTATGAAATTCCTTGAGCGACTCAAGTATTAGGAGAAAGTGTTGTGGGAAATGCTCTCGCCCTTCACATCTAGTTCAGCATCCTGGTCTCACAGTGGTCAACAGATGTCCCAGCAGGAAGCTACTGAGCAAGGCTAGAGCACAACAGCCCTTTGCTAGTTTGCTGTGTTCAGGGAGCTGCTTACAGTTGGAAACCTTCAGAGATATGGCTTGGGGGCAGGAGTGGGCTGCCTGTTGCAGACTGTCCCAAGTGTCTCTTTTGGAGAGGAGACCTTTCCATGGGGGCTACAAAAACCCATATCGGCCAATGACTTTCTTTACATTAAAATGCATCACCGGCCTTCCTGGAAAATTGGCTCAGTGGGACACGCAATCAAAATGCTAAAAGGCAACCGTGGAATGGTTACATAGGATTTAACCCTTGACAAATCAGTGTTCTTCCCAGCGTTGGAACTGAGCCCCGGAGATGTTCTTATAACAGGGTCTCGGTCGCCAGCAATTGCAGGTCTTCTAATCTGCTGCAATGCATGGAAACTGGGAGGGCAGCATCCTGGCCAGAAATGGATCCCTCTCCTTTGTTGTAACAAATGGAAGGGGCTAGCAGAGGTTGACTTGGTGGTTTCTGCATATGGAACTTCTTAAAGGAGCTGGACAGATTGCTTAACCCCCCTGCCCAGCTGGCACCCACCCGTTCCCTCCTGCCCACCTTCTTCAGCATAAAGTAGTTTCCGCTATGCACTCTGTTAAGTGACACAGATTTCATTTCTTCATTTCCCTTTTAATTTGTATACCATCTTTCTCTATTGCTCTACACAAGGCAGTTTCCGTAAGCTGCAGAAACAACAAAATCTAAAACGAGGATCGCACATCCCATAACAATCCGACCCAATACAGATGTGCCACAATAAAAAACATGACCTTAAAATAAGCAACTTGTATCAAGTAGTGTTCAATAATCCGTTTAGAATATATTACGCAATAAAATTAACTCTCAAAATGTCAGCAAAGAATAAACAGAAATCCACTCTCAACAGTTACAGCAAATCATTACTAGACTATAATCAATGACAACAAAGTCACAACACATAAAATATCACAGTGCACGAAAAGGCTGTGTAAAAAGTTCAAACTACAGCAAAGTTACATAGCTCATAAAATTAAAAAATTCCCTAGCATAATTGGCCCCCTGGTTGAGGACCATATCTAATCCACAAGACTCTTTTCGTCTGTGTATTTCCGGTCTCTTCACAGCTGGAAATCCACATTAGAGATAGGGATAGAGATAGAGATTTGTGTGTGCTTTATGTAAACCCGATATTTTCTAAGGATGTTGTCACTCTGCAGTTCACATGGCTGCCAACAGGTGGTGCTCTGAACTACAGCATCCAACAAAATGGGCTCTCGGAGCTGCTGGTCCATCACAGCTGTGCTGGAGGGTTTGGAGAAGGGCGATGGGAGAAGGGGGCAGGCGGGTGGACAACTGAGCAGCCCAGGTCAGCAAATGCCTTGGTGAATCTCCCAGTCTAGTCTAGCATCCTTTCTCACAGTGGCCAACCAGAAGAATGTTGCAAATTGGAAGTATTGCTGTCTCCATTTGTGGAGGTAGAACCTAGCCATTGTGGTTAGGAGCCATCGATAGCCCTCTCCTCCAGGAATTTATCTAATCCCCCTTTAAAGCCATCCAGTGTTCTGATTGATGTAATGTGTGAGAAGTGAGAAGGTCAACATTATCAAGCCCATTTCGAATTGGAATGAAATTGAATTAGTTTGGCACATTTAAAGAGAAATATGATGGACCCAACCATTTGAAGCTGTTTATTTATGGGATTCTGGGTGTGCATTGAATATTAATCACAGGCAAAATCCCATGAGGCGGTGAGCTCTCCCCTTCTCACAATAGCAGCCAGGTTAGATGGCAGGAACTGCAGGAAATTTGCCAAACAGTGGGATTTACTGCTCGCTGGGACATTGTTCTTTCAAATGGCAGACAGGCCTGAGGTCTAATCAACAGAAATGGAGTGTCCCAACCAAGGGAAGTCATTGTGCTTTGGTCAAACCCCACCAGGAGAAGTGGGTCCAGTTGTGGGTGCCACAATTTAAGTAGCATATCGACAAGGCAGGATTATGTGATCAAAGGTCTGGAAACCAAACTTTATGAGGAATGGTTGAGGGAGTTGGAGATATTCAAGCTGGCAGAAGAGAAGACTGAGAGGTGATAGGTGTGGCATGTATCCATTGGAGGAGTCAAGTACAACATTCCTTGTTTGCCTAGAGTGGACACGGACAGGGGAACTTCCTGTTCCACCTGGTCTGGAGCATCCTCCTCCTGCATGTGGCCAGGTAGGTGGGCGTGACCCTGGCAGACCCCAGAAAAGGTCCAGTCACACAGCCACCTTCTTCTCCTTTGATGCCTTTTCTTCTCTTGGACTGCACTGCTGGCTCTCTGGACCCGTCCTTACAAAAAGATGTAAGCCACACTGTATCTGTAGCTACAAGCTAAAGCCTGACTTCAGGGATCCAGCTGTGAACTGGATCTGCATAAACTTCTTGTTATACTTTTAAAAGAAGCTTCTTGTGTCTTTATCCTTTTTAGGAGGGATAAAAGGGGTCTTGGGACGCAGGTGGCGCTGTGGGTTAAACCACTGAGCCTAGGGCTTGCCGATCAGAAGGTCGGAGGTTCGAATCCCCACAACAGGGTGAGCTCCTGTTGCTTGGTCCCAGCTCCTGCCAACCTAGCAGTTTGAAAGCACGTCAAAGTGCAAGTAGATAAATAGGTACCACTCCGGCAGGAAGGTAAACGGTGTTTCCGTGCGCTGCTCTGGTTTGCCAGAAGCGGCTTAGTCATGCTGGCCACATGACCCAGAAGCTGTACGCCGGTTCCCTTCGCCAATAAAGCAAGATGAGCACCGCAACCCCAGAGTCGTCCGCGACTGGACCTAACGGTCAGGCGTACCTTTACCTTTACCTTTAAAAGGGGTCTTGCCAGGAATACACTCCAATCAGAACGAAGCCAGGTTGGATTGCTTAAGTAAAGAGATTCAAAGGAATCTACCAACTAGCTTCCTGCTATATATTGGGGAATGTCTCTCTGCTGCTGATTCACAAGTGTGCATTAGGAAGGATACTATTAAATCAATATATCCTCTCCTAGTACAGTGGTACCTCGGGTTACATACACTTCAGGTTACATACGCTTCAGGTTACAGACTCCGCTAACCCAGAAATAGTACCTTGGGTTAAGAACTTTGCTTCAGGATAAGAACAGAAATCATGCTCCGGCGGCGGCGTGGCGGCAGTGGGAGGCCCCATTAGCTTAGGTGGTCTTCAGGTTAAGAACAGTTTCAAGTTAAGAACAGACCACCGGAACAAATTAAGTTCTTAACCCGAGGTACCACTGTATCTACAACATTCCCACAATTGGATAGCCATAGAATTCCTGTCGCATGGAAGTTTGCAGCAAGCTTCTTTTCTGCTGCAAGAAGTTAGGACCTCAACCAACGGCAAGAAAAGAGAGTCTGGCTAAACTTTAGGAAGAGTTTTTGGTGGTAAGAACTGTTACCTGAAAACAATGCTATTTTTCTAGAAACAGAGGGGCTGGAGCTCACCACGAACTTCTCCCTTGTTCCCTTATGCCAATGGCACCCAGCTGGAAGGTTCTGGAGCTGAGCTCTGGCTGGGGAAAAAGCCCCACCTGGAAAGGCAATGGACTCACCTTCATTGGAAGTTTTTAAGCCACAGGTGGATTCTTCAGATGTGATTCCTACATTGAAGAGTTGGATAAAGGATGCTTTGGGTCCTTTCCAACTCTCCATTTCTATGGTTCTGTAAAATCTCCAGTCTGCCATGGAGTCGAGCCACTAATTAGTGCCACTGTATTCTGCTCTGGTCAGACCTCACCTGGAGTACTGTGTCCAGTTCTGGGCACCACAGTTCAAGAAGGACACTGACAAACTGGAACGTGTCCAGAGGAGGGCAACCAAAATGGTCAAAGGCCTGGAAACGATGCCTTATGAGGAACAGCTAAGGGAGCTGGGCATGTTTAGCCAGGAGAAGAGGAGGCTAAGGGGTGATATGATAGCCATGTTCAAATATATAAAAGGATGTCACATAGAGGAGGGAGAAAGGTTGTTTTCTGCTGCTCCAGAGAAGCGGACACGGAGCAATGGATCCAAACTACAAGAAAGAAGATTCCACCTAAACATTAGGAAGAACTTCCTGACAGTAAGAGCTGTTTGACAGTGGAATTTGCTGCCAAGGAGTGTGGTGGAGTCTCCTA
Source organism: Podarcis liolepis (assembly GCF_965112155.1). Classification (NCBI taxonomy): domain Eukaryota; kingdom Metazoa; phylum Chordata; class Lepidosauria; order Squamata; family Lacertidae; genus Podarcis; species Podarcis liolepis. The sequence goes on along the minus strand of NC_139554.1, from coordinate 2,556,373 downwards.
CTTTGGAGGTCTTTAAGCAGAGGCTTGACAACCATATGTCAGGAGTGCTCTGATGGTGTTTCCTGCTTGGCAGGGGGTTGGACTCGATGGCCCTTGTGGTCTCTTCCAACTCTATGATTCTATGATTCTATGGTTGACATTGATCCACTGGTTCCATGCCAGGCTAACCCCTATTTCTGTTATGTCAATGAATGGAAGGGGAGGACAGGGCCCACGGCCCCTTTCCTCCTGGGGGAAAGGATGGGATACAAAAGTAATGGATAATGAAAAGTTCTACAAGTGAAGCTTTTCCAGCATACCCATAGAGTGATATGGATATCACCACCTGAGCCAGTGTGGTGTAGTGGTTAAGAGCGGTAGTCACGTAATCTGGGGAACCGGGTTCGCGTCTCTGCTCCTCCACCTGCAGCTGCTGGGTGACCTTGGGCTAGTCACACTTCTCTGAAGTCTCTCAGCCCCAGTCACCTCACAGAGTGTTTGTTGTGGGGCAGGAAGGGAAAGGAGAATGTTAGCCGCTTTGAGACTCCTTCGGGTAGTGATAAAGCGGGATATCAAATCCAAACTCCTCTTCATCTTCTTCACCTGTTGAGTTTACAGCTGTGAAACAGATGTTAAGGGCGCAGGAGCCTTCAGAGAGGGGGAAAGTTGGCCAGCATGACTGCATAAGGGATCGTGGTCTAACAGCAGTGACATAGCACCTGGTGCAGCTGCCCGGCACATGTCTGTCTTGCAGGGGTGTCACAGAATACTGACAGAAACCGGAGTGGAAAGTGCCAATGCTTGCTTATTTCAGTGTTTCCCAACCACTGTTCCGTGGCACACTAGTGTGCCGCGAGATGTTGCCTGGTGTGCCGCGGGAAAAATTAAAAAATTCGAAAGATTTTTTTTTTAAGTCAAATTTTCGATTGGGGCGCCGTCACTAGATGACCCCTGGGGTTCCCTCCCTCCCTCCCGCTCTGCGCCTCCCTCCTCCTCCTCCTCCTCCTCCGGGGAGGCCCTTCCTGGCTCTCGGCCAAGGCTTGGCGGCTGCCACTCACTCGCTCGCCCACCCGTCCCTCCATCCCTGCACCCAGCCTCTCCCCCTCCGTCCCCGGCGCGGGGGCTGCCGTGATCCGTAGTCCCCTCGCCCTTGGGCTCCGCGCCCGCGCGGGGTGCGCAAACTACGTTTCCCAGCGTGGCCTGGCGGGCCGGGCGTTTTGTTTGAAGCGCTCTTCTCCCGGCCATGGAATGAGCGCGGCGGCGGCGGCCGGGCGGGCAGGGACTCTTCCGTGCAGACCCCGCGCAGCCTGCCTGCGCCCCCGCGGAGATCGGGGGGCAGGATGGAGCCCGGGGATCCCCGCGGAGGCGGAGCGGCGGAGGCTGCCCCCCAGGTAGGGCTGCGTCGGGGGTTTTTTATTTTTGCAATGCTGCATCCGCGCCGGAGGGGACGCATCGGACCGCGGGGAGACCCCTTGGCGGGCGTGCAAGGCAATGCATGCGTGCAGGCGTTGCATGGAGTGCAGTGCAATGCAATGGCAACGCGGCGCCCTGCATGCATGCATGCAACTTCCACCGGCGCTTGGCAGGTGAGGGGGGTCCCCAGTGGGCGGCAGAGAGAGCCGGGAGGGCGAAGGGGAGCCGGGGGGGAGCAGCGCTGCTCCCCGAGCCGAGCCCGGGGGGAAACTTCGGCGTCGTTGCGCCGGGTGTTGGAAGCGGAGGCTGGCGGGGGCCCCTCACCTGCAAAACCTGGTCGCCTCTCATATATTTCGTGCATTGCATTCATCGCCCGCTTTCTCCTCCAAGGAGCTCCCGGGGGCGCGCGTGGTTCTCCCCGTGTTATCCTCGCAACAACAGCCCTGCGAGGTGGGTCAGGCGAGTGGCCCAAGGGAGCACCCAGGGATTGTCCTGGCCAGGTGGGGTGATTTGAACCCTGCTCTCTGCCCGGTCTTCGTCCTCATTTAGCCCCCACATGTGCATGACTGTGCATGACTGAGGTTTCCCCCCCTCGTCTTGGCTATGGTGTGAGTCTGTCCTGTTAATTAATGGGGTTCTGCCTTCGGAGAAGATGAGCCAGCCCTCAAGGAGGTGATTATGTAATTTGCTAGCAATTCATGTCCCTCCCGACGTGACGCTGCGCGCTGACGTCACGGGGCTGTAATGGTGGTGTGCCTCGAGATTTTTTTCAAGAAACAAGTGTGCCTTTGCCCAAAAAAGGTTGGGAAACACTGGCTTATTTGTCGTCCCCATGTCTGGAATGGAAATCAATCTTGCAAATATGATCAGCATTTGCTGCTAGTGTTGTTTTCTGTCTGCAAATGGCAAGTAATTGATCCTCCCCCGATTTGCATTGGGTTTCTTTTGCATTGAAATGAATGGGGTGGGATAACATAATGGCAACACAATTTACATAATTAATTCTGTAAATTACATTAAGTTGCAGCATTTTGCCATGGTGGACGGCGAGGCGAATGATGTAGCTCTCGGTGGAAGACAAACTGCAGCAGAACATCGAATCATAAAATTGCAGAGTTGGGAGTCATCTAGTCCAATTTTGGGACACGGGTGGTGCTGTGGGTTAAACCACAGAGCCGAGGACTTGCCGATCAGAAGGTTGGGGGTTCGAATCCCCACGACGGGGTGAGCTCCCATTGCTCGGTCCCTGCTCCTGCCAACCTAGCAGTTCGAAAACACGTCAAAGTGCAAGTAGATAAATAGGTACCGCTCTGGCGGGAAGGTAAACGGCGTTTCCGTGCGCTGCTCTGGTGTGCCAGAAGCGGCTTAGTCATGCTGGCCACATGACCCGGAAGCTGTAAGCCGGCTCCCTCGGCCAATAAAGCAAGATGAGCACTGCAACCCCAGAGTCGGTCACGACTGGACCTAATGGTCAGGGGTCCCTTTACCTTGCCTACTCCAATTTTATTTCATTCCATTTATCTATTGAAGGTGTTACACATTATCCCTTCCCTCACACCTTTTCCCCCCCACTACAAACCTGTGAGTCAGGTGAGGCTGAGAGGCTGCAATTGACTCAAGGTGATCAATGTATATGAGTACACAAAAGAGTGAAGACAGGAGTGCCTGGCGTGCTCTGGTCCATGGGGTCATGAAGAGTCAGACATGACTAAACGACTAAGCAACAACAACATACAAAAGAGTAAAGGACCCCTGGACACAACTATGGGGTTGTGGCGCTCATCTCACTTTCAGGCCGAGGGAGCCGGCGATTGTCCACAGTTTTCCAGGTCATGTGGCCAGCAGGACCAAACCACTTCTGGCGCAACGGGACACCGTGACAGAAACCAGAGCGTATGGAAACGCCATTTACCTTCCCGCCACAACGGTACCTGTTTGTCTACTTGCACTGGTGTGCTTTCGAACTGCTAGGTTGGCAGGAGCTGGGGTAGAGCAACGGGAGCTCAGTCCCTCGCATGGATTCGAACCGCCGACCTTCTGATCAGCAAGCCCTAGGCTCTGTGGTTTAGACCACCGTGCCACCTGCGTCCCTGTATATGAGTATATGACGTTTATGTCTGTGGAGAGATCAAACTCAGGAGAAACTTCCTGATGTAGAATAGGACGTCCCTATTTTGACTGGAGAAACCTTGGAGGGTAAGCTGGGGTCTGTCTCCAGGTTTGGATTCCACAGTATAAGAAAGATGTTAACAAACTGAAGTGTGCCCAGAGGAGGGTGACAAAGGTAGTAGGTACTTGGAGACTCATGTCCTCTAAAGAAAGGGTGAAAGAGCTGAGCACATTTGGAGAAGGCCAGAGGGACATCCAATCCTGTGACCCCCCCCCCCATCTGCAATACAACACAGTCCTTGATTTTCCCCTTCAATGAGAACTCAACCCTCACACAACACTGTCTTGGCTTTGCAGCGGAGCCACAGTCCCGTCGACAGCCAAGATAGCATCAGGTATCTTGGCTTGATGCCTCCCAATCTAGTTAAGGCTTTGGCCTACCACCATCTGCCCCTTCTGGATGGACATTTTGACAAGCAGGTCAGCTTTTTTTCCAGCCTGCATCATCTGTCATTCATTTTGGGCAAGGATATTGCACTGACAAGAAGAAGGAAAAGGAAAGGGAGGGGGAGGCTTCTGTTTGTTTGTTTTCTCACAGCAAGAACATAAGAGGATCCTGCTGGATCCCTCTAGCCCAGCCTCCTGTTCTCACAGTGGCAAACCAAATATCCCAATGGGAAACCTGCAAACAGATTTCAGGAACAAGAGCAGTCTCCCCTCTTGCAGTTTTCAGCAACTGGTATTCAGAAGCACTGTAGCTTCAAAATTGGAGGCAGAGCGAAGCCATCCTGGCTAGCAGCCATTGATAGTGTTCTCTTCTATGAATTTGTCTAATTCAAGCATATCCAACAGGTAGATCGTGATCTACCAGTAGATCACTGGTAGATCACTGGCTCCCCCCAAAGAAGCTGAACAACTGTGGCTCCCCTAAAAAAGGCTCAACATTTTACCTCCTCCCTGAAAAAATTCAACAACTTTGACCCGAACCCCCCAAAAGGGGGTAGATCACTGCCAGTTTTTAACTCTGTGAGTAGATCACAGTCTCTTGGAAGTTGCCCACCCCTGGTCTAATTCATAGACAAAGCCCCCCAAGTTGGTGGCCATCAGTGCCTCCTGAGAAGCATATTGCACCTCTGCTCAGAGATCTGAACTGGCTGCCAACTTCTTACTGGGCCCAGTTCAGAGTGGTATATAAAACTCTTAATGACTTGGAACCAGTTTACTTGTTGCGTCACCTTACCTCAACCACTTATGCTCAACCACTTCAATGTGCAGAACTGGTGCTGTCACAGATTCCAAATAACACTTATACTGCACTTGTAAGAAATCAATATTTTGGCACAGCGCCTAAACTTTGGAACTCCCTGCCAATTGACACCTGACAGGCACATTCGCTGTGCTCTTTTCAGTGGCTGATTACCATATTTTTCGCTCTATAAGATGCACCAGACCATAAGATGCACCTAGTTTTTGGAGGAGGAAAACAAGAAAAAAAATATTCTGAATCCCAGAAGCCAGAACAGCAAGAGGGATCGCTGCGCAGTGAAAGCAGCAATCCCTCTTGCTGTTCTGGCTTCTGGGATAGCTGCACAGCCTGCATTCACTCCATAAGATGCACACACATTTCCCCTTACTTTTTAGGAGGGAAAAAGTGAGTCTTATAGAGCAAAAAATACGGTTGTTGTTGTTGTTGTTGTTGTTTAGGTAAGCCCATCTAGACTCGTAGATATGTGTCTTTTTTACTGTTAACGTTAATTATCTTTAAATGTTTTTAGTTGCTTTTACATGTTTTAATTGATAATTTTAAATATTTCATGTGAGGTTCTAATATACATGTGTGATATATGCATTTTGTTAAATCAATGAATGTTAAAAATAACAGTTAATGAAAAGAAATAGGCATTGAGTTTTCTGCTGGAAATTCTGGACAAATTTCTAGGTGTACATTTGCGGGGGGAAACATTAGATGTACACCTAAAATGTAATGTATGCAGGGACCCCAATTAGAGATTAGCTCAGATATGTCATGTTTAAGCAATGCCTACATTGCTGGGATCTCCCAGTATGGTTTAGCATATGTCTGCTCCTTATTTTTATACGCCAATTCAAAATGTATTCACAACATTTTGGGATGGGGAGGGGAAGGCAGTTTTGCTTTCCTACAATGCCAAGTTTTGAGAGTTTTGACAATTTCCCATGTTTGCCAAAGACAGGGCTGGGGTGGAGGACAGGACAAATTCCCTTGGGTCGGGGGTGTTGGTTCTGCGTAAAGAACAACCTCCCCCCCTTTTTTTTTGCTGGGAGGAAATGCCATTAGCATGCCATATCAAACCATGGAGGCTGACTCACCACCTTAAAATTGGATTTGGAAGGCCCTGGCTCCCCCCCCCCCCACATGTGTGAAAGCCCTTGCACAGACTCATGTGCTCAAATCTCAAGCCGAGACAGCAAAATGATCTGGAGCGTTGCCTTCAAGAATGTCTGCCAAGCAGGAAGGAGGGGAAATGAATGGATGGTCTGGTCCTCAGGCTGCTTTTGCACCTTCTAGCCCTTTGTCTGATCGCTGAAGAATTGAAGGCTGATCGCCGAAGAATTGATGCTTTTGAATTCTGGTGCTGGAGGAGACTCTTGAGAGTCCCGTGGACTGCAAGAAGATCAAACCACCTCACGAGAAGAGAAGACCCCCTGGAAAAGACCCTGATGTTGGGAAAGATGGAGGGCACAAGGAGAAGGGGACGACAGAGGACGAGATGGTGGGACAGTGTTCTCGAAGCTACCAGCATGAGTTTGACCAAACTGCGGGAGGCAGTGGAAGACAGGAGTGCCTGGCGTGCTCTGGTCCATGGGGTCACGAAGAGTCGGACACGACTAAATGACTAAACAACAACAACAAGCCCTTTGTCACTGATGAACCAGGATGTGGCATCTTCTCTGGTCTTTGGGGCTTCTACCCCAGCTATTTCCCCTCTCCTCTGGTCACACCACTCACTGACCACCCCCTTTCCACCCCAAGCACTGTTGCCTGAAGGGAACGAGCCCTTGAACTCTAGTAAGGAGCAGGACTGGCCAACAACCCTTTGCCACCAGGAATGAAGACCCATGTGGGACCCTGCACTCCAACCCATGTGCAAAAGCCAACCATGCTGGGAGTTGCATCGCAATTCAGCACTGGCAATGGGACAGCTCCTCCACGTCTGACTTCCTTCAGATGCTCAGGGGAAGTCAAACAGCTCACACAGCTGTGTCGCCTCCCCTCAGCAACTGCCACCCGAGGCAAGCACTTCCCTCAGCCTAATGGTAGGGCCGGCCCTGCTAAGAAGAGCCTGGCTGGATCAGGACAAAGGCCTTTCCAGCCCAGCTTAGTGTTTTCCATGGTGATGAACCAGGTATCTTTGGGAAGCCCAGAATCACAAGACCACTCTCCCGTTCATGAAACCCAGTAACTGGCTTTTTGAGAGGCTGTCTGTCTCTGATCCTGGAGAAAATATAACAGGCTATGGGCAGGACCATTCACTGTCTGAGACCACATAGTGTCACTGTGTGACTGAGTGGAGAATACCAGTACAAAATAATCTGATCCAGTAGAAGGCAGGTCCTCATGGACCTCACTATCAAGGATCCCTTCTCTCACACAAGTACTCTGACTAGCTAGTGAGGTCCTCTTGGGAGGGCCTTCTCTGTGTTGGCACCCTGTCTCTAGAATTCTCTCCAGGAAGACCTGCCTTCTGCTGCTTGAAATGTCCCTCTTTTATTTGCCCAGGCCATCTAGGTGGTGCTTATTAAATGCTATTTTGTTGTTGTCGTCTTGCTTTTATTGTCTCAGAAAGGGAGCCTGTGCTGGATCAGACCCAAGGTCCTGTTCTCACAGTGGCCAACCAGATGTTCCAATAGGAACAATGCAATCAGGATAGAAGCACTACAGTACCTCTCCCCATTTGTGATTGCCAGCAACTTGTATTCAGAAACATTCTCAAATGCTGGAAAGAGTGTGCAGGGGTCCTGCTGGATCAGGCCAATGGCCCATCATAACACAGCATCCCATTCCAACGTTGGCCAATCAAATGCCCATGGGAAGCCAGCCAGTGGGAAACGAAGCCCCTGTCAATTGGTGGGGCTTTTTGCAGGTGTCTTCTGCAACATATAATTAACACAATAATAGTGCATTAGTGGCGGATTAGTATAGGCAGCGACCGTTGTAGGCGCACCCGATATGTGCATGACCGCGCATGTGAGCATCGCACTGAACGTGGAAGTGACCCAGAAATGTCACCAAAAAAGTCTCAGAAAGGGGCACAGAAAACTCTGCAGGCTTTTTCAGTGGTGTTTCAAATATACTTGATTTCACTTAAAAGCATGGTAAATTGGAACGTAACCCCCATGTAAACTGGAAGTTGTCTTTAATGGAGTCCACACACCTCACTCTGCTCCATGAATGATCATGCATTGTCTAGTGATAGCCTTGTACTCAATGAATTTAAGAACATAAGGAGAGACCTGCAAGATCAGCCTCCTCAATTATTTCTCTTGATAGCGTATATTCATTCACCCCAAAATTTATGAATTGTCCATGTTGTTGGATGGTGGTTGGCTAAGCTCCCCAGGGCAGATGGGATCTGGAGTCCAGCCCCATCTAGAGGGCTACAGGCTAATCATCCCTGGCCAAGAGTCCCAGTTCTCACTTTGGGGGCCATGTCCCAGGCTCAAATCCCAGATTAGCCCATATTTGAGGAAATGAAAATTAAATCATCTGTGGGAAGAGCTCTGCTTGGGGTGGAAGAAGACACACATTGCCTCCAGACCACCTCCATAATTTCAGTGATGGCTTCAGATCTTGGAGAACCGGTACTAGCCAGTGGGCTGATTCAACACAAAGCAGCTCTCCCAGAAGGGAGAGGGGGCTTGAGAATAATGCAGGTCACCCTCTTATTCCCCCTCCCAGGTTGACTCTGAGAACTTCTTTCTGTATATATGCAGGTCTTCGCTTTTGAGAAGCTCCTGGGAGGGGTATGTCCTGTGGGTGCCAACTGGCTTCTGAGGCCACCCAAAATCAAGTTGGTGAAAAGACCTGATGCCCCAAAGTGTGATGCAGCCCAGGAGCAAACACTCTAGCAGAGAGTTCCCCAGCTTGGGGGGAAATGCTGCTAGAGTCCCCTTGCACACCATGTCATCCAGATTGGGGGGGTGGGGGGGTTATGGCTGGCTTTGCTTTGGCTTCCAGGACCGGGTCCAGGAGTCACATATTTAAGAACATAACTATTCTTCACTTATTTATTCCCCTCCTGTCACCCTAAGGTCCCAGGGTGATGGCCCAATGGACCGTCTAATCCAGCACCCTCTTCTCACAGAGGCCAAACAGATGCTCATTGTGGGAAACACAGGAGCAGGACCTGAACACAGAACTCTCCCCGCTCCTGTGGTCTCCAACAATTGGGATTCAGAAGCATTATTGCCTCCAACAGTGGAGAAGAGCATAGCCATCATATCTAGTAACCCTCTCCTTCTTGATTTATGGCTTATATTAATGGGCCTAGAATCCTAGAATTGTAGAGTTGGAAGGGACCCCAAGGGTCATCTAGTCCAACCCCCTGCAAAGCAGGAATCTCAGCTAAAGTATCCAGGGCAAATGACCATCCAACCTCTGCTTCAAAACCTCCAAGGAAGCAGAGTCCACCTTCTCCCGAGGGAGAGCGTTCCGCTGTCTAACAGCTCTTAGTGTCAGAAAGTTCTTCCTGGCGTTTAGTTAGCCGTGTCCATTAAGAACATAAATTGAGCCTGCTGGATCAGGCCAGTGGCCCGTCTAGCCCAGCAATCCGGTTCTCACGATGGCCAACCAGATGATGCGCATAAGCAAGCCCTGAGCGCAAGAGCCTCTCTCTCTTCCTGCAGCCTCCAGCAACGGGCATTCAGAAGAACTGCTCCCTCCAACTGTGCCATTCTGGCTGGTAGCCATCGAGGGCCGGCTCCTCCGCCAATTTCTGTTTGCCTCTTTTAAAGCCTCCAAGTCGGTGGCTGCCGCTGTCCGTCCCCCCCCCCCCACGAGGAGGGGGCATTTCCACGCTTTAGCTATGCGCTGCGTGAAGGAGCTCTTTCCATCCCTCTCGACTCTCCCCAGGAGACGGGTCGGCGCGCCCTAGCCAAAGATGTCCAAGCAGACGTGAGCGAGATCCCTGCACCCAACCGCTTGCCGACGAAGCGTGCGGTGCTGCCCGCAAGCCGGCGAGCTTCCCACAGGCCAGGAGGAGGGAAGGAAGGAGGAGGTGCGCGGAGGCTGGGCAAGCAGGAGGCAGGCAGGCGCGGCGCCTCCCATTCCGCGGCGCTCGCGAGGAGGAGAAGCGAGAGGCGGCGGCACGAGCGGTCCCAGCGGCTGTGGCGGCGGTAGCGGCGGCGCGCGGTTGACGCGGCCGGCTCGGGGCTGCCTTGTCGGCTGGCGGCTCGGAGCACGTAGCGCCCAACGTGACCGCGGCGCGCAAGCCCCGCAGCTGCTGCCAGGCGCGCATCCTGCCTTTCCCAGCCCGGGCCCGCCGCTGCAGGAGGAGGAGGAGGAGGAGAGAGCCAGCCGCCCGCAGGCCCGGGAGTGCGCCGGGGGCGCTCCCGCCATGGCTGCGCCCTGTTCCGCCGCCGCCGAGCCGCTGCCGCCGGCCCCGCCGCAGCAGAGTGCGCCGCGCAAGGACGCCGCGATCTAGCCGGGGCTCGGAGCCTCCGCCGCCGCCGCGCGTCGCCTCCTGCCCGGGGGGCGCCTCCTTTCCGCCGCCGCCTCCTGCCGCTGCCTCCCTCTCCATCCTCGTCCTCGCCCTCCTCCATCCTCGGGAGCCGCGAGCGGGCCGTGGCGGAGCGAGCGAGCGAGCGGGGCGCGCCTCCTCCTGCTCCCGGTCCCCTCCGCCCGGATATGTGGCTGCCGCTGCTCCCGCCGCCGCCAAGATGGATTTAGCCTACGGGGCCGTGTGGCTGCTCGCCGTGCTGCTGGAGGGCATCTCCGGGCAAGGCGTCTACGGTGAGTGCCGGCCACCGGCTCGCTACTGCTCTCTCTCTCTCTCTCTCCCCCCACCGGAGGGGAAAAAAAGCCCACCTCCCGCGTCGTGGTGACCTTGCAAGCATGGAGAGCCTTCTCTTCGCACCCCCGACCTTCCGGGGCTCAAAAAGCAGCTCTTTCGCACTCCCCCACCCCCAAATCTCAACCGAACGAGGCTCGAACTCGGGTCTTGGCTCAGGCGACCGGATTGCTGCCCCCCACCTCCCCGCCGGTCCGGGAAGCGAGGGAGAGGGGAGGGGGACCCGCTCTGCGCCACCGAGGAACGGTGGAGGGGGCTGGCACCCCAGGGAGAGGGACCGTTTGAAGGGAGCTGACTTTGGGGTGGGGAGGGAGGAACGGGAGATTTGTCGGTGGGCAAAGGAAGGAAGGAGAGGAAGCCCCAGGCTCTCTCCTCTTCTTCCTCCAGCTGCAAATGCAGCCGGAGGCACATCTGGGCACCGGGCAATGCCCGGGAGGACTCGGTCCGTCTCTGACTCGCTCCGTCCACCGCTCCATCCTCCCAGCTCCGGGCTTTCTGGAGCTCCGTGTTGCCTAGGTTGGCCGGGCTCTCCTGGGCGCGTAAATGGCCCCCTCTGTTCTCTCGCTGGCCCCCGCTCCCCTTCTCCACGCAGCTGTCTAAATACCAGCTGCAAAGAACTCGGGAAAGAGAAGGAGGCTCGTTTGCCTCATCCCTCGCCACCTCCCCCCGAAAGATGCGATGCCAGCCACGGTCTGCTTGCACATGGGAGGGGGAATCTTTCCACCTCTGGGCTCGGTTTGGGAGCCTCCAGGGGGTCTTGCATTGGTGGGCAGGAGGCCCTGGTGATGGGCGCCCGGAGAGGCTGGTGGGTGCAATCCGAGGCTGCAGAGACAGGCAGGCATGTGCGGAGATGTCAGCAGAGCCCACAGAGAGTCTTGGAGGCTGAAAAAGACTTCTCTCTCTCTCTCTCTCTCTCTCTCTCTCTCTCTCTCTCTCTCTCTCTCTCTCTCTCTCCCCCCCCCCCTTTCCTGAACTCCTCTCCGCCCTGCTTCCCGGTGAGCGGAGGTTAGGAGAGGTTTTGACAGGCTGCAAACTTTCCCGCATCTATTTCTGGGGGTGGCCTTTCAGATCTCTTTTTTTTGCGGGGGGAAGCTTCCCTGTAGAAGGTTTTTGGTGTGTGTGCGTGCGCCCGCGTGTGCGCGCGTGTTGGAAGGATGCTAAAAATAACCCTCTATTAAATCTCCCCAACCCCCGGTGTTGTGGAGGTGGAAATTAACTCGGGTTGGCAGCCAGGGGGAGATGGAGTTTAACCCTCTGGAAGCAGCCGAGAGCGGGCGGCATCTTCAGCGTGGCACATTTACGCGCACACAGCGCTGCCCGGCTCCAATGGCCGCGGTGCCCGGTTTGGAGGAGGAGGAGGAGGAGGAGGAGACGGCGGTGGGCGCCGCTTGTGCCATGCAAATCTCCGGCTGACGTTGGCAGAGCGAGGGGGCGGCGGGGGAGTGAAGATTCATTCACTCCCCAGGCAGGCAGGCAGGCAGGCAGCTTGCTTCTCCTTCTCTGCGGCAATTGTGTGTGTATGTGTGTGTAAAAAAACCCCCTGCTCCTCTCCAGAATCAGCCTCCTCCTGCTGCACAGGAAAGAGACAAGGCTCGGTGCTTCTGTATCGAACCCCTTTCTCCCCCTGGAAATAACTGCTCCCCCTTTCTTTTTTTGCTTTGGTAGGGGTGGGGGTAGTTTTGCATTTTCCTTCTGAATTTCTCTCATTCATTCCATTTCCCTGGCAACAGCCTTCTGATGTGGGGAATGCCGAACCCAGAGAGAGGCCAAACCTTCCCCGCGTCTCTTCTCTCCAGCTAGTGATGACACACACACACACACACACACACACACACACACACACAGGGAAGAGATGGATTTCATGCCTCTTTGAAGAGCATCCTCTCTGGAAAGGGGGCTAGGCTGGGCAGGGCTGGCTCTGGGCCAGAGAGGCAGGCCCCTTGGCTTCCCCTGGTACCTGGATGGCCATTTGGTAAGGATGAGTGGTGTCTCTTGGGCCCTGGGAATTTTGCCTCTTGTGTGGCTTTCCCGCGATCAAACCAGGTTCTAGCTGTTTGAGGAGGCCTGTTCCTGGGGAGAAAAAAACCCCAAATGAATTCCTCTCCTCTCGTGTGCTTGATAGTATCCCCCATACACTTCCTCCAATTTCCTTCCTAGCTGAACACTCAAAAAAATATTGCATGCAGAGAATGTGTGTTGCTGAAGTTCTGTGCTAGTTTCATAATATTTCCTTTGGGGGGCAAATGCATGAGATTTTCACCCCTGAACAGAGCACTCTAATGGCACTTGGACTTGTGTTTGGTTATATTCAATTTATAATGATCCCCCAACCATCTGTTGATGTCCCTGCCTGATTTTGTGACTCCTGCAGATCTGAGTTTTGATGGCAGGTGGTGTTATTTGGCACCATGGTTGCACACACACACACATATATATATATATATATATATATATATGCAGGTTTTGGTGTCCTCGGGTGTCTTCCCGTGTAAAAGTTGGGGTGTCTAGGCGACGTTTCGACGAGGTCTCACTCGTCATCTTCAGGCTGGTGCTTTCGGCTTCTTGTTACAGGAACAGAGCGGGATCTCAGTGTTTGAGTTCCTATAAATACTGTAGAGGGGTGTGGTGTATTGCCTCAAAAGTTCTGGGCAGAGGGGAAGTTCCCAGGCTAGTGTTCTTTTCTTCTTTTGTTCCTTAATTACTTGAGGGATATCTTGAGTGATTTCTTGAGTGATATTCTGAGTACCACTTAGGTGGGTCATTAGGTGTGGATTAGTTGCTAAAGCCTTCGTGTCTTGACCTCTTGAATTTGTGAAGAGTTTTTCTGGGAAGATGGCTGTACTGCACTTAGTTGTGCTTTGGCTTGGCTTCGTGTATAGGGGCGAGCTGTGGTTTTTTGCCCTGTGCCAGCCAGATCTGTGTAGGGATTGCAGGGGGGTGCAGCATCCGGAGGTGCCACTATGGTTTGGTTACTGGATGGTGTCTGTAATTTATCTGTGGAGAGGGTCTGGGTTTGGGTCTGGTGTGGTTGATTGGTGGTGGCGTTCTGTGTGCCTCACATAAGACAGACACACACACCAACAAACTCCACAAACTAGAGAGACGCCAGAAGCCCAGCCACCCTCCACAACAACCCATGAAACAAACAGTACATAACATATCAGACAGGATCCTCACCTCAACTGAAACCAAAGTACTCTCCAAAGGTTTCAACTTTGCAGTTACCCCGAGACGCATCCCCACGGAAAACATCATATGCGGAGTCGAAGCTAGCCTAACCAAAATCAACCCAGATGAAGCCAATAAAATCAGACTTGAAGTCACCAACATCCTCTGCTCCAGCAAACCACCCAGAAGCAATTTACACAAAGAAGAACAGAAAGCACTCACCAACCTGAGGAAAGACAACAACATAATCATTCTCCCAGCAGACAAAGGTAATGCCACTGTTGTGATGAACACATCGGACTACCAAGCAAAACTATCAAATCTACTCCAAGACCCTACCTACCAACCTATAAAAACAGATCCCACCACCTATCTGGAAAAAACCACCAAATCCAAAATAAAAGCCTCTCCTATCAGTGAAGAAATCCAGCTAAGAATCATCCCCAGAGAAAAATCATCCAGATGCCCCAAACTCTACGGCCTCCCCAAGATACACAAAGAAGGAACACCACTCAGACCAATAGTCAGCTCCATAGGCTCACCTCTACAAAATCTCGCTAAATTTCTCGCTAAGCAACTTCAGCCCTATGCAGAATCCATCTCTTCACACGTTACAAACTCCTTCCAGTTCATAGAAACAATAAAGAAGCAAAACCTACATCCCGATGACCTACTTGTGAGCTTCGATGTTGTATCTCTCTTCACACAAGTGCCCATTAATGAAGCCTTGACAGCCATTCAAAACAAATACAATCCCCCCGAATACATCCTGGACCTGACCAACCACTGCCTAACCAACACGTACTTCATCCACAATGGACAAAGATACAAACAGATAGAAGGAGCACCTATGGGATCACCCCTCTCACCGGTCATCGCAAATCTGTACATGGAACACTTTGAAACCAATGCTTTAGACAAGTCAGAACACAAACCCAAACTTTGGCTCAGATATGTTGACGACACCTTTGTAATTTGGCCACACGGGAAAGAAAAACTAGATAGCTTCCTCACACATCTCAACAGCCTACACCCCAAAATACAATTCACTATGGAAATAGAAGCCAACAACCAGCTTCCCTTCCTTGACGTCCTAATCTACAAAAAACCGGATGGCTCCCTAGGACACACTATCTACCGGAAAAAAACACACACCAACCGCTACTTACATGCTCAATCACACCACCACCCTGCACAAATAAACTCCGTAGCCAAGACCCTCATCTCCAGAACCAAACGCCTGGCTGACAAAGACCACTTGACAACTGAGTTACAGAATCTCTCAAATGTGTTAATCGCCAATGGATACCAGCAAAACAGGGTTACGAAGCTAATCCAAAAAGAAACACCCCCCAAAAACCAAGACACAGAAGAAAACAATGGCATGGCCCTCCTTCCTTATATCAAGGGCACTACAGATAAAATTAGCAAAATCCTCCATAAACACAATATCAAAACAGCCTTTTGCACCAACCAAAAAATAGCCAATATCCTCAGAAACCCCAAAGATAAAATCCAGTTGGAAAACCAAGGGGTCTATGAAATACCCTGCAAAGTCTGCCCAGCCACGTACATTGGACAAACAAACAGACGAATAAATGCACGTATCGCAGAACACAAGAATGCCGTCAAAAAAGAAGAAAAATCTTCCTCTCTTTTCCAACACATGAAAGAAACAGGACACGAAATTAATTTTGCAGATTCCAAATTGCTCTTTAACATGGAACATCACCACAAGAGAATAATCATGGAAGCCATCGAGATAGAGAAACACCCTCACAACATGAACAAGCGTGACGACACGTCCCGCCTGCCAGACATCTGGAAATTAGCCCTCCCCACAAAAACCGACACCAGATCCAGAGGCACACAGAACGCCACCACCAATCAACCACACCAGACCCAAACCCAGACCCTCTCCACAGATAAATTACAGACACCATCCAGTAACCAAACCATAGTGGCACCTCCGGATGCTGCACCCCCCTGCAATCCCTACACAGATCTGGCTGGCACAGGGCAAAAAACCACAGCTCGCCCCTATACACGAAGCCAAGCCAAAGCACAACTAAGTGCAGTACAGCCATCTTCCCAGAAAAACTCTTCACAAATTCAAGAGGTCAAGACACGAAGGCTTTAGCAACTAATCCACACCTAATGACCCACCTAAGTGGTACTCAGAATATCACTCAAGAAATCACTCAAGATATCCCTCAAGTAATTAAGGAACAAAAGAAGAAAAGAACACTAGCCTGGGAACTTCCCCTCTGCCCAGAACTTTTGAGGCAATACACCACACCCCTCTACAGTATTTATAGGAACTCAAACACTGAGATCCCGCTCTGTTCCAGTAACAAGAAGCCGAAAGCACCAGCCTGAAGATGACGAGTGAGACCTCGTCGAAACGTCGCCTAGACACCCCAACTTTTACACGGGAAGACACCCGAGGACACCAAAACCTGCATTCCTGTACCCGTGAAAATCTACGAAAACATATATATATATATATATATATGAAAAAAAAATAACCTTCTTTGTGTGAGTGTGCATTACTAAAGGTTCTTCTCGGAGGACAGGATGTTCATTCAATCTAGTGCGTGTGTGTTTCTTTTCTCACAAAGACAGCATGTTATATGTGGGCAGGAAGAAACAGGCCGCCGTCAGTCTTGGTGGCTCTGAGGTGTGGGATTCCTGGAGTCGGGCACAGAGCGATGAGCGTGATTGGCATAACCCTTCCCCGCTGCCGTTTTGCTCAACGCCGGGTGAGCTGTGCTCTGGTGATGAGAGCGCATGGATGTGGCAGCCGACACACAGCTCTCCCCTGGCAAATGGTGTGCGATTCTACTCACACTCCCCATTCGGAGTTGGTTGAGGAATTTCATCTGCAGGTTTTGGGTGCGAGTCTGCATCTAGAGACGGTTGGCAGGACTTAGTCGGCAATACCCCAACCCTCCCGTCAATTCCTGTTGAAAAGGATTCTTTTTTTTATAAAAAAGCAGATAAATAATTGCCTTGCCCTCCATGCTTTTGAGGTTCCTTTATCTCCTTTTTTTTTTGGCTATTGCACACAGCTGGAATCTGTTTGGTTTTTTTTGTGTGTTTGGTGTGTGCAGACTGCCCTAAGGATTCTTTCTTGTGGGTTTACCTTTGCTTTGGCATTTGTGATGTTCCTGCATCAACCGGTTGGATTTTTGCACATCCTCCGTTGGCCACCTGGAATCACCTGCCCCAGTGGGGGCTGGGAAATGGAGCCTTTGTGAACCCCGCAGTGCTGTGGATACCCAGGTAGGCTGTTGGGTGGCTTAGCAGGGTGCTCAGATCCAGGTCATTTCTGATTTTAAGACGCCCCTTCTGTGGAAGATGGGGCCGTCCATGTAGTATTGTCCAAAATGCCTAGTTCAGCAAAAGCAAGTCTAGTTGAATTATTTCAATGTTTTGTGCTCACCACCTTCTCCTTGAGCAGCAGGGGCCTCTAGGGGGCAGTCTTTCACAGGGTCAGTTTCCTAATGATGAGACCGTTCCTGGAGAGTTAACAGTTTCTTTTGCTGTACCTGTTTGCTTCAGGAAAAACGCATGCCATGCTGGAGAGGGAAGGCAAGAGCTGGCTTTTTAAGCAATGACAGTTGTTCCCCCAAACCTTGGAGTTTTCACAGTCAAAGCTCCTTCTTGAATTGTGTGGGGTGGGGGGGGGGCACGACAACACTCCCAGGCATCTCCTGTTTGGTATCTCTGGATTCCTAACCTGTAAACAGCTTCCTATTAAACCTCACCAAAATAGGCAGAACTTGTTCACAGCTAGTAGCCACCAGCTATCAAGGGCCAGCAACGCTCATCTAAGCAACCATCTTCCAGCCATTGGCAGCGGTTCTCAAACTATTTTCTCTGGGCTCACACTGATTTTTTAAATTGGTATTGATATTGGTATGAATATTGATGCTTTTATTGATATTGATAGATATTGATTATTGGGTGTACTTCTTACACATTGGAGAACCAAAAGAAAGAACTCCCTTTATAGTACAGAACACAGCTACTTTATAATATGATCATGGGACCTCCCCGGAAAGTATAAAATAATGCAGCTACATAAGAACAGGAATCATTCCCAAAATATAAGTATAAATGAGCCTCTTGCGTATGGGCCTCAATGAGAGGGGTGAGCTTGCACAATCACTTGATGCTCTCATTTTGCAAAGATACCCAGTGCTTTTTTCTATAAAAAATAATGTTTAGGGGTACTCTCATTTTCCTACTCATATTGAAATACTGCCCCTCAATGAGGTCAAACTTAGATTCACAAAATGTTTAGGGGTATGTGTACCCCTGCGTACCCTCAGGAAAAAAGCACTGAAGATATCTATCTCTGTTCTGCAAAAAACTAAA
This sequence comes from Podarcis liolepis, assembly GCF_965112155.1. Taxonomy (NCBI): domain Eukaryota; kingdom Metazoa; phylum Chordata; class Lepidosauria; order Squamata; family Lacertidae; genus Podarcis; species Podarcis liolepis. The sequence goes on along the minus strand of NC_139554.1, from coordinate 2,538,272 downwards.
ACAAAACTATACAATACTATACTTCACTGAAAGGTTTAGAAGCTTCTTTGATTGTCCTTGAATCTTCCTGCCACACTAGCCTTCCTCGCCTGGCACACTAGTGCGCTGCACCACACCCCTCGAGAACCACTGCTTTAAGGTGTCCCCTTTAGCTACTGGCCAAGGCTAAGCAAACACCTTGAAGAAACGCCATCTCCTTACTCGGGAATTGTAATGTATGTATATTTATTTACAATGTCAAAAGCACATGTGTAAACTAGCTGACACACACAAAATCTCAGGTATACGCCCTGTACGCATTGGGGATTGCAGAGTTTCTGCTGTGGTGTTATTCTGAGAGCTCAGTAAGGCAGCAAGATGTGCTTTTGGGCGTTTTCTCTTTTAAATCAGAACCAGTGAAGGTGGTCAAGGTCCTGTGTGAGTGTCTGGAGGTGGTTGGAGGATGGATGGTGGCTAACAGATTGAGGTTGAATCCTGACAAGACAGAAGTACTATTTTGGGGGGACAAGGGGCAGGCGGGTGTGGGGGACTCCCTGGTCCTGAATGGGGTAACTGTGCCCCTGAAGGACCAGGTGCGCAGCCTGGGAGTCATTTTGGACTCACAGCTGTCCATGGAGGCACAGGTCAATTCTGTGTCCAGAGCGGCTGTCTACCAGCTCCACCTGGTATGCAGGATGAGACCCTACCTGCCTGTGGACTGTCTTGCCAGAGTGGTGCATGCTCTAGTTATCTCTCGCTTGGACTATTGCAATGCGCTGTATGTGGGGCTACCTTTGAAGGTGACCCGGAAACTGCAATTAATCCAGAATGTGGCAGCTCAACTGGTGACTGGGAGCAGCCACTGAGACCACATAACACCGGTCCTGAAAAACCTACATTGGCTCCCAGTACGTTTCCGAGCACAATTCAAAGTGTTGGTGCTGACCTTGAAAGCCCTAAATGGCCTTGGTCCAGTCTACCTGAAGGAGCGTCTCCACCCCCATCGTTCTGCCTGGACACTGAGGTCCAGCTCCGAGGGCCTTCTGGTGGTTCCCTCACTGCAAGAAACCAAGTTACAGGGAACCAGGCAGAGGGCCTTCTTGGTGGTGGCCCCTGCCCTGTGGAAAGCCCTCCCACCAGATGTCAAAGAGAAAAACAACTACCTGACATTTAGAAGACATCTGAAGGCAGTCCTGTTTAGGGAAGCTTTTAATGTTTAATAGACTATTGTATTTTAATATTCTGTTGGAAGCTGCCCAGAGTGGCTGGGGAAACCCAGCCAGATGGGCGGGGTATAAGTAATAAATTATTATTATTATTCCCATTGCTATGACTAGGCTGGCGTCATCTGCCACTAACCAACAGCAGATGTACGTTGGAAAGTTTGCCTGTGCACAGAGAGTATATTCAGCAGGTCCTGTTTGCAGGTATCCCACAACCATCTCATTGGTCACTGTGAGAACAGGGTGCTGGGTTGCAGGAGCCAATGGCTGGGTATATCAGGGTCTCCTTATGTTCTTATGGGCACACTCTTATGGCCTTTGGAAACAAGGGTCAACAGCTCAAACAGAGGGCATTCAGCAGCTTTGAGAGTGCCCTTCCCTTGCTTCCTCTAAAGCAGCTTTTCCAGCATGTTGCTCTCCTGTTGCTTTGAAGCGTCGGCTGAGCCTGATGGAAGTTGCAGTCCAAATCATTTGGAGAGGAACTACTTGGGGACAGCTGATCTCCAAGTTTTCATTGCTTATCTGCATTGCCAGAGAGCCTTTAAATCTCAGCAAAACGTGTCTGATGGATTTATTATTATTATTAAAAAAATAACAGTTACCGGTAATAATCTAAAATCTTGACACAAGTATGAATATGATGATTAATATTTTGCCAGGGCTAAGAAGGCTCAATCAAGGATTTTGCTCTGCAAATAGGTAGAAGAAAGGTAATTAATTTCCGTCTCGGAGATGCTTCAGTTCAGTGGGTTCAGAAGCTAGCGGCAATTTTTAAAATGTATAATCAATCTCCTGCAGCCCTGGACAGAGTTCACAGAGACCTAGTGCAATTGTCCAGTTTTACAGGGATTCACCTAGACCTTCAAAGCATTATGTTCCCCCTCTTGTGGAACTCAAAATATCATGCAGAGAGTTCCCAGGGTGGTCTCCCATCCCACCATTGGCCAGACCAAGTCCTGCTTATCTTTGATGACTGAGTAAGAGGTAACATTATAGAAGTTTATAAAAAATATTCATGGCATGGAGAGAGTAGAGAGAGGAAAGTTTTCCTCCCGCTCTCACAACACTACAACTTGTGGACATCAAATGAAGTTGAATATTGGAAGATTCTGGACACATAAATGGAAGTATGTCTCTATTCAGTGCAGAGTTAGACTATGAAACTGCCCTCCACCAACCTAGATGGCCAAATTCATGGAGGAAAAAGCCATTGATGGTTACTAGCCATGATGGCTATACTCTGCCTCTGTGATCAGAGGCAGCAATGCTTCTGAACACCTGTTGCTGGAAACCACAGGAAAGGAGAATGTTTTTGTGCTTGAACATCTGGTTGGCCCCTGTGAGACCAGAATGCTGGACTAGATGGCCTGATCCAGCAGGATCCTCTTATGTTCCACTCATGTACAGGCTGTTCCAGGAATCTTTTCTTTGATTAAATTTAGCTACAGAAAAAAGAATGGCAGAACTCTCCCTGAACCAGCCTTCTGCAACCTGATATCCTCCAGAGGTTTGGGACTGCATCTCACAACCATCCCAGCCTACATGGTTGTATCATGCTGGGGCCGGTGGAAATTGCACTCTGCAGCATCTGCAGGACAAGATGGTTGGGAGAGAGACGCATAGCCTTGGCTACTTCAGGACCTTGGAGAGTCCTTGTGGTGTGGCCTCTCCCAACAGGCTCTGAAGGCTTCTTTGTCATTCTGCAAAACTGGTAAGGGCAGACAGACTTGGTTGGGGAGCTGATTGAGCCTCCTCGTCCAAAGAGGTGCCACTTCCAGGCTCAGAGCCAGACTCCTCCCTGGGGAGTTTCCCCTCTAGACAGACTGTAGGACCCACCACATTTCTGTGATTGTAAGTTGTTTCAAACTACCGTATTTTTCGCTCTATAACACGCACCCGACCATAACACGCACGTAGTTTTTAGAGGAGGAAAATCCGTAGGCATGCCACCCGTAGGCATTTCCTCCATAACACGCACAGACATTTCCCCTTACTTTCTAGGACGAAAAAAGTGAGTGTTGTGGTGGAAAAAATACGGTATTCTTGACATTGTGTTTTAATTGTTGTAACCTGCTATGGGACCTTAAGGTGCAAAGCCTAAGAGCTGAACCTGACATTTGTCCCTATTGAAATCCATTTTGTTGGCTTGGGGCCTGTTCTCTAATCTGATAAGGTCCAATCTGACCTCGGTCCAGTATACCTGAAGGAGCGTCTCCACCCCCATCGTTCTGCCCAGACACTGAGGTCCAGCGCTGAGGGCCTTCTGGTGGTTCCCTCCCTGTGAGAAGCCAAGTTACAGGGAACCAGGCAGAGGGCCTTCTCGGTGGTGGCACCCACCTTGTGGAACGCCCTCCCACCAGATGTCAAAGAGAAGAACAACTACCAGACTTTTAGAAGACATCTGAAGGCAGCCCTGTTAAGGGACACTTTTAATGTTTAACAGACCACTGTATTTTAATACTTTGTTGGAAGCCGCCCAGAGTGGCTGGGGAAACCCAGCCAGATAAATGATAAATTATTATTATTATTTTTAATTCTGAGTCTGTCTTCTGCAGCATTAGCTACCCCTCCCAGTTTGGTGTCATCTGCAAATTGGATGAACACTCCCTCAATTCCTTCATACAAGTCATTCATAAAGTCTTTGAACAACAACAGACCCAGGACAGAACCTTGTGGCACCCCACTTGGCACTTTTTCCAGGATGACAGGAACCATTAATGAGTCATCTTTGGTTTCATTCTGCCAACCAGCTACTAATCCACCTAACAGTTACCTCGTTCAACCCATATTTTACCACCTTCCTTGCAAGAATATCATGAGGGACTTTTTCAAAAGCCTTACTGAAATCAAGATAAGCTATGTCCACAACATTCCCCTGATCCACCAAGTTCCATCAAACTTAATTCCATCAAAAAAAGAAATGAGGTTTGTTTGACATGACTTATTTTTGAGAACCCCGTGTTGGGTCTTCGTAATCGCAGATCACAGATGATATATGCTGTTGGAAGATCCAAGATAATTTTTTCTACCTGTCTCTCAAGAGTCCGCTTTCATAAAATGATTGACAATAGATTCAGGATGGAATCTTACTTCATTACTTACTGCATGAGTCAATGTCTTGCTGCCTGTTAGTCATGACGGCTACATTTATTTGCTATAGACCTAGACTGTCATTTATCCATCATGGTCACAGGGTGGTGTGCAATGTGCCTTTTGAGACAGCAATGAACAATGGAGCCTCCAGGCTCAGGGGTGGCCTACCATGAAATACTAGTTGCTGGAGACTGGGGTTGTCTTGTGACTCTGTTTGTGGCTGTGTTGGCTGGCTTCTATGTGAAACAGGGTTGTGACTCCGATTGACCCACTCTGGTCTGACCTAGAGGGCATGCCTGACGCTTAGGACATAAGAAGCAGGGTCAGCCCCTTGCAAGCGCTGTAGGAGTAGCAGAGGTCTGCACCCAATGAGCTTCTCCTACTGCCTTAGAATCATAGAATCATAGAATCCTAGAGTTGGAAGAGACCACAAGGGCCATCGAGTCCAACCCCCTGCCAAGCAGGAAACACCATCAGAGCACTCCTGACATATGGTTGTCAAGCCTCTGCTTAAAGACCTCCAAAGAAGGAGACTCCACCACACTCCTTGGCAGCAAATTCCACTGTCAAACAGCTCTTACTGTCAGGAAGTTCTTCCTAATGTTTAGGTGGAATCTTGTTTCTTGCAGTGTTGCTATGGATGGTGGGGCAGCTGTGCTGTTTACAACCAACTGCTCAGCACCCTCTATTTCATTTCAGCATCTCTTTGCTCGTTGAAGTCAATTGGGAAGACAACGTTGTCTTGGAGTTGTGCAAGGTTGCTAGGGTAGTTCTTGTCGGTTTTCCACAGACATCTGGTTGTCCACTGTGAGAACAGGTTGCTGGACCAGATGGGTCACTGGCCTGATCCAGCAGCCTCATATTATTGTCTTATGCTCTTATGAAATATGTGAAACCACAGCCAGTTTGTAGTAGAGTCTGTCGGCCACCATCAGTAGCCAGATCAAGGACAGTTCCTTCCCTGCTTTATGTTGATCTTAAGTTTCTCACTCTCCTTGTTCCCCCTTCTGCGGGCTCAGGGTCGGTTTCAACACAATCCCAATCTCATTTCCTTGATCTGCTGGAAGCGGGCACATCTCTGTGTGATACCATGTATTTCTGGTGATTGTAGGAAGCTGAAAGCATTTTCCAAAGCTCCTGGAAAGGTCGTACAAAAGGTCCTGTTAGCCTCTTTGTTTAGCATACTGACTTTATTTTCTTGGGGGGAGAGAACCCAACCTTAGAATTACCTCTTGTCAATCCCGACAGGAGTGGTTTTTAACTCTCCAGATGCAAATTAAATGGAGAACAAACACGAGTCTAATGTTGCTTAATAATAAGAGAAGCTCGGCTTTTTCCTTTTCCATGCTTTTATTCAAGAGGGGTGTCATGGGGCAATCATTTAAGTAAACCGAAAGGGAAGAGCACAGCATGGCAGCAAGGAGCCATTGTTACAGCAAGGAGGATAAAAAATGTGAGATCATTAACATAAGAAATATCAAGGAGATTGAGCTTTCAAAAGGACAATTCTCCCTTTTTTCTCGGAGGAGGAGGAAGAATAGCAAAAGTTCGCTCTTCAAGTCAAGTTCCGGAAAGCTGGTAAGAGTTTCCTGAGATTCTCAGAAGACTCAGGAGTCAAATTCTAGCTCTGCTGGAGTCTACTGAATTATAGAAGTCTAGTGTCCAGATCAAGGGAAGGCATAGTATTGCTCATTTCTGTCTTGATCCGACTCCACCTGGAGTGGTGTCCACCAGTTCTGGACACCAAAATTTAAGGCGGATACGGACAAGCTGGAAGGTGTGCAGAGGAGGGTGACCAATATGATCAAGGGTCCTGAAACTAAGCCTTATGAGGAACAGTCGAAGCATTTGGGTATATTTAGGCTGGGTAGGTGAGGCTGAGAAGCAGAGACTGGGCCCAAAGGTCACTCAGTGAACTTCATAGATGAGTGGGGAATTTGAACCCTGGCATCCCAGGTCTTCATCCAACACTCTCTAACCACTGCACGACATTGCCTCTTCCCATAATATTGTTATAGGGGAAATTCTTGTTTGGCTTTGGCTGCTCAACTCCCCAAGGGACTCTGAGTCCCCTAAGTCCATGATTGGTCAGAGAAGAAAGGATGGAGGCAGGATCCAGTGGGAAGCAAGGCAGATCTTTATTTTCCTGTTGCCACAGTGTCCCCCACCCCTCCTTGTAAACAGGTGAGAGACCCAGAACAAAGAGAGACACCTCTTTTAAGAGGCCCAGTATACCTGAAGGAGCGTCTCCACCCCCATCGTTCTGCCCGGATGCTGAGGTCCAGCGCCGAGGGCCTTCTGGAGGTTCCCTCATTGCGAGAAGCAAAGCTACAGGGAACCAGGCAGAGGGCCTTCTCGGTAGTGGCGCCCGCCCTGTGGAACGCCCTCCCATCAGATGTCAAAGCGATGAATAACTACCTGACATTTAGAAGACATCTTAAGGCAGCGCTGTTCAGGGAAGCTTTTAATCTGTGATATTATACTGTATTTTTTGTTTCTATGGAAGCCGCCCAGAGTGGCTGGGGAAACCCAGCCAGATGGGCGGGGTACAAATAATAAATTATTATTATTATTATTATTATTATTATTATTATTATTATTAAAGGTTAGCATTTTTGGCATGGAGAAGACAGACATCCCCTTTACAAACCAGAAATACATCAGACATAAGGTGGGGTCACAGTGGCTCAGGCAGGTCAAGGTGTGATATTCCTGAGGATTAACAGAGTTTACACAAAGCATCAACACTGGGCTGGAAGGAAGAGGAGGATCATTGATATGACAATCAGAAAGCCCAGCCGGACCTGGCGATCCCTCTATGCAGAGCATCTGGGCCATGGGTTGGCAAAGTAAGGTCCATGGGCCGGATCAGGCCCAATTGCCTTCTAAATCTGGCCTGCGGATGGTCTGGGAATTGCCACATTGAATCTGGTGCCGCGGAAGTGAGTCCCCACGCTGTGCCATGCTGGTTTAGCGCAGTGCATGTGCGGGCGGCTCAGTTCGGCTCATGGGCTGGTCAAATGACCTCCGTGGGCTGCTTCTGGCCCATGGGCCTTAGGATGCTGACCCCTGGTCTATGTGGATTCATGCAAGGGTAATTATGAAGGGCTCCTACAATGCAAAGAGGCCCACATGATCAACAAGTTTCAAAAGCAAGAATTATGCATTTATTCTATATTTGAGACTTCAGAATTTTCATAACAATATATACTTCTCCCAGATGACAGGTTGAGGAAAACGTCCCCTGGTTCTTTTCAATGGATTGTTTCCTTCCAAACCACATCATAAAATCTGGGAGTTGAGCAATCTGGCTGGGCGCTGCCTCCCAAACTGTTGTTGTTCTCTTTATTAACATACTGCTGTGTTTGATATCATAGTAATGGCACGTTTGTTGTTTATTAATGTGGTTGTGATTATTCTGAGCTGCTTTTAGCTCAGCATTTGTTGCTGGAAAAGCAGAATACAAATATTAAATCAAATCACGGAAGTTCAGGAGCAGCATAATAAATTGGTCCCAGGCAGAAAAAAATTCCTCCAGTGCTCTTGTCCCATGTGCCACAGAGGCTGAGCTCTGTATTTATAGCTCGTGTAATTCCAGAAAACTAGAGTGCTGATGGTACACTAAAGCCTACATAAAATAGCCAATAAAATCAAGGAAGCAAACGGATCCTTCACCGCATTGCTTATACTTCTCCCTCCTCACCACAATGTCTGAAAAAGGTTTTGTCTTCGGGGTAAACAAATTAGCAATCAATCGATCAATACGGAAAAGGGGATCTTGCCTTACTCCACCCATGGCTAGGCAGAGAAGGCACTCTCTGGTTTCTTTTTAAAATAAAAATGTTGCTAAAGGTAAAGGGACCCCTGACCATTAGGTCCAGTCGTGGCCAACTCTGGGGTTGCGGAGCTCATCTCGCTTTATTAGCCGAGGGAGCCGGCGTACAGTTTCCGGGTCATGTGGCCAGCAGGACTAAGCCGCTTCTGGCGAACCAGAGCAGCGCACGGAAACGCCGTTTAAATCCCCGCTGGAGCGGTACCTATTTATCTACTTGCACTTTGACGTGCTTTCAAACTGCTAGGTTGGCAGGAGCAGGGACTGAGCAACGGGAGCTCACCCCGTCGTGGGGATTCGAACTGCCGACCTTCTGATCGGCAAGTCCTAGGCTCTGTGGTTTAACCCACAGCGCCACCCGCGTCCCTTAAAAATGTTGCTAGGGAACATTAACTTTTTTTTAGGTCTTTGGACACATTTGGATTTTTGTGTGAGTGCCAGGCATGTCACCCATCTTGATCAGCCATGAGAGAAGGAAAGCAAGAATGAAAAAACACACACACACACACAGAGACACACACACACACACACACCTCTCTCTTTTTAAAATGGTTGCATTCAATTCCACCTTTTCTCCAAAGGGCTCAAGGCTGATGTACACACTTCTCTGCTGCTTTATATTTTATCCCCACAACAATTCTGTGAGGTCAGTTATGTTGAGAGGCAGTGACTGTCTTAAGGAGAGACAGTAGTGGGCTTCATAGCTGAGTAGTTGTGCACCCTGGTCTTCCTGGTCCCAGGTAACAGCTTCATCCCTACCAGGTCCTTTCTGAGATTTTCTGTGAAAGTTTCTTAGAAGTCAAAAGCTGAGCCTGCTGCTTGGTGTTATAAGAAAAAAACTGCTCCTTTTTCCCTTATGGGGTATCCAAGAACCCGTATAGAGTCCTTATGTAGGTTCCCTATTGGTAGGAGAAAAGAACAGAGGCCAAGCAGAGAATATTGAGAAGCAAAGCAGCTAGTAAGCCTGATCTTTATTGATCTGTTGCAACAGGGTCCTCACTCACCACACGCAGGAGGGAGAAGGAACCCAGAACATTGGTGTGCAAGGCCTTATATAGACTTTTGAAATTGCCCACCCTGTAGCTCAAGACCACCCCACAAAACACCATACATACATCACAGAAAGAGGTGGTCCCCAGCAGAAATTTGAGTGTGTTGTTTCTCTCCTGTCTGCCAGGATACCTGATAATGCCTTATCTGATTGCCTTTTCTGGGTGGCCTGGCCATTCTTTGGAGATGGTAAATACTGAATCTCTTAGGCATATTGAGAGTGTGCTCAGCTTAACCCATACTTGCCAGACTGTATTTGCAGGGAGGGGTAAGCCCCTACTGTCCAAAGACAATTAGAAAGCTTTTCCCATTTCCTTCCTCCTTGCAGAGAAATATTTGAGGTCCATTTGGGAGAGTCAAAATGGCTTCAGGATTGTTCTCCTGTACTATTTCAGACACGTGGTTTATATATTTACGTATGTGTTTGCCTTGTAAATTTATGAACATACACTTTATATATATGAGACCTTAGAATTCCTATAACACTGGAAATCCCAGTGTATTGGCCAACCACTGGCAAGCGGAAAGAAACTTTGCATGACCCAAGATCCTATGTCCCAACAGAGCCGACTGCAAGAGCTGAACTACTCTGCAAATCAGTTCAAATAAAGCTCAGTGCACTTGGTCAGAAGTAGAAAGACTTTGGTACCCAGTCTTGCCATTTCTGAGGGAGGTGGTAGAGAGACGAGTCACAGTGTAAACTCCTGGAGATAAGTTGAGGAACCTCTGCTCATCCATAAATTATTGGACTTGGTCTTATGCTGAGCTGGACTCTAGATGTTTCTGGCTTAATGCTTTCTGCACCAGACTGAAGGGCACATTTTGAGAAAACACCGTGGGAGCCAACCGCAAAATGGCCGCTGTGTTGTGTGTGGCACAAAATGGCCGCCACACCCCTCTCCTGTTCTTCACAGAAGGGAGGGCGGGTGTCCAATCCTGGCACCCAATGAAATTCAGGCATGCACCTAATCCAGTGCAAAGAGAAAGAATAAACAGCAGCTTGAATGTTGAATAAGATTTTTAGTGGGGTATTTAATGGGCATCAGTACTGGTGGGCACACTGCATACCCTGAAAGTGTCGTGGGAAAACCAGGACATCCTGCGTGTGTTGTTTGCGAAAGAATGGCAGCCCTTCTAGGACAGCGCCCTCTCGTGCGATTTTGAAGTGCGGCGCAAATTCACACGAGGGCACAGTGTCCAAAATGGGCACCGTTGTCTTGCGGGGGGAAATGGGAAGATGGCAACTGGCAAGATTGTGCCCCAGATTTTGCCACCGAGGCATTGGAGGGCATGGCACTTTTAAAGTCACCACCATGTTGGGGACCTTTGGTCTACCCAGACTAATAGTGGCTCTCCAAGGACTCTGGTGGAAGCCTTTGCCATCCAACTTGGAGATCCTGGGAATAAAAAACTGGGACCTTTGGCATGCAAAGTATGAGCTCTTATACACAGAGGCATTCCTTGTGCCCTTGGCAAAAAGCTGTATTGGCATCCCCAGCAATGAGCTACATCAGCCCTTGCCCACCCCCTGGGGAAAAAAATCAGTTTACTGCACACTTTAATGCTGTGGTGCAAGAAGGACGGGGAGTTTCTGCCCCTTTTGATCTTGCGGCGACAAATGCCACACAATCCATAGAGTGATAGGTGATTTTTGTGCCCCTGGCGGGGACTGGTTTCATCTCTGCTAACAGGAAGGCCCCAGCCCTTCTGTCTCCCTTTAGCACCAAACAGCATGACCAGTCATTGGGGATGATGGGCGTTGTAGTTCCCCTCTATTGCCACAGCTAGTGGGAGAAATTCTGTGGCAATGGAAAGGTATCTGCTCAATTTGCTTTTGAAAAAAACAATAATGTTTGCTGCTTCTTCATCTAGGAAGGGGTCTGTTTCTTGAGCAGGCTGTAGTCAAAGTCGGCTTTTGCTGGCCATGTCGCTCCTTTCATTTCTCACGGGGCGGGAGGGGGGATGAATGGGGGCTGGCTCGGTGGTTCTTGATGGATGGATGTCATCGGAGCTGGCTCAGGTTTGCCTCACGCTTGGTGTTTGGTCTGATGCTTTAAGGAGAGTGAAAGGGAGGGTGGGATTTGCTGTGGGTGGGAAGGAGAACATCGAAAAACGAGGTCTGGCAAAACCTCTCCCTCCCAAAGCACAGCTTAGCTTTTGCAATGCACCTTCCTCATTAGAAAGCCTAATAAAAACAGGGGGCGTAGTTCATTATTCCTTGTTATTTCCCCCCAAGCTGGTGATGATTGTCCTCGTGAGCCTGTCTTTTTTTTTGGGGGGGGGGGTGCTGCTGCTTCTGCTGCTGGTGGTCTGTGGCTGTTTGGGAGCGCTGTTTTGAATGCGGTTATTGTATCATATGGGTTTAACCCTGTACAATTCTGGATATTGTGCGATAGGAACCAAAGCGGTTTCAGCAGAGAACAGGGACCTCATTATGCTGGGGCTGCAGTGCCACGCATTTCTAAATAGCTCTCTCCCAGCGCAGCCAAGGGACTCCGGCAAAAATTTAGAGAAACAACCAATCTTTCATCGGGTTTTAACTCTTCCGTCGGCCTGCTTTGGGTGGGTGCGGGGGCAGAGAGATTTGTATGGCTGATCCAAAGATCTTCTGCAGAGATGCACAGCTGACTACAGAAAGCTGATTGATCTGGTTTCTGGTGGATCATAGAATCACAGGATTGTAGAATTGGAAGGGACCCTCAGGGGTCATCCATTCCAACCCTCTACATTGCAGGATCACCACTGAAGAATCCCAGACAGATTGCCCTGATTTAAAACCTCCAGCGATGATGATGATGATGACTTTCTGAGGATGTCCTTTCCAACTCTTGCCATTAGAAAGTTCTTCCTAATGTTGAGTTGGACTCTCCTTTCTTGTAACTTGGATCCCCATTGGTTCAGATCCTCTTCTCTGCAGCAGCAGCAGCAGAAAACAAGCTTGTTCCCACTTCCATGTGACAGCCCTTCAGATATTTGGAAGATGGCTCTCATGCCATCTCACAGTGTCCTTTCCCGCAGGCTAAACATACCCAGCTCCCCTAATTTGCTATCAAACTTGGTAGCTGTCAGATGGGGGTGGTGGTTGCTTGTGAGTAACCAGGCAGGACTCCGACCTGTCTTTTACAGGTTTTACTGTGCAAACTATTCACATTGCAGATCTACCAAGTTCATGTCCATCTCAGTCACTTGCAGAACTGGGAGTGGCCCCTTCCAGCTTCTCCCCCAACATAAGAACTTCGGCACCCCAAGCCTCCTCCTCCCCTCCTTGCGTTTCACCCCTCTGCACAAGCTGGGCGACGGAAGTGGCGTGCGTCCCTCCTGGCCAGCCTGGCCAGGTGAGGCGCTGGGGCTCTCTGCAGCATCCTCAAGCCCCTTCCTCGCTTGGCTGGCCCCTTCCCTCTCTTCTCCACTGGAGGTGTGGCTTTTCCCACCCATAGCTGTCAAGCGTCCCTTATTTGGCGGGACAGCCATGTCCCGCTGCTGTCCCTTATTGATGATGTCCCTTAAATAAGCTACTGAAAGAAAAGGGGCCCTTTCTATGTCCAGCAGTCCTTTGTCAACAACAAATTGTTGCTGGTTTTTTTGTGTTGAATATATGCTATATGGTCATTTATGGACCTAATAGGTATCTAAAGCCATTTGCACGCAACAAAATATGCATTTTATCAAAGTAATTGTTGATCCCGTATTTTGGCTGCTGGTCCCTTATTTTCAAATCTGTAAGTTGACAGCAATGTTCCCACTGCTGGAAGAGGAACTGCTCCTCAGGAGTTTCGGGGGCTCTCTGTATCCCAACGCCCCCCCTGCCTCCCTCCTTTTTTCCGATGGCAGTCCCCTGACAATAGCTTTCTTTAAAAAGCAAGACTTTCCATTGATTGATTGATTGATTGATTGATTGATTGATTCTACCCCACCTTTTCCTCCCAGAAGCTCAAGATGGGGTACGTGGCCTAATCCTATACAAATCTAATCATAGGAGCCAAGTCTTAGGGGCCAAGGGGTCTTTGTCCCCTCCAATAAAACATTTGAAGGGGTCAGTCTGCCCTCAAAAGTTGATGGGCATTGCCATTCAAATGGTGTGAGTGCACTGCGCCATGCAATTGATTATGGGGGGCCTTACCTGCCCCCATTTTTTATTCAAGTTGGCACCCCTGAATCTAATAAATAGATAGATACAGTGCTTTTTTCTGGGGGTACGCATGCCCCTAAACATTTTGTGAATCTAAGGTTGGACTCAGTGAGGGGTAGTATTTCAATATGAGTAGGTAAAATGAGAGCACCCCTAAACATTTTTGTAAAAGATAGATTAATAAATAAATAAATATCCAGCAAGTGTTTCTCATGTTCTCATGTTTTTATGTCTCCCATTCAAAAACCACATTGAGTAGCATGAATCACCACACAATTTGCAAGAGAAGTAATGAGCCACTTTTGTATGTGTGGTGTTTTGTGTGTGTGTGTGTGTGTGTGTGTGTGTGTGTGTTTGGCTGTGTTTTTATCTTGCAACAGTGATAATTCTCAGATTCCCTCTGACTCCTTGGGACCCTTATCCCAAACGAGAGAGGAATCGATACGTAGTTATCACTTTGGAGACTCGAGATCCTGGGTATTTATGGCATCTTTAATGTGCGGCAGTTTTCTGGTCCCTTTATGGGATCTTTGCAGGAGGAGAGCAGCAAAGCGGAGGGGCAGGAACACAGACTCGGTGTGCTGGTCCCGGGGGGTTACCGTGCGGCGTGGTCCCAGTCCAGTCCAAGGTTGAGGGTGCAGTGTGGAGGCTGTCCGTCAGGCTGAAACTGGGTCCAAGGCGGGGAGTTGGGTGAGGTCAGGAACTCTGGCAGAAGAGCAGGACAGGGTGCAGGCAGGAACAGGCTACCAACAATGTTGCTCCTGCAACCTGGGACTGGGGCTGGCCGGCTTTTATCTGCCCTGAGGCATAGGGCGGCCCTGATCCTCTGGTGACTCGCCTCTCCTGGCCTGGAGGCGAGCACTCCTCCTGCGGGAACTCAGTTCCCTCCGCCTCTCTGCCCTGAGCCTCTGCAGCTCAGGAGAGGCTGGAGGGTTACCGGACCCAGAGGCAACCTCAACCTCCCCTGACGGGGCTGAGAGTGGAGCACCTGCAGGCAATGGGTCCTCCATCACCTCAGGAGCCAGAGCAGACTCAGCTGGTGCCTGCACCTGAGGACCCAGCACAGGTGAGGACCCTTCAGGCTCAAGACCCAGCCCTGGCTCAGCTGGTCCTAGAGGCAGGGGCTCCTGTGCAGGCTGGGATCCCACAGGTTCAGCCTCTGAATCCAATTCCCAGGCCATCACACTTGGCTTGCCTTGTAGCTCAGTGGGTAGAGCACATGCTTCGGACGCCGAAGATCTCATCTTCCATCTCTGGACAGGGCTGGGAAAGATCCACTGTCTGAAATTCTGGGGAGCCACTGCCAATCCGTGCTAGATGCACTGATTTAGTATCAGGCATCTGCCTACATTTCCGCCGTGCGCATCACACCCGACGTCCTCTTGATGGAGCAAGTGCTGTTTTTCCTGCAGAGAAGTTGAGGCTGCAGTGCTGCTGCAGGACGCCTTTGCAGTCCTGGAAGGCTGTGTTTCCTTCCCCCTCGATTGCTTCCCTCTCTCCAAACCGAGCTCTTCGCTAGAAGCTACCGTAGGTGCCTGGATCAGGGGCATAGGCAAACTCAGCCCTCCAGATGTTTTGGGACTATGACTCCCATCATCCCTCGCTAACAGGACCAGTGGTCAGGGATGATGGGAGTTGTAGTCCCAAAAAACATCTGGAGGGCCGAGTTTGCCTATGCCTGGCCTGGATGCTACGCAAACTGGGTCTTCCCATCGGGTGGGAGCTGATGAAAGCAGCATGCTCCAAGGTTGGCCCTGCCTGATGGGAAGCCCTGATGACAAGGCCAAATGAATCAGATATTTTTATAGCACCATCTTTTTATCCTTTCTCTCTCTGGCTGATGCTAGCCTTCTTAGTTCAGGTGTGGCAGGCTGAGAGTGGCGGTTAATCGCTGCGTTTATATGTCAAGCCGAGACTCCCAGCCAAGGAATTGGCCGATGAGAGTTTGCGTAGCAGTTGCACCTTCCTCCTCCCTTTTCGTATCTGCACAACACCAGCACTTGAGCCGTGTATGAAGTCTCTCCCTCCCTATCTCCACTTTCCTCCTCCACTTATTTATTTATTGCATTTATATCCTACCTGGGCTAGATCTGCACACCGGAAAGGAAATGCTATAAATAAGTCACAAACGAAATCATTTTAACAAAAGGGGAAAAAAACACTATGAGAAATCACATAGAAAAGTTTTGTGCTCTACAGCGCCATCTGGTGTTGCATGTTTATAATGCATTTAAAACATTGGGTGTTGGTTTTTTACTAATGTAGCTGAGTCCCTGTTCTCAAAGGAGCTCAAGGTGGCATGTATGGTTCCTTCTCTCTCTCCTCACTTAATCCCAACAACAACCCTGTGATGTAGGTTTGGCTGAGAGGCAGTGACTGGCCCCCAAGGTAAGCCAGTGAGGATTCAAACCCTGGTCTCCCAGACCCTAGTCCAGGCATAGGCAAATGCAGCCCTCCAGGTGTTTTGGGACTACAATTCCCATCATCCCTGGGGTCAGTGGCGTAGCGTGGGTTGTCAGCACCCGGGGCAAGGCAAGTAATTTGCGCCCTCTAACCCCTAACCTGCCGCCGCTGCCAGCTTCTTCTTGCTGCTGCCTGGGCTGGTCTGGTGTGGTTCTCTCCCGCGCTCAGTGCTGCGCTGGGCGGCCGCTGCACTGTCCCTCCCCCAGATAGTCCCTCGCTCTCTCTCCGCACCGCACGCCTGGCACCCACCCCCTCCACAGTGGGCGGTGACCCAGCGGCTCGGATTGGATTCGCACAGCCAGCACTGCAGTGAGAGAGAGAGAGTGAGCCAGGTAGGGGCAGAGAGCTGCGAGTGCGAGCGCACGCCCCCAGATGTTGCGCCCGGTGCGGCCGGCCCCCCCTGCACCCCCCACGCTACGCCACTGCCTGGGGTGCCTCTGGGATGCCTGAAATCAGGGGCTTCTGCACAGACCCCTCTCCTGCAGTGTCCACTAAACTGAATGTGGGTTTGGAGATGGTAGATATTTGCAAGGGTGCCGAGATGTGTCAAGACTGGAAGAGGGAGGATCCCAGTCATATGAATTAGGCCCACAGTAAAATGCGAAGAGTCTTCCGTTTACATCGTGCAAAGACTTAGTTCATGACAAGAAGAGGCACAGAGGTCTGCATTGTCAGAGCCTGTACAAATATCATGGTCCTTAAAATAATGCCAATTATTTCCAGGGGCTTCTAATAAATGGGCCTTGCTGCATGTTGGCCTCATATTCTTCCGGCAAACCTTTTAAGAGACAAGAAAATGCTCTCAAGCCCAGTATTTAAAGCTCTCGTCCTCAAATATTCATCAAACAAGAAGTTTGAAAAGGTTTTAAAAGTTGGGTGGGTGTGTAGAAAAAGAGCGAACCATTTCAAATGTTAATCTCTGCGTTCATGGCTATTGCAGAGAAGATGGTGCAGCAGATACTTCCAAGTTATGTGTTTTTGGGGTTTGAAAGGAAGGGAAGCTTTTAATGTTGAACAGACCACTGTATTTTAATACTTTGTTGGAAGCTGCCCAGAGTGGCTGGGGAAACCCAGCCAGATGGGTGGGGTATAAATAATAAATTATTATTATTACAGTCATACCTCATGTTACGTCCGCTTCATGTTACGTTCTTTCAGGTTAGGTCCCGCGGTGACCCGGAAGTACCGGAAAGGGTTACTTCTGGGCTACGCCACTCACACATGCGCAGAAGTGCAAAATGATGTGACACGCATGCGGAGAAGCAGCGAATTGCTTTTTTTTACTGGTTTTCACCATATTATAAACAAACACACACACACACACACACACACACACACACACAAAACAAACAAACAAAACAAACATAAATCATAGCCTTATTAAAATTACAGTTATTAACTTTGTTAAGTGACTTCCTCGCTTCCCCTTGGTTGAATTTCATTGCGTGTCCTTTTAACGGTTTTCCAAATCCCAATTTTTATGAAACTTAACTTAAACATTAACATCCTTAGATCTTAGGGAGAAGAGTCGGTGGAAGAAGATTGGAAAAAGTTTAAAGACTATTTACAGAAATATTGTAAAATTAATGAATGTTAGAATGATGTTGGATAGAAATTAAGTGGTTTTTAGCTGTAATACTATAAGGGAATATGAAAAATGGATTACTAATAGGTAAAAATTTAATGTCACAATATTTTAAGATTAAAGATTAGGATAAATAAAGAGGGGAAGGATTTGCTGAACTAACAAACTGAACTGGGATACAAAAAAGGGAGGCGCAAGGAGGTCCGGGAAACAAGCTAATGAAAAATAAGTAATGGAAAGATTGAGTTGTTTTTAACTGTTTTTTTATTTTGTATTTTTCTTTTTCCTTTTTTCATTTTGTAATATCTTGAAAATTTTAATAAATATCTTTATAAAAAAAAGATCTTCACCTTATAGAATTAAACATATTAATTCATCACTTAACATAAATAAAATCCTGAGCCCATTAAGTATCTGCAAGCTATTTCCAGTTAGTTTAACTTAACAAATTTAACTAAATAATCATTGAATTTATTCCATTCTTCCTGATACTCCTCCTTCTTCTGGCCACGGACTCTTCTGGTTAGGTTGGCTAGCTCCAAAAAATCCATCATCTTCATCTGCCATTCTTCTATTGTTGGTAATTCTTAGGTTTTCCACTTTTCAGCTAACAAAATACGAGCAGCAGTTGTGGCATACAAAAATAGTTTAACATCTTTCTTGGGCAATTCCAAACCCAGAAGTGGTGAATGGCAACCCGCGTGTGCGCAGACGCGCCGCTGCAGGTTGCGTTCCTTTCATGTTGCGAACGGGCCTCCAGAACGGATCCTGTTCGCAACCAGAGGTACCAGTGTAATATCATCATCATCATTATTATTACCAAGGCATAGATGACCAGAAATGAATTTGGTTAAGCCCAGTGATTGATTGATTGATTGATTGATTGAGTAAGTGAGTGAGTGAAGCTGCCGGTTGCTTTTCCTCAGCCCTTAGTTGCTGAAGGAACTTACAGCTCAGTACGAATAGAATGGTATTCGTACCAAACAAAAAAACCCCAGACATTTTTCCAAATTTTATAAATCTGCCTGGACAGAAATTTTAACTCTGAAGAAGAGGACGCGTCTGGGGGGAAATGGAAATATGGCATTCCTACTTTGGATGCCATTGGGAAATAACATTCCCCAGTATACCTACTACCAGGCCTAGATGAGGGAAGGCCACTGAGGGAAATAGTCATTTCTTCAAAATGCAGGCAAGTACAGTACCCTAGTCTGGATATGTGCATGTTCCCAGCCAGGTGAATATAGAGTTGGGTGCCACCACTTTCAAATTCTCCTGGGAGATTTGATTCATCGCTCAGAAGTTTCCAGGAACAAAGAAGCCTGTGGCGTGGAGCAGTTTCTGAGTTCAGACATGCTCTCCACTGCTAGACACTGGAGAGGAAGGAGTCTTGTTTTGCAGAAGGGGTGTATAGAGGAATCTGGTGCTTTTGCAAACAAAGAGCCATTCCTGGCTTCTGGCAAGTTGATTTTGTTGGGGTTTTATCTCGAGCTGTATGCCTCTGGATTATTTATAAATGCTGGCACTTCCTTATATCCAGCAGGTAGTCGGCTTGCAGTCGTGTATAAAATAATTCAAAAACTTTCCAGTGATGCACGTTTAGTGCTGGATATTTAAAATGCTGCAAGAATAAAGCCCCTACAAAATCAAAGCAAACCATTTGATAGAAAGTTTATTTTGATAAAGCCAGGAGGGTTTTGTTTGGGGTGTGTGTGTGTGGGGGGGGACCCATCATTGCCCAAACCTGCTCTGCAATGCAGGAATCTCAGCTCAAGCATCCATGATGAATGACCAGCCAACTTCTGCTTAAAAACCTCCAAGGAAGGAGAGTCCACCACCTCCTGAGGGAGACCATTCCACTGTCCAGCAGCTCTGACTGTCAGAAAGTTCTTCCTGATGCTTAGTCGGTGATACGGAAGGGGGGGGGGCATGTCTTCTTCACCTCCTTCTTCGCTACAATATATCCATTTATTCCAATTGTCAATGTTGTTACGGCTAAAATCTGGGTGCGGGGTTACTCTGCCACCCAGCTCATCGGACTAAGTCCGTGGGTCCCTGCGGAAGAAAATGAGCTCAGCCGGACACAGGAGCAAACTGCAGAAGGTCCAAGTTTATTGCGCAACAGGTTCAAGGCGAGATTGAACCCAGAGTAAGGGGTGACATGAACTTTTGAAATTTCCCTCCATATCCCAGAATACAGTGCAAAATACATCCCAGTTACATCATGAATACATTAAGAAGAGGTTGGGTTACACAGATTAACATATGGAGGAGGGAGGGGTGAATATGCAGAGAGCTGGAGATATGCGCAGATAAGCACATCCTGAGAAGGCAATGGTCCATGTTTGCATAGTCTGTCACCTGGCATCGCCTGGAGGAAGGGTTTGGCAGAGTGATTTTGACTGGATTACTTGAGAGATTATGGAGGACAGGGGAGGGGTGATGGAGTCCTAGAGAAATTGAGCAAATATATTGTAGTGAAGAAGACATGCCCCCCCCCTTCCGTAACAGTCCCCCATTCGGAGATAGATTTGCATTAAAGTTCTGTAAGAACTTGCAAATCTTTTCTCCGCACCCTAAATCTCGGTGAATGGGATGGGTGGCTTTATGCAAACCTGAAAGGGACTTAGATATCATGCTGCTTTAAGGATATTTGCACAGAAATATAATGATGTAACAGTGCACATAGTTAGACATAGGATATCACGTAAATTAATACTTTGTTGCTGAGTTACTTGTGGTATTCTAGCACCTTGGAAGAAATATTTTCTCAATAGTGATCTATGCTTTACATTTAGGCAGGAAGGTCCACTAATGACTGCAAAGTGCAGTTTGCTCCCCCCCCCCGCCGCCATTTGTGTGTTCTCAGGTGTCAAGGCAGCTCTTCTGTGGTCTCACATCGGCATGGTGTCGCAGTAGTGGCAATCCCTGGTGAATCCACTTAGGGCTTTCATATTTATCATGTAGCCTGGTACCCACCACAGCTGGCACAGGTTTCGGACACGTCCTGAGAGAAATGTCTTTGCCTTGGCCAAAATCCATGGGATTTATTACAGGCTCTGGTCTTGTAGTCCTGGGAAGTTGCTCACTTGCACTTTAAGGACCAAAAAGCTAATTGCAGCCTGGATACACTTGCCCAATTCAAACTGAGTCCAATTTGAATTTATGTGCCCATGGTTCTCAACTTTTCAAACCAATCTGTTAAAAGAAAACCATTCTTAAAAGGGGCACTTTGTCCAAATAAGTCAATTTAACTCTATAAGGGATCATTCCTGCTAAACCAAAGCATATTCACCTTCATGTACCTGGTGTTTTATGGATCCAGAAGTTTGTCATTGGCAAAACGAGGTTTAACACATATTAAAATGGATAGGGAAAGTTGGCAGAGTGCCAGGTGGAACAATGTGGTTATAAATTGATCTAAACATTGGACTACACAATAGTGTGAGCTATTAGAAAGTATAAAATGCATGAGAATTCTCCATTGGTGTGTAAGCAATAAGACATTAAACATAAAACAGTTACACACAATAAATTGCCCCCCATTGTGGAAATCACACTATCAGACACATTTCAACATTCTTACATAATAACACATAATACAAAACAAAATAATTAAATATCTGTTGCATATCTTGACACAATTGTGATCTTTTACGTATGTATCTTTTGAATCCTGGAGCAGAGGCTTGAGGTTCAAAAGTGGGAAAATGTCCTTGCAATTCAACTCCTCCCCCCTTTGTCAGCCCCCCCCCCGTCAGTCTATATCATTTTAAAGAGATAGCTGTGGGCACTTTGAAAACTCTGTTGTTGCTGGTCTTGTGATGGGTTGACTGAGTTGAGTGGTTGTTGCTGCTTTTCATCATTGCACATCTGTAGAAGTGATATCCTGTAAGGGGCAGGGTTTTGGGGCGACTTAGAAACACAGTTAGACAAGAAAGGGGCAAAAGGCAAAAAGGATGTCCTCCAGTTTCCATGGGAAGCTGCAAATAATAACAATCTTAGTGGATTAAACATTTTATTCATTATCACATTTCCATATAATTACTGTTATTATCTGCTAAGTTTGTTTGCTTTCCTTCACTTAATTTTTGTTGTTGTTGTTCTTTTCATATTATAAAATAAAAAATTACTCCACATGTATAGAAAGAGAACTGTAAAAAATACAAAGGTTAAAAAATAAAAAGAAAGCAAAAAATTAGATTACCAGTTAGATGAAAATGGACTTGACACAAAGACATCAGATTCAGAAAATAACTATTATTAAATAGTACAAAGATATTATCAAAACCACACATATTACTACTGGACTGAAAAAAAATGGAAAAACAATGGGGAAAACTTAAAATTCACCATGTGCTATCCAATAAAAGAACTTCATGAGACTGACTTTCAACATGTGATGAACATGTCCCCCAAAGTAAAACACAAACACACAAAATGAGCTATGAGGAACCAAAAATAAATAAATGCTAAGACACACAATTAATAAGTAACCTGAAGTAATCTGTTTTGGCATTCTAACACCCCAACTGAAAATAAAAGTGTTTCTTGATGTGACATCAGCTGTAATGTTAATAGCGGAATACTGGGAAATGAGTTAATACCAATAAAATGAATGGCAATTTAAAGTTGTGCAGGTACCTTGCACTAGCCAAAATGACAGAATTAGTAAGAAATGCTCAGGCCAAAGGTAAACAAGTACCATTCCACAAACAATGTTTGGTTGTGGTTCGATTAACTTCATAGACATCATGGAGAAACTGATTAAATAAATGAAAACAGATTATTTGTAACTTAAAAAAAATGTCAAAGGCACAAAGAGATAGAGGTCACTAATACAGCAGGGATTCAGACTTGTTTCACAGAACAGAAAGAAAGTTGCTGTTTGGCTTTAAGGGAAGAAGGAAGAAAAGAAATACAAATGCAATTACTTTTTATAGAGTATTTAAATCACTGTTTGCATCCCCTCTTTATCATTTGTGCTGTGGGAGAAAAGAAAGGACACTCTGTTAAAAAGGAAAATTATTTCATGTGAGAGGTCTGTCAGGAAATGCTGTTCCTAAAATGTATAGGCATATACACATACACACACACACAAGAAAACTGTTATAAAATTTAAATCCCATGGGGGGGGGAACTACTCAAGAGAGGAACTCACAGTGGGAGTGCTTTGATATTTACCTGTGAAAGGAATTTGGCATGTCCAGTACTTAACTCTATTGTCTTAAGTAGCCCTGGAGCAAAACACATTAAGGATGATTTCGCTCAATGGTTCCAAGTTTTACATAAGGAAATTTGTATAGGTTTCACGCTCTCCAAACCTTCTCTCTCCCCCCTCCTTTCTCTCTCTCTCTCTCTCTCTCTCTCTCTCTCTCTTTTTTAAAAGCTGATCTAGCCTCTGTGCATGTGCAGAGTTCATGTCTCAGCAAACCTTTTATACCATTGAAAATGTTGCATCTTTTGGCTCAATTAGAATAAGGAAGGGAAAGGTAAGGAGTAGATTTTAAAAATAGGGTTAGATTTTAAAACAAAAAAGAGAAACTCAGCAATTCAAGTATTCACCATTCAGCCCAAGCAAAGGAGTGCTTCCTTTATGTACAGGAAAGGGCTATCATTATTGGTCATTTTATCTGGTCATTCGCGGAACAATCAACCGCTCTCTTATTTATGAGTAAAATGGCCAGAGAGTTAGAATTCATAGGATTTTCTTTTTTCTTTTTTTTAACATTCTCAGCCTTACCATCTGCAGACAAATTTTACTGCCCTTTATTTACAGGATGGATGGTCAAGGCTAATTCTACTTGATTATATGAATTTTATGTGCTTAAACTTTTAGTAGACTTTTAAGTCTGATTTTTGTAAATAATAGACAAAAAGATAAACACTGTAATCACTTAAATGCCTGATATCACTAGTTCTGCTTCAAACATCATGGCTTCACCTCATACCTTTAAAAACAAAGAGCAAATCTGGGCTGAATTACAACACATCACCTCACAGCCACAAATTGGGAAAGTTGAAAGGGACCTGGGGTCATCTAGTCCAACCCTAAAATACAGGGTTCATAGCAAGATTTGTACTACCAGAGAGGCATACACATTTAAGTACAGATTTACAGCTGGGAAAGGAAACATCTATGCTCATATCATGTACTAAGGAAGAGGAAAATAAAAGTACATAACTTTACACAGAACCCTTTTTGCAGATCTTGAGATAGTTTGAGTGAGTTTGAAATGATATTTAAGGAAGAAGTGAACAGTTTTCGTAAGATAGGGAGAGGATCTCTTATAAAGCACAGTTAAAGCAGCCCTAGATTTGATTTTTAAAGGGAATACACAAGTGTTGCCCCCCTCTCCTCTTTGCAGTTTCCTTTAAAGGAAGCTTACTCGGGAGTAAATTTACCTGGCACAGAAGCAAGAAGGGAGAAAACAACTGAAAGAGGCAGAGTGAAACAAGGGGGAGGGGGGGCATTTTCTAACAAAAGAGGCCATGAAGTCTTATAGAGACTGATATCAGGAGCCTTACAATAACTCTTCTGTCCAACCAAATCAAAGTTAAAACTGGATTCAAATATTTTTCTTAGAATGAACACCATACTTTTATAGGCATATGCTTAATGAAGTACATACACTGCATTTTAGCTTGAGAGAGCAGTTGGCTCAACTAGGCTTTTGCAGCAGAAACATTAGGTTATCAGCACCTTCCAAAATAAGACTGTAGACTCACAATCTCAAAAGTTGGGGCAAAGCAAGAGGTGGGGTAAACATTTGCACACTTCATTCTCATCTTCTCTTATTTAGGACTGCTAAGATCCAGCATGGCTTCCTTAGATTTAAATTTTGAAGCAAGCTTGCAGTTTAAACTATGCACACTTAAGAAAGGCAGTCTGCCAGAGACAGAAGGAACAGACAACACACATAACAGACAACATGTAAACATACATATTCTCATATATGTATTAACAGACAACATACACAACAGACAACATGTAAACATATATATTCTCATCCTTTAGTTGGTTATTGCAAGGAGTTGGGCCACTACCTTTGGCTTCATTAAGTGAAATTAGTAGGAAGGTCCCACATGGTTTTATGAGTCTCCTTGCCTCTTCAAACACACCACCAGTTAATCAAACTGGTAGGGCTCACAACGCTTGGTTGACTGGGTACCCCTTTATAGATGCATGCGTTGCTGTTGTTGCTTTTTTTTTTTCCTTTTTTGGGGGGGGCGTCTGGGATAGAGAAGGGGGAAAGAGAGGGGCTGATTAGGATTAGTATGTCTAGGGGTTTGGTATGCTTAGTACAGGGACGTATAGTAAAGAGGAGAAGGGGCTTCTAGTTGCCTGGCAACTTCCTTAGTGGGTTTTAGAGAGCTCTAGCTATCCGGTTCCTTGCGTTCCATTTCCTATTTCCTTATTTCCTTATTTCCTATAACCTGGGGTCTCTTTCCACTCTGCCGGTCCTGCCCAATTCCTCATGGGCTATCCCTCCTGGCAACCTCCTACCTATCGTCACATCTCAGGAAAAGGGGCCCTACTGGACGCCCGCGCCATGCGGTGCCAGATCGGGTGGTCCCTGGATAGAATTTCGAACTGAAAATCCCCCTTGCTTTTGGAAGCGGGCTCACGCACGATACACGTGTTACGTGGCACCGACCAGTGCGGCTGGGATTGGGATAGAAAGCAAGACCACTTCCCGCCCCCTTGCCGGGCGCTAGAGAAGTTCGGAAAGAGAGCTCCAACCCCTTGCTTTCAACTGGGATGTCCGTTGCAGAGAGTCGGCTGTCTTTCAAGTCGGGTCTCTCTGTCTTACTTTCGGGCTCCCAATTGGTGCAGCTGGCTGGAGATTTTAAGGAAAAGAGATAGAGCTCAGAACCCCCCTTTCGGGTTGAGCAGCGGTCCCCGGTCTCTCTCACTAACCGGACCAAGAGAAAGGCAAGAAGGAGCGATAGAGAGGAGGGCAGAGAATTCAGTTGCCAGGAGATTCCACCCCCTTCCCACCAGTGCACTGGATTTCTTTTCCTATACTCACGCGTCTTCAACGTTGATCCCGGGATCGATGAATAAGCCGGCTGGATCCCTCTTTTGCTCCCCGGCTGAACTCCTAGGGCTTTCGATTACCGCCCAGAAGATGGCTGGGGGTCCAAAAGGATCTTCCCAGGCAAAATGGCCTGGAGCCGGCTGAAGATTTCGGGGCCCCCAGTCAGCAGCTCGGGAGAACCGCAAGCCCCACGTTGCGGCGCCAACTGTTACGGCTAAAATCTGGGTGCGGGGTTACTCTGCCACCCAGCTCATCGGACTAAGTCCGTGGGTCCCTGCGGAAGAAAATGAGCTCAGCCGGACACAGGAGCAAACTGCAGAAGGTCCAAGTTTATTGCGCAACAGGTTCAAGGCGAGATTGAACCCAGAGTAAGGGGTGACATGAACTTTTGAAATTTCTCTCCATATCCCAGAATACAGTGCAAAATACATCCCAGTTACATCATGAATACATTAAGAAGAGGTTGGGTTACACAGATTAACATATGGAGGAGGGAGGGGTGAATATGCAGAGAGCTGGAGATATGCGCAGATAAGCACATCCTGAGAAGGCAATGGTCCATGTTTGCATAGTCTGTCACCTGGCATCGCCTGGAGGAAGGGTTTGGCAGAGTGATTTTGACTGGATTACTTGAGAGATTATGGAGGACAGGGGAGGGGTGATGGAGTCCTAGAGAAATTGAGCAAATATATTGTAGTGAAGAAGACATGCCCCCCCCCCTTCCGTAACAATGTAAAAAGGGACTAAAATCTATAAAATTCATAGAAAATCAACGTGCCAATTTGCTGAATTTCTCTAGGACTCCATGACACCTCCCCTGTCCTCCATAATCCCTCAAGCAAGGTGTCAAGACCCTAATCCTGTCAAACCACTCTGCCAAGCCTTTCCTCCGGACAAGGCCAGGTGGCAGACCATGCATACATGGACCATTGTCTTCTCATCACTGGTACTCAGGATGTGCTTATCTGCGCATATCTCCAGCTCTGCATATTCCCCCCTCCCTCCTCCATATGTTAATCCTGTGTGACCCAACCTCTTCTTAATGTATTCATGATGTAACTGGGATGTATTTTGCACTGTATTCTGGGACATGGAGGGAAATTTCAAAAGTTCATGTCACCCCTTTCTCGCTGTTCAATCTCGCCTTGAACCTGTTGCGCAATAAACTTGGATCTTCTGCAGCTTGCTCCTGTCTCCGGCTGAGCTCATTTTCTTCCGCAGGGACCCGCGGACTTAGTCTGACAAGCTGGGTGGCAGAGTAGCCTCACACCCAGAATTTACCGTAACAGTCGGAATCTCCTTTCTTGTAATTTGAATTCATTGGATTGAGTCCTCCCTTCCAGAGCAGGAGAAAACAAGCCTGTTCGCTCTTCCATGAGAAAGCCCTTGAGATATCTCAGACCAAACGAGGCCCATCTAGTCTAGCATCCCTTTCTCTCAGCTGCCAACAGATGCCTCTGGGAAACCTGTAAGCAGGATTCAAGCAGAAGAGCCCTCTCCCCTCCTGTAGAATCCAGCAACTGGTATTCATAAGCATTGCTCCATCTTCTGCACTGTGGAGGGCAGAACAGTGTTGGTGTTGACCTTTAAAGCCCTAAATGGCCTCGGTCCAGTGTACCTAAAGTAGCGTCTCCACCCCCATCGTTCTGCCCGGACACCGAGGTCCAGCGCCGAGGGCCTTCTGGCAGTTCCCTCATTGCGAGAAGCAAAGCTACAGAGAACCAGGCAGAGGGCCTTCTCGGTGGTGGTGCCCGCCCTGTGGAACGCCCTCCCACCAGATGTCAAAGAGATAAACAACTACCTGACATTCAGAAGACATCTGAAGGCAGCCCTGCTTAGGGAAGTTTTTAATGTGTGACATCTTAGTGTATTTTTTGTCTTTGTGGAAGCCACCCAGAGTGGCTGGGGAAACCCAGCCAGATGGGCGGGGTACAAATAATAAATTATTATTAATTATTATTATTATTATTGACATAGCCACCATGACAAGTGGCTATCAGTAGTCTTCTCCATGAATTTGCTCAATCTTCTTAAACCACCCAAGTTGTGGGCTTCTGTGCTTGGTTTCTCCTTGTTGTGTTTTCCTTTGTGGGGTGGGGGAGAAGTAGCTGTTCCTCATTGTTGAGGCCAATGGGCTGGTGGTCCACCACATTGCTATGTGTATCCAAAGTCATGCATTGTGGAGGAGCAGCCTCAACATTCACCGCTACAACGGGGCATCCCTAAGGAAGGTCCTGGAATGCCTCCAGCCGTGAATCCAAACCTAAGATGGGGATGCCTCTTTTTCCTGTCCTTCTGCCGCCAGCCTTTCAAGGTCTGATGGTCATTTAGCAAGAGTCTTCGATTCCACTTTTAGCAACAGCTTCACTGCTCAGTAAGCTCTTAATGTGTTGATACCAGTTTCCCAATGTTTGGTTGTTGTTGTTGTTTTAAAAAATATTTTTATTAACAATTTTGACATAGAAACTATTAAAGCATATCATATTCATTATTCCCCCCCTTTCCCCCATCCCCTTCAAACCCAACCCTCCCCCCGAGACTTCCCTCAGCTCCTCTCTGATTTCTCAGCACATCTTGTTCTCTGCATGTTATAAAATTATACATATCCTTACATTATCTATATAGCCTGTTATCGAACAAAAAATTTGTGTATGTTTACTCAAAACTGCCAAGGAGTCCAGTTCATTTTGTTGTCTTTTTAGATAATTTGTAAAAAGCTCCCATTCTTCTTTAAAGTCACAGTTGTCGTTGCCCCACAATTTATATATCAATTTAGTCAGTTCTGCATAGCTCATCAATTTTTCTTGCACTGTTCTTTCGTTGGGATTTCCTCGTTCTTCCATCCTTGTGCTATCAAGACTCTTGCTGCTGTTGTACCATAAATAAGTTCTTTGTTTTTCTTGGCAGGTCCCTAACAGAAATGCTTCTGGTTTTTTTACAAATGCCATTTTAAACTTTTTTTTTCCAATTCATTGTATATCATTTCCCATCCCCCCCCCCACTTCTCTACACTCCCACCACATATGATAAAAAGTCCCTTCTTTTTGTTTACATTTCCAACATGTGTTTGACCCAGTTTTGCACATTTTTGCTATCTGTACTGGTATAATATACCATCTATACACCATTTTTATGTAATTTTCTTTCAAAAGAGAACAATCTGTAAATTTCATATTTCCTTTCCACAATTTTCCCCAGTCCTCAAATTGTATATTATGTCCTATGTCTTGTGCCCATTTGATCATAACCGATTTGACTCCCAATGTTTGGTTTAAAGTCACTTAGCAGGAGTACTAAATTGCCCCTCTGCTAGCCCTTTGTCTCTTAGCACCCCTCTGGATAATCCACTGATTTGGGGAGACAGGAAAGAGCAGACTCTAGTTGCAGTGGAGAGCGATGGGTTGGGGCTTTAAAGAGGTTGGCAGAGCTACAGTTTCCAGCCAAACTCTGCTTCCAGTCCAGACTTTGGGATCCATGATCCATGAAGGCTGCACAGGTTGGGAGCTGCTGCTGGCTAATGAAGCTGCGAGTGGCTCGCTAAAGGCAATCAGACTCCGACAAGTTTGTATTAACATTTTAATACTTGCCTTCTTTCTTTCTCTCTCTCTCTCTTGCCTGCCTCCCTGCCTAAAAATAGCTCCTGTGAATATTGACAGATACCCAGGTTCTTCAAGCTGGCTTGAACATTTCTATCACACCTTTCCTTGGAATGAGATTCCCTTGGGGAGGGGGTGGCACTTGGAGGAATTCCAAACTTCTTTCATTGATTTTTAAAATAATAATAAAAACAATCATCCTTTCTGTAACTTGGATCTGGCAAGGGACAGAATCATAAGAATCACAGAACTGTAGAATTGGAATCTTTCACCCAATGTTGGGTTCAAACCCAGAGTCTCTTGTTAGAAGCGGGAGGACTGATGGCCTCTATCAGCTGGGTGATTTCTTTTCTTCTTCTTCTTTTAATTAATTTATTTCGGGATTTTTACATGCATTATATTATCTCCTTCCAATTTTTAAATTTCCCGTACAGTTTTTTCCTTCCCCTCCCTTCCCACCCCCCCATATCCAGTGGAAGGGTTCAAACAATTATCCTCAGCCACAGACATAGCATCTTTCGTTTCCACCGAATGTCTTTTGTTCCAGTAGTTTCTATCCATTGAAGATAGGGGTTCCATCTGTTCCTTATCGTGGTGGACTTGACCTTCCAGTTGTTTCCTGTGACGTGACTGCGACAATGTCCGACTGAATCAGTTCAAACAAATAACTATTCCATGCCTCTACTGTCCATTTTTCTCTATCTTTCCAACCTAAAGCTATTGTTGCCTTTCCTGCTAATATCATAGCTTTGAAAATAAGCTGGTCCCCTTTCACTATAGCCGTATTTCCAAGTATACCCGTTGTCATGAAATCAAAGTCCATTGAAAGCTTCACTTTAAACAATTCGTTAATAACCTTTAGGATTTTATTCCAGAATTCCTTTACCTCTGGGCATCCCCAGTACATATGGGGAAACCATCCGTTGGCTAGTTTACAGTGCCAACAGTTAGAATTCAATCCTGCAACCATATTAGCTAGCTGGGCCAGAGTTCCATACACGCGTTTTGGGACTCAGCATGTTGGAGGGTATGTCAGGGCTCCATTGCTCCTCATGCTCTTATGGGAAACCAATAATAATAATAATAATAATAATAATAATAATAATAATAATAATAATAATAATTTATTCCCCACCCATGTGGCTGGGTCTCCCCAGCCACTCTGGGCGGTTTCCAACAAAAGATTAACAATACATTAAAACATCAGTCGGTAAAAACTTCCCTAAACAGGGCAAGTCAGATAGTTGTTAATTTCATTGACATCTGCTGGGAGGGTGTTCCACAGGGCGGGTGCCACCACTGAGAAGGCCCTCTGCCTGGTTCCCTTTAACCTCACTTCTTGAGGGAGGGAACCACCAGAAGGCCCTCAGAGCTGGACCTCAGTGTCCGGGCAGAACGATGGGGGTGGAGACGCTTCTTCAGGTATACCTAGTTGGCATCACTCAGGTGTAGTTGGGGCTCCTGCCTTTGGGGATGCCAGATCCCATCAGCCTCAGCCAGCAGAGCAAACAAAATGGGGTGTTTGTAGTCAGGCAACATCCAAAAGGCAGGATGTTGTGTTGCTTTGGGGAGCTCTGGCTTGGTCCCTAGCAGAAGGGAGAAGCACAAATTGTGTTTTCTGCTGCTGCCGCCTTCCTCCTCCCATTTCCCCACCAATTACTTCCTCTTTTACAGACACAGATGACTTGAATAAAAAGGATCATTATATGTTAATTCAAAGTGTGTTGCTATTTTGGGAAGATGGGCTGGTAGAATGAAGGACTTAGCTATCATTATGATAACCACCATGTACTTTTATTGGCAAATCGTCTACTTATCTTTAAAACCGAGCACCTTTTTATTGTAAGCCCCATGATGGAAAATTGCCCTGATAGCCGGTGACGCCGATTTAGCTCTGACTTTAACAAAGGAAGTGAAAACGCTACGAATGGTGGGAAGTTTGAAGCCCAAAGGTCACATCTGCAAGAGCAGGTTTGCGTTCGGATCTTAACAAATATTGCAGATATTAATATTGCACAGTTTGAAGAGACAGGAAGCCTAAGAACTGACTCCTTTGCAAGAAATCATTGTCCTGTCCCATAACAATATTATTCAAAGTTTTACTGGCAGAACTCTCCAAAAACTGAACATGAGCATTAAATATGCAACCAAAATATCCATACAATGTCTTGTGTTCTCCAGCAAAGGCTCAGCATCTTTTTTGAAATAAAAGATTCCAAAAATCCAAACTCTGTCTCTCCTCCATTGCAGCTTGCATCTCACATCTTTACAGGAAGCATGAGCGGTCAAGGCAGCCCTGCTCATCTCCCATGCAGTGTTAGCTGTGTGTAGAAGACACCCAGACATGTTTATTGGCTGGTGTAAACACAGAATCCAGAATAAAATATGCACTGGAAATGGAATAAGGTGTCAAAGCAAATGATAAACCATTGCAGGGAGTTGGACTTGGGATCCCTTCCATCTCAACAATTCTTTGGTTCTCTGATAACTGAGGAATGATACAGTGGTATCCAAAATAACTAATGATATCCATAGGTACAAATGACAATGAAGACTGATTATTATTAATTTTTTTTTAAAAAAAATATTGTGTCTGTTCATTGACTTGGGTGAACAGACTAGGTTTGCTTTTTGGATGACATCGACGCTGCTTTTTATTATTTTATTGCAATACTAATTGCTACGAACTTTTTCTTGGTGTGCTACACTTGAAAAATAATAATTAAAAGGATTAAAGATTGGATTACCTTAAGAGATACAGGTGTGCTAGACCTAGAGGGTTTTGATAACCGCTGAGGTTGACATGCTTCAGCTAATTTACAAAAAGGTGAAGGCACACAAGGGATTTTTGAATCACATTATAAGCAAATCACTATATAAGGTCTGGGTAAAATATAAAGGAGTAGTAGAACCAAAGATCCCTATGTGGACCTCACCCACAGAAGCCCTGGCTGACAAAAAGAAAAATACGAAGGGAGATTGTGCTGGCCGTTCAGTTCGCAGCTGTAGGGCTGAAGAGGAGATGAGTCCTGTTCTTTCTCATCCTTCCAACACCTGGTTGAGTAGAGAGCTGGATCCTGGAAGATCGCCATGTTGCAGGTGGCCAATGGGATTTTTAAAAATCTTGGTGCAGGAAACAGTAGTTGCCCTTCTCCCTCCCCACTGTGCAGGACGCGGGTGGCGCTGTGGGTTAAACCACAGAGCCTAGGGCTTGCCGATCAGAAGGTCGGTGGTTCGAATCCCCGCAACGGGGTGAGCTCCCATTGCTCGGACCCTGCTCCTGCCAACCTAGCAGTTCAAAAGCACGTCAAAGTGCAAGAAGATAAATAGGTACCACTCCGGCGGGAAGGTAAACGGCATTTCCGTGCGCTGCTCTGGTTTGCCAGAAGCGGCTTAGTCCTGCTGGCCACATGACCCGGAAGCTGTATGCCGGCTCCCTCGGCCAATAAAGCAAGATGAGCACTGCAACCCCAGAGTCGGCCACGACTGGACCTAATGGTCAGGGGTCCCTTTACCTTTACCTCCCCACGGTGCAGATGTTATAGCTTTCTGCTCAAATTGGGCTCCTAGAGAAGTATCCGCAAACATGGAAATGGTTAAGTTGTTTCTTGAAATGTCTTGTCTTAGAACAGACAAGAGGAGCAGGATTTCGACACTGCCCATGGTGAAGTCCTACGCCTGCAGAGCACGAGGAATAGATTAGAAGTGGCCGCCCCCTTTCCTTCAGCTACCCTTAATTCAGTTTAATTCAGCATTAATCTTGGCTCAGAGGAGGGCCTGCTAATCTACCACGGGTGCCCGTCTGGAGGTTTAGAAGGGCTTAGCACAGATTAAGCTCTGTGTATTAAATGCACACCCTAAATTAATCTGGGTTAATTATGTAGACTTTCTCATTAAGACGAGGCTTCCTCAGCACGAAACACAGCAAACATGGTATGTCGCCACACGCTTCTGTATGGAAATGTGCTGCGGTTCCTGTTCTCGTGTAAGTGACGACACCATAAATAGCCCCTTCTGAAACAGACTGAAGCCCATCTGCTACAGTGGGCAGCAGTTTACGGCCAAGGCAGGCACTGGGGGAAAGGAAATCACGTTAGCATATCTGAAGGGCTAAGAATGATATGCCAGGTATCTATGGAGACATTTGCCTATGGCGAGCAGAGGGTTCTTTCCAGGTGAACAGTTGGGGGAAACAGAGTGGCTTATGTCTTCCACCTGCCAGGTTTGAGCTGACTTAACATTAGATAGCATATGTGGTGATAAATCCCCCTTGCAAACAGAAAAGGCAAGAGTTTTCCTTCCGATATGTATCTACATATGTGGTATGTTGCAAGCCAGAAATAATAATAGTAGGAATACTGAATAGAGAGTCTGAGATGAACTTTCGGATAAAATTATCTTCAGATGAAAAAATCATCAGAAAATCACAGGGTTGGAAAGGACCCCCTAAGGCCATATAGTCCAACCCCTGCAATGCAAGAGTTACAGCTAAACAATCCATGAGAGATGGCCATCCAACCTCAGCTTAGAAGCCTCCAATAAAAGAGAGTCCACCACCTTCTGAGGGAGCCTGTCAAACAGCTCTTGCCATCAGAAAGTTCTTCCTAATGTTGAGTCAGGATCTCCTTTCTGGTCATTTGAATCCATTGGTCCTATCTTCTGAAGCAGCAGAAAACAAGCTTCCTTCATCTTTTCTTCAGATATCTGAAGACTCCTTTCAGTCCTCTTCTCCAGGCTAAACATACCCAACTCCCTCAACCGTTCCTCATCAGGCTTGGTCTCCAGACCCTCGATCATCTTGGTTGCTCTCCTCTGCACACCTTCCAGCTTGACGATATCCTTCTTAAACTGTGGTGTCTAGAACTGGACACAGGATGGGGTCTGACCAAGACAGAATAGAGAAGTACTATTACTTCCCTTGATAGTATTGGGCCGTTGGATGGAGAAGACCTCAGTTTTGGCTTTGGGAAACTGGTCACCTTGGGGTTAGATTGGCCTCCTTGAATATATGGCACCTTGTCATATGAAGACTTTCAGGTATAAATCTATTGGTATGTGAAAGGGCAAAGTATGTGCCTCAGGAAGTCTGAGTCAAGAAAGGCTATTGAAGGTCCATAGTGTATTTATTGGGTCTCTCCGATAATTGCTCCCCATAAGTACCTTTCCTCCCTCCATGACCTTTCTGTCTTCTGTTAGGTGCAGCACTCTGGGGTCCCTTCCTTCTTGTAAATTAGCTTAGCGAGCCAACCTTTATCTTGGATGGGTTTCTTCCATCAGCAGGTAACCTTCATCTTCCCCATCACAGCCAAGCACGCACAGATTATGCTGATATATGAACAGAGCTTCCTGGTTACTCTGGAAGGTCACCGGGTGGGATGAAAGCAAGGATAAGTGAAATAACTCATCTGACTCTTGGACCGAGCAGAGAGTTTCAGGTGCACTTACTCTTACGAGAAGATAAATCCATTAAGGTGTGAAATGGTGGAGCACACCACTGGGGTTTGGCAGATAACGTTGTCTCATAAAACATGGTACTGTCCCTTAATTGTCCTTCCTTGCATAAGTTGGGCAGGAGGATAGTTTGTTCTCTTGCTTTGTTATTCACTTTCCTTTCTCTCTCTGATCCCCTGAACTTTGGGTTTAGCCGTCCCCTCTAAAAGGTGACATGATAGAAATCAGATGGATGGACCCCTTTTGGCCTGATCCAGCAGGCTCTTCTTATATTCTTAAGTTAGGCTGTCATTTATTTGCAGTTTTTGCAAACAGATGCTTTGGATTTACACTGCAGATTTTTCAGGGTGGGAGACAGCGAAGGAGGAGGAAGACTAATTTCCCACTAACAACACATGTGAACCTCAAACTATGATGAGGATAATAAATCTGAAAATTGCATAACTATTTGTGGCAGAATATATTGCTCTCAAGACCTAGGATTCCTCCTCCCACCCCCCAGCTCTGATGTTTCCAATTGAG
Source organism: Podarcis liolepis (assembly GCF_965112155.1). Taxonomy (NCBI): domain Eukaryota; kingdom Metazoa; phylum Chordata; class Lepidosauria; order Squamata; family Lacertidae; genus Podarcis; species Podarcis liolepis. The sequence continues at coordinate 2,503,307 of NC_139554.1, read as the reverse complement.
TTGTATTCAAAAAATTCTGATTATTTTGAAAAGTTCTGGTAGAGAAGAATGAAAAGTGATGTTGCGAGGAATGAGCAAAACACTTGCCCTGGTTTCTTTCTCCGCGTTTAAGTTTTAAAAGTTGCAGTGCTCCATTTATAATGGAGAATGCATTACCCACCCAGACCTCATTAACTTTGCTCTTGCAAGACTCAGTGGGCTGATGGTCCCTTGGAAGAGGCTCATTAGCTGAATGTTTACTTGTGCTCAGTGTAGGCGCTCTCCTCCCCACAGACACAAGGCATTCAGTTACCTCATCCAAGCAGAGAAGCAAGAGACAGATGAGGGATGGGTGCTGTCAAGAGTGCATGCAGGAGCCAGGCCCTGTGACCGGTAGGGCTTCGCAGGACTGGGGCTTTCCTAAGTTTGTTCTGAAGAGGCAAGGCATGGCCGCCCAGGTGAGGCCAATTGGTAACTCACAGCCCCTGGTGGCAAGAACCAGGAAGGGATATAAGGTCAGCATTTCCCTTTAGCTCTTTGCCACAGCAACTCACTTCCTGCCTTACGGCATTTGGCTTCTTGATTCCTGGTTTCCTGACCCTCGGACCCTTGGCTTCTTGACTCCCGGCTCTCTGACCCTTGGCTTCCGGACTCTCATTCCTGCTCCCACACCGCCGTCTTGCCCCTGGTCCTGACGTCCTCCGCCAGGACTTTAACTGCCCGTAAACCGGACTGTGACAGGTGCTGCTTCCAACTCTCCAGATTCTTCTGAGCTAAAACTCCCGTCATCCCTTGCCATTGCTCAGGCTGAATATGGCTGGTGGGATTTGGAGTCCTACAACGTCTGGAGGCTCACAGGACCCCCAACATTGTATTTACTTACTACAATAAACTACACTCTTCTTTGTTAACGTGAGAACCTGACTGAGACTAAGTGATTTACCGGGGAGGACCTGGTTGGAGGCAGTGGATTAGTGGTGTATGGGTCAATAGTCCGTGAGACGACCGGGGGCTCCGTACAAATGTCACAATTAACTAATCAATGCTGTTAGGAGTGGACACTAGAACCTAGAACCAGTGCGGTGTAGTGGTTAAGAGCAGTGGACTCGTAATCTGGGGAACCGGGTTCGTATCTCCGCTCCTCCACATGCAGCTGCTGGGTGACCTTGGGCCAGTCACACTTCTCTGAAGTCTCTCAGCCCCACTCACCTCACAGAGTGTTTGTTGTGGGGGAGGAAGGGGAAGGAGAATGTTAGCAGCTTTGAGACTCCTTCGGGCAGTGATAAAGCGGGATGTCAAATCCAAACCATAGAACTGTAGAGTTGGGAGGGACCTTGAGGGTCATCAAGTCCAACCCCTAGCATTGCAGGAATCTCAGCTCAAGCATCCATGATAGATGGTCATCCAACCTCTGCTTAGAAACCTCAAAAGAAGGAGAGTCCACAACCTCTTGTGGGGACCCAACCCATGGTCAAGCAGCTCTTGCCACCAGAAAGGTCTTCCTAATGTTGAGCCAGAAGCTCTTTCCTTCTCGTTGGAATCCACTGGTTCGGATCCTAACCTCTGGAATGGTATTTAATAACATCCTCTTCCAGTTGCTCCTGTAGTGGGAGACTGAGTGGGTGGGAACTGTCAACTTTTGTGGTGCCATCCAAGTTTCAAATGCCCTACCTGGGAGGCCCACCTGATGCCCTATGCTCATGTTTTTATTCACACTGGACTTATTTTTTAAAATCTTTATTCCACTGGGCTATATTCAAGGTCCGTATAGTTAAAGCTATGGTTTTCCCAGTAGTGATGTATGGAAGTGAGAGCTGGACCCTAAAGAAGGCTGACCGCCAAAGAATTGATGCTTTTGAATTCTGGTGCTGGAGGAGACTCTGGGGAGTCCCATGGACTGCAAGAAGATCCAACCTCTCCATTCTGAAGGAAATCAGCCCTGAGTGCTCACTGGAAGGACAGATCCTGAAGCTGAGGCTCCAAGACTTTGGCCACCTCAGGAGAAGAGAAGACTCCCTGGAAAAGACCCTGATGTTGGGAAAGATGGAGGGCCCAAGGAGACGAGGATGACAGAGGATGAGATGGTTGGACAGTGATCTCAAAGCCTCCAACATGAGTTTGACCAAACAGTGGGAGGCAGTGGAAGACAGGAGTGCCTGGCGTGCTCTGGTCCAGGGGGTCATGAAGAGTCAGACATGACTAAACAACAACAATAATATTCAAGGTGCTGATTTTGGTGCTTAAAGCCGTATACAACTTGGGGCCAGGATACTTGAAACATCACCTCGCCCCTTATACACCCTAAGAGATCACTAGGCTCTGCAGGTCAGGGCCTCCTGCAGCTACATCTTATCCCGGAGGTCCCTTCCGCACAGTGTAGGAATTGGGGCCTTTTGCGTGGTGGCACCTCCCCTTAGACAGGCAACATCTCTGTTGTTTTTGAGGGCCTACTGAAGACCTTCCTCTTCCAACAAGCCTTTTAAGAAGAGATATCTTTCAGTCTGCACTGAAATTGTTCTCTATCTCTCTCTATATATTTAATTTACATAAAGTAAACAGAAAAATATCCATAAAGAGGGATTCATAATATTACAGCAGGCTGAAAGCAACATTATCATTGAACTTATTGTTCCAAAACATTATGAAAGATGTTTTCCCATGTCTATTCTTTTTATCTTAGTCATTATTTCCAGAGACCTTTATTATTATTATTCATTCACATGCAATAGCAGATGCGCTTTCCCTGCAGTTTAGGCTATCATAATCTTAGCAGCAGTTACAGAACTGGAACACTATTTCTCGAACATTTTCCTTCAGCTCACCAAGTAGAAATATTTCAGGATCTAAGGGTATACGATACCCTAACGTGCCAGAAATATTGTCCTGAACAGATTTTTAAGATGTTAAAATTGTTTTATCTTTTCCATGATTGCCATCCTGGACTCCTTTGGGAAGAAGGAAGGCTATTATTTTGATGTTTTCTCAGGCCTTTTAATCTGTGGCTGATTTTCCCACATTTCCATCCTGCCGCTATGACTCCCCCCTCCCCCCTCACCGCCCTGGTGCTTTTGGTTGAGAGATGACTTTATTTGTCTGATTTATTAATGCATTGCCTTTTTATGAGTTTATTGCTTTTGTGTGTGACTGATAGTCCCTCTCTCCACCGCCACCGCCCCACCCCCAAACTACTGATAACTGAAGGGTGGGACATCAATCTTCTGAAATCGTAAATAAGCCAGCGTCTTCGTGGAAGAGATGAGTTTTCTGATGGGTGAGACTTGGAAAGGGGAACTTTCAAGAGAGAAAAGAGAGGCATTTCTTTCCACACCAGCTGAGATCAGAGGCCTTTCATAACACTGGAAATGATCAAGCACAGAGAGCAACTGTAGCACCCTGCTTGTGGTTAACGCTTAGCTGGAATGAAATATTCAACGCAGCAATAGAGAAATTAAAATAATAATTTATTTGTCAGACAAATAAATGAGAGGCACAGTGGTATATGGTTACCAAGCTCTGGCCTGGCCTCCTGCCATTATGGCCAGCACTTATATTCCCTTAATCCAGCCCCCTTTGCTCCTCCTGTGGCTGCCTCTGTCCAATCAGCCTGGTTGAAATTCCTATTGGCTGATTGCTAGAACCAATCACAAAAAGATACACCCATATCCTCCTGTCCTTATATGGAACACAAAGAGCTATATATTGTTACATCTATAAATGACAAATAAGTAGTAATATATCTTACATGTGTCTCAACAAGGAATCTTAATTACCAGCTCACCTCTTGCCCTCCTTGCCCTATTGCCTTCTAAAACAAATGGTTAATCTTAAATTTTTATCTTAAAAATATGTCAAGGATCTTGAGTTTCACATCAACATTGAAAGATCTCCTTCATTTGAAGGTTTCTAAACAAATGTCTGACAGCTATATATCAGGACTGCTTGGATGGCGTCTCCTGTCTGGCAGGGGGGCTAGGCTGGTGGCTGACTTAATTTCAGGATAAATACAACTCTTACAACTATATGAAATAAGAATCTAGCATTTCTTAAATCCTTTGCATAATTACATCTATGCCAATACACTTAATGCACAACACAGGTAGCCTCTTAAAAGGAAAAAAGCCTTTGTAAAGTAGAAAAAGGAACTCAGTAAAAAACAGCTTCAAAAGAAGCCTCTTCAGTTTACACCCTCCCCCTCAGCCAGCTGCTTTCCCCATTTATTGCCCTTCAACTCTCTCAGTTTAAGAAAGAAACAGCTTTTAAAAAAGACTTCCCAAAAATGCTCTCTTTCTGCCAGCTAGATGCTTTTTAACCTTTGGAAAGAAGATCTGGCTCATTTTACTGGGAGGCACATTGGTATTATTTTACTATTTACTCATTCCTAATTATGTTTATCTCTGCCTTTTTTATCTTCTGTAACATGTAGGGTCAGTGTCCTCACTCTCAGTATGTAATTCCAGCTTTTACGACTTTGAGAATTGTTTTCTGCTATAAATCAAGGGGCCCCTTGTCTAGGAGGAAAACATTGCCAGTGTTCTCTAAACAGCTAGCATGAAACATTTGAAAATCTAAGCCCATTTAATTTAGGAACCTGATCAAGATATAAGCCAATATAAGCCTTGATTAAAAATGCAGTCTATATTCAGATGCCACGCAACTTCTCATGAAGGTTGCAGCATCTTCAATTTTTAGTTTAGAGAAAAGGTGAGGGGGAGGAGGTTACAAAACGATGCCTGGCATGGGGGGAAATGGAGGTAGAAAAGCTTTCCTCCCTCTCTCCAAACACTAGAACTCGCAGACACCCAACGAAGCTGAATGTTGGAAGATTTGGCTAAACTATGGAACTCCCTCCTACTGGAGGCTGTGATGGCCCCAAATCTGGGCATGCAGTCCAGCGGTTTGGAGGGCCAACAGGTCCAAAGGGCAGTCAGGCCAGCTTCCCACACCTGCAGCCAATACAGGGGGCAAGACATTTGAAGGTCAGTTGAAATATACTCAGAGTCGCAAAGTGATTTCATGCTCTTTATTCAGCTCATAGTGGTGAGGAGGAATGAATGAAAGTCCCCTCAAAGTATCTGCCTTATATACATTATTTACACAATGGGCTGCACATGATTGGTTACTTCTGGAATTCTACTGTAAGCCAATCAGGTTGTGGATTCACTTATATCTGGAGCATGATTGGGTGGTTCCTGCCAACCAATCATACTGCTGCATTGTTCTTGGACCAATCAGACTGCTGCATTCTGAATCCTATTGTTCTAGGACCAATCAGACTGCCGCAATTTGGATCCTATTGTTCTAGGGTCAATCAGACTGCTGCAGTTTGGATCCTATTCAACTCAGTACAAACATCAGTCCTGAAGAGCTGCCTGGAACATCTAAGCCAGGGGTGGGCAACCTAAGGTCCAGGGACTGGATGCAGCCCAATCACCTTCTCAATCTGGCCCACGGACGGTCTGGGAATCAGTGTTTTTTTACATGAGTAGAATGTGTCTTTTTATTTAAAATGCATCTCTGGGTTATTTGTGGGGCATAGGAATTCGTTCATTCCCCCCCCTCAAAAAAATAATAATACAGTCCAGCCCACCACATGGTCTGAGGGACAGTGGACCGGCCCATGGCTGAAAAAGGTTGCTGACCCCTGATCTAAGCCATGGTCCAACCAACATGGGAAATTGAGCAGAGCCAACCTCCCAGTTCTGCTGTCCTTTTGTGTTTATTTTTTTGTTTTTTTAAATAATTTTTAATGAATGATTTTATATTACAGAAAACAATACAGCCATACTACCACTAAATATAATTAAGAAATAAAAATTACATACATCAATATTCAGTTTGTTATTTGTTATTTACCGTCTTATGTCCCCCCAAACATTGCATACAGATAGGTAGCCGTGTTGGTCTGCCATAGTCAAAATAAAAAAATTCCTTCCAGTAGCACCTTAAAGACCAACTAAGTTAGTTCTTGGTATGAGCTTTCGTGTGCATGCACACTTCTGAAGGGTGTATCTGAAGAAGTGTGCATGCACACGAAAGCTCATACCAAGAACTAACTTAGTTGGTTTTTAAGGTGCTACTGGAAGGAATTTTTTTATATTGCATACAAAAACACACATATGTGCAGACACCCACACCTGCACACAAAATGATAAGAATGAAAATAAATATTTTCCCCCTTTTATCTTCCAACATCTTTTCTTCAGCTTTGCTGCTCTTTTGTACTTTGCATGCTGACTGCAACATCTGGACATCTGGAGTGCATCACCCCACAGCAGATTCTAGCATGCAGTCCAGCAGTTTGGCAGGCCAACAGGTCCAAAGTGCAGTCAGGCCAGGTTCCCACATCTGCAGCCATTCCAGGGGTCAGGACATTTGGCCGTCAGTCCTGAAGAGCTCCCTGGAACATCTAAGCCATGGCCCAACCAACACGGGAAGTTGAGCACACCCAGCCCCTCAGTTCTGCTGACCTTTTATACTTTGCATGCTGAGTGCAACACCTGGACTTGATGAGGGACGTGACCCTCACCTGTTCTGAGCTTGCTTCAGGTGAGGAATCGCAGATCTTCTCCCAGGGCTACTGAGCCCCACCTGGCGAGACAGTGCGCTGGGCTGTGGGCCCTAGCCTCAACTATGGAACTGTTGGATTCTTAAGCCTTATCAGAGGAAAACTGGCCACTCTCCAGGCACTCGGCTTAAGCTCCTTGTTGACCTCCCCGTCTCCGTCTCCCAGCAGGATACAGGCTAGGTCACTATCGGCAATCCTCCTCAAGCGTGAGAAGAACACACCACTCTTCCCTCCTCCCTGCCTCCCCCAGGGAGGGGAAAGAGACAGACAGAAATGTATTTACATGTCTTTATTTCTGTCCTTGCAGCAGTACAGAGAAACACGTCTGCACTCTCCAGACTCCAACAGTAGAGAGAGAAACTCCACCCCTGTACTTCCAGTACAGGTCAGATGACACTCTGAGCTAACACCCGGTGCTCAGCACAGTGAATAGACTGCCCCTTTGTTCCCATGGTACAGTCCCAAACATCAACATCCTGTTTTGCTTTCCAGCCACCTGCAGCTCGCTCTCGCATTGCTGCTTTTCCGTAACAGGAACTTCCTCCCCCAGTGGGGCAGTGATGGCCCCAAATCTACGTGGCTTTAAAAGATGATTGGGCAGGAGATTGATGGAGGAGGAGAAGGCTATCGGGAGCAGACAGTGCTGCTTTGGTGCTGAAACTTGCTTGTGGCTTTTCCACAGGCATCTGCTCAGGTGCTGTGAGAACACGATGCACACCCTCCCCTCCATGTGTCCCGGTTTTCCGGAGACAGTCCAGGAACGACAGAAACCATCCCGGCTTCTGATTTGATCCTGGAATGTCGCTATTTCCCTCACCAGTGCTGCTCCCACCCAGCTCAAAGAGAAGAAGGAGGCGGCGCTTGTCCCGAATCACATCTGCGGCTGTGAGGGAGCACCCAGCCGCCTCTCCATGGCTCTTGCTGCCGGCCTCCTCTCTTGGGCACCTCGTAGGGGCTGCTGGAGGGGGGGGGGAGGAGGAGAGGTTGTGGCCGCTGATGCCCAGCCCTGCATGATGCGCCGGCTCTGAAGGGCAGACAGAGGGCAGGACCAACCTGGGTAGGAAGAAGGGGGGAGCCTAATGGAGAATAAAAGAGATGACCTAACCTGGGGAGAAAACAGTAAAGACCTGATGAAGAGAGCACAGCAGAGGTTATATTTTCTGAGAATCCTCCGGAAAAACAATCTCTCAAAGGACCTGTTGATGGCATTTTACCATTGTACTTGTTATGTACTGAGTTGAATAGGATCCAAAATGCAGCAGTCTGATTGGTCCTAGAACAATAGGATTCAGAATGCAGCAGTCTGATTGGTCCCAGAACAATAGGAATCAGAATACAGCAGTCGGATTGGTCCTAGAACAATGCAGCAGTATGATTGGTCCGCAGGAGCCACCCAATCCAGCTCCAGGAGGAAGTGAATCCGCAACCTGATTGGCCTACAGGAGAATCCCGGAATTAGCCAATCACATGGGGCCCATTGTGTAAATAATGTATATAAAGCAGATATTGTGGGGGAACATTCATTCCTCGCTACTGTGAGCTGAATAAGAGCATGAAATCCACACTCAACCCCGAGTATATTTCACTGTACTGTTGAGAGTGTATTCACTTATGGTCTGTGTGTGTGGTTTGGGAGTTGCACGGTCAGGGGGAAAGCAATTATGTCCAGGGTTGTAAAGAGTGCGGAGAGAATAATTGGGTGCACTCTTCCCACCTTGGATCAAATCTATGCTTCCAGGTGCCATGAGAAAGCTGCAGAGATAGCGCAGGATAGTGCGCACCCCGGAAATGATCTCTCATCTTCTGCCTTCTGGAAGAAGGTCCAGGGTTATAAAGAGTAGGACTAGCCACCTGAGAAACAGTTTCTATCCAAATGCAATTTTGGTTTTAAGCGCAGTATAAGGTAGTCTCTATGGGAGTATATTGTATTTTAAAATGGGGCATCAGAGTTTTTAAGGGGTTAACCAGGCTGGGATAGCTGGGATAGCAGGCTGGTTGGTTTCTGAATGTCTGGTGTAGATTTTTTCAATTTTGTTGTCCTGTATGGGACAATGACAATAAAGATGATCGTAAAATATAAAATTGGGATGAAGGTGTTATCTCGGCAAGATGGATGGTGTCTGTGCTGTGCCCCATTGGTGGCACTCTCTTCTGATAGGAAATGCTCGGGGGTGAGGCAAAATAATAATAATAATAATAATAATAATAATAATAATAATAATAATAATAATTTATTTATACTCTGCCCATCTGGCTGAGTTTCCCCAGCCACTCTAGGCAGCTCCCAATCAAGTATTAAAAACAATACAGCGTTAAATATTAAAAACTTCCCTGAACAGGGCTGCCTTCAGATGTCTTTTAAAGATAGGATAGCTACTTATTTCCTTCACATCTGAAGGAAGTCTTAGCCTGCGTACCTGGTGGAGCTGGTAAACAGCTGCCCTGGACACAGAATTGACCTGCACCTCCATGGACAGCTATGAGTTCAAAATGACTCCCAGGCTGCGCACCTGGTCCTTCAGGGGCACAGTTACCCCATTCAGGACCAGGGAGTCCTCCATACCCACCTGCCCCCTGTCCCCCCAAAACAGTACTTCTGGCTTGTCAGGATTCAACCTCAATCTGTTAGCCGCCATCCATCCTCCAACCGCCTCCAGGCACTCACACAGGACCTTCACCGCCTTCATTGGTTCTGATTTAAAGGAGAGGTAGAGCTGGGTGTCGCGGGGGGAGTCGAGGGGGTTAGTTGGGAGGGAGGGGGAAATGTCCTTATTTTCATCTAAGGAATGTTGGAGGGTATGTAGGATGCAGGAACAGGTGGGTCACTGGCTTGATGCAGCAGACTTTCCTCGTGTTTTTATGTTCTTGTTCTGAAGAGAGCTGCTCTATGATAGGCCTTCATCTTATAATTAGATGGAATCCTGGACTGGGATTTCCTAAGCTGGAATGGAGTCACCTTTTGCCCTGGTTACCAGGAGGAATTTGCATCTATGTCACCACGGCTTGCAGGAGCCCTGCCCATACAGCGGCGCAACAAATCATTGCAAGAAACTCTTCGGCGGCTGCCATTTTCGCTGCCCCAGGAAAGTCCCAGGAGATGGGATTAATTAAACACACAAAGGCATTAAGCGAACATTACTGTGGCTGATTTAAGGTGGTACAACCATGGAGCGAGTCTGAATAAGAAAAACGTTGCAGGATTCTACTCTCTCCCGTATCCAAGGAGAGTGGGAACAGCCCATGGCTCACTTAGAATCATAGAATCATAGAGTTGGAAGAGACCACAAGGGCCATCGAGTCCAACCCCCTGCCAAGCAGGAAACACCATCAGAGCACTCCTGACATATGGTTGTCAAGCCTCTGCTTAAAGACCTCCAAAGGAGGAGACTCCACCACACTCCTTGGCAGCAAATTCCACTGTCAAACAGCTCTTACTGTCAGGAAGTTCTTCCTAATGTTTAGGTGGAATCTTCTTTCTTGTAGTTTGGAGCCATTGCTCCGTGTCCGCTTCTCTGGAGCAGCAGAAAACAACATTTCTCAACACTTGCTGGCACAGAGCATCCAGGAACTTTGAAAGGAGATGCAGAAAGTTACCTGGAAACACCTAAAGACTATTTGGGGGTGGGATTCACCTGCAGATGCATAAATTCATGTTGCACAATTTATTATTAAAATAATAAATAATTTTTAAAAAATTTATACTCCGCCTTTCCCGATTCAAAAAACAACAAATTTAAAACACTTAATTGATGCAACAAAAAATAGCATAAAATACAGTATAAAACATGAATAACAATCAATTCAGAATTCGAAAATCAATTTAGGGGGAAAATCCATCCAATAAACATTAGATGATCTCCAGGGCTAGGTGGCTAAATGAGTCCTATTTGGGCCAGCGAGGAGACCAGGGGAGAATTAGCTGTGGTATCCCAGAGCGGGTAATCTTCATAAAAGTGGAGGGGGAGGGAAGGAAGGGGAATAAAAGATCAGGCTAAGTTCAAATTGAAAGCCAGGTGGACTAGCTCTGTCTTACAGGCCCAATGGAAGGAGGTTAAATCCTTCAGGGCCCTGGTCTCATGGGATAGAGCATTCCACCAGGTCGGAGCCATCACTGAGAAGGCCCTGGCCCTGGTGGAGGATAGTCTGACTTCCTTAGGGCCTGGGACCTATGATTATTCATGGACCTTAAGGTCCTTTGTGGGGCAGACCAGGAGAGGTGGTCCCATAAATACGAGGCACCTCTAAACTATGGTTATTCATGGACCTTAAGGTCCTCTGCGGGGCAGACCAGGAGAGGTGGTCCCATAAATAGGAGGGACCTCTAAACTATGATTATTCATGGACCTTAAGGTCCTCTGCGGGGCAGACCAGGAGAGGTGGTCTCATAAATACAAGGCACCTCTAAACTATGGTTATTCATGGACCTTAAGGTCCTCTGCGGGGCAGACCAGGAGAGGCAGCCCTGTAGATACGAGGGCCTTAAGCCACAAAGGGCTTTAAAGGTCAAAAGCAGCACCTTGAACCTGACCCTGTACTCCACCAGGAGCCAGTGCAATTTATAGCTAATTGGGAGGCAATGCTCTGCTCTGCCTGCACGATTGGAGGCAGCCATGATTCTTAATACCAGTTGGTGGAAGCCATTGGAGTGGAGAGGACTTCTTTTGCGACCAGATCCTGCTTGCTGGTTCCCCACAGGCATCAGGAAGAGGATGAAGGACTACGTGGGCCAATGGCCCGATTCAGCAAGATCTTCTTATGTTCTGAAGCCTCTCAATCCTCACACAGATATGAAATGGCCCTCAAGGTTGAAAAACAAAATACTCAATGAGGACACAAGGCGGTGTGCAACCTCCTGAGCCCATTCTGTAAACAGTTGTCTGCCAGAGGGCACAATCGTGATGTTTTAAAAGACCTTGTTCTGCATTTTTTCTCCTGTTCAGTTATCTCATAACACGCCAGATTCTCACAATGGTTTGCAATATCTTTTTGTTTTTGCAACGCTATGAAATGAACGAGGTGTTCAGAGTGCTCTAATGTCTTTCACAACAAACCTGGGCTTCCTAAACACCAGCAGCGCATGCTGCGATGCAACGAGGGCTAGATTTAGGTTGGATGAGGCCCTCAGCTCCTGAAGGTAATGGGGCTCTTTCTATGTCCAGCTGTCCTTTGTCAACAACAAATGGTCGCTGTTTTGTGTGTGGAATATATGTTATATGGTAATTGATGGACCTAAGAGGTATCTAAAGCCATTTGCACATAACAAAATACACATTTTATCAATAATAATAATAATAATAATAATAATAATAATAATAATAATATTTATTATTTATACCCCACCCATCTGGCTGAGTTTCCCCAGCCACTCTGGGAGGCTCCCAATCAAGTGTGAAAAATAGTACAGCATTAAATATTAAAAACTTCCCTAAACAGGGCCGCCTTCAGTTGTCTTTTAAAAGTAAAATAGTTGTTTATTGCCTTGACATATGCTGGGGGGGGGGGCTTTCCACAGGGTGGGCACCACCACAGAGAAGGCCCTGTAACCTCACTTCTCACAATGAGGGAACCGCCATAAGGCCCTCGGAGCTGGACCTCAGTGTCTGGGCAGAACAATGGGGGTGGAGATATTCAGGTATACTGGACCGAGGCCGTTTAGGGCTTTAAAGGTCAGCACCAACACTTTGAATTGTGCTCGGAAATGTACTGGGAGCCAGTGTAGGTCTTTCAAGACCAGTGTTATATGGTCCCAGCAGCCACTCCCAGTCACCAGTCTAGCTGCCTCATTCTGGATTAATTGCAGTTTCCGGGTTACCTTCAAAGGTAGCCCCACGTAGAGCGCATTGCAGTAGTCCAAGCAAGAGATAACCAGAGCATGCGCCACTCTGGGGAGACAGTCCACAGGCAAGGAGGGTCTCATTCTGCATACCAGATGGAGCTGGTAGAAAGCTGCCCTGGACACAGAATTAACCTGTGCCTCCATGGACAGCTGTGAGTCCAAAATGACTCCCAGGCTGCGCACCTGGTCCTTCAGGGGCACAATCTGTTAGCCGCCATCCATCAAAGGAATTGATATAGAAATGAGCAAACCAGTGATATTTTAGGGAGCAGGCTAGCAGGCGGGGCCCATGACTTACACATCATAGGAGCCTACACAACACAAAATACTGTTGCTGTATGTAGGTTTTTAAAATAAATATAAATAATGTTCATTGCGGTTTTATTTTATTTGTTTTTTATCTTATATTTTGGAAATGTACGTCCAGTTTGTTTTCCCTTTTAATTTTTGGGCGGCTCCCAAAGAGAGTGGGACCCTAAGCTATAGTTTGTTTAGCTTATACGTAAATCTGGCACTGGATGCAACATCTTCTAATTTCCCTGCAAGCAGGTCTGAATGAAGGCTCAAGACGCAGGTTGTCTGGTGGTGACCCTGAGGAGTGGATCATGCCCTAGGTCCTTAGTTCATTAGCTGTGGAAAGTGAAGAAGGAACAGCTGTGATTCCTGCACTGCAGGGGGTTGGAATAGATGACCCTCGAGGCCCCTTCCAACTCTGCAATTCTGTGGTTCCACAAATCCTGCTCTTAGATGGTGTCCACCAGGACTTTAAAAAAAAAAATAAGAAAAAAAGTGTCCGTACTCACCATGAAGTTGTTACAATAAGGTGGATTCGAAACCTGCTGGATCAGAGATTCTTAGAAGACTGGAGTAAATATATGAACTATTTGAAAAGTAATTGTGATGAACAGATTGCGCTAGTAGGAATGCAAGAAGTTTTGTAAAGTGGATTATTTGAAATACTGCAAGAAAGACTATGAATAGAATTATTAGTTAAGGACAATTGAATGTAATATAGAAATTAAGAAATGCAGAATAAGTGATAAAGAACGGAAAATCATCAGAGGTGTTGACGCAAGTCTAAAATATTGTATAAGATGAGAAGATACGTCAGTGGCATAGCGTGGGGGGTGCCAGGGGTGCCAGCCGCACCGGGCGCAACATTTTGGGGGGCGCGTTTGGCCGGCCCCCCTCAAGGAAGCGGGAACCTCTCCAAGGCACAGCGTGCCGTCGGTAGAGGAAAAAAGCCGAGCAGCAGCAGCAGCAAAGTCGGGAGGAGGAGGAGGTGGAGCGAGCCTGCTAATTCCTTGCAAAGTCGGGAGGAGGAGGAGGTGGAGCGAGCCTGCTAAGAATTCCTCGCAGCTGGCCATCCAACCTCCAGCGAAGGAGGGCCCCGCTCCACCTTCCGAGGGAGCCTGCTAGGACCCCCGGCTCCCTGCAGGTGGCTCACAACCCCCGCTAGCCCGGCCGGGGCTCGGGGAGGATGGGAGCCGCCTGCTGGGCTGGCACAGCTGCGTGTGAAGGCGCGGAGGGAGGCGCTCCCAGGGCTGCCGGCGGCCTTTCCCCGCACGCGAAGGAGCAAGGGCGGCGGCGGCGGCGAGGCTGTGCAACAGCCGCTGCGTGAGAACGAGCCCTTGCCCAGCCCGGGGGACGATCCGGAGGCCCTCTCCGAGCGCGTCGCGTGTAGCCAGCCTGCCAGCCTGCCTGCCAGGGTGGAGCAAAGCGGCGGAGTGGGGAGAGGTTGCCCTTCTTCGCACGCAACCCCCCCCGTCACGCCTTAAATCCACCCTCCCACAAACTAGGAGCGAGCAGCTGAGAGGGAACAGCTGAGAGCCACGAGCAGCTTTTTCTGAAAATGCCCTTTAAAAAAAAAAAAATCCTAAAATTTATAAACCGCTTGACAGCTACAAAAGCGGTTTGCCAAGAGAATAAAACTGCCAGGAAACAGTGGTGTAGCGTGGGGGGTGCAGGGGGGGCCGGCCGCACTGGGAGCAACATCTGGGGGTTAGGGTTAGGGGGCGCAAATCCACGGGTTAGGGGGCGCAAATTACTTGCCTTGCCCCGGGTGCTGACAAGCCACGCTACGCCACTGAGATACGTTGTATGACTGTTGGAACTGATGTTAAAAAATCAATAAAAATGTGTGTGTGTGTGTGTTGTTACAATAAGCGACACACTTTCAACATTTGCGGGGGAAAGGTCTGGTATCGTGTAACCCGTGGGTAGGCAAACTAAGGCCTGGGGGCCGGATCCAGCCCAATTGCCTTCTAAATCCAGCCCGCAGACGGTCCGGGAATCAGCGTGTTTTTACATGAGTAGAAAGTGTACTTTTATTTACAATGCATCTCTGGGTTATTTGTGGGGCATAGGAATTCGTTCATTCCCCCCCCCAATATAGTCCGGCCCCCCACAAGTTCTGAGGTACAGTGGACTGGCCCCGTGCTGAAAAAGTTTGCTGACCCCTGGTGTAACCCCAGAAAAAAGCACCAGTTTCCATCAATTTTGGGCTGAAAAAGAAGATGATGAAAAAGCTCTATTGACTGAAAGTGTTTTAATCAATTGGTAATTGAACGGGTTCATTAAATAATTGTTGCAGCTCTGTAGTCCATGTTGTTCTTCCATCGTCAACATCAACGTCATCACGGTTTTCAGAGTTTTGACTCCCTGAACCATACGTTGTCTCTGGAGAGCATCTGACAGCTTCCATGTGTGCACCAGAGATGGGTTGTCTGGTCACATTAAATCTCTGATCAAAGAAAGCATTTAAGCGAAAGAACAGGTGGTGGTTCTAACAGAGAGGCCATCGCTACATCTTGTGGTAGGGAGTTCTGAACCCTCTGATAACCCCATCAGTCAGCTGGCCAAAGTGGTTGATCCTAGAGCTTTCCCATCATTTCAGGGGTTACATGAATCTATTCTCAGTTTCTTATTAAAAGGAAAGTAGAATGGTTATTATGAGGAATGGTTGAAGGAGTTGGGTATGTTTGGCCTGGAAAAGAGGAGACTGAGAAAAGATATGACAGCCACCTTCAAATATCTCCATGGAAGATGGAGCAAGCTTGTTTCTCCTGCTCTGGAGGTTAGGGTCCCCAAACCATTGGTTTAGAGTTACAAGAAAGGAGATTCTGGCTAAACATCCGGGAGAACTTTCTAGGAGGTTTTTGAGCAGTTGTTGGATGGCCATGTGTCAGGGATGTTTTAGCTGAGATCCCTATATTGCAGGGAGTTGGAACAGATGATCTTTCCAACTCTACATTTCTATGATTCTGTGGTTCTATGAATTTTTATGGTCTACTAAGACCCATGGATTCTTTTCACGTATCCTACTGTTGAGCCAAGTTGCCCCCCCCCAAAAAACTTTTACTGGTTCAGATGGTTATTCCTGCCTATGTGTAGGACTTTATAGTTGTCTCTGCTGAAATTTATTTTGTCAGTTTTGGTCCACTTCTTATGCTGTTTCTCTTGTTCATAGAAGGTGGCTCAGATATCTCCCAGCCCCAACCCCTTTCACTGGTGGTGAAATATTCCAGCTTCATGGGAACATCACAAGCCGCACTGTATCATCAGACTTTCAGGGTTGAGATTACTGCATTGCAGGGGACTAGAATGACCCTCGGGTTGTCCTCTAATTTCCAACTCTACAATTCTATTATTCTATGATCCTACAAAGTATTGGCTGACTGGCTTTCTAGATTCTTCTGTTATCTCTAGCTCAGGCATAGGCAAACTTGGCCCTCCAGCTGTTTTGGGACTGCAACTCCCATCATCCCTGACCACTGGTCCTGGTTAGCTAGGGATGATGGGAATTGTAGTCCCCATACATCTGGAGGGCCAAGTTTGCCTATGCTTGCTCTAGCTGCTGCTGTTCACGTGGATAAGCTTTGCAAGAAAAGGGAATCCAAAACCTGGAGTAGAATATTTGTTTTGAAAGGAAACACATTAAATTATTATTATTATTATTATTAGTAGTAGTAGTAGTAGTAGTAGTATTAGTATTATTATTATTATTAGCATTGTGATTACACCTATTTTGCATAGAAGCCTTACCTGTGGCACTTTAATTAAAGAAAAGAGGGGGGGGACCCTCCATGCCCCATCGCTTCAAGCTCTTTAAACGATCATTGCTAACGAACATTGAAATAGTGGCAACGTCTAAGCTTTTTATAGCACATTGTGAACAAAATTGCTCTGCAGAGCCTCAGCGAGTTGAAGTGCTTTTAACTGTACATATTTTCAAGGGAAATCAGTTTTGAGATGTCATTTTCTCACTAATCTCCATAACATTAGAATAGAGAGCATCAAATTGGGATTATTTTAAGGAACACTGTTCTCTCCTACCCAGCGCACTGGGATCTCGTATTGAAACGCTGGAGATTTAATGTTTAAAATAAGGCTCTTCTTACGCAAGTTCTAAATAAAGATTGCAAACAAGGAGTTGCAGGGGAATAACTTTGGCGGAGGAGCGAAATTCAGAAAGCAACTAGTCCAGTGGCTGGACCAGCCTTAAGAGGCGTGTGATGGAACAGAAGTCTTATGGTGTGCTTATTTCATTGCTCTTTTATTTTTCATTTTGCAAAATTACTTTTTCATTCATTTCCCCCCTTTCCGGCTGAGTTTTATGGTTTGTTCTGGTGACCATTGCTTTGAAAGAGGATTAAGCCAGGAGCAGACTTTCTTGTTGTTTAGTCATTTAGTCGTGTCCGCCTCTTCGTGACCCCCTGGACCAGAGCACGCCAGGCACTCCTGTCTTCCACTGCCTCCCGCAGTTTGGTCAAACTCATGCTGGTAGCTTCGAGAACACTGTCCCACCATCTCGTCCTCTGCCGTCCCCTTCTCCTTGTGCCCTCCATCTTTCCCAACATCAGGGTCTTTTCCGGGGAGTCTTCTCTTCTCATGAGGTGGCCAAAGTCTTGGAGCCTCAGCTTCAGGATCTGTCCTTCCAGTGAGCATTCAGGGCTGATTTCCTTCAGAATGGAGAGGTTGGATCTTCTTGCAGTCCATGGGACTCTCAAGAGTCTCCTCCAGCACCAGAATTCAAAAGCATCAATTCTTCAGCGATCAGTCTTCTTTATGGTCCAGCTCTCACTTCCATACCTCACTACTGGGAAAAACATAGTTTTAGCTATACGGACCTTTGTCCGGTGATGTCTCTGCTTTTTAAGATGCTGTCTAGGTTTGTCATGGCAGACTTTAGCTCTCCATGCGAGGCCAAAATTCACACCCCCGCAACCCCTCTCCCCTTCTGTTCTCCCCATTTCACTGTGTCATAGTTGCAGTGCCCTGCAGCGCCCCCTAGGCTCAGTGCCCAGTGCTGCAGAACCAGGCACGCTGTCCTAAATCCGCCTCTGATTAGGGAAATCCATGATAGAGGGGACTATTGATGGCTGTTAGCCACGATGGCTCGGCTCTGCCTCCACCGAGAAAGGCAGCGATGCTTTTGATTGTCAGCCGCTGGGAAGCCCTCTTGCTCTTGGATCCT
Organism: Podarcis liolepis; assembly: GCF_965112155.1. Taxonomy (NCBI): domain Eukaryota; kingdom Metazoa; phylum Chordata; class Lepidosauria; order Squamata; family Lacertidae; genus Podarcis; species Podarcis liolepis. The sequence goes on along the minus strand of NC_139554.1, from coordinate 2,485,451 downwards.
GGCCTGCTGGGGGAAGGGTGGGACAAGACGGTGTCAAATCCATGATGAATGGCCTTGTGGAGGAAGTCTCATGTCAGGAGCCATCCCTGACAGGCTCTTTCTGTGAGTGGTCATTGCCGGTGGGTTTGTAACGGGCGCATGGCATCCCTTTGATTATATCCTTTTAGCAACCTGCTGATTCAGCACTCGCAGCTGATGAGCGAAATGGATATATTGTTATACACTCCTCAGCCGGCCAATTCTATTTATGCCAACGTTCCATGTCTTCCATTTATGTTTTAATGGTGCAGCATTCTTTTGAGAGAAGGATTGGGTGAATTCAGGGAGGAGAAGGTTATTGATGGCCAGGAGCCAGGATGGCTGCTCTCTGCCCTCATGGTCAGGGGCAGAAATGCTTCTGAATGCCCGCTGCTGAAGATTATGGGAGGAGAGGGGGCGTCTTGTGCTCAGATCCTGTGGGCTTCCCACGGGCATCTGGTTGGTCATTGTGAGTAGAGGATGGTAGACTAGATGGGCCGCTGGCCTGATCCAGCAATGCACTAATAACAACAACAACAAAAAACATATTAGTAGTAGTAGTAGTACTATTTGTACCCCACCCATCTGGCTGGGTTTCCCCACTCTGGGTGGCTTCCAACAAAGATTAAAAACACAATAAAACTTCCCTGAACAGGGCTGCCTTCAGATGTCTTCTAAACGTCAGGTAGTTGTTTATTTCCTTGACATCTGATGGGAGGGCGCTTCACTGGCCAGGCACCACTACCGAGAAGGCCCTCTGCCTGGTTCCCTGTAACCTCACTTCTCGCAGTGAGGGAACCGCCAGAAGGCCCTTGGCACTGGACCTTGGTGTCTGGGCTGGGTGATGGGGGTGGAGACGCTCCTTCAGGTATACTGGACTGAGGCCATTTAGCACCAACACTCTGAATGCTGCTCAGAAACATACTGGGAGCCAATGTAGGTCTTTCAAGACTGGTGTTATGTGGTCTTGGCGGCTGCTACTAGTCACCATTCTTACATAACCCCTGAAATGCATCTAAGCAACCTTTGGGTTCTCCCAGGACTATGGTCTGGAAATCAATGCCTTGCAGCAGTACAGCAGCCGGTAGGTACTGTTCATTAGCTGCCTTTTGCCTGCTGTCTTGTCACAGTGGGGTTTTCCTTGACATTCGTTTTTGAAGATCTGTTTGGCTTGGCTCTAGCAGAGATCCTAGCCTGCCTCCAACATTTGCCCTATACAGAGTAGACTTAACGGAATGAATAGATGTGACTGACTTAGCTTCGTTAATTTTGGTGATGTTGATCAGTTGAATCCAAGCCCTTTTGTCATTCTTTGGCTGCTTGGTGACTTGTACGTTATTGGTAGTCCACCTGGGTTGGAAAGGGATGTGGGGCAGTGGTAGTCAACATGGTGCCCTCCTATGCTAGACCCCCAACTCCCATCAGCCCCAACCAGTAGAGCCAATGGCCAAAGAGGATTCAAAGTGTTGGTGCTGACCTTTAAAGCCCTAAACGGCCTCGGTCCAGTATACCTGAAAGAGCATCTCCACCCCCATCATTCTACCCGGACACTGAGGTCCAGCGCCGAGGGCCTTCTGGTGGTTCCCTCACTGCGAGAAGCCAAGTTACAGGGAACCAGGCAGAGGGCCTTCTCGGTAGTGGCGCCCTCCCTGTGGAACGCCCTCCCACCAGATGTCAAAGAGAACCACAACTACCAGACTTTTAGAAGACATCTGAAGGCAGCCCTGTTTTGGGAAGCTTTTAATGTTTGATGTATCACGGTATTTTAATATTCTTTTGGAAGCCGCCCAGAGTGGCTGGGGAAGCCCAGCCAGATGGGTGGTGTATAAATAATAAATTATTATTATTGGAAGGTGGTGGACTCTCCATCACTGGCGGTTTCCAATCAAAGATTGGCTGGCCATCTGTCAGTGAAGCTGTAACTGTGATTTCTGCATTGCAGGGGGAGTGTATAGTTGAGTCCCTCCTATACAATTCAGTGGTTCTAAATTGTGATCTAAAAGCCTCTGAAGGTCACCACATTGGCCCCCCCGATATACAGGATGGTATTCATATTCTGAATGCTGCCGTTTGTGGGGACGGATTCTTCCTTAGCCAACCATCCAGGTATAACTAATTGATTTACTTAGCTCTGCATTCCTCACCAATCTACACCCAGCGCACGGAAGGAACACCCCAAATCAGACTTCCGTTCTGCGCTTCAGGCTGCTCGGCTGAGCTGATATTCAAGAGGACATTATCTCCATCCTGCAGGCAATGAAGGTGCTGCTGTCCCTCTTGTGTGTTTTCCGCCCTGTCTCAAGAAAGCTTTGCTTCTGAGGAAAGATAATAGGGTTGCATTAGTTTAGCATGGATCCATTCTGACTAATTGTGATTGAATGTGAAAATTGCACCACGAAACCAATCTAATTATTACACTCAACGATCGGTGTCAGGGCTTATGTTCGGCACTGCAGGAAAAAACAAAGCCAATCTTCCCTTAAAAAGGGGTGTATGGTGGAATGAAGTGCCTTCACCTTTGATGTTGCTGCAATGTTTCAGCAGTCTTGCTGTTCAATACGGTGCTGGGAAAGATTGCGAGGAGGATGCAGTTGCCTGCCTAACACAGAGACTTTCCAGATGGTGTTTTGGGTCATCATTATTCTGCATTGCAAGGGAGTTGGAGAAGATGACCTTTGGGGTCTCCTGCAGCTCTACAGTTCTTTGACTGTGATTCTATGAAAAGAGCTGGGTAGCCCCTGTTGACTTAGCTCTGTTGAGCTTTTCTCTTTCCTGCCACATAGCCTAGGAAGGGTTGGGGAAACTCAGTTCAGAGGCCAAATGAAGCCTTGCTGTCTGGCCTTTGGGAATGTTGTCCTGTGTTCCTTCCCAGGGTGGCTTATAGAATCATAGGATTCTAAGGGCCCAAAGAATAATCTTGGAATGGCTTGGGTCTCTCCCACACACGAGAGATGACTCCGGCAGTTAATTATTTCAGATTTATTAAATGTAAAGGGACCCCTGACCATTAGGTCCAGTCGTGGCCGACTCTGGGGTTGCGGCGCTCATCTCGCTTTACTGGCCGAGGGAGCCAGCATACAGCTTTTGGGTCCTGTGGCCAGCATGACTAAGCCACTTCTGGCAAACCAGAGCAGCGCACGGAAACGCCGTTTGCCTTCCTGCCAGAGCGGTACCTATTTATCTACTTGCACTTTGATGTGCTTTCAAACTGCTAGGTTGGCAGGAGCAGGGACCGAGCAACGGGAGCTCACCCCGTTGCGGGGATTCGAACTGCCTACCTTCTTATTAATCACTTTTAAAAGCCCCAGTTAAAGCTCAGCTAATTTCCATCATCCTCAAATAGCACAGTAATAATGATGATGATGATGATGATGATGATGATAATTTATTTATACCGCACCCATCTGGCTGGGCTTCCCCAGCCACTCTGGGCGGCTTCCAACAAAATATTAAAATGCAGTAATGCATCAAACATTAAAAGCTCTGCCCCCTTCCCCCCCCAACAGGAAAACCCCCACCTTCTTTTCCTTTTCGCGCTTCTCAGCCAGTCTCGTGACCCTACGATATTTTGGAGAGGGCACCCACTGTCCGAGCTAACAAGTTGCATTCTTTCATTTCCCCTGTGTCCAGAGATCAAGTTACGACTGCTCCCTGCTGCTTCTCCCTCCCCTGCGTTCCACTCTTATCTGTTTTCTCTCTATGCCTGCGTTCCCATTCCCTGAAAGTGAAGGAACGTAGGTGACAAAACTAGCCCAAGCCCCAGTGATGCAGGAATCACAGCTGAAGAATCCCAGAAAGATGGCCATCGTTCAACTCCTTCTTAAAAATTTCCAATGGAGGAGAGTCCCTCTCAAAATTTGCACCCTTTCCTCTTTAAGTGCTTCCTGCAGGTTGGACTAGATGACTACAATTCTATGGTTATGCTTTCTGAAATAGTCCGTCCCACAATTAAACAGTTCTTACTGTCAGAAGGTTCCTCCTAACGTTGAGTTGGACTCATTCGTATATATTGGTTCAGGCCCAATCCTCTGCTCCATCTTGCACATGGCAACCCTTCAGATGCAGGAGGGACGCGTGTGATTTGTTTGTGGCACACTGTGGAAGTGAGACCAAACCCCTTGGCGTCTTTCGTTAGGGGAGAAGAGTGGTCTTCTAATATTTTCATCAGCCCGGCCTTGAGGAGAAAGGCGTTCATATGCTATCATTAATTTGGCACGTGTGGATTCATGCAAAATACAACCCATTTCTATACTGAGTTAAGGTCTCACTTCCCCGACTCTGTGATTGTGGTTTTGGCATTTTAGTAAAGCAAGAGATTGTCAAAGTTCCCCTCCCCTCCCAGCTTGAAGGTGGATGTCTTTGTTCTGGTGCATCCCACCTGGTATGAACGCCTGAGGGTTGCATCTCAGGTACAGCGAATCCACTTCTGCACTTCGGCCTCGGTCCTGTATACCTGAAGGAGCGTCTCCACCCCCATCATTCACCCCAGATACTGAGATCCAGCGCCAAGGGATTCTCATTGTGAGAAGTGAGGTTACAGGGAACCAGACAGAGGGCCTTCTCGGTAGTGGCACCCGCCCTGTGGAACGCCCTCCCTTCAGATGTGAAGGAAATAAGCAGCTATCCTATCTTTAAAAGACATCTGAAGGCAGCCCTGTTTAGGGAAGTTTTTATATTTAACGCTGTACTGTTTTAAACACTTGATTGGGAGCCGCCCAGAGTGGCTGGGGAAACTCAGCCAGATGGGCGGGGTATAAATAAATTATTATTATTATTATTATTATTATTATTATTATTATTATTATTATTATTATTATTATTATTATTTTGAGGGAGATGGTTAGAGTTCCAACCTAACATTCATAGATTTTGCTTCTGGATGGGAGAAGAAACGGCTATGGACTCCTGGCGGTAGCATAAGCATCCATTCCCCTGTTTACCGCAGGTTTCCTTCCTTTTGTTTCCTTCCAATTCACTCAATCTTTTTAAAAGCCGGATGAATAATACAAGCACAACTTTTCGGAAGGAGCCAGGGGGCTGATAAGGAACTCTGGGAGCTATTTTTACCTGCCTAGTGCGCTATTTTTCGAATTCATTTTGCTCGATTCTGGGTTTAGTGTCACAGATGGCAAAGTCAAATTTAAGAAGCACCGCATTTGCACAGGGGTTGGAAAGGACCAAATGTCAATCTGCCCACAGATTGGCCTCTGTAGTTCCGGGCTGGCATGTGCTGCAGTCGGGAATCCTGTGTGTGTGTGTGTGTGTGTGTGTGATGAAAGGCAGACTGAACAGCAACCACTTCTCACTTGTCCAAGCAAGAGAGCCAAGGAAGCTCCATGCCAGAGGGAAGAGCACAGGAAACATCTAACTGGATGGATAATTCTTTCCTTGTACATTAGAATGTAAAAGGTAAAGGTAAAGGACCCCTGGACAGTTAAGTCCAGTCAAAGGCAACTATGGGGTTGCGGCACTCATCTCGCTTTCAGGCCAAGGGAGCCGGTGTTTGTCCACTGACAGTTTTCCGGGTCATGTGGCCAGCAGGACTAAACCGCTACTGGTGCACGGAGGACCGCAGAGCACATGGAAACACTGTTTACCTTCCCGCCGGAGCGGTACCTATTTATCTACTTGCGCTGGCGTGCTTTCGAACTGTTAGTTTGGCAGGAGCTGGGACAGAGCAAAGGGAGCTCACCCCGTCGTGGGGATTCGAACCGCCAACCTTCCGATCAGCAAGCCCAAGAGGCTCAGTGGTTTGGACCACAGCGACACCCATGTCAAGCCTGCTGGATCAAACCAGTGGCTCAACTTGTCCAGCATCTTGTTCTCACAATGGCCAACCAGTTGCAGGAGTTGAGCCTCAGAGCATTCTCCCATCCTGTGGTCCTCAGCATTGTGGCCTCTGATTGTGGAGGCAGAGCATAGCTAGTAGCCACTGATAGCCCTCTCCTCCTCCATGAATTCATCCAATCCTCTTTTAAAGCCATGCATGTTGTGTTAAGTATAATGGTTTAATGCACACAGAAATGGAAAAAAATGCATGTTTATTAACAAAGGTTTAAAAAGTGAATGACTAAATGTGTATTGATGAAAAGTTTAACATGGGTCCCCCCCCCCCCGCCCCATGGCGTTATATTAAAGCCGAGGAGAACATTTTGAGCTCTTGCTAAGTTAATGATTAACTAACTGATTGTTCTCTGGTAGCTAACATGTGAGTGTTGTAACCTTAGATCATGTGAGAGGTATTGGGTTGCACATCTCCATTTTGAAAGGAGTTGCCTTTGAGTTTTTCTCCCAAACTCAATGGATTGAAGATGTAAAAAGAAGCTCTCCTAAAGGCAGATTAAACAGCCTGGAGACTGGAATGCAGGTCTTCAAAAGACCTTTGCTTTTAGGTCTGTTTGGATTATTTCATATTTTCTAAGATGCTGAGCCTGTGCTGGACAACACAATACAGTGGTACCCCGCAAGACGAACGCCTCGCAAGACGGAAAACCCGCTAGACGAAAGGGTTTTCCGTTTTGGAGGCGCTTCGCAAAACGAATTTCCCTGTGGGCTTGCTTCGCAAGACGACAGCCCATAGGGAAATCTCCGGGACAGCGGGGAAGCGCAGCGCGTCTTCCCCACTGTCCTCGGACCTCCTCCCGCCGCCGAACATCGGAACGAAGCTCCGATGTCCGGCGGGGGGGGGAACGTCTCCTCCCGCCGCCGGACATCGGAACGAAGCTCCGATGTCCGGCGGCGGGGGGGGGGAACGTCTCCTCCCGCCGCGGGACATCGGAACGAAGCTCCGATGTCCGGCGGGGGTGGGGGAACGTCTCCTCCCGCCGCCGGACATCGGAACGAAGCTCCGATGTCCGGCGGGGGTGGGGGAACGTCTCCTCCCGCCGCCGGACATCAGAACGAAGCTCCGATGTCCGGCGGCGGGGGGGGAACGTCTCCTCCCGCCGCGGGACATCGGAACGAAGCTCCGATGTCCGGCGGCGGGGGGGGGAACGTCTCCTCCCGCTGCGGGACATCGGAACGAAGCTCCGATGCCGGGCGGGGGGGGGGACGCCTCCTCCCGCAGCCCGGCATCGGATGGCTGTCCTGAAGACTTGGGGTGGGAGGAGGGTTTTCCTTCCCACCGCCAACATTCAGAATGCTGTTCTGAATGTTGGCGGTGGGGAGGAAAAACCCTCCTCCCACGCAAGCCCCGGGAACAGAGGAGAAGCGCTGCGCGCCTTCCCCTCTGTTCCCGTACCTGTCCTGAAGGCTTGCGGTGCGGAGAAAAGCCCTTCTCCGCACCGCCAGCCTGGCAAGCGGTTTCCCTAGGAACGCATTAATTGATTTTCAATGCATTCCTATGGGAAACCGTGCTTCGCAAGACGAAAAACTCGCAAGAAGAAAGAACTTGCGGAACGAATTAATTTCGTCTTGCGAGGCACCACTGTACATTGTATGGATATTTTGGAGGTATCATTTGATGCATTCTGTTTTATTTTAAAGAGTTCTGGCAGTAAAAGATTGAAAAATATTTTTATGGGTCTGAGCAATGATTTATTCCAAAAAGGAGACAGTACTTATGTTTCCAGTCGTTTCAAACTGGATAATATTAATATCTGCAACAAGTTGGCAGTCACTATTGCCTACTTTGGAAGAGAGTTCCCTGGTTTGTGCTGCGTGAAGAAGGACTCCCTTTTATCTGCCCTGAATCTTTCAACGTTCAGCTTCGCTGGATGTCCATGAACTCAACTGTCATGACAGAGGGAGAACCCTCACGTTGAGTCCCATGATGGAAAGGTGGGCGATATAATTTGAAACAGGCAGTTCTATACATCTAACACCCTGTCCTTGAATATATGTATAGGCTCTTTTCCTGGTCCTGCTGCCCTCACAGGGAGGATGCAGGAGAGGGCCTTCTTGGTGGTGGCTCCTCCCAGGCATCTTTGGAACTCCCTGCCTAGAGAAGCCAGGCGGGCTCCATCTTCGCTGCCCTTCTGCTGGCAGGTGAAATCTTTCTTGTTCCCTCAGCCTTTGGGGAACTTACTGCTTTTAATGAAGCTCTTGGTGCTGTGCTGTTTTTATTGCAATCACTGGTAAGGTGTTAATATATTTTCTATAAGTATATAGTTTTAATTCTATCAATCATAGAATTGTGGGTCATCTAGTCCAGCCCCCTGCAATGCAGGAATCTCAGCTAAAGCATCCACGACTGTTTAATTGTTTTTTTTAGTGACCCCCCCATTTCCCCCCTGTTTTATCTGTAGGCCCCCTTGAGTCCCATCAGGGAAAAAGGCAGGGAATAAATAGATACATGCTATCATAATAGTGGGACGCGGGTGATGCTGTGGGTTAAACCACAGAGCCTAGGACTTGCCAATCAGAAGGTCGGCAGTTCAAATCCCTGCAACGGAGTGAGCTCCCGTTGCTCGGTCCCAGCTCCTGCCAACCTAGCAGTTTGAAAGCACGTCAAAGTGTAAGTAGATAAATAGGTACCACTCTGGCGGGAAGGTAAATGGCGTTTCTGTGCGCTGCTCTGGTTCGCCAGAAGCGGCTTAGTCATGCTGGCCACATGACCCGGAAGCTGTACGCCAGCTCCCTCGGCCAATAAAGCGAAATGAGCCCTGCAACCCCAGAGTCGGTCACGACTGGACCCAATAGTCAGGGGTGTTAGGGTGTGAAACCTAAGACGCTGGCAAGTTAGCAATGTGATGTGACTTTAAGTAGTCAAGCTCGTTAAGTTGTTAAGTTGCTCAGTATATAAAGAGTGTTTGTTTTCTCTGCCTGTGGGGCGTGAAGCAAAAATGTCTGAAAGCTCCGGAGGTGTTTCTGTTATCTTTCTGCAATAAACCTGTCTTTGGAAAGACAGGCTTCCCTGTGTCGTCATTTCTTTGCTGCTGAGACTTTTGAAGCTTGTACTGCAACAAGAATCTCTGCACTGGACTTAATTAATACTCTGCAAAGAGAGCTGTTGCTGGTGGCGCAGCGGAAGCGTTTACTGGACCAGTACACAAACTCTCTTAGGTTATGGATCCTTCTACGTTTCTACAGCTGTATTGTGTGCAGAGAAAGTGAAAGCAGCTTTCGGATGAGAGAAGACCGGCTTGGTTGTAAATCCAGCTCTTAAAGGCTTCAGAGGAGGCTGGAGGCATCTGAAAAGTGAGTAAAACAAATCCCAAGGGGAAAGAGAAGCAAGGGCACACAGAGGGAGTAGCAGCAGACCCCAAGAATGGCAGTGGAAAATTTCCAGGTTCCCTTTACAAAGTTGAACTCTGCTAATTACGTGCAGTGGTCTAAGAGGGCTCAAGTCTGGTTGGAAGCCAAAGAAGTGTGGGCTGACTATGTCCAGAGGCGAAAGCCGTTTGTGGCTGTTGCAGCAGATGCCACAGCAGAGCAACAGGCTGCTGCACATGCTCAGAACAGGGAACATGATAAAATGGACACTAAAGCTAGATGCATGTTGATGGTATCGATAGACGATTCCCAATTACCTCATGTGGAAAATTTAAGGTCTGCATTTGAAATTTGGGAAGCTCTTAGACGAATTCACCATAGAGCCACGCCCGGAGAGAAGGTGAACATTATACGTGCTTTGTATGAGTTGAAACTGAAGCCAGAGGATAGTGTGGTTGAACACACGTCACAGATGACTGAGTATTTCAACCAACTGTCGTCTTTAGGTGTGAATTTTCCTGAAAATATTAAAGTTTATACTCTGCTTAGCAGCCTGCATGCAGGGTTTGAAAACTTAGTACTAACTTTACAAGTTTTGCCAGAGGACCAGCTGAATATGAATTATGTGACTGGTAGATTGTGTGAGCAAGAATATCAACATCATCGAAAACGTATTGATAATTCAAATACCCCAAGGATTGGATGTTCAGATAATTCCCAGCGTGGGGAAACTAGCAGGCAGAGCTGTAAGGAAGCCTCACAAGCGTCTGCTATGGCCAGCAAGTCATGTTTTCGATGTGGCAGCAGGTTTCATTTGATAGCAAAGTGTCCAGAAAAGCAACAGGAATTTCAACAGTCCAAGGCCAGTTTCCGGAGTTACAGGGGAAGACGACGTGAGAACTACAAGAATCAACGATCCAGAGGGGGAGCAGGTGCTGATAAGGGGCTATCTGCAATGGCAGCACAACAGAATCCTAAAAGGAGCCAACAAACCTTGAAGTGGATAATTGACAGTGGAGCAAGTCACAGTTTAGTTCCAGCGACATCTAGTGGCCGCTTGATGAACTGCAAGACATTGCCAGTTGCAAAAACCATGACTATAGCAGACAATAGTAAACGAGAAATGAACCTTAAAGGCACAATTTATGTTAACTGTTTGCAAACTAACCTTCCTGTTTTTGTTCTTCCAGGAATGAAGAATGGACTTTTGAGTGTGTCATGCCTGGTAAAAAGTGGTTTTAAGGTTGAGTTTGAAAATGATGTGTGCACTATTTCGAAACAGGGGAAGGAGCTAGTTAAAATTCCCTGTGAGGACGGGCTTTTTGTTTTGGATGAAGAGCAGTTAGCAGCAGGTAGATGTTCAACAGGTGAAGCGCAAGCTAAGTGTGTAAATAAGGCTCCTCATACAGGTTGTGCACATCTACTACACAGAAGGTTAGCTCATATATGCTTTAAGTATGTAAGCAAGATGCCAGATTTAGCTGAGGAGTGTAACATTAAACCCTGTCCAAATTTTCTGGATTGTTGTGCTTGTAAACATGCTAAGGTTAAGACATGTAACTATCCTAGATCTGATAGAGTAAGCAAGAAACCCTTTGAACTTGTGCACACAGACGTGTGTGGCCCTATGCCAGTCAAATCGCTTGGAGGTGCGAGATTTATGCAAATTTTGGTGGATGACTTTTCAAGGGCTAGTTGGGTTTTCTTTCTGAAAGAAAAATCACAAGCAGCTTCCATCCTGATGGATTGGATTGAAGAAGTCGAATGTAAATTTGACACCAGGGTACGTAAAATACAATCAGATCGTGGTGGGGAATTTGTGAACCACACGCTGGAGACGTGGTTAAAAAGGAAAGGTATAGTTCATAGACTTACCAATCCCTATTCACCACAGGAGAATGCAGTTGCCGAAAGAAAATTTCGAACATTACAGGAAGCCATTGCTGCTTTGCTGTTTGATTCTGGACTTCCACAGCGTTTTTGGGCTGAGGCTGCACTGTATGCGAATTATACTTTTAACAGAGTGTACAATAGCACAGTAGGCAACACTCCTTACTTCATGCTATTTGGGAAAAAACCAAAAATTGATCATCTAAGAGTTTTTGGATGTCGTGCTTATGTGCTGGTGCCTAGGGCACAACGTAGGAAAGGCGATCCTAAGTCTAAAGAAATGTTTTTCTGTGGTTATCAAGCAAACACAAAAGGTTGGAGATTTGTGAATGTAGAAGGCAATCAAACGAAAGTCACAATCAGCAGAAGTGCGGAATTTTGTGAACAGGATGGTTGGAATAAGATTCATGGAAATCCTGACATACTATTTGATGTGGTGAACAGTAGCAATGAAACTCAGGCCCCAGGGCAGGTGTTAGTTCCAGAACAGACTGAGAAATTTGAGTCTGAGGATGAGGGTGAGAAATCACCTAGTTCACCCAAGTCTGTAAAGTCAGAATCTTCTAGCTCTAAAAGTTCACCTGTACAGCAAGAGAGACGTGTAAAGTCAGAATCAGAAAGTTCTACAACTACTAGTGACAAACAGGTGACGACTAGTGATTCTGGGTCAGAGGGGGAAACTGAAGGAACATCGCAGGAACTGTTAAGGCGTTCTAAGCGTACCAACAAAGGTTAACCTCCTGAAAGGTACCAAGCTATTAGTGTTTGGGCTGGTTTGGCAAATTGCGAACCTGAAAGTTTTGAGGAGGTTGAGCAATTACCCCAGGAGGAGGCCAGTAGGTGGCGTGAGGCCATGCAAAAGGAGTTGAATTCTATGAAAGAACTGGGTGTGTTTTCCATCACCAAACTGCCAGAAGGTACCAAGGCAGTAAGTTGTAGGTGGGTGTACAGGATAAAGACAACAGCGATGGGGAAACCAGAGTACAAAGCAAGGCTTGTAGCTCGAGGTTTTACGCAAAGAAAGGGCTTACATTATTCCGAAGTCTATGCACCCACTTCAAGGAGTGAGACCCTACGGGCACTATTAGCAGTTGCTGCTCAGAAAGGGTTCAAAGTGAATCAATTTGATGTCTCTACAGCTTATCTTCATTCAGACTTGGCTGAAGAGCTCTATATGGAGCTACCGCCAGGACTGAAAGTTGGTAAATCAAATCAGGTATGGAAACTACATAAATCTATTTATGGACTCAAGCAATCTGCTCATAATTGGAATGAGTGTTTGAATGACGTTTTGGTAGGCATTGGTTTTAGCAGGAGCAAGGCTGACAATTGCTTATATTTCAGAAGTTCAGGAGATGCTCAAGAATCTTTGCTTGTTTATGTAGATGACCTGATTTATACTTCAAAGACACAAGAACAAGTAAAAAAACTAGCCAAAGAGTTAAATAAACACTTCAAAGTTAAGAATCTTGGTGAAGTGAAGGTCTATCTTGGTGTTCAGATAGATAGGACCAAAAATGGCAGTTTTCTACTGAATCAAAAAGGCAAGATATTGCAAATGTTGAAAAAGTTTAACATGACGGAGTGTGCAGGTGTTAGAACACCAATGGAAATGGGTTTTGTAAAAGACAATGAGTTCAAGGATAGTGCTGAATTCAAGCGTGCTGAAATCTTTCAATCAGCACTGGGAAGCTTACTTCATCTTTCGCAATGGAGTAGACCAGATATTGCTTACGCTGTTAACTTACTCAGCAGAGAAGCTTCGAAACCTAGTGTAAATGCATGGAAAGGAATTCAAAGAGTGTTAAGATATTTACAATACACCAAAGATTTTTGCCTTGAATTATCTTCGGAAGGAGAAGCACAGATTACTTGTTGGGCAGATAGTGATTGGGCAAATTTAAAGGATAGAAAATCAGTGTCTGGCTGTGTAATAAAATTTGGTAACTCTCTGATTGGGTGGAGATCCAAGAAACAGAACCTGATTGCTTTGTCGTCAACAGAAGCTGAGTTCTGTGCCTTGTCTGAGTTATGTAGAGATCTAGAATTTTACAAATGCTTGGCACAAGAGATGTATGAAAAGGCCATCACTCCAATCACTGTATGGGGTGATAATCAACCGTGTCTTAAGTTAGCACAAAATGGGCAGTTTAAAGGTCGTACAAAACATTTGGATATCCGCTTTCAAAATGTTTGTCAAACGGTAAAAGCAGGAATTGTTAAATTAAATTACTGTCCCAGTCATGAAAATCAAGCTGATGGTTTTACAAAACCGCTTGGGTTTCAGCGGCATGAAAACTTTTGTGAAGAAATGGGTCTGAAGTAATTTTGTTTTTTGTATTGCCAGCGAGAGGGGGTGTTAGGGTGTGAAACCTAAGACGCTGGCAAGTTAGCAATGTGATGTGACTTTAAGTAGTCAAGCTCGTTAAGTTGTTAAGTTGCTCAGTATATAAAGAGTGTTTGTTTTCTCTGCCTGTGGGGCGTGAAGCAAAAATGTCTGAAAGCTCCGGAGGTGTTTCTGTTATCTTTCTGCAATAAACCTGTCTTTGGAAAGACAGGCTTCCCTGTGTCGTCATTTCTTTGCTGCTGAGACTTTTGAAGCTTGTACTGCAACAAGAATCTCTGCACTGGACTTAATTAATACTCTGCAAAGAGAGCTGTTGCTGGTGGCGCAGCGGAAGCGTTTACTGGACCAGTACACAAACTCTCTTACCTTTACCTTTATCATAATAGTACTGGGTGCTGCCTTATAGCATGTTAGGCCACTGGTCCGTCTATCTCAGTTCTGTCAACTCTGGCAGGCAGCTACTAGCTAGGTATTCAGGCAGGAGACTTTTCTACCTGGAGATGTTGCATGTTGAACCTGAGATCTTTTGCATGTGAAGAAGATGCTCTGTCACTGAGCTATTTCCTCAGGAGTAGGATAGAGAAATCCTAATGTCAGAACCGTGGGTGTACAAGTTCCTCTGTTTTGAATCACTGGGAAAAAACCAGTGCTTTTGCAGGAGGGAAAGAAAACCACATTCCCCCATAACCCTTTAATTGTGCAAATCGTCAGTCCGGATGAGTCACAGGAGCGTTTTCAAAAAATTGCCATTGGCACCATGAATGGGATGACAGAAAGATGCTCTGGAGGCAATCGGATCTGGCCATCTGCCAACATCACTGAGACCGGCCGCAGAAATCGATTCGGAGGGGTGGCAAAGTTTGATTATTAGGAGAATTCTCAGTGCTCAGAAGAAATTTCCTCAGATTTGACTAAAGGGGCAGCGGCTGCATTTCAACACTGCCAAAACCAACAACAACGCCCACCTCAGTCTGTCGGCACACATATAGATCAGCTCTGCTTGGAAAATCTTCTGGCCAAAATGTGAGGTATAAGAATAGAAATCACATGATCACAGAGTCAATGAACTCTGCTTTGAAGCCAGTGGAGCAGGGGTCAGCAAACTTTTTCAGCAGGGGGCCGGTCCACTGTCCCTCAGACCTTGCAGGGGGCCGGACTATATTTTGAAATAATAATAATGACCAAATTCCTATGTGTGGTGTAGTGGTTAAGAGCGGTAGTCTTGCAATCTGGTGAACTGGGTTCGCGTCTCCGCTCCTCCACATGCAGCTGCTGGGTGACCTTGGGCCAGTCACACTTCTTTGAAGTCTCTCAGCCCCACTCACCTCACAGAGTGTTTGTTGTGGGGGAGGAAGGGAAAGGAGAATGTTAGCCGCTTTGAGACTCCTTAGGGTAGTGATAAAGCAGGATATCAAATCCAAACTCTTCTGCAGACTGTCTCGCCAGAGTGGTGCATGCTCTGGTTATCTCCCGCTTGGACTACTGCAATGCACTCTACGTGGGGCTACCTTTGAAGGTGACCCGGAAACTACAACTAATCCAGAATGCGGCAGCTCAACTGGTGACTGGGAGCGGCCGCCGAGACCACATAAATCCTGTCTTGAAAGACCTACATTGGCTCCCAGTACGTTTCTGAGCACAGTTCAAAGTGTTGGTGCTGACCTTGAAAGCCCTAAACGGCCTCGGCCCAGTATACCTGAAGGAGCGTCTCCACCCCCATTGTTCTACCCGGACACTGAGGTCCAGCTCCGAGGGCCTTCTGGCGGTTCCCTCATTGCGAGAAGTGAGGCTACAGGGAACCAGGCAGAGGGCCTTCTCGGTAGTGGCGCCTGCCCTATGGAAGGCCCTCCCATCAGATGTTAAAGCGATAAACAACTACCTGACATTCAGAAGACATCTGAAGGCAGCCCTGTTCAGGGAAGTTTTTAATATGTGACATTTTAGTGTATTTTTCATCTTTGTTGGAAGCCGCCCAGAGTGGCTGGGGAAACCCAGCCAGATGGGCAGGGTACAAATAATAAATTCTTCTTCTTCTTCTTCTTCTTCTTCTTCTTCTTCTTCTTCTTCTTCTTCTTCTTCTTCTTCTTCTTAGCACACCAGGCAGGCCCCACAAATAACTCACAGATGCATTTTAAAAGGGCACATCCCATGCAAGAGCAAGCTCTTCTTATGACATATTTTTGGAGATCACCATTCTCTCCTTTGCCTCTTCCCTCCTTTGCTCTGGGCTATGCTGCAAAGGGGACAACCCTTTGCCTCCTTCCAAGAGGAATTCATAGGTAAAGGTAAAGGGTAAAGGGACCCCTGACCATTAGGTCCAGACGTGGCCGACTCTGGGGTTGCGACTCTGGGGATGTGGCCAGCATGACTAAGCCACTTCTGGCGAACCAGATCAGTGCACGGAAACGCCGTTTACCTTCCCCGCTGGAGCGGTACCTATTTATCTACTTGCACTTTGATATACTTTCAAACTGCTACGTTGGCAGGAGCAGGGACTAGCAACGGGCGCTCACCCCGTCACGGGGATTCGAACCGCCGACCTTCTGATCGGCAAGCCCAAGGCTCTGTGGTTTAACCCACAGCGCCACCCGTGTCCCATTCATAGGTAAGGGTTGGCTAAATTCGGGAAGTTGGGCTATATAAGCTCCCCCCCATATTCTCTCCGATGCAATGAGCTTGCAATTGTGCGCCTATCGGGATGAGAAGTGTGAGTGGCAGAATGGTAACCTGATCGCTGCCAAATTTTCAAGATGGTCATCTGTCCTTCTCAGCTTCTTGGTTCCAACTGCAGGGAAGAGGCTTCTTCCAGCCCTTGCTGGATGCCTCCCCCCCCCCCTTTTGTCCTGCAGAGCCAGGAAAAGAAATAGAAGTTAATACTCTGCCAAATCATTGCGAACTTGCTGTGCACGGGCACTCATCAAAAATGCACAGGCATCTGGTCTTATTTCTCTCTCTTCTCCTTTCCCCCTCTTTCAATCTTCTGAAGCATTAGTGAAAAAGTCTGGGCAATGGGCAGAATTGGGAGCTTGCTCTAACTGTGCCCCTAAAGTAAATAATCTCCCACCTCCCTAAAACAGGGGTCAGCAAACTTTTTCAGCAGGGGTCGGTTCACTGTCCCTCAGACCTTGTGGGGGGCCGGACTATATTTTGAAAAATAAATAAAAATGAATGAATTCCTATGGCCCACAAATAACCCAGAGATGCTTTTTAAATAAAAGCACACATTCCACTCATGTAAAAACATGCTGATTCCCGGACCGTCTGCGGACTGGATTCAGAAGGTGATTGGGCAGCATCCGGCCCCCGGGCCTTAGGTTGCCTACCCCTGCTTTAGTTGGACAAACAGCTTGAATCATAGAATCATAGAATCCTAGAGTTGGAAGAGACCACAAGGGCCGTCGAGTCCAACCCCCTGCCAAGCAGGAAACACCATCAGAGCACTCCTGACATATGGTTGTCAAGCCTCTGCTTAAAGACCTCCAAAGGAGGAGACTCCACCACACTCCTTGGCAGCAAATTCCACTGTCCAACAGCTCTTACTGTCAGGAAGTTCTTCCTAATGTTTAGGCGGAATCTTCTTTCTTGTAGTTTGGATCCATTGCTCCGTGTCCGCTTCTCTGGAGCAGCAGAAAACAACCTTTCTCCCTCCTCTGTGTGACATCCTTTTATATATTTGAACATGGCTATCATATCACCCCTTAACCTCCTCTTCTCCAGGCTAAACATGCCCAGCTCCCTTAGCCGTTCCTCATAAGGCATCGTTTCCAGGCCTTTGACCATTTGGGTTGCCCTCCTCTGGACACGTTCCAGTTTGTCAGTGTCCTTCTTGAACTGTGGTGCCCAGAACTGGACACAGTACTCCAGGTGTGGTCTGACCAGAGCAGAACACAGTGGCACTATTACTTCCCTTGATCTAGATGCTATACTCCTATTGATGCAGCCCAGCTTGTGTTAAACGAAGGCCAAGGATGCTTGTGTGACTGGACAGTTTACTTGCGATCGCAATTGCATGGATGGGCTTTGCAGTCTGAAGCCTTCATAAAATTCGTTCTCAAGAATGCCTCTGATAGGGCTGCCTTCAGATGTCTTCTAAAAGTCTGGTAGTTGTTTTTCTCTTTGACATCTGGGAGGGCGTTCCACAGGGCGGGTGCCACCACCGAGAAGGCCCTCTGCCTGGTTCCCTGTAACTTGGTTTCTCACAGTGAGGGAACCACTAGAAGGCCCTTGGCGCTGGACCTCAGTGGAACGATGGGGGTGGAGACGCTCTCTTCCAGGAGAGATGCGTAGCTCAGGTGCACTGCAGGCCCCGCGGTGAGTGCCACCCGGCATTTTGTCACCCCCTCCAGTGGTGACACCTGGCATGAACCACCCCTACCGCACCCCCCTTCTTCCACCTCTGTTCTGAGCTACAGCCTTTTCCCACCATGAAGGCTTGGTTCGAGCCAGAACGCCCTACAGCTAATGGAAGGAAACATCGCTTAAAAATAGCAAGCCATTCTTGTGCCGAGATGCACACCCGGTTCATCGCAGTTGGGGTTGTGGATGTGTGTATGTGTGTATGTGTGTGTGCTTCTGAAAAAAGGGTCTTCTTCTCCTGTCATCTCCTCCTCTCTTCCCACGTCTTCCTCCCTCCCCTAAGCCGCTTTAATCTTTCTGCCGCATACGGGATGGAATAAAACCCCATAATTGGACGGTGCAGCTCCAAAGTTGGGATTTCCTCTTTAAACGAAAGTGCATTTCGCTGGATTTCCAGGCTTGTAGTTAAAACTGCCTCCATGTCATTAAACATTGGTGCTAAAAATATTCTAAAGCTCAACTATCAGTGTTTAATGGTAGCTGGCCTTTCCAGATGGGGGGCTTTGATCTGTGCGTGGTGTGTGTGTGTGTGTGTGTGTGTGTGTGTGTGTGTGTGTCATAAAAGGGGACTTTGTGGGACTCGGATATATAAATTGGGTGTGATTAGGAGGGTTGAGGAGGGGCAACAATATCAGTTTCTATCAAGCATTTCGCTAAAGCAGCATCACTCTTTCCTGTTGGCACATTGACCACGATGGTATTCAGAGCATCATGCTTGGTGAAAATTACAGGAAAGGAGCCAGCATGGCGTAGTGGTTAAGGGCAGTGGACTCGTAATCTGGAGAACCAGGTTTAATAATAATAATAATAATAATAATAATAATAATAATATATTATTTATACCCCGCCCATCTGGCTGAGTTTCCCCAGCCACTCTGGGCTGCTCCCAATCGAGTGTTAAAAACCATACAGCATTAAATATTAAAAACTTGCCGAACTAACAGGGAGGATAAGAGGAGATATGGTGCAAAAAGTGAATAAGGAGTGAGCTATCTTTAAGGAATGCATCAAAATTTATGTGGAAAAAGTAGAATTTCTGACAGATACTGAGTGAATCCAGAAAATGATTACAGTGAAAGGAGAGTAAAGTTAAGAAGAAAGAAGAGATTAGAGAAATAATGAAATGCGTTTAAGCTAGTTGGAAAAATAAAGTAGCGTAACAAGAATGTCTGGAAGTCATTCTTGTTACCTTTTTCTTGCTGTCTTAGATGCACCACGTGAAAAAGTAAGGGGAGCTTACGGCAACTGTTTTTATTGTATTGGTTTGTTTGCTTTGCTTCAATCTTTAAAAAAAATTTATCAAAATTGACATATTTTCCCATTCCTACGATTAACATATCAACGCGGAGACAGGCAGTTAAGAATCCTCCACAACTCCAGTCTCAGAGTCGGCTGTTGTTGAAACTTGGCAAATATGCAGCAAATACAGGCCTGGCACAACACAAAATGTGGCTTTCCTAAATATCTAATTGCTGGATCAGTCTCTTCCAGATATGGAAACACAGGATTGTAGCGTCAGGAGGGTCATCCATCCCACCCCTAAAATGCGGGAACCATACAACACAGCTCTTTCCTTTTTGCATCGGTACTTCTGTTATTCTTACTCTACTGATCTGTTTGACCTCGTATAATAATTGCTGGTTGGTTGCTTACAGATCTGCCCGTTCCCTAAGATTGAAATGTTACGCAGAGGATCCTTAACTGCCTGTCTCGGAGACGGCTGACTGCTGAGAGTTGACGGGAGACCTTTGGCCTCCCCCTCCGTTTGGGGCTCTTCCTCCGGGGCCTAATCCTGAGTTGGCATTCTAGTCGAGGATGGCACAGAATTGCCTCTCTGGCAAAGGGCCAGGCCTTGGCGGCCGTCCAACGCAGCCTCCAGTGGATCAGGTGTAATCAACCTCCACGTTTCCACATGCGCCGGAATACCAATTAGGCTCGCAGGCCGGCAGGTTATTAATAAGGCCCGGGGTGCGCTGGCGAGGCCGCGCTTCAGTCGTAAATAGAGGGTGCATCGGGAGCTGGGTGTGTGTGTGGGGGGGGGGTGAGGGATTGGAAATTACATGTATTATTGAAATAGCGGAGGAGAATGATTAATCTGGGGACTCGTAATAGCCAGGGGTTGTCGCGGCTTGACATGAAAATGGTGCTGTGTGCGCAACAAGGGCATCATTAACCGGAGCGCGGTCCGTGCTTCTTTGGGGCCTCGGAGATGCAGAAGCTGCTTGGCAAAGCGCAGGATTTGTGCCTTGGGGGAAGCAGGAGTTGTTTGTTAAGAAGCCAACAACCTGTGACTTTCCAGACTAGGCGGTGATGCTGGCCTGTTGTGTCCGTCCCCGTTCCCCCGCTTGGGAGCCCTTTGTTCTATGATTGGCTGGGATTCTGTGATGTCACTGCAGTTTCACTGTGATAGCTGTCTTCAGATATTTGAAGGGCTGTCCCGTGGATGAGGGAGCAAGCTTGTTTTTGTTAGAATTCCTGATCCGTGATTGCAGTCGTGGGTTTTTTGTCTATCACATGACGGTGTATGTTTTGACTCCACAGAGTGGGAAGTGACGGAGACAGGATATCTGTGTTCCTGTGTTCCGTGAAGTGGGACTGTTGTCCTTTGTTCTTTCTCTCTTTGCTGTCTGATACTAGAGAGAGAGGGAGCCATGTTGCAGTGCTCTGTGGGTAAAGGTAAAGGGACCCCTGACCATTAGGTCCAGTCATGGCCGACTCTGGGGTTGCGGTGCTCTTCTCGCTTTATTGGCCGAGGGAGCCGGAGTACAGCTTCCGGGTCATGTGGCCAGCATGATGAAGCCGCTTCTGGCGAACCAGAGCAGCGCACGGAAACACCGTTTACCTTCCCACTGGAGTGGTACCTATTTATCTACTTGCACTTTGACGTGCTTTCAAACTGCTAGGTGGGCAGGAGCAGGGAATGAGCAATGGGAGCTCACCCCGTCACGGGGATTCGAACCCCCAACCCTCTGATCGGCAAGTCCTAGGCTCTGTGGTTTAACCCACAGTGCCACTCTGTGTGTGTTTATATATAAATAGAGTACAGTGGTACCTCGGGTTAAGTACTTATTTGGTTCTGGAGGTCCATACTTAACCTGAAACTGTACTTAACCTGAAACTGTACTTAACCTGAAGCATCACTTTAGCTAATGTTATAAAATAAGCCAACAGTCCAAATATTAAGCCAAATCATCCATCTTTCTTTGACTTCCCATGCTCTGAGGTCGGAGGTTTGCCTCACCTCACATTTGCGCTGACTTACGTAAATCTGGGACTGTCCCTGGAAAATAGGGATACTTGGAGGGTCTGATAGATGACCCCTGGGCTACCCCATGGCTCTACACTTCGATAATGCTATGCCTTCCTTCTCCATTTCCTCCTACAGTTGGAGGCAGCAAGGCTGCTGAATACCAATTGCTGGAAACCATACAAGGGAATAATTGCTCCTGTGGTCAGATCCTGCTTGCTGGTTTCCCACAGGCATTTGTT
Organism: Podarcis liolepis; assembly: GCF_965112155.1. Taxonomy (NCBI): domain Eukaryota; kingdom Metazoa; phylum Chordata; class Lepidosauria; order Squamata; family Lacertidae; genus Podarcis; species Podarcis liolepis. The sequence continues at coordinate 2,464,198 of NC_139554.1, read as the reverse complement.
CACTGTGTGAAAAGGATGCTGGAATAGATGGGTCATTGGTCTGATCCAGCAGCCTCTGTTCTTACAAAACATTGCAGAATCTGGCCCCGCGGTTGGTTTTCTCCCTGCATTCTCCTGCGCCGTTTGCTTTCCCTGGTGCCTCTGCCAGCCTGGGCTGGCTCCGCTTCACCCTCCCGCCTACGTTGTTGCCGGGTCCTTGCCCTCCTCATTTTCACACGCGCCCTCGTAATCCCTTGTTGGAGCAGGCGGGGATTAGGCCTCTGGAGCCAAGCCCACCCTCGCCTCGGGTGAGGTTGCAAAGTTCAGAGTGGAGCTGTCGCATCTTGGGGCTGGCTCCATGAACTAGCTCCAGGGTCGACTAAATCTGGTTTAGTCAGATCAGCCATCTCTCTCTCTGTGTGTGTGTGTGTGTGTGTGTGTGTGTTAGACATTGTGGCACACTTCCGCTCCCTCCTTGGAGGCACAATTGCCTGCTGATGGGGTGGGGGGCTCAGCGGGGCTGCCAAGATGGGCGCCTGGAAAGAGTTTTATTAGGAAGTGCTACCACTATAAATAAAGTTGGGGGGTAACGATGGGAGGAGATTCAGCTGGCATTTAAAAGCCAATATCCCTGATTCCAGACCCTCCCAGTGTCCCTATTTTCCAGATTTACAGAGGCTGTCCTGTTTCTGATTTGATCCCAGAATCTCCCGCTTTTCCTTAGGACGTCCCTATTTTCATCGGAGAGATGTTGGAGGGTGTAGAGTTATCCGACCCCCAAGCAAAGGAGCTAAGTTATATAATGGTACCTCAGGTTACAGACGCTTCAGGTTACAGATGCTTCAGGTTACAGACTCCGCTAACCCAGAAATATTACCTCGGGTTAAGAACTTTGCTTCAGGATGAGAACAGAAATCGCGCAGCAGTGGTACGGCAGTAGCAGGAGGCCCCATTAGCCAAAGTGATGCTTCAGGTTAAGAACAGTTTCAGGTTAAGAACAGAACTCCAGAACGAATTAAGTACTTAACCCGAGGTACCACTGTACCTAACATTTAGAAGACATCTGAAAACAGCCCTGTATAGGAAAACTTTTTAATGTTTTATTATGTTTTTATATATTGTTGAAGCTGATCAGAGGGGCTCGAGTAACCCAGTCAGATGGGCAGGGTATTATTATTATTATTATTATTATTATTATTATTATTATTATTGACGTCCCTATTTTTATCGGATAAATGTTGGAAGGTATGTAATTCACACAGCTGTCTTAGGAGATCGCCCTTCTCCAACCTTTCCAATGTAGTTCTCTGCCCAGCGTAAGCAAAAATGCATATGCCAAGGGAAAGTTTGAATAAATGCATAAGTTAGTGCAAACAGCATACTCAAATGCATTGTAAAAACATGCACGATAGGCAAAATTGCATTTCGAAAATGGGTGTATTAGGAGAAAAACTGTGAAATGCTGACTAATGCCCATGAGGATTAAAAAATATTTATATACTGCTAGGTCATTTTTCAAAAAAAGCTGTTTACAGCAATAAAACATTACAACGGTACCGTAAAAACCATAAAAGTTAAAATAGTAAAAAAACAGACTTTGATTAACATTGTGGAAGGATGTACTTTTAATTGCCTGCAGAGGCCTGGCAGAATGGAGAGGTTTTAAGCAGGTGCTTAAAAGTTGGCACAGAAGGCGCCTGCTGAATCTCTGGTGGCAGAGAGTTCCACAGGACTAGGCTGATGACACTAAGGGCTTGGTTTCTCACTGTTATAAGTGAGCTTCACTAACTCAGGGAATGAGCAGCGATATTTTGCAGGTGATTTCAGTGATTGAGCTGGGATGGTCCCTGAGGTACCTTGGACTTTTTAATTAATACAACAACCTCAAACCTGTCTTGTGACGGCTGGTCAGGAGAGGCGTGTTGCTCCCTGCGATTGTCGGTGTGGAACACAGATGGATGCGATATGACTGCCTTGGCCAAGCTGGTGCCCTCCATCTGCCATGCAATTCCCGGGGCTGATGGGAGTTGTAGTTCAAAATGGCACCACATTGGCAAAGATTGGAGCCTGCAAAAAGCTGAGGGCCAGCACCGAGTGAAATGTGCGTTGTGTTGCTATTCCCCTGACACAAATTGTTCGCTTTCCTCGCTTCTCACTATTTCTGCACATCCTCTAACCTCTTCCCATCGCCCTGCGCCATTGATCCTCTTAGCATTCCATATGCTCTCCAGCCAATGGTGTCACTTTCATAAGGTAAAGATAAAGGGACCATTAGGTCCAGTCATGACCAACTCTGGGGTTGTGGCGCTCATCCCGCTTTACTGGCCGAGGGAGCCGGCGTACATCTTCCAGGTCATGTGGCCAGCATGACGAAGCCGCTTGTGGCAAACCAGAGCAATGCACGGAAACGCCGTTTACCTTCTGCCAGAGCGGTATCTATTTATCTACTTGCACTTTGATGTGCTTTCAAACTGCTAGGTTGGCAGGAGCAGGGACCGAGCAACGGGAGCTCACCCCGTTGCAGGGATTCGAACCGCTGACCTTCTGATCGGCAAGTCCTAGGCTCTGTGGTTTAACCCACAGCGCCACCTGCATCCCTTTCACTTTCATACTTCAGATTAATAAGGCTGGAGTGGGGCTGGGGCTGGCAAGTTGGCAGCGCAGTCCTAGAATATGTGATTTGCTTGATGCCAGAGAGGCTAATGGGGAAATCACCCCCTTTTGGGGGGTGGGCAAGTTTTCGCGGAGGCAACCGGTGGTTCCTAAGGCCAGCTCCCATGGGGAATGTTGTGGGCCGCTCCTGCTAAGAAGAACTGCCGGCAGAGATCCTGGCAGCGCTCAAACTGCGCTGGGAAATCAATTGACCTCTTAATTCCTCCATAAATATATACCGCGAGTTTGCTGATGGGGGAGCGGCTAACTGATTCTGACAGGGGTCCTCTGATCTCTGTGCACAGATGACCTGCGATAAATAGGTTTTCCATTTATCCTCTAGGCCAAGCAGAGAGAGAAGTTGCTCCAGCAGACCTGGTGGAAGCCTTTCTCCTCCCATAGGAGACAGTGATGGCCACCAGCCCAAGTATCTCTTTTTGTTAAAAAAATAGGCGATTTTGTGTAGGAGAGGGCTAGCAATGGCTATTTACTGGCCATGATGGCGACGCTTTGGCTCCCCAGTCAGAGGCAGCAATGCTTATGAATACCAGATGGTATCCTGCTTGCTGGTTTCCCGTTATGCTAGGAAAATGCAACCTGTGCTGTCCAACCTGTCCAAGTAATCAAGGTGCAAAATGCTGGTTTCCCTTTATAATAATAATATTATTATAATAATAATTTATTATTTATACCCCGCCCATCTGGCTGGGTTTCCCCAGCCACTCTGCGCAGCTTTCAACACAATATTAAAATACAGTAATGCATCAAACATTCAAAGCTTCCCTGAACAGGGCTGCCTTCAGATGTCTTCTAAAAGCAGTTCCCTCACTGCGAAAAGCCAAGTTAGAGGGAACCAGGCAGAGAGCCTTCTTGGTGGTGGCGCCCCCCTTTGGAATGCCCTCCCACCAGATGTCAAAGAGAAGAACAACTACCAGAATTTTAGAAGACATCTGAAAGCCGCCCTGTTTAGGGAAGCTTTTAATGTTTAATAGGTTATTGTATTTTAGTATTCTGTTGGAAGCCGCCCAGAGTGGCTGGGGAAACCCAGCAAGATGGGCAGGGTATTTATTATTATTATTATTATTATTATTATTATTATTATTATTATTATCATCATCATCATCATCATCATCATCATCATCATCATCATCATCACACTGGTGGTGTCTACTCCAACCAGCAGGGGAGTCTCCAGAGACGGAAGCAAGGAGACTTCCCCATCACTTTCTACCAGTCCTCTTTAACTGGGAAATGCTGGAGATCTCACCTGGGACCTGCTACATGCAGAGCGTTGTGCTGTAACCACTGAGCAAGGATCTCTTCCCAGTGTGGTGTAGTGGTTAAGAGCGGTAGTCACGTAATCTGGGAAACCGGGTTCGCTTCCCCGCTCCTCCACATGCAGCTGCTGGGTGACCTTGGGCCAGTCACACTTCTCTGAAGTCTCTCAGCCCCACTCACCTCACAGAGTGTTTGTTGTGGGGGAGGAAGGGAAAGGAGAATGTTAGCCGCTTTGAGACTCCTGAAGGGGAGTGAAAGGCGGGATATCAAATCCAAACTCTTCTTCTTCTTCTTCTTCTTCTTAGCTGCTGCTTTCATCTTGCTTCCCTGAAACATACGGGCAAAAAGGAAGCTTGGGCGACTTGTAAAATTGTGCTTTTCTTTTTTATCCTACCCTTTCAAAAGTGGTTCCTCCCCTTCCCCAGTAAGGTGATTGAAAGGACTATTACTTGGTAGTATCAATTCCTTTAACCAAGGCATTCTGGGAATTGTAGCTCTGTAAGGGGAAAGAATCATAGAATCATAGAGTTGGAAGAGACCACAAGGGCCATCGAGTCCAACCCCCTGCCAAGCAGGAAACACCATCAGAGCACTCCTGACATATGGTTGTCAAGCCTCTGCTTAAAGACCTCCAAAGTAGGAGACTCCACCACACTCCTTGGCAGCAAATTCCACTGTCAAACAGCTCTTACTGTCAGGAAGTTCTTCCTAATGTTTAGGTGGAATCTTCTTTCTTGTAGTTTGGATCCATTGCTCCGTGTCCGCTTCTCTGGAGCAGCAGAAAACAACCTTTCTCCCTCCTCTATGTGACATCCTTTGATATATTTGAACATGGCTATCATATCACCCCTTAACCTCCTCTTCTCCAGGCTAAACATGCCCAGCTCCCTTAGCCGTTCCTCATAAGGCATCCTTTCCAGGCCTTGGACCATTTTGGTTGCCCTCCTCTGGACACGTTCCAGTTTGTCAGTGTCCTTCTTGAACTGTGGTGCCCAGAACTGGACACAGTACTCCAGGTGAGGTCTGACCAGAGCAGAATACAGTGGCACTATTACTTCCCTTGATCTAGATGCTATACTCCTATTGAGATAGAGAGTCTCCCAGCAACTCTCAGCACCCCAAAGGAACTGCAGTTCCCAGGATGTTTTGAGAGAAGCCCAGGCGGTTTAACGTGTTACGAAACTGCCTTGAATGTTTAGCGCAGAGATGTGGCCCTCCTTCTCCAAGGGCCAGTTGGTGGTGTGCTTTTGCTTTGCAGCAGTTCTTGTTTGCCTGACGTGCCGCCTGCATCCGAAGCATTCTGCAAAGACCCCCTTCTTCCTGCCAAATATGCGGTGTGAGTTTTGACATGCTAGGCAGTTCAAGAACAAGGTCAAATGGGACATACGGCAGATTTGAGTGGGGAGCGGAGCTGGGGTCTACCCAATCAGATGAAAGAAAATACAATTTGTAGGTAGCTGGGAGTAGGAAGTTGGTACTGGAGCCCAAGAGGCAGAAAACGCTTTATTATCTGAAGGAGGGGTATGGAGCAACTACGGGGATGGAGCAGCTAACTTATTGTGATTTCTGGATGTGTGCTTAAGAACCCATCTGGGTCAGCATTCTGGTCTCACCGCGGCCTCTCACATGCTCCAAAAGGAAGCCTGAAAAGCAGGATTTGAGCACACGAACCCTTTGCCCTCCCTTGGTTTCCAGCAACTGGCATCTAAAGGCAGGTCACTTAAAATGCAATAGACAGAATAATAATATACGGTAGTACCTCAGTTCTTGAACGGAATCCATTCCGGAAGCCCGTCCAGCTTCCGAAATGCTCAAAAACTGAGGCACGGCTTCCCATTGGTTGAAGGAGCTTCTTGCACTCAGTGGAAGCTGCATTGCCCATTTGGGTTCCGAAAAATGCATTTACTTCCAGGTTTTCAGCGTTTGAGAACTGAAACATACGACAACAGAGGCATTCGGGAACCGAGGTACCACTGTACTCGTATTGTTTGTTAAATGTATTGGTTGCTCTCTTTGTTTACCAAAGTAACACAAAGCGATTTACAATATATAAAGAAACACATAAATTGAAACCGGCATAAAAGAGAACAAAGAAAATATATATATACCGTATTTTTCGCTCTATAAGACACACCAGACCACAAGACGCACCTAGTTTTTGGAGGAGGAAAACAAGAAAAAAAATTGAATCTCAGGAGCCAGGGATTGCTACGCAGTGAAAGCAGCAACCCCTCTTGCTGTTCTGGCTTCTGGGATAGCTGTGCAGCCTGCATAAGACGCGCACACATTTCCCCTTACTTTTTAGGAGGGAAAAAGTGAGTCTTATAGAGCAAAAAATGCGGTGTGTGTGTGTGTGTGTATTTCAGATAATTAAAAGCCAAAGGCTTGGCAAGAAAGAGATGTTTTCACCTGGCACCTAAAGATACGTAAATGATAGTATCACGTAATGCATGGGTAGGCAAACTAAGGCCCAGGGGCCGGATCTGGCCCAATCGCCTTCTCAATCTGGCCCATGGACGGTCTGGGAATCAGTGTGTTTTTACATGAGTAGAATGTGTCCTTTTGTTTAAAATGCATCTCTGGGTTACCGGTATTTGTGGGGCATAGGAATTTGTTCTCCCCCCCCAAAATAAAAATATAGTCCGGCCCCCCATAAGGTCTGAGGGACAGTGGACCGGCCCCCTGCTGAAAAAGTTTGCTGGCCCCTGATGTAATGCTTCTCCGTTGCTAGAAGCCACAGGAAGGGGTTGGAATTCTCTTGTGCTTATACAGTGGTACCTCACGTTAAGTACTTAATTCGTTCCGGAGGTCCGTACTTAACCTGAAACTGTTCTTAACCTGAAGCACCACTTTAGCTAATGGGGCCTCCTGCTGCCGCCGTGCCGCTGGAGCACGATTTCTGTTCTCATCCTGAAGCAAGGTTCTTAACCCGAGGTACTATTTCTGGGTTAGCGGAGTCTGTAACCTGAAGTGTATGTAACCTGAAGCATCTGTAACCCGAGGTACCACTGTATCCTGCTTGCAGGTTTCCCATCTGGGTGGCCACTGTGAGAACAGGAGGCGGGACTAGATGGGGCATTGGCCTCATCCTGCAGGCCACTCTTATGTTTTTATGGTCAGATGGGGCAGGGAGACTGGGGCAAAGGGAGGGAGGGAGAACCACCTTTCACATTCATTGCAGATGGAAGATCCAAACTGGGAACTTTTTGGGTAATAGTCAAGTCTCTAATCTGCAGCTGTGATACGCAGCTGAACATATCAAGCACCCCATTTTTCTAAGCTTCCCCCCTTCCATATGCCAGGGACACTTTGGAGCTGAATTTCCAAGGTCTCCTTTCCCATCTTCCTGGTTTCCTGAACTTCGATGACGTTTAATATTCTCGCCCCCTCAATTTGCATTTTTAATATTTCACCTCTCTCAATATGTCGCACATAGGAAACGCATAATGAACTATATTTTCCCCCCACTTTCTTGCTCTCCTGAGTTAAGATTTTATCTTCCTGTCTCTTTTCTGTGTGGCGTGTGTGTTTTAAAAGTTTCCTATCAGGCTTTGATCACGCTTTTTTAATAACCCAGGCTTGGAGGGCTGCCTTCCTCTGGTTTGAAATGATAATCGCCTGTTTCTCCGCAAATATGTTTTGTACACCAAAGTGACAACTGTGTAGATATTTTACATTTGAAAAGGCTGCTACACACAGCCCCCCCCCCCCACCGAAAGGGGTGGCGGGGGTGGGGGGGGAATGAAGATGCTCCCACGGAACTTGAGGCCTCTTTAATTCCCCCCTCCCTGCCTGCCCTTGATTTGTCCTCGAGCATTACTGGAAAAGGTTGTCAGTTCCACTCTGTGAAGATAGTTTTCAGGGGAAAATAAATGCTTCAGCTCAGCTTTATGATCCCATTTGCTACACTCTTCAGCTTGCAAGCTGCTAATGGAAGAAATAGGAGACAGTTTTGCTTGGGTTCCAAACTGAAGCCGTGTACTTTTATTTGATGGATAGCTGTGCAGGGAAGATGCTGGCCTTGTGACTTTTTGAATAAATGCTCCTCAGAATCCAACCTGAGGCTGTCCTGGGGAAGACACCCAGTTTTACAACTCCTGTCTGCTCTTGCTTTTATATCATAGAGTCGTAGAATTGTAGAGTTAGGAGGGACCCCGAGGGGTCATCAAGACCAACCCCCTGCAAAGCATCCATGGCAGATGGCCACCCAACCTCTGCTTAAAAACCTCCCAGGAAGGAGGGTCCACTGCTGATCAGCTCAGAACGTTTTTGTTGTAGTTTTGTCATTGTAGTAGTAGCAGCAGCTGTAAATCATTGTAAATCACATCTGCGCATAAACTGTGGAACTCTCTCCCATATGGTTACCAGACGTCCCTGTTCCCTGGGGACAGTCCCCAGATTTACAAATCTGTCCCCGGACAAAATCCGACCCGTAATGTCCCCGGATTTCATTTAATGTCCCCAGATTTATATTTTAAGTGTTGTAGATTTATTAATAGGGAATGAATGTTGCATGATTGGTTCAGCGGCACAAGACATCATATGGGGACTTCCGATGAGGCAAAATGGCGGGTGCCATGGCAGTGAGCAGCTCCTGAAGCCAGCCAGAGCCAACTGCGCTACCAGGCTGGCTCCGAGGTGCTGAGACTGCCGCTGCTGAGGGGGAACCAGGGACACCTGGCGTGTCAACTGGGGGAACCGCTGACCCCCCATGACCCAAATTGAGCCGGGAGTGAGAGCACCCGGCCACCCAGCCGACTGCCCAGCGGTGCTCCGGGGCCAGGAAAACCCCGGAGCCAACACAGGGAGAAGGAGAAGAGGAGAAAGAGAAGGAAGATAGAGAAAGAGGAAGGAGAAAAAAGAGGGGAGCCCCAACCTTGCCACACCGCCGCCACCACTGGAAAGGAGAGGTGGGGAGCACCAGGAGGGCAAGGACACATGGCCGAGCCCAGGCCCTACCTAGGCCTACTCCATGGCAGCTAGCACTCCAAGAGGGCAGGCCAGGCCCCAGAGGAAGGCTGTGTGACAGAGGAGACCACAGAAGAGAAGATATTCTTAATTTTTTTTAAAGTAATAATTCTCTCTCTCTCTCTCTCTCTCTCTCTCTCTCTCTCTCTCTCTCTCTTTAAAAAAAGTGTCCCAGGACTCTTGTTAAAAAATATGGTAACTTTACCATAGGACGCAGCAATGGTCACCAACCTAAAAAGTAAAGGGACCCCTGACCAGTCGTGGCCGACTCTGGGGTTGCGGCACTCATCTCGCTTTATTGGCCGAGGGAGCCGGCGTACAGCTTCCAGGTCATGTGGCCAGCATGACTAAGCCACTTCTGGCAAACCAGAGCAGTGCACAGAAACGCCATTTACCTTCCGCCGGAGCGGGACCTATTGATCTACTTGCACTTTGATGTGCTTTCAAACTGCTAAGTTGGTAGGAGCTGGGACTGAGCAACGGGAGCTCACCCCGTCGTGGGGATTCGAACCGCCGACCTTCTGATCGGCAAGTCCTAGGCTCTGTGGTTTAACCCACAGCGCCACCCAGCTGTCTTTTAAAGAGGATGGGACAAATTCATGGAGGAGGAGAGGGCTATGGATGGCTACAAGTCAGGATGACTCTGTCCTGCCTCCACGGTTGGAGGCAGCGATGCTGCTGAAAAGCTCAGGAGCAGAGAAGTAATCTTCCCAATCTCTGTTTCATGATCATTTGCAAAGTCTACAACAACTGCCTTCCAGTTTGAGAAACTTTCCAGAAATGCAGCTCTAACATTAATTCAAAATGGGACATGCCCAGAGGACTGGCAATAGTCCTGGAATCTCAAATGATGTGACAGGTTGATTAGCTAACACCTTGGCTCTGTTCCGGAAATGAGACCGGGCTAATCTCTCACCCCCACCATCATCTGTTCCCTGGCTGCAGGGGGAAGGATGGGACAAGACGGTGTCAAATCCATGATGAATGGCCTTGTGCAGGAAGTCTCATGTCAGGAGCCATCCCTGACAGGCTCTTTCTGTGAGTGGCCATTGCCGGTGGGTTTGTAACGGGCGCCTGACATCCCTTTGATTATTTCCTCTTAGCAACCTGCTGATTCAGCACTCGCAGCTGATGAGCGAAATGGATATATTGTCATATACTCCTCAGCCGGCCAATGCTATTTATGCCAATGCTCCGTGTCTTCCATTCGACTTTCTGTTTAGACAGGGATTGGGTAAATTGATGGAGGAGAGGGCTATCGATGGCTACTAGCCAGGATGAATGCTATGCATAGCTGTCAACTTTTCCCTTTTCTTGCAAGGAATCCCATTCGGAATAAGGGAATTTCCCTTTAAAAAAAAGGGAAACGTTGACAGCTATGATGCCATGGTCTGCCTCCACAGTTGGAGGCAAAAATGCTTCTGAATATCAGTAGCTGGAAGCCACAGTGTAAGAGAGTTGCTCTAGTGCTCAAATCCTGCTTGCAGGTTTCCCATTGGGGCATCAGGTCGGCCACTGTGAGAACAGGATGCTACCCTAGATGGATCATTTGCCTGATGCAGAAGGTTCTACTTATGTTCTTATGTTTGAAGCCCATTGCAAGGAGAAAACAGAGGCAATTGTTGTTGTGGTTAATTCAATTCATATACCATCCTTTATCAGAAAATCCCAGTACAGTGTACAGTGGTACCTCGGGTTAAGTAATTAATTCGTTCCGGAGGTCCGTTCTTAACCTGAAACTGTTCTTAACCTGAAGCACCACTTTAGCTAATGGGGCCTCCTGCTGCCGCCACGCTGCCAGACCCCAATTTCTGTTCTTATCCTGAAGCAAAGTTCTTAACCTGAAGCACTATTTCTGGGTTAGCGGAGTGTGTAACCTGAAGCGTATGTAACCCGAGGTACCACTGTACAACATCGAAAACACATTATAAAACATAGATGATAAAAACCATAGTGACCAACAGCCAAATAATATAATAGTCATCATGATAACAGTCCTCTGGCCCACACTTTCAAAGACCACAGATCATTTAATAGTCATTGGTTTGGTAAAGAGGAATGTTTTGTCTGACGCCTAAAGACATGTAATGAGTGGAGCCACCACAGAAAAGGCCCTGTTCTTTTGTTGCCTCTGAACCTCTCGGAAGGGTCTCGGATGACAAGTGCAGGCCAGGTCTGGGTCGGTTCATACGGGGACAGGCGATCCTTAAGGTGTTGAGGTCCTGAGCCATGTAAGTTCCTAAAGATGTGTGGAATGAACTTGTCTCTTCGGTTAAAGACCTCCATTAGGCTGCTTCTCCAAGCCAAATGGAACATGCTAGAAACATTATGCCGAACAAGTTTTCCCCTCTTCATTACAGTTACAGGGAACCAGGCAGAGGGCCTTCTCAGTGGTGGCACCTGCCCTGTGGAATGCCCTCCCACCAGATGTCAAAGAGAAAAACAACTACCAAACTTTTAGAAGACATCTGAAAGCAGTTCTGTTTAGGGAAGCTTTTAATGTTTAAAAGGTTATTGTATTTTAGTGTTCTGTTGGAAGCCACCCAGAGTGGCTGGGGAAACCCAGCCAGATGGGCGGGGTACAAATAATAAATTATATTATTATTATTATTATTATTATTATTATTATTATTATTATTCATACCAGCAGAAAATAACCGCAGTTGGGTTAAAACTGTTTGCTACACTCGAGGCCACGACTTGCTTGAAACTGTGACAGTGGAACTCGTGTGATATTTACAAGGAGATTAGACAAATTCACAGAGGACAAGGCGATTGGTGGCTACTATCTGCATGGTCAGAGGCAGCCATGCTTCTGAATTCCAGTTGCTGGAAACCACAGGAGGAGAGAGTCTCTTGTGTGCTTGATTCCTGCTCAGAGTTTCTCTGCTTATGTTCTTACGGCTCTCCCGTGCTGCTCTTTTTGGTGGTTAGCTGGGTGGGTTTCATCATATTGTCTTAATAGCCCTTGTGCTTGTTTTAACTGCGGCATTTTTGTAAAGGCAAAGCCAAACCCAGAGAACATTTGGCGAGGGGCAGGCTAGAAGTGTGAATAATTGAAACCTTCATTGCTGCTCTGTGAGGCTCTAGGCTGTGTCTCTGTCCACGTGGGGCAGCTTAGTCCTGCTGTCTAGGAGACAGGCTGCATTCAGACAGCGCTTCATGCCATTTCCATGCCATTTCCTTCCCTGATGTTTCCCGCATGTTGCATAACCTTTCTCATTATGTAAACACCACTTGTGGAAATCTAGCGGAAGTTTGGGAAGAGCCAGATCCGACCAAGCAACAATCTTGCCCAACATCTTGCCTCATGCTTCTTCTTCTTTGGCGACCCCTCGTAGCCGGGTAAGATTGCCTTCATAAACACAGTTTTAACAATGAGTCCGTAAGTGACTGTGGAGGCCAATTCTGGATCCACACATCCTTCCACATTGGTTTCCCAGTGGGAGCTGATCACAGTGTGGATTTGCCAAGCATGCCTTCCTCTTAGCACGTTTCTCCCTTTCGTCCTGAGTTCGAGTGTCTTCAAAGCCCAGGACACCTTTGGTCAAGGCTGTTCTCCAACTGGAGCGCTCGCAGACCAGTGTTTCCCAGTTGTCAGTGTTTATACTACATTTTTTAAGATTTGCCTTGAGAGAGTCTTCAAACCTCTTTTGTTGACCACCAGCATTACGCTTTCCATTTTTACGTTCGGAATAGAGTAGTTGCTTTGGAAGACGATCATCAACACAACATGACCAGTCTAACAAAGTTGGTGTTGAAGAATCATTGCTTGCGAGTGAGTCCCCTGCAACATCCAGCTGTATGTTCAGACAACCACAAAAGACTAATGGGCCACCCAGTGTCAATTGGACAGCAGCCCATTGGTGGAAGAAGAGAAGAAGAAGAGTTTGGATTTGATATCCCGCCTTTCACTCCCTTTAAGGAGTCTCAAAGCGGCTAACATTCTCCTTTCCCTTCCTCCCCCACAACAAACACTCTGTGGGGTGAGTGGGGCTGAGAGACTTCAGAGAAGCGTGACTGGCCCAAGGTCACCCAGCAGCTGCAGGTGGAGGAGCGGGGAATCGAACCCGGTTCACCAGATTACGAGTCTACCGCTCTTAACCACCACACCACACTGGCTCCCACTGGAGAGCAATCAATGCTCTCAACGCACCTAAGTTAAGGTATACCTGGGGCCTCCTTGGCTCAAGGTGCAGCTGCATCATTCGGAAGTTCCCGCCCAGATAATTTGGCACTCGGCTCTCGGGATTCTCTCCAGCCACTACCAATCTTGCAAAGCCTTGACGGGCAGGAATTCTTGATTCTCCTCAAAACAATGTACCGCCATCCAAGAATATGAAGTTGCCAATATTCACCGCTGTGTTGGCTGGGTCTTGTCTTCTCTGCCTCCCACAGGATGACACAGTTCTTTATTTAAAGCAGCTCTTTTATTGATTCCTGATTGTTTGCTTGGATGTGGTCCCATTAATTTTAACAAAGCTGTTAATAAAATGTCAGCTTTCCTCTCGGAGGCTCCTTCCCTCCTGCTCTGAGCTGGCAGCTGGCTACCACCCCACCCCACAAGCCAGCTCAGCGGTTTTCCTTCACTGTCACTCTTGCAATAACCTCAGTTCATAGGAGGGCTTGTGGTGATCAGTTTGTGGGTTGTGGGTATCTTTGAATGAATTTAACTCTGGAACCATTGCCCCAGTCCTTTGGGAGGAGGAGACCTTATCTCCCAGCCACCCAAGGTCATTGGCTCTCCCCAAGAGATCCCTCTTGAAAAGGATGGCGACAATGATCTAAGGATATCCTTCTGGGCTCTGGTGGTCAATAGCCCTACTTAGGAAGTAATTCTCCATGCAGCAAGAAGAAGGCAGGGATGGCCACCAACAAGGGGGCTTTAAAAGAGAAGGAGAGGGCTATTGATGTATATTAGTCATGATGGCTATGTTCTGCTACTGTTGGGGGCAGTCATGCTTCTGAAGATGAGCTGTTAGGAAACCAAAGGAGGTGAGAGTGCTCTTGTACTTGAATGCTGGTTGCTGGTTTCCCACAGGCAGCGGCGGAGATATACCTGTGCTGTCCAGGGTGAACGCACTCCTGAGGAGGGCGTGGTGTGCTCCCGGGTGGGGTGTGGCACAGAGGGTGCCCTCCCAGGCGTAGGATAGCTGCATGGGTGGCCAGAGCAGAGCGTGTGCCCTGCAGCTGGGGGTGGAGTGAGCCACCCATAGTGGACATTTGGCGCGCTGCCCGCCCGCGACTCCCAAGCCTCCCCCAAGCTGTCAAAATTAAGGGAGAAGGGGGGAATACCACCAGCAAAGCAGCACAGCTCCCCCCTTACCCTGATGGCTCAGAGTAGGCTTGGGAGTTGCAGGTAGGTGGCAAGCCGAATGTCACCCCCCTCAGTGAGGGCACCTGGGGCAGTCCACCCCCACCCCCTTCCTATGCCCCTGCCCAGAGGCATCTGGTCAGCTGCTTTGAGAACAGGAAGCTGGACTAAAGCAGCTTTGGCCTAATCCAGCCGACTCTTCTGGCGCTCTTATGTTAGGAAGCTGCCGTTGGATCATCTAGCTCCCATTCCTGAATGGAGATGCTGGGGACTTAACTTGAGACCTTCTGCTCGCAAAGCAGATGTTTCCCTTTTGGACGCAGTCAGATCTCCTCAGTTTATGGACCATGTCCCTTTGCTCTTGTTCTCAGTAGCACAACCACTTCCTTAGGAGAACAGTTGAGCCAAGAAGCCCAACTACCTTGGAGCTGTTCAAGGTACTGTTATGCCTTCCATGAACTGATGTTCAGAAGCATCACGGCCTCCACCTGTGGAGCTAGAACAGGCATGGGCAAACTCAGCCCTCCAGATGTTTTGGGACTCCCATCATCCCTAGCTAACAGGATCAGTGATCAGGGATGATTGGAGTTGTAGTCCCAAAGCATCTGGAGGGCTGAGTTTGCCTATGCCTGAGCCAGAGCAAGGCCATTGTGGCTAGTAGCCTTCAACAGTTTTCCTCCATGAATTTTAAAAAATCCTCTTTTAAAGTCACCACCCATTTCACTCCATCCGCCAAACGACAATAGAACTGGGTGGGTTAGCCTTCTTTGATCTCAAGGTTCCTCAGCAGTGACAAAGACCCATGGCTTTTGTTTGTATTTCATTTGTAGTTTATTTGTGGTTCAGCATGTTCCTAGCATCTGCATTCTATTGTGATAGATTCAATCCTTCCATAAAAATGTATACAGAAAATGTTATCTTTTTTAAAGCAGTTCAGAGATTGATGGCTTGACCTTGAAGCCAAGGTCAAACATGGTCTGTCTTGCCCATCTAAATCCAGCCTGTTGATTACGGGTTTATTCAATTTATGCATTTCAATCCCTTTATTCCCCCCGAAAAATACTGGGACTATCGTCTTTTTAAGGGTGCGCTTTGTGAAGGCAGCCTGAAAAAACTACAGTTCCCAGAATTCTTTGGGGAAAACACTTTCAATGCAATTTATATGCATAGTGTGAGTAAGCCTTTAGACAGGACCCAGTAGAAACTGTTCTTTTCACTGCTATGGAGGGCAGCCACTTCACAGCAGTTCCATACTGCTAAACATAGCATATGCAATAGGCTAAAGAGCTCCAAAAGTAATGTTTTCCAGAGCATTCCCCTCCCAACCAAACATTTCTCTTTTCTTTTCTTTTCCAAGCATTATCATGCATAATCACCTTCAGCAATTTCTGCTCCCTACAGTCAACCAGATGAGTGGCTCTTTAGAAGCCCCAGCTAACCCTGTTCACCTGCACATTGGTCCTGCGAGTTGGAAGTCCACTTACAATTTATCCTTACTTCACAGGCAAGAGAACCATTGCTCAGAATCTTCCCCAAGGCTGCAATTCTGATGCAGAGGTGAATTCTGAGCCACTCTCAAGTGCCTGGCTTGGGGCACTTAGAAGGAATGGGTGGCACCTGCTGGACGGTGCACCAAAAACCATGCAAAATGTGCTCAGGTTCCTACAAGCCTCTCTTTCAGCTGGAGACTTGCATTTGCATTTTGCACCTGAGCTATTACCAAGCCTTGGCCTTGGTTCAGGCATGGATAGATTTATTAACTTCACCCCGCAGGCCTGCTCCTCATAAGTCATCCCGATCCTGGGCACTTGAAAAGAAGAGATCATATCCGTTAAGAACATATCTGCTTTAATTTATGTTGCTGGTGACTTCAGCCTCCCTTTGTGGGCTGATGGTGACTCTGTCTCTCTCTCTGCGTGTGGATGGACTTGTTTGCAAAAAACCAAAACAAACAAAACAAAGGAAAGTTCTGGATTTGTTTGGCTGTCATCTTAGATGGAGAAAGTCCTGCCAAACCTGCATAATGGACAGTTGAGGTTCAAACCTTCTCTTGACTATTGTTGTTGTTTAGTCATTTAGTCGTGTCCAACTCTTCTTGACCCCATGGACCAGAGCAGGCAGAAGAACAGGTTGCAGGTTCTCCAACTTCCATGCTACAGTTTTGTGAGCAAGCCCAGGCCTTTTGCTCACAAATCTGTAGCATGGGAGTTGGAGTCCTCAGCAACACTTAGGAAAACATTTCCATTTGTGTGGATCGTATGCTCCTCTCCAGAAGAAAAACACAGCAGAGGCCTCCAGCAACTTGTCATCTTTCATTTTCCTTAAGGTTTCCCAAGGGAGAAAACCTACAGCATCAATTTTTCATCTTCTGTATTATCTATCATTATTTTCCCCAAATTTCTTTTTTCCATCCTTTTTAGCCCCGAGGGAAATGAGTGCATCCCTGGGGCATGAAGAAAAGGATGTTCAAGTGGCTAATTTGGAAGGTAACCACCTGATTTATTTATTTATCATTTTAAATGTATACATTTAAAACATAAAATGTATACGCCACTTGATTGTGGAAAAACAACAACAACCTCAAAGGGGTTATGGAAAGAGCACGTCAGGCACTCCTGTCTTCCACTGCCTCCCGCAGTTTGGTCAAACTCATGCTGGTAGCTTTGAGAGCAGTGTCCCACCATCTCGTCCTCTGTCGTCCCCTTCTCCTTGTGCCCTCCATCTTTCCCAACATCAGGGTCTTTTCCAGGGAGTCTTCTCTTCTCACGAGGTGGCCAAAGTCTTGGAGCCTCAGCTTCAGGATCTGTCCTTCCCGTGAGCACTCAGGGCTGATTTCCTTCAGAATGGATCGGTTTGATCTTCTTGCAGTCCATGGGACTCTCCAGAGTCTCCTCCAGCACCAGAATTCAAAAGCATCCATTCTTTGGCGATCAGCCTTCTTTATGGTCCAGCTCTCACTTCCATACATCACTACTGGGAAAACCAGAGCTTGAACTACACATCTGGGTAGGCTTCTCTAAACAAAAAATGTTTTTAGCAGTCACCAAAAAGAGCACAACGAAGGTGCCTTCTTGGTATCAATAGGCAGGAAGTTCCGAAGTGTAGGTGCTACCACACCAAAAGATGGAACGAGTATTATGTGGCGTCTTTAATAGTGCCAGTTCCACTGATGGAGGTGGTTGACTGGGATATGGGATAAAGTGATCTCATAGCTAAACTAGTCCCAATTTGTTAAGGGCTTTGTTCAATAGTAATAACATCTTTAACTTGGCCCAGTGGCAGATTGGCAACCGGTCCAAATCTCTGGGCTGCATGAAAATTTACATTTAAATGCATATTTAAATACACCAGACTGAATTCGTTTTCTCTCGCCTTTCTAATTATTTCATCTCTCCCAGTAAGCTTTCTAAAATGTATTTTGATGTGTGTGTTTTTGAGCTGAGAACTGCACTGGAACATTCAGCAAATGTTGAAGCCAGTGGATAAAGAAGCTCTGAGCTGCACATCCTTACGGGATCACGCCAATTCACACCAGAATTTGCAAGGAGCAAATTCCTCCCCCATCTCTTCTCTGGCTGGAAAGCAGGAATGTTGTTGTTGTTGTTTAGTCGTTTAGTCGTGTCCGCCTCTTCGTGACCCCCTGGACCAGAGTACGCCAGGCCCTCCTGCCTTCTACTGCCTCCCACAGTTTGGTCAAACTCATGCTGGTAGCTTCGAGAACACTGTCCAACCATCTCATCCTCTGTCATCCCCTTCTCCTTGTGCCCTCCATCTTTCCCAACATCAGGGTCTTTTCCAGGGAGTCTTCTCTTCTCATGAGGTGGCCAAAGTCTTGGAGCCTCAGCTTCACGATCTGTCCTTCCAGTGAGCGCTCAGGGCTGATTTCCTTCAGAATGGAGAGGTTTGATCTTCTTGCAGTCCATGGGACTCTCAAGAGTCTTCTCCAGCATCATAATTCAAAAGCATCAATTCTTTGGCGGTCAGCCTTCAGGACCTGGGACAGAGCCCTGTGTGGATGGAGGCAAGAGAGAAGCTTGCCTGGCTGCTCATAGACTACAGCGCAGGATTGAGCTCCTGTGTTGGGTCCAAGACTTGCAAATGAAGGCAGGTCTAGGAGCTGAGCTCCCCTACCTGAAACCTTTGAATCATCCTCTTTTGTCGAGGAAATGACCTAAAAGAATGGGGCACTGCATTAATTTTATCCCTGCTGTGATGTAAAAGGCTCCCTTCCCTCGCTCACTGTGTCTGATTTTTAGTGATTAGACTAATGTCATTAGTCCTTTACAAAAACCCATCAGCTTTCTAAATTGCCTTCTCGTGGTGGCGGTTTAGGTGAACTGCCAGGGCTTTTGACATGATGGATGTTTTTGTGCTTTATTAATTCCAGGCCAGCGTGGGCCAGGAAGGCGAATCTCCACCCCTAGCTGTTCCCACATCGGGGAAATAGGTGCAGATCAGAGGAAGGTATATCTATGCATGCAGGGATCACATTGGGAGATCACTGGGGAATCTTAATCCCACATAAAAAACAGAAAGCTAGCACAGGAGGTGAGACGAGACCCCCTTTTCCTGACATGCTAGCTTTGTGAATGCAATGAATCTTTGACATGGGGAGGAGGAGGTGCCAACAAAGGTCCGTATAGTTAAAGCCATGGTTTTCCTGGTAGTGATGTATGTAAGTGAAAGCTGGACCCTAAAGAAGGCTGATGGCTGAAGAATGGATGCTTTTGAATTCTGGTGCTGGAGTAGACTCTTGAGAGTCCCATGGACTGCAAGAAGATCAAACGCATCCATTCTGAAGGAAATCAGCCCTGAGCGCTCACTGGAAGGACAGATCCTGAAGCTGAGGCTCCAAGACTTTGGCCACCTCATGAGAAGAGAAGACTCCCTGGAAAAGACCCTGATATTGGGAAAGATGGAGGGCACAAGGAGAAGGGGATGACAGAGGGCGAGATGGTGGGACAGTGTTCTCAAAGCTACCAGCATGAGTTTGACCAAACTGCGGGAGGCAGTGGAAGACAGGAGTGCCTGGCGTGCTCTGGTCCATGGGGTCACGAAGAGTCGGACACGACTAAACAACTAAACAACAACAAGGAGGAGGTGTCAGAAGCTGAAGAGCTAACAAGGCTTAGTGACCAGAGAGAGTCTTGGGCAGAGAGGCGTCCATGAAGAGGCATGGGTGTCTCCCCCTCCTGCTGCCTTCAGCTCCCCTTTGCCCTGGTGTCCCAGAACCAGGAGAGGTATGAAGAGAGTGGAGCAAAGACAGTCATGCAGGCACAGTCTCTGATTGCTTGGGGGGGGTGTAACCCTGGAGAGGAGGAGACAGCTGGCTGTGGGGATTCGGGGACCTTTAGTCTCAGCAGCTGCTCATGGGGGCAAGACCTGAGGTGCTGTGCCCATGAGGCCTGACACACCGGTGTAGATCCTGTTTTGCTAATGCAGAGTCAACTCCAGCTTGTGAATCTTAAATGGCAAGCAGTACAGGGCAGAGACCTCTCTCTCTACCTCTGCAACATGCCAGGAACGCTGATTGAAACATATTAACAATGAGAATGATCATGTCCCTGTTGCTGATCGTGATGGTGGGGATATGTGGAATCCAGATAGTTAATTTGGAAGGACAGTAGATCCTGCAGACACCTGCTAAGGGAGGAGGAAAGGCACTTTTTTGCCTAATCATGATAAGACATAAGCCTTGGTGAAGACTTGACTTCTTATCCCCAAAAAAGTTTTTGATTGAGTTCCCACTGAAATGAGGCTGCATTTTAATGTTTTAAAGTTGTATTTTAATCTTGTTTTTTAAGCTGTATTTCAATCAATTGTTTTTATATTTGGTGTTAGCCGCCCTGAGCCTGGTCTTGGCTGGGGAGGGTGGGGTATGAATTAGTAGTAGTAGTAGTAGTAGTAGTAGTAGTAGTAGTAGTAGAAGTAGTAGTTGTTCTTGTTGTTTAGTCGTTTAGTCGTGTCTGACTCTTTGTGACCCCCGGACCAGAGCACGCCAGGCCCTCCCCCATCTCTTCTCTGGCTGGAAGGCAGGAATGTTGTTGTTGTTTAGTCGTTTAGTCGTGTCCGCCTCTTTGTGACCCCCTGGGCCAGAGTACGCCAGGCCCTCCTGTCTTCCACTGCCTCCCGCAATTTGGTCAAACTCATGCAGGTGGCTTCAAGAACACTGTCCCACCATCTCGTCCTCTGTCGTCCCCTTCTCCTTGTGCCCTCCATCTTTCCCAACATCAAGGTCTTTTTCCAGGGAGTCTTCTCTTCCCATGAGGTGGCCCAAGTATTGGAGCCCCAGCTTCAGGATCTGTCCTTCCAGTGAGCACTCAGGGCTGATTTCCTTCAGAATGGAGAGGTTGGATCTTCTTGCAGTCCGTGGGACTCTCAAGAGTCTCCTCCAGCACCAGAATTCAAAAGCATCCATTCTTCAGCTTTCTTTATGGTCCAGCACTCACTTCCATACATCACTACTGGGAACACCATAGCTTTAACTATACGGACCTTTGTTGGCAAGGTGATGTCTCTACTTTTTAAGATGCTGTCTAGGTTTGTCATTGCTGTAGAAGTAGTAGTAGTGGTATTTTATTAATATTTCTGTGCATTATAAGAACTGAGAACTCAATGCAGACATACTCTTTTTGATAGCATCCCAGCACTGAGAAAAATGTGTTGTTCTGCTCTTGGTGTTGAGAACATAAGAAGAGTTCTGCTGGATCAGGCTAAACTCCCATCTAGTCCAGCATCCTATTCTCACAACGGCCAACCAGATGCGTCTTCTGGCAAGCCCAGAAGCAGGATTGAAGCACAAAAGCAGTACTCTCACCTCCTGTGGTTTCTGGAAACTATTAGTCAGAGGCAGACCATAACCATCTTGGTTTGGAGCCATCCAAAGCCCTCTCCTCTTCCCAGAATTTGTCTACTTCTCTGTTAAAGCCATCCACGCTGGTGGCCATCGATCGCTGCCTCCTGGGGGTGGGAGTTCCATAGTTTAAATATGTGCTGTGTTATTAAGGACTTTTTTTTGCCTCTTTCAGTCGGTCTGCAACTTCATCATGCTTTAAGGCACTGGCGAAAATAAAACTTTATTATGTCGGAGAGAAGCAGCAGCACTTAATAATAGTCTAAAATCCAGGCCTTGCAGTTAATGGAGATGAGTTCATTATTTTTAGCCCATGAGGGACTTTTTAAAATTAAGCCTTGGTTGACACAATTTCTGTTTTTAATGCAATTACGAAATGAAAAGGATCTGGAAGTTATGGGTGAAGGAAGTTAGCACTCCCTAGTTAATAGTCAATAACAAACATTAATAACCAAGCAGTCAATCTTTGATAAGTCTGAATAAATATTAATTGCATTTGGAAATCCTACTGGGAGATCTGTGGAGTCCAATATATGAAAATGCGATTTAGTCGTGGAGCGAAGCAGCTGACTCGGCGTTCAATTGCTCTCGCAGAGAAGCACGGAACCTGTTATTTCCGCAGAAATGGCTTTTCTTCTGGGGCCAAACAACCTTTTGAAAAAGCCCTCAATTCATCACTGCAGTCCAGCATTCTTCCTCAAAAGCTTTGTTTCCTAAGCAACAGCCACGTTCCAGCATCCTTCAATTAAACAGCATCGCATCTTCCTCGTGATGGAAGTATCTGGCCCTGTATAAATACATCATGTCACCATGGAGCTGTGTAGATTTCAAAATCCCTTCTAGAGATGTGCATCATAATTTATTTTTTTACAACTATATTCTTGGCTTTCTACTTTATCTCCCTATATTTCCTCCCCCCCCTTTTTTTAAAAAAAGCCCACAATCCTCCCTCTTCTTCTTGAAAACTGACTCAGCTTCAGGATCTGTCCTTCCAGTGAGCACTCAGGGCTGATTTCCTTCAGAATGGATCAGTTTGATCTTCTTGCAGTCCATGGGACTCTCCAGAGTCTCCTCCAGCGCCATAATTCAAAGGAAAGGTGTACTTAAATATTTTCTTAAGTTCATTATAAATTAACTCCCCAAAGTTCTTAACTTTGTCACAAGTCCACCACATGTGATCAAAGTCTCCATCCACCTCTTTGCACTTCCTCTGGTCTTACATAGCAATGCTTCTCTTTTGTTCTTCCCCTCTTATTTCCACCTCAGCAGAAGCAAAATGCACATTTTTTTTAGCAGCCGTCATGTTACGTCGCTAATGGGTGAGATGAAGTGCGAAGCCTGCCTCACCGCTGCCTAGTGACCCCAGATGCCCTTCCTTGATTGGCTCTGGGCTGCTGCTCTGCATCCCTTGAACCAGCCGCCAGCTAAGGAGCAACCTGTCCTTGGGCAATTTAATTAAAGAGGTCAGGAGCGGAAAGTCCTCAGCAGAGCCTGGCTTCAGACTGGAGCTTGTGGCTCGTAGCTGATTTATTAAGTATCATTTAGGATTGGATTAATTCTGGTATCAACTGCCATCCTTCATCAAGATCAGAGCTGGCCACACACTCCCCATAAATCTTATCCAGGAAAGGCCTTGGGAGGAGGGTGGGGGAACAAGAAGAAGAAGAAGAAGAAGGAAACTCACCCACTCATCTCTGATTAAAAGCCTTGGGGACAAATAATGGCTGTCATCTTCCTGGGCTTGGCCACCACACTGAAGGAAAAACAAAACACCGTACGTCAATTTGTTTATCCTGTTACACACCACTCCAGTCTCTGAGCGATGAGAGATACCAGGGGCTCCAGGTACTCACTCAGGTTTGATTTCCTAGGAAGGAAGTCTACCTTTGAAGGTGGCCCGGAAACTACACCTAATCCAGAATGTGGCAGCTAGACTGTTGACTGGGGGCGGCCGCCGAGACCATATAACACCGGTCTTGAAAGACCTACATTGGCTCCCAGTATTTTTCCAAGCACAATTCAAAGTGTTGGTGCTGACCTTTAAAGCCCTAAACGGCCTCGATCCAGTATCTCTGAAGGAGCGTCTCCACCCCCATCGTTCTATCTGGACACTGAGATCCAGCGCTGAGGGCCTTCTGGCGGTTCCCTCACTGCGAGAAGCCAAGTTACAGGGAACCAGGCAGAGGGCCTTCTCGGTAGTGGCGCCCTCCCTGTGGAACGCCCTCCCACCAGATGCCAAAGAGAACAACAACTACCAGACTTTTAGAAGACATCTGAAGGCAGCCCTGTTTAGGGAAGCTTTTAAAGTTTGATGTATTACAGCATTTTAATATATTTTTTGGAAGCCGCCCAGAGTGGCTGGGGAAGCCCAGCCAGATGGGTGGGGTATAAGTAATAAATTATTATTATTATTATTATTATTATTATTATTATTATTATTATTATTATTATTATTATTAACTGTGATGTCTTTACACGGTTTCCCAAACTTGAGTCTCCGGCTACAACTCCCATCATCCCTAGCTAGTAGGACCAGTGGTGGGGGATGATGGGAACTATAGCTCCCCAAACAACTGGAGAGCCAAGTTAGGAAAGCCCTGCTTTAGAATGTATGACCTTATGTACACAAATATACAACCTGAGCAGAAGTTGTGCGGAGCTCACAGCATCAGCACCCCAGCATATATTGCTTCTCCATAAGTCACAACTCTTTATCCAGCACAGAGCAAGCAAGTTTCAGAGACTCCAGCTTCCAGCCTCTTTCTAGCTCAGCTCAGCTCAGCTCTCAGAAGCCGCTCTGTCTCTTGTTCTCCTACCTAGCAGCTAGGTGAGGGGGGGGTGGGAAGTAAAGGCCCACCCATTACCCTAGAGGGCCACTTAGTTGTAGCTCTTGCAATCTGGCTCGTTTTTTTGGGGTGCTAATGAGGACACTCAAATGGCCAACTTAAGTCATTGTCTCCTAAAGAAACTCTTTTGACTAGTTCAACAACATCCTTCTCACTGGAGGACCCCAAGACCCCAATAATTTAATAATAATAATAATAATAATAATAATAATAATAATAATAATAATTTATTATTTATACCCCGCCCATCTGGCTGGGCTTCACCAGCCACTCTTGGCGGATTCCAACAAAATATGAAAATACAGTAATGCATCAAACATTAAAACTTCCCTAAACAGGGCTGCCTTCAGATGTCTTCTAATAGTTTGGTAGTTGTGGTTCTCTCTGACATCTGTTGGGAAGGCATTCCACAGGGAGGGCGCCACTACCGAGAAGGCCCTCTGCCTGGTTCCCTGTAACCTGGCTTCTCGCAGTGAGGGAACCAGCAGAAGACCTTGGAGCTGGACCTCAGTGTCCGGGTAGAACGATGGGGGTGGAGACGCTCCTTCAGAGATACTGGATCAAGGCCGTTTAGGGCTTTAAAGGTCAGCACCAACGCTGTGAATTGTTCTCGGAAACGTACTGGGAGACATATTGAATGATACTCAGGGCAACATCCAAACTGACCCCCAGAAACCCACAGCTCTATTTCTTACTCACTCTCATATCTCATAATAATAATAATAATAATAATAATAATAATAATAATAATAATAATAATAATATCTTTATTGTCATTGCCCCCTTCAGGGACAACGAAATTACTTGACTGCTCCATAAAAACACTAATTAAACAATACAGTATAATACAGCAAGGGAGATTAGATGACTTTCAAAGTCCGGGCTTCCCATTCAGGGCCAAGATCGCTCTGGAGAAGAAGCTGTTCTTAAGACAGCTCATTCTTGTCTTCATCGTCCTATATCTCCGTCCCGACGGCAGGAGCTCGAAGAGACAGTGACCAGGATGTGATGGATCTTTTACTATGTCCAGTGCCTTCCTATGGCACCTTGTGGCATAAATCTGCTCTAAGGTGGAGAGTGGGCAGCCAACAATGCTCTCTGCTGCCTTAACAACCCTGCACAACCCCAACCTGTCCTGGGTAGTACAGCTTCCGTACCACACACATAAGCCATAAGTGAGCACGCTCTCAATGGCACAGTGATAGAAGGCAAGCAGCAGTTTCTTAATAATCAGAATTACGTTATAAAAATCAGCGCACAGCTGGTGTCATGCACACACACCTCCAGTTTCTAGGTCTCTCTTGTGTGGCCGGCTCCTTCCTGCCAAAAGCTCACAGTCTTTCCATTTGACCTTTCCCTTTCCTCGCTGAAGCTGCAGTGTTTTCCAGCATTCTATTGCATGCACCCTAATAATATTATGTGTTGACGAGAGAGGGGCGTATGATGCATGAACAAAGAATCAGAGAAATAAGACTAAAAACCAAAAGGAGTGTTAGCGGTAGAACTATAAAAATACTTCTCCCTTAGCTCCTCCGTGCTGATGTTATCATTATTCTGCTAACTGCAGTTCCATGCTGTAATCTTATCATTTTTTCGCATTAGATTCTTTGGGCGTCTGCATTTTTGTAAATGTAAATGTTTTTGCCCCTTTATATGCACTTCAAAACATTTTTCATGGTTTTATCACCTGACCTTTCAAGGAATCTCTGCTTCACTGCTTTCATTGACTGCCTTTGGAAGTTGTTTTGTAACAGGCCAAATCATCTGCCCACTGAAAGCAGTATTACTACTCTGGGACTGAGCTGGACTCCCCGATCCTTATCTACCGTATTTTTTGCCCTATAGGGCGCACTGGCCCATAGGACGCACCTCATTTTGGGGGGGAATGAATAAAAAAAAATTTATTTCCCCCCCCCCAGCTGCGGGGCTGGGGCGGGGGAAGCCCGAGTTTCCCACAACCCCAGCCCCCAGAACAGGCTGCTATCCACAAGCCTTGCGCGCCCGGCGGCAACTCCTGCTAGGCGCGCAAGGCTTGCGGACACCTGCGGGAAGCACAGGGCGTCCTCCGGAGGGCGCCCCATGCTCCGCGCTGCAGGCTGCCGCCTGCAAGCCTTGCGTGCCCGGGGGAACTCCCGCCGGGCGTGCAAGGCTTGTGGATAGCAGGGGTGCCGACTTATAAAAAAATATTGGGGGGGCCCATACCGGGGTCCTGCCGCTGGTTCGCTCGGGTAGCCGGGAGAACGCAGTTCGAGGTGGCGGTGTTGGGGAGAGACCCTCGCTCAGGGCGCCACGAGACTTGGCGGCCGGCGGCCTATCTGGGGGGTTTTGGAGCGTATTTCGGTGGAGCGATTGGGGAGGAGGGGGCTTGTTGCCGGATTCTTCAGCTGGGCCGGAGATCCGCTGCTGGGGGGTCCCTGGGCTGAGTTGTGAGCACGGCCTGCTGAAGGGATTGCGCGACGGTGACGGCCGGGGCTCTCCGGCTAGGGCGCGTGGCTGGCTGGCTGGCTGGCTGGCGAGGGAGCAGGTGAGGAGGAGGCGGGGGTCTCTTGCAATAAAAAGATCCCAAGATCCTGTGGAATGGCATGGAGGGAAAGAGTCGAGGCTCGCACCACAAGAGCCGCGGCCTGGACGCGAGGGGCGAAGGGGAAAGGCATTGGCCTCTGGCTGCTCCGAACTAACTCCCTAGTGGTCTAGGACCTCTTCCTCCCTGGTAAACGGCGGAGGGAGCCAGTTTGGGCGCGGGGTGGGTGCTTCGCTCCGCTTCACGCCCGATCGGACCAACCCCAAGCTTTCGAGGAAGGACGGCTCAGTCGTCAAACTCCAGAGCACCAAAGACTGGGAAGGATTCCTCCAAAAATGGAGTCCTCGAGTGGCAGCGCACTGCTCCCTAAGAGAGTGACCCTGAGCCCCCTACAAAGCAAGTGGGGAATGAAACGGATCTTCTTGTGAGCGAGAGCAGTTTCAGGCCCACCCCACCCCCCACTCTCCTCAGCAGCATTAGATCAACCGCCCATGTTTCTACGAGTGGTACTGCTTTGCTTTGCTTTGTTTTTAAAGTAACCGTGGCGGCGGCGCTCTGCTGGAGGGGCGTCCAAGATTATTGGGGGGGCGGAGCCCCCCAAACGAATTTTTGAGGGGGCTCGGGCCCCCTCAGGCCCCATGGAGTCGGCGCCTATGGTGGATAGCTTCCTGAAGCCTGGAGAGCGAGAGGGTTCGGTACGCACCGACGCCTCTCGCTGCCCAGGCTTCAGCGAAAGCCTGCATTCACCCCATAGGACGCACACACATTTCCCCTTCATTTTGGGAGTGGAAAAAGTGCGTCCTATAGGGCGAAAAATACGGTACATGTGATTCAACTAGAGCCAGGGCTTTTTCGGTTGCGGCTCCAACCTGGTGGAACGCTCTGTCACAAGAGACAAGGGCCCTGCAGGACTTGACATCTTTCCGCAGGGTCTGCAAGACAGAGCTGTTCCACCAGGCCTTTGGTCAGGGCGCAGCCTGACTCCCTCCTTTGGCAATCTTTACAAAACTTTAGTTATGGTTGCCATCAATTTTGATTTTAATTAATTTATAATTTATAATGTTTTTATAATGTTGCACTATTTTAGTGTTGTTAGCCGCCCTGAGCCCGGCTTCGGCTGGGGAGGGCGGGATATAAATAAAATTTATTATTATTATTATTATTATTATTATTATTATTATTATTAATATTAATAATATTATTATTCCACATGTCCATGCAACTAACTTGTGCTGGAACCTTGGAGCAAACCCTCCAAGTGTCCCTATTTTCTAGGGATGCCCCTGATTTAGAGAAGCCACCCCAGTTTCTGATTACGGTAGATCCCGGAATGTCCCACTTTTCCTTAGAATGTCCCTATTTTCTTTTTTCTTTCTTTATAACTTTTTATTTTCAATACAAAATTACAGCAAAAATTACAAACATTGAGTCCAAAATAAAACAGTACAAACAAGAAAAAAAGAACACAAAAGGAAAAAAGAACACAAAAAACCAAAAAGACACATCTACAAATAAAACCATATCATCATTCTAATCTAGTCATTACATACATATGCAAATATTGACTTTCTTCCTTTGTTCTAAGACCTTGAAATTAAGTTGTTGTGTCTAATGTAGATAACTTCTATCTTTATACTTTTTACACCATTTTCCTCTTTCTTTAACCCTGCAAAGCATCATTCATTACATACCGATATGCTTACTCCAGAACAATGTGTTTTCATATACTCTTTAGCTGGATGTCCCTGTTTTCATTGGAATAACATTGGAGGGTCTGGAGTTGTCTGATACCCGAGTTTTATGAAGGCAATCCTGTATAGGGAAGGTTTTTATTTTAATGTTTAATGTTTTATTATGCTTTTATATATGTTGGAAGCTGCCCAGAGTGGCTGGGACAATGCAGTAAGATGTGTGTGTGTGTGGGGGGGGTGTATTAATAGTAAAATTACCATTATGGAACGGGACATCCCTATTTTCATCAGAGAAATGTTGAAAGGTATGTTAGAGTCATAGGATGTAGGTTAAAAACTGGGGGTGGCATTCAACAAAACAGCTGTGAGGACACAAGGATGACAGCTAGTGCAATGGGACTTTGGTCTTCCTCCTTGCTGGTCTTTACCCATGCCTGCTCCAAGGGGTTGGGAGAATCCTTAAAAATGGATCCGGGGGTGCCTGATGGGAGGGGAGGGGGGCATTTCATTGTACAAGGAGAGGTCCTTGCACTGATACAATGTTTGTCTTAAGTGCTATGTTGAATACAGTTTAGAGTTTTCCAGGAGTACGAGAGCGTTCTCACTACCAGTGGCCTCCAACAACTAGTATTTTGAAGTCTTGTTGCCTCCAACTGTGAAGGCAGACCATAGCCACCATAGTTAGTACCCATCGATAACCCTCTCCTCCATGAATTTGTCCAATCCTCTTTTAAAGCCCATCAAAGTTGATGGCCTTCTTGGGGAGCAGGTTCCATAGTTTAACAACGCACTGTGTCAACAAGTGCTTTCTTTTATCTGCCCCAAATCTTCCAAGATCCAAGAAATTTGCAATGGGATAGTTCATCACAAAAATAGGCAAAATTAGTATGTAGCTAGTTTTTGTCAGGAGTTCAGCCTACACTCGAGAAGGACCCTGGCAGAGACACATGCCCGACTGGCATGTTCTCTCCCTCCTGGTCTTTCGTTCGGGAGCTTCAAAAGCTTTCTTCTGCCCAAACATCACAGCGACCAATGCCAACCGACACCAGCACACTTAGGGATCTGCAGAGTGCTCGCAGTTTGTGTGACAGACCTCAGCAACTCAGCATTTTGGCTAATCTACTTTATTTACATATCAACACACATGGAGCACTGCAACATGGCTCTCTCTAGCGTCAGACAGCAAAGAGAAAAAGAACAAAGGACAATAGTCCCACTTCACGGAACACAGTAACACACACATCCTGTCTCCATCACTTCCCACTCTGTGGAGTCAAAACATACACCGTCATGTGAAAGACAATAATCCCATGACTGCAATCATGGAGCAGGAATTCTAACAGTTTTCAGATGGAACTGGCAATTATTTTGTTAAAGCTGGAGAGACAGAGCAGCATGTGAGCAACAGAGGAAGGATGGAGAGGGGAAACTATTGCCAAATAAAGAGATAGGCATGGGCATCAAGTTCTCCTTTCTTCAGCGGCTGAGCCTGCAGATTCAGAGTGTGAGATGGCCAGCTGCAGAATGAAGGGGATGCAAGCATCTTTGTATCACCTCCACCTGTAGAGTTGGGAAAGGTACAGAAAAGGGCAACCCAAATGATGAAGGGGATGTAGTGACTCACCAATGAAGAAAGGTTGCAGCATTTAGAGAAAAGGCAAGAGAGATTTTTATAAAATTTAAAATCATGGACATCCTACGAAGCTGAATGTTGGAAGATTCAGGGCAAACACGAGAAAGTAATTCTTCATGCCAGGCATAGTTAATAATAATAAAAATAAACTTTTTTGGGGATGAAAATGTCAAGTCTTCACCAAGGCCAACTATCCAGACTGGTCCTACGTGGGCCAGAAAAAAGCCAGGGAAGTCCCCAAATAGGAGTTCCATCATAGAAGGAGAAAGGAAAGAGGGGAAGGGGATCAAGTTGATTCCAAGCCAAAGGCCAGGCGGAACAACTCTGTCTTACAGGCCCTGCAGAAAGAAATCAGATTCCGCAGGGCCCTGGTCTCATGAGAGAGAGTGTTCCACCAGGCCGGGGTCAGTGTTGAAAAGGCCCTGACTCTGGTTGAGGCTAATCTGACTTCCTTAGGGCCCGGGACCTCTAGGGTGTTGTTATTTGTGGACCTTAACGTCCTCTGTGGGGCAGATCAGGAGAGGCGGTCCCATAGGAAGAGGGTCCTAGGCCGTAGTTAAACTATGGAACTCCCTGCCACAGGAGGCAGTGATGACCACCAGCCTGGAAGGCTTTGAAAGAGAATTAGACAAATTCACAGAAGAGAGATCTATCGATGGCTACTAGCCAGGATGGCTATGCTCTACCCTACACAGCTGGAGGCAGCAATACTTCTGAATACCAGTTGATGGAAGCCACAGGAATCATAGGATCCTAGAGTTGGAAGGGACCCTGGGGGTCATCTAGTCCAACCCCCTGTAATGCAGGAATCTTAACCAAAGCATCCATGACAGATGGCCATCCAACCTCTGCTTGAAAACCTCCAAGGAAGGAGAGTCCATTCCACTGCTGAATGGCTCTTGCCCTCAGAAAGTTCTTCCTGATATTGAGTCGTAATCTCCTTTCTTGTAACTTGAAAATGGAGGGGGAAGTTGCTCTTGCACTCCAATCCTGCTTGCAAGTTTCCCACAGGGACGCTGGACTTGGTGGGCCACGGGCCCGATCCAGCAGCCTCCTCATTTGTTGAAGGCTGCTGAGGCAGCAAGAGTTAACCAAGTTCATTTAAACTAAGCGAAACGATGCATTATGCATTAAGAACAGAGACTTCTGGGATCATAACTCCACAATTTATTTATCCGTAATATCCGTGATGCTTCCTGGCTCCTCCATTCCTCATCCATATTGCTTATTTCTTGATTGTTTTATACAGCCTTCTGGTTACTTGCTAGCTGAGGTGCGGCATTCATCCTTGCCCAAACAAATAACTGGGAATCACTGGAAATGGAATGCTACATTATGCTTCAGATTTACATGTACCAGCATCAGGCAAGCAAAGAGTTATGGTCCACCAGTCAGTCGTAGCTCATATGAGTTATGCTTGGAGAGTCTCTCCGGCTGAGTCGGACAAAGTGCCCTACACAGAACCAGCCCCCCACTCAGTGTTCAAACGGATGGGTGGGCACGCCAGATTACTTTCTGGAACTCTACAGAACTATACAGTGGGGAAATCTGCAACGGCTGATCAAGGCAGAATAATTTGCCACTTGCTACGTTCAACTCTCAGCCTTCATATCCATTTGTCATCTTAAAAAGGTAAAGGGAAAGGGAACCTGCCTTGCAGTGATGGATCATTGAGCCATCTTGCTCAGTATTGTCTACGGCAGACTTTCTCAACCCCGGCTGCCCAGATGTTGTTGGACTACAACTCCCATCATGCCTAGCCAGCAGGACCAGTGGTCAGGGACAATGGGAGTTGTAGTCCAATGACATACAGAGATCCAAGGTTAAGAAAGGATGGTCTACACTGCAGGGTTGGAGCTGAGGGACACTCTCAGTCCTACCTTGAGATGCTTTGTTGTTGTAGTTTAGTCCTTTAGTCATGTCCGACTCTTCGTGACCCCCTGGACCAGAGCACGCCAGGCCCTCCTGTCTTCCACTGCCTCCCGCAGTTTGGTCAAACTCATGCTGGTAGCTTCAAGAACACTGTCCCACCATCTCGTCCTCTGTCGCCCCCTTCTCCTTGTGCCCTCCATCTTTCCCAACATCAGGGTCTTTTCCAGGGAGTCTTCTCTTCTCATGAGGTGGCCAAAGTCTTGGAGCCTCAGCTTCAGGATCTGTCCTTCCAGTGAGCACTCAGGGCTGATTTCTTCTGCATTCCAAGCAGATGCTCTAACTAGCTAAAGGTAAAGGTCAAGGGACCCCTGACCATTAGGTCCAGTCGCGGACGACTCTGGGGTTGCGGCACTCATCTCGCTTTACAGGCTGAGGGAGCTGGCATTTGTCCGCAGACAGCTTCCAGGTCATGTGGCCAGCATGACTAAGCCGCTTCTGGCAAACAGGAGCAGTGCACGGAAACACTGTCTACCTTCCCACCGGAGTGGTACCTATTTATCTACTTGCACTTTGACGTGCTTTTGAACTGCTAAGTTGGCAGGAGCAGGGACTGAGCAACGGGAGCTCACCCCGTTGCGGGGATTCGAACCGCTGACCTTCTGATCGGCAAGTCCTAGGCTCTGTGGTTTAGACCACAGCACCACCCACGTCCCTTTTTGTCATCTTAGACATTGGCTTTTGGCTTACTTTACTGCATCCCTCTCTTCCTTCTCCCTGACCCAGATTCTCTTAGGAGCCAACAGTTTTGTATGAGTCATGATCCACAGAATCATAGAATTGTAGAGTTGGAAGGGACCCCGAGGGTTCTCTAGTACAACCCCCTGCAATGCCGGAATCCCAAGTAGTCCAGTCAATAATGGCATAATTCCCATTGCTGTGATATGTGGAGGGAAGCCTGTATATTGCAGGGCTATTGGGCATGTACAAAGAAACATGCATGCACATGCAGCCAACACCATGAGATCATCGAGGGAAGGAATAGTTCTGTTCTGTTCTGCTTTGGTCAGACTCACATGGAGGAACCTGGCAGCGTTTGGGAATTTTTATTTCAGAGAAACGGCAAGTCAGATGTGACGTGATAGAAGTCTCCAAAATTATGCATGGCATGGAGAACATGGATAGTAAAGTTTTTCTCCTTCTCTTTTATGGCCAACAACTTGAATGGCTTAGAAGAAGACGAGACAAATTCATGGAGGAGAAGAGGGCTATTGGAGGCAGCCATGATGGCTATGCTCAGAGGCGGAGCTAGCTGTTCCAGCACCCAGAGTGGCACACATGCTGTGCACCCGGAGGTTGGGCCATGGGGGCGGGGCAACCATCCCAGGGGGTGAGACACCCATGGGGGCAGAGTAAGCCACCCATGGCGGGCTGCTTCCTGGGCAGGGTGGTGGTGGAGAGAGCTGAGCCACTTTGCCAGCAACCTTCCTCCCTTCCCTCTTCTTTTTGACAGCTCAGGGGAGGCTCCCCTGCCCAGGAAACAGCCCGGGAGTGGGGGGCAACGGTGTGCCACCCGCCTGCTACTCCTGAGCCTCCCCCAAGCTGTCTAAACAAAGGGGGAAGGGGGGAAGGCCCCCCGCATGGTGCCAACTTTGCCCTTTCCCCTGACGGCTCAGGATAGGCTTGGGGGTCATGGGCAGGTGGAATGACAGATGTCACCCCCTCCGTAATGACACCTGGGGTGGGGCACCCCCACCACCCCCTTCCTCCGCCTCTGGATATCCTCTGCCTCCACAATTGGAGGAAGCAATACTTCTGAATAACAGATGCTGGAAAACACAGGAGAGACAATTATTGTGCTCAGTTTCTGCTTATGGTCCCAGTAGACCTGAAGGAGCGTCTCCACCCCCATCGTTCTGCCCGGATGCTGAGGTCCAGCGCCGAGGGCCTTCTGGCGGTTTCCTCATTGTGAGAAGCAAAGCTACAGGGAACCAGGCAGAGGGCCTTCTTGGTGGTGGCACCCGCCCTGTGGAACGCCCTCCCATCAGATGTCAAAGAGAAAAACAACTACCTGACATTCAGAAGACATCTGAAGGCAGCCCTGTTCAGGGAAGTTTTTAATGTGTGACATTTTAATGTATTTTTGGTCTTTGTGGAAGCCTCCCAGAGTGGCTGGGGAAACCCAGCCAGATGGGTGGGGTACAAATAATAATTTATTATTATGATTATTATTATGATTATTATTATGATTATTATTATGATTATGATTATTATGATTATTATTATTATTCCCAGAAGGTCATCTGGTTGGCCACCGTGAGAGCAGGATGCTGGACTAAATGGACCACTCGCCTGATCCACAGGGTCTTCTTAGGTCCTTAACTGTCCATTTGCCCCTGTTCTCTGCTTCTTGTTACTTAACCAGCTCCTGAACTGCAGGAGGACCTCTCTTCTTATTTCCTGACTACTAAGCTTGCTGAGGGACGCGGGTGGCACTGTGCTCTAAACCACAGAGCCTAGGGCTTGCCGATCAGAAGTTCGGCAGTTCGAATCCCCGCGACGGGTTGAGCTCCCGTTGCTCGGTCCCTGCTCCTGCCAACTTAGCAGTTCAAAAGCACGTCAAAGTGCAAGTAGATAAATAGGTACCGCTCCGGCGGGAAGGTAAACAGCATTTCTGTGCGCTGCTCTGGCTCACCAGAAGTGGCTTCGTCATGCTGGCCACATGACCCGGAAGCTCTCTGCGGAAAAATATTGGCTCCCTTGGCCAGTAAAGCAAGATGAGCGCTGTAACCCCAGAGTCATCTGCGACTGGACCTTACGGTCAGAGGTACCTTTACCTTTTACTAAGCTTGCTCAGGGGTCTTTGGTGAGGGACTTTGTCACCAAGGCTATGGAACCTCTTCCCAATGATTGCACCCTTGACGTTTATATGTGGAACATGCGGTGTGTGTAAATAATTTTTTAAAAACCCATTACCCTCTTTAGTTAAATATTTTTGTTTTTTGCCTTCCTAAGTAATACACCTGGGATTTTAAATTAATGCTGGGAGCCAAGGTGACAGTTTTAATAACACTAAGGATGGGGGGGGGGAATCTAAGGAAATGCGGCAAAGAACAAATTAGCAGAAAAATCTGGATACAAAGTAGGTGTTATCTTTAGATGAATTCTACGGAGCATTGGGGTCTTAAGTCTATAGAGGCAGAAATCTCAAATTTCTTCCAATATCCTATGAATGTTTAATTAAACACAGCCTCTGCTTAGTCATTCACTTATTTGCATAAGTTACAATTTTGTATTGGGCACAACACAAGGATCCAGAGAGTTCTAGGATCCAGAGCCTGTTTGTTTGCAGTGCTGCTAAGCAGCTTTTTCATAGAATGGTAGAATTGTTAGGGACCCCAGGGGTCATCTAGTCCAACCCCTGCAATGCAGGAATCTCAACTAAAGCATCCATAACAGGTCGCTGTCATTCTGAGGAAGTCCATTCCACTGCTGAACAGCTCTCACTGTCAGAAAGTTTTTCCTGCTGTTAATTTGAATCTCCTTTCTTTTCATGATACATAGACCCACACAGACACATCCCAGCTTTTCTCTATTTCAGAGGTGGGGAATCTTTGGCCCTCCAGATGTTGTGGGACATCCCTGTGGAACGCCCTCCCACCAGATGTCAAAGAGAACAACAACTCCCAGACTTTTAGAAGACATCTGAAGACAGCCCTGTTTAGGGAAGGTTTTAAAGTTTGATGTATTACAGTATTTTAATATTTTTTGGGAAGCCGCCCAGAGTGGCTAGGGAAAACCAGGCAGATGAGTGCGGTATAAATAATGAATTATTATTATTATTATTATTATTATTATTATTATTATTATTGGATTTCTAACGCAGACCATCCTTGACTCTACCACCTGGCCACCTCACTCTACCCCAGTAATTGGAGCCGGACTTGAAAGAGGGTGGGCTGATGGAGAATTTTACCATCATAGCAGTGGTGTAGCTAGCCATTCGGGTGCCCGGGGTGGCATGTGTACCCTATGCCCAGGGACTGGGGTAAGCTGCCCGTGGGGGCAGGGTGAGTTGGGGCAGAGTGCACTGCATGGAGCCTGGCTGAAGGGGAGGCAGCGGGCAGACGCTAGTCCCACACTGAGAGCCAGTGTGGTGTAGTGGTTAAGAGCGGTAGTCTCGTAATCTGGTGAACTAGGTTCGCTTCCCCGCTCCTCCACATGCAGCTGCTGGGTGACCTTGGGCCAGTCACACTTCTCTGAAGTCTCTCAGCCTCACTCACCCCACAGAGTGTTTGTTGAGGGGCAGGAAGGAAAAGGAGATTGTGAGCCGCTTTGAGACTCCTTTGTTGTTGTTTAGTCGTTTAGTCGTGTCCGCTTCTTCGTGACCCCCTGGACCAGAACACGCCAGGCACTCCTGTCTTCCACTGCCTCCCGCAGTTTGGTCAAACTCATCTTGGTAGCTTTGAGAACACTGTCCCACCATCTCATCCTCCATGTCCCCTTCTCCTTGTGCCCTCCATCTTTCCCAACATTGGGGTCTTTCCCAGGGAGTCTTCTCTTCTCATGAGGTGGCCAAAGTCTTGTAGCCTCAGCTTCAGGATCTGTCCTTCCAGGGAGCACTCAGGGCTGATTGAGACTCCTTAGGGTAGTGATAAAGCGGGATATCAAATCCAAACTCCTCCTCCTCCTCCTCCTCCTCCTCCTCCTCCTCTTCTTCTTCTTCTTCATCTTCTTCATCTTCCTCATCTTCTTCTTCCCATGCTGGCATTTCAGGCAGCGCAGACCACCGTGTCACTCCCAGGAGAGACGCATGGCTCAGGTGCGCTGCAGGCCCTGTGGTAAGTGCCACCCTCCACGGTGTGGCATCCAGTGCCCCCGCCCCCTGCCCCCCTAGCTTCACCTCTGAACGTAGCTTGATTTTCTTCATTAAAACCAACCAACAAAGAACACTACCTTGGGGCCACTCTGACTTGTTCTGTTTGTTTCCCAAACTTCCTCCAAGGAGCTTGGAGTGGCGTTTCCCCGGCTGGTTTCCGTCCTTGTCAGCGACAGCTGCATCTGACAAAAATCTTAATTGAGGAGACTGACAGCAAAGCAGAGCTCTGCTCTGTCTTTAAATAACTCCCTTTGTGATCTAAATAAAAGAGAGGGAAACTGTTTTCCAGACAACAACAGGGTGAAGTGGTGTCTTCGTCATCCCAGCTGGAATGCAGATCATGACATTTCATAGAGGGATTTGCAAAATGCAAGCCCTTCAGAATCTTACTCAGTCTCTATCTCTGAGCTGAGAGTGTGGGGCCCTGATCTCGGCCCTTTCTTTGTTCAGCTCGGATTTGGGACTTAGGCGAAGTCTCACCTGAGTTCCAACTCCCAGCCAAAATGCAGCAGTCTGAGGCTGCCAGACTGTATGCGAAACAGAGGAAAATGTTTGTTTCTTGGCGAGCATATATTCTGGTGCAGGTGTTTGGGAGGGGTGCTCCCCACTGTTGCCGTTACATTTTCATTGTGAGAAAATAGCATTTCTTGGGGTGTTATTTCAGAGACCAGCTGTTCACCAGTAAGCCGGCAAAACTTAAATGTGAGTACCCCTCCAAGGGAGATGCTAAATATACTTTTTATATGGGCATTTTGTGTGTGTGTGTGTGTGTGTGTGTGTGTGTGTGTTTTGAACAGGTGGAGATAAGCCAACAGAAAGCTTTCTTTGTGTGTCAAGACCCTGAAGCCACTCCCTTGTTGAGAAATGACACACACAAGGACCTGTTAGGTCCACCACAACTCCTCCCCACTGGGAAATGGAGTGGATTAACCAGCTATTGATGCAATTCAACTGGTCCAGAATCCTGTTCCTACAGTGGCCAACCAAATGCCCCAATGGGCAATCCCCAAACAGCAGCCCACTCCCCTCCTGTGGTTTCCAGCAACTGGTCATGAGAAGCACTGCTACCTCAAAGATCACAGCCATCCTTACTAGGAGCCATCCATAACCCTCTCCTGCACGGATTTGTCCAATCTTCTCCAAAGCTTCTCCAAAGTTGGTGGCCAGCACTGCCCCCTGTTGGAGTGAGCTCTGCCCTGAATATTCCAACATTCAGTGAATATCCACGAGTTCTAGTGCGAGGAATAAGTTTTCTCTATCCCCTTTCTCTTTGCCGTGCACAATTTCGTAAAGTCCTCTCACGTCCCCTCCTGACTTCCAGAGGAGCTCTATCACACCTTCTGGTTTCTTAACTCATTAATTTTCCCATCTTGTCCGAAGGGGCATTGTGTGGTCTGGGACTTTTTTTACGAAGCGCCGTGCTAGAAGAATAGCTAAACGATTCAGGCGGAGAATGACGGCGACAGACTTGTCAGCGCGGCAGAAAGAAGGATAGCAGAAAAATGCATTTTTACAACCCTGGAGGAGCGCGGCAAAATACATTATATTCTGTTTCATTGTGTTCCCTTTTCTGTTCTATTTGTCATGTACCTCTCCAGGAGTGGCGTCGAGAAATTGAATTCCATTTCCTGAGTCATTTCTTTGCTGTTCCTATTTGTGTTTGTCATTGTCCTGACCACCGACACGAACCTTCGGATGTGGCTTGCAGGTGTGGGCGGGTATTCCTTGTCCGTGCGTGCTTTCCAATATCACCACTTTCCTTCTCCGCACTGTTATTACAGTGCATGAGCGAGCCGCTCTCTCCAGGCATGTCTCAAGCGAGCATGTTAATTAGGGAGGTTTATAAACAGCACCAAATCAAATGACAAATGCAGAAGGTTTTTATTTGTTCTTGCGGGGCCAGAGCACCGCCGGATTGGAGACGGAAAGGCTCTCCCGTTTCTCGCTTTGTAGCTCCTCGGAAGATTGCGAAGAGAAGGGACCGAACATCCATGTGGGATGGGGGTGGTCCAGGGACAGCCCTGTTATGAGGCAAAGTGAGGCAGCTGCCTCAGGTGGCAGATATGGGGGGGGTGGTAGCGGGGAGAACCTATGCACAACCAATGAAGCTGAATGCTGTAAGGTTCAGGACAGGTAAATAATATTATTATTATAATAATAATTTATTATTTATACCCCACCCATCCGGCTGGGTTTCCCCAGCCACTCTGGGCGGCTTCCAACAAAGTATTAAAATACAGTGGTCTGTTCAACATTAAAAGCTTCCCTAAACAGGGCTGCCTTCAGATGTCTTCTAAAAGTCTGGTAGTTGTTCTTCTCTTTGATATCTGGTGGGAGGGCGTTCCACAGGGCAGGCGCCACCACCGAGAAGGCCCTCTGCCTGGTTCCCTGTAACCTCACTTCTCGCAGTGAGGGAACCGCCAGAAGGCCCTCAGAGCTGGACCTCAGTGTCCGGGCTGGACGATGGGGGTGGAGACGCTCCTTCAGGTATACTGGATCGAAGTAGAGTTAAACTATGGAACTCATTGCCACAGGAGGCAGTAATGGCCAAGTAGATGGGTTTAAAAGAAGATGAGACAAATTCCTGTATGGGAGGGCTTTCAATGGCTCCAAGCCATGACGTCTATGCGCTACCATGCTTGTGAATACCAGTTGCTGGAAGCAGAGTAGAGATGGGTGCTCTTGTGTTCAAATCCTGCCTCTGGGGTTCTAGAACTAGATGAGCCATTGGCCTGATGCACAATGTTTCCTTAGTCTAGTCTGCTGCCTTCAGGCGATTTTGAGTATCTTCTCCCTTTGCCAGTGATGACATAGCGGTCAGTTTCTGGTCACGGAATCATAGAATACAGTGGTACCTCAGAATGTGAACAGGATCCGTTCTTTAGCCCGTTTGCATCCTGAATGCAACGTAAGCCACGAAAGCGCGTCTGCACGTGTGTGGGTCACATTTTGCTGCTTCCGTGCATGCATGTGACGTCATTTTGAGCGTCTGCACATGTGCGAGTGGCGAAACCCGGAAGTAACATGCTCCGTTACTTCCGGGTTGCCGTGGAGCACAACTCGAACACGCTCAACCCGAAGCGTATTCAACCTGAGGTATGACTGTAATAGAATTGCAGAGTTGGGCAACCAAAATGGTCAAAGGCCTGGAAACGATGCCTTATGAGGAACGGCTAAGGGAGCTGGGCATGTTTAGCCTGGAGAAGAGGAGGTTAAGGGCTGATATGATAGCCATGTTCAAATATATAAAAGGATGTCATATAGAGGAGGGAGAAAGGTTGTTTTCTGCTGCTCCAGAAAAGCGGACACGGAGCAATGGATCCAAACTACAAGAAAGAAGATTCCACCTAAACATTAGGAAGAACTTCCTGACAGTAAGAGCTGTTTGACAGTGGAATTTGCTGCCAAGGAGTGTGGTGGAGTCTCCTACTTTGGAGGTCTTTAAGCAGAGGCTTGACAACCATATGTCAGGAGTGCTCTGATGATGTTTCCTGCTTGGCAGGGGGTTGGACTCGATGGCCCTTGTGGTCTCTTCCAACTCTATGATTCTATGATTCTATGATTCTATGATTGCATGGGTCATCTAGGGCAACCTCTGCAATTCTAGCATCCTGCCCACAGCCATCCCTGGGTGGGCTTGAACCACCCACCCTCTGGTCAGTGGCTTCACAATGGGGGGGCACGCGGTGGTGCGCCCTGGGTTCCGTGTCTGCGGGGTTGACAAGAAGTCACCCTGCAGGGGCTTGCGGTGGCGCAAGCAGCCATCGTGCCACCACAGCCGGCGCTGGTGGCAAACTGCTATGTACAGTGCATGCACGGTGTCGCTACGTACGGCGCATCCGCCCTACGTAGTGACGCTGCACATGCGCCCTATGTAGCGACACCAGCCCTGGGTGTCACAACGCCTTCCTTTGCCCTTGCCTCTGGTTAACAGCCAGACGCACTGACCCATTGCGCCACTGGAGGTCAAGTCTGGTGCTGCATGTAGTATGGGAGTCAACGTTTTGACCTTAGGCAGGTTTGATGTCTTGCGTTGGGGTTCAACACATGTCCCATGCTGTTTCCCAATATGCTCCAGAAGATTGGGGGAACCGCTGGAGCAGATATGAGGAATGTAAGGGAGGAGAGGTGAAGGATATTTCACCAAAAAAGGAGAAACCTTTGAAGTGATCTCCTAAGCGCAGCTTTGAATACAGTCGGTTGGGTGGTCCGTGGCACTGAATAGAGGTTTAGAGGCAGTCTACCATGATCTCCTGTTGCTAGAGGGGGACGGGCAGAGAGGATTTCTGGAATCGTCTGAGCACCAGCGGCATCGCAAGGGGGGTGCGGTCCTTACTGGGTATCATTCTTAGGGGGGGTGACACACACCCCCGGCAGATCACACCCCCGGTGGGCGGATTTTTGCAATTGGTGCAATTGCCGCCATGAAAATCTTCTCGCTGATTGCATCCCCGGCAGCCAGCGCTGCATGCTGGGCGTATTTGTGCAATGGGCAGGCAGCACTGGCAGCCCTGGGAGGATCAGGCACCACCACTGGCACCCTTGGGAGGATCAGCGTGCCCCCATGGGCAGATTGTACCACCTCCGTGGGTGGATCGCCCTGCCCCCAGGTGCACGTCATGTTTGCCATTCCAGGTACCTAAGCGGTTTTTTCCGCCACTGCCAACCACCATTGGAAACAGGAGTGGCAGTCAAG
Organism: Podarcis liolepis; assembly: GCF_965112155.1. Classification (NCBI taxonomy): domain Eukaryota; kingdom Metazoa; phylum Chordata; class Lepidosauria; order Squamata; family Lacertidae; genus Podarcis; species Podarcis liolepis. The sequence continues at coordinate 2,423,019 of NC_139554.1, read as the reverse complement.
ATGGGCTTTTCTTACAACCAGGGCTTTTCATACATTCTTTCATCTGCCTTTATTTGCAACCAACCCCTTTTTCAAATGTAGGGTCACACATGACAAAAAAGACCACATCAAGAACTGCGTTGTGTTCCAGGGGGTTGGACTAGATGACCCTTTGCGACCCTCCCAAATTCTAAGAAGCTGTAGAAAGCAGAGAGGACAGTCCCGATAGTGGCACGAAGAAGTCTTAAAGAGGAGCCATCCAACAGATTGTTTTTTTTGGTTGTTATGGCTGCTCCTCATGGCAACTATTGATAGAACTCTATTTTTAACTATCGCGGCTGAAGAACACCCTTGAATTTATTTTATTTTTTTGAAGTCATCTGCATGGTTTGTTGTTATTGGAGCTGGTGGCAGGTTCTGCCTTTGCAGAAAGCAAAACAAGCAGTCTTCAAATGCATTGGGAAGTCTTCATAATGAACATTGTAGTCCAATCATTGTCCAAAGGGTTTGAGCCAGCAAGGCATTTATAGAATCATAGAATCATCGAATCCTATAGTTGGAAGAGACCACAAGGGCCATCGAGTCCAACCCCCTGCCAAGCAGGAAACACCATCAGAGCACTCCTGACATATGGTTGTCAAGCCTCTGCTTAAAGACCTCCAAAGGAGGAGACTCCACCACACTCCTGGGCAGCAAATTCCACTGGCGAACAGCTCTTACTGTCAGGAAGTTCTTCCTAATGTTTAGGTGGAATCTTCTTTCTTGTAGTTTGGATCCATTGCTCCGTGTCCGCTTCTCTGGAGCAGCAGAAAACAACCTTTCTCCCTCCTCTATGTGACATCCTTTTATATATTTGAACATGGCTATCATATCACCCCTTAACCTCCTCTTCTCCAGGCTAAACATGCCCAGCTCCCTTAGCCGTTCCTCATAAGGCATCGTTTCCAGGCCTTTGACCATTTTGGTTGCCCTCCTCTGGACACGTTCCAGTTTGTCAGTGTCCTTCTTGAACTGTGGTGCCCAGAACTGGACACAATACTCCAGGTGAGGTCTGACCAGAGCAGAATACAGTGGCACTATTACTTCCCTTGATCTAGATGCTATACTCCTATTGATGCAGCCCAGAATTTGATCAAGGAAGTGCCATATTTTTCCTTCTATAAGACGCCCCCATGTATAAGACGCCCCCTATTTTGGGGGACTCAGATTTAGGAAAATGGCCTCGGCACTATTTGTGTATAAGATGCCCCCTAATTTTTGACATCATTTAAAAAAACTTAGTCTCATACATGGAAAAATACGGTATATGCAGAAGTGGCCATTGACTGCAACACATTTATCACACTCACACACAACTGAGCGCAGAAGTGTTCAGTCCTGCTAGGTGCAAATAGTCACAACTTTGAACTTCCATGTTATGAACTACCCTGTGATCTTTGCATGAAGGGCAGTATTCAGATTTAATGAAAAGTAATATTTGGTTGTGCCTGGTCTTTTGTAACTGATCAGCACACCCACTTTATGGGGATTGTAACCCCAAGACTCTTGAATTTGTTTTAATCAGACTTAAACAAAAAAAAAGGGAACTAACTTAGTCGGTCTCTAAGGTGCTACTGGAAGAAATTTTTTTATTTTTATTTATTTGTTTTGTTTTGTTAAAAAGAAAAAGGAAAGTGAGAACAGCAAAGTACAGATATTTCACCTTGATGTTTTGATAGGTTTGGAACGTTCTGGTTTTTTAATCATTCTCGCACTGGATCTTTGTAAAGTTCCTCAAAGCCCTTCTTTTCCTGTAACTTCCCCTGTTCATTATTGATCCAAAGGGGGGAGAGAGAGAAAGATGACAGCCCTCCAGAGTGAAACAAAAGACCTTAATTCCCTAACAGTGTCTAATGCGTAGTTGAAGTTCAGTGGTGAGTCAACGTGTTCATCAAGGCGACTCAACGTGAACGTTAGTCGGGGGAGGAATTTGGGGGGAAATGTTAGGGTGGGGGAAAGGGGAGAAACGTTCTTAAAAAAAGATTTGTGGGGGTGGTAGAGCGTGATGTCAGCCTCGCCCACTTGGGACATGATCCGCTGCAAGGTTTTGGAGAGCTGGACGGAAGACGCAGAGGCTCTCTGATGAGAAGTCCTTCTGCAAGAGAAGACCATCAGTGTCATGGTCTCATCCAGCAAGACCATACAGCTACCTTTGTGAATCTGGTGCTCTCCAGATGTTTTGGACTACAATTCCCATCAGCCTCAGCCAGCACAGGGTGGAGCCCCCTTTTTGCATTTGGAAACCCTGGAGAGCTTCTGTGAGTCTGTGCAGAGAATGATGAGCTAGGTGGACCTGTTATCTGACTCAGGAGACAGCAGCTGCCTGTATCTCTAAATATCTGAAAGGAAAAACCTCATAAACACACCACATGGAAACTGGCCAAAAGTTCCTTCCTGATGCCAAGGATGATGATCAGATGCGGTGTCGGAGCAGTGTGTGTGTGTGTGTGTGTGTGTGTGTGTGTGTGTGTGTGTGTGTGTAATTATTGACTGGTTTGGAGAACTGAGTTGCGGCTCAGGGCAAAGAGTCAAATGTGCTCCTTGGCACTCGGGTGGCAGTTTCAAGTTAATGTTGTGGAAATAAAACACACACATGCGGGTGGCGCTGTGGTCTAAACCACTGAGCCTCTTGGGCTTGCCGATCGGAAGGTCGGCGATTCGAATCCCCACGATGGGATGAGCTCCCATTGCTCTGTCCCAGCTCCTGCCAACCTAGCACGCCAAAAAGTGCAAGTAGATAAATAGGGATCACTGCAGCGGGAAGGTAAATGGCGTTTCCGGGCACTCTGGCACTCATCATTGCCCTCTGTGCATCAGTAGCAGTTTAGTCCTGCTGGCCACATGACCCGGAAAGCTGACTGTGGCAAACGCCAGCTCCCTCGGCCTGAAGCGAGATGAGCGCCGCAACCCCACAGTCGCCTTTGACTGGACTTAACCGCCCAGGGTTTCTTTAGTAGTAGTAGTAGTAGTAGTAGTAATAATAATAATAATAATAATAATAATAATAATAATAATTTTATTTATATCCTGCCCTCCCCAGCCAAAGCCGGGTTCAGAGTGACTAACAACAGTAAAAATAACACAGTTTACATAAAATCACAATCAATTAATTGAAATACATTCTAAAATCAGTTCAGAATCAAATTAATGGCAACCATTGGGCTAGAGTTCTATGAGGATTACAGAAGGAGAGAGGGGGTCAGGCTGTGCCTTGGCCAAAGGCCAGGCAGAACAGCTCCGTCTTGCAGGCCCTGTGGAAAATGTCAAGTCCCGCAGGGCCCTGGTCTCTTGTGACAGAGTGTTCCACCAGATCGGGGCCACAGCCGAAAAAGCCCTGGCTCTGGTTGAGGCCAGCCTAACCTCCCTGTGGCCCGGGACCTCCAAGATGTTTTTGTTTGAAGACCGTAAGTCCTCCGTGGGACATACCAGGAGAGGCGGTCCTGTAGGTACGAGGGTCCTAGGCCTTATAGAACTTTAAAGGTTAAAACCAGCACCTTAAACCTGATCCTGTACTCCACCGGGAGCCAGTGCAGCTGGTATAGCACCGGGTGAATGTGATCCCGTGGCGAGGACCCCGTAAGGAGTCTCACCACGGCATTCTGCACCCGCTGGAGTTTCTGGGTCAGACTCAAGGGCAGCCCCACATAGAGCGAGTTACAATAATCCAGTCTGGAGTGATCGTCACGTGGATCACAGTGGCTAGGTCAGTACCTTTTGTTTAGGCTCCTGAGAGAGTGGTCTGTAACCCCAGGAGAGTCAGTGAATCTTCTGGGGACATGCAGAATGAAAGAAATATTTATGCAGTTTTTCCTGCAAAGTGCAAGGTTCACTGCCTTAAAATAAAATGGAAGGTACAAGCAGATTTCCAACATTTTTCAAATGAAAGCTGTTAACGTGAGTTTGCACAGCAGTTGCTTCCTTGTTCCAGGCAGCTTGTGGTTACATGTAAAGGAACACTGCACTCATTTGTTCTTTTGTAGCTCAGCGGTCAGCTTGGCCTTTTGTGCCAGGTCACCTGCTTCTGGGGTGTGTGGAGTTTTAGGGGATATGTTGTGCTTCTTCTGGGGTAGTTTGTCCACCTTTGGTTCCTCCCACCCTGCACTCAGCTCTCACCTGTGACTCCTAGATTCTGACAGTGGCTACACCAGTACAGTCATACCTCGGGTTGAATGTGCTTCAGGCTGAGTGCTTCCGGGTTTCACCGCTCACGCATGCACAAATGCTCAAAATGACGTCAGGATGCGAACGGGGCTCTGGAATGGATCCCATTCGCATCCCAAGGTACCACTGTATACCTGAAGGAGCGTCCTCATCCCCATCGTTCTGCCCGGACACTGAGGTCCAGCTCCGAGGGCCTTCTGGTGGTTCCCTCACTGCAAGAAGCTAAGCTACAGGGAACCTGTAATATACTGCTTACACATGTCTCTGTCCGCCTCTTCTGCAGCAAAGAGTTCTTTGCTCTGCTTTCCTTTGGACCAGCAAGGGAGAGGCAGGTCTTGTCGTCTGGGCAGCCCGGGATCTCCAGACACACTGCCCAAGTTTGTAGTTTGTCCACCTTTGGTTCCCACCCTGCAACACTCTGCTTCCCATTTCAACTAGGGCAGAGTTCAACATGTTGTTGTTGTTGTTGAGTCGTTTAGTCGTGTCCGACTCTTTGTGACTCCCTGGACCAGAGCACACCAGGCCCTCCTGTCTTCCACTGCCTCCCGCAGTTTGGTCAAACTCATGCTGGTAGCTTCGAGAACACTGTCCACCCATCTCGTCCTCTGTCGTCCCCTTCTCCTTGTGCCCTCCATCTTTCCCAACATCAGGGTCTTTTCCAGGGAGTCTTCTCTTCTCATGAGGTGGCCAAAGTATTGGAGCCTCAGCTTCAGGATCTGTCCTTCCAGTGAGCACTCAGGGCTGATTTCCTTCAGAATGGCGTGGTTGGATCTTCTTGCAGTCCATGGGACTCTCAAGAGTCTCCTCCAACACCAGAATTCAAAGGCATCAATTCTTTGGCGATCAGCCTTCTTGATGGTCCAGTTCTCACTTCCATACATCACTACTGGCAAACCCATAGCTTTAACTATACAGACCTTTGTTGGCAAGGTGATGTCTCTGCTTTTTAAGATGCTGTCTAGGTTTGAGAGTTCAACATGTTAAGCCTCAATTCTAAACCCAATTTACTGTCTGACATCAATGATGGGGTGGAAGCATAGGATTGTAGGAAGGTGCCTCCTAGTGAGTCAGACTGTTGGTCCATCTAGCGCAGTATTTCCTGCACTGACTTGTAGTAGCTCTCCAGGGTTTCAGAAACTGGAGTCTCTCTCAGTCTCACCATTGGGAACTGAACACAGTACCTTTTGCGTGTAAAATGGTGCTTTTGAGCACCAGACTTTTGCCAGTCCTGAGCAGCATATGTAGACTGTGGACTCCTGGTGTGAAATTTGACAGAAAGCTTCATTGTAATTCCCAGAAGCAGAGCGAGCATGTCGGAATGAACTTGTGCAATCCAGTCACAGAGAGATTCTTGCTTGGTGATTATGAATCCAGGAAGGCACTTTTGCAAGAGATAGAGCTGTCTCTGGAGCTCTCTGCTTGATCTCCAGGGAGGGGCGAAGCTTGGATAATGAAGCTCTGCAGTGGATTGCAAACTGGAACACTGACAGCCGCTTTCTATAGAGCTGGGGTGGGTTTGAGGGTGCGAACCCAAAGTTTAGGTTCTGGGCTGTGCCAGGTTAGAATAATAGAACTGTAGAGTTGGAAGGGACCACGAGAGTCATCTAGTCCAACCCCCTGCAATGCAGGAATCTTTTGCCCAGTGTGAGACTTGAACCCACAAACCAGAGACTAAGTGTCTCATGCTCTACCAGCTGAGCTCCTCCTCTCTCCTATCATTGGGACAGTGAAACTGTTGGGCAGTGGACTTCACATGATGTGCAATTAATTAAAAAATATATAGAATACCTTTGACTCTAGAAAGAATTTACTCTCACCCTTTACCCGGCCTAGGACCCTCATACCTATGGGACTGCCTCTCCCGGTCTGCCCTACGGAGAGCCTCAAGGTCCATAAATAGCAACACCCTAGAGGTCCTAGGCCCTGAGGAAGTCAGATTAGCCTCAACCAGAGGCAGGGCCTTTTCAACACTGGCTCCAGCCTGGTGGAACGCTCTGCCTCATGAGACCAGGGCCCTGCAGGATCTGATTTCTTTCCGCAGGGCCTGTAAGACAGAGTTGTTCTGCCTGGCCTTTGGCTTGGAGCCAATTTGATTCCCTCCCCCTCTTTCTTTTTTCTTTTTTCTTTCTCCTCCTGTGATGAGGCTGCATTTTAATATTTTAATGTTTCAATATTTTAATCATTGTATTTTAATCTTGTTTTTAAGTTGTATTCATTCAACTTGTTTTTATTATTGCTTGTTAGCCGCCCTGAGCCCGGCCTTGGCTGGGGAGGGCGGGGTATAAATAAAAATTAGTATTATTATTAGAAAAAAATACAGTAAAACCAGCACAGTAAAGTATTAATCACATTTTCTGCTTGTTAGATGATATTACCCCCTCTCTCCTTCCCTTGCACAGCGTTTAGGGGTGTGTGTTTTAAACCCCGAAACCAATTTGGGGGTAAGGGTACAGCGGGAGGGGGACGACTTCATTTCAGTAGCAGGAAGCATTGGCCACTGTGAGAACAGGATCCATAGATTCATAGAATCATGGAATTGTGGAACTGGAAGGGGCCATGAAGCTCCACTAGTCCAACCCCCTGCAATGCATTTTGCCCAATGTGGGGTTCAAACTCATAACCTTGAGATGATGATGATGATGATCATAATAATTTATTATTTATATCCATCTGGCCGGATTTCCCCAGCCACTCTGGGCAGCTTCTAACCAAATATTAAAAACACAATACCAGCATCAAACATTAAAAACTTCCCCAAAACAGGGCCGCCTTCAAGTGTCTGGTAGTTGTTTTTCTCTTTGACCTCTGGTGGGAGGGCGTTTAGGGGAGTTTTTAATGCTTGATGCTTTATTCTGTTTTTAATCTGTTGGGAGCCGCCTAGAGTGGCTGGGGAAACCCAGCCAGATGGGTGGGGTATAAATAGTTTATTATCATCATCATCATCTTTAGTTGAGAGCCACCCCTCACTCTCTCCCGAGCAGAAGCAAGATCCCAGGGAGTTCCTGACACTCACCCAGGGTCTGTGGTCATTTGGAGAATTGAGTCACAGCAGAGATTGTTGCGTGGCGAGTTCCCGCCTCCCCCAGTAAGAATAAAGACACAAGACACCAATGATTAAGGTTAATGGGCTAAAATTGGCTACAACTTTATTGGTTACAGGTAACAGGCTTAGGCATTGGTCCTATCCATCTATCCGGCTTCAGCTTGAAGACCAGGAAGAGTTAACACCAGCAGGGGGAGCCCTGCTGATGCACATCAACTAGGGACTCCCCCGGGGTCCGCTTTAGGTCCTGGCCTCCATAGGCTTCGGACGAGGCCACACACCCTGGAATCCGTTTACTGGACTACCCTTCAATATTTGGGGGAGGTGATGGCGCTCCTCTCCCCCAACACATCTAAATAACAATACCCCTACCAGTGCCTTACCACCACTCGAGAGAAGCTCGCCGCCAATGCCCTCAAACCTGCAACCAATCCCTAATCCCAGCAAATATGTCATTCAGCCAAACATCATCATGGAAGGAGTCTAGATCTCACAGCATGGTCATTTCAAGAGGGTCTTGTCCCCCACTGCTGTGCATCCCTGGAGGCATGTGTGCTGGTCCAGGGGGGAGGTTACTGTGGGGCGAGGTCCAGGACCTGAGTCGAGGGTCAGCAGACAGTCCTCCACAGGCGAAGCGGGGTCCAAAGTGAGGAGCCAGGCAAGGACAGGAACTTTGGAGGAACAGGACTGGGTGCTGGCCGAAACAGCTCATCAACGACGTTGCTCCCGCAACCTGGGACCGGGCTGACTGGCCTTTATCTTCTCTGAGGCCAGGGGTGGTCCCGGCCCCCAGGAGAACCGCCTCTCCTGGCCTTAAGGCGAGCACTCCTCCTGGGAGAAACCAGTTCCCTTCGCCTCTCTGCCCTGAGCCTCTGCAGTTCAGGAGAGGCTGAAGGGTTACTGGGCCCAGGGGGAGACTCACCTGTAGGCACCTCCGGAGCCAGAGTGGATTCACCTGGTGCCTGCTCCTGAGGATCCGGCACAGGTGCAGGCGCTTCAGAATCAAGGCCCTTCCCCAGTTCAGCCGGCCCTGGAGGCGGGGACTCCTGTGCAGGCTGGGATTCCTCCGGTTCAGCCTCTGAATCGGATTCCCAGGCCATCACAGCATGTCTCCCAGCCAGCCTACAGCCAGCCTGCCCAAGATGGATCCCTCTCCTTCCTCCTCCTTCTTCTTCCCAGCAAGCCTTGCTCAGGACTCTCTTTTCCTGTCACCTCACACCCAGTTACTCTGTCAAGCTTCCCAAACCCCAGTCTCTGTTGACACTTCAGGACAAGAGGGGACAGGACAGTTCTCTTGCATTGCCATTGCCTTTCAATGGCCCTTTACTGTTCCTTAACGGCCCCAGCTTGGCTAGGTCGTATTGCGTAGGCTAGCCCAGGAATTCCTCTGCAGCTTGTCTTCTCCCTTCATACCCCAAATAATCAAAACTCTACCATTTATTAAATTCTAGGGGTTAGGGAGGTCCCCCCCTCCAATCTGTAACAATATAAATGAGAGCTGGACATCAGTAGCTATCAGAATGCAAAGATATGCATAAAACCAGAATTAACTAGCTTTCCTTAAGTTCTATGGTTCTGCATTTCCTACAGCATATATAGCTAGTGAGTATTCAAATTCATAGAATCATTGGCCACAATTCAGTGCACAGTAATGCACAAAAAGTGCATTTCATCGAAATCACATGTGACTCAGTGCTGGATCTGAATGGCAACATCTAGATTTGCAAAATCCATTCCTTAGGGGCCTTTCTGCTGTCAGATCTTGCCAAATGGATTGCTGCACTGTCACACCGAGGAGCTTTTAACATGTCTATTTTCACCTGGTGAGCAATGGAAGGAATGACCTTTTGGGGTGCCAATTAAATAATGAATGTTCTCTGTGGGTAGGAAGAAACAACAACTTCTTCAAAGGTTTCGAAAAGATGTATTGCTCCAGTTGGAGTGCAAGGTGTGCCTGACGTTAGGGATAAGTCGAAACAGCTAGCAAACGGAATATAGAAGCATAGAATCATAGAACTGTAGAATTGGGAGGGACCCCAAGGGTTATCCAGTCCAACCCCCTGCAATGCAGAAAACTAGATCATACATGACAGATGGCCATCCATCTTGGATCATGGTACAGTCATACCTTGGGTTACAGACGCTTCAGGTTGCATTTTTTCGGGTTACGGACCTGCCGAAACCCGGAAGTACTGGAACAGGTCACTTCTGGGTTTCAGGGGTCACGCATGTGCAGAAGAGCTTAATTGCACTTTGTGCATGTGCAGAAGCACCAAATCGCAACCCACGCATGTGCAGACGCACTGCTGCGGGTTATGAATGCTGCGGGTTGTGAAGAAGAAGAAGAAGAAGAGTTTGGATTTGATATCCCGCTTTATCCCTACCCGAAGGAGTCTCAAAGCGGCTAACAATCTCCTTTCCCTTCCTCCCCCACAACAAACACTCTGTGAGGTGAGTGGGGCTGAGAGACTTCAAAGAAGTGTGACTGGCCCAAGGTCACCCAGCAGCTGCAGGTGGAGGAGCAGGGAAGCGAACCCGGTTCACCAGATTACGAGTCTGCCGTTCTTAACCACTACACCACACTGCATCCCACACAGATCACGTTCGCAACCGGAGCGTTCACAGTATTTAAGGTCCTGATAGCCATGGTCATTGCAAATTCAAATAACTGGAATGTGTAAGGTGATAAAAAGAGCTTTGCTGGAGCAAGACAATGACTGATCTAGCACAGAATTTACAATTTACATGGAGAAGGCCCCTGGCAGCCACTCCAGGCAGGGTTGAGAGAGAGACCCTGCCTGAATCTCAGAGGGCCATTGCTGCCAGTCAGTGCAGACGGTACTTGTGGGAATGTTCAGGGATGCAGGAGAGGATATATTGTTGGATTATAGCCTTTCCAACTTGCGTAAACAAGTTCACAATTTAGCAGAGTAACATTCCCCTTTTTAAACTCGCAGCAGATGCGTTTGCTCAGGCTCGCTAAAGCCTCTCTAACAACTGTTCTGGTATTTCCCCCTTATTCCCTCATAAAAGATAAGGCACGACACAGTCTTCTATAAAAGTATAAAAAGAGTTTACTCACATTCTGTTCACAATTGGATCCCAGAAGGCAGACTTAGCTTAGAAAAGTAACATACACTTGGAAACTATCTCATAAGGAGACAGTCCCTTTGTCCTCTCTTTGGCTAAGCAGATGTTGCTTTTTCGATGCATGTAGTCAGAGAGAGATGGCTGCCCTGCCCTGTGCTTTTGTCATTACCTGCACAGGTGAGGCCACACCCACCTCTAGTCACATGCAGAGGAAATCTGTCCCAGCCCAGAAGGAAACAGGAAATTGACCTGCTGGCTGGACAAACATCCCTCCCCACGTGTAAACATGTTCACTCTAGGAATGTTGTACTTGACTGCTCTTGTGCTTCACATCCCACAGTACTAAGATGGGCCCCAATATTCTGACTCGGTATAAGGCCCCTTCCTATGGCCCTATACTTTAAACCTTCCTCTTGTTTGCAAGCCTTCACCAGAACATGGCACTGACTCTGTGGGCCTCCCCTTCTCCAGCCACGGCTGCAGCACCAGCTTCTTGGCTGCAGACATCTCCAAAAGCTGGCAGTTGCACTAGAGAAACAGAAGAGAAGCGGCTAAATATCTGGGAGGTGTGCCGCGCCCAGCATGGATTGATCCGCTGAGCTGCCTGCCGATCCATTTGTTTACGCAATTGATAAGCCATTGCCTTTATTACAAATAGGCAATCAGGCTTTTGAAGGAAACCCTCTACCGAAATCAATCCTATTGAGCATCGTTTCAGACTTAATTAAACCCCCGGAAAGCTCTTTTTTTCACAAGCCCAGACCCATCGACCCCCGTGGTGTTCCATCGGAAACATGGGAAGCAGATTGGAATGCCTGCAAACGCAGAAATTCACATAATGGAACCACAGAACTGTAATTCTCCAACGCTTTGGCTTCAGCCCTGAACTCATAGCTTTCCATTGTCTCATGAGACAGACGGATGCCAACCAGAGTTGAAGGGACTCCAAGGGTCATGCAAGGATCACAGCTAAATAATCCTTGGCATCTGGCCATCTAACTTCTAAGGAAGGAGAGTCCACCACCTTCTGAAGGAGCCCATTTCCCTGTCGAACGGCTCTCATCACCAGAAAGTCCTTCCTGACGTTTATTCAGAATCTTCTTTCTTGTCATGAGAATCCATTGGTTTGGATCCTTCCCTCCGGAGCAGCAGAAAATAATCCTTCACCATTCTCCATGTGATAGATTGATGTGTTGTGTGCAGATAGCTATAATATCACCTTCCCCAGCTGCAACAAATCATCTCTCTCCTGTATTGGTCTCTGCCATCACAGCAGGGGCTGTAACTCGCCAATGGTTTGACTTCGCCCCCAAAGGCATCTTCAGACAATAATACAATACTGCCTTCTCTAAGCTAAACAGACCAAACTCCCTCAACTATTTCTCCCAAGGCTTGGTTTCCAGACCCTTGATCACCTTGGCCACCCTGTTCTGCACACCTTCCAGGATGTCAATAGCCTTCTTCATCTGAGGTCCCCAGAAATGGACACAGGACACTGGGTATGGTCATGGCACACACTCTGTCCTGATCCCAGAATGGATATTCCAGATGTGAGAAGCAGTTCATTACTTCCATTATGCCATAGATTCCCACTGTGTACACCCTCCTTCACAATAAACATTTCCTTTATGCTCACAACAGCCCTGTGGGAGATGCCTGCTTGGGCTGGCAGAAATGCAAGACGTAGGGGATATTCAGACACTGCCACCTTTGTGATATGCTTGCTGCAAAATGGTCTCCTTCAGCTAATGGGACATTTGGGACTCGAAGGCTTAAAGCCAGCATCTTTCCTTCTTTGTTTATTTTCAGGATTTCTATGCTGCTATTTCCTTAGGAAGGGACACAGGTGGCACTGTGGTCTAAACCACTGAGCCTTGGGCTTGGTGATCAAAAGGTTGGTGGTTTGAATCCCCGCGATGGGGTGAGCTCCTGTTGTTCGGTCCCTGCTCCTGCCAACCTAGCAGTTCGAAAGCACACCAGTGCAAGTAGATAAATAGGTACCGCTCCAGCGGGAAGGAAAACGGCGTTTCCGTGTGCTGCTCTGGTGTCGGTGTTCCGTTGCGCCAGAAGCAGCTTAGTCATGCTGGCCACATGACCCAGGAAAACTGTCTGCAGAGCGGACAAACAGCGGCTCCCTCGGCTTGTAAAGCAAGATGAGCTCCGCAACCCCAGAGTCGTCTGCGACAGGACTTATCTGTCAAGGGTCCCTTTACCTTTACCTTTATTTCCTTAGGAGTGTCAGTGGTGGAGAGCTGCTTGATGGGCTGGGGTAGGGCTGCGTGGTTTTTAATTATTTTGTTTTGTTTGCTGTGTTTCTATCCCGCCTTTCTCCCCAAGGAGCTCAAGGTGGTGTATATGGTTCACCCCTCCTCAGTTAGTGCCCACAACAACCCTGTGAGGTAGGTTAGGCTGAGGGGCAGGGATTGGCCCAAATCAGCTTTAGGGAAGGATAGAGATTTGAAACCCCATCTCCCAGGTCTTAGACCCCACTGGATCTCACACAGATACAGTGGTGCCCCGCAAGACGAATGCCTCGCAAGACGGAAAACTCGCTAGACGAAAGAGTTTTCCGTTTTGGAGGTGCTTCGCAAAACGAATCTCCTATGTGCTTGCTTCGCAAGACGACAATGTCTTGCGAGTTCCTGCTGGTTTTTTCCCCCTTCCCCCCCTTTTTCTAAGCCGCTAAGCCGCTTATCAGCTGATCCGATCAGCAGATAAGCCGCTTAAAGCCTCTAAAAGCCTCTAATAGCGCTAATAGCGCTAATCCGCTAATCCTTCAATGGGCTTGCTTCGCAAGACGAAAAAAACCGCTAGACGAAGAGAATCACAGAACGGATTCTTTTCATCTTGCGAGGCACCATTGTAATTTCGGGGATTTCAATCTAGGTGAAATTGTTTCCAAAGCCGTACTCCACCACCAGTTGCAAAACATTGCTATCTTTCACTATATGCAGTTTGAATAACAGATGCACTTAGAAGAGGCGGATGCCTTAAACGAATGAATTGGGTTTGAACTGAACGTAACTTCTTATGAGGAGGGATGGTGGAAAGTCACCCAGTGAGTTTCGTGACTGAGCATGGATTTGAACCCTGGTCTCTTGCAGATTCTAGCCCAGCAATCTTAACCACTACACCATCACCCAGTGGCCCTCCTCTTCCTCCTCCTCCTCTTCCCAGGGTCTGGTGCCCACTGTTCCATCACCCCATGGCATTTCAATCCAGAGATTAATTTAATTTGGTGCCTAAGGATCCTGGGGGGTCCCTCTCTACTCTCTCCTTTTATTGCAAGCAACCCTCTTCCCTCCCCACCCTTTTTTCCTTCCAAGCAATTTAGAGTGAAAGCAACAAGGAGGCTGTTAAGGGAAAGATTCAAGAAGGGCAGGCAGCGGGCCATTAATTTGATGCTTTTCCTTATTGCATTGTGTCGAAAGAATCCAATTAGGATCAATCCACATTTCTTCTCCCTACTTAGGAATGAATATCGGAAGCCGAGGCCACCCCTGCGCATTATTCCGTGTGCAAGAGGGCTTGTAGCCAAGAGGGTTTTGCTCATAATTGAGAGGATCTTTGTTTGTTTCTTTGAGGTACGGAAAAGCTCCATAGTATTCCCATTGTCCCCATCCATTCACTCCCCAAGCATGCGCAGGTTCTGTGGAGTGGAAACGCATGGCCTCTTCAAAGGGGAAGGATGCGCAGCTGTAAAAAAAAACAAACCAAATACTCTGCAATTCCTGGGACTTCCTTAAGAGATTGTGTGTGCATTTGCGCAACACTCACCAAGGGTCCTACAACCAGCTGTTTGTCAGGTGCGCTGGGTAATTCGGTCAAGCCCCGCCCTTACCTAAAGATGACATCAGGTGTAGTTTGGGTGGGCGTGGCTTGCCCAAAGGGATCTCATGGGCCAAAACAGGGATCATGGCAGGTCAAGGTTGGCCCACCAGACAAAGGGCCCCCACCCCTGATCCAGGGATACAAACATTCTCCCTTGCTTCTGGTAACGGGATAACCCTGTAAAAGGTTGAAGGCTGTCTTGAACAGAAAATGTAAAAGAATTTTGACATCATTTGAAATAAGCACCACAAACTGAAGGAATAATGTGCCCATGGGAAACGCAGATTTGTTATTGTTGGGTTTGAGAGTGGGAATTTGAAAAGAAGATTTATTAGCTTGGTCATTTAATGTGATGTATTCATTAGTATGAAATATATTCTCCCCCCCTTTTTTAAAAAAAAGAATAAGGACTTCTGTGACATGATAAATATAGGGGTTAAAAAACCACAAATCATTACTAGTGATTTGGGTGGGGTATAGGTAATAATAATAATAATAATAATAATAATAATAATAATAATACATTGATTTATTTATACCCTGCCCATCCAGCTGGGTTTTCCTAGCCTCTCTGGGAGGCTCCCAACAGATTAAAACTTCCCTAAGCAGGGCTGCCTTCAGATTCTCCTAGAAGTCAGGTAGTTGTTTATTTCCTTGACATCTGCTGGGAGGGCGTTCCACAGGGCGGGCGCCACCACCGAGAAGGCCCTCTGCCTGCTTCCCTGTAACCTCACTTCTCGTACAGAGGGAACCCAACACATGCACAGAGTCTTGCATTGGAAGTCTCTATCAATGAATTTTCACGTTACATTGGTCACATTACGTTGGTCACATGTCATGTCATCTGCCAGAAAAGCTTTCCTCCACCGTTTACAGTAAACATGACCATAAGTTTGACACTTGCCCATGAAACATTAGATCTTTATATATATTGTCATATTTGGGCAAGGGGTATGATTCATACTTTTAGGGAAAACGCTTGTCCAGCTTACAGATAAATTATTCAGGTTGCAAAACCGTTACAGGGGTCGCAGCTTCTAAAACGTGGGCCACAGCTTTTATTATTGTAGGGAAGAAAAAGCAGTAAACAAGTAGTTTGATGTTAATTGCAGTTAAATAATATTAGCTAAAACACACACACAAAATATGGAAGGAAGCATGCAAATGTTACGTTGGTCACTATGGAATTACCCCAAAGCATTTCACATATGGCTGCAGCACAACTCTGGCTATGACATGATGATACCAGCTGTTCAATATTCAATCCCTTTCCAAATAATCACCAGTGTGGAATTTTTCACAGCTGCAACACACACTGGATTGACCTTGTCATTGACCTCTCCATCAGGAGCCCGAGATCTGTTCCCTGGTTAAGTCCCTGTCACTTTAGACCCTGTCAGTTTATATCTGAACTTTGGATTTATAGTCTTATGTAGGGTGACAAGGATGTGGTCAAAGAGTTCTATTCAGTGCAGTGTATCCTTCAGAAACAGCGGGTGGCGCTGCGGTCTAAACCACTGAGCCTCTTGGGCTTGCCGATTGGAAGGTTGGAGGTTGGAATCCCCACAACGGGATGAGCTCCTGTTGCTCCGTCCCAGCTCCTGCCAACCTAGCAGTTCGAAAGCACACTAGTGCAAGTAGATAATTAGGTACCACTGCGGTGGGAAGGTAAACAGTGTTTCTGTGCGCTCTGGTTTCCATCACAGTGTCCCATTGTGCCAGAAGTGGTTTAGTCCTGCTGGCCGCATGACACGGAAAGCTGTCTGTGGACATCTGCCAGCTCCCTTGACCTGAAAGCGAGATGAGCGCCACAACCCCATAGTCGCCTTTGACTGGACTTAACCATCCAGGGTTCCTTTACCTTTACCAAAATCCAGGCCGGGTCAGGTACTGGGGATGGAATCCCTTTAAACCCTTGGGATTGTGGGTAAGAGGCCCTGGAAGATTTAGCATCCCTTCTGGATTTCAGATGCAAATGAAGTGAAGACTTTTTCTAGGCCGTTTTCACGTTGAGCTATTTCACTCTGGACCCAAGAAACATCCTTCATTCAGGAATATAAATTCATTACCATGTCCGAAACCAATTTTTTGGCATTTTACCAAAGCCCCAAGGGTTGTATCACATTTGCACAGAGATTTGCATACTTACATATGTATGTGTGTCATCCCCCCCACCTCCATCAACCTGAATTTCACTGTAGTGCAATTAGGATGCACAAAGCATGGCTAAATAACTGTAATAGAGTTTGTAGCCCAGAAAAGTTGCAGGAGCAGTCACTGTTGTGTGCCATAGGCTCATTTGCCTTCTGCTTTTGTTGCCATTCTCCTCCTTAGCCCCACAACATTGCGTCCTCCTCTCCTTTGAGACTGGGGAGCAGGGAAACAATACAGTCATACCTTGGGTTACAGATGCTTCAGGTTGCGTTTTTTCGGGTTACAGACTGCCAAAACCCAGGAATACCAGAACGGGTTACTTCCGGGTTTCATAGAATCATAGAGTTGGAAGAGACCACAAGGGCCATCGAGTCCAACCCCCTGCCAAGCAGGAAACACCATCAGAGCACTCCTGACATATGGTTGTCAAGCCTCTGCTTAAAGACCTCCAAAGTAGGAGACTCCACCACACTCCTTGGCAGCAAATTCCACTGTCAAACAGCTCTTACTGTCAGGAAGTTCTTCCTAATGTTTAGGTGGAATCTTCTTTCTTGTAGTTTGGATCCATTGCTCCGTGTCCGCTTCTCTGGAGCAGCAGAAAACAACCTTTCTCCCTCCTCTATGTGACATCCTTTTATATATTTGAACATGGCTATCATATCACCCCTTAACCTCCTCTTCTCCAGGCTAAACATGCCCAGCTCCCTTAACCGTTCCTCATAAGGCGGTCGCGCATGTGCAGAAGCGCAGAATCGCAACCTGCATGTGCGCAGATGCACCGCTGCGAGTTGCGAATGCTGCAGGTTGTGAATGTGCATCCCGCAAGGATCACGTTCTCAACCCGAGGGCCCACTGTACTCAAACTCCCAAGAGCAAGCATTAAAATGTTGAAGCACTTCAAATATTTCTCTGCTTGCCGATATCTTCCCTCTTCTGCACCTCCTCTCCCAACACTCTTTCTGAATCTCTCCATATTGTGCTAAGAGCTGGGCAACTGCAACGCAGCCCACCTGGGGCTGCCCTCGGAAGCTGCAGCTGGCACAGTAAACTGTGGACTGCCTTTTAGTTGGAATGATGGAAGTAGAGCTCCTACCTTAAGGTCCATGAATAATCATAGTTTAGAGGTCCTGGGTCCTAAGGAAGTCAGACTATCCTCCCCCAGGGCCAGGGCCTTCTCAGTGATGGCTCCGACCTGGTGGAATGCTCTGTCCCATGAGACCAGGGCCCTGCAGGATTGAACCTCCTTCTGCAGGGCCGGTAAGACAGAGCTATTCCGCCTCACTTTCAATTTGAACTTCACCTGATCTTTTATTCCCCTTCCTTCCCTCCCTCTCCCCTTTTATGAAGATTCCCCGCTCTGGGATCCCACAGCTAATTCTCCCCTGGTCTCCTTGCTGGCCCAAGTAGGACTAATTTAGCAAGCTAGCCCTGGTGATCATCTAATGTTTATTGGATGGATTTCCCCCCCAAATTGATTTTTGAATTCTGAATTTATTGTTATTCACGTTTTATATTGTATTTTATGCTGGTTTTTGTTGCATCAATTAAGTGTTTTAAATTTATTGTTAGCCACCCTGAGTCTGGTTTTCTGAACTGGGAAGGGCGGGGTATAAATAAAAAATTATTTATTATTATTATATGTATACTTTGCATATCTCTCCTTTTATCTGGTGGCACCGGCATTGTGGTCTCAGGTTCAGTCCTCAGGATCTGCAGGCAGGGCTGGGAATGTCCCTTTCCTGAAACCCTGAGAGTCCCTGCCAATCAGTGCAGAGACTGCTGAGCTAGGTGGACCAATCGTCTGGCTCAATATAAGCCAGCATCAGGTCAAAAGGCTCCTGTGCTCAGGTCCTGATGTTCTTATCATAGGGCTGCCATACGCCTGGAATTTCCTGGACATAGCCAGGTTTCGACGGTTGGAAATGGCGTCCAGGTGGAATTTTATGAAAGCAGTTAAAACATCTCGGAAAACTCGGGTGTGTGGCATATCGGAAGTGTTGATGTTTTGGAGAATTTCCTGGGAAATCGCTCCAAAAGCTCATCAACATTTTTGTCCACGTTTGGTCATGTTTTGAAATACGGCAATCCTATTTTATGGTTGTGATGGTGTCTCCAGAACTTAATTTCCTTTATTTTTTGAGATTTTGCTCAACAACTTTGGCCAAAAAAAGCTTAACAACTTTTTGCCCAATATCTGATGGTTGTGATGGTGCCTCGATGGGCAGCTGCTTGAGTTGTCACAAAATCATTCTGAAGACCAAGACCCAGAAGGCAGGGACAATGGTGTTTATGTGACTCACTCAAATTGTTGTTGTTGTTGTTGTTGTTGTTTAGTCATTTAGTCGTGTCCGACTCTTCGTGACCCCCTGGACCAGAGCACGCCAGGCACTCCTGTCTTCCACTGCCTCCCGCAGTTTGGTCAAACTCATGCTGGTAGCTTTGAGAACACTGTCCAACCATCTCATCCTCCATGTCCCCTTCTCCTTGTGCCCTCCATCTTTCCCAACATCAGGGTCTTTTCCAGGGAGTCTTCTCTTCTCAGGAGGTGGCCAAAGTATTGGAGCCTCAGCTTCAGGATCTGTCCTTCCAGTGAGCACTCAGGGCTGATTTCCTTCAGAATGGAAAGGTTGGATCTTTCTTGCAGTCCATGGGACTCTCAAGAGTCTCCTCCAGCACCATAATTCAAAAGCATCCATTCTTCAGCGATCAGCCTTCTTTATGGTCCAGCTCTCACTTCCATACATCACTACTGGGAAAACCATTAGGGACTCCAAACTCCTGTTTATTTCAATATTGGCCTTCTCGGTGGGGCTGCTGCAAGACTTTGGGACTCCCTCCCTAGAGAAGCCAGACTGGCTCCCTCCTTGCTGTCCTTCTGCTGGCAGTTGAAGACCATCTTCTTTCAGTGGCCTTCGGACTGTTTTTGAGGAAAGGGCTGGTGCCGTGCTGTTTCTCTTGTAATCCTCTGTATGTTTTATATATATGTTTGCCCCCCCCCCTATGTTTTTAGCCGTTCTTATTTTATCTGTAAGCTGCCTTGAGCCCTGTCAGGGGAAAAGGCAGGGCAGTAATAATAATAATAATAATAATAATAATAATAATAATAATAATAATAGGGGAAGAAGACCCAGTCCACAGCAGTGCATCCTTTCAGAAGGGGGCGATGACCTTAAATTTGCCTGCTCTGTCTTGTCTGCTGAACTTGTTGCCACAGAGGAAACATGGGCTATTTTTAATATGTATTCCTTATAGTTCAAGACACATGAAATGAAACAAGTTGCGAGATAAGAGCCCGGCGGGCCCTCGGCTGTGTCACAACGCATAAGTCTTCTGGGAGGCTCTTATTGTACCTACGGAGCGGAGCTAAAAATAGGAGGGGGGGGCGAGGCTGCGTGTTGCCTTTCATTACTTTAATGGGGGAAGAATGTCGGAAATAGGCTATGACTTCTCGTAGCAGCAGAGACAGTTCTCCCTCCCTCCTTCCTCTCCAACTACTAGCCATGGCGGTCATGCTCTGCCATAACAGATGGAGGCAGTAAATACTGTATTTTTCTGTCTATAAGACGCCCCCATGTATGTTGTTTAGTCATTTAGTCGTGTCCGACTCTTCGTGACCCCCTGGACCAGAGTACGCCAGGCACTCCTGTCTTCCACTGCCTCCCGCAGTTTGGCCAAACTCATGCTGGTAGCTTTGCGAACACTATCCAACCATCTCGTCCTCTGTCGTCCCCTTCTCCTTGGGCCCTCCATCTTTCCCAACATCAGGGTCTTTTCCAGGGAGTCTTCTCTTCTCATGAGGTGGCCAAAGTCTTGGAGCCTCAGCTTCAGGATCTGTCCTTCCAGTGAGCACTCAGGGCTGATTTCCTTCAGAATGGATACATTTGATCTTCTTGCAGTCCATGGGACTCTCAAGAGTCTCCTCCAGCACCAGCCCCCATGTATAAGACACCCCCTATTTGGGGGACTCAGATTTAAGAAAATGGGGAGAGATGGCCCCATGTATAAGACACCCCCTAATTTTTGACATTCTTTTTTAGGGGGGGAAACCCTAGTACTATACACGGAAAAATACGGTACTTCCGAACCCCAGTTGCTGGAGAGTAGTTCTTGCGCTTGAATTCTGCTTTCTGGTTTCTGTCCGGCATCTGGTTGGCCCCTGTGAGAACAGGCTGATGGGACATAAATCGGACCCAACGGGATCTCCTTGTGTTCTTCCCCCAGCCCCTCCCACATCTACGCAATAAAATACCATTTCCCCTATTGATCTAGAGTACTGTCAAAATGGGGGGGCAGGAATTAGAGACAAAGACAACAGTGCAGTGTTTAGCATGTTGGACTAAGACCTGGGTTCAAATCCTCACTAGGTCAGGAAGCTCCTTTTGCGTGACCTCCCTGCCTCTCTGCCTAAACTACCTCTCAGGGTTGTTGTAGAAATTAAATGGGGATGGGGGAGAGCCATGCATGCCCTTTGAGCACCTTTGAGAAAAAGTGGGATCATAAACTCAACTAGAGCCAGGGCTTTTTCGGCCGTGGCCCCGATCTGGTGGAACACTCTGTCACAAGAGACCAGGGCCCTGCGGGACTTGACATCTTTCCACAGGGCCTGCAAGACAGAGCTGTTCCACCAGGCATTTAGTCAGGGCACAGTCTGACCCCCTCCTTTGGTAATCCTTACAGAACTCTAGCCCAATGGTTGCCATCAATTTGATTTGAATTAATTTTAGAATGAATGATTTTAGAATGTTGTACTATTTTATTGTTGTTAGCCGGCCTGAGCCCAGCTTCGGCTGGGGAGGGCGGGATATAAATAAAAATCATCATTATTATTAAATATTATTATTATTATTATTATTATTATTATTATTATTATTAAATATTATTATTATTATTATTAAGGGTAGTGTAGATGAATAGGTGAGCAGTTTTACAAAGCTCACAAGGCAAATCACTTCGAAAAGGGTTTGTTTAGTTCTACACTGTGAGTATTTTGGGCCTCAGGATATATCGGGGTGTAAATTTGTGTGTTGCTTCCTCCTACACTTAGCAGAGCATCCGTAAATAGTTCATTAGTACAGTGACTAATCACCTGAGAGAGGTTTTAATGGTTGAAATGCTCATATTGTTCACCAGGTTTCTTCGCTACAGCTGATTACCACCTACTCACAAACACACTTCCTTTACTTGAAAGCAGGGAAGGGAACAAAGAAACGTTTCCCTTTGCTGATAATTTAATCCCTGGATTATACCTGGCCCACTTCACCCAGCGTTACTTATTCTGCGTTGCTGTGGGTATTTAGATTCCAAATCTCTCTTGTCTGCTGGGGTTTATGCCCCCCCCCCCCAAATCCTTGAGAGATCCAGAAGAATGGAGTGGCTGAAATATCCAGGGAAGGAAAACAAGGCAAAGCCAAAAAAAAAAAAGGAGAGTGGGGGGGTACATTTTGTCAATTGGTTAGTGGCTCCCAAAGTGGACAGGACCACCTCCGGGGGGGGGGTTAGTTGGGGGGTGCTAAAAGGCAAGGAGAACGAGGGGGGTGCTGGATGTGTAAATAATTCTCAGATTTTAAAAATCAGTTATCACTGGATCAAGTTCATCCATTTCATCGAACTGATCAAACGGAATTGTTTTAAATTTGAATGTGCAATTAATTGCTACCGTTTTGAATTTTATTGTGTTATTATCCTCCTTAGTGGGTCAGCAAACCACTATTCTGAATAATGCTTTTTATAGGGTGAAAACACCAGGGATGAGTTTATTGAACCAAGGGGGTGGTGGCCCCCCAAAAAACCACTGGGAGAGATGCTTTACAGGAACCTTTTCCAAAAGGAGAAGCACGTTGGGGAGACAACCAAGTCTGATGCCATTAAAAATTGGGTTTTGAAATATAAAACGTGGCTTATATATTGCAGAGTTAAAAGGACGGGAGTCCTTTCGCCACCCATCTGTCTCATTAGCAGTGCTTAAAAGAGTAAAGATTCTTTACTTACAGTTTCTTCATATTTATTCTATGGTGGGAGCTAGTTTCTCGCAGTTTCTTCAGGCAGGAGAGAGGGGAGTAGAGGTGGAGCTTGAAGAGTTAGTGGAAAACCACAAATAGTATATTTCTCCCTATCTGTTAGCCCTGCCCTTATTATTAGAATTTATATGCCACGTTTCCTTCCCAAAGGTTCAACTATTTTACACTTAGCAAATTTTGGACAGTTGTTGTTGTGTTCATTAGAAGAAAGTGTCAAGACAGAAATGCAAACCATCTATTAGCTGAGATGCAAAGAAAGCTCCAGGCCAATTTAATTCCACTTGCTGGAAACCACAGGAGGAGAGAGGGCCGCTCTTGTGTTCGAATCCTGCTTGCTGGTTCCCCATTGAGGCATCTGGTTGGCCACTGTGAGAACAGGATGTTGAAGTGAAGGACATGAGGCAGGAGTTGGTAATGCAGGTGAGCTGTGCACAGGTGAGCTGCAGGCAAGCTGCCGGCCAGCTTTGTGGAGGCTCCTTTTATTGACACAATTTGCAATCCCTGGCAGATACATTTGGGGCTGTGACCTTTACGCATCTTCCAGTCCCGAGATCTTGGGGTGGTACAAAGTTATTTTGGCACCTATTTCTACTGCGTCATTTTCCCCTTGCACATTGTATGACGAAGGAGACAAAGATCTCAGAGACAAAGGTCACAGACAGGACACAGCAGACTACTGAGACTGAAGGACCCTTCCTTTGTTTTGATTTTTTCCTGGGATCCTCAGAGCAATCAGGGAGGAGTTGCTTCAAAGAGTCAAAATGATAGCAGTAACAGAATCGTTTATTTTGTCATGACAAAAATGGTACAGACAAGCGTTTGCCCGATGTCTGCCGCCCTCTCTGGGCATGCCAGCCTTTTATACCCTGTAGAATGGACAGTCATCTGATTTCCGAGAAAACACGTGTTTTACAAGAAATGCCATAAAAATTGTTGTTGTTGTTTAGTCGTTTGGTCGTGTCCAACTCTTCGTGACCCCATGGACCAGAGCACGCCAGGCACGCCATAAAAATTAGTTACAGATAGGTAGCCGTGTTGGTCTGCCATAGTCAAAATAAAAAAATTCCTTCCAGTAGCACCTTAAAGACCAACTAAGTTAGTTCTTGGTATGAGCTTTCGTGTGCATGCACACTTCTTCAGATACACTGGAAGCAGAGTATCTGAAGAAGTGTGCATGCACACAAAAGCTCATACCAAGAACTAACTTAGTTGGTCTTTAAGGTGCTACTGGAAGGAATTTTTTATCATAAAAAATTAGGTTTAGGTTTTGTTTTTCCATATTTGGATCAACTTCCTTATTTCACGTATTTCCAGCCCCTCCTTCCTCCTGTTTCAGCCTCCCTCCCTCTGGGGTTACAATAACACCCATTCAACCTTGCTCTTATCTCTACCCGCGTAAGCCAGACATTCCTGAGAGAGGCCTATTTTCACTGTAACATCTAAGCAAGAAGGAAAAGCCTTGTTCTTCTGGCTGGTGTAAAAACCTCCCCCCTTAAAGGAAGGGGGTTTTGGGATAACATATGAGAGAGGAGAAAACGCCTCAAAGAGTTTTTGGGATCATATATAGAACAATATTTTAATGGCCCTTCAAGACCGCAAAAGGTTAGACAGAGGGCAAGATGTTCAGACAGCTGTGGCTTTATCTGTGAGGGAGAGTGTGCTCCAGGTGGGGTTTGACCAAAGCACCCCAAGGTCACGCATGCAGACAGCTGAGGCTGCCCGCGGGCAGGGAGTGTGCCCCCCCAACCCAGCGATCATTCCTACAGATGTGGGACCCAACGGGCCCCCTTTGGCCTGATCTTCTTATGTTCAGTTTCAGAGAACTGGGCCTTGATTTACTGAAATGAACAAACACAGTCACAGCAGATCTCAGAGAGAGATGGTGCCGTGTGAATGAAGAGTAGCAAAGTCATGCAAGGAGACAACTATCTGGAAATACAGGATTTGCCGGGTGACAAGGCAAATGTCCACCCAGTTAATTACTATTAGGAGTGTGAAAAGCCATGTTGAAGGGTTTAGGGGGGGAGATGCCTCAGGGACAAATATTAGCGTTGGTGTTTTTGCTGGTGGTTGTCATCTGACGAAGAATGCAAAGGCTTTGCTCTCTTCCCCATCATAAATACAAGGACTGGAGATCCCAGCAGACCGAGGGGGTTAAGTGAGGGGGTCAGCTCACCCTGCGGTTGTGCAAACAGCTTGTAAAATGCCAAGAGACCCTCCTGCGAGTTTCATTCTGAAAAGAAGTTGATGCAGCAAAACGGGGAAAAATGGACTGCTAAGAGGAGCCCTGTTGGCTTGTGTTGGCCAACAAGATGCACACGAGAAACCCAGAAGCAGGAACTGAGCAGAAGAGCTGTCTCCACTTCTGTGGCCTCAGCAACTGGGATTCAGGAGCATTGCTGCCAGACTCCATTTCCCCCAGAGGACTTCTTCTCCTTTGCTTATTTCTTCCTCGCTTTCCTCATTATTTCTACCAGCAGCTCAAAGTCACAACCAGTTCCTCTGACAGATGCATGTTTTCCTGGCTTTGGTTGCGACCCATTTTCCACCCTGCAAAGATGGGCGAGCAGCTGTCTCTGACGGGGACATCAATGCTGGTCTTCAGAAGCTCCCAGAGAGAATCCATTCATTGCCAGAGGGGGGGTGGGGGACAAAAGCCTCCGCCATCCTTTGGCTTCCTCCTCTGGCATGGTACGTGCCATCTGCCCACAGGCCATCCAGCGAGAGACATGGCCAGGAATGAGCTGGTGCATCATCAGTGTTACAGAAACGTTGGGACGGGGTGAACATTTTCATTTGGGAAGGACCCAAATGCTCACAAAAAACCTGCCCCAAGTTTACCTTTTTAAAAGCAATATTTGCTACCCCCTCTAAAACTATTGCAACCAGTTTCAGAAGAAGTTGTTGTTCAAGTCTGGAAGGTAGGACCTGAACTAATAATAATAATAATCCCCGTCGCGGGGATTCGAACCACTGACCTTCTGATCGGCAAGCCCTCAAATGTTTTGTGACCAATGCCCCTTCCTTTCAGGTTCTTGCCCTTTCCTTTTTTTCCCCCTCTCCCTGAACAGGCACCTGCAGGGACCCAGTAGAACATTATCCTGATGGGGCATTTCATTAATTGCCACTTGGTTCACTGCCTTGCAAAAGAAAGAAAGAAAGAAAATGGGTCAGGCCCAATTAAAGGGAGACAGAATTGGCATGTTTTTATTTAGAAACAAACATGTCCCTAATGAGAAAAGGCAGTGTTAGCTATAAATGGGCAGACCAAAGCACTTGGGAGTGGCCAGCAAGCAGACAACTTAGATTTTGAATTTGGGTCTTCATCTTTCTAAGTCCGGTGTAAATCCAATCTGAATTGCAGCCATCTGAATTTTGTGAATTTCAGCTCAAAAATGGCCCAGCTACATCAAAGACTCATCTATTGGGCTAAAATAGTTTTTTCAGAGATGTGCATATTGAGAGAACATTAAATGCACATTTTTGTACAGATATATGTGTGTGCTGATAAATGTGGAAACTGGATGGAGCAGGCTTAGGAATGAACACAGGTAAAACCAGTGATATTTTTTCCCGGGGGAAAAGGCGCCAGAACTCAGCATGAACTTCTCCCTTGTTATCTTAGAATAGCAATGGCGCCCACCTGAGAGGTGCTGGAGCTGAGCTCTGGTGCGCTCTAGCTGGGGGGGGGGGGAACATGCACTGTGTAAAACTATTATGGTTTGGGGAAAAATCAGTGAGCTGTAAAATAACTTGGATGAATCATGTATCAGGCGAAGATGTTAGAAGCAAAAAGTTTGCAGGTTCAGTCCCAAATGGCATTTCTGGAAAGGACTCCTCCTGTCTGAAATGCTGGAAGGCCACTGACACTGAGTGTGAAGGCAATAAATACTGAACGAGATGGAACAATGGTCTGAATTAGTATAAGGCACCTCTCTGTGTTCTGTGACTGAACTGTCCATCTCTATTTCAAGGGTAGGTGAGGACCAGTTTTCAGGACCATGGACAGAACCCAGGGAGACGCAGAGCTCTGTTTTATGCCTACGTCTGACAACGCGCTGTGGGTTAAACCACAGAGCCTAGGACTTGCCGATCAGAAGGTCGGCGGTTCGAATCCCCGCAACGGGGTGAGCTCCCATTGCTCGGTCCCTGCTCCTGCCAACCTTGCAGTTCAAAAGCACAAAGTGCAAGTAGATAAATAGGTACTGCTCTGGCAGGAAGGTAAACGGCGTTTCCGTGCGCTGCTCTGGTTCGCCAGAAGTGGCTTAGTCATGCTGGCCACATGACCCAGAAGCTGTATGCTGGCTCCCTCGGCCAATAAAGCGAGATGAGCACCGCAACCCCAGAGTTGGTCACGACTGGACCTAACGGTCAAGGGTCCCTTTCCCTTTCCCTTTACTGACAAGCCACCAGACTTTGATACTTGCCTGAAATTTTTACCAGGAAAGTAGGATGGGATTTGGCTATTGGATGTTAAGATCTCCTGTCAGAAATGGTTCTGTCATGAGGCTTACTTTGGACATTTAATAACATTACAGTGGTACCTCTGGTTACATACTTATCCTGAAACTGTTCTTAACCTGAAGCACCACTTTAGCTAACGGGGCCTCCCGCTACGCCGCCACCGCACGATTTCTGTTCTAATCCTGAAGCAAAGTTATTAATCCGAGGTACTATGTCTGGGTTAGTGGAGTCTGTAACCTGAAGCGTATATAACCTGAGGTACCACTGTACTGGCAAAATGCCAACACAGACTTTTAAATCAGCCTTCCCAAACCAGGTGGCCTCCTTGTTTGCCAGGGCTCATGGGAATTACAGTCCCAAACATCTGGATGGCACCTGTAAGTTAGAGAAACGAGAAGGGAAATGTTCATTACCCCATTACTGGGCCTCTGTAAGGTCTGTCTGACTCAGTATATGTCAAGATCATAGATTCATGTGTCCTCCTCCTACAGTTGGAGGGAGTAAACCTCTGAATGTTCGCTACTGGGGGAAGCATACTATTGCATTCCAGCTGTGCTTGCTGGAAGATGCAGGAGAGATAAAAGAAAATCCATCTTCATGCAGCACGTACTTAACCTATGGAACTCTCTCCCACATTAGGCTGCGATGCCCATCAACCTGGATGGGAATAATAATAATAATAATAATAATAATAATAATAATAATAATAATAAAATTTTTATTTATACCCCGCCCTCCCCAGCCAAGACCGGGCTCAGGGCGGTAACAACCAATAATAAAAACAAGTTGATTAAAGTAAGATTTAAAAGATTAAGATACAACATTAAAACAATTAGGGAGCAATCTCATCATAGGAGGAGAAAGGAAAAAGAAAGAGGGGGAGGGAATCAGACTGATTCCATGCCAAAGGCCAGGTGGAACAACTCTGTCTTACAGGCCCTGCGGAAAGAAATCAGATCCTGCAGGGCCCTGGTCTCATGAGGCAGAGCGTTCCACCAGGCCGGGGCCAGAGTTGAAAAGGCCCTGGCTCTGGTTGAAGCCAATCTAACTTCCTTTGGGCCTGGGACCTCTAGGGTGTTGCTATTTATGGACCTTGATGCTCTCCATGGGGCATACCGGGAGAGGCGGTCCCGTAGGTACGAGGGTCCTAGGCTGTGAAGGGCTTTAAAAGTCAAAACCAGCACCTTGAACCTGACCCTGTACTCCACCGGGAGCCAGTGCAGCTGGAAAAGCACTGGGTGAATATGCTCCCATGGCAGAGACCCCGTGAGGAGGGGTCCTTTTAATCCTTTTAAAAGAGGATTAGACAAATTCATGGAGGAACAGAGGGCTCTGACGCTCTTGTCCTACTTACCAATTTGCCACTGGTTGGCCACTACGAGAACAGGATATTGGGCTAGATGAGCAACTAGAACTTCTTATCCGCTTACATTCTTATGTGGGCTTCTTGTGGTCATCTGGTTGGCCACCGTGAGAACCAGATGCTGGAATAGATGGACCACCTTTGGGCCTGATGCTTCAGGGCTCTTCTTACGTTCTGATGTGCCTAACCGCGGCACGTTTTGCCAGATCACATTTTCCTTAATTGGATCTCCACACATGGAATGGAACCTGGGGTTTTGATATGGTCCCAAACAGAGGAAATTTGTTCCCTGCAAACGTGCCTGACTATTCCTTTAATGTGTTGTGTTTCTTGAACATTTCTTCGCAAACAGCTGCAGGGAACACTTTAATTATAAAGGATACCTTTGATCGGCAGTAATAATGCCGGCATTCAATGGCTGTGTTGCATACTGAATCGCCTGGCAAGCTGTGCTAACTGCATTTGATGTGTGCGCATAACAGACAATCGTGCCCAGTTTGGGAGTTTGATTATCTGATGCTAAGATGCCGAAAAAGCCCACCGATATGCTTTCGTCCATCACACATGTCCCGATTTGCAAATGAGACACATTCCACAACTCTCTCCCTTTTGAGAGATAAATTAATAAATAAATGAAGTTTTATGAATAGAGCAGCTGCTCAGCACAGACTTGAGTCTAGTAAATATTTGGGCTGAAACACAAGATTAGAGGCCTTCAAATATTGTGCATGGTTATTCAGGCTTGACAGCTGTCACGGAAAGAAACTGGGGGATTCTCTGACTGATTCCACGGGAATTGGAGGTGGCAACCAGAGACAAACAAAGTGCAGCAGCCTGCCTCCTGGTGGCAGTGGTGAGAATTAACAGCACCAAGCACAGAAAAGGGGTCGACTACTCATGCCTAGGGACGCGGGTGGCACTGTGGGTTAAACCACAGAGCCTAGGACTTGCCGATCAGAAGGTCGGCGGTTCGAATCCCCGCAATGGGGTGTTCTCCCGTTGCTCGGTCCCTGCTCCTGCCAACCTAGCAGTTCAAAAGCACAAAGTGCAAGTAGATAAATAGGTACCGTTTCCAGTGGCTTAGTCATGCTGGCCACATGACCCGGAAGCTGTACGCCGGCCCCCTCAGCGGGTAAAGCGAGATGAGTGCCACAACCCCAGAGTCGGCCACGACTGGACCTAAGGGTCAAGGGTCCCTTTACCTTTACCTTTACTTCTGCATGGAATGATAGGGGTCTCCCCCACACCTATAAGGCTTCTGGGTCTCAAACCAGGGTCTGTATTCTATAGTTTTCCTCCAGATGAGCTGCTGTGTGTCTTTTAAATGAAATGTTCACTTACAATTTCGAAGTGGGGTACCGGGGGCAATGTCTACCCATTGACTCTGCCGATTTTGGAGCCACAACACCTTGAAGATTCCTGTGTGTGATATCACAGAATGTCAGGTGAGCCACAGGGGGGATCAAATACAGAACCGGCCCTCCAGCCCAGAGCAGCAACCGGCCCCTGCAATGTGAAACTCATTGCTGCCGTGAGCAAGCCACCTGCCTTATGGCGATGGGTGACTTGGTCAACCCTTGATGGATGTGGCTCTGATAATAACCATTTGTCTTTGAGGTGATAGGTGTTAGGATATTTCTGTTCCACCTTAAAAGGGAGCAGGATGTTTGTGTCACAGCCTGCATATTTCCTGTTCACAGGATGTTTATGTTTCCTATTGCTTTCGTTTTCTCTCTCTGTCGGAGACACTGAAGCAGGCAGGCAGTCATGTCTTTCTCTGTTCTGATCAACGCTGCATAAAGCTTGTAAATAATGCTCTCCTGAGTGCAACTCTTGGCTGTGCTTTATCTGCTGATAAGAGTGTGCTTGAGCTCTGGAATGTGGCAAGATATTTTCTAGAAACTCATGTCGCTAATCGCTGATACTGCGTGCCTACGGGAGATCTATGGATCGTCCGGCAAACGGCTTGGGGCCATGATGGACTTTATCTCCCTGGCAGTATCCCAACAACAGGTTATGGGCCCAGATTCACGGCACATACAGGAGAGTAAGACTGCGACAGACTGCGTTGAGAGGTATGTGGAGGAAAAGCGAAAGTAAGGCTTTTCTGTTAGCCGCGGCAAGATGCACAGTTTGCCAACGGTCCAGCATCCTGTTCCCACAGTGACCAATGAATTTATCATTATTAGGAAGAATTGCAGCAATTAAGATGAACACCTTGCCAAAAATGTTTTTGTTTCAGTCAATATTGGTAATAAGTAACACAGCATGTTTGAAAACATGGCAAAAAGGGTACTTCAAAATTTACATGGAAAGGGAAGAAGCCAAGGATAAAATACAAACTACTTACAGATATTAAAGACAGAGAGGGATTCTCCCGATTTTAAATTATATTATGAAGCTGCTCGTGTTACTTGGATCCAAGATTGGATAAAATGAGAAAACATGGATATCTTAGATCTGGAAGGAAATGACAATAGATTTGGATGGCGTGCATACTTGTGGTATGAAAAAGGGAAAGTACATAAAGGATTCCACAATCATATAATTAGGAGATCACTATTAAAAGCATGGGGAAGATATAAAGGTTTACTAGAACAGAAGATTCCATGGTGGTTGTCCCCAACAGAAGCAACCTCAATTAAGAAAATAAACAGGGAAGGAAAATGGCCTACATATGGAGACCTCTTAATAGAAACAAGGTGGGGGGATCTTAGCTGCTGCTCTTGAGTGAGCCATGTGCACGTGTGGACTGACTTTGCATCCAGAACATAAGAAGGGCCTGCTGGATCAGGCCAATGGTCCAGCATCCTGTTCTCACAGCCACCGACCAGATACCCATGGGAAACCTGCAAGCAGGATTCAAGCAAGCAGGATTCAAGTTCTCTCCTGTCCTGTGGTTTCCATCAACTGGAATTCGGGTGCATCTCTGCCCCCAACTGTGGCCACCAAGCATAGCCATCGTGGTCAGGAGCCAATCCTGGCCGTCTCCTCCTCCATGAATTTGTTGGATCCTCCTTTATTTATTTTTTAAATATAATTTCGTTAAATTTTCTGTTTTACAATTTAGAATGCTCACTTAAACATCCTTAAAATATCAGTGCCTTCCCTTCTTCTCTTTCCATGGTTCATTTTACAGATCATAAATCCCTGCATATTTTACCATTCAGTATTCCATTATTATACCCATCAAAACTTATTTACAGTGCTGAATTTATCTGAATTTATGCTGCCAATGTGTTTTCAAGTGTACATATTCCCCCCCCCATATATTCCATAAACATTTTCCATTCTTCTCTAAACTTATGTTCTTCTTGTTATCTTTTTATATGTTAAGTCTGCCAGCTGAGCATATTCCATTAGCTTAAATTGCCATTCTTCTTTAGTTGGGACCTTGCTCATTTTCCATTTGGGGGCTAAGAAAACACAGGCTGCAGTAATGGCATACATAAATAACTTTTTTTGACAGCTGGGAACTTCCATCTGAATAATAATAATAATAATAATAATAATTTATTATTACGGTCAGAGACCAGCTTGTGAAACACAAATGGAACTACCATCCCAAAAGCAAAACCAACATTTAAAACTATATATAACAATGGATTTAAAGTTTTAAAATGTGATAGGCGTATAAACCCATAAAAACTTTAAGATAAACTACCATAGAGAAATGACCCAGAGTCGCCCGTGGATCCATGTTTGGGAATTTTCTTAACAAACTAGTTTGAATCAGGGGGTGGTCTGCGCCTACATATCTGTGCGCAGAATCTGGCGACCATCCTGGTTGTCTTGTGATCTTTGCCTAACAGGAGACGATCAAAATTTTGCTTTTCCGGGAGGTCAGCAAGCCTCACCAGCAGGGGGTCAATGGTATCTCTACATGCCTCATCACAAAAGTAAAGGTAAAGGGACCCCTGACTGTTAGGTCCAGTCGTGGCCGACTGGGGTTGCAGCGCTCATCTCGCTTTACTGGTCGAGGGAGCCGGCGTCCAGCTTCCAGGTCATGTGGCCAGCATGACTAAGCCGCTTCTGGCGAACCAGAGCAGCACATGGAAACGCCGTTTACCTTCCCGCTGGAGTGGTACCTCTTTATCTACTTGCACTGGTGTGCTTTCAAACTGCTAGGTTGGCAGAAGCTGGGACCGAGCAACGGGAGCTCACCCCGTCGCGGGCATTTGAACCGCCGACCTTCTGATCGGCAAGTCCTAGGCTCTGTGCTTTAACCCACAGCACCACCCGCGTCCCATCTCATCACAAAAGGGACGTCTAAAAAAAATAAATGTGTTTGGATCTTCCTATATCCCCCAATGGGAAGGAGCAAAGTCTCTGGGCATATGGGACTTTTTTTAAAAAAAACCACACAGACTGGCAGCAGCTCTCCAGGGTTTAATGGATGGAGTGTCTCAAAGAATTGTAGAGTTGGAAGGGACCACCGTGGTCATCTAGTCCAATCCCTTGCAATGCAGGAGTATCCATTAGAGATGGTTATCCAACCGCTGCTTAATGGCCTCCAAGGAAGGAGAGTCCCTCACCTCCCAGGGAGTCTGTTCCTCCGGCGAACGGCATGAGTATTGACCCATGGGACCTTCTGCCTGAAAAGCAAATCCTCTACCACTGAGCTAACATGCTTCCCTGTTGGGGAAGACCACCTGCTGCACAAAGACTGCCTTCTGTTTTAGTCTGTGGCTTCAATAAAACTTTGCATTTGAATGGTTTAAACTTGCCTCGCCTCACAGCAAGTAAAAACAAGATTAAAAGCCTGCCGAATAACCTTCTGAACATGCTTCAGTGGAATTCCCTGTGGTTAGATGGTTCCACACCAAAGCAGCGTATGGAAACGATGGAAGGGGACTATTTTCATTTGAGAAACAAAGTCTAGAGGAGGGGATGCTATCTATATTAGTTTGCCGGGAGAGCAAGAAACTGAGAAACTTGCCTGTGGGGTTTTAGGGATAGATTTCTTTGGGCCCAGTCACACCTTCCGGATTTCTTTTTCATGCAGGTCTGCAGAAATGGGCTTTAAAATTAGTTTCAAATATGTAGGTGCCGTCATCCAAATTTTAGGAACCCGTGTTAAACGTTAGGTGACAGCTCTGTGGAAGCTTCAATGAGTTCAGTGAGGCTTACTCGCAGGTAAGAGGGTGTTGGGTTGCAGCCTAAGGCTGCATCCAGATCTCTGCCTTGTTTTGTTGCATCTCAAGATTATTCGTCCTGATCCCAGAGCTCCCAGTTGCATGCATATTTGGAATACTCTTAAGAACATAAGAGTAACCTGCTGGATCAGGCCAATAGCCCATTAAAAAGGATATTGTGGAGCCAGAAAAGACTCAGAAAAGGGCAAAAGGAAAGTTGAGGATAGAGAAAAGGAAGCTGTTCTATGTGAAAATGATGGAATTTGCTAACACAAAAGCTTGTTGTTGTTGTTTAGTCATTTAGTCGTGTCCGCCTCTTCATGACCCCCTGGACCAGAGCATGCCAGGCACTCCTGCCTTCCACCGCCTCCCGCAGTTTGGTCAAACTCATGCTGGTAGCTTTGAGAACACTGTCCCACCATCTTGTCCTCTGCCGTCCCCTTCTCCTTGTGCCCTCCATCTTTCCCAACATCAGGGTCTTTTCCAGGGAGTCCTCTCTTCTCATGAGGTGGCCAAAGCATTGGAGCCTCAGCTTCACAATCTGTCCTTCCAGTGAGCACTCAGGGCTGATTTCCTTCAGAATGGAGAGGTTGGATCTTCTTGCAGTCCATGGGACTCTCAAGAGTCTCCTCCAGCACCAGAATTCAAAAGCATCCATTCTTCGGCGATCAGCCTTCTTGATGGTCCAGCTCTCACTTCCATACATCACTCCTGGGAAAACCATAGCTTTTACTATACGGACCTTTGTTGGCAAGGTGATGTCTCTGCTTTTTAAGATGCTGTCTAGGTTTGTCATTGCTTTTCTCCCAAGAAGCAGGCGTCTTTTAATTTCGTGACTGCTGTCACCATCTGCAGTGATCATGGAGCCCAAGAAAGTAGCAACACTAAAAAATTCACATTTTCCATTTCTAATATGTGCCTTTTGAGGTGGGGCAACCGGAACTGTACATAGTATTCCAAGTGTTCTTTTCCATTCTCTAAACTTCTCAGGAGACTAGGTTCTTGGTATATATCCAGTGACATAACCAGGATCATTACAAAACACGGAACTTGAGGTGAAAAGGAGCCTCATATCTGAAATGATCCCAAATCTGCTCCTTAGAAGCAAGGCCATTCCAAATCTCTTTTTAAAAACAATTTTAATTGGTTTTTAAACAAATGCAAATGCAATAACCATTAAACACTTATCCAGCAGTACAGTCATACCTTTGGTTACAGCTGCTTCAGGTTGCGTTTTTTTGGGTTACCGGGTTTCGGTGGTCACGCATGTGCAGAAGCGCCAAATCGCAACCCACGCATGTGCAGATGCGCCGCTGCAGGTTGCGAACGCTGCAGGTTGCAAACATGCCTCCCGCATGGCTCACGTTCGCAACCTGAGCATCCACTGTACAGCTAATGGTGTTTGTTTTATCCATTGTCTCTAGACAAACTTAGATCATGAAACGGGGGTGCTAGAGCCTGGAGAATAGGAGACAGAGAGGAGATAGGAGAGCCCTCTTCAAATATCTGATGGGCAAATATCTGATGGAAGAAGGAGCAAGCTTGTTTTCCGCTGCTCCAAAGGTAGGACCCAAAGCAATGGATTCCAATGACAAGGACGGCAATTCCAACTGAATATTAGGAAGAACTTTCTGATGGCAAGAGCCATTCAGCAGTGAAATAGGCTCCCTCGGGAGGTGGTGGACTTTCCTTCCTTGGAGGTTTTTAAGCAGAGGTTGGGTGGCCGTCTGTCGGAGGTTCCTTAGCTGTGATTCCTGCATTGCAGGGGGTTGGACTAGATGACCCTTGGGGTCCCTTCTAACTCTACACTTCTCTGATTCTATGAAGTCAAGGC
Organism: Podarcis liolepis; assembly: GCF_965112155.1. NCBI lineage: Eukaryota > Metazoa > Chordata > Lepidosauria > Squamata > Lacertidae > Podarcis > Podarcis liolepis. The sequence continues at coordinate 2,387,909 of NC_139554.1, read as the reverse complement.
TGGGAAATGCTGTCCATCTCTGCTCCAAACCAATTTCCCATTTCCTCTCCCTTTGCACACTTAACTGGCTCTCTCCAGTTCTCAACAGAACGAGCGCTTCCATAATGAAAGTTAATGGCTAATTGTATTGTGTTAATTAAACTGAAAATGTCATACAACAGCTTGAAGGGGGACCAGATATTGTATAAGCCTTAATCCATCATCTTTATGTGCTCTGGAAACTGGAACAGGGAAACGAGAATCTTCGTCATTAATTTTTTTATTGATTTGTTGATCTTATGGAAGAATAAAAAAGCCCAAGGAAGTGCTAATAATTAAACAAACTCTGGGGATATCGGGGCAGTAAAATTTGCATGATCCCTATTTGATATGGATTTTTATTTCAGCCATGGTGCTGTTGGCACGGAAAGAAAAGGCTCTGAGCTTAATTGCTGTAGGGAAGGCTTTGCATTTAATTTTGCGCCCCTGAGGTTGCCATGGCCATCCTGATGCCCTCCAGATATTTCAGACTGCAACTCGCATCAGCTCCATCCAGCATGCCCAGTGGTGAGGGAGGAAGGGACCTTCAGCCCAAGAGAGCTGGAGGGCCACAGCTTGGCAAAGTCTGTGCTGGGTAGTGTTCTGCAGCAATGGGGAAAGGGGAATGTTGTGTTTCAGGTGTGACTCAGTTCCTGGTGCACCATCAATGCTGAACTTGGTGGACTTTGCTCTGATCCATCAAGGCACTTCTTATATTCTTAAGAATAGTTCAGAGATAGAACAACTAAGAATAGAAGAGATGGATGAGGCCCATGGTCCATGTAGTCCAGCATCCTGTTCTCACAGAGGCCAACCAGATGCCTCAATGGGAAGAATGCAAGCAGGATCTGAGCACACCAGCACTTTCTCCTCCTGTGGTTTCCAGAAACTGGCATTCAGAAGCATTGCTGCCTCTTGTTGGTATTCCATTCCTTCGTTGTGCAGACATGTGGAATTGTTTTAATTGCATGTCTGTGTTTTGCATTCCAGCACTGGTTGTTGAAGTCTTGTGAACGGAAGTTTCGTTCCGTATTGCTTTTGTGTTTTCCCTTTTCTCTGAGAGTAAGAAGGAGAGGAGCCATGTTTTCCTTTGTCCTGATTTTGTATATGAATAAAGTAGCTTAGTCCTCACACCCCAGAGTCTGGTTTCTGCTGATGTTGTTTCTCTGGACATGAGTCACAGAATCTCTACGGGGAAGAAGTTTGATGGATCCCAGGAGCGGCACACAGATGAGAGGAATGGGCTGGCCCATATAATATCATTTGCCTGGTCACCCGGTCTGCCTGCCAGCAATTATCCTGACTGTTGAGGCAGAACATAACCTTCCTGGCTAGTAGCCATCAATAGTCTTCTCCTCCTCCATGAATTTTCCTAATCCTCTTTCAAAGCCATCCAGTCTGGTGGTCAGCTATGGGAGTGAGTTCCAAAGCTTAACTATGCACTGTGTGAAGAAGGACTTTATTTTACCTCTCCTGTATAGTCCAATGTTCAACTTCATTAGCTGTCCATGAATGAAGCTAATGTTGGTGTTGCGTTCTTTCAGGTAGCAGAAAGGATGTATATGAGAGCTGTGGATGCGTCCCACTTCAAACAATATGCATTGTGAGTGTGTTGAAGACCCCTGAACAAGGATTTATTTTACACCAAAGCTCCATTAAATTAAATTTAAAAATTAATCAAAGGCCCGTTTAAGGTAAACACATGTTAGGCATACAATTCAAACCCGTTGACATGATTATTATTATAATTATAGAAAAGGCTTGTTCTGAAATATCTGGCTTCGACCACCGCTTTTGCTTACTTCCCCGCTTTGTTTAGAAAAGGGGAATATATCAAATCAATTCCCTTCCCCTTAGCTCTGCATTATTCAAGTGCCAAATTCTACAAGGGAACATTGATTTCTTCAAAAGAGGAGAAAGAATGGTCTTTGTTCCAGAGCCTGCTGACATTTGCAATTGTGCTTGGATTTCTTCTGCAAAGTTCTCCAAATTAGCGGGTAATGCAAAGAGTTTCCGCTAATGGCCTGATGCTGAGATCAGGAGAGGTACCAAAAGGCTTTCCTTTCATTTAATAAGGAAGTAAGCAGGGATGTCTGTGGTTTCCTCAGCACCCTGACAAAATATAATGTAGCAAGGAGGTTCCACCTTTTGTCCAGCTTCATTGGCAAACTGATTTCCTGACCTCCACAGCGGAAGTTTGGCCAAATATCCAGAAAGTGGGCTGGCTAACTGGATTCCATAGCTGTGTTCTGGATCCCACCCAATACCTTGGGATGTTGTGGTTTCTCCTCTTACATTTGAAGTGGCTCAGACTATGGAGAGACAGGTTGGTTAGAAAGTAGGGGTTGGTCAAAGACTTGGGAGACCAGGATTTGAGTCCACAAAGCTCATTGAGTGACCTTGAGCTAGTCTCTGCCTCTCAGCCTAACCTACTTCACAGGGCTGTTGTGTAGATTAAACGAGCAAGGGGAACTGTGTATACCACCTCAAGCTAATGGAAGCAAAAAGGGGGGATATAAATGAAATGAATAAGTAACAAACATTTAAAAACAACACTAGGTGATAAAATGATGGCATCTAACAAGTTCTGAGTAATGAGATCTAATAATATAATAATAATTTATTATTTATACCCCGCCCATCTGGCTGGGTTTCCCCAGCCACTTTGGGCGGCTTCCAACAGAACACTAAAATACATTAAAAGTTTAATAGGCCTTCGGCCTATTAAACATTAAAAGCTTCCCTGAACAGGGCTGACTTCAGATGTCTTCTAAAAGTTTGGTAGTTGTTTTACTCTTTGACATCTGGTGGGAGAGCGTTCCACAGGGCGGGCGCCACCACCAAGAAGGCCCTCTGCCTGGTTCCCTGTAACTTGGCTTCTTGCAGCAAGGGAACCGCCAGAAGGCCCTCGGAGCTGGATCTCAGTGTCCGGGCAGAATGATGGAGGTGGAGACGCTCCTTCAGGTATACTGGACCGAGGCTGTTTAGGCTCATGACAGCCCCCAGATAAAATAGCAATAACATCTCCAATACGTGGAAGTCATGCCCCACCATCCCAGAGCTGTAGAGGGGGATTAGGGAGCAGAATCCACATTCTCAGTTGATCATTTAATATTGCTTCAAGACATGGGGGGGGATAGGGACGCGGGTTGCGCTGTGGGTTAAACCACAGAGCCTAGGGCTTGCCGATCAGAAGGTCGACGGTTCAAATCCCCGCAACTGGGTGAGCTCCCGTTGCTCGGTCTCTGCTCCTGCTAACCTAGCAGTTCGAAAGCATGTCAAAGTGCAAGTAGGTAAATAGGTACCGCTCCGGTGGGAAGGTAAACAGCGTTTCCATGCGCTGCTCTGGTTCGCCAGAAGCGGCTTAGTCCTGCTGGCCACATGAGCCAGAAGCTGTATGCCGGCTCCCTCGGCCAATAAAGCAAGATGAGTGTCGCAACCCCAGAGTCGTCCGTGACTGGACCTAATGGTCAGGGGTCCCTTTACCTTTACCTTTATGGGGGGGATAATTGGTATGGTTCCTCTGAAGAACGAGTCCATGGTGTTGCATTTTCATTTGCCATTTAAAAACAGTTTCAGGGGTCCCGGCCCCCTCAGAGTGGAAATCAACGACTCCCGACTCTTAAGGAGAAGGCCATGAGGTGGTTCAACCATCTCACTTTCAGATGTCTGATGATGCTGATGATGGAAACCAAGCCTTAAGAGGAATGGTTGAGGGAGTTGGGGGTGTTTAAGCAGGAGAAGATGACTGAGAGGTGGTCTGAGAGCTGTCTTCAAATATCTGAAGGGCTGTTGTTGTGTGGAAGATAGAGCCAACTTGTTTCCTGCAGACACTTCTTATGTTCTTAAGTGCTTGCCATGAATCATGAAATCCACAGGGCCGTTAAGATGGGTGTTTATAAAGGCCTCCAGGAAGCATCTGAAAGGGTCACTGTGACCCGCCAAGAGCAACCTGGGTAGAGTTTCTTTATCTCTCCTTCCTCCATTAGCTCTGTCTATCAGCAATGGCCCCTCTCAATTTGTTTTCTGGAGAGGCAGCTCTCAAGGCCTCCTAAGACCCTTTGAGGAGCAGCTTCCTTTCATTTGCAAAAGCCTCTTGTTCCTGCATATCAAAGCAGATACCTTTCAGTACTTGTGGCTGAGCAGGAGAAGGAATTTGATGCTGCCTCTCAGTGGCTGTGAATGTGATCACTCAGCAGAGTGAGCTGGTGTTGACAGAAATGCAAATTCTCCCAAGGCCAAAAGGGGAAGGCAGGCATCTCTTGAATACTAAGAATCCATTTCTTCCTGCTGAAGCTGCCTAGGGTCTCTGAGTCACACACACACCTGTGTTTTGTGTGTGTGTGTGTGTGTGTGTGTGTGTGTGATGGAAGTCACATTATCACCTTTGCTTTCCCCTAGTTTCACATTTCCTCAGTCTTATGTTCCATTCCATTCCTCACTTTGTTGCATTGGCTTGCATTTATTTATTTATTTTTATAAAAAAAATTCTCACAAACATTATTAACATTTTAGGATGCACTTTGCCTTAGTAGACACATTTTTATATGCCTTATTGCCCAATATAGACGTTTCGTTCATTTTCATTTGGAAAATTACATCTCAGCATTCAGGAAAGCATGTGTTTCAGGAGACAGCTGTGACATTTGAAGATGGCTCTCATATCACCTCTCATATATCATATCTTGTAAAGGCCTCCGCGGGAATAATAAAGAAGGACAGATTCTGGCCACCTTGTTGAGCCTCACGCAGGGCCAGTTGCCAGGGTCTTTCAGACTTATGTCAACCACCCACTCTCGTCCTCTCCACAAGCAACCCTTCCTTAACATCTCAATTGCAGCTTTCAGCACTGCCCACTCATGGTCCTCTGTGGACAGCTCCCTGCTCTCAGGAACATGGCATTGTTGCCTGCAGGAACCATCCCTTGTTTTCCTCCCCTGTTTGTAGCAGGGTCTGCCTTTTCCAAAAGACAGTGTTTCATTTCAACAGCAGATTATACATTCTTGAAAGTATCTTAGCATTGGGTTCTAACAGTTCTGTTTCTAACTTTGATTTTTCCACCTGAAAACCAATTTTTTTATCCAGATTATAAACCTCTCTTATTTGAAAATAGTGTAACCAGTCTCACACCTTCTCTTTATAGAAGGATCTGGCAACTTCTATTTCAGTGTATCTGAAGAAGTGTGCATGCACACGAAAGCTCATACCAAGAACTAACTTAGTTGGTCTTTAAGGTGCTACTGGAAGGAATTTTTTATTTTGACCTTCTCTTTAAGTTTGTCATAACTCTGCAATTTCAATTTATTACCTTCCTGTTCTAGAATTTCCCAATATTTTGGCCATTTAGCCTCCATGTTAAGTTTTTTCAAAGCTTTCGCCTCCATAGGTGATAGCCACCTTGGGGTTTTACTTTCCAAGAAGTCTTTATACCTTGTCCAGACATTAAACAATGCTTTCCTGACAATATGGTTTTTAAATGCCTTATGTGCTTTTACCTTGCCGTACCATAAATATGCATGCCACCCAAATATATTATCATGTCCTTCAAGATCCAAAACATCTGTTCCACCCCCATCATTCAGCCCGGACACTGAGGTCCAGCTCCGAGGGCCTTCTGGCGGTTCCCTCCCTGTGAGGTGAGGTTACAGGGAACCAGGCAGAGGGCCTTCTCGGTGTTGACACCTGCCCTGTGGAACGCCCTCCCACCAGATGTCAAGGCAATAAACAACTATTTTACTTTTAGAAGACATCTGAAGGCAGCCCTGTTCAGGGAAGTTTTTAATGTTTGATGTTTTAACCTGTTTTTAATATTTTGTTGGGAGCCACCCAGAGTGGCTGGGGAAACCCAGCAAGATGGGTGGGGTATAAGTAAAATAATAATAATAATAATAATAATAATAATAATAATAATAATAATAACAACAACTGCGTATAGCCCTTGCCACTTGCAGGATTCATTCTTGCCTTGGTGAGCTAAATCCTCAATCCTTCTGCATGGCTTGTGCTCATTTTGTAAAACAGCATGCGCAGGATTTGCAAGTGGTTTCTCCCTCGCACACCCGGCAGTCCTTCAAATTGGCCTGAAGATGCTGCCCTGCCATTCAGGATGCTGATCAATACAAAGGAACTGACAAGCTCGGATCCATCAGCAGAGAACTGAAAACACAATGGCCTTTTAAAATGCATGATAAAAGGCCCTGCTTCCCACCTCTCCCCTCGAACTGCTACAGCCTCCTTCTCTGCAAGTAAATATGAACATGTGCCGTATGTCACAGGCCATAAGTTTTTAATGCTTGCCCAGCTGGAGGAGCACAAAACAGCCCTGCAAATGTGCTATAAGGGGGAGATCTCGGCTCTTCCAAGAACCAGAGTCTTTCCCCCCACACTAACTTAATAGATAGCTTGCTGATCAGCCTTGCAGTGTCAAAATTAGATCAGCCAGCTACAGGAGGGCCAGAGAGGCAGGGCTGGGATCTAATTAGCGGCGTGTTTTCTTATGCTTTTGCTATTAATTAGGGACACTGGCACCAACTGGGCAATGTGGTTTGGGGGTCGGATAGAAACAGACGAATGTTCAGCAAATGGGAGCTGCTGGCCAGAAAGGCAAATCTGTCTCTGTGGGTCTGTGGTTGTGTCCATACCATACATTTAAAACAAATTTAAAGAATATCACATTCCCCCACCCCCCAAAAAAGAATCCTCGGTTCTGTAGCTTACCTGGAAACTGTTTGTGGAATGCTGTTGGCAGGGAGGGTCTTCTGGTGACTTCTGATTAATATTCTATAGCCATGTGTTTATAGGCGTGGAGGGGGGTTACTGTTCTGTTGCCTCTGTTTGGACTGTTTATCTGCGGTTTTATCTCGTGTTTCCGATGCAGGTGGCGTTGCGGTCTAAACCACAGAGCCTAGGGCTTGCCGACCAGAAGGTCGGCGGTTCGAATCCCCGCGACGGGGTGAGCTCCCGTTGCTCGGTCCCTGCTCCTGCCAACCTACCAGTTCGAAAGCATGTCAGTGCAAGTAGATAAATAGGTACCACTCCGGCGGGAAGGTAAACGGCATTTCCATGCGCTGCTCTGGTTCACCAGAAGCGGCTTAGTCATGCTGGCTGCATGACCCGGAAGCTGTCTGCAGACAAATGCCGGCTCCTTCGGCCTATAGAGCGAGATGAGTGTGCAACCCCAGAGTCATCCGCAACTGGACCTAATGGTCAGGGGTACCTTTACCTTTAAGAACATACAAGTACAATGGTCCCTTGGTTCTCAAACACCATAATATTCAATCAACTTGGAACCCAAACACTGCAAACCCAGAAGTAAGTGTTCTGGTTTGCAAACTTTTTTGGAAGCCAAATGAAGGTTTGGAGTGTTATGCTTCCGATTTGAGTGTTATGCTGAGGTCTGTCTGTTTTTGCTTTTTATTTTGCCTCTTTGTTTTTTCAGCTCTTTTTGTTTTATTTTTGGGACTGTGTGGAACCCAGTTCAACTACTGGTTGTGTGACTGCAGTACATTGTGTATTGCTTTCATTTTATGGATCAGTGGTCTTGTTAAATAGTAAAATTCATGTTAAACTGCTGTTTTAGGAGTTGTTTATAAAATTATGGAACGGATTAATCCATTTTGCATTTCTTTCTATGGGAAAGCGCATCTTGGTTTTGGAACGCTTTGGTTTCGGAACAGATTAAGTTTGAGAACCAAGGTACCGCTAAATTACTGGCCTGCAAAGGCAGTTTGTGGTGAAACGTTGGCTGGAGGAGGCTGGATCAATCTAGTAAGGCTCCTTTGTCCTTTGGATAGCAAACTTGGATGGCTTTGAAAGAAGATTAGACGAATACATGAAGAGGGCTATTGATGGCTCCTTGCCAGGATGCCTCTGCTGTGCTTCCAGGGTCAGAGGCAGACATGCTTATGAATACTGGAAACCACAGGAGGTGAGAGTCGCTCAGATTGTGCTGGAGGGTTTTCCCACTGGGGCATCTGCCTGCCTGCTGTGAGAATGGTCCACTAGCCTCATCCACTAGGTTCTTCTTTTATATATATAATTATAATTAATTAATTAATTAATTAATTAATTAATTTTAACATATAAATTATAAAATGTACCACAAAACGTATCACTTATACAATCTTTTTGGACTTCCATCAGCACCTCTGATGATCCACCGTTTTAACCACTTCTTGTGCATTTCTTAACTTTATATTGCCTTTACCTCTCTTAACAAATCATCCTCCCCCTTCTCCATTTTTGCAATACTTCCAATAATACTCCTCACAAAACTTCTTGCAGACTTACAAACGTCGTCTGATCTTCACAAATACTTTTCAAGTAGCCCGTAAATTTACTCCAGTCTTCTGTAAATTTCTGGTCCCGCCAGTTTCGAATCCTTCTTGTTAGTTTATCTAGTTCTGCATAGTCCATTAACTTCATCCTCCATTATTCAATCTTCAGTAATTCTTCTTGCTTCCATTTTTGGACCGGTAATATTCTTGCTGCTGTTATTGCATATAAAAAGAGCTTACATTCCTTTCTATTTATATCACTCCCCACAATGCCCAGTAAAAATGCTTCTGGTTTCTTTATGAATGTATATTTCAACATTTTTTTCATCTCATTATATATCATCTCCCAGAAGCATTTCACCTTTTAAAATTCCCACCACATGTGATAAAATGTTCCCTCTTTTTCTTTACTTTTCCAACATTTATTACTGACTTTATACATTTTCACTAACTTTACATGTGTTATATGCCATTTATACATCATTTTCATCACATTTTCTTTTAGGGCATTGCAGGTGAACCAGGTTTTTCTGATGTTCTTCTGTATGGAAGCGCTTTGGGACAAGGGAAACAAGTCAATATGCCCTGACCCCTCATCCCCCCTGCCATGCGTCTGTGCAGCCAGCCTTGCCGTGATGTGCATTGTATTAACAGCCAGCCTCTTCTTCTCACTGTGAAATAAGATGTTGAGGCTCTGCTCTGGCTCCTTCGCACGCTGCCGTGGTGATCGCATTCCGCATTTGTCCTCTTCCCATGAAATGCATCTGGTCGCCTGTCTCCATCTCTTAGTTCAACGGCATTCCTAGGGCTCCCCAGACAGGCTGCCGAAGATCCACGGGCTTGTTTTGCACTTGTGCCGCCTCAACAAATGGCTTCGGCTGAGTTTTATTTCTCTAAGCCAATTGAAGGTGCTTTTGTGAAAAGTGCAGGGTGGAAATCAGAGGGTGTGCAAGGCGAAGGGGACCCCTGCAGTCTGCCTCCCCAGGGAGGGGACATTTTGCGGCCAGGCTCATTTGCAGTGGCTCCGGGGAATAGCTGCACACCTTCTAAGTGGCCATCATAGAATCGTAGTATTTTAGAGCTGGAAGTGAAGGCCAAAGGTCATCAAGCCCAACTCCTCTTGTGCAGGAATCACAGCTAAATAAGCTCTCCAAATCTGCTTGAAAGCTTCAAATCCACCAACTTCTCTCCCCCCCCATAATTTTTATTAAATTTTCTGTTTCACAATTTAGAATATTCATTTATACAACCTTAAAATATCAGTGACTTCCCTTCTTCTCTTTCCGTGGTTCATTTTGCATAACAGAAATCCCTGCATATTTTATATAAGCTAAACCATTCAGTATTCCATCAAAAATTATTTATACTGTTGAATTTATTTTAATGCTGCCAACATTTTCAAGTGTAGACAACCCCCCCCATATATTCAATAAATATTTTCCAATGTTCTTTAAACGTGTGTTCTTTTTGTTCTTTTATTCTGTATGTTAAGTCCACAAGCTGCGCATATTCCATCAGTTTAAGTTGCCATTCTTCTTTAGTTGGGACTTCACTCGTTTTCCATTTTTGGGCTAACAAAACACAGGCTGCAGTGGCAGTATACATAAATAACCTTTTTTGATACCTAAGAATTTCCGTCTGAATTTTCCCCAACAAAAAGGACTCTGGGTTTTGTTTTGTTTTTGCTGGAAAATATTTTTAAACCTTTTTTTTCAATTCATTATAAATTATTTCCCAATCCTCTTTTACCCTTTTACAAATCCACCACATATGACTGAACGTACCCTCAGCTTCATTGCATCTCCAGCACTTTTCTGATTCAATCTTTTATATCTTAGCAAGTCTACTCAGAGTTAAATATCACCTGTAAATCATTTTCAGGTAGTTCTCCTTCAAGGAATAACATGCTGTGAACTTCAGATCACTCTTCCAAAGTTCTTCCCAAAGATTAAGATCTATATTATGTCCTATATGTGAATCCACCAACTTCTGACAGAATCCATTTCCGTGTCAAACAGCTCTCACCATCAGAAAGTTCTTCCCAATGTTGAGTTGGCCTCTTCTTTCATGGGAATCCACCGGTTTGTGTCCTCTGCTCTGGAGAAGCAAAAAGCAAACTTGATCCATCTGCCATGTGACATTCCTGTAGATAGCAGCAGATATGTTCTAGGCTGATGAGAATATTTTGCTATCTTGTTAGTTGATTAATGTTTGAAGGTGGCTGTTGTATCACATCTCGGTCTCCTCATCTCCAGGCTACATTTACCCAACTCCCTTAAATCATCAACCTTGGCTTCCAGGCCCTGGAGACTAGGGGCGTTGTGGAAGGAGCTCAACCCAAGAAGAACAGAAGAGTCCTGCAGGGCTGAATCAGGCCCATCTAGTCCAGCTTTCCATTCTCAGGACTTGATATATATAATAACAGAACATGCTTGTAAGAATAGCCTCTTTAATCAGGCCCAAGGACCCATCTAGACAGTGTGGTGCAGTGGTTAGAGTACTGGTAAAGGTAAAGGTAAAGGTAAAGGGACCCCTGACCATTAGGTCCAGTCGTGGACAACTCTGGGGTCTCACTTTACTGGCCGAGGGAGCCAGCGTACAGCTTCTGGGTCATGTGGCCAGCATCACTAAGCCGCTTCCGGTGAACCAGAGCAGCACACGGAAACGCCGTTTACCTTCCCGCCAGAGCGGTACCTGTTTATCTACTTGCACTTTAATATGCTTTCAAACTGCTAGGTTGGCAGGTGCAGGGACTGAGCAACGGGAGCTCACCCCGTCACAGGGATTCGAACCGTCGACCTTCTGATCGGCAAGCCCTAGAGTATTGGACCAGGGTTCAAATCCCCACTCAGCCATGAATCTCAGCAGGTGGCTTGGGGCCAGTCGCTTCTTCTCTGCCCAATCCTCCCCACAGGGTTGTTTTGGGGTTAAAATGAGGAGGGGGAGAAACACGGAAGCCACCTTGAGCTTCCTGGAGAAAAGGGTGGGGTAAAAATGCAGTTTTTAAAAATGAAATAAAGAACAGCCTAGCATCCTGTTCTCACAGTGGCCAACCAGATGCCCTGGAAGGAAACCTGGAAGCAGGATATGAGTTCAGCTGATTCCCAGCATTCAGATGTATTTGCCGCTTTCAAGATCTGGAAAGAGTCTTTAGACTAATTAATTTAGACTAATCAGTCAGAACTTTGGCTGTACCATGTCAGTTCCCCGTTGCCTCTGCCTTCTTGCATTCGGTTTATTTACTCCTGAGGATAGGATCCTAATGGTTTCTTTTGTACAATTTTTATTGGGTATAATAAAAAGATGAATTCTTCTACGGGGGAAGAAGGAAAGTCTCTCCCCAACATAAATGCCACATAGTATATTACCGCCGTGTCTCGCCTGGCATTTAATCCTGGCCGACCTTCTCTCGGGAGGAGCCACGGTGGTGATTATTTCCAGGGGTGGGAAGGAAGTGACATTTGGTAAATATGCGAGAGCTCCTGAACCATAAAAAAGCAAGGAGTCGAAACAGCAGCAGCAAGCGGCAGCGGCAGCAGCAACAAAACGCGATACTCTTGATCACGGCGTATGAGTTTGATCTTTACTGTCTTCTGACTCAACCATTTGTCTCTCGCGATTGTTCTGCATCATCTTAAATGGCAGGAAGTGGGATTTAGGTGAAATGTCAGGAAGAATTTATCTCCACTGAAATTGCAAGGAGTAAAAGGGGATGGAAACCAGAATCATTGCTTCTGTGACATCTTCATGGTAGAATCATAGAATTAGAAGGGGTCCAAAAGGGTTCATAGCTACAGAATACCTCACAAATGGTCCTTGCAATTTCTGTTAGGTATATTCAGGGCCGGATTTAGGTTTGATGAGGCCCTAAGCTACTGAAGGTCATGGGGCCCTTTCTATGTCCAGCTGTCCTTCGCCAACAACAAATTGTCGTTTTTTGTGTGTTGAATATATGCTATATGGCAATTTATGGACCTAATAGGTATCTCAAGCCATTTGCACATAACAAAATATGTATTTTATCAAAGGAATTGTTGAACTGAAATGAAGAAGAAGTATATTAATAGTGATTTGGGGGAGGGGAGCAAGTGAGTAGGGCCCTAAGCTATAGCTTGTTTAGCTTATACGTAAATCTGGCACTGGGTATATTAATGGGTGAATGGTATTTGTAACTGGGTATGGGAAGCCCAACCATCTGGAGGAATTCCATGTTGAAGTTCATCTTTCAGGGTGGAGCAGCAAATTTCAAGGGAAGATCAATCTATGACATGGACTTTCAGAATAAAAAAATTCCTTCCAGTAGCACCTTAAAGACCAACTAAGTTAGTTCTTGGTATGAGCTTTCGTGTGCATGCACACTTCTTCAGATACAACAGGCTCATCTCAGCTATCTGCCAATCTCCCATTCCCACCACCCTTCTGAGTAGAAGAAGAAGAAGAGTTTGGATTTGATATCCCGCCTTTCACTCCCCTTCAGGAGTCTCAAAGCGGCTAACATTCTCCTCTCCCTTCCTCCCCCACCACAAACCCTCTGTGAGGTGAGTGGGGCTGAGAGACTTCAGAGAAGTGTGACTGGCCCAAGGTCACCCAGCAGCTGCAGGTGGAGGAGCGGAGACGCAAACCCGGTTTCCCAGATTACGTGACTACCGCTCTTAACCACTACACCACCCTCCCCACCTTCTCACTATATAGAAGGATCTGGCAACTTCTGTTTCAGTGTATCTGAAGAAGTGTGCATGCACACGAAAGCTCATACCAAGAACTAACTTAGTTGGTCTTTAAGGTGCTACTGGAAGGAAGTTTTTTTATTTTGACTATGGCAGACCAACACGGCTACCTATCTGTAAATGGACTTTCAGGACTTTCTGATCGCAAGTTGGTTCCTTTAGTTCAGGGGTCAGCAACCTTTTTCAGCCGTGGACCAGTTCACCGTCACTCAGACCTTGTGGGGGGCCGAACTATATTTTTTGGGGGGGATGAATGAATTCCTATGCCCCACAAATAACCCAGAGATGCATTTTAAATAAAAGGACCCATTCTACTCAGTAAAAACATGCTGATTCCCGGACCCTCTGTGGGCCGGATTGAGAAAGCGATTGGGCCGCATCCAGCCCACGGGCCTTAGGTTGCCGACCCCTGCTTTAGTTGGAGAAAAAGCTTGTGTTAAACGAAGGCCAGGGATGCTTGAGTGACTGGACAGTTCCCTTTCGGTCACAAATGCATGGATGGGCTTTGCAGTCCGAAGCCTTCATAAAAGTTGTTCCCAAGAATGCCTGCTGACATGAGGCTGGGCTGGGCAATGTCATTTAGAAGGGTAGACAGGACAGGTCTGGGGTTGTTGTAGCTGCCCATCCCCAAGGGCCAGGAACGCAGTGAGGGTGGGATTGCACCCTGCATGCGTCCATGGGAGGAGCAGGGAACAATTTCTGGTGACAACCCTATGGCAAAAGAAAGCCCAGGAGAAGCCTGTTTTTGAAGCAGTCTTGCTAATTTAAAAGTTGGGCATCTTGCTCACGCATTCTTAGCCAGTTGGTAGAAATGGTGCGTGTGTTCGTTCGTTCATTTGTTTGTTCGTTCGTTCGTGTGTTTTTTTTCTCTCCCTCTCTCTGCCTTCAAATCCCTCCTCAAAATCTATTTGATCCTTTGTTTAAGCCCTTCACCTGTTCATTATGCCAATCTGGGAATAATATACCAAGAAAAAAGCCAACCAAGAACTCAGGTCAATGTAAGTTTCAATAGTGGGAGTGCTCCCTGCTCACAAATCAATAGTCAATAGTAACAAAAACTAATCCATTCAAAAGTATGTATTCTGACAAGGATTACCAACTCAAATAGAGATTACAAACTCTAACAGAGATTACAAACTCAAATGGATTAGTTTTTCTTACTATCGACTATTGATTTGTGAGCAGGGACCACTCCCACTACTGAAACTTACATTGGCCTGAGTTCTTGGTGTGCTTTTTTCTTGGTATAAATCTGGGAACAATAGCAAGTGGACACTGACTGTGGAGCCAGGATGGAGCCACAAGCTCTACTCTTGAGTTCCATGCATTGAACTGAACTTCTGTGCAGACCCTACGCCCATTGGCGGAGGAAGCGGACAGCCCCTGGCACCACTATTCTGGCAGGGTGCCATCGCAGCGCCCCCCCAGACCCCATTTTTGGTGCGCCACACCCCCAAAACGCGCACCACGCCCCTGTGGGTGGCACGCCACACCCTTGCGGGCGGCGTATCGCGCCCCCGGGATGCGCACCACACACCCCGGGCGCGCGCCACACCCCCGTGGGCGCCAGCCACGCCACCGCCTGCTCTCGGCCCCCAATAGCGGAGCATGCAGCTTCGCCACTGCCTACACCAACAGATTCTAAATGTTGTTGCCAGGGTCTTGTTTCTCTGCGATGGAGCTCAGGCTCAGTCTAGCAACAGGTGGCATAATCAGCACCGCTGACCTATTTGCAATGTGCATCTCTGAGCAGTAACTGTCTACCTTGAAGAACATAAGAAGAGTTTACTGGATCAGGCCAACGGCCCTTCTAGTAATAATAATATTGATAATAATTTATTATTATTTCTACCCTGCCCATCTGGCTGGGTTTCCTCAGCCACTCTAGTCCGGCACCCTGTTCTCACAGTGGCCAAACATGTTAGGATTTTTATTCATCGTGCTGCTCAGCAAGTAGCACTATGGTTCTTTATATGATGTGAGTGCCTGAGAGCGTGAGACAGGAAGTCTCAGTACTGTTGGAGTACTGCTGGAGAAGCTACTTTCACTTCTGTGTGAGATGCTGTTCTGTACTGGTGTGCAGAGAGCACAGACATGCTGATGGATTCTTTGTATATAAGACTATAAATAACGTAGTTTTAGAACTACGATTGTCTTTTTCTTCTGCAGTGAGATGCCATAAGACGAGCGTGCTCCTCTCAGGAGGGAGGGGTCGCTTATCACTGGTCTCTCTGGAATGAGGAAGATTTACATCCAGAGGATGACCACCAAAGAGATGCCCCCAGTGTCTTGGGAAGGTGGTGGCCTTCCCGGGTGTTTTTCCAACAAAACAGATGTCTGTGGGAAACCCCACAAGCTCCAGAGTCCTCTCGCCTCCTGCGGCTTCTGTGAAGCTGTGAAGGCAAAGCATAGCGTTAATCCTGGCTAGTAGCCATTGAGTAGCCTCTCTTCCTCCATGAATTTGTCCAATCCTCTTTCTTTCTTTTTTAAAAAATATTTTTTTATTAATTTTTAACATACAAAATTATAAAACGTACCACACAAAATTATCACAAATACAATCTTACTGGACTTCTACCAGCACCTCTGATAATCCTCCATATTACATCACTTCTTATGCATTTCCTAATTTAATATTGCTTTTATATCTCTTATCCTATCTTCTCTCCTTTTCCATTTTAACAATATTTCCATTAATACTCCTCACAGAACTTCTTGCAAACCTACAAACGTCGTCTGGTCATCACGAATAGTTCTGCGTAGTCCATTAATTCCATCCTCCATTCTTCCACTGTTGGAAATTCTTCTTGCTTCCATTTTTGGGCCAATAATATTCTTGCTGCTGTTATCCTCTTTCCAATCCTCTTTCAAAGACATTAAGTTGGTGACCATCCCTGTCTCCTGCCGAATTGAGTTCCGTAGTTTAACTCTGCACCATGCGAAGAAGGACTTTCTTTTATCTGCGCTGAATCTTCCAACATTCAGCTTCATCGGATATCCACAAATTCAAATATTAGGAGAGGGGGAGGGAAAACTTCCCTCTGTCTGCTTTCTCCATGCCACGAAATAAAGGAGCTCGTTTTTTAAAAATCAGGGGATGGCGCTCTCTCTCTCTCTCTCTCTCTCTCTCTCTCTCTCTCTCTCTCTCTCTCTCAGTGTGTTTGATTCTGTTTTGTTATTTTAATGGGCCAATGGAATTCCCACCTCCATAGACATCACTTCTACAGGACACAGGACACTCATCTGGGCTGAACCACCGCTTGCAATTAAGTTTAAATTCTGCAGAGTGTTAGTTAATGTTTGACTGACAATTCCCACTCAAGGATTGGAAATTGAGCTACCTAGAAAAGGAGAGGCATAGGGAGGCCTCTTTATTTTATTTTACGATGATTGAGTCGGAGGCCTGAGTGTCCCCAGTAAGCCAGCAGGCGGCGCCTCCCGTGGAGAAGAAGGGGCTGTTACACGAGATGAGTTGTGCAAAAGAGAGGGAGGGTGGGGAGGGGGTCCCATTGTGCCAACTGCTTAGTTTTATTGTCCTCATTAAAGTGCTTCGCTTGCGTAACGAGCGAGATAATGCACTTCAAGCAGTACATACAATAATGAAGGAACAATAATGAAAAGCTAATTTTTGAAAACTAAACCCAAAATAACCAGTTTGTTTTTTTAAAAAAATAATTTAAAAATGCAAAGTTTCCTTTGGGGGGTTCTTGGAGATTAATAAAACGATGATGGATGGAGCCTTGTCTGCTAATTTCCCACCATTGCCGTGGGATGCAGAGATGGAGTTTCCCCCACCTGCAGATTCAGCGGAGGGGAAAATTCTGTACATGCCAGTGAAATGAAAAATGGGGGACAGGAATCTCCTTTCAATAGGACTTCGATGTAGCCATGTGAACCTTTATGAAGTTCTGGGTCGGAAGAGTGTTGTTAAGCATGCCTTCAACTGTTGGGGAACCATTGATGGTTCCATTAGCTTAAGCTAAGCTGGTAATTATCTGGTTCCTAGTGCTGGTGGACCTGAGATCGAATCCTGATGTCAATTCATGTCCACTCTGTCCATTTTCCATCTCATAGTACCAAGTGATTACTGTGGTGAGATTTCAGCTGGCATAGCTCAGTTGGCAGAACATGATATTTTTAATCTCAGGGTTTTGGGTTCGAGACCTGCCTCAGGCAAAATATTCCTGCATTGCAGGGGCTGGACTAGATGGCCTTCGTGGTCCCTAACAACTCTACCATTCTATGAGCTATTACAAGGGGAACCTGTAACAAGATGTTGCAATGCCTTGTTCAGGATGACAAGGAACCTTTTCTGGGATCATGTCTCCAATGGGTTTTCTTTCTGCCAGTTTTCCATGCTGGTTTTCTTCCTCCACTTAGGGGTCCTCCCCACAGATATTTTGGCACTTTTGAAGTTCTGCTGATACCCCCCCCCCTCTTTTGTGAGGGTAATGCTCTTTTGGCTAGAGCTAGCACATGGAGAAATAGTTCACTACAGTGATAAGTCGGGTTAAGTACTTAATTCGTTCCAGAGGTCCATTCTTAACCTGAAGCACCACTTTAGCTAATGGGCCTCCCACTGCTGCCTTGCCACTGCTGCACGATTTCTGTTCTCATCCTGAAGCAAAGTTCTTAACCCGAGGTACTATTTCTGGGTTAGCGGAGTCTGTAACCTGAAGTGTCTGTAACCTGAAGCGTCTGTAACCCGAGGTACCACTGTATTACTATACAGAATTAATGTAGTAGTCACAGAATCATAAGATGGAAAGTTGGAAGAGACCCTAATGGTTACCTGGTCCGATGCCCTACAGTTCAGTGGGGTTATAGGTAAAAGGTAAAGGTAAAGGATCCCTGGACAGTTAAGTCCAGTCAAAGGCGACTATGAGGTTGCAGCGTTCATCTCGCTTTCAGGCTGACGGAGCTGGCGTTTGTTCACAGACAGCTTTCTGGGTCATGTGGCCAGCAGACTAAACCACTTCTGGTGCAACGGGACACCATGACAGAAACCAGAGCGCATGGAAATGCCATTTACCTTCCCGCCGGAGCGGTACCTATTTATCTTCTTGCACTGGTGTGCTTTTGAACTGCTAGGTTGGCAGGAGCAGGGACAGAGCAATGGGAGCTCACCCCATTGTGGGGATTCGAACTGCCAACTTTCTGATTGGCAAGCCCAAGAGGCTTAATAATAATAATAATAATAAATTTTATTTATATCCCGCCCTCCCCAGCCGAAGCCGGGCTCAGGGCGGCTAACAACAATCAAATAATCAGTCAAATGATCACACAATCTAAAAATATTTCATTATAAAAATTAATTAAATCAAATTGATGGCAACCAATTAAGCAAAATTCTGTTCAGGTTGCCAGAGGAGGGAGTCAGGCTGCGCCCTGACCAAAGGCCTGGCGGAACAACTCTGTCTTGCAGGCCCTGCGGAAAGATGTCAGGTCCCGCAGGGCCCTAGTCTCTTGTGACAGAGCATTCCACCAGGTTGGAGCCGCCGCCGAGAAGGCCCTGGCTCTAGTTGAGGCCAGCCTAACCTCTCTGAGGCCTGGGACCTTGAGGATGTTATTATTTGCGGACCGTAGGTTTCTCTGTGGGGCATACCAGGAGAGGCGGTCCCGTAGGTACGAGGGTCCTAGGCCGTATAGGGCTTTAAAGGTTAAAACCAGCACCTTAAACCTGATCCTGTACTCCACCGGGAGCCAGTGCAGCTGGTATAATACTGGATGAATGTGCTCTCGCAGCGAAGACCCCATAAGGAGTCTTGCCGCGGCATTCTGCACCCGCTGGAGTTTCTGGGTCAGTCTCAAGGGCAGCCCCACGTAGAGCGAGTTACAATAATCCAGTCTGGAGGTGACCGTCGCATGGATCACAGTGGCTAGGTCAGGACGAGAGAGATAAGGGGCCAACTGCTTAGCTTGGCGGAGATGAAAAAATGCCGCCTTTGTTATAGCTGTAATCTGCGCCTCCATAGAGAGGGAGGTATCGAAGATTACACCCAAACTCTTAACGGCCGGTGCTGGCACTAATTGCACCCCCGCAAGAGATGGGAGTTGCCCCCTCGATCCCATATCGTCCCACCCCAGCCAGAGGACCTCTGTCTTCGAAGGATTTAACTTCAACCGGCTCCCACGTAGCCATCCAGCCACAGCTTCCAGACATCTGGTCAGTGTGTCTGGGGCCGAGTCAGGATGGCCATCCATCAACAGATAGAGCTGGGTGTCATCAGCATACTGATGGCAACCCAGCCCAAAACTCCGGACAAGCTGGGCGAGGGGGCGCATAAAGATGTTAAAAAGCATCGGGGAGAGAATTGCACCCTGAGGCACTCCACACACCAAGGAGTGGCGTGATGACAATTCCCCCCCAAGCGCCACCCTCTGTCCCCGACCAGAGAGAAACGAGCGCAGCCATTGAAGGACTGTGCCCTGGATCCCCACGTCGGCAAGGCGGTGGTCCAGGAGTTCATGATCGACCATGTCAAAGGCTGCTGACAGATCTAGAAGAATCAGCAGCCCCGACCCGCCTCGATCCAGCTGCCTACGGAGATCATCTGTTAGGGCGACCAGAGCCGTCTCGGTCCCATGACCAGCGCGGAAGCCGGACTGGAATGGATCCAGAGCAGATGTTTCATCCAGAAACCTACCAAGCTGTTCAGCAACCGCTCTCTCAATCACCTTACCCAGGAATGGAAGATTCGAGACCGGGCGGTAATTGGATAGATCTGAGGGATCTAATGATGTTTTCTTTAAGAGCGGACGCACCACCGCCTCCTTCAGTTCCCCTGGGAATATCCCGGTGCCAAAGGACAAATTGGCTTAGTGGTTTAGACCACAGCGCCACTCGCGTCCTCTTCAGTGGGGTTATAGCAGGTGTCTGACAAATGAATGAATGAATGACTGTACATGAATTCATTGGTTAAAAAAGAGAACAGTCCCTGCCTCCAAGGAGAGTACAATCTCAAATGAAACAGTGGGAGCCATAGCTGTCAACTTTCAGATTTGAAAATAAGGGATCAGCAGCCTTGAAAATAAGGGATCAGCAGCCTCACCTGTCCTGGGGACAGTCTACGGGATATCTAACAATCTGGGATAGCAGCAGGAAGCAGCGGGAAACGGCGCTGGAATAAGGGAATTTCCTGCATAAAAAGGGAAGGTTGACAGCTATGGTGGGAGCATTGCCACAAAGGATGTTTGGCATTCAGTTAGGGTTGTGGCATACTAAGGGGTCACGCATACAAGGGGGATGTGCAAATTGCTTCCTTTGGCATCCTCAATTGCTATTTCTGAGTCTCATCTATCATTATTGCTTCCGTTCTTTTTTTCTGTGCATCAACAAGCAGTAAGTTCACGGTTAGGTTTTGTCATGTATCCTATTTTCAAAATGATAACAGAGATCTCCTTCCGCTTGTCTTGCAGCCCCACCCACAGTGAGGATCATCCACTCAGGCCTGGCCTGCAACATTGAGGAGGAGCGGTACTCGGAGAGAGTGTACACGATCCGGGAAGGGGAGACGCTGGAGCTGACCTGCTTGGTCACCGGGCACCCTCGGCCGCAGGTGAGCTCTTCTTGTGAGGCGCGAGGTCCACAGCTGGATTTGCATCTCTAAAATTGGGGGAGGGCGGTTTTTCTTGCTTCTACCTGTGATATTTTTGTATGACGTCATAGGCTGCTTAGAGACATCTTTGTATCAGGATGTGGAATGCACCAAACCTAGGTAATTAAATGACCTTACAGGGATGTTGTGAGCACTGAGAATATATGACTGGCCACTGGTTGCTGGACTGGGTAGGCACCTGGCCTGATCCTGCAACTCTCCTAGGTTGTTAAGGCCCTTCTGCAGCCCCCGCAGTGGACAGAGAGACTGAGATATATATTTATATGGGGGCATTGCTTCCATGGCAACTAATGGATATTGACAGGGGGGCAGGTGGGGAGACGGGACTCCCTGGTCCTGAATCAGGTAACTGTGCCCCTAAAGGACCAGGTCTGCAGTCATTTTGTGTGTGTTTTTCCAAATTTTTTAATTGATTTTCCAAATTTTTTAAACTAACAAACAAACATACATCTTAACTGTACTTAATCCAATCTTGGTGACATTGTTAAGTGACTTCCTCAAATTCCCCTGACTGAATTTCAATATATATCATTGTAACAGTTTTCCAAAACAAATTTCTCATAAAATTTACTTAATCAGTTAACATCTTTATTTCTTTTCATCTTTACTTTAAACATATTATTCTATAACGTCACACATTCAAATCCTAAACCTATCTATTATTAGTCTTTAAATTAATAGTCTTTAAATTTCATCCATTCCTCCTGGTACTCCTCCTCCTTCTGCTTGCGGACTCTTCCAGTCAGGTCAGCCAGCTCCGAAAAGTCCATCATCTTCATCTGTCATTCCTCTACTGTTGGTACTTCTTGTGTTTTCCAATTCTTGGCTAATAAAATTCTAGCTTCAGTTGTGGCATACAAAAACAATCTAACATATTTTGGGGGCAATTCCAAACCTGTTATTCCAAGAAGAAAGGCCTCTGGTTTCTTAATAAATGTATATTTCAACATTTTTTTTCCCAATTCATTGTAAATCTTCTCCCAGAAGTCTTTCACCTTAGGGCAGGTCCACCACATATGATAAAAGGTACCCTCTTTTTCTTTACATTTCCAGCATAGATGATCGCCATTATGATATATCTTTACTAGTTTTACAGGGGTTAAGTACCATCTATACATCATTTTCATAATTGTTTTCCTTTAACACCGTACGTGCAGTGAACTTGCAGGTGTTTTGGACTCACAGCTGTCCATGGAAGTGCAGGTTATTTGTGGGTTCAGGGCAGCTGTCTACAGGTAGGCTGAGACCCTACCTGTCTGCGCACTGTTTCACCAGAGTGGTACATGTTCTGGTTATAATTTCTCACCACTTGGGGATGGCACGGAACTGTATCAGACTCCTAGCCATTGCTGCCTGAGAGCTTCAGGTGTTCTGAATGGCTCGGTGTGGCTGCCAGCTTTTTGTAGTGTCTGGAAAATGGCTTCCTTAAGCAGGCATAAACTCTGATGCTACTGGATCAGCAAAACTCTGGCAAAACCAGCCTATCGTGGTTCCAGCATGTTGCACAGATCAGTGTGTTTTCTCCCCTCAAATCTCTATTTTCTCATCTCAGGCCCTGGAAGGAAAATTGATTTCACTTCATTTTACCAGTTTATGGATTTGTCTCTCCCTCCTGCTCACACGCTGATCATCTCCGCCTGTCTCCCATCCTCTCTCCTGTTCTCTCTCTCTCTCTCTCTCTCTCTCTCTCTCTCTCTCTCTCATTGCAACGCTCAGCAAAGAAAAGGGGTGGGAAAAGCTGTCTCTTCTGACAATGAACTGCTTGAAGTCCCTGATGAAGAAAGCAAACCATGGTAGTGTCCTGCCAAGGGGGGGTGAACTTGGAACCAGGAAGTCCATGGCTTAAGAATATAAGAAGAGCCTGCAGGATCAGGCCAGGGGCCCATTGGATATTGCATTATGAGAAGGGGAGACTTTCTCTATCTGCTTTCTCCTTGCCATGCATTCTCTGCAACCTTTCTTGATGGGAGTGTTTCCCCATTCCCCCGTCATTTTGGTTGGCTTGAATCTTGCCTCTCCCATGAACTCCCAGGGTGGCCTCACACATGCCTCCCTCTATAGAATCAGAGAATCATAGAGTTGGAAGGGACCATGAGGGTCATCTAGTCCAACCCCCTGAAATGCAGGAATATTTTGCCCAAAGCGGGTCTTGAATCGACAACCCTGAGATTAAGAGTCCCATACTCTACCAACTGCAACGACACTGTCCTACCTTACAGAGCTGTTGTGAGCACTGAGAATATATGACTGGCCGCTGCAAGAGCAGGTTGCTGGACTGGGTAGGCACTTGGCCTGATCCTGCAACTCTCCTAGGTTGTTAAGGCCCTTCTGCAGCCCCCACAGTGGACAGAGAGACTACAATGTATATTTATATGGGGGCATTGCTTCCATGGCAACTAATGTCCCACTTAATGGATGAAATTATTCACATTCTTCCTGGCTTCCTGCATCAGAATGATGCAAAATAGAAAATTAAGTAATTTGCCAAAGTGTTTGATATTGCAGCACAGATAATGGCTAGAAAGCATTCAGGAGTGCCTTGTTTTGTAGAGGAGGGTTGTGTACAGACAATCGTAAGCATGTCTGCTCTGAAGTATGTCTAAAACGGCCGTCGTGTTATACCACTTGCCTGGGAACCAACCACGCAGAGAGTTATTTCTGAGCGCAGGAGTGCAGCGTTCGACAACCAAACAGGATCCATGCAGAGGTCCTTTTCTTCAGATAAATTGGAAAACATAAAACAAGCATGACCCCTGGTTGAGACCAGCCTAACCTCCCTGTGGAGGATCTCCAAGATGTTTTTATTTGAAGACCGTAAGGTCCTCTGTGGGACATACCAGGAGAGGTGGTCCCGTAGGTACGAGGGTCCTAGGCCGTATAGAACTTTAAAGGTTAAAACCAGCACCTTAAACCTGACCCTATACTCCACCAGGAGCCAGTGCAGCTGGTATAGCGCCGGGTGAATGTGATCTCGCAGCGAGGACCCCGTAAGGAGTCTCGCCGCGGCATTCTGAACCCGCTGGAGTTTCTGGGTCAGTCTCAAGGGCAGCCCCATGTAGAGCGAGTTACAATAATCCAGCCTGGAGGTGATCGTCACGTGGATCACAGTGGCTAGGTCAGTACCTTTTGTTTAGGCACCTGAGGGCGGGGTCTGTAACCCCAGGAGAGTCAGTGAATCTTCAGAGAACATGCAGAATGAAAGAAATATTTATGCACAGCTTGTCCCGCAAGGTGCAAGGTTCACTCCTTAAAATAAAATGGAAGGTACAAGCAGATTTCCAGCATTTTTTGAATGAAAGCTGTTGACGTGAGTTTGCACAGCAGTTGCTTCCTTGTTCCAGGCAGCTTGTGGTTACACGTGAAAGAACACTGCGGTCATTTGTTCTTTTGCAGCTCAGCGGTCAGCTTGGCCTTTTGTGCCAGGTCACCTGCTTCTGGGGTGTGTGGAGTGTTAGGGCATATGCTGTGCTTCTTCTGGGGTAGTTTGTCCACCTTTGGTTCCCACCCTGCACTCAGCTCTCACCTGTGACTCCTAGATGCTGTCAGCAGGTGACAGCGGCCACACCTGGGGAACGGCTTCAACGGGCTGGCTAAACCAGGAAAGGTAGCCAATGGGTCTCTAACCCTTGATACGTTAGGGCAGGCATCCCCAAATGCAGCCCTCCAGATGTTTTGGGACTACAACTCCCATCATCCCTGACCACTGCGCCTGTTAGCGAGGGATGATGGGAGTTGTAGTCCCAAACATCTGGAGGAACAAGTTTGGGGATGCCTGGGTTAAGGACTTCCCCTGTGTGTGTGAAAACAGGGAGTGGTGTGGATGAGACCAAGAGGGGGTGCAATGGTGAAGAAGACGGATTCTGCATGTGCTATAGAGGGAAGTGAGGGGCAGATGGGGCTCGTCCACCTGGGAAGGGAGCCCATGTAGGCAGGGCTGGATTTAGGTTGGATGTGGCCCTCAGCTACTGAAGGTAATGGGGCCCTTTCTATGTCCAGCTGCCCTTTGTCAACAACAAATGGTCACTGTTTTTTGTGTTGAATATATGCACAGCCTAGGACCCTTGTACCTATGGGACTGTC
Organism: Podarcis liolepis; assembly: GCF_965112155.1. Classification (NCBI taxonomy): domain Eukaryota; kingdom Metazoa; phylum Chordata; class Lepidosauria; order Squamata; family Lacertidae; genus Podarcis; species Podarcis liolepis. Next base: position 2,363,189 of record NC_139554.1, on the reverse strand, counting down.
AGGAAAAAGCAGCAATGCAAGAGCGAGCTGCAGGTGGCTGGAAAGCAAAACAGGATGTTGTTGTTTGGGACTGTACCATGGGAACAAAGGGGCAGTCTATTCACTGTACTGAGCACCGGATGTTAGCTCAGAGTGTCATCTGACCTGTACTGGAAGTACAGGGGTGGAGTTTACTCTCTCTACTGTTGGAGTCTGGAGAGTGCAGATGTGTTTCTCTGTACTGCTGCAATGACAGAAATAAAGACATGTAAATAGATTTCTGTCTGTCTCTTTCCCCTCCCTGAGGGAAGCAGGGAGGAGGGAGGAATGGTGTGTCCCTCTCACGCTGAGTGGGATCGCCGAATGTGACCTTGCCTGAACCCTGCCGGGAGACGCAGACGGGGAGGTCAACAAGGATCTCAAGCCGAGTGCCTGGAGAGTGGCCAGTTACCTCTGACTGAGGCCTGAGATTCCGACAGGGACTGCCTACCCCGGTATGCCCCATGGAGGACCTTAAACAGCAACACCCTAGAGGTCCTGGGCCCTGAGGAAGTCAGATTAGCCTCAACCAGAGGCAGGGCCTTTTCAACACTGGCCCCGGCCGGGTGGAACGCTCTGTCTCATGAGACCAGGGCCCAGCAGGATCTGATTTCTTTCTGCAGGGCCTGTAAGACAGAGTTGTTCCGCCTGGCCTTTGGCTTAGAATCAACTCGATCCCCTTCCCCTCTTTCCTTTCTCCTTCTGTGTTGGAACTCCTACTTGGGGACTTCCCTGGCTTTTTTCTGGCCCACGTAGGACCAGTCTGGATAGTTGGCCTTGGTGAAGATTTGACGTTTTCATCCCCCCAAAAGTTTTTTATTTGAGTTTCCACTGAAATGAGGCTGCATTTTAATGTTATAATGTTGTATTTTAATCTTGTTTATTAAGTTGTATTCCAATCAATTGTTTTTATAGAGGGGGGTTAGCCGCCCTGAGCTTGGTTTTGGCTGGGGAGGGTGGGGTATAAATAAAATTATTTATTATTGTTATTAATTATTATTATTACTGAATATATGCTATATGTTTATTTATGGACCTAATGGGTATCTCAAGCCATTTGCACATAAAATATGTATTTTATCAAAGTAATTGTTACAACCAGTCCGTGCAGAATGTAGGCACCCTATATATAGAAATGAGCAAACCAGTGATGTTTTAGGGAGCAGGCTAGCAGGCGGGGCCCGTGATTTACATCATAGGAGCCTACACAACACAAAACACTGGTGCTGGATGTAGGTTTTGTTTTATTTCATAGAATCATAGAATCCTAGAGTTGGAAGAGACCACAAGGGCCATCGAGTCCAACCCCCTGCCAAGCAGGAAACACCATCAGAGCACTCCTGACATATGGTTGTCAAGCCTCTGCTTAAAGACCTCCAAAGTAGGAGACTCCACCACACTCCTTGGCAGCAAATTCCACTGTCAAACAGCTCTTACTGTCAGGAAGTTCTTCCTAATGTTTAGATGGAATCTTCTTTCTTGTAGTTTGGATCCATTGCTCCGGCTCCACTTCTCTGGAGCAGCAGAAAACAACCTTTCTCCCTCCTCTATATGACATTCTTTTTATATATTTGAACATGGCTATCATATCATCCCTTAACCTCCTCTTCTCCAGGCTAAACATGCCCAGCTCCCTTAGCCGTTCCTCATAAGGCATCGTTTCCAGGCCTTTGACCATTTTGGTTGCCCTCCTCTGGACACGTTCCAGTTTGTCAGTGTCCTTCTTGAACTGTGGTGCCCAGAACTGGACACAGTACTCCAGGTGAGGTCTGACCAGAGCAGGTCTGACCATTTGTTTTTTTATCTTATTTTTTGGAAATGTACATCCAGGGTTTTTTTCCCCTTCAAGTTTTTGGAGGCCCCCAAGAGAGTGGGGCCCTAAGCTAGAGTTTGTTGAGCTTATACGTAAATCCGGCGCTGCGTCTAGGAGAAGGAAGACTCTGACCCCAAACCTCCACAGCCTTGTAGGACATCTTTGGGAGAGAAAAGGCTAGGGAGTAAACCCCACAAAAATCTGGAGAAGAGCCCCCAAGATGGTTGGATGGCGTCTTGTATGT